>NW_017616616.1:865000-2258750 GCF_001879475.1 Ipomoea nil | reverse complement strand
TTCTGGTGCCATTTTCCCCATCAACTTCATGGAGCTCATCCGCATCACAAGGCAGCTGCACCTTCCATTTCCTAGCAGCCGCCACCACCACCTGGCAAAACCTCGACAGAGGGTTCCCTTTGGGCGTGAAATGCCGGTACCTCGGCGTCCCAACGAGGAACAACACCAAAGCCGAGAACGCGGAGCCGGCGGAGGCCCAAAACCCCAACGCCCACATGGCCTTGTCTTCGAAGTAAACAAGAACCGTGTTGGAAAACAGAGACCCGAGATTCAAGGCCAAGTAGAAGTAGCTGAAGAAGGCCACCTTGGAGTGGCTCTCTTTCGGGTGATCCTCGTCGAACTGGTCGGCGCCGAACGTCGCCACGTTGGGCTGGTAGCCGCCGTTCCCCAGCGCCACTAGGTAGATCGACACGTAGAACAGCACGACATGGAGCGTCGAGTGGTCGCCGCATTTGCTGTTCTTGTCGCCGCAGCCCTTTGGTCGGACTAGGAAAATTTGTGAACATATGGAGAGTGACACTAACCCCTGCACCCATAGATCATCCAACAACATCAGAACATTGCACGGGTAATTGAGTAATTATTTGCTTAAATTTAAGCAATGATAACTTGATCCGACCCATTTCATCAATTGCACTATGAAAATTCTAGAATATATAATTCAAGAAATTTGGAGAAGGGTGACTCACAATGACATAAATGCCCTGGAAGATGGCACAAGTTTTGTATCTCCCCCAATAGGAATCACTAAGGAAGGCTCCAAGAAGGGAGAAGATATAAACAGTGCCAGTCCATTTGCTAACGTTGTTAGCCGCCTCAGCGTTGTCTTGCCCCATCACTCTTGTTAGGAACAATACCAGATTTACCCCCACACCAAAAAATGCCAGCGTAGCTAATCCTTGGTTCACTGTAATATAACATATAAATTTCAAATCAAAACAAAATATAATAAAGCTGGTTTTAAATCAATCTCTTAATAGAATATTAGAATTAACAATTATATTATGATTTTATTACAATTTTTTTTTCAAAAATAGATTAAAACGTGGTTTACCTAGCAAAAGCACGCCGGAAACCCATCCTCCGGTGGTTGCTCGGACAGCCGGTCGGCCGTGCTTATCAATACTTCCGTCAAGGGTGCACTCCCCTCGCCCAACGTTCTCCTCCCGTGGATCCTAAAAGAACATATTTTATTTAATTAATATGTACCTTTTGAAATGAAATTTTAAAATTTTATGTAAATTTTTTTTTGAAATACTCATTATTCTTTACAAGGTAGTATATCTTATCAAATACTTTTTTAACTCCACTACATAAATGTATGCAAATTGTTTATAGGTGTAGTTGTTAATCATCTCAATCGAGTTGATCAGACAATTTGCTCAATAACCACAAGGTCTTAAGTTCAACTCCTTGTAAAGTCACCTATTAACCTTCTTGGTGAATTAGTATCACAAATCGTATTTAACCCATAACGCACATTCAAATAAGAGTGATAAATTTTGTTATAAATCAAAGTGGTTAACAACACCAAATCTCTCAAAATTTACCTTAAAATGGGGAAATGGCAAAACCAATGTAAAAAACACATAGATTGTATGCACATGATTGTAGTTCAATTGTGTCTATTTCCGCAATGCGTCCGGCGATTGTTAACTTGCCGTGTATAAGTTGGTTTTCCCTATTTAACGGGAGAATTGTGTGTTACATCATGAGATACGTGAGTTTTCATTTACAAACGTTCAGTGTCTTTTAAATTACAAAAAAATTAAATGATTATTTTGTCAAGATCGATAGGTGTCAAGAATCTCACTTTCCACATAAATCGCATGACGAGAAAAATTTGTTAGCTAGTATTAAAACAATAATATAATATATTGATATGTTATTTGATCGATCTATAGATAAGAACTCGTAGAATTTCATACCTTATCGAATAGTATTTAAAAAAAAAAAAAACAATTTTCTAATTTGCAAACACGTACACTCAATACGCCATCTCTAACATCATACTCCCGTGAAACAACCTATTTCTTTCTCGGACGATTAAAATTTGAAAATCAAAGCCCATATGAACAGTACTTATAAACTTCTTCCTTATTTGTTGAAATCCATGCTAGCTGTCGCTAGCTGATACATGCACCTTATCACAACACTATTATGTGATGAATTTGACACATAGATATAATTTTATAATGTCCTGTACTTTGTAGAGTTGTACTGTATGCTTTACAAGGTGTATTCTAACCCCGTGTGCTTCTACAAAAACATAAAACAATATTATAACCTGTGGGATCATAATATCGTGTGCTTTGTAAAATTGTACCTTACGCTTTACAGGTTATACTCTCACTCTCTGTATCTAGAGAACTATTAAATATAATTTTACAAATAATACAACATTGTATGTAACCTGTAAGATTATCATAGAGAATTATTCTATCATTGAATTCGATGCATATATATAATTTTATAATATCGTGTGTTTTGTGAAGTTGTACCTTACACTTTACAAGTTGTACTTTTATCATGCTTGTGCCTAACAAAGCATGGAGTACAATTTCACAAAACATACAAGATTGTAGCTGGTGGGATCATAAAATCTCCCTATTCATAGATGATATTATCAGAGAAAATAGTACCAAAGAAAGCAACACCATTGTGGTTAAGAAAGAAAGAAAGTATAGTACCGTCTAGATACTGATTGCGAGTTTTTCTTGTCCTAATTAAAAAAATAAAATAAAAAAGGATGGCTAGAACTTACCATTTTGGAGATGTTTAAGCAAGCCATTGTTGCTAGAGCTTCAATTCCTCCAATTAATCAAGAAAACTGGAATGGATGGCTTGCGATGTTGAGAGATGAACAGAGGGACGGACGGACGGACGGACAGGATATTGTTGCAGAGAGAATGGACGGATGAGATTGGGCCGGGGAGAATTATATAGCAGTGGAGATGGAAGAGGGAGAGAGAAGTGTGTATATATATATATATATATATATATATATATATATATATATATATATATATATATATATATGAAGTTGGAATTGTGAGTGGGGAAGATAAGGAAAGGGAAGGTGGTGAAGGGTATATATAGATGATAGAGGCGCTCAGTGGTGAATGATTGACAGCTAAAAAGAGATTACGTAAGAGAAGTGATTTGATGAGTGAGAGAGGGAAAGAGATAGAGAGAGAGAGAAACAGGAACATCATCGTTTAACTAACGATGATTAAACCTTAAAATGTATACATACAACAAATCATAATATCATTACCTTAACAACAACGATCATCACTAATCACGTTTTTTCTGTCTCGTCCTGTTGTCCACGAGGCACCACCTTCGGATAATCGAGTTACGTCCATTTCTCCACGATAATCTTGTTTAGGTTATTGGTCTGAAAGGCTTCAAGAAAGCAGGAAAATGACTTCTGTATGTTTTATAGAAAATGAGTCATTTTTCAGAAAACATTTTCATTTTCAATGTTTGTGTGTTTGGTTTATTTTTCAGAAAATGAGTACAGAAATGAAAAAGAATTGAATATTTCAAAATTTTAATTATTTAATAATTTTGATAAAATCCTTCTGTGAATAGAACTCTTTTTTTTTTTTAAATTTTAAATTCAAAAAATAAAAATAAACTAGAGTCAAAATATTACAAGCTATAAGAGATCACACATTTACAAACTATACACTCAAATAATAAAAAATTAATAAACTAGAGTAAAAAATTTTGGGAGTATTTTTGGGAGTATACTTTTTAAGAGATCACACATAATGAGTCAAAAAATAAAAGTAAACTAGAGTCAAAATTTTAATGAGTCTATGTATAAAATTACTTACAAACAATGAGACAAGATACTTATAAGAGATCACAATTGATAATTAAATTCTTAATATTATCTATACTAATGAGTCTTGAGTCAAAATATTATTATTATTATTTTGATACATCTAAGATAGATTGTGATTAATAGTGTGATGTTAGTATTTCGAGTTAAAATATTATAATTTTATAATTGGATACAAAAACATGTGTTTTAGCTATGAGTCACGTCTAACTGCAAGTAGTCAAGTAGATAGCTAGCTAGCCTAGCTATGACAATGGTAGGTTAATTTTAATATAATTTACCTTTATATTATATATATTATTTTATTTTTAACAACTTTTTGGGGATGCAGAAAAAAAGTAGATGTCATGCCTTTTCATGTGAAACAAGCTAGCATAGGTTGAAGTGTATTGTTCATTTGTTTGGGAATAATGAGAAAAAATTGTAATTACATATTCGAGATATATATTAGATAAATTCATTTTTATGTAATAGTTTATAAATTATATAGAAGATGTAAATTGTATTAAAAAAATCAAGTGGGACGAATTTAATTAAGAGGGGTACGGTGTATGATTCATTTTGAAAAGTCATATATATTTAAATTTTAGGTGATCCTCCATTGTTGGTATTTTTTCTTGAATAATCGAAATCATGGCAATTGTTTTATTTCTATAAATTAATAATACAATTAGATAATATTTATATAAAAAACTCTCAAAAATAGTTAAAAATTCACCTTTTAATTTTAGGGTGGTTGAAAATAGACTTTTCAATCTTAAAAATTGTGTAAAAATGCATTGATGTGCATGCTCTTAAAAACCTAGAATAAATTTTTTTCAAACACGTCATACTTAGACAAAAAAAATTTAGTCCACTCTTGTTTGCGAAAAATGTATAAACGGATTTACTATTCCGAGTAATGGTGACAAAATATTGTTTTTACTATTTAATCAGTTTGGTTGGCGTGAGTGACCGTGCACTTTTGTCCTTTAAGAGAGGTTGGGAGTTCGAACCACCTCTTGTATGGAAAAAATTAATATGCCTAGCACATTGCTCCTTAATTGGACTGACCCAGTGCGAACGGAAATTAGTCTGAATATGATACAGGTTTAAAGGTGTCTCCTACAGTTAAGGGTCGGTTCAAGACACTTCGTGGTCTAACCCTAAAAATAATAATAATAATAATAAAAATTGTATACCGTGGTGTTAGCGCAAAGGTAACTTTTTTTTTTTTTTTTTCCAAAATATAGAAAACTGTTATTTTTGTCACTAATTTATTTGTTAACAACGTAACATACATTACTCATATGACAATTTACCGACTCAATCACTCGTTAAAAAAAAAAAAACACTTATTGGCAATCAAGTATAGAAAATTAATTAAATAATATTATATCAGAAGATAAATATTAAGACATAAATTTAAAAGAAAAAAATGTAACATTACTCCAAAATGTATAGCATTTTGACGGCCAAATTTCCAATATTTGGAGGTCAAAAATTGTCTGCCAACATGTTTTACATTTCCGACAAAATTTTCATTTGAATTTATTACATTAAATTCACATACCACCAAGGCGGCTAAACGTCCAGAAACTCATAACTTTTTAGTTTTTACGGGTATTTTATATTTTCTAACCTAATAAACATACCTAAATGGTTAGGCAAGCATACTTAAAAGAGCATTCATATTTGCGATTTTTTCTTAATTTTTGCAGAATATAGAAAATTGACTATGAATTTTAGCTGATGAGAGAGGAAGATTTTGAGTAGTTTTTTCGCCGATCCTGTAAGTAGAACATTTTGTCAGAGAAAAAAGAAAAGAAAAGAAACCACACGCTTGAACGCACGGCTGCCCCAGCGGGTGCATGTGGCCGCCTAGTTTTATTTTTTATTTTTTAATCTTTTTGGCCGTTGCTACCAATCACTTTATTTATTTATTCATTTTTAAAATATTTTTTAAATTTTGCTATTAAGTTTTTTTTTTTTAGTTTATATATATATATATATATATATATATATATATATATATATATATATATATATATTTGTTTTTCTTGTTTAATTTTGTTGTTAAATTATTTAAGTTTGAACAAAAATTTATGCAATATAAATGTAGTATATAATTTGGATGCCATATTATTAGAATTGAAAATTTATAATTATAAATTTATTTTAATTTTGACATGTTTAATTTAAATATAATAAAAAATATTAATTGTAATTATAATTTTATAATGATATTAAATAAAGAAATAATTAAAATATAGTGGAGTATAATGGTGGGTCCATAAAAAATTGAGAAAAAACCTAAAACTAATAAGGAGAAAGGTTTTTATGAGATAGTGGATAGATGACCAAATGGATATTGGGGTCCATAAAAAACTGGGAAAAAAACCTCAATTGATATCGATGTTCTAAGATTATTGTTGTTGACTGGCATAGCTCAGCTAGTAAAAAAGAATTAATAGTTTATTTGATTTATGCGAAAATCCGCAATTGCAAATTAAAAGTGCATTTTAGGTAAAGTTTATTTTGTAATTTTAGTCGATAAATGATTACAAAGAGATAAATCAACATAAATTGCCTATAATTAATTCGCTCAAACCAAAAAAGTCGATAAATATTCTCTACAGAGAGATAAACTTGAAACCTTGTTGTTTCCAAATCAAACTATCTGACTAATTAATTTAATTGAAGTTGTTCCATAGTTAATAATTTCGCTTCAATAACAACTAGCACTTTGCATGGACAGTTTAGGATTAGGCCAGGTGCAATGCTTAGGAACGTTTTTTTTTTTTTTTTTTTTTTTTTTTTTTTTTGAATTCATAAAAAATTTGTCAAAATTGATAGGTTAAAAATCAGAGTTTCTTGAAATATCAATATCCATCTCAGTATATTCTTCTTCAAATATATAATGCTATTTTTCCCTCTTAATTTCCCCTTCCGAATTCATATTCACTTCTTAACATTGTAATAAATTAATTTTATTTATTTATTTATTAGTTATTGTGAATTGACCGACCCCCTCATACCTCCGAAGGAATTGTACCATTATCTTTATCTCTACTTTTTTTCTCTCTAGTTACTCTCTCTTTCTCTCTTTGTCATTCTTTATTGGAGTCCGTACCCACTTGAAATAAATATCTATTTTAATATGAGGTTGTATCAATTCGTAAATCCGTTTTAATTATTTAATAATCAAGATTCTTAATTAATTTGTACCTCAAGGTTGTCACAAATGTTGTGGCTGTGGCCTGTGGGGCTCTATTTTACCCAAGTACTGGAAAGTTTGGCAACATTGAATTGTACACTTGTCTAAGTTATGCTAATTACTCTTAAAAGAAACTAAACAACAAACTGAGCACAATTATTCATTAAACGTTCCGACATAGTATCATATAACTTTATCCTCTTTTTTTTTTTGTTTTTTTTTTGTTTTGTTTTTTTTTTTTTTTTTTTTTTTTTTTTTTTTTTTTTTTTTTTGTGGACGACTAACTTTTTGTGATATTATCTTTGATTTCCATTTTCATGACACTTCCACATTTAATTTGAATCCAAACTATTACTGTTGATTTTATTAGGGATGATCCCATGTAAACCCTAAAATAAAATACAAATTTGATCGCAATGTTGATTACTCACAATGTAAAAAAAAAATGGTAGAATGACTGAAGGTTTAGGTAGAACGTCACACATATAGACCCAAAAACAACACTGACTCGGATGATGAATTAACAATTTGATCACAAGATTAACCTGGTCAAGACTAATTGTTAATTAGAAGAATTATTATCGTCAAACTATATGTTGAAGAATTATTGCGGATTGTTATGGACTAAGGACATAATTATCCATGAACGGTCATTATCTTATGCCAATAGCCATGAAAATCAATCCATTATCATAATAAAATGTAATGAACCTATTGGATCACGACGTGCTGGGCGTCTCTTCTAGTAGAATTCACTAATTTCCGGGACCTTGGTCCCTCCCTTCCACCAAAAAAAAAAAAAAAAAAATAGTAATGAAGGTGGTCCATCATCTATCCCACCATAATGGTTAGTTATCTCAACAATAATTAATTATGAATAGGCGTTATTTCCCCATGAAGGCTGAAGACATCATTCCTCCTCTTCCACTATAAAATTACAGGTCACGCAATCAATGGAGAAAAAAAGAAGACCACACTATCATCCTCATGTTAAAATACAACCACACAAATGCTATCAAATAGCATGGATTCTTTATAATGTACCAAAACACAAAAAGTTACAATGAAATTTGGTTTAGCGTACACCACCCAAAAAGGACTATATGATTTTTACTTTTACGATTGCCACATAAAAATTATTTGTTTCCTTAATCTTTTTTCCATGCCAAATTTAGATTTTATTTTAGGGTTCATGCTGGGTCATCCTTAATAAAATCAACAATTAGTTATAGGTGCACAATTTTCCATTCTAATTTATTACAATATAATTATTTAGTCTTACTAATAATTTTTTTTTTTTTTGGTATAAACAATACTATTCCAATGTGTTATGCATATTTCCAGTTCAAAAAATGTCAGAAGAATCTAATGCCATAAAACTTGTATGTGGACTAAAGTTTTACTCAATTAAATTCAACTGAAAAATTTTATTTATAATGAAAACAGTTATCAAATGAGTTGAAGAATCAAGTGACATAAAAGTTACCTGTAGATTAAAATTTTATTCAATGAGATTCATTACAACCTGCTTTTAATTTATATATTGGTGCTTTCAAAAAAAAAATTATATATTGATCAAAATATTTTAAACCACTAAAAATGGATAAATCTTCCCCTAGTAACATTCATTTCGATGATCCTTAACCAAGCAAGTTGCAACACCCATCTTGTAGGTAGCCTAGCTACTTAGCTAGGTTAGGTGTCATTTTGTTCAATTCTTAGTTAAACCATGTATGTTGAAATAGAACTTTGTGGCTTAGATATATAGGTTAGGTGTGTTGGTCATCAAGGACTAATCCAAGCAACTTGGAAGAACCCTTTTTAGCTTAGCTAGGTGTACGTAGTTAAGTGTTGCAATTGGTCAATGAACATTGGTCAATGAACATATATATTCAAGGATTTTTTTTTTTTTTTAAAAAAAGGTTGGAGTATATTTTATTTATGATCCATATCCTTTAATTATAATAGTGATATGTTGGTTCAATGCATATATACTCGATGCTCTGAATGTTGTATGAGTCATTAGTTAAGTAGTGGGAGGATTTGATTTTTTTTTTTTTTTTACCAATACCCCATCAACGTAGGTAACTGAATATTCCTTAGGTTACTATAGTTAATTAACAAAATTTTAATTAATTAATTAATTAATTAATTAAAGTCTACTCAAATGTTTTACCAGATAAAAACTTTATTATAATTATAATCCTAAATATAATTAGGAGGGGGAAAATATGTTAGACATTTATGATTATTTAATTGTAATAGTGATGTTGGTCCATGAACATATTTAAGGATTCAATGTAAAAAATTTTAAAATGGAGAAGAGTTACAAGTAAATTTTTAAGTGGGGTGAACGGTATAATTGAATGATTGAATCTCTTTATTGAGAAAAGTTATTTCATGACCTCTTAAACTAATAAAAAATATAATTGAACTGACACTATGACAAAATCACATTTTAAAAATCAATTTAAGGCATTGGGATTGAATTTGTTTAAAGCTATATATTCAATTCGACTGTTGGCTCCACTTATAACTTTATCATGTATATATATATATATATATATATATATATATATATATATATATATTTATTTATTTATTTATGATCCCTTAATTATATAGTGATGTTGGTCCATGAAACTATTTAAGGATTAAGTACAAATTATATGACTTTACTTCATTCATAATCATTTAGGGTAGGTTTAGAAACTCAGAAAATGATTTTTGGAAATCATTTTTCGTGTTTTCAGTGTTTGAATGCACTTGGAAAATCTAGTCAATGGAAAATATTTTTCGTTGATTGGAGAAAATCTTTACATTTTGGCTAAAAATGACTTCTGTCAAATTTTGGCAGAAGACATTTTTCGGACCAAGGCTACATCGACAAATGACGATGAAGGATTCCAGACCAAGGCTCTTGTTTCCTGCGGAAACGAGTCCGCCAGAAACCATCGCTTTTAAGAAAATAATAATAATAAAGAACATTGTTTTTAATATTATTATAAATGTTTTTATATTTTAAATAAAATAATTAAAATATATAATTATACAATTCTACTCATTTTTCAGATAATGAACCTAATACATCAATACAGTTTTCCAGAGTGTAACAAAACACTATAAAGAAAAATATTTTCTGAAAAAAAAAAAAAAAAACTCATTTTCCAGAAGTCATTTTCTTAATTTCTAAACGGACCTTTAATTGTAATAGTATTTTCACATCATATGGCCACCTTTGATTTGTTTTACTTTTAACCTTAAAATTTCAAAATATTGCACTTTTAATCCAAAATATCCCCACTTTGTAAAATTTCACCAAATTTTACCTTATTATATTTAAAGATTTTTTAAAATAAAAGTGAAATCTATATATATATATATATATAAAAGTAAAATCCTCCTTCCCAAATTTTCCCCCCAAAACTTTTGTAGTAAAACTTATTTGGTAAGTAAATGTAAAATGGAAACCCTAATTTTAATTGGTAATTGGTAATATAATAAAAACCATAACTGTTACCCTTAATCAAATCTAAACACCTATATATACATCACATTTCTCTTCAATACAAACAGTACCAAGTTACAAAGAATGAAATGGAATATTCTCTGCAACTGCATATCAATGGTGTAGAGAATAGGGAGCTTCGAGAAGAGGACGAACAAGACCCATATTCTCTTCGTGACGTGTGGCCGCCGAAGCTTCCATATCCAGAAGAGCCGTTGCACCACACTTGCACATTAATTTGGTAAATCTATGTATCATTTTTTCAAAATTTTTATTTTTTTTTGATAAAGAATCGAAAATCATACCATTGGTGAAATTTAAAATCTATCTACATATATTTTTTCAAAAAAAAAAAAAAATCTATCTACATATATTATATAAACTATGAATATATATTGATCATATATATAAGCCAGTTCGTTAAACATCAATATTGAGTTTAATATTGTTTCTTTCAATTTTTCGTATTTAAATTTCGTATATATACAACTTCAACTTCAATAGGCTTTATTCAGAATGGTTAGTACCTAAATTTAGTAGATTTATCCCAGAATCCTCTTAACATTTTAATTCTATTCTTTTTAGTTATGTGCAATGTTATAAAAATATTTTTATTTTTATTTGCTATTATTTGACCCTTTACTCTTTTTAATTGTAACTCTAACAATATTGCCGAGGAAGAAAGTTGGAGACACCGAGGGAGGAGAAGCGGAGACGCCGATGCTGCGAGATAGAGAGAGATCATGAGAGAAGTTAGAGGCTAAGAGAGTGCAATGAGTGAGGGCCGCAGAGAAGATGGCCGGGCAGGGTTAGATTTTGTCTCTGTGTATAAAAATTTGTCTTTAAAAAAATAGGATAATTGTTATTATTTTACATTTAATTTAGATTAATAATTGTTTATTTATGATAAATATACCTTTAATATCTATGGAGTATATTATTAATTATTCTTATCAAATCAACATAATTATTAAATTACAAAATTATATATATGAATAAATAAAGCTCATATCACATTTTTATATATAAAATTTAATAACATTAATAGTTTTTAATAACATTGTATAATTTAATATTTTAAATTTTTAGTATGTACGTCACATAAGTTATAATTTAACATTGTCATACTATTAATTTATTAATTAATTTATTGATAAAATAATTAATAAACTATAATTGGTAAGAAACTAATGTTATTGCTACTTAGTGTTAATCAAGGAAATAATATCCCACCAGCACGAATATGTACTATATCCCATCCGTCTAACATTAATTAAGGAAATAATATATCGTTATTATGCTAAACTATTATAATGTTATTACTTAATTTATAAGTAAATAATGAATTAATTATTATTCTATTATTTTATAAGAAAATAATTAATAATACTAATATACTAATATTAAATATTTAAGCAAGGAATTGATATATATGGTACTTGATATTCATGGAAATCAAAAAGTCATTAATAAGCAAGCAATTGATATATATATATATATATATATATATATATATATATATATATATATATATATATGTTATTACATTCATGGTCGTTACCCAAAATCCCCTAGCATATAACATTTTTTATTGAAAGGACGGGTAGACCCGGGGGAGACACCCCTAGCATATGATATAAGCAATTAATAAAACATAATTGGTAAGAAAGTAACGTAATTTATAAGAAAATATTCTTTGGTAAGAAATTAAGTAAAATCCTTACTCCGTATATATAATATAATAACGTATAATAACCTACATTTATAAGGAAATAATATACCTGAGTCAAAACATCCACATTGATTTAATAATTTATAAGCAGATAATTTACTTATCAAAAAATATTTACATTTTTTAATTGCTATATATCTCTTGCTGTGTATATTATATAACGCTATTACTTAATTTATAAGTAATAATTATTCTATTCTTTTATAAGGAAATCTATACTTCTATACTTACCATTAATAAAAGTAAAATCATCTTCTTCAATTTTCCTACTCAAACTTTTGTTAATATTAATTTATTTATTGATAAAAGAATTAATAAAGCACAATTGGTAAGAAAATAACGTTATTTATAACCAAATATTCTATGGTAAGTAAATAACGTAATTAAAGATGGAAATAATTTTGCAATATGTATATATAAAGATGTGTAATTACTAATTGACAGAAAATAAAAGTATTCTAATAATTCACTGGGAATGGCCTACTGCTTCTTAAAAACTTTTACAATTTCGGAAACTATTGTATTGGGGTTGCCTTTTTTATTGGTGTATATGTAATAAAAAAATGTAATATAGAAATGGTTAATTAATAAATATCTAAATAATTTATAGTATTCAATTTTTGGTACTAAACAAAATTTTTTTTTATTGTCATTATTAGTTATTCCTTCACAATAATTTAAACTTTGTCATTTCATTTTTTTTAGAAAACGAGCCGTTGTGTAATCATAATAATACACAAGCATCGTTGTTGCGATCAAATATATCGGTTGATAATGCTCAACCATCATTACAATCAACTATTGGTGCACCATCAGTTATACCAGTCACCCCAACAATGATTGGTAAATATAATTTTGTATCGCAATCATTTGTAAGTATTTTACTGTATCATTTTTAAATTTCTTAACTTCATATAAATAATTGCAGTGACAGGTAATGAACTGTTGTATGGTGGATTTATGATTTCTTCTCCAAGAACACCGATTAATATATCTAGCAATGGTATTCAATTTTAACGTTCACATTATTTGTAATAACTTTTACATTTTAATAAATACAGTTATTTTTTTTTTCTTACAAATTATTGATTACTTACAATTAACATGTTCATATTAATTACCATGCATTTATTTGTTATTATTATTTTCAAAATTATTACAATTCAGAGACTCATTCATATTTCTGTCTAAGTAGAATCTATTCTATGAGAATTATTTAAACAATTATATTTTTACGAATCTTTTTTTGCAATAGTTAATGTTCATCAAAGTTTGTTCGAAGATAATCATGTGACCACCAGAGGAACACCATTGAGTGCAATCACAAATGGTATATGTTATATTTAAAATATCATTTTATCTTTCAATACTATAGAATTTTTTAATATCATTTTATTTAATTAACCATTGTTTGATTTGTACGCGTTAACTCTATTTGCAGTTGCTAGCAACCCAAATTTATACGCATTGAACAGTGATATTCGATCGTCCACCATTAGCTGATGTATCAAACGGTAATTTAGATTACACGGTTCACAATTTTTACAATCTTGGTTATTCCTATTTTGTTAAAGTGCAATAATTAACAGTTAATTATGTTTTTTAAAGTGCAAAAAGCACCACATCATCATTCTAATCGTGGTTTGTGGTCGATTGTGAGAACTTCCAGTACAACATCGTCAAGAACAAAATACGGATTTCAAACAATTCGTATCTGAAAATAACGGATATGGTCATTTTTTATGAACTCACAACTCTTAGATATATTCAATTTCATCAAACAACCAATAATATGTGTTAATAATAAACTATTTATGTAATTGGATTCCTATTTGGACCTTGAGGATGCTGCTCATTTCTATAATTATTGTGGTGCCTTATTCTGGCGACACGAGCGCTCATTTCTGTAAACTTTTTAAATCTCATGTAATATTTAATAACACAATGCCTTATAATATATGGTAATAGTATGTTGTGATGATTATTATTTGATTTTATAATTTTTTAAACATTTTGTAGAATAAAGTTATTTAAATTTTATGCCATGCATGGAAATGAATATATTAATATTTCTTTGAAAATATAATCGGCAATTATGTTTTCATAAGTATATTACTTTTAAATTATATGAAAATGAATATTAATTCGTTTTATGAATGAAAAAAAAATGAATATTACACACAAGAATCTATTATTAGTATTCTGTTAATAATTGGTATGGGAATCAGGCCAAATGAAAAAGGAAATTAATATTAAAAATTCATTGCAAATGTAATACAAATTTTCCCTTCAAAAAAAGTAGTAACTACCAAATGAAATATTATGAAAGAAAAAAGAATGAAGAAAATATGAAATGAATATATTCATATTTCACTGGAAATATAATCAGCAAATTATATTATTATAATTATATTAATTATTTATGAAGGAAAAAGGAAAAGAATATATTAATATTTCACTGGAAGCATAATCAGTAATTATATTTTTATAAATATATTATTTTTTAGTTATATGAAAATAAATATTAATACTTTTTATGAACGAAAAAATAAATAAATATTACACATGGGAATATGTTATTAGTAACCACCAAATGAAATATTAAGAAAAAATTATGAAGAAAAAAGGAACGAAAATCAATTTTAATTCCTTTTAGGAAGGAAAAGGAAATGAATATATTCAAAAGGAAATAAAATACTGGGGAAAACAAAATGAATATATTAAAATTTTACTGGAAATATAACACAGTTTTTCCTACCAAAAAATTAGTAACCAACAAATAAAATATTAAAAAAAATTATGAAGGAAAAAAATATGGCAATCAATATTTATTCTTTGTATGAAGGAAAAAAGAAATGAACATATTCAAAAGGAAATGAAATATTAGAAAACGAAATGAATATATATTAATATTTCACTGGAAATATATAATCGGCAATTATATTATGATAATTATATGAATTAAATAATAATTAATTAATTATATTAATAAATAGTAATAATTAATATTTAATAATTATAGTATAGACAAATTGATATTGATATGTATTTCCTGAATATAAAATGATCACAAACTCATTTCTTTTCTACCATTATATACTTTTAATTCTTCTCTTATATTTCTCAACTTTCTCTCTATTGTTTTGTAATGAAGTTAAATTTTGTCACTGCTTTTGATCTATCTTCCAAGACAAGGAAAAGCTTTATAGACCTTCAGTTGACGCGTTGTTATTTGTCCAGAGAATATCAACGCACAGCCGTTAAGGCGTCAACCACCAAACTCTAGAGTGCTTATTTCATGACTCTAAGGTACATATTGCATTTATATATTATTTAAATATCACTTTATTTTTGTGATATTACATTGAATATCAATTAATATTAATATTTATGTTGTATGTTGTATATTCTATACAAATAATTTATATAACTGAGTTGCAAGCTAGACAACGAGCTAATTAGACCAATTAATACAAATCATAAACACTGCTATATAAAATCTCTAAAGTTTCAGCACCGGATGCGTACATCTACACGTTGGCTATTAATTGAATAATTATTTGTTCGAATTCAAGCATTAATAACATCAGAAAACATAATCGATCCAACTCAATTATTCAATTGCACTATATAATATTTGGTGTTTTAATTTAAATAATTATATATCAATCCAAATACTTTTAATATATTACAACAAATTCATTCCGTGCATCGCACGGGGACAAATACTAGTATTGTTTAAAACCAAGAACTATAAGTAAAACAAATCAAAGTTGAGGATCAAAAGTAAAAAATCTAATTATTAATGTGGAAGGACCAAATATAACTTAAAACTCAAATTTTAATCCAATATGGATGCTTATTTAGAGCCAAACAAAATTTAATATGTAATATGTCATGAAGGACTATCTAATTAATTTAGCAACCTTAATTAGTCAACTTTTTTTTCACCCAAATCACCCTATACTCGAGGAAACATGAATGCACGTCTAATTTTTACCTTAAATAAATCACATTAGAAAAATTATACGCGACAAGTTCAACCGATAGGGTATTGACAAGAATTTTACTCTGAACCTTTTGGTACGAAAATCATATTCCACCTACTCAATCACTCATTTTATGGCTATTTTTTGAAAGTAAAAGGGAAACTTTAGATTAAATCAACAATGCAGAGATACAAGGGGGTGGACAAACATCCCACAACCCTAGGACATACCCAGAATCCGTTGCTCGTGCCAATACATGAGCCACGTGATTCGCTGACCGCTTGACATGGTGAACCTTAACGTTCTCGATGTCACTAGCAAAGTCGGAGGTACAATACTAGTAAAAGGTGGTTGGCTGAATCCATATTAGTCTCACAACAATTCAGACCCTTTTAAAGTTTAAAAGAAATTATGCTACAACAAAAATTAATCAAATTTTAATAGCTCCAAACTACATAGAAGAGGTAAATCATATTACGAAGATTTAGTGCGACGGATTCGAGATAAAAGTCTTTTTTTTTTTTTTTTTTTTTTTTTTTTTTGTGTAGCCCAGAGTTTCCATTGATTACTCTGTATAATGTAGTATTGTTGTATAGAGACGGAAAGAAATTGCTTTGATTTTAATTTATGGCATGTACAAGTTGGCATTAAATTCATGGTTTCTTGTTCTCATGTAAGTTTTCATGCATTATAAATGCAAGGCCTTTAACCTACGCAACTGCTAATTATTATTTGCATCAAATTAATGTGCAACTATGCCAACAAGTCTAATCAATTTAATTGAATACGGTAATCAGAGGTGTGCGCCATTGAAATTTAATTATGTTCTTAATTGTCAAATAAATAAGTCTATTGAAACTAATAGGATTAATTACAGCAATTCAAACCCCAAAATCAAATCAATCCCAAGAATTTGAATCAGTTAGTTTCTGGTTTGGTTCAAATTGATTTATGTTCTTAACTGTCAAATAAAAAAGATCAATAGAAATTAATAGGATTAATTACAACTATCCAAACACCAAAATCAAATCAATCCCGTCAATTTAAATGAGTTGGTTCAAACTGGATTATGTTTTTAATTGTCAATTTTTTAAAAAAAAAAAAATTGTAACAAACTATAAGTCCAAACACCAAAAATCAAATCAATCCCATCAATTTGAACTAGTTAGTTTTCGATTTCATTTCAATTGAATTTCATTCTCAATTGTCAAATTTAAAAAAAAAAAATCTATAGAAATTAATACGATTAATTGCAACGGACTATAGGTCCATAACCAAAAATAAAATCAATAATAATATTAAAAACTTATATGGTCCAATGATATTTAAAACCCTTGTTCTATTAGAAGTCTCCTATTCAAAGTCCACTCAATACATTTGTAATATAGATTTAAAAAAAAATCTATCAATAATAGATATATTATATATAGATAGATATTATATATAGATAGTTATATATATAGCTTGCCCTCTAACATTACATGTGTTGTTTGTAGCTTAATATTGGGGAGAAAGGTATTTAAGTTTGATTATCAATAATAAAATTATTGATTGTAGGTATAGTTCAATTCATATCATTGCATAACATGCATGAATTGAAGAGAAGACAAAAAAACGTTTCATGCATAATAGAGACACCAAGAAACTTTCTTCTTTTCTTTTATGGGACCATGAGGGGAAGCACCTAGACAACACCAAGCTAACTATTCCAAACAAGAACATGTATCCATATTAGAACACCATGTTTGTCATCCATTAAGTCGAACCCGTCTCATATAGGGTCTTTTTATTGTGATTTATCTCTCATATGTAGTTTGCAGACTACTTGATATACACAATCAGGTAATGATTGTGAATTTTTTTCATCACAAAAAAAAAAAAAGAAGATGATATAATTATTACGAAGTTTCATTTTAGACTGAATAGCAAAATCTCACTTTCATGTTTTATTAGGGAAATTAAAACTTTTAAGGCTTTTAACTTTCAAAAAAAAAAAAAAACAAGAATTTAAATTTTATGGTGAACAAGTTTAGTGAGTTTGACAAGATATAGTTTTAGTAATTAAAGGGTGTGTTTCATCTTAATTAAAAAAATTTAATTAAGCCAATAGTGATACTACATATATATTTATGGTTGTATATACGGAGTATATTATACTCAACACACAACACACCTCTTACATGTGTGGGCCAAATATTGATATGTCCATGCATGGTTCTATACTTATATATATATATATATATATATATATATATATATATATATATATATTTATGGAGTTCAAATGAGAGTGGGGTAACAGTAATTCTTCCAAAATGTTGAACCCCAACCTTAAGGGCCCCTCACACCCGGCCCGACAGAGCATTTGGGCAATCGTTATGCGTTGGACCCATGTCCAGCATGCATGCTGGACACGGGTAACAGTGCCGTTAGGCACTGTTATCTTTTTTTTTTTTTTTTTTTTTTTTTAAAAAAAAAAATCAGACCGCTTCGTTATAGGAGTATATGTTCATAATTTTATTACTATATGTTAATAACTGTACATTCATAACTCCATAACTGTACGTTCATAACTCTATAACTGTACATTCATAACTCCATAACTGTACATTCATAACTCCATAATTGTACATTCATAATTTTCGAAGCTCTATGTTCACAATTTTAGAGCTCTATGTTCATAATTTTATCACTATATGTTCATAATTGTAATTTCATAATGTCAGAGCTCTTTGTTCATAATTCGATCAATAACTGTACATTCTTAATTCCATAACTGTAGATTCATAATCTCATAACTGTAGATTCATAACTCTATAACTGTACATTCATAACTCCATAACTGTACATTCATAATCTTCGAAGCTCTATATTCACAATTTTAAAGCTCCATGGTCATAATTTTATCACTATATGTTCATAATTGTAAGTTCATAATGTTAGAGCTCTGTGTTCATGATTTCATAATTGCATAACTGTATATTCATAACGGCATAATTGTACATTCATAACGGCATAACTGTACATTCATAATCCAAAAAAAATAACGCCGTTAACGGCAAAACACGCGCGATTTTTTTTTTAAAACTAAATGACGCGTTTTTTTTTTAAAAAAAATGACATCGTTTTGGGCTGTCCACAATTCATTGTGGACACGGGTCCGGGGCATAATTTGCCAGCATTTGGGAGGAAACAATAATATATAATGGATGATGATTTTAATAAAAGAAAACATACATGAGATCAATTTTATAATTACTACAAAATTTCACATTTATAATATTTATAAAACTAATAAACTCACATTTTTTTATTTTACTTTTTAACAACCATCAACCTAACTATTAATAATCCACTCAAACTGAAAGATTAAATCGATCATCACTTTTTATCTGGAAACATCCATGTTCTCATTGGAAAGCAAAAATGACGAGGAATCTCCAAAAAGTAGTGGTAGGTTACACTTAGTTGTTCTAATTAACTAGATGACATCCAAAGTGGGAAAGTGAAAAGGAGAGCAATATATATAATATATATAACTCAGATCATTCAACTAAGTTCAATGCATGCACGGCTATGGCTGTTTTCCACATACCACTTGTAGCTGCCGCATTTCAGCACACACACGTACGTACAACTGTAAATGAATATATATATATATATATATATATATATATATATATATATATATATATATAGAAGAGCGCTCATATGCGGCGGGGTCTTACGGTGCGGCGGTGCGGTCAAATTTCAGAATACACCAATAGTGTTAACAATATGCACCAACAGTGTTACAGTGTAATAAAAACACACCCCAATGAAATGTAATAAAACATCACAAAATACACCACAGACTCAAAAAAACACACCATATAACTCACCACCCTCAATGGTGTATTTCCGAACAGTGTATGGTGTTTTTACTCACACCTAATGGTGTGTGTTTGGTGATGCAGGGCTCTGTTTACTCTGTTTTGTGTGGTGTATTTCCTAACGTTGATGGTGCATATTTGGTGAACTATTGGTGTTGCCGCACTGTAAGAAATAACCGCACCGTAAGATACTGCCGCACCTGAACCCGCCTCTATATATATATATATATATATATATATATATATATATATATAATGCGGTAAAAGTTGGTAAGCAGCCAAATTTCTTTTTCTGGCAGGGCTACTTATCGTCATCAGATATATAGCTGCCAATTATATTGCTACTATACTATACTTGCCATCACCTATCAACTAATATTCAAGATTTATGCACTGTTTTGTTGGCTCTATTAGCTGGATAATGTAATGGAGGTTTGTGGAGTTTTCTTCTTGGATAATGCTTTCTACAAGTTCTGTGTCGAGTGTACGGTGATGGATATATTATAAATGTACTCGGAGTAAATTAACTCGGTGGAGCAAACCAACCAACCTCAGAGCCCCGGGGCCGAGCTCAGTGCCGGACCCCAATGGACGATCTGAGGCCGAGCCCAATACCGGCCCTTGGCCACCGAGGTCAAGCTGGGTGTTTGACCTTGGCCGGTGAGGTGGGGTGCGTGGTCAAAATCGGCTATAACCTCCCACCTGTTTTTCGCGGAGTAGTTAGGAGTAAGTAAGATATAAATTGTTGCTAATTGTTTCATTAGGACATCATTCACTCTTTTGTAATAGCATTACTCAAGTCTCAATACAAACTTTAACTTGTCTTCGTGACCAATATTCTTGTCTTTATACTCGTTATCTTTGTCTTTTACGTATTCATTTAATTATCGGGTTATTTGAGTCGGGCTACCCAGATCAATATAATTCATCAGATCATGGGTGCTATTAATCCGGGTGGCCCAAATCAAATAATCCATTTATCATAAGATAAATGGTAAAAGACAATGACAACGAGTGGAAAAGACAAGAATGTGATAGGACATATTTATTAATTAAAGAATTCTTATTTTAAAATAAACATATGTAATTCTATTAAATTCTTTTATCCAATTTAATTCAGCTTTTTTGAAATTAATACATATAAATATGACCAATCTAAACAAATTAAAATATAAAGTAATCAAAACATCACATATGCGGATATGCCATATTGCCATCCATCACCATGCACAACCCCCCAAAAATAATTAAATAATAAGAATAAGCACAGCCAAATATCTTTCATTTTTCTTAGAGTGCTTATCAAAACATATATAGCTGGCAAGCATTACATTGTTCATCAACTATCAACCAATGCTAAAAATATTATTCAAACTTTAATATTTAAACATTTTTGTTTTCAACCATGTACAACAACTTAGGTCTAATGGCAGCTTGTCTTTTCAGGTTGGGTACAGTCCAAGACTCCAAGGTCCCAAGTGGCTTGGAAAGTCCTTTTAGATCCACCAAATAATTAAGAGCAAGATTATTCATGGGGTTTTATTTTTGGAGTTTTTTGTAGCATTTTGGAACCAAGTGGAAAAAAAATGGGATAAACAGAAAAATTAGATGGTAACAATTTGACAATCACCTTAATATGCTCAATAGAAATGTGCCTTTTAATGTGTTTAACGGGTATATGAGAGGCACGCACCTGCTGAATACGTAAGTTAGCGTCTGGTTCATAGGAGTCTGTTGTAGAACAGACGCCTATTACTTCCAACAACAGACGCTAATGAATTGTTTTGTACTAGTGGTGGTAACAATTTGACAATCACCCTAATGTTCTCAACAGACACGTGCTTTCTAATGTGTTTAACGGCTATGTATATGAGAGGCACGCACCTGCTGAATACGTAATCATACTTATTCTTGATTTGTGAAAATCCCTAAAAAGCTCATCAAAATTCCTTCAATAGGGACAAGCCTAATTGCTCAACGGCCACATGAGAGGCACGCACCTGCTGAACACGTGAGTCACACCCATTCATGATTTGTAAAAACTCCTAAAAAGCTCATCAAAATTCTCTCAATAGGGATGTTTTGCCTAAAAAACCAATGACTCACTACTGAAATTTAATCTTGTGACCATCTATTTAAAATGATAACAAAAGTATATTAGTAATTTGCATATAATTTATTTAGATATATTATTTTGTGAAACACATAGTGAAGTTGATTCACTGAACCGACAAGCAATACACAATGAATTATGCATATATATTGTGGCATACATACAGTCATACAATCACTATTTCCAAAAAATGATGACAAGGATTGGTTGGGGAAATTCAACTTTCCTTTTATCTTGTACACATCAAAAGGTTCATTGAACCATTAAAAGAAGCACATCGACAGTGAAGAGGAGGATTTTCTTTTCGATTGTTCATTAAACCTACCTTTAGCTTTTCCATGAATTTCATATGATATTTTTTTTTTAAAGGTCATATGATATTTAATTACTCACATGATGAGTCATTTCCTTATCGGATAATTTCTTGATAATAGATAAGCATTATATTATATTACTTTTTATAAAAATATTTATGTTTACAAATAGATCTAACTTTATCAATATAAAATAAAAGTAGATTTACAAAAAGATTTTTAATAAAAAAAGATAAATAGAGAAGTCTCAGCCCTTTACTTGAATTGATTGTACAATGTTCAATTGTAATAGTCTCGCATATGCTTTGTGAGGGTAACAAATGCGCAGACAATTTACCTATTTAAAAAGATGAAGAGACATCTTATGTAAGATGCTTTGGATGTCAAGAAATGAAGTATAAAATTGTAGTGTTTTTTTGTCATTCTTTCAATTTTCTTTTTTTTTTTTAAAAAAAAATTTCAATGACTTTTAATTTTGTAAAAGGACTTTAATTTGTATTGAATATTATGGAGACATACAAAATCAAAACCTTCCTTATCCTTTTGGGATGATACTAGATATCATAGGTACTAGTATCAATCAACCTTTAAAAAAATTTCTATTCCTTTTACTTAAATTTACTTTTACTAACATTACTTTAAACTCATTATATTTATTAACTCTTACAAAATTTACAAACTAATCAATTAAATAACGTTAATTAGTGTACATTTAAAGGCATTAACATTGCGTGTGAGATGTAATCTTAAACTGTTTGGAAACAGCAAATATTGTTATCGCAGTTGTCACATATTGACACGGCTTATTATTATTATTATTATTATTATTATTATTATTATTATTAGGGTCAAGAGAAAAATTCATAGTTACTATTCAACAATATACATGAGATAATAACATGTAAATCACATAAAAAATTAATCGCACTAAAAAAATTATATACAATGAGCTCAATCAGAAAAGTGTTATCAAGAATTAAACTCATAAATTTTATATACGATAATTATAATTTATCCACTAGGTCAGAGCGGCTTTTTTTTTTTTTTTTTTTTTAAAGAGACCAAATTAAAATGTCTATCCAATTGATGTGCCACAGTGTTGGTTAGTCAAATCGTTACATAGCGGAAGACTTGAATGCTACAAGTGGTCCTATACATTTTATTTTTAGTCAAACATCAGTCATATCAAACAGCACTATCATAATTATGGCCGCAATTGATTTTTCAAAATGATAACATTTTCTTTTTCTACGTATATAGGTTAAAATAAGATTAACCAACTATTCTAAATTTTTTAATATTATAAATTCAGTACCCATAACATTTCATGAAATATATGGCGTTGAATCAACTCATAGAGGCCCAGTCCAATCGGCATTGGCAAAGGCATGCCCATTTTGCAGTCTCACCACCAACCAACCGGGCAAATTATGTCTTGGATGGTGAACACGGGTCCAAACGACGCTGTTTTTTCATAAAATAAAAATTCACTAATGTGGTATTAACGGTGCGCGTTTCGTCAGATTATGAATTTTTTGTTATGAGATTATGAATGTACTGTAAATTCATAATCTCATAAAAGAAAAACATTTATTAAATTATGAATTTTCTGTTATGAGATTATGAATTTACTGTAAATTCATAATCTCATAACAGAAAAATTCATAATCTCATAACAGTAAATTCATAATTTATGAATGTTGAAGAAGCTTGCGCTACAGAGGAGCAGCCATGGTTTCGGACGGGAATGTGTAGGCATGGTTCCAAAGTGAATGTGCAGACATGGATTCATAATTTATAAATGTCCGAAATCATTGCTCACCTCAAATTAAAGTGAAACCGCGAAATGTGAAAATGAAGAAGAAAAGTCACGCGATTAATTAAAAAAAAAAAAAAAAAGATAACGGTGCACTAACACCACAAAAAAATATAGATGGTGAACACGGTTCCATGGCATAACGATTGAACCAACCGAGGGCAAGAATTAGCGAGTGATAATTGCATCTTACCTTAAGTCACAAGTGTCTACAAATAAATTATTGTCACACGTGCTAATTGTAATATAAATACTTCTCTTTTATGAAGAAAGGGAACTGACTTTAACTCTTTAAATTGTACACTTTTGTACACAATAAACATAATCGAAACTCAAACCTCTAATGTTCGTGACAGAAATTAAACATTTACTAGTGTTTCAATATTTAACATTGTCAAATTTCATATATTTTCCATTCACAACTTTAAGTCCCTCTCAAAGTCCACATAGTTTCACATAAAAACTATTGGTCAACCCTACCCACTTTAACCATGAACCCAACCACCCAAGACAAAAAGCTTATACTTTATACATCTTTGTCACACCCCAATAAAACCAAAATCACATTTTGGAGAAAAGCAATGTCATGTGCCCAAATAATTTGTATCAAAACTTTTCTCGTGATGGATTATGCAAATTTTCTAATAGATTTAGATGAACAAACAAAATCAAATGAGATCACCTCATTGGGACAGGCTAGATTTTAGACGTTTTGGAGCTTGTAGCATTAAGTTGCATAAATTTGACCAAAAACACAATGAAGATTAACTTTTATTAAGCATAAATTATATCAAACAATTGTATTAATTTGACCATCCAATAATGAAGATGGCTTTTTAAAAAAATATATTTAAAAAATTGTGAGTGGTGAAGAGTATCCAGAAAAGTAACCAAAATAAGGAATATATCTTTACAATAGCTTTAATAATTTGCTATATTTTATATAAGATTTCAATAAGAGTACACTCACTATACACACTTATTTTAGCTGTATGGCACATTTAAAAAGTTGGGAATCGAAAAAGTATTTAAGAAGTTGGGAATTGAAAAATATTCGTTGATAATTTAGTAAGGTCTATGAGTAAAATATATGATATATGCCCATTTCCGAACTCTCAAGTCTAACCCAATTAGCTAATTGAAGTAGTTGGAGACGCGGAAATTCAAATTTATGACCTTTGGCATGGTTCTTATACCAAATTAAAGTATGTACCACATCTCAACTAAAAGCTTAACCTAATAGTTGGATAGCACATTTATGTCTCAACAGCTATAAGACTACCCGAACCATGTTACCGCTAGCCATCTTATTCCCATTTAACATTGTATGTAGGTACCCAAATCCAACTAGAAATCCATTTAACATTACCAACTAATCCTATCCATCATTGTAAGCCAGCTCCCACGAAAGGTCAAATTTAGAACCTTGTGGTTACCAAGTTAACTGTTCGATAGTCCGACCAAACACTTGTTAAGCTGAAACCACAAGTTTAACCAAACACAATATAGCGTAAACCGGAATATAATTAACCGAGTTCCAAAACCAATTTGCTTCAGAAAGAGCCTAGCCAAACGCCACAACAATGCTGTATACACTATATGGAACTATACTCATGGCTACAATAGAGGGCAACTTTTTGTAAATGCAAACCCTCATCTTACAGATTTCCTCATCAACAGCTAACAATGTATATATATATATGTATCTAACAGAGACAAACGGATTGGATAATCGGGATTACTTAGTTACGCCAACTGTTTAGCTTCTTTGCTTCGAAGGAGGCTCCATCGTTGAGCATGTCCTGGGCGTCGGTCTCCATTCCTAGCTTCGAGAGGGCGAGGGCCTGCATGTAGAATGCGGTTGGCCACTCGGGCAAGCAGACCTGCGCCTGCATTGCATCCCGGAGGGCGAGCTCTGGCTGCCCTATCATCAAGTAAGAGAGCGCCCGCCTCACAAAAACAGTACCCGAAGCGATGGGCATCATTGATACCAACTGGAATTTCAAAACGGGGATATATCTATATCAAACGCCACTCATGAACTCGATACGAACAGCTAGTTATTCACGGGATAGTATCTATACATATATAGGACAGTTCAATTGAAGCATGTGCTCTATCTCAACTAAAAGCCTAAACTGATAGTTGGATTGCACATTAATGGTTATATGCTCAACAAGTTCAACTGAGGAAATGAACTAAGTACCTTTGAATAGTACTCAATTGCGCTCTTGAAGTCCTTGTCCCTAAAAGCGATATCCCCAAATTTCTTCGTGTTCAGCATATCTTGCACTTGTTGTGTCCATTCTTGGAACGAAAGCTTCCCAAAGAATACACGATATAAGTTTCCCAGCTTCCAAAATTAAAAATGCAAAACCCGAGCCCTTCTATCATAACCAATTTTATTAGTGGTGTCGAAATTGATTCCTAAGCTCACCTCATTTTCTGCACCTTCCTCGTCTTTATAACCCGTTTTAAGCAAGATATCGTGCACAGCCGTGAGGTCCATCCTCACACATGCCTTCCCGAGAGGAGAAAGCATGGTGGGGACCACAGCAGGGGCGGTTTTCGTCAGACCCATTAAAACATGTGATGCAACCTGACACATTAAAACGATTTACGTTTTTACCATTCATCAGTCGGTCGAACATAAGTCGTCTCCGATCAAGAATCACGAAATGACAATGAATATATATATATATACTACCTCTTTCTGCTTTTCAAGGGGTTCCACAGCGGTAAGAATGAACTTGATATTCGGGCGGTCCCGAGCTTCATACTGAAGGCACTTGGAAGCAAGTTCCACCAATGCAGCAGCATCTTCATTGGCGTATTGTCCTTCCAAGGACGAATCCATAAGCAACAATATGTTTTTTCCCCTTATCAAATCTAAAGCCTGAACAAATAATTACTTGAAATTAGCGAATCGGTCCAAGAAACAATCAGGTACCAGTAATGCAAATACGTTACCCTATATTCAATTATTCTAGTTCCACCGAATCCTATAGTGTTTCCTCATTCCGGTGGTTAAAACCAAGACCATCTGAATAATGTATGAGGTACTAAAAAGGCTAATAATAATATATGAACACTCGACTAGTATATGATGTACTAGGAAAAGAATGTATCGTACACGGCTCGGGGGTATATGCTTTCCACTCAGAAGGTCCAGCAGAACAGTTCCATAGCTATAGATCACACTTTCTGGAATGACCCTGCCTAAAACAGAGAAATAAATAGTGACAACCGAGAAGAATTATACAATCCATGAATCATAAGATAATTTCAAAAACTATCGAAAGCTTGGGCCAGTTAAACAAGATTTAATTCATATGGCATTTATAGGGCATGAGAAATTGAATCTTGTTTATGTCGGGGGGCCTTTGTCCTTTCTCAAATGATCCTTTATATGACACAATAATGTCACAGACAAGTCGAGAAATTCAAATTTACTTATTTACCTGTGCGCAAAAATTCCGGGGGTGTATAAGCTAGATTGGTGCTATAACTCTTCCCATCTCTGCTGTTTTTCATCAGGCCAAAGCTAGACAATCGCGGGTCACCATCCTGTAAGTATATCAAACAAAATAAGTTGGTTCCTGGGTGGTAGATTGTGGGCAAGGATGCAGGACCAAGCCCTGGCAGCCGCAATGTGGGAGTTACACCCAATGTGGTGGGCACCATGCACTGATCGGTCCTCCCATCTAATGGGCTGCTTAGTACCCCTCCACTATTATGTCGGGCGGGGGGTGTGGGTGCCCTAGGAGCGAAGGAATTTCGCCTTTGTGGGCAAGACATGATTTTTTAAAACTTCCAAAGATTGATGCATGAATAGAGAAATACCTCATCAAATAGAATTCTGTAAGCATTTAAATCGTGATAGATTTTCCGGTTTTCAGCATTGCAATGGTCCAGAGCCTGTGCAATATGGCAGGCCACTCTTACTCGCATTTCCCAGGGCAAAGGCTGTTTATCCCCTACAAGAAAACGACTAGAAGTCATGCCAACATAATCTACAATCGAATCATATGTTCCACTAGATCTCAACGAGCCAAAAGATTAAACCCTACAATGAAAAAGATGCTTCGAAAGTGTATCATTGGGCATGTATTCTGCCACAAGTAGTCGCTCATCTCCCTCAGCACAGCAACCAATTAGATTCACCAATCTCTTGTGTCTAACCTTCCCAACTCCAGCAGCTTCTCCCTGCACCATAAACGCAATTTTTAAGGATCAAAACACTAGTCCACAAAGAACGTAACAATCAGGCACATCACATAGAAGCTCTACAATACCACAAACTGTTGGGGGTCAGGCCACGATTGCTTGGAGAAGCGCTTGACAGCAACAATCTGATTACTTCGAAGCTTCCCTCTGTACACAACATTCGGTGCTTTCTCTCCACTCTCAGAAACTATCATTTCACTGCTAAATCCATTCGTTGCAGTTCGAAGTTCAGCCAGACTAAATTCCGCGAATGCAGGCACTTGCTCTTGATCCCCGGGGTTTTCATCCACTCCATCCACATCACAAATTCAACAAAACCATGAGAAAAAAAACAGCCATTAACTACTTAAAAGGAACCTGTTTAGGTTTAGATACATTGACAGATATTTACAATACACATAAAGAAGTGATAACACCAGCATTCTAGTTTCTAGCAAGGCTTCAAACAAAGAGATATCCAAAAAATAGAATGAGAAAAGACTAAAACTTTGTACAAACCCACAAATGAGAGTGAAAAAGGTTATTAATTTAAGCACAGGAGCAGAAACAGATGGCAAATGGATACAGAAGAGATTAAATGAAGCAAACCCAGATCAAATTCCAACATGCAATCCACCATAGACCATAACCCATCAGAGCATCTATACATATGAATACTCAAAGTGGCTAAAGACTAACACAAACCACAATTAGTCCAATATTGAGAACCAAAACAAAGAAAGTAAATAGAAAGTGCAATACCAAGATCTGGTTTGGAGTCAGGGTGAGAAGGCTCTTGGTCTGGGGACTGAACATTGGCAGTTTTGGACTGTAAACAGCCCATTTCTCTTTCTTCACATAGACCACTCTTCTTCTTCTTCTTCTTTTTCTACTCTCTCAGTCTCTATCTCTCTCTATATGCCTTAATCTCTGTCTCTACACACGAATACACAGAAAACAAGCCCTCATAGAGTCACAGTGAGGGGAATAAAGATTCTTGATTGAGAAGGTGAGAAGTGAGCTAATAAATGGAGAGTGAAAAGGGGGTTCTTTCTTTGTACCATAGTACACCCAAGAAAGGCTGCAACTCGGCCGCGACACCCAGGCCCCGCGGGGGAGGTCACGTGATGGGGCACGTGAAAGAGTGAAAAGGTGGTGGCTATAAGGTAAAAACGGGCGTTTTTCTTGGCGTCCGACACAGTTGCTTTTTCACTCTGCCGCTGTTCTTGCTTGTTGCAGCGCCCTTGTTTCCTGTTCCAGACGTGGAGACACTGCAGCGCTCAACTTGCCCACTCTCTCTCACGAGATTTGCGCCCTCCCCTTTTCGTTTTTAACTCCACAAGCTCCCAAAGATCGCATCTTTACCAGGCCCGCTAGTGCTAAGCTTCAATTAAGCATTCATTCCCGTCGTTATTTGCAAGTCTCTTTCTTTGGTAAAGTCCTTCAATGATCATTGCTTTTTGAGGATGTTTTGTTCACTGTAACTTCAGGAAATCTACTCTGGTAAAATTAATCAAACTATGAGGCATTTGCAATAGCTTTTGTGTTTGTTTAAAAACTGTTTGGTTGAATAGTTTTTTTTTTTTTTAATGAAAATAAATAAGGCAATGGTAGTAAATGATTTAAAATTAATTAACTCAAATAATAGATTAAAATGATAAAATTATCAATAAAATAAGTGAATGTGATAATGTATAAGAAATGAGACTGCATCTCACAGTGTCTTGCAATAGCTAAAAACCTTATGTGAAAGTTATGTTACATCCGGAGGAAATTTGCATATTTAAATCAAACATAGAATATACGTTTGGACCGGTACCTGACTGTATCATATGCCTGCTCGACATACGGGTGGGTCAATTAGAGCAATTATTCCCAACCATCAATCGACATGGAACAACTCCGACCAACCTCCAATAAAGGTGCTAACCAAAGATAAGATAATTACCTTAATTTCCGGAACTCGGATTCTTTTTTGACATGTTTAGGTCAAGAAAAACTCTAAAAATTGGTCAACAATCACACTAGCCTAACCCATCGGCGGTGAAAGTAAGGACTTCATGAATTTTCGGGCAATCTTCGGGCACGTGGCGAAATCCGCAACCCATCGACGATGGAAGTAAGGACTTCATGAATCTTCGGGCGCATGACGAAATCTGCAACCCATCGGCGGTGAAAGTAAGGACTTCATGAATCTTCGTGCAATCTTCGGGCACGTGGCGAAATCCGCAAGGCCTTCAACTTGCCCCTCTACATGAAGAGCATGTGTTACACATGCCGAGCTTCCGACATATGTTCCCCTTAACTTCCCTATAAAGAATGCATTAAATGCATGGGAGAGGGACTTTTGGCAATTTCTATCTAGCCTTATCAAGCTCGGGAACCTCTGACTTTACGTCATCAACTGAACTTAAACTCTTAAACCAACAAGCAAACCAGCCTACGATTTAACCTCGTACTCTACGGATCTGCGAGACTTACGGAATTTCTCACATCAATGAGAATTATTTATTCCCAAACAAATATAACCTTAATTATTCTATATATATAACTTGGACCAAACACTCCTTTAAAAGTTAAAAAAAAAAAAAACAAATTACTAATTTCACAATAACGGATCAACTCTTTTCCATAAAAGAGTAATTTTATAAGTGTGATTTGACCGAACCCGAGTTACTTTAGGAATGAATTTATTTATATTATTTCCCCTTAGATATGATTCTTTAGTAAAGTCATTCATTATTCATCAATGATCAGTGCTTTAATGGGGTGTGTCTTGTTCGCTATTTTCAATTTCATGAATGGAATCATGGGGACGAAAGTTATTGAAAAAGATACCAACTTAGCCCCGATGTTTATATTTATTATTCCCCCAAATGTTATATTTATTCTAGAGTTAAGTATCAAAATTGTCCTTTGACTATAGCAAAATTATAAATGTGGTCCTTGATTATTTTTTTGACCAATTAAGTCTCTCAATTTTAAAAATTTTAATTAATTTGGTCATCCGTTTGTTTTGTCGTTAGACATCCGTTAACTCGGGACTAAATTGGTAATTTCGCTATAGTCAATGAACCATTTCAGTAATTAACTTTTCGGAGAAAATGGTGCATGTGATGATCGAAATGGTCACTTGACTATAGCAAAATTATCAATTTGGTCACGAGTTAACGGATGTTTAACGGCAAAATAAACGGATGATCAAATTGGTTAAGCTATTTAAAGTTGAGGAAATTAATTGGTTAAAAATAATAGTCAAGGATCAAATCAGTAATTTCGCTATAGACGAAGGACCATTTTAGTAATTTACTCTTTATTCTATTATGTCTCAATGTGACTCATTGGTTAAGAAATGCAATATTTAAAGAGTTGAAGAGTTATCTATGCATCTTTGTTAAATGCATGTTTTACTCTTTGTGAAAAAGAGTGGAATCTCACATCTCGGTGTTCCCACACCCTGGCGTGACATAATTGTGGAGGGAAAAATCATAGTGATTTAACTAAATGAACTATAACTTATCAACAAATATTAGACTTTTACTCATTGCGCACTATGAATATATTTTGATAGTGGTTGTGATAACCATGCAATAGGCTTAACTGAGAGGATATTAGTAACAATTAAACTTGTAATCATTTAATACACAAAACATATATACTCTACTTAATTACTCAATCACTCTTTTTTAGGTATCTTTTGTTTTCTTAATTATACTTTTATTTTCACTGTTTCAGTCATAAATTATAGTGTAATTATAGAATTCATTTATACTCGTTGCCCCTTCTCATCTCGAAACAAGTTGTTGGTCCTACTTATTTCTCGTTTCTAAATTATAACTGACGTTGCAAATTTCGTCATTTTTCTAACAAAATATTATTAACGAAATTTAGAGACACTTTGTATACACTTTTACAATTTAGAAAGAAATAAAAAAGCAATACTAAAAAGTCATGAGAGAGAATCAAGCAACTAAGGGGGTGTTTGGTTGGATGGAAAATATTTTCCATGAAAAATGTTTTCTTCAAAGTGAAGGAAAATATTGATTTATGTTGTTTGGTTGGATGGAAAACATTTTCCATTGAAAAATGGATTCCTCAAAGTGGAGGAAAATGAATTCTTTGCAAAGGGGTGGGATTTTGTTTTCCACAAGGATTGGGAAGAAAAATAACATAAGTGAACCATTTTACCCTTATGAAAAATTTTTAATTACATAGACACCTATTTATTCATTCATCTTTTTAAGAGCATATTAGTCTTTATATTCATTATTCCTTATCTTTCTAAAACCAACCAAACAATGGAATCCATATTCCCAGTAATTTCATTTCCACCAACCAAACAATTGAATCAATTTTCCTGAAATTCATTTTTCATGGAATTTCAATTCCATTTCTCTTATGCACGTGAGAGGCATGAGATGGCACGATGAGTCATTGGTGGTTTTGATAGACATTAATCAATTATTATGTGGAAAGAAGATATTAGAATTCGGAGGTTTCACGCTATTTTGAGTGATGACAATTAAATTTGTAGGCATTATGATGATAAACACAATTAATGAATTATATATGCTTGTCGCAGTAACTAAACACAACATTAGGCACATCTCCAGAGAGCAAAAATAGAGTAACAGACATATTAACTTATATGACACTATATCACAAGAGAGGAGTTAAGTTGCCCAATTTGATAATAATAATAATAAAATAATAATAATAATAATAATAATAATAATAATAATAATAATAATAATAATAATAATAATAATAATAATAATAATAATACACGAGGTATGGCATTTATGACAATATCTCAACAAATTAAGAATCAACACGTTACAAAGAAGAACTGATATGTAACTTATACTAAAATTATTTTTAGTGAGACATGAATCCATTATCAAATATATATTCTAACTTCAAAATCATTCTTTATGCAATATCATTATTATTTTTGGTTGTCCAAAGGTATCCCTCCAGCCGATAGTAAGAATACTAATCCTCCGTCCTTATTGTACTAAGTGATAGTGGACTGGTCATATTGTTTGCTCCATTCATCTGGGTATATGCAATATGATTATGGTTAAGTGTAAGTTGGCGAGTATATGGGTCAATCATTACACCATAGACCATAAATCATTGACATAAGATACATTTTTATTATACTAAATATATATATTTTTAATACATTTTTTTTGGGTGAATATATTTTTAATACATTAATGGTTCATTTTTTAAAGATACATTATTTGATATATTACCAAATAATATATATTTAATACATAAATAATGCACATTTTTTATATATTAAAAATGTACGTTTATTCATTGTCCATGTTACAATATGAATCATGGTCCACAATATAAGTTGCCTGTTGGTTTTAGGACTTTTGAGGCCCACGGAGGTCCAACACAACCGGGAGGCTGGTGGATTCACCGAAAAACTAAAGGTGTGATAGATTGGAAAATGGCGGATTTGAAGTATGAGTAAAGTTGCTAAAAGTGCTTTGTCTTTTTCTCAATTCTCCCGAAGATGTCTTACAGGTTGTGGGTTAGACCTATTTATAAGCTTAGATTTACAAAATCTTGAATTTGAGCGAGTAAATGCGTATTAAAGGCGCCATTTAAGGTCAAAGCCGTTACTGGACTCCTTGAACGGTAGAGTTGACTGTCATTGATGGCGGGTAATTAGTGGGCAACGGTTCCGATTCTCAGACGCACTAACCTTTGTTCAAGCTGACTGCCCGGACTCGGCCCCCTCCCGGCCAAGTCCCTGAATCTGGCTCACATTCTTATTGGGCTCCTTGTTCCTTTAAGTTTTGGGCCTTAGCCTCTCGACCCATTATCTCAAAGCCTGCTTTTCTTATTCGTATCCCATATTTTGGGCCTCCTAGCCCATCGGGGTCCACACCCCAACATTGTCTATATGAGTAAGTTGTGATAGAGTGAGCTAAATAAATCAAAATTGTTACTAATGATGTCATATTTTGTTTATTTTGGGTAAATCTGGTTATTGTTTATATATAATAGTCCACAAACTACCTGAGAAAGTAAACATTAAGTAACTCTCACAAAGTTAATATTAAGATATTATGATTACGGCTCTGTTTGGTAGAGCGTATAGCTTATAGCTTATTTTAAGTTACTAATAAGATATAACCTCTGTTTAGTAATGTTCTCAAAATAAGCCCGTAGCTTAAAATAATAGCTTATTTTGGAGCGCTACCATAGCGTTTCAAAATAAGCTAGCAGCTTTCTAACTTTTTTTCCCCATCTTTATCATTATTATTTTAAAGAAATGACATCTTTACCCTTCCCAATTAAAATCATTTTCTCTTCTCCTTTAGCCGCAACTTTCACCGCAATTATTATTATTATTATTATTATTATTATTATTATTATTATTATTATTATTATTATTATTATTATTATTATGGGATGAAGGAGATTTGCAACAATATTGCTAATTCATTATGGGATAATAGGTCTTAATTATGCTAATAATTTTATTTCAAAATGATAATTTTTTTAAAGACAAAATGTTAAATTTTAATATAATTAATTTAAATTTTATGAAGATGTTATTTTTTGTCTTTTTACATTTATTAGCTTATCAAAAAACTAAGTTTACCAAACATTTTCAAACATAACAGCTAGCTTTTAACAGCTCTTCAGTTTCCAACTCCTAACTTATAATTTTTTTTAACTTTCACTCCTTATAAGCTTTCAACTACCTTTTCAGCTAGGTTTGCCAAACATAGCCTACTAAATCAACTGTTGGACAACATTACTTGTTGTTTTCAGAAGGTTGAATCCCCTACCCAGGCTCTCATGCCCCGGCCCCACAAAGCATTTGATATGCTGGATCTTTGTTTACTGTGCACCAGGAGCCCTCTCACCTTGAGAGGATCCTCTCACACTGCCTGAGACTTGATACTTATTGTTTTCAAACTTTATCCATGTGATCAATTAAGCTGCTCATGCGGACAACTCTCTTTAAAATGGGTAGACGCAATGCATTTTTCACGTGTTGTCGTGCGGATTGTGTTTAATATTGTTAATAGTAATTTAAACATGATGAATGAGTAGGTGTGGAGTTGGCGTTGTGTGAACCAAGCTATTGAAATGGATAAAACCCAGCGTCCGAGAAGACAAAAAGGGTATTGATCGAGCCATTCAACGTTAGTTACTATATCGGCTAAACATCGTTCAAATTTCTATAGGTAATTCCCCAAATCTCTTTGTTCTTCCAATATTATTTCTGGAAGGTAATCTTAAATCTTTTGTTCGTTTTCATTGTGTTTAAGTTTCTGTGAATGAAGCAAAATTGTCGCTTGGTTTTCAGTTTTCACTGCGTTTCTGCAAGGCATAATCTGGTGTTTAAGTTTGATGGGCACTTTTCAGGTTTAAAGATTTGTTGTGTGTAAGTTTCAGATCTAGTATAATGGAAACTGAGCCCTACTGTCAATTAAACTAGCTGGTTTCTGCTTTCTACTGCCTGGACTCCATTAATGTTCTTAGTTTGCTCTATTATTATGTGCTGTACCTGGAAATCTGTAATTGATTTGAGGAGAAATCCTGTGTTTAATTGGTGTTAATGCTTGATTTGGACACAAATCTTTACATTGGAAGACATGAATGAATCATGCTTTATGTGGCTTATGTTGTCTGTTAACTTTCTACATTTGTCATTAGTACATACATTGTTGTTGTTGGGAAGTCTGCTAAGTTGTGTTGTATTCGAGAGTGTACAATAGGTAAACTCGACCCTAGCTGGCAAAGTATCACCATGAGGTAAATCTGTCTAGGCTACCTATAACTGATCAGTTCAAATCAAGAACGCCATAGACTGTCCTGATAAAAGTTAAACTTGGAACTTTGTAGTTACCAAACCAACAGATCTGACCAATTTGGTTGGGTTGTCTCCTGAAGCCTGCAAGATAACAAGATGGACATCAGCCATTTAGGCTACCTCGCATCTTATATTGTTCGGGTATGATTTTGATACCAAATTAAACGATGTGTTATGTTTTTAGGAATCGTTGTTGGTATGGATAACAAGGAAGTTGGGAAGGAGGTTTTTGAGGAAGCCATAAGGGAGTCACTGATTTCAATATCTCACTCAGCTCCAGCAAGGAAGAAAGCTGCTGCAGCTTCTGGTTTGGATTTGCAGAATGGGGTGAAGGGTGTAGGAGATGGTAATGGTGATGACAAGTACAGGTCTAAGTTGATTTCAATATCCTTCTCTAACTCACCAGATGCCAAAGTTTAACCTGGAGAAGTTTAGGGATGGCTTTGCTGATATAGCCAGTTTTCATGTTTCTGCTATGTTGTTGTCATATGTTGTTATTTGGAGAGGAAGCAAAACTATGCTTTCATCTTTTCATATCAAAAGCTTGCTTAATAATTGTATGTTTTTTTTTTTTTTTTTTTTTTGTGTTCCCGTTTGGGATTGCTCCATACCCAAAGTTAAGTATCAAACTATTGACATAATGACATTTGGTTTAGACTGAATAAATCCCTTTCACTTGGACTAATTTCTCACATAGCTGGTCGGAAGATTTAAGGCTCGAATCCTTACAGGGTATTTGGTTGGAGGGATTTTAAAGGCCATTAAATTCCGTAGTTTGGTTGGAGGGAATTGCAATTCCCCCATTTTCATGGAATTAAAATCCCATGTCCCCCCTGGTATTTTAATTCCTGAAAAAAAAGGATAGTGATGAGTCAAAATTACCCCTTCCTTTTTTAACATAAAATTAATGTCTAACAACAATAATGGACATTTTTGACTTTATACTACTTATTTCCTTTCAATTCCCATGTATACCAAACATTGGAATTGAAATTCACAGTAATTCTATTCCAGTCAACCAAACACTGGAATTTAAATTCTCACTTTATTCCCAGTAATTCAACTCCCATGAAATTACAATTCCTTTCCCACATAATTCCTCCCTCCAACCAAATACCCTGTTACTGTTTAGTTAAGGATGAATTAGTCACCTCTACTCAACTACTCCTAATTTATCACATTTGGTCCTTAAGTATTAATTTTATCACATCTGATGAAAATTGTCGTCTTTGGTCATGCTAATTGCTAACCGAATCTCCTGCATTCACTTGGCAAAAATGTAAATTTCCTATCATCATAGGGTTCTACAAAAGCAAAGTTTAATTATAATATTGTTTATTTAGATTTAAATTGACGATTTTTTTTTTTTTTTAAGCTATCTAGATGAGAGAAAATTTAATTTTTTTGGCAAGTAATTATCAGAGATTGGATGACAGGACTAAAAATGATAATAAAAGTATATTTCTGTACCAAATGTAAAAAAAAAAGTTGGAGACTAAATATAAAAATAAATAATGGTCGAGAGCGACCAAAAGTGGCAATACGTGATTTCAATTTTAGATGATTCAATTAATTTTACATAAATATTTACTTTTTTACCCGTCTAAAAAATAAAAACAACTTAAAAACAGTAGTCTAAGTGAATAGAAGAGGCACTTAAAATTTACTTTCAACCTTGGAGGTGGGGTTTAATTTTTGCCGCGAATGTATAATTTAATGACTTGATTTATCTTATAATCCCGGATATAATTTGGTTATTATCAAAAATTAAAAAAAAAAACAAAAAAAAAAAACGCAACACAACTACATAAGTCTGAAACGGTGAAGCCTCTCAAGCTCCCGGAGCAACCGAACGCCGGCGCCATTCTATCTTTAAAAGCTAGGCAATGTAGTTAAGGAAGTAGCAATGAAGCCATTAATGCATAGTTTAGTTCAAAAGTTAGGCAACGCAGTTAAGGAAGTAGCAAGGAACAAAGGCTCGAGCTGGTGGTACACTCCTCATGTGGCCGCCGCGTCTCATGCCATCGCCGAGCGGATTCCACTGGTCGATTTCGTACTCGAAGTCCGAGATGCCAGGGTATGTGCTCCATTCCATCCGTATTCGCTTTGTTTTTCAATGGGTATTGCTAGGTGTTCGATATAATGCTTAAATGAACTGACTTGCTGCTGGGTGATGCTGCTTCGTAATTGTCTTTTACTATCTGGGTTCTGGGCAGTTTGGCTTAGCGAGTTTGTTTATATTGTAATATTGTATAGTGGTTCATGGATTGAACTCAAGTTGGATGGATGATGAAATTAATTGCTTAAATGAGAAATATTAGTTTGTGAGCTTAATTATTCTTAAGTGGAGGAGAATGCTCCAAATATATATTTTACAGTACATTTACACCAATGGTACTGAGTAAATTAAGTTTGAATGATGAGGGAAACTCATAGCCACTACACTAGGTGAATCCCGCTTGTGACCCTAGCCAGCAAAGTATCACAAGGACGTAAACCAACCTAAGTTATCCATAACTGACCGGCTAAAACCAAGAAGGCTGGAGCTGGGAGTTGGACTTGTAAGGTTACTAAGTTAACAGCCTGACCAACTTGGCTGGATGGTGGGGCAAGTAGGAGAGGCTATAAGTAATGGACGTGATGGTTCAAAAATGTTTCTGTTAATGTAGAAAAATAGAAGTATGGTGTATGTCATGCTTGGAAGGTTATTAAGAGAACAAGTTGCTTATACTTTCTTTAATATTGGAATCTACATCCTACCTCTGCTCAGATCCCTTTGTCGTCAAAATACAAACTGCTGAAAAAATGTTCATCTTCTGCGAGGCGAATTATAGTTCTTAACAAGACAGACCTTGCAAATCGCTCAAAGGTGAAGGTAATGAATTTTATTATTCTTCCTCTCTGTATTTCTTCCAATGTGATTTTTATTTCTAGAAAGATTGTTGCTTATCAGACCGTACTTTTATTTTTTGGTATGTGATTTTTTTATGATTCTAATACGAATAGTGCTGCAAGTTCTCGTTTGTTGGATGCGGGCATGTTAAAGTATTGCAAAGGATCTTTTGCACCGAACTATTGATATGTTCTAATTTCAATCATTCCAGATTTATTTGTGGGAGATAAATGTGTGCTCACTGCAGACACTTTTTTATTTTTATTTTATTTTTTTATTTATAGAAATGGATGCATTATTTTGAAGAACAGGGGAATGTAGCTTTTGGAGTCAATTCCCATAATAAAGATAACATTAAGGAGGTAAGCAAGGACTAGGGAAACCTGAGGAAGCCATTTCTAAATACGCTATATACTAATAGGCATTAATATTTCTCCCTATGTTTTGACAGTTCCTGAATTTTCTGCAAGCCAGAGTAAGAGAACTAATAAATAGTGGGCATTCTAGTCGTACTATAACATTAATGCTTGTTGGCATTCCTAACGTTGGAAAGTCTGCCCTTGCAAACTCGTTGCATCAAGTTGGACGAATTAGTGCAGCAGGTACATCAATTCCTAATAATATATTGCTATAAAATGTTGATCGCTTCTGACATTCTGATACGTATATATTACATTGATTTGAAGAGAAGGGAAAACTAAAGCATGCTACTGTAAGTCCTCAGCCAGGGGAGACTAAAAACATTAGCAGCTTAAAGGTGTAAAATCTTTCCCATTCTTTGGTCTTGATAGGAGTCATCCATTTTGTATTTCAAGATATCTAATAAACTGAACATAAGTTTGTGGGATTTCATATTTTTCTTCTCCTTTGGCATTCAAGTATTCATAGGAACCCAAAACTGAACACCATGGGTTTGGATTCTTAATTTTAATTTGTCACTTTGTGTTTTTGTTTGTTTCCTTCAACTTATGGGCACGAGAATTTAAAGTGCCCCACCTGAAGAATTCTGTTATGCTGGAGCCATTTAATTTTCTCGATGCATTCATTATTCTTTCTTCTATTGCTCTTTGACAAGCATGTTTTTCTCGATGTGTGAATCAGATTGCTAGCCATCCTAATATCTATGTGTTGGACACACCTGGTATTTTGCCTCCTGACATTCCTGATGCTGAGCTGTGCTGCAAGCTAGCTTTGACAGGTACCCGCAATGTTACTTTGATGACTAGAACATAATTATACTGTCCCAAATAACCAATGTAAAAGAGAAGGGAAACATAAGCAAAAGAATGTACTTAATTTTTGGGAGAAAATTAAGATATGAAAATGATGTAAGAGATTCATGCATGTAAGCAATAAGCTTTTCCATCAATTTCTCAGACTGGTTTCCCCTTCTCAATCCAGGTGCTATCCAAGACTGCTTGGTTGGGGAAATAGAGCTTGCTCAGTATTTTCTAGCAATCCTTAACCAGAGTGATGAATACAAGAAATGGGCGAAGTTGTGTGCCATTGAGAAAGACATGGTAGCAGCCACTAATGATGGCTTTGACTTGGAGAAAACACAGAAAAGCCAACATTTGACAGATCACACACAGGTATACTATCAATTTTATTCTAGGGCAGCCCCATTAAACACCACAGAAAAAGCAACATTTGACAGATCGCACACAGGTATACTATTCTTCATAATCGTTTAGCTTATATTGGTGACTGTATAATCCCCTAGCCTTCTAACCTTTCTTGCACTTGTTTTGTAAATGTCAAATGGAATTTGCTCTGGGGACAATACCAACCAAGTTGGTCAGACTGTTGACTTGATAACTACAAGGTTCCAAGTTCAACTCCTAGTTGGAGCGATCTATTTGCCTTCTTGAATTAGTCAGTTAACTATAGGCAACTTAGGCTGGTTTGCCTCCTTGTGGTCCTTTGCCGGCTAAGGTTATAAGGTGGTGTTTATCAAGTGCACACCTTCGGATAGTGGTTGCAGGTTTCCCTCATTACCAAAAAAAATGGAATTTGCTCTTAAAAAGAGAAAGAAAATACACTATAACCATTTTTGTCCCTTCTAATGAATGCCATCTTAGGCCAAATTTCAAATTTTCACCAATTAGTTTAATAGGTGGAAATGAAATTTAACAAATTTTGTGCAGGATTTCATCGTAAACAATGTTCGGAAAACTCTCTTTGATGCTATTTCATCTTTCAATGGAAACCTGGATGATGAAGAAAGCTTGTTACAGCTAATCAAAGCAGAGTTTGCAGATTTGAGGAAAGCTTTTTATTTGCCTTCTGAATCAGAAGATAATGTACATAAAGTTGCTGCTAAATTACTCAATCTATATCGTACAGGAAGGCTTGGTCATTACACCTTAGACCCTATTCCAAGGAATACTTGAGTAAGACTCTTTATCTTTACATGCATAAATTACATAGCTCCCGTTTCTGTATAATAAATAGCTCATAAATTACTTCGAGATGGTGTAAGAAACGAACCCGTGCTCTTAGAATAACCTCAATAGTGAGGTTTTTTGGTTAGATTTTTCATTTTTGTATTGCATGGCTAGTGCGCAAAACGTGCACCAATAGAGTTTTTTTTTTTTTTTTTTTTTTTTTTTTTTCGAGTTCTACTACATGTAGTCTCAAATCTTGCTCTCTAAATTTAATTTCTGATGTGGTGAGCTTTGATAAGTTATTTTTTTCATGTGGGTCCCAATACAAGTATCTACATCAAAGTTTTGTGTGTGGGAGTACAAGTTAGGAATAGAAAATGAGAGTACACATAGCATTTTCCTTTTTTTTTTTCTTCCTCTGCGAGCCCCACAATAAACCTTCGTCTTCTCTCTCTTTCGCCTCACAAAAGTCACTATTGTTTTCTCTTTTTTTTTTTTTTGGCACGACAGAGGGATCGAAAGGTCTCAGGATTAGTAGATTCTTCTAGTAGCAACATCTCTAACATCTTTTTTTCCAACAAGGGTTTGAGGCCCTCCGGGAATTTATTGTAGTGACTCTTAAAGCACGAAAATCATATTCTATTCACGAACATTTTTTTTAATGTGATTAATATTTACATTTTAATCTTTATAAACACCTTAAGAATATAAGCACATGGTCCCTATTTGACCTTCATATCTGCCTTCACCTGGGCCGATAATCATGCTATCCTCTAGTCAATTTTCATTTCATAATCAATCTTAATTAATTATTAATGGATTATTAACTCTGTAATTCTCTCTTTCTGCACTTGACATAATTCCACTGCCCTTTGATAGTAACATCAACACATAATTTATTACCACCCCTGGCGTTATGTTCACGGGGTCGAGTAGAAAAAAGTAGTACCGTAGAATTATAATCCATTTGCTAAGAATATAACCTTTTACTTTCTCAACATACTGGAACACAAAGAGATAATAACGCCTCCACTAAGGCTCGAACTCACAATTTTCCAAATGAAAGTCCAACTCGGATACCATTGGACCACATAGTCTTGCTATAACCTTTTTGTGCTTAATAAACAATTACTCCCTAATATTTTACAAGTCAATCGCTTAAAATATCATTTTAAAAAATGTATATAACTAACCAAATACATTTTCAAAAAAAAAAAAAAAAAAAAAAACCAAATACATTTATTGAAAGCGTTAAAAGAGTAAACTGCACTAAATTTGGACATTACTAAATACGGAGTACTAAACATGAGAGGTAAATAGTAAACTGCACTGAATGTGAGTTAGATATTATTACCAAATATTGTACTTGTGATCTTTTGGTACGAAAATTATATTTTACTTTATCAGCCCTTTCAAGACTATAATAACTAATTTTGATCAATATATTTTTTGTAAAAATCGAACTCGTGATCTGATTTATGATTTCGTATGATCAGTATGCTACAAATATCCTAATTGTGCAACCACCATATGATTGAGTCTAATTCTAACAGCTAAATTTGATCTTCTGATCCCTCATGGCCACCTACTGTTGATTTCTTCTTTGTTTTATGGGTGGCAGCACGTTGGTTTCGTGTGACAAGTTTCTAAACTTTAATCCCTATAGATTCAAAATTATAATAAAGGATATTCAATTCCGGCCTCTTTGTAATATGAACACATATTTATAATTGATCACTTGCTAATATTCCTCTTTTGTGGACAACATTTTTTCCATCGAAAATATTCATGCATACTGCATAGTATTATTACTCATCAAGATATTAACATATTCTTAAATTTAATTGATTCCCAGGTATTATTGTGAATGAATGTATATCTTAGTGGCATGTTTAATTTGTTTGTTTTTTTTTTTTTGGGTGACAAATTAATGGCATAACTCTTTTTTTTTTTTTTTTTCAATAATAATAATAATAATAATAATGGAAAAACAAAATATGGAGGGAGAGAGTCAGAGAGGCAGCTCAACAGAATATAAGAAAAAGAGATAAAATAAGGTGTGAAAGAATCGCAGTCGTCGCCGGTGTTATGTAAGCAAAGGTTTGAATATACAAATACACACTACTGCAGCTACATTTCTAAGTGTTGAAATGTTCATTTTTCGTATTATTTTATTGTCTCACAATTTCGATCGGTTCATAATTATAATTATAAATTATAATGAAACCCATGCCCGCCCGCATGTCATACGCAATTTTGGATCTAATCTCTTAATTAAAGTCAACCCCCTGACCGGTCCGCAAGCTTTTATGAGATCACATTTTTCATTAATTGTTATCAACCTTTTTCTTTCTCCATATTTTCTTCAAAATATATATATATATATATATATATATATATATATATATATATATACACATATACCTAGAAGAATAAAATTCCAAATCCAATGGCACTTCCATTGGGCATATCAAAAATAGGAAGACCCAGTCTAGAAAGTAATACGATTAGTTTGGTAATTACAAAATTTCAAGTTTAACTTTTGTTAGGAGTAATTAATTGGCTTTCTTAGTTTGAGGAGATGTCAACATATGCTGATTTGTCTTATTGTGATTCTTTGTCAACTAGGGTCACAAGGTATGGTTTATTCAGTGCCGCACATTCTTTGGAAGTAGTTGATTCTTGAACTAGAATAGAAGATCACGAAAAAAAAAAAAAAAAAAAAAAAAAAGATAAGGAGTTTGATTTTTGCCAAACACCTTATTGGTTGAACTCGTCGCACATGGTTCTAATGCCATTTACCTCTCCTATCCCATGTGATAGTGGTTGCTTATTTCACTCCTCGTCACAACAAAGAAAAACTTGTGATTTTTTAAAAGTAGCTTAGTTACCTTAAAAAAAAAAAAAAAGAAGCAAAAACATAGGAATATCCCATTCTTGTGATTTTTTTTGAAGTATTGGAATTACCATATTTGATCATACATTCATAAAGAGAAATTTTCTTCAAGGCTGTATGGCAATAATGCATGTGAGACCTAGACCAGAGTAGTTTGGTTCATTTGTGAGTTGTGGATCCGGGGATCACCATATGGGATCAAACCATTTCTAACCATGAATAGCATGCATGTATAGGTGCGGCTCGACCATGATAAAGGATAGCAAATGATAGTGTAGGTGTGACTTTGGATATGATATTTTGGTTTGTTTGTGAGTTATGGAGTCGGATATATGGGATAATAATCAAGCACATTCTAGTAGTTGATTGTGTAAGTGTGGCTCGATAATGAATTGTTTAGTTTGTTTTTATTTTAGATGATAAAGAGAAATTCACAATTACTATTTGAAAGTGTGTATTGATAAATTCTGAGTTATAATCCTAGCCGACAAAGAATCACAAGATTAGAGGTAAATCAGTTTATCCATATCTGATCGACTCAAACTCAGAAGGTTAATAAGACAGTACTCCTACTTGAAATCGAACTTGAAACCTTGTGACCACATACAATATTTCTTGATATGTTTGAACTGGTTACCTATGAACAACCTAAGTTGTTTTACTTCATTATGATCATTTGTTGGTTATGGTCAAAATGTAAATCAAACTTCACCCAGAATGCAAGCGGTTATGAACTTTTTTCTGAATCAAAGAATTTAATCATACTTACTAGTACTTTTTGTATAAGTACAAACACATACCCTTTGTCCAAATAGTATATAAAGTATAACTAAAACAGGTGATCAAATAGGTAAATCATAGATATCGTACTAAAAGATCACGAGTTTAATTTTTTTTAACAGAATTGACCCTACTCTTTGAGCAACACTATCAAGTAAGTTTTTTTGTTGGAAAAGTAAATTTAAAGGGATTTGACTCTTCCAATTTGCTTCCTTGTTGAGCGATGTCAACAGTGCATAAACAGCTATTTTCCATTTAAAAACTCATCTATTTTTGAGGTTTTCATCATATTTCATTTATTAGACTTCCACAACCCTCCTAGTCCTAGGCTCCTAACCACTCACCTCTTAACTCCCAACACCACATATAAAAAAAAAAAAAAAACCTATATATACTGTTGTTGTCTCTATCCCACCACCCTCCATGGAAAACCGCAACAAAAATCTTCAAGAAAACCAAAACCCATCATCCTCCATGGACTTTCCTTTGCATTTTAGGTGCCCCATTTCCATGGAGGTCATGAAAGATCCGGTGACCATCTCCACCGGCGTCACCTACGAGCGGAAGAACATCCAGACTTGGTTTCACACTTACAACAAGAAGACATGTCCGGCCACCATGCAAAGCATTGAGAGGTTGGAGATGACGCCCAATCACACGCTCAAGCGGCTCATCCATGCATGGCGACAATCCGCCGGCGGCGCCGCGGTCGGCGGCGCCGGATCCTCGTCGTCCAAGCGTGATGAGTTGGTGTCCTTGCTTAGCGCGGTGGAGACTACCCCGTTTAAGGTCAGCTGCTTGAAGAAGCTCAGGACGGTTCTTGAGGTCGGAGATGACGATGTTAAGGATGATTTCAAACGCCTCGGAGGTGTTGAGGTTGTCGTGACCATAATGTAAGAATCTTCCTTCTGTGTCATCATGTTTTTAGTTGAGATAGAGCACATGCCTCAATTTGGTATCAGAGTCCTGGTTGTTTATCTGCTGTTATAATGATAACAGGCAGCAGATTTTGGTGGAGAGTTCGGATTTTGTGGCGTTCAGAGCGTGCGAAGAGGCGGTGGGAGTCCTGCACAAGCTGCCATTAATGGAGGAATCCGACTCGGCGTTGACGAAGCGCGTGTTGTTGACGCCGGAGCTGATAAAATCCATGGCGCTGATGCTCCAGCGCGGCAGCGCGGAGGCGAGATACAGCGCCATCGCGACGTTCCAGAAGCTTTCCCGAGCGGACTCCGATCAATGGAACGCGATGGTGCAGGAACAAGGCATCGAGTTCTTCAAATCCTTACTAGAAACCATCTCCGACGACTACGCCTCCGGCAAGGCCAGCTCGTCGGCGGCGCTACAGCTCCTGATCGACATCCTGGACGCCTCGAAGCGGTCGCGGCTGAAGGCGACGGAGGCCGGCGGCGTCTGCACCCTCATCGACCTCCTCCCCGACGCCGCCGGCTCCAAATGCGAGAAAATCTTGTACCTCATCAAGCTCCTGTGCGAGAGCGCCGACGGGCGGCTGGCGTTCGCCGAGCACGGGCTGGGGATCGCCGCGGTGTCGAAGAAGATGCTGAACGTGTCCACGGCGGCGACCAAGATCGGCGTGAAAATCCTGGCGTTGATCTGCGGGTGCCACCCGCCGGAGAGGGTGCTGGAGGAGATGCTGATGTACGGCGCGGTGAAGAAACTGGTGGCGCTGCTGCACATCGGCGGTGCATCCTCCACCAAGGATAGGGCGGTCAAGATTTTCAAGATGCATGGGAATACTTGGAAGAGATATCCTTGTTTTCCTTGTGATCTCAAGGATTATTTGGGATTGGGAACCAATAATACTTGCTAAAATCTCAAATTAAAACTGGATAATTAAAGTAAACACAGTCTTATTGGCTATCTAATTATCAGAAAATCAAAAATATAATTATTTTTTTTAGCCAGAAATGTTACAAACACAATGTAGAAATTAAAGAATTGGTTTTTTTTTAAAAAAAAAAATACATTTTCATACTTAATTAGCTACCCTTTAATATAATTTTCATTATTCAAAACTGATGAGAGGTCTCAAAGTATGTATGAACATATACTATATTGTAACAGAATCAATAGTACTCAAAAAAAAAAAAAAAAAAAAAAAAAAAACTTATGCATGCAATCAGAGTTTATGACATTGTGGTTATAATTGTAAATCTCTTGACATCTTGGCTGGAGATACTCCCAAGCTACTATTGAATTCGCTACTAGGCCACGAGAAAGCTCCATCTTCTGCAAATTTTGGATCAAATTTAAAACATTGTGGTTACCGAGCCAACCTGAGAAATAAGGCATGACAATTCTAGCACCAATTTAATTAACATGAAGTTGGTCTTCAGACAAATTAAATGTATCTCATAATGTTATATCACAAAGAAATTTCCTATCTCATCCTATATGTTAAAAGAGCAACTAATATTTGTGAGATAAAGTCGAGAAAAGGGAATGCATACCATTGACTTAGGATTGCATTAAAAGCTACTAGTCAAACTTTGCTACTTATTAATAAATAATAATAAATAAATAATAAAAAATAAATAAAAAACAGATAACAATTTTGCATTTTTGCATACCAAAATTACATATTTAATATTTTTGATATATTTGTTCTCAATAAATACGCATACATGCAAACATGATTTATTGATTATAATGATCAACCAAGCTATGATTTATTGATTATAATGATCAACCATTAAGCAATAGTTAATTTTAAGAAAAAATATTTATGCCATATTAGTATACAAATTTTAGCAATGCAAAGATACATAAGTTTCAAAATGGATGACTGAGGGTGTGAAACATAATTTTTGTATTTAAAATTTTCATGAATTTGATTTTTGTTAATATATGAGGAGATTTTTGTAAGGACGACAAATTTTAAGAGAATACTTGAGATATTTAACTCTTTTGATTCCCTATATTCCTTCAATCCAAGCATAGAATTTGGAACGTTGGTTTAACCGCAATAAAAGATTGACATTTGGAGAGTAAGAGCTTTGATTTGATTAAGGTAAGACTTTAGTTGGCCGGTGTAACGTTGAATTGAAGTAATTAAAGTATTAAACTATGTTAGTTACGTCTCTTAATTATTATTTATTATAATATAATCTGCTGATGATGAAAGCATTGCGTAGAAAACATCATAATTCAACTGCTAATTACATCGACAGTTGACCATCCTATATAGTATAATTTCTTTTACAAAATTTAGTAAATAGGTTAAGAATCTATATAGTATAATTTCTTTTACAAAATTTAGTAAATAGGTTAAGAATCTATATAGTATAATTTCTTTTACAAAATTTAGTAAATAGGTTAAGAAACTGATTTTATGAAGCAAAAAGTTTTTATATAGATGGGCTTATTATTATGAGGATTGTATACGTGCGCAAATTATGCCATGGAATTGTGTTCACCGAGAATGGTGAACACAAGGCAAAACGACGTCGTTTTTAGGCAAAAATAAAAATAAAAATTCGCGGATGTAGAGTTAACGGCGCGCGTTTGATCAAATTATGAATTTTCTGTTATGAGATTATGAATTTTATGAAAATTCATAATCTCATAACAGAAAATTAATAATCGCATAACAGAAAATTCATAATCTCACAACTGAAAATTCATAATCTCATAACAGAAAATTCATAATCTCATGGTTCCAAAGTGAATGTGTAGGCATGGTTCCAAAGTGAATGTGCAGGCATGGATTCATAATTTATGAATGTCCGTGATTTCGGACGGGAATATGTAGGCATGGTTCCAAAGTGAATGTGCAGGCATGAATTCATAATTTATGAATGTCCGAAATTATGAATGTAATGAAAATTCATAATCTCATAACAGAAAATTCATAATCGCATAACAGAAAATTCATAATCTCATAACTGAAAATTCATAATCTCATAACTGAAAATTCATAATCTTATAACAGAAAATTCATAATCTCATGGTTCCAAAGTGAATGTGTAGGCATGGTTCCAAAGTGAATGTGCAGGCATGGATTCATAATTTATGAATGCCCGTGATTTCGGACGGGAATGTGTAGGCATGGTTCCAAAGTGAATGTGCAGGCATGAATTCATAATTTATGAATGTCCAAAATCTTTGTTCACCTCAAATTAAAGTGAAACCGCAAAATGTGAAAATAAAGAAGAAAAGTCACGCAATTAATTAAGAAAAAAAAAAAAAAGATAACGGTGTACTAACACCGTTGGAACCGTGTTCACCATGAATGGTGAAACACGGTTCCATCGCATAACGTCCCGTATACATGTGTTGAGTTCAAGTAAGTTGAGTATCTAAACATTATAATTTATCACATATTCATAGCAACAAATTAAACACAATTGTGTTTATTATATAAAAAACATGATTTATCTGGTGCACACTATTAAATAATGGAGGTAGGTTCCTCTCGTTATTCAAAAAAAAAAATTAAAAAATATTAACCATAATAATTGTTTATAAGTAAATTAATTTCGGATCGTATATGTGTAATAATATTTCTAGAACGATTACTCTTGTAGTCTTGTGGCTAATCTCATTGGACCGAACCCAACCATGAATCCATGATCACTTTGGGTTGCCAACGATTGCAAAATTATTATATTGGAAAGAATCATGCATTGTCTAATACGTGACATTTAAAAGTTAAAAGTTCAGATTTTATTAATTCCAATACCTTATATATATATATATATATATATATATATATATATATATATATATAAAACCCAATACCTTATATAATTAATATAGAATAATAATAATTATTATTATTATAATAATTGTTATGTCGTAATAATTGCATCCATTATACATAAGTCTCTTTCAATATATACCATATATGAAGCAATATTATTAATATATTATGACATTAAAATTGCTACTTCATATTGAATACCAAGTAAAAGTTTAATTTGGCCAGAACGGTGGTCAATTTTTCTTTTTCTGAAAAGAGTGATTAATTTAATGAAGCATAATCATCATATTTGAATATAACAGTTTTTCTTTTTCTGAAAAGAGTGATTAATTTAATGAAGCATAATCATCATATTTGAATATAACAGTTTCTATTTTCATCAATACTTTATTAATCAAATTCGTCACATAGAGTTTTCTTAGTTCATTTTATTTCTTATATATAATTCGCGAATTATTACATAAAAATTAAATTTTATCTAATACAAATCCTCAAATAATTTCTATGAATTTCCTTTACACTTGAAAAAAAAAAAAAAAAAAAAAAAAAAAAAAAAAAAGAACTTAACAATCAGCATATATACGGTCAGAATCAATGGTTGGTTTGATGTTATCCATATAGTATTATCTATTTGTTTATTATTTATTTGCAGAGTAAAGTCTGGCTTCTGAATTGACATTAATCATATTATAATTTCAGTTTTACTTTTTTTTTTTCTAAAAAATATATTTGTTGGGAAATTGTTAAAATATATTTGAAGTAGATGTTAGCTATAGCTATCACGATGATGATGATTTGATAGTACTCACAAAATAAAGAAAAGAACTCAACAGAATATTAGTTAAACTGGTAAGAAATCAAGCTAATTACTATACACTAATCGAATTAATTACTTAAATTTATTAAAACTCTCCAATATCTTAATGGTTTACCCATTAAGTCAACTGATGTAAATAAAATAGCAAATTACACTTTTAATCTCTTATGGCTTATAAGACAAGTGCAAAATTTAGTTATTAATTATCACGAGTTACAATTTTAGTCTTACAAAATTGATTACTTTTTATCTTTCAAAAATATATTAAAAATTAATAAGAATGCTAACTTCTCTCGACTCTGACGATAATCTTCAATTTTTACCTTGACAAAAACAGGAATATTGTATACCCACCCCTGATTATATTTTAAATTGGGGTTATCCAAAACTAGCAAGTTGTTGATGCTATCCAAAAAATGAGATTAGTCAAATGATTGAGGGTTTTGTTGGTTTATCGAAAAGGGTCGAAAAGTGTAAGGATGTCTTAATTACCTTTACCATACGACTTGGGATTATTGGCCAACTGCCGCATTTAAAGACCACAAAACATTAATTGCTATTTTGGCCGAGTCTTAATTGACTATTTTATACATAGGTTAATACCGTGTTCTTTCCCCCCCCCCCCCCCTTTTTTTTTTTCTCCTTCAAATAATTGAATGATATTCTTGGTCAAAGTATATATAGATTACTTACGTCGTAAGTAACACGACAAAAAGTTATACAAGTATGAGCAAAAATATTCGATATAAAAAGTAACTCAATCAAGTTGGTTTGATAGTTAATTTAATTTTTGAATAGTGATTATGACTTTTCTCGTAATAAAAATTAATATAAAAACTAACCTCAATCGAGTTGATTTGTCTTGACTTAGCTTCTTCAATTTCTCTCTGGATAGTGATTATAAACTTTCTCGTAATACTCCTTTTATCACATTTTATGTGTTTAGTTTAGTTTGGTTAATGAGATTTAACTGAATTTATTTTGGTATATAAAATTTATATATTTAGAAACTATATTAAAAATACTATTAAACAAAAAAATAAAAAAAAAATCAAATTTAAAATAAGTGAAAAATACTAAAGAAAAAAAAAAAGGAGGACCGTAAGATCGTAAGCCCCGTTCAGTTAGTCCAGACGGACCACGTGAATAACTGTTAATCAGCCAACGCACTTCCAGCTAGGGCCCATGGGCTCGACACTCGTCTCAGCCCATCTCGCAACGAGATAGGGCACCAGACAGTGAAGTGTACCCGTTTCCGGGCCTGCATCTCTGCAGAAACAGCCCGGGGACTTTCCTGGGCCTGGTCAATCCATAACGGAAAGGCCCAACCCACTCACGTCGCCCCACGGTCAAGTTACAACGTTGTTAGTTTCCATTGTATATAAGTATTGATTCTTTCGGTTAAATACTCGATGTGGGACAACATCGGATAATTCGCAATAATGACTATATTTACAAATTACAAGTGTCATTCATAATTACCAATACACTGAGAATGCGAGCGATCTGGTTTTTCGGAAAATTTAAGGTAAAATAATAAACTTGTATGTATATATAGACAGAGATGGAGACATAAATACATAGGATTTATATCTGAGTTGGTGGATCAAGAATTGAAGAATCAAGATCGAGTTCATCCGATCCATCAAATCGAAGAAAAATGCAGGCCATAAGGGAGAAGCCCAAGGCCAAGGCAGAGTTAAAGGAGGAAGAAAAGGTAATATATATAAGCATGCAATTAATATGAATAATTAAACATTTAATTAGCATTAATTAATGTAATAATACAGGCAGAGACAGAAATGGCGAAACAGAGATTGGGAGTGGTTCATAAGATACGGCTGGCAAAAGCAGAGATGAATCTGCATGCCAACAAGGCTAATAAGGGGAAGGTGGCAGCCAGGTATGATGGGGCAGATGATCCTATTGCCTACCTCCAACCCTGATCACGACGGACGATCTGATTTCATCTGTCACACATCCCGCTATTTACTTCCTCTCATCAGAATTCCCGAACAAGAACCATGGGTTCTCGGGATTATATTAGGGTGGCAATGTACAGTACATCCTGTAGTAGGCATGTGTATCTTAGGTTTCTGAATGTTGCTTCTTATATATATGTGTGTGTGTGTGTTGGTTTTAGCTAACATACATGTTGTATTATGGTGGTTTTTATATATCATTATTTTGATCTGAATAAAATGAACATGCAGCATTACTGCTGGGAGATCAGATCACTCTTTATGAAAGCTGTCTATTATTAGCCATTCTCAATCAGTTTGTCCTTAACGGCTAGGGTTATAAGGTGGGTTTCACCTGGCCTGAGCGTGGCTGTGGGCTTTTTGATCAATAAATTGACAATATGATATACAACTTTTATTTTAAACTATACTGTTAGTTTGTTATTTTATGCATTCGTTGGAGTTAATGTGTTACATACTTACAATGCTGCAATGCAATGTTATAATGGAAGGGCGACAGAATGTGAAAGAAATGAAGAAGATAGAATTAAAAGGATTAACTATGCATTTGTATATACATTTAGGACTTAGGATTTGAAGTATATATCTCTTAGCTGCAGGTTTCTCTTCAACTACAAAAAATGGTTAATTATTACATAATATATATGTGTATGGATTTTGAATATATATATTTGTTAAGTTATATATGTAGTAGCTAGGCATTATATTCACAAGCTGGCCTGGTTAAACCAATATATATCATTTCCATTCTCATAAGATGTATCAATAATGCAAGCATTTGATTTATACATAAGAATCTGTTTCGTGACTCTACAATAAATGATCGCAATGAGGTAATTAAACTAACCTAACTTGCTCATAATAACTTACCCTAACCCGCCTTGTGCATTTTCCTTAGTTCTTAATTCTTATGAATGCATGTATCATATGTATACATTGGCATAAGATAGATAATAAGTGCATGGTTTTCCCTTCAAATTCTACTAATAATAATTTAAACCAACAAAAAATTGCAACCATAATTGATAGGTAAATAACTATATGAAGTTATGGAGTATTCATTAAGACTTAATTGAAATTAGAATGTTAACTAATCAAACTCCCACCCCCACCCAAAAACAAAAGTATTTATTACTAGATTATATTGGGTTCTTAATTAATTTAATAATACATGTGCTATACCACTTGCTAGATCACATAAGATCTATCTTTGATGCCATTTAATTTCATTATCCTTAACTAATTAAAGTAATACTTCTTTTAATGCATTTCCATTTTCAATTACACCTACCTAGCTCACTATATGCATGATTCCAAGGAGAAACAACAAGTTGTAATTGTATATATATATGTATATATAATTATATATATACACACATATACATACATATGATATGTCCAAGATAGCTGGCTAGTTGATATAAAATAATGGCAGGACTTATAAAGAATATAAATATTATGTAATTTAACAAGCTAATAAGTTGCATTATATTGTGCCTCCAACCAAAATTCAATGAGAAGATTAAAGATAAGAGGAAAACCATTTTGACAAATTGTAATTAGGTCACAAAAGAGATTAAGTAAACAAATGTACAAGATATGATGATGAAGATGACAAATTAACCATGCATGTTTCACATATAGATTTGGGATGATCACAGAGTGCACATTCGAGTAGCAGCAGCAATCTGACCTAGTTAGTATTGACCTCGGGTTGCCGGATTTCCGGCCCATCCGCCGCCGCTCTCCATGGGAAGCTGGCCGTTTGGGAGGTTGAAGAAAGGAAGCCCTAGAGAGGGATCCGGGAAAGCCGCTCCACCGTCTGAGGGTTCGGACTGCGGCGGTTGCATCTGGAGCGCGGCCGCGGTGTCGTCTTCGTCCAGCGGGAGGCGCTCGTAGGCCACGTTGGTGAAGGAGGCGGCGATGACGATGACCGGTCCGGACGCCATTAACGGCCCCACCACGTTCCCTCCCACCACCTGCCCTTGGCTGCCGGCTAGGTAAATCGTCAGGCTGGTGGCCCCCGGCGGCGCTGGCGGCGGCAGGAACGACCCCGACAGCGACAGTATCTCGAACCGCCCCTGCAGCGTCACCACGGCGCCGGCCGCCGACGGCTGCCGCAGCGTCACGTTGTTCACCGTCCCGTTCCCGCTCAAAACACAAATCCCCCTCTGCCGCTTCCGCGCATAACTCGCAACCGACTCGAAAACATCGCACCCGTTACTCACCTCCAAAATATGCGCCCGGAGAGCGTTCGCGCTTTCCCGCGTAATAATCACCGGCGGCTTCGGCTTGTTCTTCGACCCCGCCGGCCGCCCTCTCGGCCGCCGACCCCCCATATCGCCCAACACCCCACCGCCGCTTCCCCCGCCGTTACTCTCGCCTGAAAAAGGGTTCCGGCCGCTCTCATCCTCCGTCTCCGATCGCCCTTGAAGCTGAGAAACAAAACGGGACGCAGAACCTAAGTCTAACCCCGCCATATACACTCCCAACAACAATTAACAACACCCAAAAGTAGTGAACAGAAAACAAAGAAAAATAAACAACTAAAAATGATTAAGAAATTCCTAACCCAAAAAAAAACAGTAAAATATTTAGTGGGAAATTATTTTTATAAAAACATTAAAGAAATCGTAGAAGAACTATCAAGCAAGAACTGTAGCAGAAGATCAGCTCAAACCCAAACCCTAGATCGAATGGAAACCAGTAGGGAATCAAGTAGAGAGAAAGGAAAGGGCTAACAGAGAGAGAAAGAAAGAGAGAGAGAGAAGTTGACAGGCGCAGCCATTATTTTACCAACCCAAAAAGCATAAATAATAAGGCAATCTCAGCTAAATTAGTCAGATTAGTGACTTAATAATCATAAAATTTTAAGTTTAATTTCCAACAGACACAATAGATCAGCTATAAATACCTTAGGTTGATTTACCTCATTATGATACTTTATCCGCTAGATTTACAAGACAAAATTTATATAAAAATAATTGCTGCGAGTTTTCCTCAACTCTGTCACCTAAAAAAAAAAAAGCATAAATAATATTTAAAAATAAATAATTATAGAATATGGTTCGCACAATTGGATTAAGAAATGAAGATGGAATAGTTTAATGTTTGGGGCTTTTTAAGAATAATTTTAAGGTATGAGTGGAGGAAAACGACAAAGAGAGGTTAAGTATCTATAGGGTCAGTGTACATTAAAATACTACATTAGTCCTAATGACCTAACATGGGAAAGACTAATTAACGGTACAGGACATAATGATAATTGCTTGATAATTATATGTGCTTTCATCATTTCATCATATCATACATAGAATATAGATAAATTTTATGATAATCAAGGAATAAAATAGAAAATGAATACTATTACTCCTTATATTATTTAATTTATATAAAAAAAATACATTGGGAATAATATTACATAGTTTAATTAGCTAACTTAAAAAGTAAACTATGGAGGCATGGAGCATATATATATGATTAGCATCATAAGCTCATAAGTTCGATCAATTATTGTTAATGTCTTCTCGGTTAAATTCGTCACACTGCACATAATTTTTTTACTAGGATTTACCTCTCCTGTATGATTTGCAAAAAAAAAAAAAAAAAAAAAAAAAAGAGATGCAAACGTAGCGTCACAATGCAAGGAGTCAAACCTGCAACCTACAACAATATCGAAATTACTTAGTACACTTATAATACTAGATATACACTTATACACAATTACACATTCACATATATTATATTGAAGGGTTTAAAAAGGATATACCCTCCTCTACAAGATTTTGTTTGCTATTTGAGTTGCATACTTATATACTTGTATGTATGTAGTGGTAACTTTAATTTTATCATAGCCTTGAAAGAATAAATTGCTATGAAAGTTTGTGTTTTGGTTAAATTTTTGCGCATGTTTTCAATTACGAAGTAGTGTTTTTAACTTTCAAGTAGGTAAGTTTGAATAATATATAATATGATCAATTAATGGGAAATGACATTTTTAATCTTTAAATTATATTTGTGGTGTATAATTGGTCTTTACATTATTTAAAGTGTAAAATTAGTCGTCTATCAATTTTCATAAAAGTAATATTTTTCATCCCGTTTGGATATGATGAAAATGTTTAATACTGGCATATATGGTTATCAAGAGTTAACTTATTGCCTTCAATCTAGATCCAATTCTAAATAGGGTTGTGCAAAGTTTTTATGAAGGAAGAAGGTTATGCAAATGACTAAAAAGATCTGGCCCTGTTTGGTAATATGTTTAGTTTATCAGAATTTTAGTTTATTTGACAATTATTAACTGTTTAACTTGGTTAAACAATCAATATGATTCTTTGATTAATTAGATTTTTGTAGCAGCTTATTGCTCAAAAATGTTAAAATTTAAAAAACTGATCAAAATAGTTTTTTCAATCAGTTTTTTGAGAAAATAATTTTACATGTAATTTTATTAAACATTTTTCTACAATCAGTTAATGCTACCAACTAGTCAAATTCATTAATCCACTCAATTAGTTAACCACTATCAACTAACAATTATTTATCAACACTACTCTCCTATCAAATTAGGGTTTATGCATTTTTCCGTTAACTCTTTCTATATGACAAGACTATATATATATATATATATATATATATATATATATATATATATATATATATATATATATGCAACCTTCAATCCATGAGCCAATACTACTATTGATTGATATCCGTCCTTCCTAATTATTTGTTTGGTGATAAAACGGTAAATTAGTGGAAAAAGGGGTGGTGGGGGGTGTCACGTGAAGGAGTACAAAGTCAAATGAAGGCTTTCGTTGTTGGAGCTGTTGGCCACGAGGCGGCAGTCACTTTCACTTTTATTTATTTATTTATTTATTTATTTATTATTATTATTATTATTATTATTATTATTATTATTATTATTATTATTAATTTGAAACACTTAATTTATTCTTTAAAAAAACAAAAGAAATGGTCAAAAACTTAAATTGACCGCAAAAAGACAGGCTGAGGTCCCCTCCACGTGCCCTCACCCGCTCCCCTCTTTTTATTTTTACTATGCCCATTTGTCCAGCGCCCCAAGCCCCCCAACGCATTGAAATTTTCTCATTTTTAATTATTTACTTATTTGATTTACTAAAAAAAAATATGAAACTAAAATTACTATAAATAAAGTTGGTCTTGTAATCTTAATCAGTATATGATCATAAAATGCTTATCAATTAAATTAAAGAAGTCAATAAGCACCTTTCATTGTCTGATCAGTTGAATTATAATAAAAACACAAGATTAAACTTTGACAGCTGCAGTGTACGAATTACATCTAATATGGTAGGCTTTTTAGGGATACCAAATATTGGCCCTCTCATAGTCTCACTATGGACTGCGAGTCGTCGTAATTTATCTATCTATTATCATATTAAATCAGATAAAAATACGAGGAAACTTCGTCTTTTTTAAATAAGTGAAGCTATTTCCGATGTAACAGTGCGTTCTCTAATTGCATTCCAAAAATAGCAATGAAAACCTCTACTCATTAATCATTATATTCATTAATTGCTCAAATGCACATGAATTAATGAATCACAACGCACTACGCAAATAACTATTTATATTTTTCATTACACCACCTTTTTAAAAATAAAAATAAAAATAAATCCATTAGTGTATGTTTTAGTTAAATTTCATCACAATTATATTCTTCTTTTCTTATTTATTAAAATGCCCATTATTATATTAATGGAAACGAAATTTCCATGTCATTAAGTGATTAAGTTTTATGATTTATCCATAAATATACTATATACTATTAAAAATTGCACTATATTGTATTAAAATTACATTTTTAAAATACGAACAAATTATTAGAATGTCTTTTTTTTTTTTCAAATTAGATCATATCTATTAAATTTTTTCGAATAAAAATTTAAAATTAATTCTTAACTTTCTCTTAAAAATAAAAGTTCTCATTTGAATGTATTCCTGACATCGTCAATATCAAATTGACACTCTAGAATAGGTATTTAAGCTCCCAACAACAATCATGGTGATGAGGAATTCCTCCTAGCTAGATGTGGTTGGATTGGATGATCAAACTAAGACCTAAAGATGGCTTTTTGACGTACAATAGATATATTAGCCATGTTTGGTAAATGACTATTAGCTGTTATTAGCTGATTGCGTTAATTAGAGGGTATAACTAACATTAGCTGTTGTAGAAAAATGTTTGGTAAATTAGCTGTTAGCTGATTGCTGTTTGGTATAATTTTTTTTCTGAAAAAAACTAATTGAAAAAGTTGATTGGAGTAGCTTTTTAAATTTTAGCATTTGGAGTTGTAAAAAAAAAAATTAATCAAACACTTATATTAATATTTTAAATAAATCATACAATTAATAGTGGTTAAATAAGTCAAAATTGACTTATAGATCAATTTTTTACCAAACAGGACCATTATCTAAAATCTACTTTATTAATTCAAGTCAAACCTTAAAAATTATTCCTAAAAAAATCCCAGCTAATACAATGGAATGTTTCAAAATTATATATGTTATATGAGCTAGTCTACATTTCAATTCTTAAATCTACATCATTCATGGTGTTTTTGTCAATTAATTCGGGATAAGATTGATCAATTCACAAATAATTAATAAAAAGTATATATGAAAGATTATGACGCTTCACTGCAAGATAAGAGTAAAATATCTACAAATTAAATAATTATAGATTTCAGGGTACGGTTTACTATAGTTACAAAAATTTGTTACTAAACTAAATACTTACACATTGCAATAATTTATCTACAGATTTTTTCGTAGATAAATTTAATTTTTCTTGTTGTGCTTTATGTTTATCGCACAAAATAGCATGATAAAATTGAATAATGCGTTTGGTTTCAATTAAAAGTGTAAACTAATAATTAAAATATACATTAACTAATGAATTTCTGTCAATTTCCATTTGACTATAATATTAAATTGAATGATATTTTTCAGTTCAACTAAAAAGTTAAAATGATAATTTGACTATATATTAATAATTTATATTACAAAAGTACAAAATGATTGAAACAAGTACCATTTTTATGCTCTATGGCATCAAACTTGCGTTGGATAACTATGCAATTGAAAAAAAATGGTACAAATTCTCGAAAACTGTTGAGTTTCGTCATATAAGTAGTTGAACTTGAAAAACTTCCTCAAAGGTTTTTTTTTTTTTTTTTTTTTTTTTTTTTTTTTTTTTTTTTTGTCGGGAAAACTCTATTCTATTCAAAAATGTATATTTTGCATGAAATAAATCTCTTGTGATTCTAGTTATCAAAGAATTATAAAGAGTTGATCGGCTCAAATCAAATGTTGTGTATTTCTCATATGTTATTGAAAAATAACATGTCTTAAAGTGTAATAGAATGAAGCGCAACAGAGCATCATCACTTGTCTTTGAGATTAGTATCCGAATTGAGTTCATTGAGTGGGCCCCGTGGGGTGTGGTATAGTACAAGGATAGTTGCGGTATAGTACAGGGGTAGTTTTGTAAATATACCGTACATTAGAGTTACATATAAATATGATACCTCTTGTATACATAGGTATACTATCAAATTACATAAATTTTGTGTTCTTTTTCGCTTTTTGTTTGTTTTTAATTTCTTGATTTCGTTTTCTCAATATTTTTTTTTGAGTACTACTGTTCTAACTTTCTCAATTTACTGAAACAAAAAGAGTCAAAACTACTTTCACTATGAATGAATTCACAAAGAGTCAATACCGCTCCCATAAGAGCCCAATTTATGACCTCCCATTTGAAAAAGTCATTTCGTGCCATTAGACCATATAGTCATAGACAATATTATAATTATGATTACTAAGTTAATTGTTGATCCAACTCGACCGGATCCATGGTTACGTTGTCTAGTTCGTGGTGCCCTGCAAGTGCTCCAACTAACGATAATGGAGTCGTATGAGTTGGTGCAAATTTTGTCGTCCATCGGGGCATATATTAATAAATAAATAAATAATTAATTAATTAATTAATTGAAACAGCCATTGAGCAGATAATGTTGATAATCTCGAAATTAGCGTCACCATCGACCAATCAGTGCAAGTCTTTCGGACATAAACAAAGCTATTAACGTTCCCTAATCTTTGCTTAAATCCGTGGCCCCACCATTGTCTGATCTGTTTGCCTGAACAATATTCTACCGCTGGATGTATTTTCTTTTCATGTCTGATGAATTCTTAACGGTGAAGGAATTCTCTATCGTTGAATTCATTCACAGCTCAAATTTGATTTTACGAGTTAATTCTAGAAATATTCCACAGATTATTGATGTTTTTAAAATTTTAACTTTTAATTTGATCATAAATTATAATTAGTGTTTAGATTATCAAGTTTGTTATAAATTTGGTCCTTTGTTAAGAAATTTGTTTATAAAGCATTAGTTATGAGAGTAAAAATGTAAAATCTTGCATTTAACGCCTTTCTTTCTCCTTAAAAATGGCTTTCAACCTCTCAAAAAGAATTTCAATCGCATGGGTAACTCAATTGATCATATAGGTGAAGTTTGAGAACAATTATTCGAGATTGAGTCTCAAATAAAAAAGGTCTAACCTCTGTATTCAACTGAATTACCATAATTTATATCATCTCAGATGCTGTTGGACCAGGGCGTAAGGGCCATTGGAATGGGAGATTCAACCTTTTGGGAACAATAAAAAATGACTTTCAATTTCTATTTTTTAAAATAAATCTCTTAATGGAGAACTAAATTTTGATACAAAATTTATAATTCCTAGACCAGTTAGAATCAAATTAAAAGTTGATGAAATTTTTTGAAAAAGTCAATAGTATTTTCTGAATTAACTCTTGATAAGACGGACGCTATTTCTATATGCCTGATTTATAAATCAATTACTTTTTTTAGATTTACAGTATATCATGACTTTTTTACTTTGAATAATTTTATATTACTTAAATTTTATGTACTTAAAAAAAAGGAAAAAATAAAATTGAATTGCCTATTAGAGGTATGGTTTTAGCAAGTACCAAATCAGTATGCATAATGCCTAATAGAGCAAGTCCAAGGTTTTAATGATGTTTGAGTTCACAGTACGTATTAATAACAGGGAGGACAAATAATTGTTTGCTTTCTTTTCGTGCATTACTATAGTAGTTAGTAATGACTTTCGTGACATTTTTATTACAATAATACATATTGATTAAGATTGATCGATGGGATTACACCACCGGTTATTTGTTAATGTTTTTATTTTTTAATAATTTTGGTTGTGCTAGGTAATCGATGATTAGAAACAACATTAATGTATTTCCACATCCTATCATTTTCAAGATTAAAATATGAGGATTAATGACTTTGGACAAAACTACTTATCATTTATTTACTTTAATTAATATTTCTCCCTTTTTTTTTATCAAAACAATTATTAGATGAGATTAGTGGTTCAATTATACTCCGTAATAGGTAATGTTAATAATAGTGTTATTGATTAATTAGATATTAATGGTCTTGTGGTCAAACAGCATAACGGAGACATATGCTACATTGTAACAGAGAAAATTAAAGAATAACCGTCAATTGTGCTAGAGAGAGATCTATGATTAACATTCAAGACCTTCGACAACAATTTTTTGTCTAGTGAGGTTAAACTTCTAACTACAAAAAGATTTCAATATTAATATAAAGAACTATACAAAGACCTTATATTTTGTATAATCTTTTAAAATATGTACTGAATTGAATATAATAAAATAATTTTAACATCTTTATTATTTACATACCTACCACTAAAAAAATTGTGTCAATCAATTCACCAAAATTGTATTTGTTGATCTACTATTAATATATTTCATTTGAAAACTATGCATGAAAGAGAAGCACCATCAATCCCTCAAAGTGAGGTCAAATAATATAAACTTTATTATACGAATATTTACTCATTTGCATTTTAAACGTGTCTGCATATTTAACTTGTTATATGTGAATAATTTTTAATAAATTATTTTTTTTAAAAATGTCTACATTTTCATTCTACATATTTAACCAAAGGGTATCTCTCCTGAGTCATGGCTGGCTAGTAATAATAACATGATAGCAACTATACAAATTATTAGCAAAGAAGCTTCTGAAGATAGAATTGAAGATTGCGTTTGCGTTTAAGCAGATAGTGAGACTATATATTTTACGCTCAATAAATAAAAATTACCAGTAATCACCGCAAGAACACGAACCATTCTCGAAATGGTGGAAGCGATTCCGGTCTCTAACAATGAGTTTCCTGCCTGTGATCTTGGAGATAAGTTTGGACACGGCATGACAGTCTTGGCACACCCGAAGGTTTTTGACAATCTTGATTGTAGTTCCGGGCTGAGTGCTTATCAGTCCAAACGCAATGGCAAGTTTTTCACTGTGAACAGCCAGGGATTTCTGCTTCTCTGACTCCCCGATGTCATGCAATACAATGTCGGTTTGTGGAGTGTAACCATGAGTCTCGAGCCACCTGTTGATTTCCTCGAGCATAGAGTAAATCTCTTTGGTCTTAGGGTGTTTCATGTCGCCGGCAAGGAACTCATGTACCTTGTTATTCACCTCAATTGAGCTGCAACCTGGCTCCTTCTCGACCCCGCTTTTCTTCATCATTGCCCTCACCTTTGCAGCCCCATCCCAATCTCCAGCTGCAGCGTATATGTTGGAGAGCAGAACATATGTTCCAGAATTTGCGAGATTGCATTCTACAAGGAATTCCACAATTTTCTCTCCCAGCTTGATGTCTCTATGAATCCTACAGGCACCAAGTAATGTTCCCCATAAAACCGGATCAGGGTCTATCTTCATACTTCTAATAAACTCGTATGCCTCTTGTAAATGTCCAGCTCGGCCAAGAAGATTTACCATGCAGCCATAATGCTCAATCTTTGGTTCAATTCCATACTCCTTCATTGAATGGAAATAACCCCATCCTTCATTAACCAATCCTGCATTGGCACAAGCATTTAAGATGCCAATAAAGGTTATATCAGATGGTTGGAGTTTCAATCTGCAGAACTCACGGAACAACTGCAAAGCTTCTTGGCTAAATCCGTGCATGGCATACCCTACAATCATCGAGTTCCACGCAACAACATCCTTAACATTCATATGATTAAACACCATCCTTGCATCCTCCAAACTTCCACACTTGCTATACATGTCAATCAGTGCTGTGCCTACACGTAAATTAACTGGAATCCCATTATTTTTCACATAAGTATGAACCCACTGGCCAGATTCCAGTGCTCCCGATTGACCACAAGCAGAAAGAACTGCAAGCACAGTGACTTCGTTAGGTCTTACATTAGATAATAACATGTGTCTAAAGAGAGCCAATGCCTCGTTTGGCCTCCCATATTGAGTATAGCCATCAATCATAGCATTCCAACATACAACATCCCTCTCTTCCATCCTATCAAATAACTCCCTTGCCTTGTCCACATCCCCATTCTTTGCATACCCAGCAATCATTGTCGTCAAAGAAACCAAACTCCTTTCAGGCATCGTATCAAACAGCTTGCGGGCCGAGACAAGATCACCACCTCTTGCATAGACATCAACAAGAGAGGTCCTAACATAAGTATCCGAGTCACACTGAAACTTGAGGGCTTGTCCATGGATAGCTTCTCCAGATTTCAATGGGCACGCTTTGAGGATGGCAGAGAATGTAAACTGGTTGGGCTCAATGTCTTGGGTTAGCATTTCAACATACAAAAGAAAAGCTCGCTCGTGGAGATTGTTGATGGTGTGGCTATGGATAATGGAAGTGTAGGTAAAGACACTTGGACTTGGGGTTGATCTGAAAAGCGTGACAGAATGCTTGAGATGGCCGAGAGACGAGTAGGACCTCTGAAGCCTGAAATTCAGTATGGGGTCACAGTCAATGCCATGGCGGATAAGAAACGCATGTATTTGCAGGAGCTGTTTGATGGTTTTGGATTTATCAATGAGGAATTTAAGTCTTTCCGGTGAGGGTGAAACGCTGCTTTTGCTGGATTTGCTTGGGGAGTGTATTGGTGGGGTGGAGAACAAGGAAGCAGCAGACATGGTTTCAGCTATAGAATTTCTGAACCCTTAAACTTCAGAAGCTTATAAGAGGACAACTCATCCAAGATTCATGCGGCACCTCCTGTTTAACAGAGAAGTATAGGTATCAAACATCATTGCATACAAGAAATATATAACAGAAGAAATGAATGCATAAGACAGTCCTATGAGCAACAATGCATAAAAGCTCCTTTCTACTTCAAACTAGTGGGATTTTAACACTGTTTGATTGTCATAAACTGCGCCAGTTGCTATTGGGCTAATCGAATGAGAGTATAATTAAAGGAAGCACGCCCATATAGCATACACTTAACTTGGGCATTTTAGCAAATACTTGGTCTTCATTGCAGAAACATTTTTTAAAAACGCCAGAAACTGCCCATACACACAAGACAATGAAGACATAGAGAAAGGCGTAAGACGAGCAGATTTATGTGGCATGAAGAATTGAAGAGTAAAGCTTAAGTGAATTCCGGAACCTGCAGAGAATGCAGTGGATATCCAAGAGCTATGGAGTTGAGCCATGCGAAAACAAAAATATCAATACGATTTCTCTCAAGCCTTCTCCCCCTTCCCTTCTAGCCACTGCTTACGAGTCACAATCCTATGACTTGTGCCTATATTATCTTTTGTCATTTGTTGTATGACATTATCGACTTCTTTTTTTTTTTTTTTTTAATATACCAAAATTCGATTACAATTCAAATAAAGACGCAACACATAGTAAACTACCCACACTTCCGCTATAATATTGTAAGGCCATTCTAATTTTATACACAAAGCCTCCAACCCATTAACCAAATTTATATCATGTAACACTGATTATTGTTATTGGGCGTCTGCTAAGTTGACTGAGGTCAATCTCTGCTTGATTTGAGATGTAATGTTGTGGCTTACTATAGAAATGATTAATATTCACCTACTTATCATCAATTGATTTTAAGTATGATAGGGTAACTAGATAGTCAAAAAATTCCGTGATCTTACAACAATTACGGGATGGGTGACCGAGGAAAGGCGAGAAGTAAGTCTTGACTTGCAGCAATCACGGTGAGATCCATCAATTATTTATCAAATTAAAGCTCATGACAATTCTAACTAATATTCATTAGCACTTGCAGAGTTTAGTTAGCCTAACTCTGAAGTAACTCTAGGGTATAGTTAGCATTTTTCAAAATAACAACATTGATGATATTGGAGGTGTTTGGTAAATGACTATTAGCTGATAGTTGACTGAGTTAGTGAGTTTAACTAGTTGATAGAAAATGATTGTAGAAAAGTTTTTGGTAAATTAGTTGTTAATTGATTACATGCAAAATAACTTTCTCAAAAAATTGATTGAAAAAGCTACTTAACATTTTGGAGCAATAAATTGTTACAAAAAGCTAATTAATCAAACACTTATATTGATTGTTTAACCAAGGCAAACAACTAATAATAGTCAAATAAACCAAAATTGGCTGATAAGCTATAACTATTTTACCAAATACGGCCATTGTCAAAAATCCAAATGCATTTTGACCTATATGTATACCACCCAGGCTTCAATTTGGATATTATGTTTATGTATCCAGTTGACTTGACAAGAGGCCAAAGTTAACAACTTAACATACAAAATACAGTAACAGTCAGACCAAGAAATGATGAGAAAGAGGAGAGTTAACACGGTTTCCTTCAATCCTTCGTGCCCCCCAACTGCCTGGTGGTATTAACAGCAGACAGTATATTAACTTCAAATCTTTAATCCTCTGTATTTCTGTTTTCAGGGAGTATTATGTCCTCTGAGAAACTGAACTTGTTGGCTGCCCCAAATATTTCTGCCAGTTGCCGAATCGTTGATTGACATGTGGGACTTGTGGGGTTGACGGAATCTGGAAGGGGAGGGATGCATTCAGGGAGATATTCTGTCTTGTTGAAACTAGAAGCATAGAGCGCCAGCACTGCTCGACAGAATATAAATCTGCAATAGGCAGATAAGAAAAAAGTCATTTAATGGAATCCGAGGCTACAAGTTTTATGCTCCAATGAAGAAATCACAGCAGAAGTGTTGGCCATCAAAGTAGTTGCAGTTTCAAACCTCAAATGCTGGCACTACTATGTATAACAATTTGGAATTGGTTCCTCGACACAATGATATGACAAGGCAAGGGAAAGTAAGGATCAAGTTATTTTAAACTATTCGGTATTCAAACCTTCTGCAGTTTAGCATATCTTCACCAGTTCACCAAGTGGCAAGGAAGGGAAAAAGCGTTGAGGTACTTCTAAAAAAGGAAACAAATTATATACATAACGGAAAGAACACCATGGTACCTTAAAAGGAGTCGCCTCAGAAATGGGTCGCTTAAAATTTGAGCCCAGACGGCATTAAGATTGTCTGATGTTGCCAATAATTGACCCCACTGATTTAACGAGGATGAAAGAAGCTTCTCGGCCTTATTGAACAAATCCTGAAAACTCATTTGATACATGTTCCCATTAGAAAAAACATCACAACAATCTAATGAGACCAGGCAGCATTCTTAGCTTCATACCATTTCAACATCAGAGCCAGTAAAACCAAGCATGAGAGTGAAAGCCTGAAGAGGAGCTGCGAGGAAAATGGTGAATGAGCTTTGATTTGGCTGACGAGAGGTGTCCATGGCAGGTAGAGGGAATGAAGTGGTTGGAGATAGGAGCATGGCAACTGACTCCCCTTTTTCTGCTCCATTTAAAGCCTGTTCATATTTCATTCCTTAAAGCTGACTAGAAGATACCAACAAATTTGCTTCTAAAGCATTTTAAAAAAGGTTCAGTGTGCCCATGTGGATCCACAAAGTCGAGAAAGTGATTCTTACTCGTAAATATCATACAGCAAGGTTACTAGTTTTATAACATAATTTTCTATAAGCTTGTAATATAGTCAAATTATCATCTTAATAGCAGATGAATAAAAAAGAAATATTATGAAGAGATGCAGATAGCACAAAACACAAATGTAAAGGAGAACCACAAATAAATAAGAAACATAACCCAAAACAAATTATGGGGTACTTCTAGATTATGTAAGGGACAAAGCCAGATATATAGGAAACAGAAACTAAGAATGAACTATTTCCGTAGCATCTATGACTATGTCTTGTAATTTGTAAGCAATATGTTGACTACCATATTACTCAGACCAGAATATTCTCTGCTTAATGCAAATTGTTTCAGGTTAGTTGCTTCAATAGTTTCATCAAACTAAATCCACCGGAAAACAATTAGAAGTGCTAGAGTAAAATAAGAAACAGGACAATGATATTAGGAAAAAGCAACCTAATAGCTCACATAATTTGAAAGCTCAGAGAACAATTAAAACACAAAACATGTATCGCCTTCCAAAATAGTTAATCATGTTTATGTCTTTAATTGCAAACTCATGATATATATTACAGAAAGGGTCTTGCCTTGAAATCTCCACTAATGTTGCTGTCAATCACCAGGAAAAGTGGCTTTCTTGTAAATGGCAGCAAGTCACAGGGGAAAACATCATTCAAACCTATATAAGCAAAATAAATAAATAAATAATTATTTCAGTATAGGGATATCACATGGCAGAGAGAAGAGACAGATGTGGATAAGGTATAAAATATGAAGGAGTATTTCAAAGATGCATCTAAAGAATACTGAATGTACATCACCATATATTTATTTCAAAGAAAAAAAAAATCAGTCCTAATATTAGAACTGGCAACTGAAGTGCTGAAATATTCACTTTGTATATAGTTGTTATTATATAATCTAAGATTAGGCGAAAGTCACTCATCTAGTAGGCTCTAATGCTTCATGGGCCAAACCACACTAAAAGACTGAATCCAATCAATTAGCTAGTCTAACCCATGGTCTTATAAACCCATATGTTCTCTCTTATTTTTTTCAATGTGGGACTCTTAACAATAGTCTTCAATTAGACTAACAACTGCTAAACAGCGTAATGTTTGAATTGAGTAAACAAATGCTCAGAACAAAAGTATAAGGCTCCAGTATTAAAATGTCCTAAAGTGTGAGAAAGCACTTTATAGGAACCTAGTTAGGGCTCAAAAAAACTAGTATCAGTTTCCATTTATTGACCAGTGAACCATTCAGCTTTCAATTGATAGATAAACTTCATAGTGTCAAAAGGAAATATTACTATAAATATAAATTTGCAACTACATAACATCTATCAGATGTATATTTCATAACCAATTCTAAGGCTTCAAAGGATGATATGTATACCTCCACCACCTCGAGAGCCAATATGTAATCCACCACTATGACGACTTAAGGGGTCCTCTTTGGCAGAAGCAGGATTTGAATTATCATATTCAGGGTTCAGGGGAGATGTGGATGCAGATTCAGAGTCATTGAATTGAGACTGGAAGCCCCTGAAAATGTTTTCTGGAATGCCCAAAGAAGCTCCACTATGAGACAGGGATGAAACATAGTTTTGACAGCTTCCTGATTCATCAAGAATATTAATGAGTAGCTAGTATGCAACCTCAAATTTTAAAATAAGTAACTTAGTGACACCAGAAAGATGTTTTGCAACCACCAATTACCTGAAGCTGATAGATATATTAAGAGTACACCATCTGGAGGAAGCTCCTCGCAGGTTGTTGCCAAAACCTATCCACAGATGTAAATTTAATGTTAAAACAGAACAAAGTTTGGAGAGTATCTTTCCTAGAAAATACATGCAAATGCAATCAAGTAGATACTCCAAAAGTTTAATAGTTAATAAACCTCCAAAACTAGGAGTCTACTAGCAGGTGTCAGTGTGTCACTACATTGATCTCAATAACTAAAGAGAAATATATCATAATTCAAAATCAAGAAAGAATGAAAGATCCGAGTAAGCCTCCCAAACTTCAGAAAATATTACTTCAATCAACATGTTTAGGAAATTCGCCAGTAATAGCCACATAAGCCACCTACTTGGAGGAAGATAATTGACAGGTGAATACTCACTGCTATAAAACTTGTAAGGGTTGGGCGGTATAAAATGGCTTTGCGTGGGTTAGGAGGCAAAGTAGGATCAATTATATCTTGTGAATAGTTAACACAACTAGGCCCAGGAGTTCCATTCTGGCCAGTGCTAGATCCAGCCCCAGATGAAGGAGCTCCACTTGTCTGGTAAAATGAACCACTGGGTTCCCACTCCAGACATTGTAGCATTCTGAAAGTGTCAAGAGTCAGTTCTGAGAATTTGACCTGAGCAACAAATCAAAAGATAGATGGAATCATCACTGTCCACTGAACAAGGGTTGCAAGACAGTCACAAATCACCCATTTACACAGGCAAATGGCATGGCAAGTTATTGCTGATATTTCCAAAAGAAGAGAATTTTTATTCATTGCACTGACCTCATTAGGATGGTAACTGCACAATATTGCATCTCTTAACCTCAGCTTTCTCTTTGCTTCAACGACATGTGGCAGACAATCTATATGAAGGTCCACTGCAACACTATACCTCAACGGTCTGATATTCATAAAAGCTGTGTCAGCTTTTAGAAATTTAACTATTTCCTGAATCACCACCTTCCATTCTTTAAAATCAGTTTCCTGGAAATAGGACAATTTAGAGGCCTTTAATCAAGACTGAGAAAGTATCAACTTAGTTCTTTTGCAAAATGGACAGTAAGTAAATAGGGATCTCTTTGGCTAGCTAATCCACCTAAATTTCAATCAATAAATATCTTGAAGAAATGGTTCAATAGCCATACACGGATAAATCATTGCTCATACCTAGAATAGCATCATTACAGTTCATTATAGTATGAATTAATTTTAGCATTGGTTGAGATCCAGTTGATTTGCACTTGTTTGTTATGAAAAACTAAATCTAGAAAAGCATAAGTGTCTTAATTTTTACTTCTAGTTTCAATACACCAGTTCTTTTTTGACAAAATCTTCACTCCAAATGATGGATTATCTCCTATAAATGTGTGTATCAGTTGTGGACACCTCAAAGTTGGAAATGCATGTAATTGCCTGCATCTGAACATGCCACCTAAATTTGGTAAGGCAGCTGACTGAATATTATAAAATCACCCTTTGTGGTTTTCACAAAGCATTGAAAGATTAGGCGACAATACAAAATCTGGTAACTACCTAGGAATATGATAATCATTTCCTAAACTCTCCACTTCAAATAGTGATTTCATCTAGCATGAAAATTCAATTGAGCAGTCAAATCACCAACTAATGTATAAAGCTCGCCTTTAGACTAAAATTTACATAGACTAAAACAATATTTGAGCATGCAAGGAAATATGACCTGGAATGCCCTCTTGCATTCATCAAGCAACATTTTGAGCTGATTTACCAACTGGTACACCATCTCTCGTCGATTCAACACCAAACAGACAGTAAGAAATCGAGAAATAAGCCTCAATTGTTTGCAGGCAAGATTAACATCCTGGAACATCCCATCTTTGAAGTACTCCCTAGTCAAAACTGCCTCATAAAATATATAAGACTCAGATAAATAACTGGCCTCACTAGTCCTCATATACTGCCCAAAGTAAAGCTGACCAATCCGAGATGCAATATCCCCTATCTCCCATCTTTTGAGGCCTGCTTCCACCAGTTTCTGTCTATTCTCTTGTTGGAACTTCCACAACTGTGTATAAACCTTGAAAACTTTGGAGAAGTATGTATCATACCTATCAATCGAAATCCACAGTATATATGAGAATTAAGCACAATTCGCAACTAAAATCAAACCAATCACATATATTTTGCAAATTACCAATAAAAGTTCATAGAGTCCAAATACTTTGTTTAAAATCCCCAAACTGAATGATAAATTGTTAACATCATTAGAAAATCCAAAATAGATCAACACGCCTCATTCTAACATTATTAGCACACTAAATAGTTAATAATCAGTTTTTTTTCTAGTAAAATACCCACTCAACTTTGAGTATGACCGTCTTAGATAAGAATTCTTATATAAATCCAAAATTATCCTTAATCCTCCATTCCTCCAATACAAACAAAAGTTAATAATGTCTAATAAAGCTTATTTCTATGAAATCCCAAATGGATATCACAAAAAACTTCATACGAGCTTGCACATATTCATAGCATAGTGATCCAGCATATATTCTAAATTAAGTAATTACAACTCCTGAGTTCCTTGTGTTAATATACTATAGTACTATACCTAGATAAACTATAAGTTCAGTGCCGTCTAATGTTCGAGAGAAGAACGTTCTTTCAGAAATTGTTCAGCTCACTTGGAACTCAATACATGGCGATTGGGAAGTTCTTTCAGCTATAATAAACCAACAGAAAATTGGCAGTCCTAACTGAAAAGTTTGATGTGTAATAAAAAGGTGAGGAAAAAACCGGTTGCGATGGTAATACGGCAAATCGCGAATCTTCGAGAACTTCTTGTCGGCCTTGGCAACCAGAGTCCAGTACACTTCGCTCACCGGAATGTTGCCGCTGCTACTGCTGTTAATGCCGGGGTGATGGTGATGGTGATGTGACATGTCTATGCCTTGCTTCATTTCCTGTTCTGCAATCGTATAGTATCGATTTTCACTCTTTCAACGAGCAAGCCATGGAGCTTGAACAGATTGCTGGCTGTTGAAATGAAAGTCCGGGAGAGAAGGGAAAGGAGCGACGCGGGCCCGGCGCCGAAGCAAATAGAAATGCTTGAAAATATGGAAATTAGCTTTGTGCCCCCAAAACTTTTGGAAAATTCGGTTAAGAACATCAAATTTCTCAAAATATCTTGTTGTATGGTTCTTTTTTTTTTTCCCTCCTTTTGGAAAATTATGACATTTTAGTTTGTGGTCCGAGATGTTGTGAATTTAATAATAATAATAGTAATATTATTATTAGTAAGATGCAATACAATAGTAGCTATATTAGCTCAGTGAAAGGAAGAGAGGATTGCTATATTTCTTATATATTGCTTCTGATGTGTTTTTGATACAAGGAGTGAATGGGGTATTTATACTATCAGGACTAGGAATAAACAAATATATAATTTGCATAGCATGGATAGATGTTGAAGCTAGTTTAGTTGGTTACTCAGCATGTAGCTTTACCTTGTTATATATTAGTGCATGTGTTCCATTCCCAACAGCTACAATTTTGACTTGAGTATTGTGCTCATCAGGAGCAAGAACATTCCTTCTTGTTGATCAGGACATGGGAAAAAGAGTACAATAATAAGATCAGGACATGGGAAAAAGAGAGTACAATAATAAGATCAGGACATGGGAAAAAGAGTACAATAATAAGATCAGGACATGGGAAAAAGAGTACAATAATAAGATGACGCATACCACGGACTGTAGTCGTAGGTAATGCTTTGGTGAACAAACGAATCTGTTGAATAATGATTTCACCTTTCTTCTGGAGGTCATGAGTGAAGAAGAATTTTGGTGAAATGTGTTTTACTCTGTCTCCCTTGATGTATCCCTCCTTTAATTGAGCGATACATGCTGCATTATCTTCATATATTGTTGTTGGAGTATCATCTAACAGTAAACCACATGCTCCTCTAATATATCGAGTAATTGATTTAAGCCATACACACTCCCGGCTTGCTTCATGGACAGCAATTAGTTCAGCATGATTTGAAGAAGTGGCAACAATGGTCTGCTTAGTGGAACGCCAAGATATAGCAGCACCTGCACTTATAAACAAATAACCAGTTTGGGATCGCGCTTTATGCGGATCCGAAAGGTACCCGGCATCTGCATACCCAACCAAGTCACATTTGGAATCTTTTGTATAAAATAATCCCAAATCAATTGTTCCTTGGAGGTAGCGAAATATATGTTTGATGCCATTCCAATGTCTTCTTGTTGGACAAGAACTATACCTTGCCAGCAAATTAACAGAAAATGCAATATCAGGCCTTGTGTTGTTAGCAAGGTACATTAGTGCGCCTATTGCACTAAGATATGGTACTTCCGAACCAAGGATTTTTTCATTATCCTCCCGAGGTCGGTAAGGATCCTTTTTCACATCAAGAGTTCGAACCACCATTGGACTACTCAATGAGTGAGCCTTGTCCATATAAAATCTTTGAAGAACTTTCTTGGTATAATTTGATTGATGAATAAAGATACCTTTATTCAAATGTTCAATCTGTAAACCAAAGACAAAATTTTGTTCTTCCAAGATCTTTCATTTCAAATTCATTTTTCAAATAATCTACTGTTTTGGGAATTTCCTCAGGAGTCCCGATGATATTCATATCATCAACATAAACAGCGATTATGACAGATCCATGCCCAGATCTTTTTATAAAAACACATGGACAAATTTGATCATTGGTATAACCTTCTTTCAGTAAATATTCACTAAGTCTGTTATACCACATGCGCCCTGATTGTTTTAGTCCATATAAAGACCTTTGTAACTTTATCGAGTAAAGTTCTCGAGGGCTTGTTTTATGCCTTTCAGGCATTTTCAGTCCTTCAGGGACTTTCATGTAAATGTCATTATCAAGTGACCCATACAGATAAGCTGTTACAACATCCATTAGTTGCATTTTTAATCTTTCATGCACAGTTAGGCCAATGAGGTATCGTAATGTTACAACATCCACAACAGGTGAATATGTTTCATCATAATCGATACCTGGTCTTTGAGAGAATCCTTGTGCTACGAGTCTTGCTTTATACCTCGTAACCTCATTGTTCTCATTTCTTTTTCTTACAAAGACCCATTTGTATCCCACAGCTTTTACCTCTTTAGGTGTTCGGACGATTGTGCCAAATACTTTTCGTTTTTCAAGCGAATTCAATTCTGCTTGAATTGCTTCTTTCCATTTAGGCCAATCGTCCCTATTTTGACATTCATGAATGGATCTTGGTTCATGATCCATATCATCATTCATGATACTCAATGCTACATTATATGCAAAACAGTCATTCACAATGACTTCATTTCTATTGCATATATCTTCAGCATTAGTATAATTCATCAAGATCTCTTCATTTTTCTCAATTTTTGGCGAATGAATCTCTTTAGGAATTTCATTCCTTTCATACTCATTTTTATGAGTTTTCTCATTTTTCTCACAAAGATCATTCTTTGTATTGACCTTTCTTTTTCGAGTATTTTTATCCTTCGAACCAATAGGTCTTCCACGCTTTAAGCGTACTTGAGATTCATTCCCAGTTTGATCTTTTGGAATGTCAATACTAGCAGGAACATTAGCTGCTGGGATATAAGATTTTGTTACCCTTTTCGGATCAACAAATGCGTCTGGCAGTTTATTTGCCAATTCATGCAACTGAATTATCCTTAGAACTTCTTGTTCACATTGTTGAGTTCTAGGATCTAGATGAAGCAATGATGGAGTATTCCAAGTCAATTTCATCTCCACAACTTTATTTTCTCCTTTCAATGTTAGAAAGGATGCTTCATCAAAATGGCAATCTGCAAATCTTGCAGTAAACATATCTCCCGTTAATGGCTCAAGATATTTAATTATCGAGGGAGATTCATAGCCAACGTATATTCCCAATCTCCTTTGAGGACCCATTTTAGTCCGTTGTGGTGGAGCAATAGGGACATATACTGCACAGCCAAATGTTCTCAAATGAAAAACATTAGGTTCCTGACCAAAGGCTAATTGCAATGGAGAATACTTATGATAACTTGTCGGCCTAATTTGAATTAGCGCCACTGCATGCAAAATAGCATGCCCCAATGCATTTGATGGGAGTTTACTTTTCATAAGTAATGGTCTAGCTATCAATTGTAGCCTTTTGATAAGTGATTCTGCTAGACCATTTTGCGTATGAACATGCGCTACCGGATGTTCAACGTCAATCCCAAGTGATATACAATAATTATCAAAAGCTTGGGATGTAAATTCTCCAGCATTATCCATCCGGATTGATTTAATTGGATGGTCAGGAAAATGGGCTTGCAATTTTATTATTTGTGCAATCAATCTCGCAAATGCCATATTACGAGATGATAATAAGCACACATGCGACCATCTAGTTGACGCATCAATCAGGACCATAAAGTATTTAAATGGTCCACTATGTGGATGTATCGGTCCACATATATCACCTTGAATTCTTTCAAGAAATGCCGGTGATTCTATACCAACTTTGGTTGGTGATGGCCTTATTATTAATTTCCCTTGAGAACATGCAGAACAGAAGAATTCATCTGTTCGAAATATTTTATGTTCCCTCAAGGTATGGCCATTTGTGCTTTCGATGATTTTTCTCATCATCACATATCCTGGATGACCCAATCGGTCGTGCCAAATCTTAAAATCATTTAAATCAGTAAACCTTTCGTTTACTATAAGATTGACTTCGATTGCACTTATTTTTGTGCAATATAATCCAGAGGGAAGAGCATGGAATTTTTCCATCGCATATTTCTTTCCCGATATTACCTTTGTAATTTGAAGGAATTCTTGATTCCCTTCTTTTATAGTCTCAACGTGATATTCATTTTTTCGAATATCTTTAAAGCTCAACAAATTTCTTTGAGACTTTGGAGAGAACAATGCATTGTCAATCATCAATTTTGTTCCTCCAGGCAATAATATATAGGCTTTTCCAGAGCCTTCAATCATTTTTGCACTACCACATATTGTAGTGACATATCCTCATTTCTTTTCAAGAGGTTAAAATATTTTTCTCTTTTGAGAATTGTATGTGTGGTTGCACAATCCACAATACATACATCTTCTTCATCTACCTTAGATTTTATCACAAGTGATGATATATTCATCTTATTTCTTCAACAAGTACAAAACAAAGAAATAACATATATTAGAAATATTACAAGGATAGCAAGAAGGAACTAACAGGTCTCCAAGATAAAAACATCAGACTTGATGTTCAACTGGCTCAATGAAATCTTCCACATTCAGCTGTGTGATATCAAAATCGTTATCCATGAAAACATTGTTGGACTCTATATTTTTCTCTTTTCCTTTCAAGGAAGCTTGATAGAGATCCACAAAGTGATTTGATGTACGACAAGTGCGTTCCCAATGGCCAGTCTTGCCACAACGATAACATATACTTTCATTCTTGGGATAATTTTCACGCTTTTCCTTGTCATATCTTGCACCAGCACTTTCCCCTTTTCGGTGGTAACTTTTATTTTTGAAGTTTTGACCATCATAACGATTTTGACCACGACCGGGATTTTTACCACGGTATTTTCCATGACGACGACTGCGTCCATGGCCACGACCACTGCCCTTTGTATTTTCATTATACAATGATACCTCATTCACTTCAGGGAATGGGTTTGAGCCAGTAGGGCGTGACTCGTGATTTTTCAACAACAGCTCATTATTTTGTTCAGCCACCAGAAGGCATGAAATCAATTGAGAGTATTTGGTAAAACCTTTCTCTCTATATTGCTGTTGCAGCACCACATTTGATGCATGAAATGTGGAGAATGTTTTTTCAAGCATATCTTCATCAGTAATTCTTTCTCCACATAGCAACAACTGAGAGGTAATTTTGAACATAACAGAGTTATATTCACTCACAGTTTTGAAATCTTGCAATCGCAAGTGAAGCCAATCATAACGGGCTTTTGGGAGAATTACTGTTTTCTGGTGATCATATCTTTCTTTCAGATCTTTCCAGAGTTGACAGGGTTCTTTCACAGTAAGATATTCATCTTTTAACCCTTGGTCTAGGTGATGGCGAATGAAAATCATCGCCTTTGCTCGATCTTGCATCGACGCATCACTATTTTCTTTTATAGTTTCACCAAGACCTTTTGCATTTAGATGCATCTCAGCATCCAGTACCCACGACAGGTAATTTTTCCCGGATATATCAAGTCTCACAAATTCAAGATTTGTAAGGTTTGACATATTGGTAATATTGAATAAAATATTATAATTATTTAAAGAAAGATTACCTCTGTAATAGCTGCACCCGAAACTTCGTGCTGATAACGTGTTGTGAATTTAATAATAATAATAGTAATATTATTATTAGTAAGATGCAATACAATAGTAGCTATATTAGCTCAGTGAGAGGAAGAGAGGATTGCTATATTTCTTATATATTGCTTCTGATGTGTTTTTGATACAAGGAGTGAAGGGGGTATTTATACTATCAGGACTAGGAATAAACAAATATATAATTTGCATAGCATAGACAGATGTTGAAGCTAGCCTTGTCATATATTAGTGCATGTGTTCCATTCCCAACAGTTACAATTTTGACTTGAGTATTGTGCTCTTCAGGAGCAAGAACATTCCTTCTCCTTCTTATGTTTGTGCTCCTGCTCTTTCTCCTTCTTTAAAGCAAGATCAGACTTGCTCCTTCTAGAGCAAGATCAGGACATCCACATTTTCCTTATTACATAACACGAGACACTTTTTTTTTTTTGCCAAGTAGGATCTCCCTTCCCTGAACTCAAAATTTATAATGAGTTAATTCCAGCAATGGTCCTCCGATTATTGTGATTTTCCAAAATTGGTCCTCGTTTTTTAATTTGGACGAATTAGACCCCTGACTATTAAATTTGTTCCACTATTGGTCCTTCCGTTAACATGACGTTACAAAGTCGTTAAATTTTGACATTAATGTTTGGATATAACAAATTTATATCAATTTTATAATATATGTTTGGATATAGCACTTAATTATTGAGTGTATTAAGATAATAATATTTGAGTAGATATAATCACCTAGACATTAATAATCATTTCATTACACAAATTAAGTATAATACCTCTACAACTCGACTCATTAAAGTTACAGACAAACCTCTATGGTCCTAAACACGTGTCAAGTCATGAGAAGACAATCTCAATGAGATTGTGCAATGTGAACACATTAAACCACAAGCTAATACTAATTGTACAAGCTACCCATTATTTTTATATTGGATACAACTGAAACTCAAATTACCTTTATATATATGAAATAATGAACTTTACCATGAAAAAAAAAATGAAAATCTATTTAGATTGTTGTGCACTATATATTTTATACACGCTATAATTTGCAAACTTAGCATCCTTAGTTGGGCATTTGTCAAACTTAACCTAATCACTATATTGCAAGTAATAAATGAAAATTGCATGTTACTTGCAAATTCAGACACAATTTATTTATTTTATATAAAAAATACATTTTTTAATGAAAATAGTCCGCGATAACGCCACTATAATGAATACTTTACAACTTTAGTTATTAATATTAAAATATGATGAAATTATTTATAAGTAATAATAATTAGCAAAATCAAAGATAAAACTTGTATTAGTTTTGTTTAAAAAGTACTCCGTATAATATTACTCAAAAACTAGGTTTATTAAGCTATCTGCACCCATAATAATTGAGCAATTGCAAAATCTATGTTTTTTTTTTTTTTTTTTTTTTTTTTTTTTTTTTTTGGTGCTAACGTGTTGCCATTCTCACACCGGACAATTACAACACAATTACAACAATTGCAATTCATGTGTCAAAATTGCAGCTAGCATACTTTTTGATTTTTTAATTTAATTGTTATAATAATAATAATTTGATTGATAACAAATAAAATTTTGAGTTGTTAATAAAGTAATATGACAATGAGACTACTTTTGAAAGATTAGAGAGGAATTTGACGACGAACTTAAAAAGCCACATACAAACGCTTTACGCCCAATCATTCCATATAACCCTTGCATCCTCTATGTTACCGCTGCTGCTAGCTGCTTATTCCCCAGATTTACATGATGAAATAAGTGCCACATATGCCATTGAACTACACACGAAATTGTAATTGGGCCATCGAGCAAAAAAAAGTAAAAAAATGAATCATTGAACAACGCAAAATAATGAAATTGAACCAAATATGACATGTTTATCTATTGATGGCTGACATGGCGGTTACCAAATTTAAAAATAATTGTATTTAATTTTTATTTTAATAATTTTAAATTAAAAAAAAAACAATTGTCGGGCCTCTTCGTCTCCAAGTTGCCGGAGACGATGAGACCTCCGTCTTCGGAAGCCCGGAGACGAAACCCTTCGTCTCCATGCTGCCAGGAGACGTTTAAAAAAATACGTCATACCTCTTCGTCTTCGACAGCTTGGAGACGAAAATACCTCTTCATCTTCGAATTGCCGGAGACGACGAGACCTCGTCGGGGAGACGAAGGGACTCTCCGTCTTCGTTTCTAAGCTGCCGGAGACAGAGATGGTCTCTTCATCTTCGGTAGCCTAGAGACGAAGGGATTCTTCATCTCTGGCAGTTCGAAGTTTTTTTTTTTTTTTTTTTTTTTTTTTAAATTAAAATTTAAAATTATTAAAATAAAAATGTTAAAAATAATTTGATAACCACAACGACAGTCATCAACATATAAATATGTCATTTTTTGTTCAAGTACATTATTTTACGTTGTTTAGGGATCTAATTGTAACGTTTTTTAGGGATAAATAATAAATAATTACAAATTTTATAGTATATAATAATAATAATAATAATAATAATAATAATAATAATAATAATATATTTTAAAAGTGAGAGAAGATTACAAAGCTACGAATAATCTTATATTTTACTCTGTATCACTTTTCCAAACTAAAATATTACAAGTCCTGCAATTATTAAATAGCAAATTAGCAAGTAATATTCGGAAGCCGCGCGGTTTACTTACACAATTAGACACAACCTCTCTATTCTATTAAAAACAGCATTTCGCCGCGAAGATGACCGGCGGCGATGCCTCTACGACGACGGAACACTTCGCCGCCGCCTGCTGTATATCGCACGAATTCAACAGACGCGCTTCACTGAACCCAAACAGGATTGCGGTGATACACGCGTGCGGTGGTGCTCGAATAGCCCGAGAATTCCACCGCATTCACAAAAACGACAGTGATGAGCAAACCATAATCGACTTTGATGAGTTCATATCCGAGAAAACGACTTCGCTTCGCCCTACAGTTTACGAAGGCGACAGATGCTTCACCTTCTCTGACATTCTCTCCGCGGTCGATTCTCTCAGCTCAAGGCTCCGCCGGATTCTCGACGGTGCTAATGATTCCCACCTTATTAAACCTCGTTCAGGTATTCATGCTCCTGCAAGTGATCGTGCATTAGTTGATTAATGACGGATGAGTTGTAGAACATGTAATTAAGTGGTTCAACGTATTAAGCAATCCGTAAACATTAAGCATATGTTGGTTCAGTTGCATTACAGAATTAGCTCCACTCCGTATTCTTTGTTTATGTTTTAATTTGTAATTTCCTTTATTCTAAGCTCTGGTTTATGTCTGACTGTTATAGAATTCGTTGTCAACATTACATTGCAGATACTGCCTAATTCTTAACCTACACGAGTTATTGCAGGCAATGGTGTTCTTAGGGATCATTTAGTACAAGTTGAGAATTCTGAATCTCTGGAGTCGAGTGCGCAGCAGTTTAATGAACTTCAGAAGGCATATACTCCAAGAGTAATAGGAGTTTATATGGAACCATCTATAGAATATATTATTACTGTCCTCTCTGTACTGAGATGTGGAGAGGCTTTCATGCCTTTGGATCCATCTTGGCCTAAAGAAAGGATATTATGGGTACTATCTTCTTCAAAAGCCAACCTTCTTGTTGGTTGTGGGTCTTCAGTTGACAGTAATTTTCACCAGCTTGATAAGTTAGATTGGCTTATTGATGATGGGAGCTGTCCTATATTTCGTATATCTATGGAAGATTACATTCAAAAGAAAGTTTGTGATTCATCGCATTTAGTCTGGCCTTGTGAAAGAGAAAGGTTGAGATCATTCTGTTACTTGATGTACACTTCTGGGTCTACTGGGGAGCCTAAAGGTGTATGTGGCACTGAAGCAGGTGAAAATTCTTTTGGTTCATGTGTTAGTTGGCACTCTTCCATTCCATTTTACTGTACTAGGTATTCCGTCAATACTTTGCAGGTCTTCTGAATCGCTTTTTATGGATGCAAGAATTGTACCCCTTACAGCTAGAAGATTTGTTGCTCTTCAAAACATCAATAAGCTTTATCGATCATTTGCAGGAATTTCTGGGAGCTCTACTTGCTACTTGTACGTTGGTTATACCTCCCTTCAATCAGCTGAAAGAAAATTTGTTCTATATTGTCAATATTTTACAGGTATATCTGCAAAATTAATTGTTCTTAAAAAAAATTCTTTTTGACCTATCAATGTATGAAGGAAAAACCTTAGTCCTTTCTTTCACTTGTTTCCCAGTTATCATAGACAACCCATTATACAAATCTATGAACTGAACACTTTCAATATGGCTATGCAGGAGTATTTGATTGGCAGGATCGTAGCCGTTCCATCATTTATGAGGGCAATACTTCCTGCATTGGAAAGTGCATATTTTAGGAGAATTCAAAGTTCTTTGAAAGTTTTAGTGTTAAGTGGCGAAACTTTCCACCTGTCCCTGTGGAAGATCCTTGTGAAGATACTCCCTCAGACTGCTATTTTGAATTTATATGGGAGTACAGAGGTAGGTTTTTGTTAATGTTCCCACTGGACGAGGATTCATAGCTAGATCTTCCTTGCCAGTGATTATTTTAGTTCAAGATTAGCTATTCCTTAACCCAATGGTTTCAAATTTAGGTTTCTGGTGATTGTACGTACTTTGATTGTGAGAGTTTACCTCTCATCTTGGAGCATAAGAGTCTGAGTGGTGTTCCGATTGGCTTGCCTTTGCAAAGCTGTGATGTTCTTCTCCTTGGAGATGATGATCCCAATGAAGGAGAAATATGTGTTAGTGGACTCTGCCTTTCAGCTGGATACTTTTGTTATCCTTCTGTTTTGCCATTGGACTATGTAGAGTTATCTCAGAACCATGACAGCAAGAGCACTGATCATAGAGTTCAACAATATTTTAGAACTGGGGATTTTGCCAGAAAACTTCAGAATGGAAACTTCATTTTTCTAGGGAGAAAAGACCGCACTGTAAAGATTAGTGGACACCGCATTGCTTTGGAGGAGGTTGAAAATGTTCTGAGGGAACATCCAGAAGTAGCTGATGCTGCTGTGATTTTCCGTAATGACAAAAGAGATACTTCACTTTTGGAAGCACATTTGATAATGAAGGAAAACAATGAACATGTTGAGATTTTGAGATCTATTACAAATTGGATAGCTAGAAAACTCCCTCCAGCAATGATTCCTGTTCGCTTCTTCTTTACAGAGTCATTTCCCATGTCTTCCAGTGGAAAAGTAGATTACAACCTCTTGGCCAATAGTCATGTATGCAATGCAGGCTTCCATATTGAGGTTGATGAAACTCAAGATATTGACTTGATTCAAGCTATAGAAAAGGTGTCTGAACTTCAAATTTACAGATACTTAACAATATCTTCTGATTTTTCTTCTGTTTATTGTTTTTTTCCCAATTTTATGTGTACTTATAAAAGGATTGATGGTTATATGCTGTCCAGTATCATGTTGAATGTAACATCGAAAATGTAGGGGGGTGTGAGGATATTACAAAATGTTTTGTAATGAAGTATATATCCAACACATTGTGCATATATAAAGCATGGTTGCAAGACTCTGAACCATTGAATACAGTTCTTAGTTCCGTTTATTTCCCTTAAAACTTGAGTGATTAGAATTACATTTGCATTTATTTAAGGCTGGTTTCTGTTGGATAAACCAAGTCATTTCACTATATATGATAATAAAGGCTCATATTCTAAGTATCTCTACATGACATTCTCACAATCATAATAAGTTTTCTATTATATGAAGCAGTTTCTTACATTTTGGATTTTGTGTTGTGCAGGCTTTTTGTGATGGTCTAAGGGTTGATAAGATCTCCCATTATGCTGACTTTTTTGAGATGGGTGGCAATTCTATCTCTGCTGCATATGTCTCATATACTTTAGGAATTAATATGAAAGACTTGTATACTTTTCCAACACCAAAGAAGCTTCAGATGGCCCTTCTAAGAAAGGAGATTTCATTCAATCATGATCTTAGATCAGGTGCTTCAGAAGGAGTGAACTATGAAGGGCACAGCAACAGTAATATTCTTTCTCTTTATTCAAGGGAACCCCATCATAATAGAAGGATGCCCCTTAATGAAAATTCTTTTAAACGCTTGAAGATGGATTCAAACTTGTACATTGAATCTAATTATGTTAGTGCAAGAGAGTTTTCCTATTCCAACTTGAATCTTATCAATTGTTCATTTAGCCGATGCAACTATGTGAAACATGGAGAGGAATGTGGGGGGAATATATGCGATAGTGTGTGCTCGCAGGAATTTCCACGTGATAGAAAATTTTCACTACGTGAATTCTGGAAAGTTGACATGGAGTCTTGTGTTGATGCATCACCACTTGTTGTATACAAAGAAAGTAATGTTTACGTGTTTATAGGGTCTCACTCGCACAAGTTTGTTTGCATAGATGCCAAAAGGTATGGATGATATTCTTTTTTGGACAATAGGTAAAACCAGTTGTAAAGTTTCCTGACAGTATTATTTTGCTGTAAATTGTATAGTGGTGTTGTACAATGGATGGTCAAATTACAAGGAAGAATTGAATGTTCAGCAGCAATTGTTGGCGACTTTTCTCAGGTTTGATTTGTGCCTTAATTTCATAATAGTTCTAATGTGACATTCAACAGCTTTCCATAAACTAAGTGAACTAACAAGGCTTCCTTTTCCAGGTTGTTGTTGGCTGTTATGAGGGAAATATATATTTTCTGAATTTTTCAAATGGCAGCACCCATTGGAGTTACCAAACATGTGGAGAGGTATTAATGTGTGATTCTTCAATTTTCTAAAGCAGTCGTCATTACTAATATTTTCATATGGTATTTTCTCTACTTATATTTCCTAATTATGTACTCCGTATTAGACAAAAAGAATGTGTGTGCTATATGTAAAAAATCAGCATGAGTGATGAGACTGAGATTGTGAGTCATAGTTGGGACTATAGTACATGATAACATATCCATAATTAGTTGTTTTTTACAAATCACAATTATTCATTGGTTATGATGAAGTTGGATGATCAATGCTTTAGGCTGATAGTGGATTGCCACTATTTTTTCAACTTAATTTACTTTCACTTGTTTTGTTACTTGAAATTGGTTTCATTTTTGTGTAAATTAGCTATTGAATTTTCTGACATCCTCTTCTGGTTCTTGACTTGTGATATATTGAAGGTCAAATCACAGCCAGTGGTTGACAAACCCAGGCACTTGGTCTGGTAAGATTTCATTCTCTTCCTCAATTGTACAGAGTAGTTGTTTAATGCAACTCTATACCTTCCTGGCACCCTTTTGCTTTGCCAACAAAGTGCACTGTATGAGAGCCTTTAAAGCTATGCTTAAGGAAAATTCTGCGTTTATCAAATGTGTTGACATTTTGCTAAAAAGGTTGTAGATACTCATGTTATTTTTTCACTGAGTTTTATTTCCTGTTATCTTGCTAAAGAATATGAACTTGTTATCTCACTAGTGAAGTATTTTTTTAATCACTATCTGCAGGTGCGGGTCACATGACCACAACCTCTATGCCCTGGACTACAAAAATTATTGCTGTATTTTCAAAATTCCTTGTGGTGGCAGTGTATTTGGCTCACCTGCAGTTGATGAGGTGGGTTTTTGATGACTATATATGTTATATGCATTGTGTACCATTTGCCATGGTCAAATGTCTCTGCTAAATTAAGGATGCAAGGCTGTGAACTGACGCATTTTTGAGTGAAATTCGGTACCACATACTGTGCCATGTTCTGTTTGCCCTAGTATTTGCATCTAATAATCTTTTTCCTGTGCTTTTTAGATGCAAGGAAAACTTTATGTGGCATCAACAAGTGGCCGAGTAACAGCAGTATCTATTAAGGTATTATTTTTGTAATCTTAAGCAGTTCTTTTACAATAGTACATATCATGGATCTAACAGTGCTCACTGTGAGGATGAATTAGGTCAATACTGTTTATAATTTAGAGATTAAATTAGACTAGATCAGTTTTGTTGTATCACTTCATACTATCTTTGAGACTCCTCTGTGATCAGCTTTATTTCTCTAACATGGAGCTGCCATTGACTTCATTGTCTTCTGGGTCTGCAATGACTGGATCGATTAGCCCACTCTGGTATCTAAGTAATATTTTATTGTGCAGGCTCAGCTATATAGTGTACAATGGATAAAAGAGCTGGGAGTTCCTGTTTTTGGGTCACTTTCCATAAGCTTTTCATATGAAAGAGGTAATTTGTTGTATAAACCTTGTTCTAAGGTTTGTAATGAGAATGTCTAGCCAGAATTTTTTGTTGACATCATCAAGTTGTAAATTTTATGGAGGTTCCAGTCCATGCATGTTCACAGAGCTTCTGCAATTGCATTTCAAAATTTCATTTGATATTTATCTTAATTATGATTTTTTAGTAATTTGTTGCCTGGTGGATGGAAGTGTTATTGCATTGGATGCTAGCGGATCTGTTGTTTGGAAGGTATTTTTACATTTTTTAAGAGTTCATTCCATTTTTTGTCCATTGACTATAGTGGTTTTTTTACTTTTGGTTCCAACTTTGGTTTGTTCCACTTTTAGCACTCTCTGTGGCTACATTGAAACTTTTTAATTTTGATATTTAGAAATGGTGTATGTACTGTCTGTACCGTTACTCATTGTTGTTTTATGATCCACATTTGAAGAATAGATTTAGCTTTTAACAGCTTTTCTCCATCCTCTTTGATGTGTAGAAGTTCTATGTCCAAATTCAATGTTTTTTCTTTATTTACTAGTATTTTTTTTTGAACACTCACGATTCTTTACAATGTAGCATCTGTTCTATATTTTCTCAATCTTCTTCAGCCCAAAGAATCAATCTTATTTAGTACTCCGTAGTATTTATAAGATGCCCTTTCTTCCTTGAATTTTTATAATTCATTTCTTTGATGAATTAGGGAAGAACTGGAGGTCCAATATTTGCAGGACCATGTACATCACATACACTGCCCTCCCAGGTGATTATATATTTATATCTCAACTGACAGGTTCATTACTGTGGATGTAGAATTTCTTAATGCAGCATTGCAGTTTGACATTTATTTTTAAATTTATAAATCTTGGTAGGTGCTTATTTGTTCAAGAGATAGCATCATCTATTCATTTGACTTGGTAAGTTGATCACCATATGCTGTGCTCTTTCCTTATTGAGCTATGTGACTCTTACCTGAAGTTTTGTCCTTTCTATACTTAACAACTTCTTTGACCTGTGATATATGTGTTTTCAGTTTCAATTGATGAGTTCCTTGGACTCAAAAAAGTTTTTCTTTTTAGATCATGGAGCTTTGTTTGAGTGGGTGTGGAAGTATTATGAACTCTATGGGGTGGGATATTTTATGAGATCTTGATATATTGTCTGTACTCGTATACCTTGGCGGCTAGGTGCATCACCTATACACCCCCAGTATTCCTATCCTTTCAAGAGAAGATTGAATCATAAGTCATGGAGTAACCAACCTTTTTGAATATGAAGTTGAGTTGTTACATTTCTGCATAAATGTCTTATATCTCATTCTCATTAGGCACTTCTCACATTGTGTATCGAATTAAAAATAACTGTTGCTGAAAATGTGTCTAGTAGTTTTTTGCTTGAGTATGGTTGCATCTCATATATGTTGGACTCTATAAATTGATCTTGAGTATGGGCAACATTTCATGGCTTAGCACAACTTGTTAGCCCCAGTGACCTATTATTATTATTTCTGTACTCAAATTAATTGGTACTATTCCTAAATGTTTATCATATCCTGTCTCTAAAATAACAACTTTTTTCCTTTTTTGGAGAGGGAAAGGTATTGGATTTAGAGAGATGATCCTCTCACATGTTAGTGAGAAATAAGGCTAAATGCAATTCCAATGACATTTCCAATAAACTATTTTCATTGTTTATGGTTATGGCTTTGATAACAATAATTAATGTTTTGGCAGGAAAGTGGGAGAGTACTCTGGAAGCACTCTGTTGAAGATCCCATCACTGCATCTGCATACATTGATGAGAACTTGCTGTTGTCATGTGATGACCACACTCTGCCCCGGAGGTTATTCTGTAGTTTAATTGCTTGTGAAACAAATTATTGAATAATCAGTCTAGGAGAAAAGTAGAACATCTCCAATGCCTGACTGTACTTTTACAGGTTCATTTGTGTATGCACCAGTTCTGGAAGTATTCATGTGCTTCAAGTCAAATTAGATTACAATGATGCAGCAATACAGTCAGGGGAAGATGTGATACAGGAATTTGCCAAGTTGAATCTTGAAGGAGACATCTTTTCCTCCCCTGTGATGATTGGTGGAACCATATTTGTTGGCTGTCGGGATGATTATGTGCACTGTTTAAAGCTTGAGAGATAAATTCCAACTTAAAGTTGAAGTCTACTGCTTTGGTATCTTGAGATTCTTATGCCCATTATGTGAGTCTGGCCAAGAATATCCCATTTGTGAAAATCAGAGCACTGAGTGCATGTCATATGCACATGGTAATGCCACCAAGTCTTTTTAAATTATCAGAGCCTTCAACTCTTTGATAGAATCCAGATTACTTGGAAACAACTGAGCCAGAGTGCCAAACCTTTTCAGAATACCCGAGCATTCACCTGTAGTTATAATCCAGATTCCTTGGAAATGGTGAGCAATCTGCTCATGAACTGTTGTGATGGATTGAGAATTCAGCCATGTTCTAATGGAGTACTCCTTGAAAGTATGCCACAGAGATCTGTCAGATTCCCTCTGTCAAAAGTCCTTTCAGGGTATATTCTCAGTACTTCATAGATCTCTTCAAAAGGTCATGCAAGACATCTGTAAAAGAGATATATTTTGGAAATGATCTGACATGCAAAGTGGAAAAACAATAGTGCTATGTGGCACAAGATCTGAAAAATCAACCAATGCGGGCATCCTCCTCTAACACCTATAATTCATTATTGCATTCAGATTTATTGTACTGCCAATATTTTCCTGTGAAGCTGTTAGTGACGGATTGTAAAGGTTTCTTGTTTCTGGGATGTTACATACTACTGTATTCTATATGCTCATATTTAAAGTTGAGGCACTGTTTTAGACGTGAATCTGTGTATCAATTAGAGAAGGCATTTGTGCTGATATTGATTTGTCAACAATACCTATGCTTGTACATAGTTGATACAAGTGTTTGCTTTCTATTAAACAATATGTTGAGTTTGAACCTTGCATAGTTGCATCAACCCAAGTAAAAACACTTATCCTTTTTGTCCTTTAGCTCTGCATCACTTCTACCTGATTATATTTTGTTGGTGGTTACATGCCCAACTTGTTAATATTCCTCCAACGATTTTCTCAGCTAACTATTTTTTTTCCAAGTTGTAGAAACTATCTTTGATTGGCCTTTGTTCTCTTAAGGGTTTGTGGCTTACACTCATGAAGATTGAAAACCTCATCAGTTGACTTTTGTAAGTATACAATCCATTCCCCACCTGCTATTCTTATTTTTCAAGTTTCTGCAGCTGTCAGTGATCTATTCAATTTTGTTCTTTTTTTGGATGAAGTTGTCTTGTGAAGGGCAAAGATAATGTTCAATTTGGAGTCAGCATCAACATGATATAGAAAGGCCCAATGACTCAACAAGGTATAGTAGGTTTCACTAGCCCTTTGACCTCACTTCACTACAGCCAAAGTCAATAATAATGCTCGTGAAAAAAGAAATAAAAAAAAGCATGTCTTTTCCTCCACCTTGTTGCCATTTTTTCCTTGTACTAACAAATGAAATATAAATAAATATATAAGACAATTTTAATACCCTTTCTTGGCCAGTTCTTTAGCCCCTAGCTGTTGGCCATATCCTCAAGTGAAAATTAAATTACAAGCTCTATTCTAAACTTTACAAATATATATTCACTTTTGTGATCCCTTTCTTTCGAGGTACAGTCAAATCGATTCTCGTCTTTCTTTTTATACTTAAAAACACATTCTTTGCTCCACCTACCCCAGACCCGATTCTCTTCACCCATGTGCCTCTGTCATTCCAATAAACATTCAAGGAAGATATACCTTACTTTGTAAGCTAGGTTGTTTATTATTCCTCCTTGGTATTATTTGTCAATAATGATTATGATGTTCCTTCAATGTTAATCCTTTATTCCAGATATACACAAAAGCAATGATTATGAAGGGTGTTTTTTTAATTAACTTTCCAGCCTAGTGGAAGAATGTTAACATAACATAGGTCTCTGGCTTACTAAAACAGGTGGGGTCACAAATCCAATAGAAAACTGGTGTGAAATCAGTTGGAGTCGGCTGGGAAGGGGAAAGCAACTCACCACCAGCAGATTCCTCCAGAAGCTGTCCCATAAAAAAAAAAGTCCATGCACATGCAAACGCAAAGGATCTTATCAACAATGGAACAGAAGTAATGCTTAAACTTTTCAAAAACTTTCGCTTTCCTGCCTTATTATTAATCAGTTCAGTTTATTCATCTGATTAGGTTGTTATTGCTTCTGTGTCAAGATTCCAAGGAATAGTTCCTTCAAAACTAAATTTTAGTTTACTTTATCTATTAGGCAGTTGTTAAGTTGGTATAACCACTTGATTTGCTAAATCCTATTCATGTAATTTTGCTCCGGAAGGGATAGTTGAGTGGGTAGAGTATGATTCTCGTATCGAGATGGTCATAAGTTCAATTATTGCTAAATTTTGCTCCGGAAGGGATAGTTGAGTGGGTAGAGTATGATTCTCGTATCGAGATGGTCATAAGTTCAATTATTGCTAATATCTTCTCACTTTATCAGTTGAAGCCGTTGCACATGTCTTCCTAATGTGATTTGCGGGTTGTTACATAGGAGCAGAGTTTACTTAGTACATACCATCGAGTAGTGATAACTAGTTTTTCTTGTCTCGAGAAAAAAAGGAGCAATGTAAGTTTATACATAATTATTGTAAACCTATAACGTGTCTTGCATCTATCACTAGAGAAAACTTTGCACAGTGACTTGTATCTCTCTAATTATTAATTAACTTAATTGATACGGAGTATTAATTTGGCTTATATTGTATTAATCAAGAAAGATAGACGGGAAGGAAGATATGTATAAGTTTTGATTTTTTATTCAAATTATACCAAATAGAAGCTTTGGCTGTAAGACATTACTCTATTTTAACCCTATGTATGCAGACTTAATATTAAATTAAAAGACTCTATCTTAATTAAAAAAATATATAAACTTAGAGTTAGATTATACGATGTTAAATGAGTGGTCACAAGATTGAATTTTAGTAATTGTGATATTGATTTTTTAGACTGAAAAAGATTGAGAAAGTATAGAATAGATACTATCTTATAAAGAATCATGATTATTTCAATAGTATATATATATATATATATATATATATATATATATATATATATATATATATATATATATATATAATGCCGAACAACCTTTTCATAATTGTGTTTGCAAATATCATTATTTGGACCTCTAGATAAAGTCAATTGTGTGGATTTCGAAATTTTCATATTTCAATCCTAGAACTATTATTGTATCAATTCTTAACATGTGGCATGTGTTGTATAATTGTATATTACTATTTATATTTATTAGATGCAAATTAGCTTATACTACAATTCAAGTTAATCAATGAATATAGAAATAGAAGATTATATACAAAAAAAAAAAATTGTTTAATGGTTATTTATAAATTGATTCTATTGAGTCTCAAATTCTCAACCATTGCGAGATGTATCAAATTTGATATTTGTAACATTATCTAAAAAAAATTTTAAATGGCAACTTTATCTAAAAAAAAAATTAAATGGCAATTTCCACTATATTGAAAAGATTAAACTTATTTTGGTAAACGCTATATTTCAGACGATATTGTAAAAAGTTCTTTACAAATTTATATATATCTCAAACAATGTCTTAAATTTTATCTCAAATAATATAAATTCTATTATTTTCATATATTCATTTTTTAAAACTTATTACTGACTAATAAAATGAATCTATATATAATCTTTATGTATGTTTACAAGGTCCTGTAATATTACTAACAAACATAACATGACAACTATCATTGAAAGGATAATGGAACTGATTTTACTGCTTGTTCGTAAAGGAAAATAATCAATTTAAGGTGAGCATGTGCGACAAGCTGGTAGAATCAAATTCAAGACCATCTTAATACAAGAATCATGTTTTACTCACACAATTAATCCTTTTAAGGTTTCTCTTTTTTTTTTTTTTTTTTTTTTTGGAGTTTTTATTACGAGAGAAATTCGCAACCATACTTGATAGTATGTATGAGGTAAATCTCGCTCTTATAGAATGACCTGCAAATCACATAAGAGAAGTAAATCGTACTAGGACAATGATACGTGACGGGTTTGATCAATAGAATATTAGTAAGAATTAAACTCGTGGTTTTTTGTATAAAAATTATATTTTACCACTTATTTTAATTTCCTTTTATTCAATACGTAATGGGTACATGAAGGAAATATATTTTAATAAAATTATTACATTTTAAAGTCAATACTTAACCCCAAATAAAAATAAGAAAAAAGAACTACTTATGCGCAACCTACAAGCAAACTGCATCAGCACGGGTTTGCTTGTCTGTACACGTGGACAGATGGTGCATGCACAGTCGTTTGATCAATCAATGATCAATGATGATGACGGTTGACGACTTTTCCTAAAAAGCTGCAAAACTGAAGCTCAGGTTTTTTTCTTAAATTCTGAAAAAGTCAGTTCACCAATATTGACATTTGACAATAACGAATTCCCCATGCAAACTGTTCTATATACCTAACCACATGCACAAGTCTAGGGGCTTTCTGTCATTGCACAATTTGTGGACTATAATTAGCTTTATAAATTGTCCAACATTAAATTATTGCCAATTATATCCCGCCAAGTATTACAATAATAACCAAAATTATTACTCCTTATAATAATGACTAAATAACTTTTAAAAAATGTTATTTTTGTAGCGAATTGAAAGAAATGGTTGAGTGTGTAGAACGCGATTTATATACCAAAAATTCACAAGTTAGATTTTTATCGATATATATTCCCAGTCAAATTTATTGCACAAGACCTTCCTAATATGATTTGGAGTGAGATTTACCTATGACATATTCTTAAATAAGTGGTAGTTGTTTGTTTTCCTATCATCCAAAAAATGTATGTTATTCTTTCCTATTAAGGTGTTATTACTATTTTTTTTTAAAATGTTGATTGATTGTTATGAAATGTATATATATCTTTTTTATTTTAATCTCTAACATGACTGAAAATATTTCTAAAATTACAATATTTTAATTTTAATACCTAATAATAACTCTTGATCTAGTTGTAGCACTCAACATTTATCTACTTTTTTTTTTTTTTTTTTTTTTTTTTTTTTTGAGAATCTCAACATTTATCTACTCCTCTTAGCAAGTAGATAAGAATTTTTTTTTTTTTAAATAATTATATATAAGAAAGATTAAACGAGTATATATAATATATTTGTACAAAATTGATCTTACTCAATTAACATAATTATATAAAGGTAAAGATCAACTTGTGCGAATTGAGTGATATTTTTTCTTGATTGTGCATGCGTAGCTAGATTGGATTACAATATATACTTTGATTCTCCTCTCAAGGGGATTTGGTATGCAGCCATTAGGATAATGGATATTATTACCTTTTTTATTTGGCTTAAATTAGCTTGTTTTCAGTTCTAACTTGTGACCTCCGATCCTAATCGAGAGAGTCATAATTATGTTGTTTGATCGCAAGATCATTAGCAAGTGAAACATCTGTTTAATTATGAAGCTAAGTAAAATCAAGTTATAAATTAAACTAGTTGGCTAATGTACCTCTATGTTATGCATGATCAAGAGTTTTGGTTGTTGGTTCACCCTTTGAGAAAATCCTTTTAGATAATTCATAATGGCTTGGAAATCGCTTGTCTTAGTAGAATACGTCCTAATGATGGAATAGATTCTTTCTATTGATCAGGTCGAGTATCTCTAGCTTACGAAGAATCAATATAAGTAATATCCCCGTACATGACTTTATGGTCTAGTGACACAAGTAACTTTTTCATATAGGAGATTATATTATGGGTTCGAGCTTGGAGTGATATTGACCAATAGTTATGCCGTGGAATCATGTTCACCATGCGCATGGTGAACACGTGATACATCCATAATTTCTAAACTGTAAATTCATAATTTTTATACTGTAAATTCATAACATCTATACTGTAAATTCATAATTTCTATACCGTACTGTAGATTCATAATTTCTATACTGTAGATTCATAATTTTTGTACTGTAGATTCATAATATCTGTATTGCGAAGACGGAATAATGCAATTGCGAAGAGAGAAACATCGTTAACAACAAATGAAAAACAAAAATTATAAATTTACAGCATAGAAATTATGGATCTACCCATGTGTTCACCATGCGCATGGTGAACACGTTTCCACAGCATAATTTGCGGGTATTGACTCTTTATACTTCAGTAAATTCCATGAGAAAGTAATTATGAACAGAAATACTTCATTGTAACAGAGTCACTAGTACTAAAAAAAAACAATATCCCCACATGCATTTCCCAAATTGCCCCTGCCCAATTGTGCCTAACCTATAGTACCTCCTTTAACCACTATCATTAAACAATTTCTATAATCCATGAATCAATCATCTCTAAGTACTCTCTCTCTCTACCCCTTTCAAAAAGGCACTATCCCTCTCTCTCTCTCTCTTAATGCCATATATATACCCACTACTATCTACACGCAAACATAAACCTTAACGGCTTAACCCATCCACAGTGTCTTCAACATTTTCTTCCCGCAGACAAAAAGCATGGCGGTTCCGCCTTATCTCCTCCACTCCTCCGCCTTCTTCCTCATCGCCTTCCTCTCCTACACGGCGGCGGCGTTTGACGTAACCACCACCCCTTTCGACCAAGGCTTCACCACTCTCTACGGCGAATCCAACATCCTCCGCTCCACCAGCGACGACTCCGTTCGCCTCCACCTCAACCACTTATCAGGCAAGCTCTCTCTCCGATCATCACCATCTATTATCTCATCCCTGAAAAAAACCCTAATTCTACTCCCCAACTAAATAAAGATACTAGTTCCCCAACTTATTTTCATCTCCCATAACCGGAATTTCTGCAATCATATCCCTACCATATAAACTTGTCAATAAAAGTGATCGGATTTTGGGAAACTTTACCGTGTAATATGATATGATGATCCATGCATCTATATGCAGGTTCTGGCTTCCGCTCTTCTGATCTATACAGCCATGGCTTCTTCAGTGCCAAGATAAAGCTCCCATCGGACTACACCGCAGGAATCGTGGTTGCCTTTTATGTATGGATAGTTTCATCATCAATTTAAACTTTTAACAGAAATTAAACATATTTTGATTGTATAGTTTCACTATCAGTTTAAAATTTTAATGGATACAGAACACGTTTTGATTGTAGAATTTCACTATCAATTTAAACTTTTAACCGAGACAGAACATATTTTGATTGAGAATTATGATGAATTAACTCCATGATTGATGGATGATATATAATCTGATGTTTTTTTGGGCGGTAGACGACGAACGCGGACGTGTTTGAAAAGACGCACGACGAATTGGACTTTGAATTTCTGGGAAACGTGAAGGGGAAGCCATGGCGGTTCCAGACGAACATGTATGGGAATGGGAGCACGAGTAGGGGAAGGGAAGAGAGGTATTTGCTGTGGTTTGATCCGTCCAAAGAGTTCCACCGCTACAGTATTCTATGGACCAACCAAACCATCATGTGAGTATATATATATATATATATATATATATATATATATATATATTGCAATGATTAGTGTTTCCATTTTCTGCCTAACTACCATTGAAATTTAGAGATTGTGGGCTGTGCTGCACATGAAAGTTGACCTGTTCAATTCATTGCTTTAAGTCACCTCTCTACTGTTCAAGAATGGCTGCATATTTATGGTATAGACTTTGAGGAGATATATGATCACATGTAAACTTATTGTGATTTAAGGAAAAAAATTAATTAAAATCTATCTCCATTTATATGTGGCACTATTATATTTGGGATAATGGTGCTTAATTCTAGGAATGGCAAGACATTCAAATAATTATTAGTTGGTTTAATTTGAGTAAATAATTAATGGTAATATATATATATATATATATATATATATATATATATATATATATATATGTGTGTGTGTGTGTGTGCGTGCGCGCGCACTACTTACCCTAAATTATTTAATTTTAAAAAAATTTGTACCTTTTGTCTAAAAGTTATAAGGTAATAATGAATTTAATTTTTGTGTTTTTTATCAAAAGTCCTCAACATATTTTGGGTGGAACATGTCTTGTGACCTAACAAACACAAGAAGATAGATTAGTCTAGTTTACCCATATTAGGATAACTTTGACAGGATTGAGTTGATTCCACCAGAGGTCTTTTGTTTTTTGTGATAATTTCAATTTTAGTCTCAGACTATCATTTTTGTCATTTAACATCTCAGACTATTATTTTTAGACATATTTTCCTATATTTAGTAAGGACATTTTTGTCTTTATATATATATATATATATATATATATATATATATATTATTCTCTGACTTCAATCGGTTTGCTTGAGTTTGATGGTTTAGGGCTTTAGTTAACCGGAATTTGGAATGGTTACTGAACCCCACCTATCCAATCAACTTGGTTGGGATTGCGCATAAGTGCCACCACTCTATTATTATATTATAATTCAGAGTAAAAAGTTAAATTTTCTTATACCCTTATTTGTTGATAGTTATGCATTACATTTAATCTTGATGCTTAATTACATGCAGATTTTACATAGATGATGTTCCCATTAGAGAGATGATACGAAACGAAGCCATGGGGGGAGACTTCCCACAAAAGCCGATGGGCCTATACGCCACCATCTGGGACGCTTCCGACTGGGCCACTTCCGGCGGAAGGTACAAAGTCAACTACAAATACGCTCCCTTCGTGGCCCACTTCACCGACCTCGTCCTCCGCGGATGCGCCGCCGATCCTTTACAGGAGGTCGTCGGCGAGCACCCCGGGGTCGGCGGCTGCGACGACCGCCGCGAGCTGGAAGGAGCCGATTTCGCTAACGTGACTCCGAAGCAAAGAAGGGCCATGAAGAGGTTCAGACAGAAGCACATGTACTACTCCTACTGCTACGATTCCGTGAGGTACGCGGTGCCGCCGCCGGAGTGCGTGATTGACGCGGCGGAGAGGCAGCAGTTCAAGGAGACCGGGCGGCTGAAGTTCGAGAAGCGCCACCACCGCCGTGGCAAGAGATCGTCGAGAAGTGAAGTGTTTGAGAGAACCAACTATGGGAGTAACCAAGACGAAGACTAATTATACTTACAGAGTTACAGAATATATATATATATATACTTGATCGATTGATTTTTTTTTTTTTTTGAAAATAATTTTTATGGGATTGAATTTATTTGGATTTGGTTAATTATTGTCAACTAAGAGAGAAAATTTGCCTCATTTTCTTGTGTAAATAAATAAACAATTACATTATCACTTACATAATTAGTAGTTTTTATTGCGATAAATACGTAATTTAAATATTGTACTGCGCAATATCTACTATCTAGTATATATACTAATAAGAGCCCAAGAGTTAGGCTTATAATGGGTAGAAAAAATGACGGTTAAATTTTTTAATCGCTCAGATTGATCATATTTTAATTTTTCCTTAAGATTTTCTAATTTATCCTAAATGAATATGATTATCCGTTAACTTTTCCGTTAAATATTATCTTTTCCGTTAATTTTTGTTAGTTCACCGTTAACTTACTCATTGATTCCAATAAGAAAGGTCTTAGGTTCGAACCACATCCCAATCAAAGTTGACATAAATAATAATTTAGTAGCTACAACAAAAAATAATACATATGCATTTCTTTAATTTAGAATAATGTGTCTACAATTTCTTTATTCAAAAAAATTATTCATTATCAATAAATTAAATAAGAGAAATAATTTCATTAGTTATATTGTCTTTATTTTTCTCTACCATACAAATTCTTTACATTCAAATTCATCAATTGATTATATCCAGTGCATTATCTCTACAATGTCTTTATTAAAAAAAATATTCATTATCAATAAATTAATTAAGAGAAATAATTTTATTAGTTATATTGTCATTATATTTCTCCAATGTAAAAATTCTTTACATTCAAATTCATCAATTGATTATATTCAGGACATTGTCTATTATCTTTATTGTGCACTATTTTTTAATTAAATATCAAAGTTATAATACAAAATAATGCTATATATTTATTTACCAAGTATTTAATTTATTAATACCATGAAAAAATTTAAAAATATATATAATTAATAAAGCCAATCATATTAACTACTTGAAGGATTTGTTGACAAAGAGAGTATTCAAATCACACAACAAATTAAATTGGAAACTATCTCGCAATGTTCTTGTTTGACAATCAGCAGTTAGCGGTTAGCGTTAACGGATTATATTAGTGGATTTGACCAGCGAATTATATCAACGATTGGTAAACAGATATTTGAAAAAATTAGTTGTTTAGATTAACATGTAAAATGACCTAAGGGTATACATATATTTAATAATAATAATAATAATAATAATAATAATAATAATAATAATAATAATAATAATAATAATTGTTTTGAAAAAATAAAAAAATAAAAAATATAATTAAGCCAATCATATTAAATACTTTGGGGATTTATTGACAAAAATAGTATTCTAATCATACAACAAATTGAAGTGGGAAACTACCTCGCAATGTCCTTGTTTGACAATCAACAGTTAGCTTTTCAATATGAGTATATATTTAATATTTTATGCCCTAATTTTTATTTGCTCTCCCTTATGTCACGTATTTGGTTTCAACCATACCTATACAATTATTTTATTGAAAATTATAATCAATTTTGACTATATTATCTTACATTTGTAAACTTAGAATTACCTATTTAAATATGCAAATTCAACATTCAATTATCTATGCATGAACAATTCTAATATAATCTTGCCTTTATATACTTTAAAGTACTTATTTTAAAAAACATTGGGTATTATCCCAATCGCGCGGTGCGCGTAAAAAAACTAGTATATTGCTATAAGCGCAATTATGAGGGTTTTTGGCTGAAATAGGAATGAGTTTAGGGTGATTGACAATAATAGGAATGAGATTTTTTTTTTTGACAATAAAGGGAAAACCGAGTTTGGAAAACGCGATTGGGTTGAAAATCGCATTTTTCAAACTCGGTTGAGCTTAATGGCCACGCCAATATCAGCCGCATTTGTCAAATGCGGCTGTAGTATAATATATACACAAATACGCATTCCGAAAGTGCATTCCTTGTATAATACGAATACCGCATTTCTCAAATGCAGATATGTTTCCGCCTTTCCACCGGAGCCGAAGATAAACTATGGAGACCGAGGAAATCACTTCAACCCAACTATCTAATTTTCTACCATCATCTTCTTCTCTGCGCCAAACAAATTCCCGGTCAGAAAAACTATCACTCCAGGATTTCGAGAAATCAGTTTTAAAAAAAAAAAATCAATAGAAATGCAATACCTTTCTAGTGTGTTGTGCGCGATTGTGCTGAGATCCTGTGCTTTCTGAGAGCCCCTGGAGCTGTCGGGAATCGAGAGAATTCCGAAAGCGAGGAGCATTAAAACGACCAAATAGAGAATTACAAATACGGTGAAAGCGGTGGTCGCCGACGAAGCCGTTTTCCGTGGGAGTCCTCGGCCGTATTTCCCCTTCGCCATTGTTACAGCGTAAGCCAGAAGCATATCCGCATTTCCCGGTATAATATACGACAACCGCGTTTCTCAAATGCGGTTGTAGTATACACAAATACGCATTTGGGAAACGCGGTTGTCGTATATTATACTACAGCCGCATTTCCCAAATGCGGCTGATATTGGCGTGGCCATTAAGCTCAACCGAGTTTGGGAAATGCGGTTTTCAGCCCAACCGCATTTTCCAAACTCGGTTTTCCCTTTATTGTCTAAAAAAAAATCTCATTCTTATTATTGTTAATCACCTTAGGCTCATTCTTATTTCAGTCAAAAATCCCAATTATGATGGGGTCCGGTCCGTATGAACGATATTTCAAACTACTTATTAAATGGGCATATTATTTCTTATGGTGATTTTATCCAAAATATATATTCGGAATAGTAATTACATATTATTTTTTCCGTAAAGATATATGTGTCTTTTACTACTAAACTATAAAGGGACAAGAAGAAAATTACAAAAAGATGGACACACTTACATTAAATTTTAAAAAGTAAATAAAAATGTAAGGCCCTTATAATTTAGAATATAAATAATAGATTTTAATTTTTTTTTTATATATCAAGGAAGGGGGAGACCCAAAAGTATAACAAAGTTTACAAAGAAGAGCACACATTACGCCAGGCAGGGAAGCCAGCCCTATCATCCTCTAATAATCGTTCTATTTCCGGTGGAGGTTCCGATAGCAAACATAAACCGTTATGTTGCCACTTAGAGGCTCTAGCTAAGGCATCGGCAGGCCGGTTCAACTCGCGTGGGATGGCTGTAACCTACCAAGAGGAGAAGGAACGGAGTTCCTTCTTACAAGCTTCGAGTATATTATGCGCGGCAATGCACGGGGCTCTGGTTGCATGAAGGTACGCTACTGCTTCTGCAGAATCAGATTCAATAAGGACATGTTTGAAGCGTAAAAAACTGGCGAGTTGAATCCCCTTTAGCAGCGCCCAAGATTCTGCTTCAAGAGGAGAGCATTTACCAACTGGCGATATGAAGCCTTTAATCCATGATCCATTATGATCTCTGACGACTCCACCACAACCGGCTAAAAGGGAATGCAGCATAACAGAACCATCAACATTAAGCTTTATAGTACCTATAGGAGGTTTTTCCCAACTAACCTTTGACCAAGCTGTGAGTTCTTTTGAATTTAGGAGGCCCTTTGCTCTGGCGAAGGCTCTATTGATCTCCTCAACTTGAAGTTTAATCAAGGATGCCTTAGCTGACAAAGGTTTGATGGAGCCGCTGAAGATTGCCTCATTGCGCCACTTCCAGATCCACCACATAACCACTGCAAAAATAGTGCTGTCGCTGGAAGGGGCTCTGCCGTGATTAGACATAGAAATTCCTTCATCCAGCCAACTCAAGAGGGGTTTCGATCAGAGTTTTTCATGTACAGATGGTAAGAAGAGTCTTCAGATTTCCTCTGCAGCTGGGCAGAAGCGTAGAGCATGATCAGTATCTTCAACCAGATCTTCACAAAGCCAGCAGTTCGGCTGAGGAGTTAGGCCCCGCTTGAGACGATTGAAATTAGTCATAATCCTATCATGTCTGACGAGCCAAAGGAAAGTGCGAATACGATTTGAAAGTTTTAACTTCCATATATTATTCCACTTAGTTGCATCTAAGGATATCTCAACATTTCGTGACATATCATACGCAGAACTGATTGAAAAATTCCCGTTAAGACCTCCAGTCCAGCTCGTTAGATCCCCTAAGTCCGAATCCTCGTGAAGGAAGAAACCAGCTAATAGATTTTAAATTTAATCTTCATCATCTATTTATTTTATAGAATGACAATCTCTTTTTTTATTTATTTTTTTTTTTTATTTTTATTTTTTTTTTTCTTCTTTAAAAAAAAAATTCCGGAAGTGACGATCATATGACATTGAAAACTAAAAACAAAATTAACTATTTTAAATCTCTAATAAACAATTTTTTAATATATACTGTAAAAATGACTCTAAAAATAAACCACCTATATAAATAATAATAGTTACACTAGCAATATACTTAGGATGTGTTTAGTTCATGAGTTTATAGGCAAATTATGTTGTGCATTCGTGTGCACCATGCATGATGCACACGGAAGCAAAAACGACGTCGTTTTACTTAAATAAAAAAAAAATCATTTTCGATTGCCGTTAGTTACGTAAACATATGTTCATAATTTTATAATTTCACATTCTGAATTTATAGTTATGAAATTATAGATGTGAAGTTATGCAATTCTGAATTTATAGTTATGAAGTTATGGATGTGTAGTTATGCAATTCTGGATTTATAGTTATGAAATTATGAATTTGTAGTTATGCAATTCTGAATGTATAGTTATGAAATTATGGATGTGTAGTTATGCAAAATTCTGGATTTATAGTTATTGATGTGTAGTTATGCAATTCTGGATGTATAGTTATGGATATGTAGTTATGCAATTCTGGATGTATAGTTATGAATTAGTTATGGATGTGTAGTTATGCAATTCTGGATTTATAGTTATGAAGTTATGGATGTATAGTTATGCAATTCTGGATGTATAGTTATGGATGTGTAATTATGCAATTCTGGATTTATAGTTATGAAGTTATAGATGTATAGTTATGCAATTCTGGATGTATAGTTATGAAGTTATGGATTTGTAGTTATGCAATTCTGTTTTTTATTTTTATTTTTTATAAGTCGGACGTCAAAACGACGTCGTTTTTGTAACCGTGTGCACCATGCACAACATAACGCTCCTGAGTTTATACACTATGAATGAGATTATGAGAATCAAAATAATAGTTAGTGTTTGATTGACAACTTTTTAAAACAGAATTATGAGATTTGATTACTCCTTTAATTAATTAATTAAAAATCACATTCTCTAATTATCGGTTTGGATTAGTAATTTTAGATTTTTGTTTTGATTTTTTTTTCATATTGATGATTTGAATGTCATTATATTAGGATCAACTGTCTTAATTTTTTATTTTATTTTTGTATTTTTAAAACATTTATGTAAAATACTTTCACCAAAATTCATTATCATTATTAAGTATTTGATTACTATTCTGATTCTGATTCTGATTCACAGGTGGAAACCAATTCAAACACACCCTTACTAATCCTCTTATTTCTTAATAGACTTAGAGCATCTACATCAATGAATAATAGAGAATTAATGTCAGATTAAATCACTTGGGTGGAGTTATTCACAAGTGTGGGATGAGGTTAATAGATGAAATAATCTTCCTGCAAGTTAGAAAATAATGTCAGAAATTAAAGAAAAAGAAAAAGTGAAAGAAATGAATGCTGTGCGCGAAACGCGCACAGCAGGGCCATAAGCCTGGCGAGGTGGCGCGCCAGTCGGCGCGCCTGACTTACAATTTTTTATTTTATTTTTATTTTTTTTTAATTCAGTTTTGTTTTATTTTATTTTTTTTTCTCTCCCCTCCCACCTTCTCTTTCCTAATCACTCTTACATTATCTCCATATTCTTCCCAACTAATGTGGATGCTCTTATAAATTTTGTGAAATCCTTTTCTTTTTTTAATACTTATACAAGGTCTCACACACACACACACAAGATTTTTAAAGAAATATATTTTAATTAAAATAGGACTGAAATTCGGAAACTGTAATTGAATTCAATGAATTAATGATTAATATTATTTGTTGAAGTAATTGTAATTCTCCAGGGGCATCGGCCATCATCGTAGCACTCACAACTCTTTTAACTTTAGTCTGTTGTGAGCTGTAACGCCGTGCGAGCGCCACCATCGGAGGCCCGATTTGCGACGATCACAGCCGTTCGCCGTTAAGCATGACGGAGTTTCTGGAGCTGGAAGCTCAAGATGCGGTGCGGATGCCGTGGAACGTCTTGCCGGGGACGAAATCCGAGGCGGCGCAATGCGTGATTCCGGTCTCCGCCATCTACACTCCCTTAAAACCCTTCCCGGACCACCCGGTCCTCCCCTATGCTCCGCTCCGCTGCAGGAACTGCCGATCGGTGCTCAATCCCTTCTCCGTCGTCGACTTCTCCACCACCAAGATGTGGATCTGCTGCTTCTGCTTGCAGCGCAACCATTTCCCCGCCAATTACCAGTCCATCTCCGACACTAACATGCCCGCCGAGCTCTTCCCTCAGTACACCACAATTGAATACGAGAGCGCCCCCGAGAGAGCCGCCGTCACTAGCCCTGTCTTCCTCTTCGTCATCGACACCTGCCTCATTGAGGAGGAGATTGGCTTCCTCAAATCCTCCCTCTTACAGGCATCCACTTCTCGCTCTCTTCGTTTTTGTATATGTGTAGATACGCAATACATAGGTGTGCTTGTGTTTGCTTGTTCAATTATTGGCTTACTTTTTTGAGATGATAATATATGGAGCTAAGGTAGGATGTATAAATTCGGATACTTGGGAGTAGATACACCAAAATTGTTCATAGAATCATAGACTAGATAGTTCATGTTTGTTAAATAAGACAGGAAAATTGTTGTGGGCTTATTGGGGAGTTCGAGATTGATTTGCAAAAGATGAATACTTGAAACCAATATAGTAGCAACAAATGAATTTTGAATTGTATTAAAACAGCACTATCCATAAGGCAGTAAAGGTGCCTGTGCTATGTGACTTGTGAGTGTAAGGTTGGTGTTAGAGGGTTTATGACTATTACAATTTGTTAGCTAAGTTGGAATTGTAACAGTATGGTTTTGTCTACCATTTTTCCTTGAGACAGTTATACAAATGTATGCATGCACTTGTGCTTGTATAGATAGTGGAGAAATGCTGTGGAGGTAGATTCATGGATGTTGTATAGAATGTTGTGATAATTGTAGATTTCTTGGGAATATTTTTATACAAAATTTTATGACTTGTGACTGTATCACACCATGATATTTTGTATTCTAACATCGGACTAGAGTAAATTGTGATATGTGAACCACTTCATTTTTTGTTAAATATGCGATTCTTAAATTGAGAAACTAGCTTCATTTGGATTTATCTCAATATGTTCCTTTTCATATTCATTTGTTGGAACAGTGAAGAGATTTATTAGTAGCATTTTTTTTCCCCAATTCAGCTCATTTTTGTTCTTAAATGTCACCTTTTTTCTTCATGGCAGGTGTTAGGCACATTGCCTGAGAATTGCTTGATTGGGTTAATAACTTTTGGTTCATATGTTCAAGTTCATGAGCTGGGCTTTGGGCAGATTCCAAAGGTTTATGTGTTCAAGGGGTCGAAGGAGATCACTAAAGACCAAATTTTGGAGCAGATGGGTTTCTTTATCAAGAAACCAAAACCAACTACTGGGGTTATTGCAGGTGCAAGAGACGGGCTTTCACAGGAGAGTATTTCAAGGTTTTTGTTGCCGGCATCAGAGTGTGAATTTACACTCAACTCAGTATGTTCCTTCATTCCACTTTGCATGTCTGTTTGTATGTGTTATGCAAACATTGAAATTCACTAGCATACTTTAATTCTATATAGAAACTATTGGAGCTTGTGGTACGGTGGTTCATTTCTTTCTCAATCATTGTGTATTTTCTTAATGGCATTGGTAAATGCATGAAAAAAGGTTTGATATGTTCACCTTTAATAACATTCACAGATGCCTAGGTTGTTGGTATATTTGTTTTTCTATAATGAGTGGAGATATAGAATCTATGTAGTCACCTAGATGGGATATAAGGAGTGAATTGAAATCTATAATGAAATTTTCTTTTCCAATTCAGTCTCTAAAATTTTGTACTCAAGAAGTATGATATGTTATAAGCCCCATAGTGTGATATTATGCATTCTCACATCTATACTTTTTTTTTTACTGTGTTAGATATTGGAAGAGCTTCAAAGAGATCCTTGGCCTGTGCCTGCAGATCAACGAGCAGCTAGGTGCACTGGCACTGCATTGAGTGTGGCTGCTCATTTGTTGGGAGTATGTGTTCCTGGTTCTGGGGCCAGAATCATGGCATTTCTAGGTGGGCCCTCAACAGAAGGGCCAGGTGCTGTAAGTCTTTCTCTCCATTTTTTGGATTTTAAGTATCTGAACTATGCTAGCATTGAATTACCCTGTCTTTGAATACTGCAGATTGTTTCAAAGAGCCTGTCTGAACCTATACGGTCCCACAAGGATTTAGACAAAGATTCTGCCCCATTATATCACAAGGCTGTAAAGTTTTATGAAGTACTTTCAAAGCAGCTTGTACACCAAGGACATGTACTTGACGTCTTTGCTTGTGCTCTGGATCAGGTAGTTTCCTTCTCTATTATCAACTGTAAAATACTTTCTTGGACATCCCAGATTGTTCAGCAAATTTCTTTAAATGGTTATAATTTTCATATTATGCAATACTGTTTTTGTCACATTGAGCATTCTTCACATATGTTAGGTTGGGCTTGCTGAACTTAAAGTAACAATTGAAAAGACTGGAGGGATTGTTGTTTTGGCGGAAAGTTTTGGCCATAAAGTTTTCAAGGAGTCACTAAGAAAAGTATTCAAGTCTGGAGAAAATGATCTGGGACTATCCTCAAAGTAAGGCTTCATCAAGACCTCTTTGTTTTTAACTTTGCATTGTGAAATTAAGTTGATGTTTTGGATGGTCATCAATTTGTTTCTTTCTACCAGCAATTAGGATCTCTTTTGCTATGTTCAATAGTCGGGGTCTTAATTTTATTTTTTTAAAAACGAAATTTCATAACCTTTTATTGTCATTTAAAGGATCTTCCTGTTTATTTATATTATTCATTTTTATATGTGTACTAATAACCTGTTTTGACATGTCAGTATAACACACACACACACAAACTTCTATATTTTTGGATAAAGTGGCATGTCAGTATTATATTTGATAAACCCACTTCTATTTTTGCTTCTGGTTTTTTAAGCATATTTTCTTTATCCCCTCTCCGATTATATTTTACCATTATTTTAAGTCAAATTCTAATTTTGCTTGTATGCAGTGGCATTTTTGAGGTAAATTGCTCAAAAGATATCAAAGTTCATGGAGTTATTGGTCCTTGTGCATCACTTGAAAAGGTATACTTCCAGTTTTGCAAGGTCTATTTTTACATAAATGTCTATTGGATTTCAATTTGTTTGTCCTTTTGCAGAAAGGTCCTCTGTGCTCTGAAACTGTTATTGGTCAGGGAAATACCACAGCATGGAAGATGTGTGGTCTTGACAGAACTACATCCTTATGTTTAGTGTTTGAAATTAGCAAGAAGGAGAACCCAGATGCTATTGCTCAATCTGCGAACACGCAGTTTTATTTCCAGTTCTTGACTTAGTATGAATTTCTATCAATTGTTCATTGACAAAATATGTGCAGCTTCTTTCACATTGGCGTATTAAACTTTTTGACTTACTAAGGATGTTTTGCAGTTATCAGCATACAAATGGACTAATGAGGCTTCGTGTTAGTACCCTCTCCAGAAGATGGGTTGCTGGACCTGGAAGCATACAGGCAAGTTTTCACTGCTGCCTCTGCTGCTTTTTATAAGTTTATTGGATTCATTAGTGTTACTTTACTTCATTTTGTTTGATTGGTGATCTTATATTGGCACATCATACATCTGTGCAACTATCACAAACTAAAAATAAAAATACATATATGTATGTATAATAAAAGAAACAAGTAGATATGGCTAATTTACTTTGTCCTTCAAGTAATAACCTGTATGCTGTATTCTTTAGGAACTAATTGCTGGATTTGATCAAGAAACTGCTGCTGTAGTAATGGCACGCCAAGTTTCTTTCAAAATGGAAACTGAGGTACTCCTTATCTGACAAAGCAGTTAAAAGCTTTCCTGTTAGATTTATTTATTTATTTATTTTAAAGAGATGGGTGCAATTTTGATGTTATTGTTTTGCTGTTATTTGAATCTTGCTCTGCTTTTCCTCAACAATGGATTCCTTGAAATCTTAAGTTTCTTTACTGTTCAGGCTGAATTTGACCCTATAAGATGGCTGGATAAGTCATTGATACATATGTGCTCCCGATTTGGTGACTACCAAAAGGACAGTCCTTCATCTTTTAGTCTTTCTCCTCGTTTCTCAATATTTCCACAGTTTCTATTTCATCTACGGCGTTCTCAATTTGTTCAGGTAAGTGCCAATGCTTCTATTTCACTTTAGAGTCTACACTTTGCTCATTTATATCCCGTTATGAACTTAGTTCTGATTCCGTGGTTTCAAATTTAGGTCTTTGGCAATAGCCCAGACGAGACAGCTTATTATAGAATGATTCTGAACCGGGAAAATGTTTCAAATTCTGTTGTGATGATTCAACCCTCTTTAATCTCCTACTCCTTCCATTCTGTCCCCGAACCGGTTCTTCTTGATGTGGGCTCAATTGCTGCTGATAGAATTCTTCTTTTGGATTCTTACTTCACTATTGTTGTATTTCATGGATCAACCATTGCTCAATGGCGAAAAGCTGGATACCATGAACAGCCTGAACACCAGGTAGTCTTTACACCTTTATACTGTCATCCAATGGTCCCAAGTGTGGTCTATGGATAATGCATCTTTGGACCACTTGTATAATTGTGCCATTTTTTGCTAGGTTATCTCTCTAGAGTTTTTTTTTCTTTTCTTTTTTTTTTTAATTGTGATTATGTTTTTGTAATCTAGTAATATAGAAGTTCCTCGGCTCTGGTATAAAATTTCTACCTACCTTAGTTGTGTAAATGCTTTTACAATAAGTAGGTTCACTAGGATTAGTGTCTTAAGTTATGATTACGCATCTTAAAACTGCATAATCTTAATCTTCCCGATTTTACAGGCATTTGCTCAGTTATTGCAAACACCTCGGGAGGATGCAGAATCAATTATACGAGACAGATTCCCAGTGCCTCGTCTGGTCATTTGCGATCAGCATGGATCCCAGGTAAATTACTGTTTATACAAGTTATCTTTTACTTCAAGGCTGCTTTACGTGTAAACATGTGTAATTTTATTGATATACTTCGTATTTACTGTCTGTTATTTATTTTTATATCACCATTGCTATATTCCTAGCTTTTGTAACCCCCACCAAAAAATAAAAGATAAACGAAGAATCCATGGAAGTAGCAAGCATCTTGGATGCATAAACTTTAACAGACCCTTGGAAGTAATGCAATTTACGAAAGCATCCTTTCTTTGTATTAGTAATTGGAGTTGTGAAATGATGCAGGCTCGGTTTTTGCTTGCGAAGTTGAATCCTTCGGCCACATACAACTCAGATGCCCCTCCTGTTCCCGGAGGTGATATCATATTCACCGACGACGTTAGTTTTGAAGTGTTTTTGGATCATCTTCAGCGGTTGGCAGTTCAATAGAAGGAACTATTCTTACATTACATCTCCAAGAGGTTAGCAGTTATGATACAAACCCAACCGATTTTGTAATATTTTTGTTTGAATTGACTGTGTACAGTAATACATAAAAGACCTTTTTTAATTTAATTGCTATTTCAGCTTGGATCTGTTAGTGGAAAAAAGAGAGAGATTGTAATGCAGCTTCTATAGCTTTGTCTCAATAATATAGACAAGTGAAATATGCAGATTTGGTACCAGATTTTGTTCAACATTTAACATTTAACACTTAACACCATCACCATTTCATAATAATAATTATTTTGAAGTGTTTTTGGATCATCTTCAGCGGTTTCTATGCTATCTAGTTTCTTATCGCAGGACAAGTGAATGGGGTGGGAATAAAGTTTGGGGTGTTGTGTAAGATCCCATTCACTGCATGTTTGGTTGGATGTAATTGAATTGCAATTATAACATAATTCGTTGAGCCTTTCAATTACGCTGTTTGGTTTAAGGGAATTAGTTCCTTCCATTTGTGAAATTAGAATTCGTAGGGCTCTCCTAAATTTCAATTCAGTGCAACATGAAAAAGGGAAACAATATGAAATAACTACGTCACCCATGATTATTATTACTATTATCAGGGACATTTAGTCTTTTCTTTTCAATTTTCATAAATTTTATTCATGCCTGCCAAACAGGTCAAGTTTATCAAAAGTAAACTGTACTTTTAGAAATATAGAGAAGATACAAAACAAAATGGTTAAGAAAAGGATTCATTAAAGTTGGAATCGTATACTTCCCCAACTTTTATCAAAAACGAAAATCGAAACAAGAATATTATTATATTGTACTTATTAAAGTTAGCGATCACTTGTTCTTTAGCAATTCAGTTGGAATCTCCTGCTTAATTCATCAAGGTTCATGTAACATAAAAGTAAAGTTTTATACTCTAATATATTGAGAGGAAAAACAAAAATCTCAAGAGAATTAGTCTCGTTCACATTTCAAATGGACCACCACATGAACACTAAGGAAAACCTTCATACAATCATTCATTCATTCATGCTACCAAACTAAAGCCATTATATGTTAATATAACACTAAACTACACTACACTAATTCTTGTGTTCAGACTTCAGACATATATCTTTATTTGCAGTAATTATTGCTACCATATAAATTGAGTGAGTTAATGGTTATTCTAAGGACCCTTCAAGAAAGTTGCCATTCAATCTTTCCTGGATGGAGGTTATCTTATCACCTTGTGACATACCATCCTGTAATTACACAATCTGCAATTATCCCACAAAAAAATACAAAATAACATCAGGCTTCATTCACTCATCCATTTTTCACCATTTCTAATCATGTAAACATTATTTAATCTATGGGGCAACATAACCCCAGCCAGGTTCGTCTGTTGACTTGGTAACCATAAAGTTACAAGTTCGACTCCTACCAGAAGAAACGGCCTATTGGCCTTCTTAGTTTGAGCTGATCAGCTATGTACGACCAATGCTAGTTTACCTCCTTGTCGTCACAAGGCGGAGCCAGGTTGGTCTGTTGACTTGGTGACTATAAAGTTACAAGTTCGACTCCCACTGGAAGCGGCCGACTGGCCTTCTCAGTTTAATCTAATCAGCTATGTACAACCAAGACTAGTTTTTACATCTTTGTGGTCATAAGGCGGGGTACGGTTAAGTTTACCCAGTGCACACCCTCGGGTAGTGGTAGCGGGCAGGGTTTCCCTTGGTCACTCAGATTATTTAACCTATGGGTAAATCAAGAAAATTACCAGACATTGAATGGCTTCCATCTCAGTAGCTAGTGGTTGGTGCAATGGCTGTATAATGCTTGTCCACAACTTCAATCAGCTTATTGGCAATAGCACTGGCATACACTGTAGAGCCTTCACAAATCTGCAGGATATATATATATACATATATGATTGAGACCAGAATTGAAAGGGGTGATTACTGATTAGAAGTGGAAAAATGAGCAAATTAAACCTTGGAGTTGAAGAGGAAGCTATAGTAATCACCAATGAGGCCTCCAGCAACATGGTGGAGATCAAGCTGGAGTTCATCAAGAGCCTTGGAGACAAAGAGGAGGCAGTTGATCCTCTTCTGCTGGACAAGTTTGACAGTGACTTCATCGTCGATTATGCGAACATCAACCTCAGTGTTCTTGGATTTCCTCTGAAGCCAAGAACTTCTCAGTGTGGTTCCACTGTAGGATTGGTCCACATCCTCCACAGATTTCAGATCTCCACCATCCATCATGGAGCTGCACCCTTCTGTTTTGTGTCTCTTCATTCTCTCCCTGCTGCACCTCTTCTTCTCCACCAGAATCTTTAGCTCACCCACTGTCCTCTTCAGCTCATTTATGTACCCAATTGCATCATGCACAACTGAGGCTCTATCATTCTGGGGCAAAAATATATGCAAGATTATTGGATGGATCAATTATATATCAAGAAAATACATGTGGAGGGCTAAATTATATAATACCTTTGATGGGTTGGGAACCAATTTCTTTAAAGCTTCATACTTGTCATTCAAATGGACTCTCCTTTGTCTCTCAGTGGCAAAGTGTTTGGTGCCTTTGCCATCCCTATTCTTAGCCAAGACATTCATATCCCCAGTCAACTCAAAAACCCCATTTTCAAAATCCCTGCAGCCATCCACAGTTTGGTAGAAAGCACCATTCACCTCTCTCTCATCCACCTCACCAAACAAGGAGCCACTACTCCTTGAGGCCCCAAAGCCATAGCCACCTTGAGGCAAGGAGTGGAAGAGCTCTCTGAGTAGAGGGGGCTGTGGGGGGAGGTTTAAAGGCAGCAAAGAAGGGTCACACACCACAGTTGAAGGAGATGCACCATCTGCTGCTGATGATGGGAGGTCCCCAAATAGGCCTAAAGAAGTCAAGAAAGTTGAGGAAAAAGATGGGTTTGGGAGAAGAGAAGATGGTGAGCATCTTGGCAAAGGGAACATGTTAAGTAGGTCTGGTGCTGGTGGGCATGGGGTTTCAGGCATGGGAATTTGAAAGCTCTGTGGCTGATGAGAAAACCCTAATTCTTCCCAATTTGAAAGCCCTTGATTCTCATGCCCCAATTTCTGCATGAAGTGAGGATCACCCTGATGATGATGATGACCATTGTTCCCATTATTATCATTATAGCACTGTTCCATCTCAAGATTCAGCTGCTGCTGAAGCTCCATCTCCATCTCCATGGCAGCAGCCTCAGAAGAGTTATGGTGATGATGATGATAAGGGTGCCCTTCTTCTTCTTCCTCCAAGGGAAAGCTAGGGTTCTGAGGAAACCCATCATCTTCTGCACCTAGCACCACCACTCCCCCACCCTCTCCCACTCCCACACTGGGATCAAAACAGTCACCATCACTCTCTACATACATTTTTCTTGCCCAAATCTTCAGTACACACAATATTATTTCTGTTCCTTTCCACTCCTATTTTGGTGGGTCTTTGTCTGCAAACCTGCTAAACAATAATGACACACCTCAAGTACATGAAGAAAGAAGAATAAAGCACAAAACTTTTTCAGCAAGAAAGTAAAATAACACCCACCCCAGCTAGGAAATCCTATTGGGATACAAGAACAATAATATATATTCAAGAATCAGTGACAACAAGACAAGAATGGAGTTCTGGGAGCAAACACTACCTCTCTTCAGTCTTTATAAGGAGGGAGGAGGGTTTTGTTTCAGGGAATTGGCACTACAGATCAGAAATATAATCTCTCCACCCTGTGGAGATCAGATGGACGGTGTGGATGAAAGAACTGACGTATAAGTCGCCCTAACAACTGAAATTTTAGGGAAATGGGGATTGTTGGTTGGTTTGGGTTGGGGAGACTGAAATGCAGATATGTTGTTTCTGCAAGAATGATTTTGTTTTAATTTGGCAGAGCTGAAAAAGTTTTAGTTTGTTACTGAGATTCCATGCAAGAAAACTGGGGACCACTCTCTCTCTCTCTCTCTACTCTCTCTCCTCTCTGATTTGCAATTCAAACCAACCAATATCATTTCTTTGCAAATTTAGGCCTTTGATGTTTTCAATCCTTTACATACACTTTTTCTTTTCTTCTTTTAGTACAGTGCCCTACAAATTTTCCTTTAATAGTTCTTTTTTTTTTTTTTCCTTAAACATCTGAACATATTGAACTTGTAATCTCCACTTACCATCATGCTTTAGAGCATCCACATCAATGGTGAAAGAGGAGATAATGTCAGATCTATTAACTTGGGTGGGGATAATAACAAATGTGGGGTGAGGTTATTTGTGAAAAGAATTGCTCTGCAAATTCAAGCATAATGTCAGAAAAAAAGAAAAAACAAAAAAAAGAAAGAACACTGGCACAGCCATGTCTACACGGGCGCGTGCAATGCACGCGCCCGTGTAGCGCGTCAGGCGCGCTGACAGCGCGCCTGACGCGACAGATTTTTTATTATTTTTTATTTTCAATTTTTGTTTTGTTATTTTTTTTTCTTTCTTTTTCTCCCTCTCCCACATTCTCTTTCCTAATCACTCTTACATTATCTCCCAAATCTCTCCAACTAATGTGGATGCTCTTATAGAGCTCAATAATAACATTTTTGATTTTTGACAATTTTTCTTTATGTACTATTTTTGGGTAATCAGGAAAAAAAAAAAAAAAACTAACTATAATATTGTGGCTAATTAGTCACTCTAGCACACTCAATTGTCAAAATAGACCAAAAAACACTGGATGAGGAATCTTGTGGGTAGTATATATTCTACTGGGAGTCTGGGGTTTGATATTGCGATCACCCATTTGGAATAGTAATAGAGGTGTTATCACATTATATGGTAGTTGGCACTCATTTGAAAAATAGATTTAGTTGTTAATAACATTATTAAGTGTATGTTTGTCCCTATTTGAAAATATATATTTTTCTTTTCAAAAAGTTATAATTTGTCTTTCTCCAAAAACATCTTTTAAATGATCAACTAATTTTTATTATAAATTTTAAAATAATTAAATCATTTATAAAATTAAAAAAAAAAATCAATTTGAGCCCTGAAAAGAGTGACCATATAGGTAGAACATAATTATTGTATCAGAAGATCACAATTTTGATTATTGCCAACATCATTTTAGTCAAGCTCATATGTCGCACAATATCTTCCTAGTGGAATTTGCAGATATTACACAAGTGTGAGATTTACTTAGTGTGATTGCCTATCGAGTTTACATGTTATTACACAAAATTAAAATTTACCCAAGTGAATTTCTTTCGTCATTAAAAAAAATAAAAATTAGTTTGAAGTACAAAATTTAATGGGGAGTATTATTGATAGCCTTCCTATCATACAATCTGCGATTATTCTTCAAACAGTGGTAGTTGAGACTTGAGAGCTATTGTTTCTTTTGGCATTCATACATGTGGTGGCCCACTACCCAATGATCCCTCTCCATGCAAGCTAGGCACCTTAACTAACTCAAACACCAAAAAATAAAAAATAAACAATAAAAATTAAACAAAAAATGATATGTTATAATTGATTGATTTCAAATTATTTTCTTTTGATTAAACAATAAATTAATTATAACTTTTTATGTCAAATTACATAATATGTATCACTGGAGGACTTATAATATCTTGCACGGCATTTTGTCCACGGAATGCAAATAGAGGTAAAATAATGAGTACTTAAAATCTTTTGCTTGTTTGATACTAAATTGAAAGATACATTTTATTTATAAAAAAAAGTTTAAAATTATCATGAAATTAAATATTTATTATTTCATACTCAACATGTATAAGCATATTTACGTAATTGTACGTATACACTTACACCTTCCATGTATGTTATTGTTGATTGTGAACGGTGTATTAGAGTGTGTGCTGACTGGTAAGCGAGTTACTATATAGTGTGGTGTTTGTTTAGAGTTAAATTGCGACATACTGATTTATTATCATAAGATTCGTATAATAAATTTTATTTAGAAAAAATCAAACATGATCGTTCTATTTTGAAACACGTTATTAGTATAGTATCTAATAATATTATGATATAAAAAAAAATACTCCTTTTATCAAATTCCTTATATGATAAATGAACTCTTCTTTGTTCTTTTATATATTTTTTGGGTATTAAAAACTAATAATTAATTTCATTTTCTCCCAATTATCTTGGAATATATAATAACTCATTGCCTCTATTGTATCTTTGATAGAGAAAGAAACTAACTTCAACATCCTCAAATCCCACAAACAGCACGATTTCATAGGGATTATAATTAAAATCACGAAAAGCTTGTGCTATGAATATGTAGGCACCATTTACTGAATATTTCACTATAATCCAAATTTAAAATTAGCCTAAACAATCCCATAATTAGTTGATTAATTTAGCTTAGCCTAAGAGGAAACCTAAACTCCCAATCTCTCTTACTCGAATCAACGTATTTTTGATTTATAATATCAGTTAAAACTTAATTTAAGCTTAGTTAAATTCGAGTTTAAACCAACTTATTAAATTCGAGTTTAAACCAACTTATTAAGTAATTAATTTTTTTTTTGTTCATGTCTTGTCGAGCTGCTCATAAGTTTATAAGGGAACCGGTGACCGAAGCCCTAGTGAACGACAACCATAACTATAATGATCTTAAGGTAGTGAGAAGATTTGATTCGCACAAAAGGCGTAACAATTTGAATATTGTCTCGAAGAGAGGCTCAGTGAAATAGACATGTTTGTGAAGATGCGGACTACTAGCACCTGATCAGTACTTCTTGCACAGCTTAGGTGGAAGACATTCAAACTCAAGCTAAATTCAAGCCAATCAAATCAAACTCAAGCCTTATAAAAATTAACAAACTGAACTCGAGCCTAAAATTTTGAACTCAATTGAGCTCGAGCCCGAACTCAAGTCACTATAACTATTTTAAACTCGTACTCGAGCCAATCTAGGTTTGAGCTCAGCTCAGCTCATTTGCATCCCTAATAAAAAGAGGATTCTAACTTCTCCAATCTGATCACTTGAACAACATACCAACACTCTGAACAGGGCAGTAAAATTTATAAATCCTATTATCCAAAGTTGTTAAGAAATGCAACAGTAAATATACAAACAACATATATGGTAAATTGGTAATGGCAGTGAAACTCAAGATTCAGTGCAAGATTTTTGTGAGGATTTTAACCTAATACTGCTACTACTCCAAGATTTCTCTGCGATAACAGCTTCTAATTAGGCGACAGCTTTGGAAGCCAAACAGACTGCCGATTTGCAGGCTCTTCTGCTCAATCATTGGATGCTGAAAGTTAGGTCATGCAATCCCTGTGAGTGCCGAGAGAGATGGAAGATGTAGTTAATTACCTATAAAGAAGTTTGAACATCTTTGCTAACTCAATAGAATATAGTATTCAATAAAGAGATCGTAAAAATACAAACTATCATAGACCCAATACATACTTCCACGACTATCTAACATATTGGCTACGGACATTTTCAGAAAACATACGTTCAAGAACCAAAATCTGAAGTTATGTGCATAGGAAATTAGTCATGTAAAAGTGAACAATTTTTCAGATTAATTTAGGTTGCTGATTCAAATATGTGTTGCAGTTTTTCATCAAAAACACGGGAAGGGGAGGGAGGAATGAAAATCATACATTTCACTATTTCAGATATCAAGCACTCGTTGATGTTTCATTTACAGATAATATGAAGAAACAAACAGACAAGGAAAAAGATGAGTTTCTAAGCCTAATGAAGTAACGAATATTTACAACTGTAAATTGGTTAATCTTTGCAGTAATTTCAAATTGTCAGTGATTATACCCACCCCCCCTCCCCCCCCACCCCCACCCCCACCCACCTCTCTCACCATTTGCATTAACTATCTCTCATAGAAGTTGAGAAATGCAGAACATGCTTCTCAACAGTTTTACTACACTGCTAATTCTTAAATTACCTATGTGGGGTTGGTGACTTACCTACACAAGTTAGTTTATACATGCGCTTGCCTGTAAGTATATCTTATTTTGTACAGAGTACGCCAATTTAAAATGCTTAGCGTAAATACTATAAAATTCATTACCATATCAGGCAAACTATAGAGAAATAGACTGCTTAACGTTCAGAGTGTTTGCATATAGAATAAACAATAGCACAAGAGAGATAGTCAGAAAATTTGCAGCCAATAGACAAAGTAATTCGTTTCGATATGATTGAAAAATGCCAAACAGAAAACAAACTGAATCCTTTATCCAGGGGGAAAAAACAAATTTAAAAGAAATTACATCAAATTGTAGGAAGAGATTACACGCAGATCTTAGTTGGTTGACTTAACTGCTTAACTTCTTAATTCTGAAATAGATTACAAGGCAAGAAATCACCATGTAGGAGAAATATGTTGCCATCTCCTACTTAAAAATCTGTTAAAAATTAAGTATAACATAAACTAATGATTCATGAATGAAACTAATAGGCTTTTGCCGCTTTTCCTAGCTTAAAATCTACTGTTTAACCCTTCTTTCTATCTCCTCATCACCGTGTGGCCATCCGTGTAGGTCTCTATCTTTATAACAGCTATGCTTTATTCCGTTCAAAGAATTATTTTTAATTCTATAATAATACTAGTAGGTTTAGAAGTTCCTACAAGTGCAAACAAACACGTTTCTTGGCTGAAGAAGCTTGTCGGAAGAGCAGTTCATATTCCCAAAATATGAGTTTTACAGGCATCAAACTAGACCGTTTCTAGGAAACAACATTTTTGTATGCTTCCCTATACGTCAATTGTCTTTGTTTCAAAAGAAACTTTTATGGGGACGCAACCTACGTAAAGTTCAAACATCTTAATTGAGTATGGATATCAATCAGTTATATCTATACTACAACAATACATTCAAACTTGCACACAACAACCAAATGAAATGGTCAACCTTTTCCAAGAAAATTTATTTCTCAACATTCACCAGCAATATTGCTTAATCTTGCTTATCCTATTACCTATAGAACGGCCAACTTAAGTTTCCAAATACATGTATTGTAAACGAAAATTAACATAAACTCAATTTTCCCAACACTGTAAACGGCAGATGTAAATAAGCATATTATCACAGAAAATAATCACTTCTAACCATCTGGCAACCGCACACTTTAGACTTGGATGTGTTTTGGAAGCTCCCCTTTCTTCAAGAGGGAGACGGTGTATTCTGCAGCATCAATAAGATCCTCAATGTTATGTAGGGATCTTTCCTCGGCACCAAGAAGAAACATGGCACGAGCCTCGGCTTTCTTCTGCAGCCTGGCTGCCAAGTTCAGCGGCAGAATAGGAGAGTTTAGACTCCTCAGTATCTGGCGATACAGAGAGAGAACCCTACCCCTATTCCTTGCCATATCTTCAGCCGTTGCCCATATCATACCCTTCACCATTTCCAACTCCCACTCTATACATTGAAAACATACATGTTATTTCTAGTAACAATTAGTAATGTAATCATTTCCAAATTCACCAAAGCACACATATCAAAAGATAACACAAAGACTGAATCTTTTAGCTCTCCCCAAAGAAAAAGGACGCAGAGCAACATAAAGGCTCAACCTTTTATCTCTGCGCAAAAGAAAAAGGACCCAGAACATGTATTAAAATCAAGGTATATCTCGTTTAGGAATTTCATCAAACAGGTTATAGACATCTACTATATTTGTCTATCTATCTTTCCAAATGCATTGATCCTTTAAGTGGAGAAAAATCCTGGAACGGAAACCATAAGACAAACAATGTCGATAACACTACTCCATACTTTACAAATTTGCAAATATAATGAGAGGATGATCTCTGGGTTTTACTTACCAGTGAAGAACAATCGAATCCCAGTGAAATCCCCGAGACGTCGTCAATGCTCCGAATGCTACTGATGGCGCGGCTTCGACCACGAGACACGACAGTCTAAACATGCGTCAGCTACTTTAACATTTACCATTCGTTGGAATTATGGTTGTTTGGGAGCTTTTAGGAAATCGTATAAAGAATATATTCAAAAATCTAATGTAACAATATTAAAGAAAAGAAATTATATTTTAGTCTCTTCTTAGGTGCAGATATCAATGTAATTTTTTTTTTTTAAAAAAAATCTTTGATATTTGTCGAAGTATATTGATGTGGTAAATAAATCAGGATATACAAATAGATCTACCTATAGTTTGAAAAGCAAAATAGGTTTTTGGTCTCGGGATGATTAGACGGGGTCGGAGTCCTCCGAGCCAAGATGTGTTGTTAGTGTGAAAATCCCTCACCCCTCAAAAATTAGATGTGTCTTATATAGAGGGCTGAAAGGGGACACATGACGGGGGCATGTTTGCCACGTGACCCCATACATAGAGGAGGTCGTGGGCATCGCTAATATGTCCACATGTACAAAAGTTCCAGACGGTGTGAAGGTGAGCAATAAAAGACGTGTATATAAATAGGATGGCTTGCCATATTATGAAACCAATAAATAAATAAGAAAATGTATTGTGTTTAACAATTTGAAAATAACAGAAACTCCACATCTCAAGCTTTTGAACGTTTGAAGAAGTCCTTCTAGGCTTCAATGTCTTCTTCCTTCTCAGCAAAACACCAAAAGAAAAAAAGAAAAAAAAATACAAATATACTCTCACTGCCACTTCCCAACTGGTTTTCATTCTTTCTTGATTCTGATGGTGGCAAAATCACAGATTCTCAACAGCAGGGTAAAACCATGACATGATGGCTGCTAAGAACAACATAGGTTCTATATCCAGGTAAGAGGAACATCCTCCTTAACACCCCCACATGTTTCACTTCAATTTCTTGTCACTGTTTGGCTTTTCGTTTTGTTTTGTTTTGTTTTTGCGGTTCAGAAAACCGAGCAAGAATGCGGCTTCAGTTCTGCAGATACGTGTGTGTGGAGTGACATGCTCAGTGAATAGGGTTAGAACATTTTCCCTGCAATCTTCAAAAAAACATTGGTTTTCAACATTGTATGAAACAAAAGAACATAGTAAATTGGCATTCGCGGAAAACCCCAGCCAAGTTGGTCGGGTTTGCATTGTTGGCTTGGTAACACTACAAGGTTACAAGTTCAACTCCTGGTGGGAGCAGTCTATTGACTACCTTGGTTTGAGCCGGTCAGTTATAGATAACCTAAGCTGGTTTACCACCTTGTAGTTAGGGGTGTGCCCAGTGCACACCCTTGTATGGGGTGCCCAGTGCACGCCCTTGTGTAGTGGCTGCGGGTTTTCCTCGTCACCCAGAAAAGAACATAGTAAATTCGCATTCTCGGAGAAATCCCAACCAAGTTGGTCGGGTTGTTGGCTTGGTAACCACAAGGTTACAAGTTCAACTCCGGGCGGGAACAGTCTATTGACTTTCTTGGTTTGAGTCAGTCAGCTATAGACAACATAAGCTGGTTTACCTCCTTGTTGTCGGGGTTTACCCCGTGCACGCCCTTGTGTAGTGGCTGCGGGTTTTCCTCGTCACCCAGAAAAGAACATAGTAAACTGCTAACTAGGGAATGTTGTGGTGAAATGTTTAGGAACTTTTGGCTGAAAACTGTGCTAGAGTGGCTGCAGTGCTGAGAGAGAATCCTCAGGATAATCTGTCACTTTTGCTGGGGGAGATTCCTGCTGATCCCCAAACATTCGAGGTGGTAGCGAGGTTCTGTCATGGTCTTGAAATCGAGCTGTCAACCGAGAATGTTGTTCATGTTTGCTGTCTTGCATACTACCTCGGGATGACTGAGGATCAAAGAACCAACAATCTCCTCAAAAGGGCGCTTGTCTACTTCCAACATAACGTCGTACCTAGCTGGAACAAATCCATTAGAGCCCTCAAGACCATGGAGAATGTTCTGCAACAGGCTATTGAGATTGGGCTGGTTGATGGCTGTGCAGAGTCCCTCGTCGCTCAAGCACTTGATGATCCCCGCCTTCTTGGCGAACCGGTCGAGATAGATGGTTGCGGTGGAGAAGAAAACGGGCTTAAGCCGAGTGCGAGGAGGAAGCTGTTTGATATCGAATGGAAATCCGAGGACTTGACAGTGCTAGCTATCGGGCTTTACGAACCCATTATTTCTGCTATGATTCACCGCCAAGTTCCACCGGAATACGTGGCTGCATCGCTCTGTCAGTACGTTAAAAACTGGATTTTTTCAGATGGAAAACGAGGAGATAACATTAACAACTCAACAATGTACAAAAAGAGCTCCGAGAGAGAAGTGATTGAAGCGATTCAGAGACTGTTACCTGATGAGAAAGGGCTGATTTCTTGCAGATCGCTGTTCGAAATGCTGCAATCTGCGATAGCGTTGGGTGCTAGCGTCGAATGCAAGGATGGATTGGAGCTCAGAATCGGGAAACAGCTTGATCTGGCAACGGTCCAGGACCTGTTAAAACTATGTCAATTATACACGAAAGATGAAAAATACGATGCAGAATGTGTGAAGAGAATATTGAAAAACTACTACTGCAATTACACCAGTTCAGATATCTCCGGTTTGATTGCCGTGGCAGAGCTCATCGACGAGTTCCTGGCAGAGGTTTCTCGCGATACAGAGATGAACGCGACCACATTCGTGTCACTTGCAGAGCTATCCGCCTCGGTGTCAACAGAAACCAAGGGAAGCTCGGATGGTATATACAGAGCCGTCGATATCTACCTCGATAAGCACAGATGGCTGACGGAATCCGACAGGGAGGAGGTCTGCAGCGTGCTCGATTGCAACAAGATGTCCCCCGAGGCCCGAGAACACGCTGCACAGAATCAGAGGCTCCCGCTCAGGCTCGTGGTGCAGGTTCTGTTCGTAGGCCAGCTGAAACTGCGGGACACAATTACCAAAGGGGCGGAGAGCTCTGATCGGGGGCTGGTGAAGTTGGAGGAAGAACACGAAGAAGAAGCACCGAGAGCCGGGAGGGTCGAAGAAGAGGTGAAGGAGGAGATGCAGAAGATGAGCAACAAGGTGTCAGAGCTCGAGAGGGAGTGCACTGAGATGAAGGAGATTCAAAGAAGCTGCTGTAATAAGGCTGTGAAGGAGAAGGGTAGCATGTGGAGGGAAATGAAAAGGAAGCTGGGCTGCATGACCACCATGCATGACTGTAATTGCCATGTGAAGAAGAAAAAAACTCAATCCAAGAATGTAAAATAAAGAAACAATTGCCTTAGTTACTTGTTACTCTTATGACCAAAAGGTAGCAACAAATGACATCTAAACAACAATTGTATTGCAATATTGCATAGATCAATACAAAAGAATCCTTGGTAAATTTGGACAAGTTTTCATCATGGATCCAACAGAAGTACAGAACACCTACTGCAATATTACCAACTTAGACACATAAAACTATTGCGGATTTGCAGTTCCAGCAATCCATTGAAACCTCAAAATAGTCATATGATGGAATTTCACATTTTCCTCAAAAGTAGGAAAAGCCTTTGGTCAAGCTTGAATTTGTGCATTTTCAGTGGGTCACTTCTCAGCTTCAGTTGGAGTCCCCCAAAAGAAATGTATACCACCCTGACAAGACAGAAAACCGGGATGTTAATAACAGTGGAACTGTGAAAAAAATCTTGAAAGAGATAGATATAGGGCATACACTTTAGATGACTCTTCTGCGACCTTATATAAAAGCCCATGCATGATATACTCAAATTTGTCTGCAAGTGATTTCGGATTGCCCTACAAACATTGTTTGACATGTGAGCTTAGACCTTAAAACATTGTGCTTAAAAGCTTCCAAAGTCCGTATGAATATGAAAGAAAGTCTTTCCAAATTCCAAGAATCTTCTTTTATTGGAGAAAGGACCATGATACCTTTGGGTAGTTACCAACAGCCGAACCATCTAAATTAATAGTATGTGATAAAACCATGCGATATGTATCATTCTTGTTAACAGGATATAACTCGGAGTTGATATCTAGAACTATATCTGTATTGCCATCTTGACTCTTTGCATCAATGCGAGAAACTGAAGAAACAATATCATTACATGAGAATCATTACCGAACGAACTTAAGTACATGAAGTTGGAAGTCATTATAGACAACAATTGCTGTGAAGCATCAGCGTAAGCTAAAGAGGACGCTACCTTTATCATATTTTTTACCATCTGCATCCACCTGGACGACCTTGATAATATCATCAAAGTGAAACTCAGCCATATTCACGTCAATTCACTCCACTAGAAAATTTGACCACTAATACGTCAAAAACAGAAGTCAGCTTAAGGCATTGACACAATCACAGTGGTATATATAGAACACGGTTTACTCAACAGAAACATACAGACGTAATCCCTTGATTTAATATCAGAAATGCAAGCCAAACGCTTTAAAGTTATTGAAAAAAAAAAAAAAAAAAAAAAAAAGATTGTGTAGGACCCTCATTCCATCTGAATCATAAGACAACACCAGAATATTACATTGCTTTGGCATTGCATCTTTCATCTCAACCATTCATGTTAAGACGACTAATCACAGTTTGCCAGCCAGCCAGCTAAGGAAACAACGAACAATCTCTGAACTAAAGCCGACAATCCAATAGGGATGACTATATGTACTAGGAAATCTTCTAATATCACCATAGTCATTATTAAGCAATAAAAACCATTGAAGGGGACAACCCAACCAAGTTGGTCGGGTTGTTAGCTTGGTAACAACACGTTCCAAGTTCGACTCCTAGTGGCAACAACCTATTGGCCTTCTTGGTTTGAACCCGTCAGCTATGGGCAACCTAGGCCAATTTACCTCATCCTTTGCTGGCTAGGCTCAGCAAGCAAAGATAACCCGTGCATACCCTCATATAGTGAAGGCGAATTTCTCTTGTCACTCAAAATAAAATAAAGTAAAAACCATTGAAAATAGAAAGTAGAAACCATCCATACAACAAGTTTAACTACCTCCCACCATTACCAACTACTTTAGCAAGTTGTTTCACGCAATATAAATTTATGCCCATCCAGAGCACAAAACTTCTTCCGCCCTAGCCCTCTGTTAAATCAAACTTACTGAGAAAACGAATTCTTGCCGACAAGTTCCAAACTTCACGACATTAATTTTGCTCTTTTAACATTTATCATCTAAATATTTATTATGCTGTCCTATAAAACTTCTAAAAATCAAAACTTTAAGATAGCAATTGAGTTTAGATGGAATTCATTGCTCGGCAGAGAATAGAAGAACATCTACGAGAAGAAAGAAAACTTACCGTCGAGTTCGAAGCTTGTATGCTACGAGTGTGCACCTTGGAAAGCTAGGGTTCAGGTACAATTGTACAAAGGAAAATAAAGGTGAAACTAAAGTGGCATATTTTATAAGGAAAACACAATAAAACTTGTGATCTAATAGCATAGTGTTATCTTGTAAGGAATGTTTCGGGAAGCCACGTTCAGCTCTCGACTATTATAGAATGATTAAAAAAAATACTTTTTTATGTGACAATGTCACAATAGTTATAACTAAATATGAAAAATATCATAATAGTAGAATGATACAAATTGAAATGGAGTACTAATTGGGACAAACAAATAAAAATCGATAATGTAATATGACAAAAGTATGACTAGATGTGACGATATCATAATAATGGTGGGATTCAGCAACCGCAACTGGTGGTTTTCGACGCTAGCCGCACCAATATGATGGAAATAAGGAAGTTGTTGACCACTTTCAAAAACAATGCTGGTGCCAACCCTGGTCATGGTAGGATATGGTTGATAGGCACATCACTTGCGAGACTTATTTGATGTGTCAAAAGACAAATTGCAATCAATGTTGTCATCTCGGTGGCATGACTGCCTTCGTTATAAAGTCTAAAAGATAGCTATGTCGTTACCCCTTGGTGACGGCAAATGCAGTCACTATTCACTCATGTCTTCATCTGACGATTCATTTAAAAAAAAAAAAAAAACTCCTTTACTTAGAAAAAATTTATACAATATTTTCTAATTCATTATAATGTTAGATCAATATTTATCTTGTTGTGTATATAACTGAGACCTTAGTTGTGCATATTATGAACTCTTATTTTGCAAACACTTGTTAATAAAAAAAATTAAAATAAAAATAATCTGAATATAAAATATTATAGTATAGATAGATATAGATTTTTGTTGACAAATTCTCATCAATTATACAGTTTATACGGCAGGATAAAATAAGACAAAATGAATATGGTCCACCAGGCTAAATATCTCGTAAATCGCAAAGCAAGATTAATCTCACGTGGAGTGGATCCGAAGCGCTCGTTCGCTCACGAGTCACGAATCACTGGTTTTTCGTGATTGCTTCTACGTCTCCGAAATCTCCCAGTCTCTCCTGCAATCCCTTCTGCAACTTCGTAGTTCAAGCACTGGTGTTTCCTCAATCGACATGGGTCAAATTATCGGCAAGTTTCAAGGTAACATTACTATTCATCGCTTCTTTCTGGGAGTATCGCATCAGTTGTTAGAATAGTTGTCTTTTATCTGCATTTGCTGTCTTATATTCTATTAAACTTTCCGTCTTTATGGATTAAGATTTAAGATGTCCTGGGAGAACATTTCGTTTGAATCTGTGAGCGGTTGATCTCTGGGCCTTAGATTTGAGATTGCAACATCTTAAGTTTCTGCAGTTCTAAGTTTGATTTGAGATTTTGAGTACATGAAAGTGGTTTGTAATGATTTTGTAAAGTGAAATGATGTTGCATGTTGGACCTCCTATGAGGTCTGTTATAAACAGTTAAACAAGGAACATGAAGTCTAAAGGATATTTCAGCACCTAAAGTTCTCTTGATATTGAAATTCCTTTCTGTATACCTGCTTTCCTGTATGTCTTTGCTCTTTAACAGGTTGTTACAGTTATTACTCCTGTCTTCTTTTTGAGTCTACTGTTGTACAACTGAAATAGGTTATGTATGAACTGCATCCATGGCATCATGTAGGTAAAGAAGGGAGACAGAAGCAGATACGAAAGATAACAGACAAGATGTTTGATCGATTCAAGAATGAAACGGGCAGAGTTAATTTGACGTTTGAAGATCTTTATATTGCTGTGCTGCTTATTTTCAAGTGAGATGGTGCAGACTAGTTGTTTCTTTGATTTTCCCGTTTCATCTACTGACAAGTTGTCAAGAGAGTTGCTAACGCAGTTTTGTTCTTACAGTGATATCAATAAGCGTTTGCCTGGGCCGCACTTTGACCCTCCTTCAAAGGAACAAGTTAGGGAAATGATGCAGGTATATCACCTTTTCCATCTTAGAATGTCGCTGCTTTGGGCAATCGGGCATTGTCTGATATTTGAATAAATTGTTAGCGTGTAATGATGGGTTCAATTTATACTTGCTAGATAGGCAATAATATAGCCTGGTCAATCCCTGGTGGTGCTAATATCTGCTATATTTTCCTGTGTTGCTATACGAATATAGAGTGCCTTATTCAGGAAATCCTGGATGTATGTAATGGTCTAAGTTCATCTGGTGGCTAACACATTCTCTGCCAGTCTGCAGTTTGCATCATATATATATGGTTCGGTGAAAGCTAGGATATGGTTGTATGTAACCAGTTTTTGGTAAAATTGATTTCACTGCAGTGCCTCTGCAAGCAAAGTATCACTCTGTTTGGCAAACTTAGCTTATAAGTTGCCTTAAAGCTAAAAGCTTAAAAGCTGGTAGCTACTAGCTTATTTTGAAATGCTACTTAGGGTAGCGTTTCAAAATAAGCTATTATTTTAAGCTCTTCATGTTTTACCAAATAGAGCTTAGCTATATAGTATAAACTCTAAAATAAGCTCTACCAAACATAGGCTATATGTAGTCCATAAATGCTTGTGTATACTATGATGTTTTTATGCCGTTCAATGTGATTACGTGTTGTTCAATGATTTCAAAGAATTCAATAGAAGACATTTTTCATATTAAACCATAATATGGCATAAATACCAACTCAGTTTCTGTTGGTAACGGAGTTCAATTATCAGGTCTGCTTTTTGTTTGTTCGTTGAAATTGGCTATACTTGGCTTTGGATTGAACTAGCTAATTTCATTTGGAAAGTTCTGGGACTTGTGTTTTTTTAGGACTGAGAAACCAGCAGTTCATTTGAATGTCTATAAAATGCCTGGATGTAACTAATAACCGCAAACAAGTTGAATTGTTTCTTCTTGTCCATAAAGGTGTATTAATGGGTGGCTTGAGAGTAACTTATACGAGAGCTAGTTTGTTCTTGAGATCTATTAATGTTTTTGTCTACGACATTTGAAGTTTGTTCTCTATATTATCTGCAAAATGAACCACTCTGTATCAGATATCCAATTTGAAGCCAATCTAACACCATTATCCATATTACTCTCGACGGGTAACACTTGGTTGTATCATTCTTTCTGTCTGCAACTCGCTGATCTGACCTCTAATAACCACGCACTTGCAGTAGTTTGCTTTCGGATTTCGCTTTCATTATATTCATCCAACATTGTATTGTCTTTGGACAGAAATATGATCTCAATCTCGATGGAGAACTCAACCGCGATGAGTTTGTGGCCTTCATCTCACAATTAACTAAAGACACCTTCATCACAGTCAGTCAAGGACTGATCATCACTCTGGCTGTGGCGCCCACGCTAGCTCTGCTGACAAAGAGGACGACAGAAGGAGTACCTGTTGTCGGGAAGGTGGTGGAGAAGTTGCCCAGTTCCATCTATGCCTCCCTCGTCACCCTGACCATCGTGCTCGTCCAGCAAGCTGCCGAGGCAAAGCAGTAAAAGGTTTCTCTGCATTGTAAATAAATATTGCTAGTTTGCTACATAGTTTCTTTTCAATAACATGCCAGTAGACTTGACTGTACATGAACTTAAACACAGCTATTCTGGCTTTGAGATGGAAGGTTTCTGGTTATGCTTTCAATTCTGAATTAGTGAATTACAAGTTTCAAACTTTTGTGCTGTTTCTAATGATCTTGATCATGCATGTGTTCCAAGAATATATGTTAGGAAAGTTTCCCGTGTCAATCGGACCGTACTGATTTGCATCTGGTACAACTCAAAATGCATGCTTGGTTATACTCAGTGCTAATGGCACTATCGAATTTTTCATATATGTATATGTGATATGAACTTGACATGACATTATCAGTAATATTGACTTATTTTATCTTTTATTTTTATTTTAAAAGAGAGTATAACCGTCAGTCACAAGTAATTTAATATTGTAAAAAAAAATTTGCTTTTATTTCTAAACAAGAGTCTTCTGTGACTTGCTTTCAATGGCTGAGTGAAGGTTTAATTCTTACCACAAGAATTGAAGGTTTAGATTTTGGTTGAGCTTAATGTACAATTTGATTTTGAGTCTCGTGATTCAAAACTAGATTGATTCAATTTACGGGGTTGGTATTTGTCAACACAGGACTGAAACAAGTAATAAACCCATCACTTTCTTGAGGATTTATGGAGAGACGGAAACCGTTGATTTCATGATGGTTCTGCATTCTTCTGTTAAGGGGGTGGGGCCACCTTCCTCCTACTCCACGTATTCGTTTCGTGTCGCGTGTTTCTCGGCCATGGTTCCTGGTGGTGGCATTGGCGCTGTTCCGGGTCGAGTAGCCACAACGATGTATCGTCAAATATCTAGGAACGAAAAATGGGGACTATTTTTAATTTCTGGTTGGGACAGGGACGGAGAGTATACTCCCAACCCCTACCCCGTTGCCATCCTTGATTATAACTATTATATTTTGAATTAGTAAAGTCTCCCCGAGTCTCCGGGATACCCAAACAAATAGTATGTCCTGATTGCAACAAACATTGAATGACATTCAATTCATTCAAGGACAAGATACATGTGGTTGGGTCACTTGGGTGGTCGGGGCTAACTTATAATGTCTTGAAAGTAGATTTTTGACATTATTATCACTAAGAAGCCATGCATGGCCTGCCGGCCTGTTGCAGTCGATCTGCAGATCGAAGGCCGCAATTATTGCAATTTGTGAATCCCAACCAACATCTGGGCAAATTAAATTCAAGAACGCCATCCAATTAATACGTAAAGCGGCCGGACCTTTTTGCATTCATGACACCCATATAGATTATTGTAGGACAATAAGTCGTAGAATGTAAAACTTCCACAAGTTTCCAAGATATGGATATAAATTCATATTTTGTTCAAAAGTAGCTGTCGTAATCGACAACCTAAATCTTGGTAAAATATCAGAACTCGACATCGGATATCGTCGTGATCGAATCTTATCCTGTGTGGTTGTTGATTCCGCGGGTTGCGCGCACCGCCCCTTGCCCTTGGATTTGTGACATCTGGGATGCATGGCCATTACACTTATTATGAGCTCCTACTCTCATTTAAACACTATTATTTTAATTTGATCCCATTTTTTAAAAGTAGTTTACGAGTGCATTATATTGTTGATTTTACGATTTAGATAATTGGTGACAAAATAGTTAATAGAGTCGGTAGGAAGTAAAGTATTAAAGCTCAAATGAATTCGGAAAAATGGAGTATATATTGTTGTTGCTTTGAGAGTAAAGAAGAACATGTCAATTACATGCACACATCTTTTAAGGACATTTATAGAGCTCAAAGTATCAATTAAAGATCCGATGGGTATGAAAAGTAAACACCTCAAAATTAGACCAAGATCTTCCAAGAATCCAATTGTTCTTTCCTTAACAAAATTTCGTGTCTCCAAGGTTTTATACTTTACAGGATCAAATTTAGGTCTAGTCTAACCACTTGAACTAAGACCGATGGAATACTAGACTACCGTGTACCTATATCCGACTCATCAATTATAATCAAAGTTTAGTGTGAAATCTAACTTGAGGAAAGATCTAAATTGTGTGTAACACACACTTTTCTTAAAAATCGATTCACTACCTCCCGACTCCCGATAGTGTTAGGAGCGTTGTAGCGTTAGTCTCTTAGTATAAAATGGATCACGACTTTAAGTTTGAGCACTCAAAAAAAAAAATGTCCGCCGAACTAGAACAACAGGCGAGCACTTCGTTTATTTTATGAAAGTGTTGGCAGATTTTTCTTGTAGAAAAATGATTTTGAGAGAGGAAGAACGAGAGAAAAAACAAAGATTTTGTGAGTTCAAAATTAGCAGCTCAACAATTCTGTACAACACTAAGTATTTATAGAAGAATAAGTTAATAACATTAATAATGACATTAACATCTTAAATAATTTCAAGGAATAAGGGTCAAATAGGCCACTGAACTGTACACAATAATGCAATTAGGCCACTGAACCTAAAAAACCTACAATTGGGTCCCTAAACTAACCTATTTCATTCAATTTGTCCATTTCTCAGGTTTCTCAAAATTTTAAATCCTTTTTTTTTTGAACACCTTAAATTAGTTTTTTTTAATGTTTAATAAATAAAAACTAAAATAATTTGTTTTTTTTTTTGAAAATAAAATCCAAGCCCTATACGACTTAAATAATTATTTTATTTTCAAAAAAAAAAATTAATTTTATTTATTAAACATTAAAAAAATTGATTTAAAAATAAATTATTTTAGTTTTTATTTATTAAATATTAAAAAACTAATTTTAAAATAAATTATTTTTTTAAAAAAATGCCACATATACATCCTAGGTGGAGGGGTAACTTGTTAGTAACTTGGAGAAACTTGAAAAATGGACAAATTGAATGAAATTAGTTAGTTTAGGGACTCAATTGTAGGTTTTTTAAGTTCAGTGGCCTAATTGCATTCTCGTGTACAGTTCAGTGGCCTATTTGAGCCTTATTCCTAATTTCAAATATGTATAACCCCCTCCCCCCCCTAACAACAACTTTAATATAGAGTTTAACATAGCTGTTACGACAGTTAATTCTTAAAAAAGAAACCCCCCATAACAACTTTAATATAACGTTTAACATAGCTGTTACGATCATTAATTCTTAAAAAAGAAATTGAAATTAATTCATACAAAACAGAATTAGCATTTATAGTTTAGAACGATACAAATAGTTGCCTAAAAATAACAAATTATCAACTATTCACAAGTTGCGCGCGAGAGAACCTCTATACTATACAAATTATCTTCTAAAAGGCTCTGGTATATAAGTGGTGCAAATCCGGCCACTTCCAAAATCAATGTGGAACAAATACTTTAACAAACCTTTATACGTCCCATTTTGAGCATACAATATATCAATTTTTTCGTCCTACTACAAAGAACATGACTATACTTTGACCCAACCCAAATAAAAAATTGAATCCCACATATATTTGTACAACAAAATAGTCCCTTTTTATACCATTTCATGCTAAAATTTTCTAACAGGTGACACCTTGCTCTTGAAGTAATATATTCTTGATGAGTCCCTCTCTCTCTCTCTCTCTCTCTCTCTCTCTATATATATATATATATATATATATATATATATATATATCTCGTTATATTAAGTCAAAAAGAGGTTAGGTTTATTCTTTTATTTTATTTTGTTTTTTTTTCAAGGTAAAAATGTAAAAATTGTAACCCCTAACACCTTAAAAAAAAAAAAAAAACATGTACTCACATTTCTTATTTCTATTTGTACTCTCACAAATTCTTGATATTGACATGTTTTTGGGGACCCATATAATGAAAATATTCAATCTTTGTTTGTGATATCATGGAGTAGAATTTGAGAGTACATGTAGCAGAACTCAAAAAAAAAAAAAAAAAAAAAAAAGTATGCACTAATGCGCGTGAGGTGCACGTGAAATATGCATATGCTTGGACAATGTGGAGCTACTATATATATGATGATGAAATGAAACTATGTTGTGCTCGAAAATAACGAAACACTAGGAACAAAACATGAACAACGATACGTCATCAAAACGATCAGAATCCCAATACTATGACGACGACGACGACGATAAGAGTTCGTCGGTGCTGATTCCGGGATTGCCGGACCACTTGGCACAGCAATGTCTTTCCGCCGTCCCGCCCTCCCTTCTCTACGGCGTTTGCCGCTCGTGGCGCCGCTTCATCTACTCCCCTTCTTTCCCTCCCTTCTACTGTCTCTACGCTCTGCTCTCTCCTTCTTCATCAATGGCGGCCTCCCTGTCGTCTTCATCGTCGATCGGTAAGCCAGAAGGTCCGCCGAGTTCGATTGAATTCTTGTGTCTAGACCCCGTTTCGTCGAAGTGGAGCCAACTCCCAAGCCCGCCGCCGGAACCGCCTCTGCGAATCCTCCACCGCCACCCTTCCTTTATTTCTAGAACCCTCACTGTCCAGTCATTAGCCGTCTCCGGCCGGCTTCTCCTCGTCGCCGGCACCACGCACAACTTCCTTCCCGCTCTCGGCCGTCCATTGTGCTTTGATCCGTCTACAGGCGAGTGGTTTTCCGGCCCTCCGTTCACCGCCCCTCGCCGCTGGTGCGCCACCGGCTCCGTCCACGGCCAAGTCTACGTCGCGAGCGGCGTCGGCTCCGGGTATCAGGGTGACGTGGCGAGGGCGCTGGAGAAATGGGACGTTGAACAGAAACCCGCCGACTGGAAATGGGAAAAACTGTCTTCCCTGAATAATGGGCGGTTTTGTCGGGAAGCGGTTGAAGGCGTAGGGTATAAAGGTAAATTGTGCATGGTAAATATAAAAGGAAACGCGGTAAAAGAAGGCGCCGTTTACGATGTGACGGCGGACCAGTGGGAGAAAATGCCGAGAGGAATGCTCGCCGGGTGGAACGGGCCGGCGGCGGGGGACGGAGATGATGAGATTTACATGGTGGATGAATCAATAGGTTCGTTGAGCAGGTATAAGGCGGAAGATGACAGTTGGGAGGAGGTGATTCAGTCGTCGGAGTATCTGAAGGGCGCGGAGAGGATTGCGGTGGAGAGAGGCAAAGTTTGCACCGTGTCTGGCCGTGGACGGTGGGTCACGGTGGTGGACGTGGCGGCGCAGCCGGCTCGGATTTGGGTTGTGAATCCGCCGCCGGAGATGGAGTTCATTGCCGTTCATATATTGCCAAGGATGAAGAGTGTAGAAAACTAAAATATCCTCCATTGAGTAGAAAATGTTTAATGTTTAATTAGTTATTTTATTTTGAAATTTTAAAGATATTTTTCAAAATCTAGCGGCCAGTTAGGTATATATTATAGGGCCTAATTATAGGTGGCAGTATGGGGTGGAATCCCGAATCCCACTAGAAGATCTGAATTGAATTTATTGTGTGTCATTTCTATCTTGAATGAGACTATTTGTATCCTTATAAATACGTATATTTCTTTCTAGATCATTACTAGAACTATTATTCTGAACTGAATTTGATCAAGAGTTCTCGCCACCCTGGTCCAAGACTATCTATGGGGCACGACAATCATCGATCATTCGTGAATCTCTGACTTTTAGAAGGTTTTATTAATCTCTAGGGGCCTTTGCCCTTTGGTCGAGTTGTCGTCTTTCTAGTATGATTTATCTAGTACATATCGGTTAGTAGATGTATGAGTTTCCATCGCCATTTGTAAAAAAAAATAAATAAATAAATAAATAAAATGAAAATTAAATTAAAAAAAAAAAAAAAAAAAAAAAAAAAGTGGAATTGTTGCACCAATTGGAATATGGTCTGCTCGCTTTCAAAGATCAAGACTTGATCCTAATGTCCAGGCCTTGCCGTTGCCGTACCTACCTATCATTTATAACAAAAAGGGAATGCAGATAGAGCATATCTATTCTATTCTATTCTCAATTTGCCCTAATAAAGTTCTAAGTTCCAAAGTTCAATTGATGATGTATACGAACGCACCAACTCCATGATAGAATTTGCTCACTAATTTGCATTATATTCTTCATAAAGTATAGTCCTAATTTAAAATTTATTAAATGATAGTTTGAGGCAGGTAAACTATTAATGCATATCAAGTTATTAAGTAACTTTACACCTTTTTTTTTTTAGATATATGTCCAATCTCTAGTGATGGTGAGACCAACCAAAAAGTATGTCATCTGAACCGACTTCATTACACTATTTAGTCAAATATCAACTCTTGTATATAGGCATATTAAAGAGTTATAAGCCAGACTTTCTCAGGTAAGAGTCAAACTCAACTGAAACAATTCAAAAATTAAAGTCCATATTAATCTTGCTCAATCTGATTTATTAGTAGGTGTGATAATCAAGTTGCCCATGTCATGCATTGGCTAAGGTTGTGGGAGCTGGCTCTATTTGCTCGGAGTGGTGTGATGTACCACCTCTGTTCTTGAACCGTTTATTGGTCTAATACAATTTCGTTATTGATTTTCAAAAAATTAATAATTCAAAGTACAGGTGATTATCAGCTACCGAATTGAAAAGCCAATTTTGATATAGATTTTAAAAGAACAATAAATTTGGGTATGCAAAAATGAAAAAGCCAAGGGGTGGTATCATATGAGAAATATATAAAATGAAAATGCAAGAATTTTAACCTCATGCATGCGCAAAAAGTTTGCCATATATATTATGTAGCTTAGAGATCCAGGAAAAGGTGGTAGTGCAGTCTATAATGGCAGCACTGAGATCATACTTGCCAAAAGTCACAATTGAAGACAAAGGACCACCAATGCTATAATGCCAAAACTAAAAGTAAAGCAACCTAATGGTGTCATCATCATCATTCACAATGAGCTTAGCTTCATCATTATTCCAACTAGGTAAATGATTTTTTTTTTCTTTAAAACAAGCATGCATTTTTGAAGATAGGGTAATTAATTATCTTATATTAATCCCTATTGCATTTTAGAATTATGAATTTTTTAATGTCACCATTGATACCGAAATTCAAGACTTGGCCTTCAGATGAAAAAAAAAAAAAACTCACACTCTACTTATTCAAACACACACCTTCCAGAATACACATAATAGGCATTCTAATGTAAAAGTATTTAGGTAAAAAAAAAAAGTTATATATCTAAACAATACTACATCAGTATTTATAATACGCAATGTTATTTTAATTTAGAACTTATACTACAATTCCACTAAAAAAAAATTAAATTGACATCGTGTTTAGCTTTGGTCATAAGAACCAACACTAAAAACACTTATAATGTTGATTTTTAAATCTTTTTCAATAAATTTTAAAGATAATATTAGATTTAGTCGAAAGACACTTTACAGTAATTATAATCGCGGTAGGTTATTAAATATCTGCAGACTTAAAGACAAGAAAGCAAGCAAGAGCCAAGAAGAAAAAGTTTGTGTTAGAGTGTGACAAAGTCAAGAGCTTCAATTCAATCAATCCTTGATTGGAACAACTTTAATGGAAAGTAGCATCCTGGCCTCAACCACTCCAAAAACTTTACATATTTATATTACCTTAATCAAACCACGTTCTCCGCCACCTTTTAGCTATTAAACTTTACATCATAACACCTTTTTAAAAGTTAACAATTTCTTAATCCATCAAAACTTTGTATTTATCTCAAGAAGAACATAAAGTAGCCTTAGCAGGCGTTATTGGATTGGTTTAGTTTGGTTAGGTTACATGTAGTTATGTAAAAGGCAAATCATAACATTTGTTTTGCTTGCAATTGTATGGTATGTATTTGAGATACAACTCTTCTGGTCAATCAATAGAAAATAAGTTTGTAACATTCACTTTACTTGCAGTGCGTGTTCGAGGTACAACTCAATTGGTCAAAAAAATTTAAATATAACTTCATAATATTTACTTTAATTTGCTTGTAGTCTCTATGTGTAACAAGCATTTGTGGTATAAGCTAATTGATACACATCTCGCGATTTTCTTTCCACACTAGCCTCTTGAACATGAGCAATGAAGAGTTATTATGAAAGTTATATTATATGTGCCCATATTTTTACTCACTCACTTTTACTCCATTATATGATATGACAAAAAATGATAAGTTATCTTCATTTTGTGGGTCCCAAAGTAAATATCAATATCAAAATTTTATGAGGCAGTAAAAGTTAGGAGTAGAATCTACTTAGAATAGAAGTATTTTTCATTATTATGTTTGGGATCGGAACTAAAATTCACATAAAAAAGTGGCAAGGTTTTTCAAAAAGGTTGTACTAGTGAAATTATTAAAGTAGTCATGCAACATTTTTCATTTGTTGTTATTGGTTGGAAGTTTTAGACCAACAAACACCAAATATATAAGTTTTCTCTTCTGTTGGAACATGCATGGTTGGGTTGTAATAAGCGCATTTATGTTCATGTTTTGGGCCATGACTAGGTTTTGGGCCATGTTTGCTGATGACAAGGTATATATGTTCCTAATCATTATATTGTGTACCTGAGTTAATCGTGCATTTAACACATTATGCATATTATATATTATATATATTAATAGATTATGTACTTGTAAGCTAATTACTATATAGTGTGACGATTACTGTTGCAAAAATCACGCCTAGGCGCCCAACCTCCTAGGCGACCTAGGCGCTCTAGGCGCCCTAGGCGGTCCCCAAGCGCCTAACAATTTTTTCAACATTGGTAACGATACATCTATTATCATTCTATTAGGCCAGCCACATACATTCAAATTCTGCAGGTTACCACAATCAAATTTTGACCTTTCATCGTCATGATTGAATATGGTTAGCAATTACCCTCTATCGGTTAAGGAGCTAGATTGCCTGCCTAGAGATGAATGGTAGGATGATGGTTGAAGGCAAAATTTGTTAAAATCATGAAAGTTAAAATTAGACCAAAATGTGGTACATGGAACTAAATTACTTGTTGATGGGACTAAATTTAAAAAAATCACCCAATTCAAATGAGGACTAAGTAACTTAGCTTTGATTTTTCTAATGTGTTGATCAACATTATTGCTTGTGAGTGTACTTAATAGTTAATACAATTCAAATAGCATATATGATTGTACCTGATTAAGACATCCATGTCATTGTTACAGTAGAATTCCTCTAATAATACTAGTTTTTTTTTTTTTCATCTTGTAATAAAAAGACAAAGGCCATGTTTGGTAAATGGATGTTAGTTGTTAGCTGATTGAGTTAATTAGAATGTATAACTAGTTGATAACATAAGCTGATTGTAGAAATGTGTTTGGTAAATTAGTTTGTTAGCTGATAGCTGTTTGATATAATTTCTTTTCTCAAAAAGCTAATTGAAAAAGTTATTTTGAGTAACTTTTTTAATTTTAGCATTTTGGAGTTTACAAAAATCTAATTAACCAAACACTTAATTGATCTTTTAACCAAGTCAAAGAGTTAATAGTGGTCAAATAAGCCAAAATTAACTTATAGGCTAACTATTTTACTAAACAGGACCAAAGTTTATTAGTCCAGCCAAAATGGGTAGCCCAAGTAGGTGATCGAAGCATGATTAGTTTACTAGTATTCTTGTCAACACCATCTCTAGTATAATTTACCTTTTCAGTGTGATTTACAAGCTGTTATATAAGAAGACTATAAGAACTAGGTTTATACTGAGTTTCTCTTGTCATCCAAGAAAAGACAAAGTTAGATTAGTTGACGATGATTACATATATCGCCGCCCTGTAACATCACACATGATGCTAAACTTAGAAGATGGTGACAAGAAGGGCACAATTCAAACAAGATAAGATGAGAAATGCTCCAAATTCCAAAATGGCCACTTGTGAACCCTAAAAGTCAATATTATTTAAGCCAAATTCCATCCCTTAAGCAAAACTCGAATCAAATTTGATCTATATAACACGCTCAATATGTATTCCATCCTGAACTGGCAATAACAGTAGCCATGGCAGAAGAAGTGAAGCTTTACAGGACATGGTCAAGCCCATATGGCTTAAGGGTGGTGTGGGCACTAAACATCAAACATATTCAATATGAAACCATCCTCGAAGATCTCACCAATAAAAGCCATCATCTTCTCCGATACAATCCTGTCCACAAAAAGATTCCTGTCCTCCTCCACAACGGGAAACCCATCTGCGAATCCTTGGTAATCCTCGAATACATCGAGGACACATGGCACAACACCCCCTTGTTACCTCAACACCCTCTCGACAGAGCTCACTTACGATTCTGGGCAAAGTTTTGCGAGGATAAGGTAAGCTTTAAAGACAGAACGCATCAATCAGTTTGCTATCAGTTAAACAGGGAAAACTTGTCACCATTCTTTGTATAGATAATCGCGTCTGGCGACCCTAATTGATTGTGATCTTAATTGTTAAAGGACTACAATGAGACAAATCAGCCTAGTTTGTTACCGGCCATACCAATAAACTAATAAAGTCAATAAACAGTTTTGCTTGAGCTAATAATTGAACTAACTTGACTAGAGTTATCCAGATTTGACTTTATTTGGTGTGGTTTATGATCTGATGTTTGTATGTATATATGTAGCTGTTGCCGTCGATAAGGAGTTCTTACTTCATGAAAGGGAAGGAACAAGAAGAAGGTGTTGTCCAGGCGCTGGACAACCTTAAACTCATCGAAGAACAGCTGAACGGCGGCAAGAGATTTTTCGGCGGAGACAACATCGGATTCCTCGACATCGTACTGGGGTGGCTGGCTAACCTGCCTAGCGTGTTCGAGGAGATAACCGGCCTGAAATTGATCGACGCCGAGAAATTTCCTGTTCTGTCGGAGTGGATGCACAACTTCTACAATCATCCTGCAATTCTGGATCACTGGCCGCCTCGCGACAAGATGATCACAAAGTTCCAGGCAATCTTTAATGCAATCGAAGCTAATAAATGAACCGTTCTTCATGAAGTTGCAGATATCCATATCCCAGATTCATTCCCAGTAAACCTGTGAGATTACTATTGATGTAAAAACTTGATCTATCTTATTATTTATGATTTTCTTATGTTTTAAGGTATTAAATCTGGTTATTTGCAGGATATATTGTACTTTTAAGACGAGACAAACATAAATAAAAATCTATATTTCGATGTTATTGTATTATGTATATACTTAAATGCATGTGCATGTATTTATGTCTTTAAACCTTAATTTAATCAAGTATAAAAAGAACCATGCATTCTAGGATTGTGTTATCTGGATTTGGGAGCCCTATTCCTTTCCAGCCCAAGAACCGTAGGAATCTTATGGTCGAATCAGGTGGGCACATACACGATCTTTTTAGTGTGTTGTACATCTCCTATGTGATTTCTTATTTTTTTATATGATCCAAAAATAGACAAAAGTTAATTAATTGAATAAAATTATGTGGCCGCCGGCCTGTAACATATATACATCACACTTAATGGTTTTTTTTTTTTGATAAACCATGAGGTCCTGGTTCGGGTTTTCTCATTACTTATGTCCTTGGTTACAGCACACCTCATGCTAAACTTAGAAGATAGTGACAACTGACAAGAATGGCACAAACAAGACGAGAAATGGTCCAAAATGGCTGCTTGTGAACCCAAAAATTCAATTCCATCGCCCCATAATCAAAAGGTACTCAAATCAAATTTGATCAAATTTGATCTATATAACACGGTCAATAATTCAATATGTGTATATATATATATATATATATATATATATATATATATATATACACACAGATGCCCTAGTATAGGTTCCATCCTGATCGAATTGACAGTAACAGTAGTACAGTAGCCATGGCAGAAGAAGTGAAGCTTTACAGGACATGGTCAAGCCGATATAGCTTAAGGGAGGTGTGGGCACTAAACATCAAACATATTCAACATCAAACCATCCTTGAAGATCTCAGCAACAAAAGCCCTCATCTTCTCCACTCGGTCGTTATATCGTGGACCGCGGTGCATATCGATTATGCACCGCGTATCAAAACGGCGTCGTTTCTTTAAATAAAAAAAAAAACAGCGTGCTGTTAGTGTTAACAGAATGACACTACAGTGTATCTAAACCGATATTGTCTCACGTATTATTTTTATATTATCAAATGAAACTGCAATTATATTAAAATGATACTGTAGTTGTGGTGAAATGAAACTGCAGTATATATAAAATGAAACTGAATAACATTTCACATATTTGAGTGTATATTGTACAATGAAGCTGTAATTATATCGAAATGATCATGTAGTTGTGTTTTAATGAAACTATAGTGTATATAAAATAAAATTAAATAATATTTTCACATATTTGAGTGTATAAATATTGAATGAAACAATAATTGTGTTGAACTGAAACTGCAGTGTATACAAAATGAAACTGAAGAACAAAGTTATTTTTTGCAGAACAGTGCGGAACGACGCGAAATGGATTCCGTTTCTTCTCATTAAATAAAACGACGTCGTTTTAATGCGCGGTGCAATTATGCACCGCGGTGCACGATATAATTTGTCTTTTCCACTACAATCCTGTCCACAAGCAGGGCCGAATTAAATATTTACAAGCAGGCTGAATTTTTGGCTATGCAAAATGCCCAAGTGCACAGGGCCTCAATTTGTAGAGGGCCGAATATTTATTTTTGACCTAGCTACGTAAAGAAAAAAAACCTGCAATTAATCCTAAAACTAATGAGTTTTTTCTCAAATCACTTATCTCTCTTAATAATTAGGACCTAATTAATTGAGCATGTCGCACGGTAAAATCGTTCTGTTTCCCCAACGACACAGATGATGTCTAAACAATACACCTGAGAAATTGATTCTTCCCCCAAATAGATCATTCTCCATGCATTCCAAACAATAGCGGCAGCCCAATAGGTAACCACTAACTAGGTAGTTTTAAGAATTTTTTTTTTTTTTTTTTTAAATATGTTTGTTTGGACTTTGAAGATAGTAGGTTAGTAGGATTCTTATGGTTTGGTTTTAACGATTGCACTTGTGCTTATATTTTTGGTAGGACCTCATTTATTTATAAGAAAAGGGTCACAAAAATTCAAAAATTAGTCCAGTTTACAAGGTCGATGCCCTTTGATATTGTAATTAGAATACAAATAATTAAATAAATGAAAGGGATAAAAATAGGCTCGCTTGCTTAAATTTCAAGCCATATCAACTGACTAGATAGATGGTCTAGTATTCATCTCTGATTAGTGAGAAAGTCAGGTGGAAAAGATACACCGTGAATGTGTATTGGTGACGATATGATGTTTGTGGATGCATGATTGATAAGCCCTGATATGGTCCATAATTATTGTGCTTCATTTGTGTTTAATTTTGTTTGAATGCTAGGTAATTGTGGTAGGTTAACGTTTAGTTTGATGTGTTTGTGATTGTAGGAAGGAAAGATGGCCTAGCCGCCTAGGCATGCATGAGCTTGAAGAGATGACAATTTGGGAAGATATGAAGGTAAAATGGTCCAAAACGGAGGGTCAAAAGCATGGCACGAAGCATGGGAGCAAAAGTGGGCGAAGTCAAAAGCATCTTCTGGAGGAGGTCACGATCGAGTTCACGGCGTGAACTCCAACGTGACGATGCTGGGCAGTCTCAGGTGTTGGACATCACGCTGGTGGTCATGTTTGCTAAATAACGTTTTGTCTTAGATTATTAATACTGATAAGTTAAAAACGAAAAAGTTATTTGGAATAGTTTTTTGGTATAAGCTAATTGCATTTTCTTTTTAAAAATCTAATTACTCTTATTATTTATGGGTTGTTGTGGTGTTTATGGTTATTCAATTTTAATTCAAATTTATGCTTTCAATATTTAATTACTTTTAATTAATAAAAGTAAAAAATAAAACTTTTAATATAATAAATTACATCAAGAACAACATACTACTACTACAACAACAATAATAAATAAATAAAATAAAATAAACTTATTTTAAAATCGATATATAAAATTTAAAATAATATAAGAATAACTCAATAAATAAAAGAATATTGTATCCCTTAAAGTCATTTTACAGATTATCCACTTACAGTAAACAACTAGTTTACCAAACATTTTCATACAAATCGTTAATACTACCAACGAGCAAATTACACTTTTGGTCCTATGACTATAGGAGGCGTGTTAATTTTGGTACGTGACTTTTAAAACTAACAATTTAGTCCTTTAACTAAGATTTTTTTAGCAGATTTGGTCCTTCCGGCTAAATTACCGGTGAAAATTGGCCGGAAAAATATAAACTTTTTATAAAAAATTATTTATGGGGGCAAAACGGTCATTTTACGTTGTAAAAAAAGGAAAATTATTTGTTATCACTGTTACGCTCTGTGTTTCGCCCGTCGGCGGATAGGAAGTCCAGTTCGACAGCTCGAACTTGAGACAAGCAATGCTGAGTTGCGCCATGTCACCGTTTTCTAGAAACACAGAGCGTAACAGCAATCGCAATGGCTCGTGGAAATCATCTCACAATTTTGAATATAGAAACTCGTCGACGTCGGTGAAGATCATCCATGTACACGAGCTATTAGCGTATATTGTGCTTCTTGAGGTGAAGTTCTCACAAAATTGAAGCAAAGATAGTCCTGAAGAAAAACGTAAAAGATAGTCATTTTTTTCTTTTTTTACAACATAAAATAACCGTTTTGCCCCCACGAATAAAAATTTTAAAAAGTTTACATTTTTCCGGCCAATTTTCACCGGTGATTTGGCCGGAAGAACCAAATCTGCTATAAAAATCATAGTTAAAGGACTAAATTGTTAGTTTTAAAAGTCACATACCAAAATTAACACGCCCCCTATAGTCATAGGACCAAAAGTGTAATTTGCTCTACTACCAACTGATCAAAACAACAAACAAATCAGTTATGAGCTAACAATTGATTGTCAAATGTCCCTAAGAGTTTACCAAATAATTTATCCACATAAATGAAGATTACATATAAGTTTTTATAATTTAAATAATATTCAAAGAAATGAAGGGATTCAAACATCTTATTTAAAAAATAATAACGTTCTCATCAAATATGCAAGTAATGATTTGGTTAAATGAAATACTTTAAAACAAGCCTAAATCATTGGGCCAGCCTAGTCTGCTACATAATTAGAAATTTTGAAAACAGTCAAAAGTAATTCGTATGGGTTAGCCCTACTAAGAGGCGAGCTAGCCTGTCATTATTATTTTTAAAAAATTCTTTAAATTTTTTAATTCACCGGCCCTAATCCCGAATCAATAAATAGTAAATAATACAAACCTTAAATCCTAAATCTATAGCCTCATCGTCTCGCCGTCTACTCATTTCTTCCTTGACATTTTCCTCTCCTTCACAAACAACCAACAACAACACCGAAACAACTTCGCTAACGCTACCTTTGACGTAGATTCAACCTTGATGAAGAGTGGCACCTTATGGCTAAAGTAAGAGATTCTCTTACTTTGTTGTGTTTGTTATTAACTTCTGTATATATGTGTTTTCATTTCTTGTGGCCGATTCCATTTTTGGAAATAGATAAGTGTATTATGTATTTATGTTGTTGATTATATTTATTTCACATTATATTTGTGTTGGTATGACTTTCTTTGCTCTAATTGTTAGTTTTTAATTTTTCATTTTATTTTTCTTTTAAATTATCAGTGGGAACGACGGGTTGAAGTTTTTCTTCACATGCCTCTAGCCCGCATCGACAACTTTAGTAAAAAATAATTTATGTCTTAACCTTATTTATGAGAGAAATTTCAAATTAAAGTTCAAAGAGTTAAAGGAATTTATGGGCTTGAGCAATGCAAAGAAGATACTCCAAACATTTCAATAACACATTATTCTTTATTTATTTTTGTATAATAAAATCAATGCATGAAAAAATAACATTTAAAAATATCTTATTCAAATTAATATTTTAAATGACACATATATTGATATATTTTTTATAATATATCTTTTCAATAATTGTGTTATGGATCTATTATATTTATTAAATAGACATGTAGTAGTGACTTAATAAACATACAATCATGGTGGCCCGTCCCATTGCGGCTACTAGGGCTCGATATTGGGCAAATTAGTGTGTGGACTATGGTCCACATAGCTGTGTGGATCATGAATATAAAGTATATTTTTAGTATATTAAAATTTAAAAGTACATTATATTATTTGATAGTATAAAATATAATGTACTTTACGTGCACAAATAATATACTTTTAATATATTAAAATGTACTTTTTTTATAATTCATGTAATAATGATTGTTGATCTTGTGTCCTTACTCACAATCTACCAGCAATGAACCAACTGAGATACATACACATGTTGGCAATGACTTAATATTCTTTTATATACACTTGTTTGACAAACCTATAATAGTAAGTTTATTTTTTTTTGAAATATAATAGTAAATATATAGATCTAGAGAAATGTCTCAATAAATATGTAGTAGTAACTTAATCGACTTTGAGTTCGTTTAAAAATTGAAAATAAAAAACAAATCAATAGTATAGAATCTTGTAATAGAGTCAATAGCATTTCTTATCCTTGTCACACTTTGACTCTCTGTTGTATATATTCACATCATCTGATCTCATTGTAATGAAGTTCAGAAAATATAATACAATCAGTTCTCATCTAATATATTTCATTATGATTTGAGTTCATCATATTGCTAATCGATCTTCTTCCCAAATCATTCTAAATTTCCTTTCAATTTCTTGCAGGTTGAAGAATGGAATGGTTTAAACTTTTGATCTGATTCTGAAAGACCCCAAAAGAATTGAAGTAGCGAGCGAACAAATGAAACGTCCTCATCATTACTCCCAATTTAATTTAATGGCTATTCGTCGTCGTCGAATGGCAACCACACAACATGAAAGAAGGGATTGGATAAGTGAACTGCCAATAGAGCTAAAAGAAAGAATTTTGGAGTGCTTACCCACTCCAGATGTTGCCAAAATGGCCATGCTCTCAACCCTGTGGAAGAATGTTTGGCTGAAGCATGGTTCTTTATTATTTCTTTGTTTCTTTCAAGTTCTCGATCTCATGGTACGATGTTTTTCATTTCTTGTTGAGTTGTAGGCATATGACCACTATGAAGACGATACTTTGAAGCATTTGGGGGATCCAGGCTGTTACTTGATTAATCAAGATATGAGGATGCTTAGAACAGTGAAGATTCAAGAGTTTAATGGATCTAGGCTTGAAGTTCTTTTTGTTAAGTCGGTCTTCTCCAAATGCCCTGCATTAGAGAGAGTTGTTTTTCAGGCTGCATGCAATAAAACATATGCATTAATAATCGAGACGAATATCCTAAGGGCGTTGACGGGCTTCCCTCGTGCATCTCCTAATGCACAACTTGTCTTCATGAAGCACAAGTTTTCTGATAACCTTCTTGGTTATAGCGTAAATAACATTTAATTTGTTGCATAATGGTATGCAAATCGAGTTACTCATGTCTTAACTAGGGAATTAGTCATTATATATGTTTGATCGTGCATGCAGAGTGGCTCCAAAACCGTATCCTTTGTGTCTTGTATTCTTTGTGTTCTGGAACTTAGATATGATCTTGCTAGTTAATGAAGTGTTTGTGTAATTTCAAAATAAAAAGGTTATGTGCTTCCTATTGACATTAATTATGAGGATCCTTAGCTTATTTCCTATATATATATATATATATATATATATATATATATATATAGTATAAAGTATGCTCTATTGTCTGTCCTTGCTGTCATCAAGCTAAGGAAACTTTCTATGGTTATGTCACTTAAAAGGAACCTCAATAGTTTAGATTTGAACAATACTAATTTTAAATTAGTTTTTAATAAAACTAAAAAATAAATTTCATGCAATAATGTATATTGTGAAATGAGCTTTAATAGAATTAAAATAATACTTTAATATTGTTATAATGAAATTAATGTGTGTGAAAAATAAAATTAAAAAACAGTAGTCTACGCTGCTACATGAACCATGATCCAGAGTAAAATTTGCAATACGTACATGGGTGGACAAAAGAGACTCCATTCATATGTTAGTTGTACCTCTCCTGTGTGATTTCTTAATTTTCTTGTGATCCAAAAATGATTCACAGTGATAAAGTGGTTAACCGAGTTCAACCTCAGTTCTCTGCCGTCGTCGAACCTCGTCGTGATTATTGGATCACTCTCGACTCCCAAATCCCGATAACACAACCATAATATTTCTAATGTGGTGTACCTCTCTTATATGATTTCCTTTTTTTTTAGAGATCCACAAAGTTAATTAGTTGACTTTAAAGATAGTGATTTCTACTTGGCCGCCGGCCTGTAAGGCTGTAACATCACATCTAATGCTTGACTTTGAAGATAGTGACAACGTAACTGACCAGAAATCCAGAATGGCTCAAAAAGATGAGAAATGGTCCAAAATGGCCGCTTGGGGAACCCAAAAAGTCAATATGTTTAAATCAAATATATTCCATCGCCCCATAATCAAAACGTACTCAAATCAAATCTGATCTATATATATAACACGGTCCATCCTGATCGAATTGACAGTAACAGTAGTACAGTAGCCATGGCAGAAGAAGTGAAGCTTTACAGGACATGGTCAAGCCGGTATAGCTTAAGGGTGGTGTGGGCACTAAACATCAAACATATTCAATATGAAACCATCCATGAAGATCTGAAAAACAAAAGCCCTCATCTTCTCCACTACAATCCTGTCCACAAAAAGGTTCCTGTCCTCATCCACAACGGGAAACCCATCTGTGAGTCATTGATAATCCTTGAATACATCGATGAGACATGGAAGAACAACCCCTTGTTACCTCAACACCCTCTCGGCAGAGCCCAATCACGATTCTGGGCAAGGTTTAGCGATGACAAGGTAAGTCGATCGATCTCAAAGACAAATTAAAGCGCATCATTTAGTTTAGTTTTCTATTAGTCAAGACGAGAGAATTGAAACTTGCAACCATTGTTTGAGGGTATATGCATAGGCGTTAGGTATATCCCACCTTGTGACCCTACTCGTTAAAGTCTATAGCTGAGGGGCTCAGACTAGTAACCAATAAAGCTAATAAATTGGTCCTGTATATTTGGATCAAGAACTTTATGTTTGATAGGGAATATTCCTCGTCTTTGACCACTATATACGTTCGTGCTTCCATAACTTATATCTTGTAGATTCATAATTTCTATATATTTGCCTTAATTTATATCTTGTAGATTCATAATTTCTATGTTGTAGAATTATGAATCTACAGTATAAAAATTATAAATCTACAGTACGGTATAAAAATTATGAATCTAGAGTATAGACGGTGAACACATGGGTAGATCCATAATTTCTATGGTGTAGATCCATAATTTCTATGTTGTATAAATTATGAATCTACAATATAGAAATTATTATGAATCTACAGTATAGATGTTATGAATTTACAATATAGAAATTATGGATCTACAACTTTGAAATTATGGATCTATCCCGTGTTCACTATGCGCATGGTGAACACAGTTCCACAACATAACTATTACCCGTTTAGTAGTCGGATCGAGTTAAACGATTCGGATCAAAATCAAAATTAGCATGTTTGGCCCATATGAGAGCCGACCCACAAGTTTAGGGCAAATTATTGTGTGAACTATGGTCCACACAGTGTTATGTGAACCATAATAAAAAATACATTTTTAATATACTAAATGTATATTATTTTTGTACTGAATGTACATTATACAATATAATGTATACTCAGTACAAAAATAATATACATCCCTGAAACCAATGTACATTATTTTTGTACTGAATGTACATTATTTTACAATATACAAAATATGGTCCACACAATAATTATTGCAAGTTTAGGGGTCATTGACTGTTTTCCCCTCTCATCCACTCTCTCTCTCTCAAATGTAGGACTCTCCCTGCTCTCTCTAACACACAAAAACAACTATGAGTAAAAGAGGACTTTGAGCTAATATTTCTGCATGTTACTCTTGACTTTACATATACTGACAATACTGTTATACATACTGTTTACTCGGGAGTATTTACGGTAACAACTCGACCAACTTTAACTTTGTTTCGTGTGGATTATGATATGATGTTTTGTATGTAGCTGATGCCGTCGATCATGAGTTCTTACTACTCGAAAGGGAAGGAACAAGAAGAAAGTGTTGTCCAGGCGCTGGACAACCTTAAACTCATCGAAGAACAGCTGAACGGCAAGAAATTTTTCGGCGGAGACAACATCGGATTCCTCGACATCGTACTGGGGTGGCTGGCTCACCTTCCTAGCCTGTTCGCAGAGATAACCGGCCTGAAATTGATCAACGCCGAGAAATTTCCTGTTCTGTCGGAGTGGGTGCACAACTTCTACAATCATCCTGCAATTCTGGATCACTGGCCGCCTCACGACAAGATGATCACAAAGTACCGGCCAGTCCTTAATCCAATCGAAACATAAATGAATCATTCCTCGTGAAGCTAAGTTGCAGATATCCATATCCCAATAAACCTAAGAACCAGCTGATCTATCTTGTTATTTACGTTTTCTTATGTTTTAAGGTCTTAATAAATCACCAAGCACCTTGTGCTGTACATTTGTAGTTCTCTTTGAGAGAAAGTCACAAAATTAAATCTCAATTGTTATTTTATACTTAAATATGCATGTTATTTTATACTTAAATATACATCTTTAAATTGGATCTGTAAAAATATTGTCAAGAATATTTATAAAAGTTGAGAGTATAAAATAAAATTTCATTAAATATTTTTTTTTTAAATCAAAGGGTGTTATGTATCAACTAACTAAAATTTAAAGTTTGAATGAATAGAAAAACAATATATTTATATATTATATGTTCAACGATGCATACATTAATGGTAGGCTACCTTGAAAAAAAAAATCAAGAAATTACCAGAGAAAAACACATGGAATGTTCTTGAAGGATCAAAATTGGGGTTACCTCTATCCTTGTTATTTACACTTGAGGCCCGGCCTTAAATTAAACCTCAATGTTTATATATAACTGATGGGGCCTTCAATCGTTATGCTGTGGAACCGTATCCACCTTATAAGGTAGACACGGTTCTATATTCATAATTATAAAGTTATATATTCATAATTTTTTAATTTTATATTCATAATTTTTGAACTCTATATTCATAATTACAGAATTCTATGTTCATAATTACTAAACTATATGTTCATAATTATAAAGCTATATATTCATATAATTTTTGAACTTCATATTCATAATTATTGAACTCTATATTCACAATTACAGAACTCTACGTTTATAATTACTAAACTATATGTTCATAATTATAAAACTATATATTCATAATTATTAAACTCTATATTCACAATTATTGAATCTCTATATTCAAAATTATAGAATTATATGTTCACAACTCTATATTCATAATTTTTGAACTATACATTCATAATTATGAACAATTTTGAAACCGTGTCCACCTCATAGCATAATTTGCCTAAATTAAACCTCAATGTTTATAACTCGCGGGCTATCCTTTTTGTGGCCTTAATAACCCGCCCTACCGCAAGACGGGTGCAAGTCAATTCGCGGGCTTTGGTCCACTTTGATAGTCCCAATCCACAGTATAACATTCCATTGGTCTTAGTTTGGACCTATATTATATCATTTAAGAGGAGGTAATAATTACATAGGGTATTTAAGAGGGTTGATTGCATGAGGGCAAATTATTCAGTAGATTGAATTGGCACAGAAATGCACTACTTGTATTTCCATTTCACACAATCTGTAGCCTCGAAGGATACAACCATCTTCTCCAGGTCATATTCCACCAAGAAATTCGTATGCGCCACGTTCCCAAACACCGGAATTCCCTTTGTCGGAGCAAACCCTAAACACCCAACTCCATCTCCGATGTCAACAAAGCTGTTAACCGCCTTCAACTTCAGCTCTCCGCCGCCGTCAAACCGCGCCGTGATTATCGGCACATCCTCCGCTCCCAAATCCCGGTAGCAAAGCCGTAGGAATCTCCTGGGATTCGGCTCCATAGGCTTTAGTGATATGGAATTCCTCACCATCTCTTCCAGCCTGAGATATAAATCCGCCGGGAGAAAGCTGAAGGTGGTGCCGGAATCTATGAAGATGTTGCCTTTTGGAACGGCTCTTGATGATGACTCGTCGACGAGGTTTAGTGTTTGGTTTCCGACAGAGATTCCTAGGAGAGTCAGGTAGTAGAAGTTTCTCGGAGGTTTCAAGATTAGCGGAGTGGAAACCACTCCGGGACCGCCGTGGACCACCGCGGAACGGTGGCCCAAGTGTAGCGTGCTTGAGGCGTTCAGATTTGACAGCGGAACTAAGCAGTAGGAGAATCTGGCGCCGCCGATTTGATTTATGAGCGAATATGGCGACGACCCGAGACCGACAATCCCGGAAACCTCGGTATCGTTATTCTCGAAGTAGTTTTTAAACCCACACCCGAAAATAATGTCGGGGAACGACGCGTTTTTTCCGCCGGAAACTACGTCTAACGTAAACGTATCGGTGGCCAGTTCGCCGTAACTGAACGACCCGTCGTTATACGTAGCAGAATACAGACAGGTGGTGTTACTACCCCCGCCGCCGCCGCCGCCGCCGGAGGCGGCGGCGGCGCACCGGCTTCTGGGTAGACCTGAGCACGCCTTGGAATCACAGGGGACTGGTTTATACGTTAAGGAATCGTTGGGATTAAAAACGGGAGCTTTTTGATCATGAACGGGAGGGTGGCAGCATTGCAGCCATATAAGATCGCTGCCGGTGTCCGCGACGGCGAGCTTAGCCGCCGGCGTTGGGGCGCCGACGGACAGTCTGATGAGATATGTTCCCTTAGGATCAGGGAGCACCCGGACGGAAGCGGCGGATGAATCGGCCGCGGCGGCGGCGCGGTTCATAGAATTGTGAAACGCAATGCTCATGCGTTGCCGCCGAGAAAGAAGAGGGTTGTAGAGTGGAGAAGCCGCCGGAGAGTCCCGGTGGATGAGTTCAACCGTAAAACCGCCACCGCCATTCTCTTTAGCTTCTTCTGCTGCTGCACAAATGGTGGCCAAAATGGTGAGAATTGAAACCAGCTTCTTCAGATTAATCATTTTAAAATCCTTAATTTATCCAAATAAATATATAATAGATCAGATTAATACATACTCACATTATATTTTGCGTTGAAACATGTTATTACATCAACCCGGCCTTCGGTATGTATATATTGTGTGAAAACGAAGAAGAAGAAAACGGGGTTTTTGCGTTACAGTTGACTAATGATGTGTTCTTTAATATAATGCATCAAATATGCATGGATTCGGGAAGATGATAAATGCCAGAAAAAGAAATGAAAAATCGTTTTGCGTGCCGATTGAAGAGATATATATATATAAATCTGCAGTAATCTCTTGATTACATATATAGGATAATGTTTGATTTTTTTTTTTAATTTTTGGATAAAAATCTTATTAGAAATTACACTAAATATTGATGTGATTTAATGTTTAGTTAAACTTCCATCTAGCAAGATCATATATTACATTACATATATACATACACATTAGACATTTTCATGATTTTTTCTATTTTTAATAAAGACGTTTTTATTTTTTCATATTTTTCATTTGTTACTTTTTCCGATTTCAACCCATTTAATCAGTTTAGAATTTTAGGTAACCTCTGATTTGTAGTGACCATATTTTCATTTGATTGTTAGTAAAGCTATAAACCAATTAATTAAATCAGTTGAGAGCGCAAAAATAACAAAAAAAAATATGAAAAGACAAAAATACTCTTATTAAAAAAAAAGTATAAGAATGACTAAGTGTCTAACAACAATAATATGGAATGCTAAATGACAAAAATTATAATTTAATACTAAATTTAGAATTGTCACAAAAAATAATGGACCGCTAGTGAAATTAATTCATTAATAATTCATAAAAAAAAAGGAAGAGGAAATTATGTTTGAAAAGGAAATTTGGGCTATTGGAAATTTAAAAATAAATAAATTTTAAATTCCCTCAATGGGGAGAAAGTCGGTCCCTTTATTTATTTTTAAGATTTCAAATAGCACAATTTTTTTGCCGTTGGAGTTTAGGGTTTCCTCTTTCTACGCAGTTTAGATTTCAATTTCTTTGATTTATTCGGCGTTCTCTCTCCGCTCCACAAAATTCTCTCCGTCTCAAACACTCTCTCCCTGCGCCAATCCGCCGGAAACGGTCACCATTTCAGGTTAATGCCCGCAAAATTTGTTTGCCCTCGGATTTAGGGTTTTCCTATTTCCAGGCAGTTTAAATTTCCTATTTCTTTGATTTATTCGGCGTTCTCTCTCCGCTCCACAAAATTCTCTCCGTCTCAAAAACTCTCTCCCTGCGCCAATCCGCCTTCCGCCGGTAACGGTCACCAGAGGACGCCCGCAAAATTTGTTTGTCCTTGGATTTAGGGTTTCCTATTTCTTTGTTTTTTCGGCGTTCTCTCCCACCCCTCAAAATTCTCTCCGTCTCAAACACTCTCTACCGCGCCAATCCGCCTTCCGCCGGAAACTGGCACGGGAGGACGCGAATTTCAGGTTAATGCGGGCCCCTAAAGTAGGATTTGGAGGGTAGAAAAGTTGCGGCCATGAAACTATGATTGGGGGAGGCAGAGTCACTGATTTATTTCATTGTAAGTTGCTCTCTCTTGCTTGGTTATCTTTCTGAGATAAATGAATGCATTTGTGGAAAAAAAGATTAAAAAAGAGAAGGGAAAAGGTATAGTAGACTCATTAAAAGATAAAGCCTAAACTACCGCGTAAAGAAAGAACATACCCACCTTCTGACTGGTAAAATAATTGATGAATTGGCTCAAGAGATTGCCTATAAACTGTTCCTCATCATGATTAACTTCATATCTATTTGTATTATGTTACAAATTTATTTTATTTTGTCATAATACTTACTAACAGGTTATAGTGCACTTTTACAGTTTTACTAGCATGATAGTTCAAGTATTGTAGGTTTGAGGTTTAATATTGTGGCAAGGAGGTTCAACTCTGTTAGTCTAAGATGTTAGATCTGCCATCATTCAACCAACCATCACACTAGCAACCACCCACCACAATCACCCAGCAACAAGGCACCACATCGGCTCTGTCAATGCTTTTCAACATGTTGATCCCCACTTTTCTGGTATAAATAGATTACTCCACTAGCTTATTAGGGGTTTCGATTTCATTTATCTAACATTGTACCTACCAGAACCGTAGTATCCCTTGCTCGAGGTTATACATGCCAAGCATTGTCTGGACTAAGGAATGGTTGATAAGGAATGGTTGAGAAGGATTGGATTAAGCAGGTAAATGTTTTGGTTTCTTATCTTCCTTTATAAGTTATTATTTTTCTGTGTTTATTTTGTTTTGGGCTGGGAAGAAGGGGCAGTGGAATAGGTCTCACTTAAAAGGTGTTTTCTTCAATGCAGTTGATTGTATATTTGTATATGATGTTATGCTTTGTATAAATAGGTCCCTCTGAGATTGTATAATTTTTTTCTAGATTTACTGGTGATTTTTGGAGATTGACAGCAAGATTTTTTGACTCTGGTGGCAGTAAAGGTTTAAGCAGAAACAGTACAGCTTATTTATTTTTTTTAAATTATTAGTTTTCAAACATGTGTCTGGGTCAACAATTGATGAGTCCAGTTTTTATTTTATTAGAAAAAGGTCCTTTTTCAGCCTTTTTTTAAAAAAACAATTTTTTGTTTTGTTCCCCTGTTTTTCCTTCTTTCATGTGTTTTTTTTTTTTTCATGTATTATGTTTTCTTCCTTTTTAACCATTTGTTGTTGGTTTTTTTTTTTTTTTTTTTTTTTTTTTGTTTTTTTGTTTTTTTGTTTTGTTTTTTGTGTGTGTGTGTGTGTTGTTGTTGTTGGTTTTTAATTAGTTACTCTACATATTTGTAGTTTTCATTGTGTATTTTCAAAGTTCATTGTACAATTTTGAGATTGTATTTTTAAATGACTTATTTTCGGTGGAGTATTTTCAGTGTTTTAGTGTTTTTCCTTATTTTTTTTATCATTTTAAGGGTTCATTTTCATTTCAAACTAGTTTTGTGTTTTTTGTTTTGTTTTAACTTTTTATAGTGTATGGTCGTAACTACCACATTAGCCACCACCATGAGCACCCAGCCCCAATGCTTTTGGAGGGTAAAAAAGTTGCACAGCCATGAATGAATGCATTTGCTGAAAAAAATGCTCAATAAAGATGAAAAGGGAAAAGGTAAAGTGGACTCATTATTAAAAGATAAAAGCCATAAACTACAGTGTAAAGAAAGAAATTACCCACCTTCTGACTGGTAAAATAATTGATGAATTGGCCCAAGACCTATACACTGATCCTCATCATGATTAACTTATTCCTGATTTATATTCTTTTACAAATTTATTTATTTTGTCATAATACTTTGTGATAGGGTTATAGTCCAGTTTTACAGTTTTACTAACCTGAGAATTCAAGTATTGTCAGTCTTTTCTCGATCACTTCTTGTTACAGGGGTTTAAAATCTTGGCAAGGAGGTTGAAAACTCTTAGTGTAAGAAGTTAGATCCGCAATCAAGGACCCAGCAACAAGGCATTGGCTCTGTCAATGCTTTTCAACATGTTGCTCCCCACTTTTCCGGTATAAATACTATCTCCACTAGTTTATTAGGGATGTCAATTTTAATTTTCTAACAATGTACCTACTAAAATAGAGTACCCTAGCTCGAGGATATTCACATCAAGCATTGCCTGGAATAAGGGAAGGTTGAGAAGGATTGGAGTAAGCAGGTAAATGTTGTTGTTTCTTATCTCCCTATATAAGTTAATTATTTTTGTGTGTTTATTTTGTTTTGGGCTAAGAAGAAGGGGCAATGGAATAATAGGTCAGTCACACTCACTTAAAGAGGTGCAGCCATGAAGCATGGACTTGGGGAGGAGGCAGAGTCATTCATTCCATTGTGAGTTGCTCTCTCTTGTGCGGTTATGTTTCAGAGACGAATGAATGCTTTTGCTGGAAAAAAGCTTAACAAAGAGGAAAAGACAAAAGTTAAAGTAGACTCATTAAATGATAAAGCCATAAACTGCAGTGTGAAGAAAGAAATTACCCACCCTCTGACTGGTAAAATAATTGATGAATTAGCCCAAGAGGTTGCCTATACACTCTATTCCTCATCATGAATTCTCTATTTGTATTCCCTTACAAATTTATTTATTTTGTCATAATACCTAACTTCTTGTCACAGGCGTTTAAAATCTAGCCAACGAGGTTGAACACTGTTTGTGTAAGAAGTTAGATCCGCTATCATTCAACCAACCATCACATTAGCAACCAACACGCCGGCCTGATCACCCCCAGCCATAAGCCCCACATCTGGTATAACTGCTTTTCAACATGTTGCTCCCCACTTTTCTGATATAAATAGATTATCCACTAGCTTATTAGGGGTTTCAATTTCATTTATCTAACAGTATCGACTAGAACATAGTATCCCTTGCTCGAGGTTATTCACGTCAAGCATTTTCTGGAATAAGGAAAGGTTGAGAAGGATTGGTGTAGTAAGGTAAATGTTGTGGTTTCTTATCTTCCTTTATGTTATATTATTTTTATTATTTTTATGTGTTTATTTTGTTTTGGGTTGGGAAGATGGGGCAGTGGAATAAGGTCACATAAAGAGGTATTTTCTTCAATCCAATTTGATGATATAAATAGGTCCCTCTGAGATTGTATATAATTTTCTCTAGTTTTACTGGTGATTTTTGGAGATTGACAGCAAAAATTTGTTGACGGTAGTGACAGTACAGGTTATTATTATTTTATTATTTTTTCATTTTTAGTTTTGTTTTAACTCTTTTATCACCAAAACCATGAGCACTCAGCCCCCACAGCAATTATACTGTGGACCGCGGTCCACAAAGCTTTGTGGACCATGGTCCAAAACGACAGATATGATAGTATATTTAAACTGACATTGTCTCACGTATTATTTTTGATACTTTAGTTGTGTTCACCGAAACTGTAGTTATATTAAAAGGATACTGTAGTTGTGTTGAAATACTGCAATGTATATTTGATGCTTGGATCCCGCGGTCCACAGTATAATTTGCCCAGACCTAAGGCCCAGACCCAATGTATATTTCAATTTTAATTATCTAACATTGTACTTTAGAACAGAGTAGCTCAACCAAACATTGCCTGAAATAAGGAAAGGTTGAGAAGGCGCAGTGGATTAGGGCACTTAAAGTGGTGTTTTCTTCAATCCAGTTCGTCTTTATATAATTTGATAAGGTTGAACTGAAGGCTTTAATGGGTGTGGTAGGTAGAAAATAGGAGTTTGAAGAATTAAACAAACAATGAAACTGATAAATTAACAGGTCTCATTTATGCTCTTTGATTAGTGAATTTGAACCATTCTTTTTTTTTTTTTTTTAAGGTAGTATATTCTACATATCTTTAATTTTTTATGTAAGTTCAATATACAATTTTGTTTTATATTTAAAATAACTTTCATTGTTTTTGTTCTTTTTTAAAAAATTTATTTGAGTATTTAATTGTATTATTACTTATGGAGTATTTGGTTCGGTGTTCATTTTAAACTGATTTAACAGTCTTTTTTACATTTTTAATTTTTAATTATTTTTTGAAGGAACATTTTCTAATTATTATTTATTATTATTATTATTAATTATTATTACTGTTATTTTTATTTATAGCTTTCAGCCATTTTTTGGGTTCATTTCGTTTCAATGTTTTCTATGCTTTTTTTAAGGTGTTCTTTTTATTTTTACAAAAGAGACTTTTTGTTAAGAAGATTACCGAATGAGCTTTGGCCTTTCACTTTTTCCCGGGAATTTAAAATTTATTTGTTTTTATAATTCCCATCTACTCTCTTTTTTTACTCTCAACATACAAAATCGTAGTTTTTATTATGATTAGTTTTTATTATGATTGCACCCTACGCAGCACCCTAAGGTAGGATTTGTAGGGTAAAAAAGTTGCATTTGTTCTTTGCTTTTGTAGTTTTTCCTTATTAATTTCCCATTTTTGTTTGAATTGTGTATTTTCAAAGATCATTTTATAATGTAGAAAGGCCAAAATGTGTTTTCTTGGGGTAGTGGTACAAATGGACAGTTAGGCAGGCCACGGAGAATCTGCTGACAGGTAACAGAAACAAATTAATAGGATGCTTTTGCAATTGCTAGTTATAAACTGCACTTACACCAATTTTTTATCTTATTATATATATATATATATCTCAATGAGGGTAAAGGTCTAACCGGAATGAGAAGTGTGTTGGTCGAACTAGATTCAATATTAACTTGTATATTGTGCTTTATCTTTGGTAGACTAACAATTTTTTTCTAATTTTACCCCCCTTCTTTTTTTCTTTTCCATGTTTTTTACATTATTTATTTATCTATAATGTATTAATTACTTATATTATCTTTTATAATTTTTTTCTCATAATAGTTGTATCATATAATTTTACATTTATGTTGATGTTGATTATATAATATATTATAGTTTCACCATTGTTTTTTGTTTGTTGGGCTCTTAAAGGAGAGAGAGGGAGTGAGAGATGAAAAATAAGAGGGAGAATAAAAAAAAATAGAAGAACCCGCTTTTTGTAGCAACTTCCTTTGTATATCTGTTATGCATCGTGATGGAATTGAAACTTTCTTTTTTCTTCTTAAAGTTATGTTAGGGTGCTGTTGTCCAAATAAGTTCACTTTTAAACCATCCAACTATGGTGTCGTGTCTATTGAACTTTCTGCTCCTAAAATCTGACTTATTGACATTGTTTCGAAAAATGAAGGAATGCCCCAAAGATCATAGAAGCATTGAGCATGGATATGGATCAAGAAACCTACAGATTTTAGGAGCAGAAAGTTCAATAGACCGTCCTGCCTTGCTCCGGATACTATTTGTCATTTTGGTCTAAAAAGTCGGGTTGTTGCTGTGTTTTCTGACTGTTTTCCAACCCAATCTTTTTTTTCAGCTGAAAAAAGTTGGGTTTCACCAACACAGAGGTACGCAGTTGTTCCAGATGAGAATGTATGTTTTTCTGCCCCAACGCTATTCTTTTTGTTTTGCCTTTTGTTGGGTTGGGCAAATGTGTTAAGATATTCATATCGTATCTACACAGGCGACAACGGAAATGAATGTCCCAGAAAACGATGTGAAGAGGATGCGAGTGTGAAATATATCCTTGCACAGTTGCAACCACCCGCCACAAGCACCCAGGAACAAGGCACCACATCGGCTCTGTCAATGCTTTTCAACATGTTGATCCCCACTTTTCTGGTATAAATAGATTACTCCACTAGCTTATTAGGGGTTTCGATTTCATTTATCTAACATTGTACCTACCAGAACATAGTATCCCTTGCTCAAGGTTACATGCCAAGCATTGTCTGGAACAAGGAATGGTTGAGAAGGATTGGATTAAGCAGGCAAATGTTTTGGTTTCTTATCTTCCTTTATAAGTTATTATTTTTCTGTGTTTATTTTGTTTTGGGCTGGGAAGAAGGGGCAGTGGAATAGGTCACTTAAAGAGGTGTTTTCTTCAATGCAGTTGATTGTATATTTGTATATGATGTTATGCTTTGTATAAATAGGTCCGGCCCTTTGAGATTGTATAATTTTTTCTAGATTTACTGGTGATTTTTGTAGATTGACAGCAAGATTTTTTGACTCTGGTGACAGTAAAGGTTTAAGCAGAAACAGTACAGGTTATTTATTTTTTTAAATTTTTAGTTTTCAAACATGTGTCTGGGTCAACAATTGATGAGTCCAGTTTTTATTTTATTAGAAAAAGGTCCTTTTTCAGCCTTTTTTAAAAAACAATTTTTTTTGTTTTGTTCCCCTGTTTTTCCTTCTTTCATGTGTTTTTTTTTTCCATGTATTATGTTTTCCTTTTTTAACCATTTGTTGTTGTTGGTTTTTTTGTGTGTGTGTGTTGTTGTTGGTTTTTAATTAGTTACTCTACATATTTGTAGTTTTCATTGTGTATTTTCAAAGTTCATTGTACAATTTTGAGATTGTATTTTTAAATGACTTATTTTCGGTGGAGTATTTTCAGTGTTTTAGTGTTTTTCCTTATTTTTATCATTTTAAGGGTTCATTTTCATTTGAAACTAGTTTTGTGTTTTTTGTTTTGTTTTAACTCTTTATAGTGTACGTTCGTAACTACCACATTAGCCACCACCATGAGCACCCCCCCAATGCTTTTGGAGGGTAAAAATGTTGCACAGCCATGAAGATGGGGGAGGCAGAGTCACTGGTTTATTCCATTGTGAGTTGCTCTCTCTTGTGTGGTTATGTTTCATAGACGAGTGAATGCATTTGCTGAAAAAATGCTCAACAAAGAGGAAAAGGGAAAAAGGTAAAGTGGACTCATTATTAAAAGATAAAAGCCATAAACTACAGTGTAAAGAAAGGTACCTTCTGACTGGTAAAATAATTGATGAATTGGCCCAAGACCCATACACCGATCCTCATCATGATTAACTTATTCCTGATTTATATTCTTTTACAAATTTATTTATTTTGTCATAATACTTTGTGATAGGGTTATAGTCCAGTTTTACAGTTTTACTAACCTGAGAATTCAAGTATTGTCAGTCTTTTCTTGATCACTTCTTGTTTCAGTGGTTTAAAATCTTGGCAAGGAGGTTGAACACTCTCAGTGTAAGAAGTTAGATCCGCAATCAAGGACCCAGCAACAAGGCATTGGCTCTGTCAATGCTTTTCAACATGTTGCTCCCCACTTTTCCGGTATAAATACTATCTCCACTAGTTTATTAGGGATGTCAATTTTAATTTTCTAACAATGTACCTACTAAAATAGAGTACCCTAGCATGAAGCATTGCCTGGAATAAGGAAAGGTTGGGAAGGATTGGAGTAAGCAGGTAAATGTTGTGGTTTTTTATCTCCCTATATAAGTTAATTATTTTTGTGTGTTTATTTTGTTTTGGGCTAAGAACGGGCAATGGAATTATAGGTCAGTCACTCACTTAAAGAGATGCAGCCATGAAGCATTGACTGGGGGAGGAGGCAGAGTCATTCATTCCATTGTGAGTTGCTCTCTCTTGTGCGGTTATGTTTCAGAGACGAATGAATGCTTTTGCTGGAAAAAAAGCTTAACAAATAGGAAAAGACAAAAGTTAAAGTAGACTCATTAAATGATAAAGCCATAAACTGCAGTGTGAAGAAAGAAATTACCCACCTTCTGACTGGTAAAATAATTGATGAATTAGCCCAAGAGGTTGCCTATACACTATTCCTCATCGTGAATTCTCTATTTGTATTCCCTTACAAATTTATTTATTTTGTCATAATACCTAACTTCTTGTCACAGGCGTTTAAAATCTAGCCAACGAGGTTGAACACTGTTTGTGTAAGAAGTTAGATCCGCTATCATTCAACCAACCATCACATTAGCAACCAACACGCCGGCCTGAGCACCCCCAGCCATAAGCCCCACATCTGGTATAAATGCTTTTCAACATGTTGCTCCCCACTTTTCTGATATAAATAGATTATCCACTAGCTTATTAGGGGTTTCAATTTCATTTATCTAACAGTACCGACTAGAACATAGTATCCCTTACTCAAGGTTATTCACGTCAAGCATTTTCTGGAATAAGGAAAGGTTGAGAAGGATTGGTGTAGTAAGGTAAATGTTGTGGTTTCTTATCTTCCTTTATGTTATATTATTTTTATTATTTTTATGTGTTTATTTTGTTTTGGGTTGGGAAGATGGGGCAGTGGAATAAGGTCACTTAAAGAGGTATTTTCTTCAATCCAATTTGATGATATAAATAGGTCCCTCTGAGATTGTATATAATTTTCTCTAGTTTTACTGGTGATTTTTGGAGATTTGACAGCAATTTTTTTTTGACTCTAGTGAGATAGTACAGGTTATTATTATTATTATTTTTTTTTTTCATTTTTAGTTTTGTTTTAACTCTTTTATCACCAAAACCATGAGCACTCAGCCCCCACAGCAATTATACTGTGGACTGCGGTCCACAAAGCTTTGTGGACCATGGTCCAAAACGACAGATATGATAGTATATTTAAACTGACATTGTCACGTATTATTTTTATTATATTATCAAATGAAACTGCAATTGAATTGAAATGAAATTGCAGTGTATACAAAATGAAACTGAATAACAATTTCACATATTTCATGTTCACCGAAACTGTAGTTATATTAAAAGGATACTGTAGTTGTGTTGAAATACTGCAATGTATATTTGATGCTTGGATCCCGCGGTCCACAGTATAATTTGCCCAGACCCAATGTATATTTCAATTTTAATTATCTAACATTGTACTTTAGAACAGAGTAGCTCATACCAAACATTGCCTGAAATAAGGAAAGGTTGAGAAGGCGCAGTGGATTAGGGCACTTAAAGTGGTGTTTTCTTCAATCCAGTTTGGCTTTATATAATTTGATAAGGTTGAACTGAAGGCTTTAGTGGGTGTGGTAGGTAGGAAATAGGAGTTTGAAGAATTAAACAAACAATGAAACTGATAAATTAACAGGTCTCATTTATGCTCTTTGATTAGTGAATTTGAACCATTCTTTTTTTTTTTTTTATTTTTTTTTTTAGATAGTATATTCTACATATCTTTAATTTTTAATGTAAGTTCAATATACAATTTTGTTTTATATTTAAAATAACTTTTATTGTTTTTGTTTGTTCTTTTTTTAAAAATTAATTTTTAATGTAAGTTCAATATACAATTTTGTTTTATATTTAAAATAACTTTTATTGTTTTTGTTTGTTCTTTTTTTAAAAATTTATTTGAGTATATTTAATTGTATTATTACTTACGGAGTATTTTTTCGGTGTTCATTTTAAACTAATTTAACAGTCTTTTTTAATTTTTAATTATTTTTTGAAGGAACATTTTCTAATTATTATTATTAATTAATTATTAATTATTACTATTATTATTATTATTATTATTATTATTATTATTATTATTATTATTATTTTTTATAGCTTTCAGCCATTTTTTTGGGTTCATTTTTACTCAATGTTTTCTTTGCTTTTTTTGATTGTTTTTGTTTTTTTTTTTAAGGTGTTCTTTTTATTTTTACAAAAGGGACTTTTTGTTTAGAAGATTACCGAATGAGGTTTGGCCTTCCACTTTTTCCCGGGAATTTAAAATTTATTTGTTTTTATTTATAATTCCCATCTACTCTCTTTTTTTACTCTCAACATACAAAATTGTGCCACAAAGTCGTAGTTTTTATTATGATTGGCACCCTACGCACCCTAAGGTAGGATTTGTAGGGTAAAAAAGTTGCATTTGTTCTTTGCGTTTGTAGTTTTTCCTTATTAATTTCCCATTTTTGTTTGAATTGTGTATTTTCAAAGATCATTTTATAATATGTGGAAAGGCCAAAATGTGTTTTCTTGGGGTAGTGGCACAAATGGACAGTTAGGCCATGGAGAATCTGCTGACAGGTAACAGAAACAAATTAATAGGATGCTTTTGCAATTGCTAGTTATAAACTGCACTTACACCAATTTCTTATCTTATAATATATATATATATATATATATATATATCATATTGAGTTTATATATATAAACTCAATGAGGGTAAAGGTCTAATCGGAATGAAAAGTGTGTTGGTCGAACTAGATTCAATATTAACTTGTATATTGTGCTTTATCTTTGGTACACTCACAATTTTTTTCTAATTTTACCCCCCTTCTTTTTTTCTTTTCCATGTTTTTTACATTATTTATTTATCTATAATGTATTAATTACTTATATTATCTTTTATATTTTTTTTCTCATAATAGTTGTATCATATAATTTTACATTTATGTTGATGTTGATTATATAATATATAATATATTATAATTTCACCATTGTTTTTTGTTTATTGGGCTCTTAAAGGAGAGAGAGGGAGTGAGAGATGAAAAATAAGAGGGAGAATAAAAAAATAGAAGAACCCGCTTTTTGAAGAGCAACTTTCTTTGTATATGTGTTATGCATCGTGATGGAATTGAAACTTTCTTTTTTCTTCTTAAAGTTATGTTAGGGTGCTGTTGTCCAAATAAGTTCACTTTTAAACCATCCAACTATGGTGTCTATTGAACTTTCTGCTCCTAAATTCTGACTTTTTGACATTGTTTCGAAAAATGAAGGAATGCCTACAGATTTTAGGAGCAGAAAGTTCAATAGACCTTCCTGCCTTGCTCCGAATACTATTTGTCAGATTGGGTTGGAAAACAGTCAGAAAACACAGCAACAACCTGATTTTTTAGACCAAATATAACAAAACGAAAAGAACTCCAAGACATTCAGGAATACATTCAAAGATAACATAAAGAACAAAATCAAAAGCACAAATATAATGAAGCGAGAATAACCCATAAATGCATGAAAAGCATAAAGAGAAAACCAAAAACTACACAATAGCACTCGAAAATGCTATAAATTAAGAAAAGCAAACTAAATATTTCAAAAATACTCCTTAGAAAATAAAAAACAAAAATATAACGAAACGAAAAGAACTCTAAGAAATTCAGGAACACATTGATGAAAACCACAACGGACAAAAATAAAAGGCACAAATATATCAAAACGAAAATAACCCAAAAAATGCAGTGAATCAAAAACTACACAAGAACACTGAAAAATGATATAAATTAAAGAAAACATACTAAATACCCGAAATTACTCCTTATAAAATAACTTAATAAAAATGATCTTTAGAAATACACAATTTCAAATTAAAAATACGCTAAAAGAACGCTAACAACAAAATATGAACGGTAAGAAGGAAAATTAATGCATGAAAAAAAAATATACACAAACATAACGAAGCGAAAAGCAAGACATTCATTGAACGCATTCAAAGCAAAACGTCCTCATGGACAAACATAACGAAACAAAATATCACCCAAAACTACACAAGAACACTTGAAAAATGCTATAAATAAAGGAAAACGCACTAAATACGTCCCAACAAAAACAAAACAAACAGTAATTAAAAGAGGAAACTAAAGCATGGGAAAAAACAAAAAAACATACAAATATAACAAAATGAAAAGAACTCCAACACATTCAGGAACACATTCAAAGAAAAAAGCAATATACAAAAATAAAAGTCACAAATATAACAAAGCAAAAATAGCACAAAAATGTAGGGAAAACATAAAGAGACAAAAAACAACTAAATACATCATAAATACTCCTTAATAAATAAATGAATTCATTACTCCTAATAAAAATACCTTTAAAAGTTATTTATAAAAAAAAATATAAGTATTATAATAATTATTAAATGACCATTGGAAATATACAATTCAAACCAAAAATATGCCGAAAGAACGCAAACGAACAAAATGAAGGTAAAAAGAGGAAATTTACGCATGGAAAAAAAACAAAAAATGCAAAAATATAACGAAGCCAAAAGAACTCCAAGACATTCATGAACGCATTCAAAGCAAAATGTCATGGACAAACATAACAAAGCAAAAATATCACCCAAAACTACACAAGAACACTTGAAAAATGCTATAAATAAAGGAAAACGCACTAAATACACCAAAAGAACGCTAACAACAAAATATGAACAGTAAAAAGGGAAATAAATGCATGGGAAAAGAATATATACACAAACATAATGAAGCGAAAAGAACTCCAAGACATTCATGAACGCATTCAAAGCAAACCGTCATGGACAAACATAACAAAGCAAAAATATTACCCCATTCATGAACGCATTCAAAGCAAAAATAGCACAAAAATGCAAGGAAAACATATGTATGTTGTTAGATGAATAAGGGTTAGTTAGAATTAGGTGCTTATTCTCTCATTTGAATTTCAAATCCTTTGGCTGGTACTCTTCCAACCTTTGTATAAATAGGGTTCCTCTTGTATAGAAATATATGAGAGTATACACTGTTCTTGTATTTCAACATTTAACATATGTAAAGCATAACATCATATACAAACACAAAATCAATTGAATTGAAGAAACACCACTTTAAATGACCTATTCCACTCCCCCTCTTCCCAGTCCAAAACAAAACAAACACAAAAAATAAAAAAATAAAAACATAGAAAGGGAGATAAGAAACCAAAAAATGTACCTGCTAACTCCAATCCTTCTCAACCTTCCCTTATTCCAAACAAGGCTTAATGTGAATATCCTCAAGCTAGGATACTCTGTTCAAGTCTATAAATTGTTAGATAAATGAAATTGGAATCCTTAATAAGGTAGTGGAGTATTCTATTTATATTGGAAGAGAGGGAAGCAACATGTTTTAAAGCATTTACAGAGCCGATGTGATACCTTGTGGTTAGGTGCTGAGGTCAGTCCTGTTACGTGGTGGTTGCAAATGTGATGGTTGGTTGAATGATGGCGGATCTAACTTCTTGCACTAACAGTGTTCAACCTCTTTGCCTAGACATTAAACCTCTGTGAAAAGAGTGATCGAGAACATACCTACAGTACTTGAACTTTTAGGTTAGTAAAACTGTAAAAGTGACCCATCATGAAGTATTAAGAGAATACAAATATAGAAGAAACTAATCATGATGAGGAACAGTATATAGGCAATCTCTTGGAGCAATTAATCAATTATTTTACCTGTCAGAAGGTGGACAATTTCTTGCTTTACATTGCAGTTTATTGCTTTATCTTTTAATGAGTCCACTTCACCTTTCACTTTCCCTCTTTGTTGAGCTTTATTTTCAACAAATGCATTCATTCGTCTCTGGAAAAAATAAATAAATAAATAAATAATTGCAGTGGAATAAACCAGTGACTCTATCTCCCCCAATCATAGATTCATGGCTGCAACATTTTTTCCCTCCAAATCCTACTTTAGGGTGCCGGCATTAACCTGAAATTCAACGTCTTAAGGTGCCCATTTCCGGCGAAAGGCGGATTGGCGCAGGAGAGTGTTTGAGATGGAGAGAACGCCAAAAAAATCAGAGAAATAGGAAACGTGAACTGCAAGGAATAGGAAACCAATCCTAATGATGAATGAAACTCATTCGGTAATTAAGGAAAATTAAGGATAGCAGACTAAATATGTCAAAAATAAAAGTATTCACTATTCCTAATATACCTTTAAAATTATAAGTACTAAACTACTAAATTATTAAATGATCTTTGGAAATACATAATTCAAATTAATAATATGCAAAAAGAAAGCTAACAAAAAAAATGGACGGTAAAAAGGGATAATTAATGCATGGGAAAAATAAAAAAATACACATACAACGAAACAAAAAGAACATCAAGATATTCAGGAACACATTAAAAGAAAAACGCAACGGACAAAAATATAACGAAAAAAAATAAACCAAAACTACACAAAAACACTTGAAAATTGCTATAAATTAAGGAAAACAGACTAATAACGCCGAAATTAATCCACTTAAAAAATAAAAGAATTCACTATTCCTAATGGAAATACCTTTACCCTTCAATAAAAAAAATAGAAATACCTTAAAAGTTATTTACTGAATTTTAAAACGATATTTGGAGCTACCCAATTCAAACAAAAAATATGCCGAAAGAACGCTAACAAAAACAATAAACAACGTTGGAATTAATTTTTAGAAAATAAAAGCGTTCACTATTCCTAATGGAAATACAAGTTATTTACTGAATTTCAAAACGATATTTGAAACTACCCAATTCAAACAAAAAAATGCCAAAAGAACGCAAACAAAAACAATGAATAGTAAATAGGAAAATTTAATACATGGAGAAAAACACACAAATATAACAAAACGAAAAGAACTCCACATTCAGGAATACATCCAAGGAAAACATAATGAACAAAATCAAAAGCACAAATATAATGAAGCGAGAATAACCCATAAATGCATGAAATACATAAAGAGAAAACCAAAAACTACACAATAACACTCGAAAAATGCTATAAATTAAGAAAAATAAATTAAATATTTCGAAAATACTCCTTAGAAAATAAAAACACAAATATAACAAAACCAAAGAACTCTAAAAATTCAGGAACACGTTGAGAATGAAAAACACAACGAACAAAAACAAACAAATATATCAAAACAAAAATAACCCAAAAAATGCAGTGAACAAAAAGCTACACACGAAACACTTGAAAATGCTATAAATTAAAGAAAACATACTAAATACGTCGAAATTACTCCTTATAAAATAAAAGAATTCACTATTCTTAATAAAAATGATCTTTAGAAATACGCAATTCAAACTAAAAATATGCCAAAAGAATGCTAACAACAAAATATGAACAGTAAAAAGGGAAATTAATGCATGGGAAAAAAAAATATACACAAACATAACGAAGCGAAAAGAACTCCAAGACATTCATGAACGCATTCAAAGCAAAACGTCATGGACATACATAACGAAGCAAAAATATTACCCCAAAACTACACAAGAACACTTGAAAAATGCTATAAATAAAGGAAAACGCACTAAATACGCCAAAAGAACGCTAACAACAAAATACGAACGTCATGGACAAACATAACGAAGCAAAAATATTATCCAAAATTACACAAGAACACTTGAAAATGCTATAAATAAAGGAAAACGCACTAAATACGCCAAAAGAACGCTAACAACAAAATATGAACGGTAAAAAGGGAAATTAATGCATGAGAAAATATATATATATATATATATATATATATATACACACACAAACATAACAAAACGAAAAGAACTCCAAGACATTCATGAACACATTCAAAGCAAAACGTCATGGATAAACATAACGAAGCAAAAATATCACCCAAAACTACACAATGTGAACGGTAATAAAAAGGGAAATTAATGCATGAGAAAAAAATATATACACAAACATAACGAAGCGAAAAGAACTCCAAGACATTCATTGAACGCATTCAAAGCAAAACGTCATGGACAAACATAACGAAGCAAAAATATCACCCAAAACTACACAAGAACACTTGAAAATGCTATAAATAAAGGAAAATGCACTAAATACATCCTAACAAAAACAAAATAAACAGTAATTAAAAGGGGGAAATTAATGCATGGAAAAAAACAAAAAACACACAAATATAACGAAAGGAAAAGAACTGCAAGACATTCAGGAATACATTCAAAGAAAAAAACAATGTACACAAACAAAAGTCACAAATATAACAAAGCAAAAATAGCACAAAATTGTAAGAAAAACATAAAGAGACAAAAAACAACTAAATACATCATAAATGGACAAAAACAAAAGTCATTGAACAAAAATAGATATTCAGAAACACATTCATTGAAAAACGCAATGGACAAAAACAAAAGTCACAAATATAACAAAGCAAAAACAGCACAAAAATGCAGGAAAAACATAAAGAGAAAGAAGCAAAAACTACACAAGAACACTTGAAAACATACAAAATACGTCGAAAATACTCCTAAAAAAATATAAGAATTCACTATTCCTAATAAAAATACCTTTAAAAGGTATTTAAAAAATATAAGTGTCTGGAATGTTCATGTTTATGATTATTATTTTCAATAACCAATGGTAATTAATAGAGCAACCAAGCATAGAATCTGGCCCTTTACAACAAACATCAAAGATTACTGCCATGTTCTTACCGAAGAGAAGTTCAAATTCATTAATCATAGAAAATTAATGAGAAAAGGCCATTTACCTGTCATATTCTTATCAGTTTCACTGTTTAATTCTTCAAGCTCTCTATTTTTACCCCTCACTTAACCTTCCCTTCAACCTGATCAATTATGTATGTAAAGCATAACATCATATACAAATAGACAATCACAATTGGATTGAAGAAAACACCTCTTTAAGTGACCTATTCCACTACCCCTTCTTCCCAGTCCAAAACAAAACAGACAAAAAAAATAAAAACATAGAAAGGAAGATAAGAAACCAAAAATTTTTACCTGCTTACTCCAATCCTTCTCAACCTTCCCTTATTCCAAACAAGGCTTGATGTGAATATCCTCGAGCTAAGGATACTCTGTTCTAGTCAGTAAATTGTTAGATAAATGAAATTGGAATATAGTGGAGTATTCTATTTATATTGGAAGAGTTGGTAGCAATATGTTGAAAAGCATTACAAAGCCGATGTGATACCTTGTGGTTAGGCGCTCAAGTCCCTGTTACGTGGTGGTTGCGGATGTGTTGAATGATGACGGATCTAACTTCTTACACTAACAGTGTTCAACCTCCTTGCCTAAATATTGAACCTCTGAAAAGAGTGATCAAGAATGTGACAATACTTGAATTTTCAGGTTAGTAAAATTGTAAAACTGCACTATAACCCCATCCGGAGTATTAAGAGAATACAAATATAGAAGAAACTAATCATGATGAGGAACATCTCTTGGGGCAATTAATCAATCATTTTACCTGTCAGAAGGTGGGTAATTTCTTTCTTTACGCTGCAGTTTATGGCTTCATCTTTCAATAAGTCCACTTTACCTTTCACCTAACGACACGAGAGAGCAACTCACAATGGAACAAACCAGTGACTCTGCCTCCTCCAATCATAGCTTCATGGCTGCAACATTTTTACCCTCCAAATCCTACTTTAGGGTGCCTGCATTAACCTGAAATTTGACATCCTCCATTGTCCATTTCCAGCAAAAGGCGGATTTGCGGGGGAGAGTGTTTGAGATATAGAGAACGCTGAAAAAACAAAGAAATATGAAACCCAAACTGCTTGGAAATAGGAAACCAACAACAAACTCCAACGGGAAAATTTGTTTATGATATTGGGAATTTTAAAAATAAATAGATTTTAAATTTCCGGGAAAAAGTCAAAAGACAAAACTAATTCGGTAATCTACTCCTAAAGGTAGGTACAGAAAGTTCCTTAGGATGAATGGAAATTATAAAAACAACACTTTAAAAAAAAAAAATTAAAAAGTATTGAAAAACCACACAAGAGAGAGCAACTCACAATGGAATAAACCAGTGACTCTGTCTCCCCCAATCATAGATTCATGGCTGCAACATTTTTACCCTTCAAATCGTACTTTAGGGTGCCAGCATTAACGTGAAATTCCATTGTCTGGAATGTTCAAGTTGATTTTTACTTTCAATAACAACCAATCGTAATTAATAGAGGAACCGAACAAAAAATCTGACACTATACAATAAACATCAAAGATTACTGCCATGATCCTACCAAAGAAAAGTTCAAATTCATTAATCAAAGAGCACTAATAAGAGAAGGTCATTTACCTGTGATTTCCTATTAGTTTCACTGTTTAATTCTTCAAGTTCTTTAATTTCCATCTTCCACTTAGCCTTTAGTACAACCTGATCAATTATATAGAGTATAACATCATATACAAATATACAATCAACTGGATTTAAGAAAACACCTATTTAAGTGACCTATTCCACTGCCCCTTCTGTCCCAGCCCAAAACAAAACAAACACAGGAAAATAATAACTTCTTAAGCAGGATAAGAAACCACAGCATTTAACTGCACAACATTTAACTGCTTAAGCAGGATAAGAAACCACAACATTTAACTGCTCACCCCGTCCCCAATCCTTCTCAACCTCGAGCTACGAATACTCTGTTCTGGTTGGTACAATGTTAGATAAATGAAATTGAAATCCCTAATAAGTTAGTGGAGTATTTTATTTATACCAGAAAAGTGGGGAGCAACATGTTGAAATGCAATGACAGAGCCGCTGTGGTGCTTGTGGCTGGGTGCTCTGGTCAGTCCCGTTTAGTACTGGTTGCTAATGTGATATGGCGGATCTAACTTCTTACACTATCAGTGTTCAACCTCTTTGCCTAGATATTAAACCTCTGTGACAAGAAGTGATCGAGAACAGACCTACAATACTTGAATTTTCAGGTCAGTAAAAGTGCACTATAACCCCTCACGAAGTATTATGACAAAATAAATAAATTTGTAAGAGAATACAAATAGAGAAGTTAATCATGATAAGGAACAGTGTATAGGCAATCTCTTGGGCCAATTAATCAATTACTTTACCAGTCAGAAGGTGGGTAATTTCTTTCTTTACATTGCAGATTATTGTTTTATCTCTTAATGAGTCCACTTAACCTTTCACTTTTCCTCTTTGCTGAGTTTTATTTTCAGCAAATGCATTCATTCGTCTCTGAAATGGGAAAAAAAAAAATTTGCAAAATACAATGGAATAATTTGCAAAAATTTGCAAAAAATTTGCAAAATACATTCATTCGTCTCTTAAAAGATAACCACGCAAGAGAGAGCAACTCACAAGAGTCACAATGGAATAAACTAGTGACTCTGTCTCCCCCAATCATATGGCTGCAACATTTTTAGCCTCCAAGTCGTACTTTAGGGTGCCGGCATTAACCTGAAATTCCATTATCTGGAATGTTGAAGTGGATTTTTACTTTCAATAACCAATGGTAATTAATAGAGCAACCAAACAAAGAATCTGGCACTATGCAATAAACATCAAAGATTACTGCCATGATCCTACCGAAGAGAAGTTCAAATTCATTCATTCATTAATCAAAAAGCACCAATAAGAGGTCATTTACCTGTTAATTTCCTATTAGTTTCACTGTTTAATTCTTCAAGTTCTTTATTTTCCACCTTCCACTTAGCCTTTAATACAACCTGATCAATTATATAAAACATAACATCATATACAAATATACAATCAACTGGATTTTAAGAAAACACCTATTTAAACCTATTCCACTGCCCCTTCTTTCCCAGCCCAAAACAAAACAAACACAGAAAAATAATAACTTATAAAGAGGGATAAGAAATAACAACATTTACCTGCTTACTCCAATCCTTCTCGATCTCGTGCTAGGGATACTCTGTTCTAGTTGGTACAATGTTAGATAAATTAAAACTAAAAATTTTAAAAATAAATAAATAACCTCTACTGTTTCTGCTTAAACCTTTACTGTAAGCAGAGTAAAAAAATCTTGCTGTCAATCTCCAAAAATCACCAGTAAAACTAGAAAAATTATACAATCTCATAGGGACGTATTATACAAAGCATAACCATCATATACAAATATACAATCATTATGAGGAACAGTGTATCTCTTGGGCCAATTCATCAATTATTTTACCAGTCAGAAGGTGGGTAATTTCTTTCTTTACACTGTAGTTTATGGCTTTATCTTTTAATGAGTCCACTTTACCTTTTCCCTTTTCCTCTTTGCTCTGCGTTCTTTCAGCAAATGCATTCATTCGTCTATGAAACATAACACACACAAGAGAGAGCAACTCACAATGGAATAAACCAGTGACTGCCTCCCCCAATCATAGCTTCATGGGCTGCAACTTTTTTACCCTCCAAATCCTACTCTAAGGCGCCAGCATTAACCTGAAATTCGACATCCTCCGGTGCCCATTTCCGGCAAAAGAATGGTTCGAATTCATTAATAAAAGAGCATTAATGAGAGAAGGTCATTTACCTTTCAATTTCTTATCAGTTTCACTGTTTAATTCTTCAAGCTCTTTATTTTCTACCACCCACTTAGCCTTCAGTTCAACCTTATCAATCAACTATATAAAGCACAACATCATATACAAATATACAATCAACTGTATTGAAGAAAACACCTCTTTAAGTGACCTATTCCACTACCCCCTTCTTCCCAGCCCAAAACACACAGAAAAATAACTTATAAAGGGAGATAAGAAACCACAGCATTTACCTTCTTTCTCCAATCCTTCTCAACCTTCCATATTTCAGGCAATGCTTGAGGTAAATATCCTCGAGCTAGGGATACTCTGTTCTAAGCAGTACAATGTTAGATAATTGGAATTGAAATCCCAAATAAGCTAGTGGAGTATTCTATTTATACCGTAAAAGTGGGGAGCAACATGTTGAAAAGTATTGATGAAACCGATGTGGTGCCTTGGGGCTGGGTGTTCATGGTGGTTGCTAATGTGGTGGTTACAAACATACACTGCAAAGAGTTAAAACAAAACAAAACAAAAAAACACAAAACTAGTTTGAAATGAAAATGAACCCTTAAAATGAGTCATTTTAAAATACAATCTCAAAATTGTACAATGAACTTTGAAAATACACAATCAAAACTACAAATATGTAGAGTACGTATTAGAAAACAAACAAAAAAAAAAAACAAAAAACAAAAAAAAAAACAAAAAAAAACAAACAAACAAACAAACAAACAAAAAAACAAACAAAACAAAACAAAACAAACAAAAAAAAATGGTTAAAAAGAAAAACTTAAACATGGGAAAAAAAAAAAAAAAACATAAATATAACAAAGCGAAAAAAAACCCAAGAGAGAAGGAAAAACTGGGGGAAAAAACAAAAAATTATTTTTTTTTAGAAAGGCTGAAAATCATAGGACCTTTTTCTAATAAAATAAAAACTGGACTCATCAATTGTTGACCCACACACATGTTTGAAAACTAAAATTTAAAAAAAAAAAAAAATAAATAAATAAATTTAAAAAAAAAAGTTAAATAAATAACCTGTACTGTTTCTGCTTAAACCTTTACTGTCACCAGAGTCAAAAAATCTTGCTGTCGAACTCCAAAAATCACCAGTAAAAACTAGAAAGAATAATACAATCTCAGAGGGACCTATTTATACAAAGCATAACATCATATACAAATATACAACCAACTGCATTGAAGAACACCTCTTTGAGTGACCTATTCCACTGCCCCTTCATCCCAGCCCAAAACAAAATAAACACAGAAAAATAATAACATATAAAGGAAGATAAGAAACCAAAACATTTACCTGCTTACTCCAATACTTCTCAACCTTTCTTTACTCCAGACAATGCTTGGCGTGAATAACCTCGAGCAAGGGATACTATGTTCTAGTAGGTACAATGTTAGATAAATGAAATTGAAACACCTAATAAGCTAGTGGAGTAATCTATTTATACCAGAAAAGTGGGGAGCAACATGTTGAAAAGCATTGACAGAGCTGATGTGGGTGCTTGTGGCTGGGTGCTCAGGTCAGCCCTGTTACGTGGTGGTTGCTAATGTGATGGTTGGTTGAATGATGGCGAACCTAACTTCTTACACTAACAATGTTCAACCTCCTTGCCTAGATTTTAAACCCCTGTGACAAGAAGTGATCGAGAACAGACCTACAATTTTCAGGTTAGTAAAACTGTAAAATTGCACTATAACCCTATCACGAAGTATTATGACAATAAATAAATTTGTAAGAGAATACAAATAGAGAATACATTAATCATGAAAAGGAACAGTGTATAGGCAATCTCTTGGGCCAATTCATCAATTATTTTACCAGTCAGAAGGTGGGTAATGTCTTTCTTCACACTGTAGTTTATGGCTTTATCTTTTAATGAGTTCACTTCAACTTTTGCCTTTTCCTCTTTGTTGAGCTTTTTTCCAGCAAAAGCATTCACTCGTTCGGAAACTTAACCACACAAGAGAGAGCAACTCATAATTGAATAATCCAATAACCACACAAGAGAGAGCAACTCACAATTGAATAAACCAGTGTCTCTGCCTCCCCTAGTCATAGCTTCATGGCTGCAACTTTTCTATATACAAGTATACAATCAAATGGATTGAAGAAAACACCTCTTAAAGTGACCTATTCCACTGCCCCTTCTTCTCAGCCAAAAACAAACTAAACACAGAAAAAATAATAACTTATGAAGGGAGATAAGAAACCACAACATTTACCTGCTTACTCTAATCCTTCTCAACCTTTCCTGATTCAAGGCAATGCTTGATGTGAATATCCCCAAGCTAGGGATACTCCGGTTTAGTACGTACAATGTTAGATAATTAAAATTGAAATCCCGAATAAGCTAGTCGAGTATTCTATATATACCGGAAAAGTGGAGAGCAACAAGTTGAAAAGCATTGACAGAGCCGATGTAGTGCCTTGTTGCTGGGTGCTTGTGGTGGTTGCTAATGTGATGGTTGGTTGAATGACTGCGGATCTAACTTCTTACACTAACAGTGTTCAACCTCCTTGCCTAGATTTTAAACCCCTGTAACAAGAAGTGATTGATAACAGACATACAATACTTGAATTCTTGGGTTAGTAAACCTGTAAAAGTGCACTAAAACCCTATTGCAAAGTCTTATACTATTATGAAAAAATAAATATATATTTGTAAGACAGTACAAATAGAGAATAAGTTAATCGTGATGAGGAACAGTGTCTGTATAGGCAATCTCTTGGGCCAATTCATCAATTATTTTACCATTAAGAAGTTGGGTAATTTATTTCATTACAAGGTAGTTTATGGCTTTATCTTTTAACGAGTCCACTTTACCTTTTCCCTTTTCATCTTTGTTGAGCTTTCTTTCAGCAAATGCATTCATTTCGTCTCTGAAACATAACCACACATGAGAGAGCAACTCACAATGGAATAAACCAGTGAATATGCCTCCCCCAATCATAGCTTCATGCCTGCAACTTTTTTATATACAAATATACAATCAAATGGATTGAAGAAAACACCTCTTAAAGTGACCTATTCCACTGCCCCTTCTTCTCAGCCAAAAACAAAATAAACACAGAAAAAATAATAACTTATGAAGGGAGATAAGAAACCACAACATTTACCTGCTTACACCAATCCTTCTCAGCCTTTCCTTATTCCAGGCAATGCTTGATGTGAATATCAGCTAGGGATACTCTGTTTTAGTAGGTACAATGTTAGATGATTAAAATTGAAATCCCTAATAAGCTAGTGGAGTATATTCTATTTATACTGGAAAAGTGGGGAGCAACATGTTGAAAACATTGACAGAGCCAGTGTGGTGCCTTGTTGCTGGGTGCTTGTGGTGGTTGCTAATGTGATGGTTGGTTGAATGATGGCAGATCTAACATCTTACACTAACAGTGTTGAACCTCCTTGCCACGATATTAAACCTCTGTGACAAGAAGTGATCGAGAACAAACCTACAATACTTGAACTATCATGTTAGTAAAACTGCAAAAGTGCACTATAACCTGTTACAAAGTATTATGACAAAATAAAATAAATTTGTAAGATAATACAAATAGAGAAGAAGTTAATCATGATGAGGAACAGTGTATAGGCAATCTCTTGGGCCAATTCATCAATTATTTTACCAGTCAGAAGGTGGGTAATTTCTTTCTTTACACTGTACTTTAGACTTTACCTTTTCCCTTCTCTTTTTTGATCTTTTTTCCACAAATGCATACACAAGAGAGAGCAACTTACAATGAAATAAATCAGTGACTCTGCCTCCCCCGATCATAGCTTCATGGCTGCAACTTTTTTACCCTCCAAATCCTACTTTAGGGGCCGGCATTCACCTGAAATTCGACGTCCCCCGGTGCCCGTTTCCGGCGGATTGGCGCGGTAGAGAGTGTTTGAGACGGAGAGAATTTTAGGGGTGGGAGAGAACTCCGAAGAAACAAAGAAATAGGAAATCTAAACTGCTTGGAAATAGGAAACCCTAAATCTGAGGGCAAACAAATTTTGCGGGCATTAACCTGAAATTCGACGCGACCGTTTCCGGCGGAAGGCTGGTGCAGGAGACTGGGAGAGACTGTTTGAGACGGAGAGAACGGCCGAAAAAAAAAAAAAAAAAAAAAAAAAAAAAAAAAATTGTGACTCCAACGGTAAAAAAAAATAGGAAACCCAACCCGCTTATAAATAGGAAACCCCGAACTCCAACGGTAAAAAAAAATTGTGCTATTTGAAAATTAAAATCTTAAAAATAAATAAAGTCGGTCGGTCACTTATTTTAATATTTTATTTAAACATTTTGACTCACTAAAATTATCTGTGTTATTTTCGCAAAGACATAAATACAGATTTAAATAAATAAATAAATGGACTGACTCCCTCCTCGTTGAGGGAATTTAAAATTTATTTATTTTTGTATTGCTAATAGCCCAAATTTTCTTTTAAACATAATTTCCTTTTTTTCCCAATGTCTTTCATTTATTTGTTATAATATAAATATAAATATAAATATATAAATATTTTGGGTTAAAAAAAAAACGAAAATATAAGTCATGTCATACTCGTAACGCAACAAAATTAATAAATTTTATTATCACAATTTATTTAGCTCGAACGAAATCACAATATATCAAACAATAAACATTATGACTATTGAAGACCCATAGTCCCTTTTCTAAGTAACTTTTTTCTTTTTGAAAATAAGCCAAACAATAATGGGTTGTTTGGTATACATGAATTGCATTTCAATTCCATCCCAACTTTTTGTCATTCCAATTACCATGTTTGGTTTTAGAGAATTGCAATTCCCTCATTTTGTTGAATTGCAATTCAAGGGTCGTGGGAAATGAAAAAATATATGAAATGACACTACAACCCTGAGTTATTATTACTATTATTATTATTACACATTACACAAGTGTATTTTAATTTTTATACCGCTTATTTCATTCTCAATTTCAATAGTTATATAATATAAAGGGATAACTCAAGTGACAAATGAGCTCTCAAAACCTACAACTCTATAAGCTTGGGAAAGCTCTCGAGGAAGCTCGACATCGTAAAACTTTTTATTCATATTTTATTCAATCTTATTCTTTTTAACCGAATTATAATTCTTTTCTCCCATAATTCTTTCATTCTATAACCAAACCCCTCGTAAAACTTTTAGCTCAAACTATCCTATAGACCAACAAAAAAATTAATGAAATTCTTTATTTTTTTTATTTAGTAATCCACAAGATATTATTCCAACTACTAGTTCTGTGCATGTAGCTTAGGGAAACTTTATGATATATGGGATGCAGTCGTATTTAATGATACTGGTCAGGCTTTTTTATGGAATTGTGATTAATGATGAGCATGGTAACTTTGTGGGAATTGTGGCGGCGAATAATGGGTCGTTGGCATGTTGGATCCCATTTGGCCGAAGCGGTCAAAGAGGCTTTAGGATCCGAACTTATTAAGGATCTCTGTTTTATCAGATTGTCAAAATGATAAATGGCACTGTACTCGACCATTTTTATGCAGGTTTGTGTGATTAATGAGTGCCGAGATTTCAAATGACACTTTGAGGTGGTGTCTTGCCTGTTTATCAATCGATCAACGAATAAGTTTGTTCATTCTTATGCAGATTGTGTGATCAACGAGTGCTGAGATTTCAAATGACACTTTGAGATGGTGTCTTGCCAGTTTATCCATCGATCAGAAAATAAGCTTGTTCATACTTTAGCAATGACAGCTCGTTATCAAGCTGATTATATTGTTTGGTTATCTTATATTATTGTTATTGATTGTATTGCACATCTTTATTAATAAAAGTTGTTATTTTCCAAAAAAAAATAATAATAATAACATCTTTATGTAAAAAGTTATGATTAATTGTATTAAAGTGACAATGTAACATTTTATTAAATATCATATGTACTTGTGTTGTTTTTCTCTTACAATGAAAAAAAATACAAACTAAAGGTTATGAAAAGTTACAAACCTCTCTAACGGAACATAAATAAATGTTAGTGTAATTGTTTGTTGAAATAAATGGTTCATAGTATTTTAATTTTAATATTTTTATTATTATATCATATTTTACCCTCTTTTATATTATTTACTTTTTCTAAATACCACTGTATTCTATCAGGGTAAACTTTAGTACGAAATATTCCGTTAACTATTTATTATTTTTAACTTACTCATTAATTTTTATAAGGAAGGTCTTAGGTTCGAACTCCATCAAAATCAAAATTGACACAATATTTTTAAAAATACAATATAAAATTTAACATGAATTTTGACCAATTAATTAGAATCACGCATTGACATTGATGAAACGATACACCTAATTTATTGTATATATTCAACACAGACGTAAAATTATGTTTTGTTTTTGAAGATGCACAGGGCTAATACACTATAATTGTAAAGCATAACAGTACGTGTACTGTATTAAATCAAGAATTAATTTATGGTGGAAGTGACAACAAAAGAAAACATGGAAAGAACGCAAGAAGCTATAAGGTACCTGTATCAAAACATTATCATCATCAACTTATAAATGTCGACCACGAGATCAATATCTTAAAGTTTCCATATATATACACACTCGCAAGGGTCCACTTCTTTTTAATCTTTTTCTTTATTATCAAAATTAGTTTTGGAAGAAGTACTCCGTATTATTAAGGGAAAATGGCACTTTTTCCCCCTGTGTTATATGCTTATAGCACTTTTTCCCCCTGAGTTATTCATGCATTCACATTTGTCCCCTCAATTATTATAGAAGTGGCGGTTTTTCCCCCTGATAATATTAAATGGACATTTCTACCCTTAAAACAAATATTTTATTTATTTCTCTTCTTTACCAAATTATTGCTTATACGTAGGGATGACCACGGTTCGGTTCGAACTGAACCAAACACTATAGCAATCAAATTAAAAAATTTCGGTTATGATTCATAACATAACCCAATATTTGGGTTTCCGTTTATTAAAATCGTGAACTGGAAAAAAAATGGATCCTAAACCGTGAACCGGAGGTTCAAATCGGAACAACTACTAGCAATAGCTTAAATTAGAATTATAATATTTGCAAATAGTGCATGTTTTTTTCCGCATTTATATTGACTCTCACATATAAGTATATATAATCGCGATTTGAGTTTTATTTTGAACCGTCGGTTCACGATTTTGGATCCAATTTGAACGGTTGGTTCAAACTTTCTTTTAAAATTTTATTTTTTTTTATTTTTAAAATATTCTAAATTTAACACTTAATGTATTTTATTTTTTCAAATCTTGGTTATAATTTGTTGGAGAAGAAAAATAAATGAAATATTTATTTTAAGGGTAAATATGTCCATTTAATATATCAGGGAAAAAACTGCCACTTAAATAATTTAGGAGGGAAAAGTGCTATAAGTATATAACGAAGGGGGAAAAGTGCCATTTTCCCTATTATTAATTATTAATTTAATTAAAAGGCATATTGCCTTGGGCTTTATTGTGTTTTACTTCTAATTAATGGGCCGATCTAGTTATTGCCGCCCAATTATCGCAATAGGTCCGTCAGGTAGTACAGTTATTCCCGCCAAAAAGACGGTTATTCTCGTTGCAAGGCCAATATAATCATCGACTTCTGTAAAAGTCCACCATATTTGAATCCGCTTGCATGCATCCATTCTTGATTTTCCGATACACTGCAAAAAGCTATGGACTTTCGCCGCTACGGTTCCCTCAACATCCTTACCTTCTCTCTTCCACTCTTTTGCCTCCTCATCACGTGGGCGGCGTCCACCGCAACCACCACCCCCGGACCGCCGCCCTCTGTCTATGCCGCTGCCGAGATCCTCCGCACCCGCGGCTACTCTCTCATTGCCTCCACCCTCCTCTCCACTGTTACATCCAGTAACAACTTCTCCGGCACCATCTTGGCGCCACCGGACTTTGCATTCTCGTTTACCGTTGGCAAGTTCTCCCCCAACCACCGCGTGCCGCCGCTGCGGCCGTCCGCAGCCGTCTTGCTCTACCACACCCTCCGGGAGCCCCTCACGTGGCACAATCTCTCGTCGCTCGTGGACGGTAACGAGCTCCCGACGTTCTACAAAGGCGATTGCTTCTTCCTAAAGAATTCCAATGGGGCCGTTTCTGTTTCGGTTTCTGCGTCCAAGAAACCAATCTCGGCGATTAGAATCAAACAGCCTGATATGTACGTCGACGATCATCTCGTCGTCCATGGAGTCGACGGTATACTGGACCCCACGTCAGCCTCGAAATGCTCCGAGTCGAGAGATCATACGCCGGCGGTTCAGCCGCCGTTGGTCGACCGCAAGTTTCTTGATCACGCGGTTAGAGCTATCAGGCGGAGGGGATTCACAGTCGCGGCTGCGGGCTTATCTATCAAGCGGTCGGAGATGTTAAGATTGGGCGCCGTTTCGCTGTTCGCGCCGTCTGATCGGGCGCTGTTCTCGAGACCCGGCGGGTTCAGTTTCGATTTCCGAAGCCACGTTTTGCCTACGCGGCACCGTTTAGAGGATCTCGCGAGATATCCGCCGAAAATCACGATTTTCCAGACTCTGGCGGCGAACCGGACGATCATGGTGGATTCCGTCGACGGCGCCGTCACTGTTAACGGCGTTCGCGTCAACAGCACGGAGCTCTATCGTAACCGCTGGATCGTAGTCTTTTCCGTTTCAGCACCCTTAGATTACGACACCGGCAACCTCCTTGGTTCCGGCAGCGCCGCGCAAATTCCTCCGCCTCCAACTCATTTTGAACCGCCGCAGCTGCCGTTACCGCTACCGCCGCAGCTGCCGTTACTGCTATCGCCGCCCCTAACAGCCGACGCGCATGAAACTCAGTGTAGAATCTCGGATTTCCCGGTCGAGATTGAAGGCGGAGATCTCCTCTGTCCTGTTCCCGCCAGGTCATTGCTGGAAGACGGCGAAGCTTTGACGGCTGAATCAGCCTACGAAGACGCGGCACAATCTCTCCCGTCCGATGAAGATCAGCTACCAGAAGATGTAACCCTATCTTCTGTTGACAGTGGAGAAGGAGATGAGGATCAGGTGCCTGCTCCCGCACTGAGAGATCAGGTGAACATCGCTGATGATTTGTTCTTCTATTCCTAGCCCTGCCACGTGGCACATGCCCACAGGTCACAACTCTCTGATTACTGCAATTCTTTTGAGAGCCAAATGTGGAAATTACAAATCTGTACATATTGTGGAAGAAGCAATTGAAACATATCTCATTTTCATTCATCTTTCAATTTTTGCTGAGAAATGGAAAACCAGAATCTGCAGAAAACTCATAACCAGAATACACAGAACTAATGCACAATCAGATTCAACCTCTCAGAGAATGATCCATAAATCATTAAATTGGTTAATATATTTGACAAAAATAGGGACAAAAGGTTGCTGTAAGAGAGCAAATTACTATGATGTGTGCTCTTCTCCTCTACTTATGCTCACGAGGTGGCATCCTCCCCTTGCTCGCGAGCAATGGAGGCTGAAAGAATGGCTAGATCGCGGTTTAGTAATGTTAAGGCAGTTTCGCATTCTGAGATTATTCTTGTGACAGAAGATGGCTCCCCTGCAACTGTTTCTGATGACCCAACAGCAACGGCTGCATGAGAGTCTCGGAGATTCTTCAAGTTCCCTAGGAACTGTCAAAGTTGGAAGATGACACGCAAAAGAATTAAGAAGGATCAGTCTCGTATCAACAACAAATAGAAGTGTAATTAAATGTGCCATTTTTCTGGTTAATCGGGGCTTCAGAAGTCTGCTTAGTAGCTAAAACTAATGATGACAGAAATCCAATGGTAAACCATTGTCTTCCTAGCGTATAACACCTAATGTTGTCTTTGTTTCTCTCTTCAAAGCATAAATACAAACAAGAACTTTTGAAAACTGAGAAGCTTCATTGGGTGCATTGATCAATAGAGTATATATACAGTGGAGGTTTAAATTTGATTTAGAATAAATAAAATAAAAAGAAAATTCATAGACTACAATGTTAGAATTGGCAATAAGAGATATAAAATATACTAAAGGATTCAATGAGAGTTCACTTTGAAATGGCGCAAAGCCTCGAAGATATACTGTGGCATTTTGGGTATAACAATTGTCAACAATTAAGAGAGGAAAGAAGTTCACATAAAGTACCTTCCAAAGCATCTTATATGCTTCCAACAATCTATTGGCAGCTGGCCCAAATCCATGCAATTGCGGTACCTCCATCATGTGTGTCCAGGGACGAATTTCCTATAAATGTTAAAATAACAATAAGAACAATTATCCAACCGGCAGAAAACTACCCCTTCAGCAGTGGCCACTTGCCCCATTAAATTTTATTGCATACTAGCCAACAAGGAGAAACTTAAAATAAAGAAAATGCATAATCAGTAGTGTGTATATTAATTAGTGTGAACATGTTCTTTCAAAATCTTGGATCTGCCACCGAGTCCTAACATGTTTATGGTGAAAAAAATGGGTAGTGTGATTACAACTCCAGAGGGCATTGTAGATTTGAAAGCACCCATATAGAAATACAAGTGAAGTATAATCCAAACATTCCAAAGAACTTGTGAACAAATTTCAAAAAATTTAAAGGGAAATTTTTTAAATAATTGATTCCAAGCAGTTTAGAATTAAGTGTGAGCAATTTTAAGTATGAAAACAATGGAACTGTTGGAGAGTTAGAATCATAAAGCACCAACTCCAGAACGAGTAGAACATGAATTAGCAATACTCAATGGGATTACTTTAAAAAGTGTCACCAGATATATGCCTTTACTTAATTTTAAAAGAGACAGGAGAGAGAGAGAGAGAGAGAGAGAGAGAGAGAGAGAGAGAGAGAGAGAGAGTAAGCAATAAGCACAAGTTTCTTAAAAGAGTGAATGAAAGCCAACCTTAGTGTAAATTGTATTAAAGGATCTTGCAGTTTCTAAAAAGGTTTCTAAATGGGCCCGCAACTTTGCTTCAACCTCCACATAGTCCTCGTCTGGATTATATGGATGCTGTACACCAAAAATTTATCAAAAATAAACTCAGTGACCTAAGAAAACATGACATCGAGAAAGTGATATGAATGCCAACAGAAGCAAGACTGTGATTGAAAGGAGTATCAGGCTCCAAAAAGGTATAACCTTTGATGCTAAATCATCAACCATCTCTTGAAGACTAAGAAGTCTGTTAGATTGATCTGAGAGTTGCTTCTCCAAATCAGCAATGTCTGGCCTGCAAGTGAACTTGGATTGAAGTAATATACAGTTGTTACATCTGGTGAATGTGGTGAAGGTAAAGAAAATGCTATGCTGTTGTTTTTGTTGTTACTTTTTCCCGCTACCAGCAAACCCATGATATATTACTTTTTCACTAATAGAGGGATATTTCATAAATCAATTGACACTAGAAACAGAAAAGGGCCTCTTTAGTCTCTACCCTCTTATATCTTTTCAGCCCCTAACAGTTAGAAAGTTGTTTTTCTTGTTTCCTCACTTCTCTTCCATTGTTTCTCACTCTCCCTCTCTCACATATCAATGCAACTAGTTCTTAAGAAACTCATCAATTAACTATACAAAAAAGGGTGTTTCTTACAATGGATATATGGATTGGATCTGAACATCTGCGGGAAACAACTTGCACTCTTCAGAAAAAATTTGTGCTTGTTTCTCAGCAATGGCATCAATTAGTTGTATGTCCTTAGCTACCTGCTCATCAACACTACAGGAGAGAAACACCAAAAATAAATAAATAAATTCATCAATAAATTCCAAACTTCAAATCTAGATCTGGAATCATATATATCAAAATTTAAAGAGTTCTAATCAATATCAACTTTAAGTAAAAGTCTAACCTCCATTCATGATTATCAGCATACAAGCTTGCCTCCACAAGATCAACAATCAGACGTAGCATTTCTGTACGATCTTCATAGCTACCTCTCCCCTGCAACCGAAGGATTGGAACAGGAAAGATCTATGTTAGTGATTAGCAACTGGAAATGGAACTTACAGGTTACAAGGATCCTACTTACAACAAAGCAAATAAAATAGCAGGTGCATAATTTACTTGCTCCACCATGTGTATGGATGAATTTCTTAAGGATATTCTTGGCAATTAGGTGCAATAAGAGCCTTTTAATGGAGAGGAAGATAATTTTTTTTTTCCTGAAGCCTACAATATTATACGAATTCCACTTCCATAAACCCCTCAAACCTTCCCAGACTCACCATAAGCCAAATAACTAACATCAAGGAAAAGTTAGCATCACATTTTCATGATCACAAGTGGCCTACAAGAAAATGCAGCACAACTAACCCTTACTCCTAGTCTACTCGGGTTGGCTGTGAGAAAATGCAATAATATAAAATATTCTATAGCAGCAGGGAAATGCAATCAAACTCACTTGTATTGCCTCCGTGTCCACTGTGGTAGTTATACCCAGAAATTTTGCAATCTCTGCCAGATCTGCAAGAGCACAAACCTTTTGCACCAATCAAGGTCATATAATACCCTAAACTAAACTTTAAGAAATGATTGTGTCATAACGAGTTAGAGTGTGTACCCTACGGCAGGTCAATCAGCACACCAAATCCAATCCATAAAACAAACAAACACTGAGAATCTAAAATGAGTTCCTTAAAATTCTTCTACTGTAATTTCTATGAACAATACAGATTTGAGCTGGTGAACTTGCAGCCAAAATTAGAAATTTCAACTACGGTGAAATTTTTATCTTCTAACTCCAATTACGAGCAGCAGTAAACTTTACAGCCAAAGACGGCACGGTTTCATACTGAATGCGAGAGGTCTCATTTTAGCCAAATACTAACGAATTATCTAATCCGGATAAAAGGTTTAAGAAGGATAGAGAAATACATTGAATGCGAGAGGTCTCCTCGTCGCGATCTGCGGGATCCCCTTGTAAATTCTGCTGCGAAAATGGAGATTTGTCGCCCAACAGCCTGCAAATTCATCAAAGGTCGCAGCCTTATCACACTTCCGATACAGACCCGGTTACATATGCGAGTGTTTAGAGAGGAGAGAAGAGTACTTGAAGAAGAGCCATTCGAGAAGGGCGTAGCGCTCCATGCCGGCGAAAAGGAGCGCCTGGGCAGGGGCGTTGGCTCTCGGGTAGTTGAGCATCGCCAGTTTCCTCTGTATCTCTTCCATCTGCTTCGCCGCCATTCCCCGCCGGAGTGGATTGAATTCAACGCCGGAATTCTCCTCGGATCACTGTGAGATAAGCGGAAGATGACTCGAATTGAATGTTGGTTTTACTGTTTGGACTGCAAGCGATCTGGCTCTTTTTGCAGTGTAGTATTTGAATTTGGGAGAAGTTTAAATTAAGAATTATTTATAAATTAATTATTAAAAAAAAAAAAAAAAAAAAAAAAAAAAAAAAAAAAAACTCAACTGTAATAATTGTGCACTTCTTAAATTGTAATTATATGTAAATATAATCATTTAAAATATATATATATATATATATATATATTCAATTTATTTCTTAGTGTTAACTAATAATGCAATATTATTTAAAAACTCTTTGTTTTTATTAATTACATGTAGATTAATCGAATATATCATACGTATATATTTTTTTAAGTAAAATAAATTAATATAGTAAAAACAAATTATTAAGTATAAACACGAAGAGTGCTCATATGCGGCGGGGTCTTACGGTGCGGCGGTGCGGTCAAATTCCATAATACACCAACAGTGTTAACAATATGCACCAACAGTGTAATAAAACCACACCCCAATGAAATGTAGTAAAACATCACAAAATACACCACAGACTCAAAAAAACACACCATATAACTCACCACCCCCAATGGTGTATTTCCGAACAGTGTATGGTGTTTTTACTCACACCTAATGGTGTGTGTTTGGTGATGCAGGGCTCTGTTTACTCTGTTTTGTGTGGTGTATTTCCTAACGTTGATGGTGCATATTTGGTGAACTATTGGTGTTGCCGCACCGTAAGAAATAACCGCATCGTAAGACACTGCCGCACCTGAACCCGCCTCGTATAAACACTAGATAATTATTTTAAATGTGAACATACCATAACTAACTTTTTTTTTTTTTATCGAATCTAGTCTATTTATACCGTTATACTCTTAGTATCTGCTCAACATGTTAATATTCTCAATCTAAATGATACTTAAATTTGATACCTTTCATTTTAAAAGGTAACCGTAATAGTTGATACCATCAAACTATAGTTCATTATTTAATAATTGAGACAATTCAAATATGCAATATGTGCATTTTTTTAATTATAGTACAACTAACAAATCCTTAATTAATATTATGATTTGTGCATATTCTTCATTTTTCACTGTGTTACTTCTAAGGAGTTACATATCTCTTATCTAAAATTGTTGAATCCCTAAACTCAATAGTGTCACACTCTGGCCCCACACAGAATTTGAAATGATATAAATCACAATAATTCATAACTCAATATATAAGATCAAATGCTAATGTGCACAAGGAGTATGCTCACTTTAACTTAATTAAAAATATATATCGTATGAGTAAGTGCATTTGGAACAATTAGACCATTATAAAACTTTAATTGTTCACTCAACACGTATTTATTTTTAGAATAATGTTTTGACTTCATTACAACCAAAGTAATTATTATTTTAATATAACTTTTAGAGTTACTAAACTTTTCATTAATTATTTACAAATAATAAGTAATTAATGAATTATTTATGCACAGTTTGTATACAATGTAATGTACTATTATTTTAATCTCGCAATCACTCGTCTATTTTAACAATTTTAATTTCATTACTTCTTCAAATAAGAGATCTTTAGAGTCAATGAGAGACCACTAATATGTAAATAATGCATAATGATTGAAAATGACCTATTGATATATACTGCATTGTAACAGAGTTAATAACACTAACAAAAAAAAGTACATGATAAGGGAGAAAATTTAAATATAAAATTGGGGGGCGGGGGCGGGGGGGGGGGGGATGGGGTGGGGTGGATTGTTAAAGGGAAACATTTGGTTAAAAGAAAAAGTGAGCGAAAGTGAGTTATTTCGTAATCACATGTGTATGTATGTATAGTATATAGCATATATAGTATATATGTAGTGTAGTATATATGTATGTATAGTATATAGCATATATAGTATATAGTCTGTATGTATGTATGTAGTACGGTGTAGTATATGTATATATATTCCGTTTCAACTCATCGACGTCATATGTATTTTTTTTTTTTTTAAATTCATCTCACTTCGCTGAATGTGGATACCCACTCTTATTTTTCAAATTTTGGTTAGTGATTCAGTTCGCTGGATTACTCCAATAGCCCATAATTTAGTATTAGGGCCAACCCAACTAAAAAAGTTAAAAACAAAAAATCATTTAACCAAAGTCGATAAGCCCAATAGCCCTGCAGGGCTAGCCCAATTGACATCCCTACATGTGACTATGTGAGAGAGGATATGAGTAAGAACGATGATTAACTTTAACGGTACATGTGGTGATGAATTGGTTCTCGGTCACATGTGACTTGTGAGAGATGATATGTACCATGACTAACTTTAACGGTTAAACATAATTTGATTTTGTGTGTGTGTACAATATTGAATATTTCAATTTTTTTTTAAAGAGTCATAATTGTTTTTATAGATATAGATCTATGATAAATGTAATATTTATCATAAGTAAGTAAACGAAACATTTTTTTTTTAATTATTACTCCAAATTAAACGTACTCATTAAATAATTTATTAAATCGAGGATACTTATTCATTAGACAAGACTCGCTTTTTATGTGACTCCAAGCGAAAACACTAACAATCCCATCCCCACATCCCAAAAAGAGTCATCATTGTTTTTATATAAATAAATAATATTACAACATATGATAAAAGTAATATTTATCAAAAGTAAGTAAGTAAAACATTTTCTTTAAATTATAATTCCAAATTAAACGTACTCATTAAATAATTTCTTAGATCGAAGATATTTATTCATTAGACAAGACTCGCTTTTTATGTGACTCAAAACGAAAACACTAGTAATCTCATCCCCATCCCCACATCCCAAAAAGAGTCATAATTGTTTTTATAGATATAGATAATATTACAACATATGATAAAAGTAATATTTATCAAAAGTAAGTAAACGAAACATTTTCTTTAAATTATAATTCCAAATTAAACGTACTCATTAAATAATTTCTTAGATCGAAGATATTTATTCATTAGACAAGACTCGCTTTTTATGTGACTCAAAACGAAAACACTAGCAATCTCATCCCCATCCCCACATCCCAAAAAGAGTCATAATTGTTTTTATAGATATAAATAATATTACAACATATGATAAAAGTAATATTTATCAAAAGTAAGTAAACGAAACATTTTCTTTAAATTATAATTCCAAATTAAACGTACTCATTAAATAATTTATTCGATCGAAGATACTTATTCATTAGACAAAACTCGCTTTTTATGTGACTCAAAAGGAAAACACTAACAATCACATCCCCATCCCCACATCCCCAAAAGAGTCATAATTGTTTTTATAGATATAGATAATATTACAACATATGATAAAAGTAATATTTATCAAAAGTAAGTAAACGAAACATTTTCTTTAAATTATAATTCCAAATTAAACGTACTTATTAAATAATTTTTTAGATCGAAGATACTTATTCATTAGACAAGACTCGCTTTTTATTTGACTCCAAGCGAAAACACTAACAATCCCATCCCCATCCCCACATCCCACATTGACTTTGTGGGGCTTGTTGTTTTATGTGTTGTTAATTACTCCACACAAATTTTATTAAAGTAAAAGTAATTGATGAATATATGTAAAACATTGTATTCGGAGTTTAAATATTATTAGAGAAAGTCTAGTAAAAATCTTTTAAACTTTTTAACATGCATGATGGATATTGCTCGGCATCTAGTCTAAATTGTTGTGTTATATTTTCTGTTTTTTTTTTTTGTTTTTTTGTTTTTTTGTTTTTTTTGTTTTTTTTTTTTTTGTTTTTAAATCTATGTAAAATTGTAAGAACATAAAACTATGGTCTTCGATAAACGGTTGAATCATGACTTATTGCTCCATCAACCTCCAAATTATGAATGGTGAAAAAATCTTACGTTTCAAACTTATATTCCATCTATCTTATTTTACCTGTCATGCTTAATACATATTAGTCAATCAACTCATTTTTTGTTATTTATTTTATTATAAATTTTTAATTTAATTTTTGATATGTAAAATGTAATTTATAAATAAATATATAAACTTTATATATTTACATTAAATTCAATATTAAAAAAAGATATGAATTATAAATAACTTTAGTATACTCCTATTAACTGAACCACCAGACATGGATAAAATATATACTCCGTAAGATTCAAGATTGCGAGCATAAACATTTTCAAATGGGTTAAAAGAAACAATTTCCTTAATAAGTACAAAATGCAAAAACAGGGAGAAAATATATAAGATTGTGAGCTTAAGATTTTCCTTAAAGGTTAAAAAAAAAACATTTTTTCTTAATAAGTACAAAATGCAAAAACTAATTTACGGTTTCCCAGGATTAGCATGTGCTGTGCATCTCGCTAAAGCACAATAGTCTCTGCCCTCTGGCGTTGGTAGGTGAATGGCTGGCTGGTTTTGTCGTTTGAACTTTGAATGGCTGCTCTACCTTATTGTATAAGAGAGTAGAAAATCTACCCACATAGGGAGTATCATCACAGCCCTGTTTCTCCTGCGTTTTGGTTGCAGAATCACTGAGTTCTCTTCCAAAAATGCTATCTTTAAATCTTCTTCCCTCCTCAAATGTCACTTTCTCCAGACCCAACCTTAAATATCCCATCAATTCTTCACTTTTGGATCCCAATCTCGTGAGCAGAAACCAAAAGCTGAGGAGCCTTCCGTATTTTCGAGCTGCTGAAGCTGGGTTCAAACTGTCCCAGTCGAATCTTCTTCAGATCCCATGCTCAAGTTCCGATTTTTCCAGAATCTTGAAGTACCCAATTGGGTTTTCTTCGAGAAATGGTTCTCAGATCGTCAGAGCAGTCTCCGGAAGCCCAGAAGAGGCCGGCCCGGATGCTCAGATTGAGGCGAAGCCAAAGAAGAATTTCAAGCTAGCTTTGATTTTTGGTCTTTGGTACTTCCAGAACATTGTTTTCAACATATACAACAAGAAGGTGCTCAATATCTTCCCATTTCCATGGCTCCTTGCTTCATTTCAGCTGCTCTGTGGGTCTGTTTGGATGCTTGTGCTCTGGTATTCCAAGCTCCAGTCTTGCCCCAAGATATCAAAATCCTTCATTGTTGCACTTCTTGGGCCTGCTTTGTTCCACACAATAGGCCATATCTCTGCTTGTGTCTCCTTTTCTAAGGTGGCTGTTTCATTCACCCATGTTATCAAATCTGCAGAGCCTGTGTTTTCTGTTGTGTTTTCATCTTTCCTGGGGGATACCTATCCTCTAAAGGTCTGGCTTTCAATTCTGCCCATTGTGTTTGGTTGCTCTCTGGCTGCAATAACTGAAGTGTCCTTCAACTTTGAGGGCCTGTGGGGGGCTATGATTAGCAATGTTGGGTTTGTTCTTAGGAACATTTACTCCAAGAAAAGCTTGCAGAACTTTAAGGAGGTGGATGGGTTGAACTTGTATGGCTGGATTACTATCCTATCATTTGCTTATCTGTTCCCAGTGGCAGTGTTTGTTGAAGGCTCTCAATGGGTTGCAGGATATCACAAAGCCATTACTACTATAGGAACTCCATCAACCTTCTATATATGGGTTCTTGTGTCTGGGATCTTTTACCATCTATACAACCAATCATCTTATCAGGCTTTGGATGACATTAGCCCTCTAACGTTTTCGGTAGGCAATACGATGAAGAGAGTGGTGGTGATTGTCTCCACCGTGTTCGTTTTCAGGAATCCAGTCAGGCCATTGAATGCTCTTGGCTCGGCCATCGCGATTTTGGGGACTTTCTTGTACTCACAGGCAACATCCAAAAAGCCAAAGGGAGAGGCAGTGGAGAAGAAGGAATAGAAAGAATGAAGGATGGATGGTCTTTCTCTTTTCTGAATTCTGATAGTGTTTGTTGACTACCATTGAAATTTATGATCTTTTATGAATCTGAAATGAAAATACATCAATGCTAGAAATTTCGTTCTAGAATGCTTTGGTTCCATCTGAATTAGTCCATAGTTCTGTCTACCTTTTGGCTAGCATAGCTTCGACTAGGAGGAATTCATCTGTGACAATAATCACAATATTTTGCCTTGATTTGAAGTTCAGAATTTGATCTTGTTGTTCTTATATGCGCATGCTAAATTTTAAAACTTTAAAACTTGCTGGCCATGATAAAATGTTTTTGGTTTCAAATAATAGCAAATCATTGTTACTTGTGGATGCCTCCAATGGAAAAAGCGGGGAGGAGAGTGCTCTTTCTCCCTTCTTTTCTAAACAATAAAAAGAAAAAGAAATGAAAGAAAGAAAACAACAAGAAGTTTAGTGATGGCTCGAGAAGAGAAAATCACTTATATGGTGCACCGATTGTATAATTGGCACTCTGCTCTATTGAGAGTAAGAAAATGGTGTTCTTCACCACTTGTGTTTCTTTTGTTAGTATACAACTAGAAAATTCTCTCTTCCCTCGTAAATTTTTGCTCATTAATTGTAGCAGTAAGATAAGTTGATCTATTTCTTTGTTTTGCCGCTGGCAAGCTTGTTTATAGGTTTCCATTTCGGTATATATGCTAACATGAGTTAAAACACATTGATTTCTATGGATGGGATATTTCGTAGACTATGAGGTTGTCGTTTTTGTCATGTTTAGTGTTCTTTCCACCCACTATTGACGTATGTTTTTTAGTTTCCAGACATTAGGTTGAGAAAGTAGTTATGAACAGATACTGCATTGTAACAGAGTCAGTAGTATTCAAAAAATATAAGGCTCGTTACAAAAACTGTGTGCACATTCTATCCCTCTCCACACGCTCATAAGCGGGTTTGGTTCTTAAATAAAGAAGTACACTGGAAACCAACCCGAACATGGAGATGCATCCCCACCACATAAATGTCTCGGTGTAACATTTTCTTCCCATGCAAACCTTGGGTCTATCGGACAGAGTGAAATGATTTGTTTCCCGTAGATTTGTTTCGTAGACTAGAGCTGCAAGAAGGCCGTAGAGTAGTGACCCGAGGGGGATGCCAGTGATGAGAATGTTGTGATTGACCCGGGTGCTATGGGGGCCAAACAGCTCTGATGTGATTGACACTGCTGTCGAGAATACAAACCCGGAACTCAGTCCGATTAGAGCTGTGGCCAATGTTAATGCTGCGTTGCTTCCTGATGAAACGAGAAGATACATTGCAATTGGTATTGGGACTAGTGAAAACGCAAGCCATCCGGTCCTTGCATAGTATATCTTTCTGCATTAGAAAAAAAAAAATAAGGTTTATCGATATTAGTTTGTTTGTTTCTAATATTAGTTTGTTTCTTGATTCACTTACTGGCGCAGGAAGTCTGGGGCGGATGAAAGCAAGCGCCCGAAGAACGAACAGGCTGAATAGACTGCAACCAGCTCGGTAACGTCTGAATTATACCCGAGTGACTGAGAAACTTGGCCTAGATTGTTGCTGTAAGCCAGCCCGATTGTTCCCCCGCAGAAATATGCTATGTAATAGAGCCAAAAATCCCGGCTGCTGATGAGTGCAGTGGCGGAATGCTCCTCTCCCAGGATCACTGAATGATCTTTGGAACTATACAAATCCCGTGTTGAATGCTTAGTACTCGTTGTTTCATCTCTTATGTGTTCTTTGGAACTGCAGGAGTTGTGTCTTGAATCCTTAGCGTTTGCACCATTGTCTCCGGTGAGTTGTTTGTTGATTTCAAGATTATCGGTGTCAATAGACTGGGAACTCAATTGCTGATAATGATAACTCGTAGGAAGGACGGTTTCTGGTGTAAATGCTGGAAGGACCAACAAGAATATGGTCCCGGCAAGGAGGATTTGTGCGGTTGTTGTACTGTACGAGACCGAATTTAGCACGAGCAGATAGAGGCCAGTGAAAGCTGCAAGTATAGTGTGACAAAGAAAGACGCCATATTCCCGAGAATCAATCTTCCGAGCAGCGTCTTGAGGAGGGCGCTGCCGGAGGATCGGGACGAGTGCTGCTATCGACGTGATGAGGGGCAAAGTGGCGTTGAGGAGAAGGTAGAGAGCGTGATTCTCAGAGTTTATAGCCTTAACCGTTACGTTGTATAAAGCCGGGCTGATACCACTGAAACTGACACTGAGGGACAACGCAAAAGCCCTACTACCCGGGAAATTCTCGATGCACAGAACATAACAGACCGTGTTGAACCAGCAGATACTGCAGCCCGAGAGCAGACACAGCAGGAATACCTAAATCACGGGAAAAGTTGAGTTGCTCACAATTGAAACATGTTCTCCATCTCAACTAAAAGCCTAAATTGATAATTGGATTGCACATTAATGGTTATATGCTCAACACTCACGACTTCGATAAAGGTGCATACCGCTTTCTGAAATATACATCTTTGATAGAATGTGTTGATTTAAAAGACTTTCCATATATCTATCTTGATCGTAGCTAACCGGTATTTAATCCTAAAGTTGAAACTATATAATCTCCATATATATCTATATAACGCCCTGCTCGTTTTATCTATGCTGCAATAAATTTCCAACATAAACCACCAAATAGCGAGACAAAAACATCATTGTTAGGATTCTTAATTTGGATCGAGATATGGAGCTTTAGATATCTGATCTCACCAACTCCTAGAATGTTTTTTTCTTTATAGCAGAGTAACAGATGCGATGTTTCACCTAACTGAAACTGTAATCTAACAACTAATTCAACTAAATAAACATGAAAAGTTGAAAACTTTGTAATAATAACATAAAAAAGAGAAAGAAATCTATGATACCAACTAGGATTTTAAATGCTCGTGTCTGCTAAATATGCATATTCTGTGATGGATATAGAATAATTTTTATGATTGTATCAGGATAAGTATTCACATTGATCAAGCGATAGAATAGAAAGCTGACCGAGAAAAAGGGCAAAATGATGGTTTCTTGAATAACAAGCCATTGAAGACCGTAGCCCAAGAATCCCATGAAAGCAGCGATGAAGAGAACGAGCCATGCAGGGAAATATAGAAGGGAAACGCCAGAACACCAACCGAAGAGCTTCCCCAAGTCGGAGGCCATGGATAGGTAGTTGAGCTGCACCTGTGACAACCCCATTACGAGCTTCAAATCCGAGGAATAAGACGAGAAGTCGATGTTCGTCCCTGTAAATGCCTGTATCCAAATACAGGCGGCCAACACCATCCATTTTCTGGATTTCCCCAGTAAATTTGTTTCTTGCATGGTAAACATGTTTGAGGCTTGAGAAGCTCTCAGCCTCTCATGTTCTCGTTTTCTTCATCGGCAGATGGTGAAGAGGAAGACAGAAAGGAGGCTTTTATTTGAGTGGGGAGGAGTATGGTTGGTGAACAAATGGTTGCTACAAATATGGACAATCATTGTTGCTTTTACGACATGGCACAAATTAGTTTGATTTGTTTTTGTTTTTTTTTTTTTTTGTTTTTGTTTTTGTTTTGTTTTGTTTTTGTTTTTTTAATCATTATTCAATATGTTTATTGTTGTTATTTTCACTTTGATTACTACTTTAGTACTTTACCATTTAATTTGATGATGTTGAAATTTGAAGTTTAGCTTGTTGAATTACAATTAAACATGGGAATGAATTGTTTGGTATGGAGATGTGGGGTACCTTTGTCTTTGAGCAAATACCAATTTTGGTCTCACGAATATTAAAAAAATACAATTTTAATTTACATATTTAATTTTTACTATTTTCATCCACGACTATTATTTTATTATCAATTTTCATTCACAACTATTGTTTTAATGTTAAGATTTATCACGCCAGTTGCCCTTTCATTTAAGACATGTCAAAATATGAAATTATGAAGGGTATTTTTGTTCTTTTTTAAATTAAGATTTTAGGATGAATAAATGAATTTAACTCCTAATATCGGTGTCAATTTGTAGCTTTTCTCCTCAAATTAAGATATTTATTATTTATAGTATGAAGTAACAAATACAATACATCTCAATATTATAAAATTTCATTAGGTTAGGCAAATTTTTATGTGGATCGTGGTTAATGTAGTGTTGTGCCATAAAAAAATAGATTTTTAATATACTAAAAGTACATTATTTGTGTATTAAATGTACATTATATAAAATAAAGTATTGTTAGTACTCGAATAATATTTTTCTCTGAATATAATTGTTGGTTTTCACAGCCTCGATGGCCGCTTGGCAGGCCAACACCACCGAAAGATGTGCTTACGAGATAATGAAAACAAGAAATAAAGTATTAAAGAGAGAGAGAATAATGTGGTGTTATTTCTCTAGGGTTTTACCCTTCAAAGTGCTGATCCCTTACATGATGATCCCGTGGGGATATTTATACATGAGTATGAGGTCTGTATAAGGTAAGTAGGGTTGACGTAAGGTCAAGCCTAAAGACGGAGTAGTGCTGACGTAAGACTGATGCAATTGCCTACTTACTATAATAAACTGTTTAGACTAATTAAAGAAGCTACTTAAATGAGCGGAGATTTTCTCCGCAGAATCTGTTTATATCAGTTTCTGGGTTCGCTTCCGGTCAGAAATGCCCTGGCTGCCATGAGAGTATCTTCTCGGGCCATCGTATCCAGGCGAGGACGCTCCGCCTGCAAAGCCTGGTCGCCCAGTCGGGTTCGGGGCAGCGCACAGTTGGGGATGCACCGCCTGCGTAGCCTGGTTGTCCATCTGAATCCCACGGGGCGTTCAGCCGGAGACACACCGACTACCGAGGCTGGTCGCCTAACCGAGTCTCGCCCAAGAGCCCACCCGAGGATGAACAATTGCCGTCGCACCGGCTGTTGAGATTAGTCGCCAGAGGATGAACAATTGCCGTCGTAGGACACCTTACATGACGGGTGGGAGGGGCCCTGGAGATTCTCCACCTGCTAAGTATCAAGCCACGCCTTGACCTGGCTGCCTTGCCAACCGGCTAAATTGGGATACCTATCAATAATGTATATTTTTAATATATTAAAAATACATTATTTGATAATATACAAAATAATGTACTTTCAGTACTCAAATAATATATATTTTTTATTTAGGGTCCCACAATTGTATTATTGCAAAGGTTATGAATAGAAATATTGTGTGTATTTAATTGGGTACTAGTTATTAACTTAAAAATGTTTTGGAGTAAATATTACATTGTTCGAAACTTGAAGGGCTTTACTACAATTCGCCGTGGTTATTGTCGTTACATTACTCCCTCGACGACGGTGGTCGGTGGAGAGACAAGCGAATGTTGTAAATCCCGGCTATACTTCAGCGTCTATACTATACTGCTACTTTGTATGAAAGAATCTATCCAGAGATAAACCTAGATAGAGACAGAGATAGAGAGGAGCGGAAGAGATGGAGGTGGAGTTGGAGCCGAGGGTGAAGCCTCTGCCTTTCAAAGTGAAGGCCATGTCTCGAGAATCTCCGGCGCAGAAGGCCTCGCATGTGCTCGACCCGGACCTCCGGAACCACTGGTCCACTGGAACCAACACCAAAGAGTGGATCTTGCTTGAGCTCGATGTATGTATAATTCTCTTGTGTTGTTGTTCTCTTGTTTGGTTTTATTTTTCTGCCACCATTGTTGATAATTTCAATTCCAATAGCTCAAATTCTACTGGGCATGGCTTCTTTTGCTGTTATCTGTGAATTACTAGGGTGTTTTTGCAAGTTGAAAGTTGATATAGTTCCGTGGAGAAGGAAATGAGGTATAGCTCACAGGAATTTGTGGCATTTTGTAGCTTAGCCGGACTAATTTTATGAATTGAATGGGTTGTTTTGCTAAACTGGAGTTGACTCTGTTTGCTAACTTGGTTGGAGTGGACATATTAGGACTTAACTGTGAGATTGAGGTGGTGGTTTCTTCGGTTTTTGACATGGTTGATTGTTAATGTAGCTCTTGGGGAGACTAGAATAATGAATTTTGGGGTCTCATATTATCATACTGTATCTGAGAGATTACTATAGGTTCCTTTCATAAAGAATTGTCATTAGCTGATGAAGTGAGACTATAGTTTTCTTTCTTATTTCTTTGTTTGCACAATTGCACCTAATTGGCTTTAGGATATTTGACTCTTGATGACAAACCCTGGAAAATTGAAAGGAGTTGTTAAATACATCATTCATGTACTGCGATCATGACAACAAGACATGTTTTATTGCCCAATTATCTGAACATATGCTTATTTTAGTCAATTGGTCGTTTCCAAGTTAACTGCCAAATTTGGAATAAGTGCGCTTACGTGTATTTACACAGTGTTAAGTTATTTCCTTGTGTATGTGTATAATTTGGTTTTGTGTCATTTATGGATTTCCTTAATTGTTTCTCTTCTGTGCCTCCCCAGATTAGGAACTGTACTGGAGAGGAAAACTTTTGTTTTTGTTTTTTCCAACACGATATACTTTCTAATGTTCATTATATCAAATCTGAATATTCACAAAACTTGACAGTAGATGGAGCGATGCACTTGTTTTCAGAAGATTATTAAGTTGTACAACTAATTGATTAAATATGAAGTCTAAGATTCTAAATTGGCTAATATTGAGTTCAAAGAATACATCCTACATTTTGATATCATTTCCTTTTTAGCCCTATAGATAATTATTCAATTCAAATGTGTTTATCCCTGATTGTTTAGATGCAAGTCATATTGCATTTATAATTTTGCTCCTTTAGCATTGCTGGTAGATTTGGTTTGGAAGTGGCTACCACCTTTGTTTCCATTCCCTGTAAATAATTTTTTGTTGACAATTATTTTTAGAAACATTCAACTAAATTTATTGTTTTTTTTTGGTGCCTTCCTTATGGCAGGAACCATGTCTGCTTTCACATATCAGGATATATAATAAATCTGTGCTGGAATGGGAAATTTCGGTTGGCTTGCGCTACAAGGTTTGTGAAAGAGAGATTTGACCAATCATTTTAATTATGACATTTATTTTTGTTTATATTGTTCCTTCAATTATTGAAGATGGTCTTGAAAAGTTGAAAGATTTGTACAGAAGGATTATTTGGAATATGTTAACTTTGAGTGATCTTTAAAGAAACATTTCTAGTGTTCTTTGTGGATCTGGATTTGCCCCACCTTATGGCTTCTCTGATTACTGCATATATTAGATCTTTGCTCTTGTTTCCTATGGTAAAATATCTTAAAGTCTTCTTTGGGTTTCTTACTGTCTTAATTGATAGGCTAGTGTCTATGTGCCATGCAATCATGCATTTCTTTTGTGAAAGAAATGATGAACTTATTATTGCAGCTTCTAACTGAAAGATGCCAGCTTTAGGTATTTATTGTTCTTTCTAGATTCAGATAGGATGATTCCTCTTGAAACCTGCATATCTTCCCTGCATGCTTCTGCTGTCCCTTTCTTTGGTGGTTATATGCCCATGACACGTCATTTTAAAATCATCTTTCCTTCTTAAGTAGCTGAACCCACAAGATACTTAAGTCAATCTCTATGATTTAATGACTTTATAGCTAATCATTTTTTCTTGACAGCCAGAGACTTTTGCAAAAGCTAGACCACGCTGTGAGGCACCTCGACGTGACATGATGTACCCTATGAACTATACTCCTTGTCGTTATATTCGGATATCTTGCTTGCGGGGTTCCCCTATAGCAATTTTCTTCATTCAGGTTACACTTAGATCTGCACTTGCTTGTACTGATTGATAGTTGTTCTCACTAATTTTTTCTGTGTATTATCTGATCTGTGACCAAAGTTTATTTTTAACTTGCCATGAAGAGTGGAACACATGGTTCTATCTATTATCCTCTTCTCAAATTTACTACCTGTATACTAGTGAATCTTGTTCCCACTTCAGCATTTCCTATAACCTTTGTGCAGTTGATTGGCATTTCAGTTACTGGGCTTGAACCAGAGTTTCAACCTGCTGTGGACTACTTGCTGCCACACATAGTATCACACAGACAAGATACTTCTGATTTGCATCTTCAGGTGGAAGACACTGTTACTGTTAGTTGTTGCACAAACACAATAAATTTTATGCATTATTTTTTTCAATGCACAGGCACATGCTTGTGTTTACATTCCTTGCGTTTGTACACACACACACACACACACGTGTTAATCACTGTTCACATATCTTTTTGCCTAAATATGGATTTGTAGTTGCTTCAAGACATTACAACCCGGCTGGCCCCATTCCTTCCCCAACTAGAGGTATTGCTTTAAACTTGGATTCCAGAAATAGAAAATTGCGAACTTTTTGGTTCAGTTTTAGTTCAAATGCTCTATATGTTATTGAACACTTCAGTCGATTCTCTGCAGGCTGATCTTAATGGCTTTTCAGAAGCAGCAGAGCCTGGTATTCGATTTCTTGCTATGCTTGTTGGTCAATTTTATCCGATTCTTCACCTTGTAAAGGAAAGGTTGGTATCCATTAATTGTGTTGTTTTATCCACTCAGCTTCCCATCTATATGTTGGGTATATTTCTTCTGGATAAACTCCTTAGTACTGAAAATTATTTGTCTAACAATACTATTGTAACATGGTAGTACTTGTTTGAACAATTAAGTTTTAAATCAATGTATATATTTCTCTTTAAAATATACTTCCATAACTTTGACTTTGTCGTTAACAATGAGTACTTGTGCAATCAACCAGGGGGACTGTTATTCACTTGGCAGGTAAGTTTTAAGAGAATTTTTAGCTAAAGAGAATTGCCTTCTAGAAAAGGAAAAATGGAACTTTTATTCTACTTCTAATACATGGAAATTCTATAGATCTGTGTTGTCATAGTAATAATTTTTTTTATCATGTCAGTCTTGAGATTGTTTTTCCTCTATTGACTAATGCGAGCCTATATTTTCCTCTTTCAATCTTTCAAAGCAGAAAGAGGTTTAATTTTAATTTTTAATATTCTGTTTCCATTTCAGAGAAGCAACAAGGTTGGCAGGCAACACTTCAGAATCTGAAACTTCTAGACATAATCAGATGCCCACAGCTTTGACTGTTTCATCGAATTTTGAGGTATATATATCTAATGCTCCTTTTGTATTACTGTTCCTTTTCTAAGAGGGGTTCTGTCATAACAATTGTTTCTCTAAAAATTAATAACTTATTCTTCCATACCCAAAAGTTTGAGAAGTCATATACTCGTATCAAGAAACACTTGACTAGATGACTAGATGTGAGGCTTATTGCTGCCAAAATATGCATCCTTCCTTCTTTATCTGGGATATGGATTGGCTCTGGTTTTCAAATTGAAAATTTTAAGCACCACAATAATTGGGTTTTTAATAACTTTTTTTTTTTTTTTTTTTTTTTACTTACAAATCCTGGACACAACTTATTCTTCCTGCTTTCCTGCATGCTTTTCATTAATGTTTTATATCAGTATAGTTGCATGTTTTCTTTCATCCCTTTTATTGTTTTGGTTGGTATTAGGAGCTAGGAAATGACCAAAACTTATTTAGATAGATATCATGCAAGGAGTCATTGAACTGGCAATGGAAGGTTCTGAATGGAGAAATAGAATCCATATAGTCAACCTCAACTAGTTTGGTATTAAGTTCAGTGTTTCATTATTTAGGGAAAACCTATGAAATGACATTTTATCTTTCTGTTGTACATATTCATATAATTATATTTTCCTATTCATTTCCTTAGTCTATCTTGTCTGCTAGGATAAATGCATAATTGTATTCCACTCTTTTAACATTGCAGCCGAGAAGATCACGGAACGCTTCTTCATTGATCTTACCAACATCTAGTTACTTAGTGTTCCGTCCAGATGCAATCTTCATGTTGCTTAGAAAGGCACATAAGGATTATAACCTGGGGAATGTTTGCAGAGTGGTAATGTGACACTTTTTTCATCTTTAATTATTCATTTTAGATTAGATTTAACTATTTGCTTAATATAAAGTCTTTTCTTTTCTCTGCATATAAGTAAATAAAAATGTGTATGCCTACTGAAAATTGAAGATCATGGAATGAGAGCTGGCTTCATTTACTTCCTAATCTCTCATGTGACTCCAGGCTTCTCAAATTTTATTGAAGTTTATGGACCCTAGTAGCTTGAAAGACGCGTCCCAACCTTTGGACAAAAGATCTTCTCTGCCTGATGAAGGCAAAAAGTTAGATACTTTATATCCTGCTTCTTTCATTGATTACTCTGACATATTTGGGGAGGAATTCCGGTCACCTGAGCATCACTGGGACTCCAAGGTCATTAATGTCTTAGATATTGCACTGGTGGAAGAAGGAGTTTTGCATGTTCTTTATGCCTGTGCATCCCAGGTCAAATTACAAAACAAATTTCCTGCAACATCTATTGGCTTTTATGCTCTGAGATACATTTACATGAAATAACATACAAATTCATTTTTGTGGCAGCCCCTGCTTTGCAGCAAGTTTGCAGATACCTCTTCTAACTTTTGGTCAGCATTACCACTAGTTCAAGCATTGCTTCCAGGTTGATAGTTTATAAAATTCTTCCTTTTAGTTATCATTGCTTGATGCCCTATTTTACTATATTAGACACTCAAATCAGGTGTAATGTTCTGTGGAGTATCCTACTATCCTTTGGCCATGTTTGGTAAATGGCGGATCTGCCATTTTTGGCGTTTTGACCATGCCAAAGAACTGTTTGGTTAACCAGTGGTTTGCTCCAAACCGCTGGAATCCCAAACGCTGCCCAGGCAGCGTTTGGGATTTGTATTTTGGGGTAGGAAAACACCCCTATTTATTAAAAAAAAACAGTTATTACTTTTTACTATTGAGGAGCCTTTCAACGCCTTGCCCATCTGATTTGGATGGGCTGGGCAAGCTAAAAATAATGGAGCCTTGATCCTTTTATAGGAGCCTCAAGGCTCCATTAACTGAGGGGAGCCACTGCTAACATTAAACATCTAATTTTATTATTATTATTATTATTATTATTATTATTATTATTATTTTAAATAATAATAATAAATATTATTATTATGAAATATATGCATACCCTTATATGTCATTTTACATGTTAACGGCTAACATTAAACATCTAATTTTACCAAACATCTTTTTACAAACCGCTGAGACAATTTGCTGGTCAAACCCGCTACCACAATCTGCTAACCGTTGATTGCCAAACAAGGCGTTTATTCAAATGAAAGGTTTTTTACATTAGTAAAAATACTTGTGTAGTGAATTTCTTTCTGTATTTACAAATATAGATATAGTTCAAAGGTTTTTCTTTTTGTATTCTTAAGTGTCTGAAACTTCTTTAGGAAATTATAAACAGTATGTTACTTGATACATTCGTTGGCAAGACATACCAAAGGCGTAGGAACAGAAATGCTAAGGAACAAACAACTGCTGATGCATAAATAAGCTGAAGGAATTTTTCAAACTAGAGAATAGGCAAGCTGAATAAACATATTCAAACACATTAGGTTTTTTTCCCTATTTTTATGCTTCTTCCCGTTACTTTGCATGTATTTAAGAGAACTCCATGCTGGTAGATTGAATCATCTGAATTCTTGATTTTATTGGCTAATGACATTGGGGAGAGGAAGAACTTCTAGTATTTAGAACTATTTAGCAATTTCAACTGTCAGGATTACTGCTGACAATTCTGTTCTTTTTGTGTACTCTAGCATTGCGTCCTAATGTCAACATCGCTGATCAAATTGACGACAGTTTCTCCCAGTGGAAACTGCCTTTTGTACAGCAAGCCCTATCTCAGGTTGTGATACAATTTTATTTTATATTGTACCTATTGTTTTCCATTTGAATGTTTCTTCTTACCATTATTTCTATTGTTGCAGATCGTTGGCACTTCTTCCTCTTCACTTTATCGTCCTCTTCTTCATGCATGTGCGGGTTACTTATCCTCATTTTCACCAACACATGTCAGTTATATCTGTGCCTTTTCTTCTTACCTTTTAATTTTTAACACAACTTCTAATTTATTTTATTTTATTTTAGACCATGCACACTTTGGTGTTCGCTGTCCTCTAATATTTGATTCTGAATTGGCTTCATCTGCAAGTGTATGCTTAATCAAACTTTTCTACAGGCTAAGGCTTCATGTGTCCTCATTGATATGTGCTCAGGTGTGTTGGCACCCTGGATGACTCAAGTTATTGCAAAGGTTTTACGAATTGTGTTATCATTCGCTTGAGCTGTATTGATTGTTAGCGAATTGGTTTTGTTGTTACTTGTGAATTTCATTCAAAAGTCTTGGTTGCCTTTGGTCAGATGGACTTAACTGTGGAGCTTTTGGAGGACCTTTTAGCTGTAATCCAGGTATGTGGCACTTCTGTGCTTTGATCCACTAGTTAATTTGCTTCTGGTGTCGGTATCTTTTCGCATGGCCTTGATTATGCCATACCCTCGATGTATCTCGCATTGCCAAGGTTACTTTTTTTGATACAGTGAAACAATTTATTGTTTTCCTTTGGTGGTAACTGCGACAGGGCGCTCGCCATTCATTTGCTCAAGCACGTGCCGCCCTCAAATATATTGTGTTGGCATTATCTGGGCATATGGATGAAGTTTTGTCAAAATATAAGGCAAGCTATTTACTGTGGAAATAGTATTTTCTATTTCTGAAACTGAATTTATGTCTTTCTAGTTTCTATGAAAACAGTATGTTTTCTATCTACTAAATTTGGTTCATTTTGTTGGGGGGGGGGGGGGATCACCCAATTTGTCTTGCTATAATCTAAATAGGTTTTATTGATAATGATTAATTAATTATATGTATGTATGTATGTATATTTAATTAATTAATTAACAACAATTTGTCAAATTGGGGGGGGGGGGGGGGGGGGATCACCCAATTTGTCTTGCTATAATCTAAATAGGTTTTATTGATAATGATTAATTAATTATATGTATGTATGTATGTATATTTAATTAATTAATTAACAACAATTGAGTAACTTTAGACCAAATTTACATACTTTAAATTGTTTGTACACTTAGTTTCAACTTTTGAATTAATGATTTAGATTTTGAATATTTTGATACTAAATTAATTCTAATAATTTAATATTATGTTTACAAATTAAAACTTTTGGGAGGTCAACCTAAATTTTACATGCAATGTACCTTATTAAAAAATAAAAACTTAGGAGTACTAAAAATATTTGGGGGGCCTGGCCCACTCCCAGAGCCCAGTGCCCCCGGTTCCATGTGTTTCATTATCTAAAATTTATCTTTTCTTTTTTCAGGATGCCAAGCACCGACTTCTGTTTTTGATTGAGATGCTTGAACCTTATCTTGATCCAGCGATTACCCCGCTACAAAGCACAATTTCCTTTGGAAACATATCTTCAGTTTTTCTTGAAAAGCAAGAGCACAACTGTGCTCTTGCACTAAATGTGATCCGTACAGCTGTAAGAATGCCTGCTTTGCTTCCATCTTTAGAAGCCGAGTGGAGACGGGGATCAGTTTCTCCCAGGTAATACCGTAATAGAAAGATGCATAACTCTCCTTCTCAAGTACCAACTATTTTCAATTTCTTTATTGTCTCTTGATGTGCCTTATGTTCAGAAAGACAAGCCTATAAGAAACTTAAGAATTTTATGATCGCATTTAGTATAATCTAGTCTGGCATTGGTTCTCCAATCCTATAGATTATCCTTATTTACAATTTTACAAATGAGTGTTCTAAACTTGGTTAAATTAGGGCTCTCTAAGAGTTGTCTGATCTTCAGTTGACAATACTGGAATGTACAATAATTTTGGTGATTCGCAGATCATTGTGGTATGACCTTCTGATCCTTTTGGGTTGGAAGGGATACTGGACAAACTGCTTGGTTTCCCCAATGGATCTATAAAAGACCTATTTTGCTAGTGAATGAACATTACACAGTTGATGTTCAAATGTTGGAAACACTAGTTTCATTCGTGTATGATTGATGTATCAATACGGGCCGTATAACTAATTTTTTCTGAAAACCAGCATCTTGCCCTATGATTATGTGTTTGTTCTGAATCAATGTATTTTTCAGTGTACTCCTCTCAGTTTTGGAGCCTCACATTCAGTTACCTCCTGATGTCAACCTTCGCCAGTTTTCTGTTTCTTGCCTGCCAGGGTCAGAATCATCTATTTCATCTGATTCTACTGCTATTTGCAATGGTGGTGTTGCTTCAACCCCTATTATCCAAGATGGCACAGATGGAAAGACTGATATTGACATGTCTTCGAAGATGGATCTTCCTGATGAAGTCAGCCTTCTATTTGCTCCCCCTGAAATTAATAGAATGTCACTCATTACAGCTTCTGGCAGCCCCAAAAAAATGTCCTTGGATTCGAGTCATAGTAGTGCCAAGACAAAAGCTAACCCCACTGAGAAAGATCTAGGCAGCCAGTTTCTTAATGCAGTACCTGGAGCCAGCAAGACTGTTGAGTGTCATTATTTGCAGGCTGATTATTTACAACTTGTGAATCATCAAGAGTGTCAGCTGAGATCATCTGAGTTTAGGCGGTTAGCTCTGGACTTGCATTCTCAGAATGAGGTAAACCCTGAGAGCCATGATGCTGCTATAGATGCCCTTCTTTTAGCTGGAGAATGCTATGTGAATCCCTACTTCATGATGTCCTTCAAGGACACACCAAAGGTTACAAGCAAAATGAAAAGTGACAGGGCTAGCAGAAATTGTGGATTTGGTGATCTTGACATAGGTTTTGAAGTGAATGAAAATGACTTGAAAACATTAATCTATCTTGAAAGAAAAAGGGACAAAATTGTTCTTGAAATTATGCTTCAAGCTGCCGAGTTAGACAGGGGGTATCAGCAAAATTGTGATGGAGAACTTCCAATTCCCAATGCAGAAGAAAACGAAGTCATAAAGTTGTCTGAGCAAGATACTCAAACAGCAGATGCCGTTACCTTACTTCGACAGAATCAAGAACTTCTGTGTAATTTTGTTATTCAACGTTTGCAAAGGGATAAGTACCTCCAGCATGAGGTACTCTTGCAAACTCTTCTGTTTCTATTGCACTCGGGAACTAAATTATTTTGTGCTCCCGCGGACATTATTGAGATAATATTGAAGTCTGCTGAGCATTTAAACAGGCAGCTGACATCTTTTTATTATCAACTTAAAGAGGGGAGTTCACAGTTAGAAGAGTGGAAGTTACAACTAGTTCAACGTTTATGGATGCTTCTTCAAAGATTAGTGGTTGCTTCTAGTGGCTCTGCTGAAGGATTAGAGCTTTCAATCAATGTGAAGAGTCGTTTTCAGTTTGCAAATCTAATTCCTCCTTCAGCCTGGCTTGAGAAAATACCCAATTTCTCAACTTCTGTTTCTCCTTTAGCCCGATTTCTTGGTTGGATGGCAATCTCTCGTAATGCTATACAGTATCAGAAGGATAGGCTCTTTCTTGTTTCAGATATAGAGCAATTAACATATTTGCTACATGTTTTTTCTGATGAACTTGCTGCAGTTGACAATATATCTGAGTGTAAAGATGAAGTCCAAAAAACTGAAGAATCTGGCCTTAAGCAGGATTTTGGTCCTAGTGGTACACATCATTCTTTTCACATCATGTACCCTGATATCAGTCATTTCTTTCCAACTTTGAAAAAACAATTTGAAACTCTTGGGGAATCTATATTGCAAGCTGTTGCTTTGCAATTGAGATCTCTTCCTGCAACAACTGTGCCTGATTTGATTTGTTGGTTCTCTGAGTTTTGTTCACAGCCTTTCATTCAGAACCCAAAGGACCAACTTTCCAGTCAAAATAATGTAGATTCTGTGAAAGGGTTTGTGGCAAAGAATGCAAAAGCTATTGTTTTCTATGTGCTTGAAGCCATTGTAACTGAGCATATGGAGGCAATAGTACCGGAATTACCAAGAGTAGTACAAGTCCTTGTGTCCTTGTGTAGGTCCTCATATTGTGATGTGTCATTTCTAAATTCTGTGATGCTTTTGCTCAAGCCAATCATCTCGTATTCCTTGCAAAAGGCATCTGCTGAGGAGAGATTAGTGACTGACAGTATGTGCCTTAGTTTTGAGTCCTTATGCTTTGATGAACTCTTTGGTATCATCAAAAGTGAGAATGAAAGCAATTCTAGTGTAAGAGGGCGTTGCAGGGCACTGATGGTTTTTGTTTTGGCTTCAGTGTTTCCTGATATTTCTTCCCATTGCAAGATAGAACTATTGAACTCTTCAATCACATCTGCAGATTTTGCTTCTTTTGAGCAAACAACATTTTTTCATGATTATCTTTTTGCATATCAGGCTCTTATGGAAAGTTGCAAGGTTTTGATAGTTGACCTGTTAAGATTTTGGGGTGTCATTCCATGTAAGATCTCTCAGTTTTCTAACATGGATATGGCTGCAACAAATGGTGATGGATCTGAGTTCCCATGTTTTCTTGAAGATATGTACCCCAATTCAATTGAACCGAATGGAAGTTACAAAAATGACAATGATGTGAATAAAAAATGTCAGCTTAAGATTAAGGAGATCGAGAGCTTCTCCAAGAATTTAGATACCCTTGTTTCTAAGCTCAGTCAGAATGTTGAGCAATGTTACAGAATTCATCGTAAACTGGCCAAGAATCTTACACAAGTCTGTGCAGAGTGTTTCCTCTATTTAAGATGCTTATCTTCTATTGTGGAAAAAGTTTCTGTTTCTGGAGTAACTGATGAGCAAAGTCTGCCTGAGTCCATCTCTCTTAATGAATTTTCTGGTCACTGGAAAGTTGGTCTTGAAGGACTTGCTGAAATGGTTATATTGCTTCAGGAACACCATTGCTGGGAGGTTGCATCAATGATGCTTGACTGTCTATTTCATGTGCCTCAATTCTTTAATTTGAATGATGTGATTGATAAAATATGCTCTGCAATAAAAACATTTTCGCATGGTGCACCAATAATTGCTTGGCGGCTACAAACAGATAAGTGGATGTCGTTTCTTTTTGCAAGAGGCATAAACTGCCTCCAAGAAAGTGAAGCTCTGATTGATCTGCTCCGTTCAATGCTCTGCCATCCAGAGCCAGAACAGCGCTTCATTGCGCTTAAGCAATTGGGAAAACTTGTAAGCCAAGATGGAAGTCGTGGATCTGTTGTCTTATTACCGACTTTACTTGATAAAGTATCATCAGAAAGGGCTTCTTCTGTATCTGAGCCAGTAGTCCTTTCTGCTCTTGTGTCAAGCACCTGGGATCAGGTGGCTTTGCTGGCCTCTTCTGACACATCACTGCCCTTAAGAATCCATGCTATGGCACTCCTTGTGAACTATGTGCCATTAGTTGAAAGGCCTAAATTGCAATCGTTTCTTGCTGCAGCTGATTGTGTTCTTCGGTGTTTGACAAAACTCTCCCAGTCGATGTGTGAAGGCCCATTAACACAGCTTTCTATTGCACTTTTTGCCTGTGTTTGCCTATACTCTCCAGATGAAGATATTTCTTTGATTCCTGAAAATCTGTGGAGAAGTATTGAAAGCTTTACAGTTGCTGGAAATGGTATTTTTTTTTCTTTTTAATTTCTTTTGCTACTTGAGAGTTACCAACTGTTCAAGCATTTCTCTTGATACATATCTCTTTGCCTACATTATATTTTTAGAAAAAATCCCTATGGGCCCTGAAAAAACGGTGTGCCAAGCTTTATGTAGACTGAGAAAAGAAGGGGATGAGGCCAAAAAGGTAGGCGGTGAGATTTTATTTCTTACAGAGGAAAATGTCTATAATGCAAAAGCCGTGAAGGCAACAATTTCCCTTTTCCTTATACTTCTCTCACTTAAAAATTATGACATTTTTTCTCCCAAATCCATATTCTTACCACTCTCTTGGTCATGTATTTGGATGAAAGGTCTTGAAAGAAGCTATCTCTTCAAGTTCTCCAAAACAAGTGGACCCGGGATTTGCAAGTACACGGGAAACAATTCTTGAGGTACAGAATAAACCCTACCCGAGTTGAGAATGAGATTTCTTAATTCTAACATATTTATGATTGATTTGCTCTAGGAAGTGGCATGCTGCAATGATCATGAAGTATTTGTTCTTTGGAATAAAATTTTCAACTAAATAATGAGATTTATTATGTTACAGATGGGGGATAATGATACTCTCTTAATTTTGTTTTGTTTGTTTCTCTTACTCGATCTATTTTTGTTATTACTGCTAAATTTGACTCCAAAAATTTTTCACCCTCTTCCATATATAGTCAAAGTCTCGATGTAACTTTGGGGACTTAATTTGATGGGTTTTAGTTGCTTGTATCTGTTTCAAATATTCTGAGCATCGTTCTAAACTTATAAAGCACTAACTGTAATCCTTTAGTTCACTCAAATTTGTTTCTTAATCGGTCTCTGTTAAAGCAGTGAGTTACCTCTGTAGCTCTCTCTTATTCTGTGTGTCTATAGAGCTAGTCAACTACTCCTTATTAATAAGAAGAGTCTGAACTGATATGGTAAGCAAATATTTAGATCCCTAAAATATGGGATAGTCAATCACAGAGAATATTCTCCCAATATTCTATAACACTCCCCCTCAAGTTGGAGCAAAGATATTGATCATGCCCAACTTGTTACACAAATAACTAACTCGGGTTTCAGTAAGGGCCTTCGTGAATAAGTCCCCAAGTTGTTCTCCTGTCTTCACAAATCCTGTGGAGATTAACCCTTGTTGTATCTTTTCACGTACAAAGTGACAGTCAATTTCTATGTGCTTAGTTCGTTCATGGAACACCGGGTTTGATGCAATATGAAGAGCAGCTTGGTTATCACACCATAGCTTTGCAGGAATTGGAGCTTTGAAACCAGACTCATACAAAAGGTTGTGTATCCACATCACTTCACTTGTTGATTGTGCCATTGCTCTATATTCAGACTCTGCACTCGAACGAGATACTACACTCTGCTTCTTACTTTTCCAGGAAACCAGATTACCTCCAAAGAAAACACAATATCCCCAGTGGTTGATCTACGATCCTCTTTGGAACCTGCCCAATCTGCATCAGTAAAACACTCAATCCGAGTGTGACCATGATTCTTATACAAGATTCCGTGTCCCGGGGCTTCCTTTAAGTAACTCAAGATGTGCTCCACAGCTGCCCAGTGATCAATAGTCGGAGATGACATGTACTGACTCAAAACGCTAACCGGGTATGCAATATCTGGACGGGTTACGGTCAAGTAATTTAGCTTCCCAACCAATCTTCTATACCTCTCAGGATCTTCAAACAATTCCCCCTCCTTTGTCAATTGCAAGTTCGGTATCATGGGAGTATTGCATGGTTTAGTCCCTAGTTTTCCTGTTTCAGAGAGTAAGTCAATAACATATTTTCGTTGAGATAGTAATATGCCTGTTTTGCTCCTCATAACTTCGATACCCAGGAAATACTTCAGTGGTCCCAAATCTTTTGTTTGGAATTGACTATGAAGAAATGACTTGAGAGACAAAATTCCTTCAGTGTCGTTCCCTGTAATGACAATGTCATCTACATAAACCACCAACCAGATGATTCCTGTTTTGGACCACTTGTAGAACATGGAATGATCCGATTTGCCTTTCACCATCCCAAAATTCTCAACAACCTGACTAAACTTGCCAAACCATGCACGTGGACTTTGTTTCAACCCATACAACGATCGCCGAAGACGACATACTTTCCCAGACTCCCCCTGAGCAACAAACCCAGGAGGTTGCTCCATGTACACCTCTTCATGAAGATCCCCATGCAAAAATACGTTCTTGATATCAAGCTGATGCAAAGGCCAATCATGAATGGCAGCCATTGAGATGAGTAACCTAACAGAAGTAAGCTTAGCCACAGGTGAAAAGGTGTCAGAATAATCAACTCCATAAGTTTGGGCATATCCTTTAGCCACAAGACGGGCTTTCAATCGAGCCACAGACCCATCAGAATTGACTTTGACAGTAAACACCCATTTACAACCAATAGGTCTTTTACCTGCAGGCATAGTGACCAACTCCCAAGTACCGTTGTGATCCAAAGCGTTCATCTCCTCAAGCATGGCATTTCGCCACCCAGGATGGGACAAGGCGTCCCTAACAGTCTTAGGAATGGATATAGAATCAAGGGAAGCAATGAAAGAACACGAGACAGGTGACAGCCTATCATATGATGCAACAGAGGATATAGGATAAGTACAACTACGTTTACCTTTCCGGGTAGCAATCGGACGTTCATCAACCAAGACTGGATCAGATGACACAGAGGTGGTGTCAGGGCATGGAGCCGAATCTGGAAGGGGAGCGGGAGGCGGTGCCGGTACGAGTGTGTCAGGCCGAGGTCGACGAGAATACACATGTAAGACAGGAGGGGTAGGAACAGACGCCGTGACCGTATACATCAATATATCTTCCTCCTCCCCCTTACGAACAACCTCTGGAGGTGAAGGAAAGAAAGGGACGTCCTCATGAAAGGCAACATCAATGGAAACAAGAAACCTTCCAAGCTCAGGAGAGTAACACCTATACCCTTTTTGCACACGGGAATATCCAAGAAACACACACTTCAAAGACTTGGGATCTAACTTGGTGACATGGGGACGGACATCCCGAACGAAGCATACACAGCCAAATATACGCGGGTCAACATGGAACAAAGGTTTTGAAGGAAACAGAGTGTGGAAAGGTGTTTTCCCACCCAAGACCGCAGAGGGCATCCGATTGATCAAGAAACAGGCTGTGGAAACGGCATCAGCCCAAAACTGCTTGGGAACCCCCATTTGAAACATCAAGGCTCTTGCAGTTTCAAGCAGATGCCGATTTTTGCGCTCAGCGACCCCATTTTGAGAAGGTGTATCAACACAAGAGGACTGATGTAACATACCATTCTGACGCATATAAGAGACAAAAGGGAGCGAAAAATATTCTTTAGCATTGTCACTACGTAAAATTTTGACAGGAACATTAAATTGAGTCTTAATTTCAACGCAGAATCCACAAAACACCTCAAAAAGTTCAGAACGAGACTTCAGTAGGTATAACCATGTGATTCGAGAAAAATCATCAACAAACGTAACAAAATATTTAAAACCGAGTTTAGAGGTCACAGAACACGGACCCCAAATATCAGAATGCACTAACTCAAACGGAAAAGACGCTCGTTTGTAAACCCTAGGACTCAAAGGCACACGATGGTGCTTGGACAACTGACACGACTCACAATGTAAAGAAGACAAACTTGAAAATTGCGGACACAATTTCTTCAACAAGGGTAGGGAAGGATGCCCCAGACGACAATGAGCTTCTATTGGAGTGACAACACCCGAACAAGCAACCGGCTCCCGCTTCGTGGCGTCAAGAACGTAGAGGCCCCCAGACTCGCGCCCCTTACCAATAACCCTCTTCGTCAAAAGATCCTGAAACAGACAATAATCAGGGAAGAACGTAACAGAACAGTTTAAAGTACGGGTAAGTTGGCTGACCGAAATTAAGTTGAATGAAAAATTAGGTAGATGCAAGACAGAAGACAAGGGGATCGAAGGGATGGGCGTAATGGAACCGGACCCAAGAACATGAGAGGCAGAACCATCTGCTAAGGTAACGGGGGAACTATGTGGGCGAGAAGAAAGCGTGGAAAACAAACTAGAGTTACCTGTCATATGATCCGTGGCACCCGAGTCTATGACCCACTTGGAGGAGGATGAGAGAAGGCACGTAGTTGCATTACCTGAGTCAGCAATAGCAGTGACTTGAAGAGGATGAACGCTTTAAAGATTCTTGATACTGAGAGAACTTGGCAAACTCGTCGGCAGATACAGTGATCAACTTGGAAGATGCCTCAGGTGTGGATGCAGCATTAGCAGTCGGATTTCCTCGCTCCCTCAACCATCTCCTACAGTCCCGTTTTATGTGGCCAGGCTTATGGCAATAGTGACACACAATACCACCAGAAGTGTATCCCAGGGAATTTTTTCCATTCCCACTGCGAGGATGACGGGCCAACGAGAGCATTGTTGGATGGGATGGTAGCCTCAGGCACACTTGGTTGCGATTGCACCGACCGACTCAGACGTGGAAAAACATTAGCAAGAGAAGGGATGGCAGAGCTACTAAGAATTGCAGATCTCGCCGTGTCAAACTCAGAAGGGAGACCTGCCAAAAAACTCAGAACAGCCAATTGTTCACGTTGGTTTTGCTGCTCTTTAATGTCAGCGGTGAATGGCATAAGCTGATTAAGTGCCTCATAAGTCTTCTTAAATTCCATAAAGTATGTAGGGAGAGACAAATCATGTTTTTCAGCACGGAAAAAGGACTTACAAACATCATAAACACGAGTAATATTCCCTTTCCCAGCGTATAAGTATTCCAAATACTCCATCAACTCTTTAACAGAGGCACAATGACTAATGAACCCAACAATACCCTCATCAATGGAATTACGAATTTGTAGGAACAAACGGGCATCATCCCGTACCCAAGTAGAATCTTGGTCAGCCAAAGGTTTAGACAAGTGGTCACTTTTATCCAAACTAGTAAGATAAAGCTTAATGACGTGAATCCATTCTAAGTAATTAGAGTCATTAAGCTTACAATTCGTGATTTTAGAATTAACAGGAACTATATCAGTGACAACCACAGACGTATTCCCAGCCATATCCACAAATTTAGGACCACAAACAGAGCAGAAAACACAAAAAAAAAACGGAGCCGAATGGTAACGAAACAACCTGACTGTAGAATCGAAAAGACCGACGCAAAACTGGTCCAAACTGAGCCCGGAACCGAGATCCCCGAACTCAGGCGACCCTGGAAAGACCGGCCGAAAAAATTTCCGGTCGCCGGAGAGCCCTCACGCGCCGGCGCGTGGCGGCGGCTGTCAGTGGCGCGTGAGGGTCACGCGCAGGTCGTCTTGGCCTGAAAATTTCCAGGCAAGGTCGCCGAACGATGGCGAGTGGCGGTGAGAACAGGAGACGCCGGAAATTTTTTTTTTTTTTTATTGCCCTGGCTCTGTTACCATGTTAAAGCAGTGAGTTACCTCTGTAGCTCTCTCTTATTCTGTGTGTCTATAGAGCTAGTCAACTACTCCTTAAATATAAGAAGAGTCTGAACTGATATGGTAAGCAAATATTTAGATCCCTAAAATATGGGATAGTCAATCACAGAGAATATTCTCCCAATATTCTATAACAGTCTCCAATCAAACTAGGCCATAGAAATCGGAAAGAGGGCGTTCAATGTGACATGACCATCTTTCTGCATACTGCTTCTATTTTAGTTGCATGGCATATTCTTGCAACTTTTCTCATTTACGGTTTTTTTTTCATCAATGCTTTTTTGAATAGTTCGATCATTTATATGTGAACTTCTTGCAGGTCATTACCAATCTAACCTCTGTCCAATCACATTTAGATTTTTTCTCCAAGGAATGCGACCACAAGGTTCTGGTAAGATTTTGCTTTTTGTAAACTTTGGGTAAACACAGTAAAACTATTGATTTTCTTACTCAAGGAATGACCTGAATTTGCTTCAGGAATTGGAGGAAGCTGAGATTGAAATGGAACTTCTTCAAAAAGAAAAAGCTCTGCAGGAGTTGTCCAATGATTTCAAAGATCGGCATCAACTTCCATTGTTATCTGGTGATATTCTGTTCTCTACTTTATTCAAAATCATTACCTAGTATTGAGGATAATAGTTTATGTTCTTAGTTGAGGTATAATGGGTACTTGTTAGCATGCAAAGGAATCCGAAGATACAATCCCAGAATGCCGCACAGCAATGTTCTGTTGTTTAAGTGAATTGCCGTTATCTATTATACTGATATATGTTTCTTCGATTTTCTAATGCAGGGTATGCAAAGAATGATGACCGTTTGCAGCAAATCAGAGATGGAATAAAATCGATGTATGAATGTACCGATTTTATCTGCGTAAATATTTGGTGTTTTTTTTTTCTGGTCAAATTTTTATCTCATCTATTTGCATGATCTTTTTTTAATCAGGGAGAAGGCCCGACTCAGAGAACAGATTGTGGCACGCAGGCAAAAGAAGCTACTCACGAGGCGTGCCCGCCAAACATACTTGGAAGAGGCAGCTATACGAGAAGCACAACTTGTACAAGAACTCGATAGGTTTTGCCTCTTATTCCTAACTCGCTGTCTACTTAATTTTCGAGAATGTTAATTGAAATTTGTTATCATGTTGGATTTTTAAATGGGTAAGAGAGAGAACTGCTGAAGTAGAAAGAGAGATCGAGAGACAGCGGTTGCTAGAACTCGAGCGTGCTAAAACCCGGGAATTGAGACACAACCTTGACTTGGAGAAAGAAAGGCAAACACAGGTAATATGGATCCTCCTAGATTCATGCTTAGTTGTCCCGAGATAACTGTAGCTCATTTGATGGGATTTACCCTGAAATCCTGGGAACTCGGAATTCCAGATTTTGTGGTGTTTCCCTCTTTACTAAGATCATATTTTGTTCACCCGCAGAGAGAACTCCAGAGGGAACTCGAGCAAGTGGAATCTGGACTGCGGCCATCAAGACGAGAGTTTTCATCCACTCATACTAGGCAAGTGTTTAATCGTTTTAGTGACTTCGTTTTAAAGCTCTCACCATCTTAATTGAGTTGGTAGTTGAGAACTTCGATTCTTAGTTCAGTGTTCTTCCCGCTTACCTTACTTTTCTTTACCAGTTAGACTTTTGCAAGTACCATTCTGACAAGTCTCGTTTTACACAGCAGTAGACCTCGGGAAAGATACCGTGAAAGAGAAAATGGCAGAGCGATAAACGAAGGGACCTTGAAAGCGAGCACTGGCGCTGGACAGCCAGAGACGCTCTCCACGAGTTCCTCCACAGCAGCAGCCATGCCCACAGTCATGTTATCTGGGGCGAGGCAATTCTCGAGCCAGCTCCCGACTATTCTTCAATCCCGTGACAGATCAGATGAAGGTGGCAACATCTATGATGACAACTTCGATGGAAGCAGGGATTCGGGCGACACAGGAAGCATTGGGGATGCTGACATAGCATCATCACTTGACGGGGTGTCTATGAATTTCGGGCCTTCCCAAAAGCACGGATCGAGAGGCGGCGGCAAGTCCAGGCAGATCATGGAACGGAGAGATCGCGATGGCAGACGAGAAGGGAAATGGGAAAGAAAACATTAGCAATCCAGAATGAAAACCTTGAATGTTGTAGAACCATCATTTCACCTTGCTAACTTTAGTATAGTCATATGCATGTCAGATGTATTATGGTCATGTAAGCAGTAGACACTCAGGAAACAGCCATTGACAGGCAAACTGTGATATATTCACAGAAATGTGTTGATGTCTTATGTGACAAAAACCTTTGTGCCATAATCAAATTGTAATGTGATTGGAGTTCAGACTATGATCTTTGTTAAAAGCATAAGTTCTTGTTGGCTTGCAACTTTATACAAAATGATGACTTATTGCCCATGCTATATTATATTCTTAGTTCACTTTCACTGCCTTTTGTGTACTAATTAGAAAATTCCCTATTTTTCTTTGATTTACAGGAAAACCTGCAGCCGTAGCTATTCGAAGATATGCTTTGGTTGAAGTTCGTCTTGTGATCCTAGTTTGCAAAGGACTACAAGGAAGTAAACCAGTTTAGGTTATTCATAACTGATTGGTTCAAACCAGAACATTTTCTATTTTTCTTTGATTTATAGGAAAGCCTGCAGTTGCATCTATTTGAAGTTATGTTTTCGGTGAAATTCATTTTGTGACACTAGCCAGTAAAAGACCACAAAGAGGTAAATCAGTCTAGGCTGTTCATAGCTGACTGGCTCAAACTAAGGAGTCAAAATTGAAACTTTATGGTTATCAAGTCAACTATCTGATCAATTTAGTTGTTGGTAGAGGTTGTCTCTTCTTTAGAGAAACGGAAAATGGAGAATTGAAAACTGTTTTCAGAAAACATTACGCTGGTTCTGTACAAAACATCATTGTTACAGGAGAGTACATGGGAGGTTTCCTTAGTTTCTGGAAACACATGAACATCATATATGCATATTTATAGAGTTATACACTAATGTATATCACCAGGAATGGCGAGTACCTCTCCTGAGCCTTCTGAACGGCCTGCACGCCTCGATACTGAGATCCACAGCTGCAGCGAGCGCCATGAAAATGGCTGCATCCTCGACGCAGGTGACGTGTCGCATGGCAAGTTGCACGAGGAGCTTGCTGTACTTGCCTTCGCCTTGCACTCTACAGCTCATGACGAAGCCGCCCACAACAGGACTCAGCGCAGAAAAGTCACCGCTGCTTCTTGGACTGGGCACGGGACTCGCTGCAGCTCGGACCTGTTTGTCAGTGTCGATGTAGAACTCCCCGCCCTTCTCCGCGCTGATGAGGATCTCCGACATGAGGAGATCCCCGCCCCCCTCTGGACCATCCGACAAGAGGTGGAAGCGGCAGCAGATGGAGTCTCTGATGCCTCGTTCACGCCATGCTTCGAGCTTCCCCCACGGTTGCCAGCTCTCGCGCATGCAAGGATCGGGGCGTACGATCAACCAAGCTCCCGGGTTGGACCTGTCAACCCAATCACAACCGGTCGATGGCACGAATGGCGTAGTGATGAACGCAGCTGCCACAGCCGAGCCAGAGAGGTCATGTATCTTCACCTTCCATCCCTTCCTCTCCCGCCTTTCTATTTCAATATCAGAGCTATCAACAAAACTAGACGAAAAGTTGCTTAGCGGATCCACCTGTTGTACCCTGTAATGCACAATAACTAGCAGCATTTACATAGGATCAAACAAATAAGCATCTGCCAATGACCTTGTGGTCTAGTGGCACGAAGTGACTCTCTCATATGCAAGGTTGAAAAAATCGCTAGGCGCCGGCGCCTAGAGTGCCTAGGCGGGCGCCTAGAGCGATTAATCGGCACCTAGAGCGCCTAGGTGGCCGACCGCCTAGCGCCTAGGCCCGATTTTTGCAACACTGCTCATATGACAGGTCATGGGTTTAAGCCTCAGTGGGGGCAATATTGACTCTTTGTGCTTCAGTAGGTTGAGAAAGTAGTTATGAACAGATACTACATTTGTAACAGAGTCAGTATTGGAATGATAGAAAGCAAATAGGTAATATATTTACCGATCTTGACTAAACTTGCAACTGAAAATAGGCTGCTTGATGTTCCCTTGGAGCTGAACTATTTGGGGGCTTAATTTAGTCTTTTCCTCGAACTGGAAGACGTATCTTGGATCGGGATCGAGCTTCACTCTTAAATGAAGCTCGGCTCCCGGTTTCCCATTCTCCTGCTTGTTCTTGCCGATACCAGTCCAGCCATTGAAAAGAACGGCTGGCTTTCCTTTACCCCACTCGGGGCCTACTTCCAACCGAAACGTACCTACCTGCTGCCTCTTAATAGCAACCCCGCAATGGGTACCTTTGTGCCCCGTAAAAACAGCGACCTCCAAACAAGCATGATTCGTGTAAAAACAGCCGGGCGTGAGCAATGCTTTGAGATCAGATTCCTCGAGATAAAAGCTGGATGCTATAGTGTTAGCGTCCGGGGGGGTAGTTTCCGGGGAGGATACAAAGGGAACAGATGTTGTCTGCACGGGGAAACCTCGAAGGCGGATCTCACACACACAGGGAGACGAGAATGCATGGCTCCCTGATTTCGTACCATTTAAGGCTGTCCCGGGAGTTCTCAATCCCAACGACCCTACTGATAACCTAATGAATGCCTGAGGATCCATTCCGGTCACAAGTACTCCATGAAGTTTGAGGCGATATATATAGAGTTTGGACAAAACACTTTGATGTCGTAAAAGCCCCTTGTTGGTATCAATTCTTAACTCGACATTCTTGCAGAATATCCCTTCAGTTTATATAAACCCGCCCTTGAGTTTCTCACTTCAATACAAAAGTTCAACAGAAAAGCGAAAACGGTTGACTGCTTGCATAGACCTGTTACAACACGAACACTCTCAGGAAACAATCTACCAATCTGATACCATGTTATAAACTAAGATTGGGCTATAATGCAAATGAACCAAACCACACTAAAAGATTGAATCCAACCAATTAGCTAGTCTAACCCATGACCTTATAAACCCATATATTCTCATCAATGTGGACTCTTAACAGAGGTGAACTGAGAATACAGAAAAAGATGCCACGAAGGCTCTAAATCCAGAAATCCCAAAACCAGAAGCAATTAAAAGAAATTACGCGAATAAACATCCCACTCCCGAGTAAACGAACAACTAAAAGATTACGAATGCTGTAGCTTTACAATAAACAACATGAATCTGACAGACTTATCAAGGATCAAGAACATCAAAGCCGGCACCAACATTGTCTGAAACTGAAGACAGAGAACAAAGCATATATCCTGAAAACAATTATAGCATATAACAACATAAGTTCATTTCCTTAAACTTTCTACATTCTTTACATGTAATTGGGGGAATTTATGAAGTACCCTTCATCAACTTGAGGCAATTAGGACCATAAAATCTTTTGATTATCCCTTATTTGCAGCCTAATTATATTCTTGTTGGGCATATAAAGCAAAAAGAAGGGTACTATGGTAGACTCCCCAGCTCAAAAGGGCAAAAAGTTCACAGTGTACTTCATCTTCCCAAACAAAATTAAGCATCCCAACTACTATGTTGATATAATTCCAGTCTGCCCTGCCCTCTATTAAATTCCCACTGAAAATTATCATTTCTCTCACCTAACTGACAAATTATCAACAGTAATAATAAAGTTTTCTTCTTTTTTTTGGGGGTTAAAAAAATTGCCACAAGTTGTGGGTAAAACACTAAAACAGAAAGTCTAGGTTTAATATGCAAAAACAATAACTCAGATGACAACTAAAATCTGGTCTTTTACAAAGAATTAGCAAATAAGCAAAGTCAACACAGAAAAGAGATATGAATAGGAGTGCAGTTCAAGAAAAGGAAAAAAAAAAAAAAAAAAAAAAAAAAAAAAAACAATCCAAGATTTAGCCTTTACCATGAAGCTTTTCTCTTCCTCCAGAGCAAAATCAAACCCAAAGTCACTTTTTGCAGCTTAGACCATCCAAATTTTGCTCCCACAGGCTTAGAAAAAATGCAAAATCTTCATAGCTTTCTCATCCAGACTTCCCAGAGAAAAAGATTGAAACTTTACCAATAATCATCCATGTAACCCCAAAACTGCAAATAGGTCTCTCTCTCTCTCTCTCTTTCTCTCTGTGAATATATATATAGAGAGAGATATATATATATATATATATATAATTGTGTGTGTGTGCGTGCGTGTCAGTAGGGCCAATGTAAATTCTTGAAGAGTGGATTATATAGGAGCAAGGATGATTGAAGCAGCTAAACAAAACCCATACCCCAAGAAAATCATGCAGACTGGATGCATAATCTATATTGGGTTCTGTCCCTGCATATGCCCAGATATAGAGACAGACTGTGTGTATCTAACTCAATGCAAGGTCAAAAGAACGGTTCTTTTTCTTTTTTCTTTTTGTATCAATTTTCTTATACTATCAATTTTAAAGTTAATATTGATTGACATTTTAGAGGATATGACAGTAGTAATAAAACGAGAATAATTGTAGTAAAATTGGAGAAAAAATACTCTGTATTTTTGTATTAAATGTTTTTATCAAAATTTATATTATTAATATTAATGTTATTTGGTGTATAAAAGTAGAGGGTAGAGTGGGTGGGGAAGGAGAAAATGGGAAATTGGAATACAGCTGTATCCAATACAACTTTGTTCTTGATTAGAGAATTGTATGCAGACACGACTTTGTGGTGAGAGTGACATCATTACCTTAACTAAATATTCTTTTCATTAATTTAATTATAAATGTTAATATTGAATTAAATTATAGCATTCAATTTGGAAAAGATCCATTCAATGTGATTACTTCACTTGGAGATATTAAGGTTGTGTTTGTTCAATTCCCCCATTTTTATTTCCCTATTTTTATATTCCTCATTTATTATTTTCAAATTTAAAAAATGTACCATTAAACGCATTTGTTATCTTTTTTTTTTTCCTTTAATTTTTTATTTCTTCAAAAAAATGTATAATTTTTCAAATAGTAAATACGATTTGAAATATGCCAACTTCTTAAATATAATTAGTTTAATTATATATAATTTTTATACTCCGGCATAAATTTAGTCTTGTTTTATTAGTAAAGATGGCATAAATTTAGTCTTAGCTTGTTATATGTATAACTTGTGCACTTTGGTCTTTGGCATTAATTTAATATTGTTTTATTAGCAAAGACTGCACAATGTGTGATTTGTTGTTTTAATGGAAGTATGGAACTTAGTGTGTTAAAAATTGAATCTTTTACATATTTAAGAACTTATAAATTAAATTTATAATGTTAATAAATAAATGACTAAAACTAACTACAATCACAATTTAAAAGACTAAAATTGTAATTTTTTTATATACGAGTTGTTGGGGTAGGGGTGGAATTGTGGTGGGATTATAGAGCCTGACTGGCCCAATAATCCAAATAATAGATTCGAGAGAGAAACAAGTCCAAGAGATTAGTGTTCTAGCATTTCTTAGTGCGTGTAATTAAAAGTTTTGACCAAGAGAGCCACTTGCACTAAATATGCTTGAATGGGTCAACCTACACCAATCTATCTGTCAAAGTAGTTGGCCACAAGGTCTAATGTGCCGCTTGACCATGACACTATACACGCTAACCGATTGTTTGCTTCTACCTATAAATCGAACCCACTTATAGTGAGCCATCATAACACTAGTAAAGCAATCAAATGTAAATAAGATCATATTAGCATGTTAGGATCATTTTTTACTCCATACTGTTAGTGTTATTAATATTTAATAATGTTTTATTGTATGCTTTTGTAATAGTGGTTCTCTTTCCTTTGGTTTAGTCTTACCTAGAGTTTAGGAGACTATAGTGGGAGTCTCTCTATAGATCCCTATCTGATGTAATTCTGTAAGATTAGATTTTGAAATTCAAACTTCCTGATCTCATCTGGTATCAGTTGCGTAAGGTTTCTTACGTTTCCCAAACACCGAACCCCCACCCACCCCGTTTGTTTTTTCTCTTTTTTTTTCCGGCGATGTCATCTAATTCCTCGGAGCGAACAATTACCACCATCGCTCCATCACCGCCGATGACCAACTCTCTAAACTCCGCCCATCATTTCGTTTCAATGAAGCTCACCACCCACAATTTTCTCTTCTGGCGTACCCAGCTCGTGCCATTCCTACGCGGCCAAGGTTTGCTGGGCTACATCGACGGCGAAATTCCTTGCCCGCCAGCGACGATCACCCCTGCCCCGGTGTCCGGCGACTCCACGGCCGTAGCCACCTCCTCCGTGTCGGTCCCTAATCCGGCGTACAGCTCTTGGATTCAGCAATATCAGTCAATTTTGTCACTGATTATCTCCTCCCTCTCCGACGAGGTGATGCACCTCGCCGTCGGCCGGGGCACTGCGAGGGAGGTTTGGCTGTCCATTACGTCGGCGCTGGCCTCTTCCACACGAGCACGCTGTCTCAGTTTGTTAGGGCAGTTTCAAACGCTCAGGCAAGGGAACGGAACACCGGCCGAGTACCTGGGGAAGGCGCAGCTGCTTGTGGAGGCTTTGTCTCTCGCCGGCCGTCCTCTGTCTCTAGATGAGCAGATCCTCTACGTTCTTCGAGGACTGAGACCGGAGTACAGGGCGCTAGCCAGTAGTCTCACCGTGACTGGTACGTCGGTTACACTGCCGCAGTTGGCCGATCTGCTCCAGGCGCAAGAATTCATCATCTCCGATGAATTTCCGGCGGCGGGTCACTCCGAGCTCACTGGTTCCCCGGCGGCTTTTTATGCAGGTCGCGGTCACCAGAACACCGGCAATCAGAACTCCGGTGGTGGCCGGCAGAACTCCAGTGGAGGACGCAAGGGTGGCAGAGGTGGAGGTCGCGGTCGGAATGCTAGAGGAGGGCGTGGCAATGGACCCAAGTGCCAGATCTGTAGGGCGTTTGGGCATTCTGCATACTACTGTCAAGGGGACGCAAGAGTACGGACTATGTATCACATCGTCATCTAGCACCGATATCCATGCTTATTCAGATTCAGACTGGGCCGGATGCCCGGTCGACAGGAAATCTACTAGTGGTTATGGAGTTTATCTAGGCACCAATTTAGTGTCATGGCTGTCACGGAAGCAGCGCACCGTGGCTCGGTCGTCGACAGAGGCAGAGTACAAGGGTCTAGCAGATGTCTCGGCGGAGGTCACCTGGGTCGTGTCACTTCTCCGGGAACTTGGGCTGCATTCTGGAAAACCGGCTACTCTGTGGTGTGATAATCTTGGCGCAACATATCTGGCGGCCAACCCGGTTTTCCATGCCAAGACAAAGCATGTGGAAATCGACTTTCACTTTGTTCAGGACAAGGTAGCTTCTGGAGATTTCGTTGTCAGTTTTGTGTGTACGAAGGATCAGTTAGCAGACATCTTCACCAAGCCGTTGTCGGCCGCACGTTTCCAGGCTCTGCGGAACAAGCTCAATGTCGTCTCACAACCCCCTTGAACTTGAGGGGGTGTGTTAGTGTTATTAATATTTAATAATGTTTTATTGTATGCTTTTGTAATAGTGGTTCTCTTTCCTTTGGTTTAGTCTTACCTAGAGTTTAGGAGACTATAGTGGGAGTCTCTCTATAGATCCCTATCTGATGTAATTCTGTAAGATTAGATTTTGAAATTCAAACTTCCTGATCTCATCTACCTCTTGTATGCACTCATATATGGACACATTATTGGCTAATTGACCACGTCTAGATTGATCGATAACTTCTTGTATATTAAATCAATACACATACATCTCCTAATTACTTTGCGTAACTCTAAATCTCAATCTGCAATTTAATTTATATATTATTGGTATCATATCATTTAATTAGTTTGTTTAATTAACTAGTTTTGAGATTAATATTAAAAAGAAAAAGAAGTAATATCAAAATGTTGATCCTTTAAACTTTATAAAATGTAAAAGCAACATGATTGAGGAGGAATTCAATATAATGTCCAATAAAAAAAAAGTGAGAATTTATGGGTTGAAAGACTTGACCAATACAAAATTCTTAATTTCAAGTATTTCTTAAAGTCATCATCACCTCTCCCAATCGCTATCCATTTTTCAATTTTCTGCAAATTATACGGCTTGTTTGCCTCATAACATTATCCAATCAAACGTAACATACGAAAAAGTCAAAAATTCATCGTGGCTTTCCACGCTCAAATAATATAAATTTATTATTATTATTATTATTATTATTATTATTATTATTATTATTATTATTATTATTATTATTATTATTATTATTATATTATAGGGAACACAAACAAATTTCAATAAAAGAAGAAAACACATGGGTCTAGCTCACCACCGAATAATATATCCTATGATTTCAATATATATATACACACACATATACACACGGTCGGACTTTCAAAAGAGTTAGACTTTTTATTGAGAACATGTGAACTAATCTCATCCGTTCATAAAATTATTAATGGTTCAATAGATGATGCTCTTCTTTTTACCTGTGCGTAAAGTTTATCTTATGACTTTAACCGATAAAGAATCACATTGTGATAAACCAATTATATTACGCATAATGTACTAATTTAAATTAAGAAGGTTCATGAAAAACTCTTACATAGATAAATATGAACTTTATGATTACTAAACTAAATATTTAAAAACTTAATTGAAAGTTGAAACGCCCCGAACTAAATATTATTTTTACCTATAAAAGTAAATTCTAGTAAAAAATGGAACATATGAGAATGTGAATGTATTACTTTGAAATTGAAGAGACATGTGATAAAGGGTGTTATTTGATTGGGTGAAAGAATGAAGATTTGGAGTTTTGGCCCAATTCAAAAATCTCCATTAAATGTATACTAAGCTTGACAGCTCAGGTGCATGTGAGTTGCGGTGGCTAAGGGATCCGCCCCTTGTCTTCACTTACCAGTTTTTCTTTTTTTTTTTCTTTTTATCGCTCGGACTTAGATCAATGGTTCAGTAGTTAATATTTGTGAGAAAATGTCAATGTTCAAACCTCGGTTCTGTAGTAGATCCCTTGTATGCACTGACATTTGACCCCATTTACTAAACCATTGACTCACGTATTGTGATTTACATCCTCCTAAATATTCTGTCAGGTCGGATTGAAGATTCAACCTTTTGGGACAATTTTTTTTTTTGGTGACTACAACTTCAATATATATTTGGTAGAATTATATAGGTATATTTAAAATTAGTGTTAGTATCATTTCCTATAGTACACTATTTTTTTGGGTGCTATTCTTATAATATACGATACACCCAAACATATCTATTCTTGAATTTCAGTATTAGACCCGCATGGGCAGCTCAACTGGTCACAGAGGTGAAACTTTGAAAGAATGATCAGGGATCAAGTCTCACCAGCGGCAGTGAGGTGTGAGGGGGGTTCCTTGTGCATGCACAGTGAGCACAGGTCTTCAGTTGTGTTACCATGATTGGAGTGTGGGGAGCCCGAGAACATGGTTTGTGCATCACACATTTCTCTAATAACACAAAGTTATTCGACACACCATCTCTTGGAACAAACCTTCATTTGTTGTTGAATATGATGTCTCAAAATATTTAGTTACATCTTTCAAGGTTTACTTCGATTAATTATGTCAGGTATAACTCGTCATTGGTGTCACTTTAGAAAAACTATAATTATTTATTATAATAAATTTTAATAAGTAAAAATAATATTTTTAATAATAGATAATAAATAATTCTACATTATCAAAAAAAAGAGGTTTAATTTGAAAGATTTTGGTATCAAAAAATTTTCACTTATACAAGATCTCGAGGTTATTAGCCGGATTAGTCATACAATTTTATCACTTTTTTATTTTTTGTATCACATTAATCAACAAATTAATTCATAATGGAAATGTTATATTATAATATAAAATATATTGATCACATAAAATACATATGAAACAATTGATATGTTGTTCTACTTGATTTCTTTCCAAAAGGTTGAACCCAATCCTAAAGGCCCCGCACCACGTGTTCTACTTGATTTCTACTTTTCCTATTACATGTGATATTTATTATTTGATGGTGAAATAATTTTTATTTTCTTCTCTAATTTACTTTATTACTATCTTTGAATAATTTCAAATTTTAAACTTTGTATTCAATAAATATATTGGTACAGTTTTTAAATATATAAATTTTATTTAATAATATTAAATTAAATAATGTAAAAAAAATTGACAAATAAGTTAAATAGATAAGTTTGAATTCTAAATTTAAAGATCCATCTCTCATGTCTTGAAAAAGAGTGAATGAGATAAATTATGAGTTGTGCTTCAACTAGACTACAAACTTCCAAATGGGTATACATTAATCCCTATAACAAGACCAACTCATATATATATACTAATTAAGTTGTACATGGACCCTTTACTATTTTAGTGTTTTTATTCCATTTGTGGAAATATAGAATATGATATAATACAGCCAAAAGCAGCAGTTAAACCAAACAATCCCTTACAACAACTATATTTTTTATGCCCCATCAACTACCCCAGCTATACACTCTATTAGTGAAGGGAAGATATGTAGATCAATATACAATTATACATGCATATTCAATTCTATAATTACTCCTATATTACATTGGTCATAGATTTTTTTTTTTGGGGTTACCGAGAAAAATTTGTAACTATTGTCTGAGAGTATTACGAGTTAAATTTTGTTATATATCGAATAGGAAGATTATGTGTGATAGGTCCAACCAAAAAGATATTGACAATAATAAATTTTGTAATTTTCAGATACAAGACTACAAGAGTTATGTTCTACATACTCAATCACCCCTTTTAGAGCAGTCATCAATTACTAATTTCGGTCTAAAATGTGTTAGATGCCCACACCCTATCTAAACTTCACACTTCTTTATATGAGGGCATTTCAGACATTTTGGACTAAATTTAATTGATTTGAAAAGTCAATGGGCTATAAAAAGTAAGTATTTGATAGTATATTAATTAAGATCAAACACATAATTACTACTATGCCAAAAGTTATAAGTGATGATGGAGATATAATTTTGTTTCTTTATACTTCCATAACATGTATCACATGCATGTACGCTTCGAATGCACGTCAATGACAGAATGCTGGATTTGACTCTTTAGACCTTCACTCAAAGCGTAAACATAATCGAGGGATTAAGTGATGTTAACTCTAACGTTAGTATATAATCACACAGTCACACACACACAACAGCACACAGTATTATGTTGAGTTTGAAGAATGGTCCTCACAAGTGACAACAAATGAGAGCAATCCTCCCCATGTTCTCCGCACAGCATTTGTGCAGACATTATTGTGAAGACCAGATCCTAGTTGAATGTTCACATGTTATTTTCTTGGCTCCAATTATATTATGTGTTGTCAGCATTCAACTAACATATACTTATAAAAACTGCCAACTTGGACACTACCCAATTTCAAAATTTTATTTGAAAATAATAATAATTCTCCCCCTTCAATGCAAAAGGCAAAAATCCTTGCCCTGGACCCCTATTAGGCCATTGGCCTTATAGAAATTGTGCAAGAGTTAAGTCATGATGGTGAAACTGTACTCCCACGCTACTGTTATTAGGGCCAGCTCACAAGATGGTGAAACTCTCACGCTACTACTATTAGAGACACCCCACAAGAGGGTGAAACTCTCACATTGTTTATGATCACCCTACAAGAGGGTGAAACTGCTGCTGCTATTAGGGTTACCCCACAAGAACGTAAAACTGGGTCACCCCACAAGAAGGTGAAACTCCCACGCTACTGCTATTAGGACCACCCCACAAGAGGGTGAAACTCTCACATTGCTGGCTATTAGGACCACCCCACAAGAGGGTGAAACTCTCACATTTCTGTCTATTAGGACCACCCCACAAGAGGGTGAAACTTCCATGCTGCTGCTATTAAGATCACCCTACAAGAAGGTAAAACTCTCAGGTTGTTGCTTGGGTTCATCTAACACCCGGGTGAGGGGAAAAAAAACCACATACAATAAGTGGGATGACCACATACAAAAAAGTCCCTTACATGTGTCTTAAGTGGTTGTGTAGAATTTTCCTAGAAAGAAATTAAATAAGTGATAGGTGGCAGCTACCACATACAATTCTAGCAACTTCAAAAATATAATTAATGTATCAAAGTGAAGGTCAACAACTTGTATGCTCAACTACATGACCACATTGTTTTGTGCTACTATACAGTAGTAGGTATAAATGCATCATCAATGCTCAAACCCACAACATTAAACAATGAAGAATTTCAAGTTTTCTAGGGGCCGGGCTAGAATTTAGTACACTACTTATGTATAATTCATGTTTTTATGCTCAAAGAACAAAGAACAAAGAATAAAATTATAAAATTATATAAAACAGAAAAAGACAGAAAAAAAATTACATAAAACAGGGTGTCGCAACACCAATATAAGGTTAGCAAATTAAAGAGAAGTGGGCTGTGGGCAAAACCCAGCTCTCAAGGTGTCACGTACGTTTGAGTGTTATTAGTCTATTTTGTTTGAATGTATAATTTGATATAATTAATTATTGAATATTATTTTACCATATGGTTGTATTTGGTGTGTGTTTGGCTCATTAAAAACTTGTTGAAATTGATTTTTTTTTTGGTTAAAAAAAAAAAAAAAAAAAATCTCAAACTTTAAAGTTCACTAGAGAAATCTAAGCCCAGAAAGATAAACAAGGATTTGGTTGATCAATATGTGAATAGGTCCACATTCCAGTCCATGCATAACAAATTGCAGGCCCAACCAAAGAGTGATTATGATATCAACACCCAAAATGTTACACTTCCAAGTTCAAGAGGATCGGAATTAGCAACAATTTTTTTTTTTTTTTTTTTTTTTTTTGGCAATGAATCAGAGTGTGTAGTGACCTAAAAGCTGACATACTAGGTATGTAGTGGGCAGTGACGTACACTAGGGAGCTGAAAAAACTCTCTTGAAAATTTATTTTGAAAACTTGAAAATCCTTCATTTGGTACCCATGAAAAGATATTATTTGAGAGATTGAAATTCTCTCTTTGGTGATTATTTGAGAAATGTGGAAAACTCATTAATTTTTAATTTGAGGAGTCATTTGTTTCAATTTTGATGAAAGAGTGGAAGATCAACAAGAAAATACCTCATGATTTCATGGAGTTCAAGATATAGTCTAACTGTGAAACCTAGCTAGGTTATCTAAAAACAACAATATTGATATGTTATTTTCTTAATTTTTGCAAATCCTCAAAATGGTGGATTGTCCCATGTTACAACAAATTATTGTTCATTCTTTGTTAGCAAAAGCTATGGGAGTATGGGACCGTGATGATCTTATAGCCTAGCCATAACACTCAAATTTATATATATCACTTGTAATTCAGACATTATATATATATATATATGTAAAAATTGAAGATATATAGATTTTGACTAAGCAGATCAGATGTGCATTAATATAATGTGAGCTGAGAAATTACATGTACATAGACTCATAATGAATATATATGTTGCATAAATACATGTATGCCTTTGTCATGCATGCATGCATGGTTATCATCACTACTTCCAACGCTTGAAGCTGCGCTTTCCATACTTCCCTTGCTTGATCTTTCCATGCTTGAATTTTCCATGGTGCCCATAGTAACCACCATGCATATGATGATGACCATGTGCAAGATGGTGAGCTCCAATTGCAGCAGCTGCAGCTGCAGCACCTCCAGCTAACATTGTTCCAAAGTTATTAGATCCTTGCCCCGCACCTACAATATAATTTCTCAATAATCATCTGCCCAACCAGCGATAACAGATATCCTAGATTGCATCAATTAACATGACTGAATTTCGCATAAATGTAATCATTTACATTTTTGGGGTTGCCCCGATAATATAGGGACAAGAGCTAGTGGGCCCGCAATAAACATGACTGAGTTTCACATAAATGTAATCAAGTACATTTTTGGGGTCATTCCGGGTAATGTAGGGACAAGAGTTAGTGGGCCCTTTTGGGGTCATTCCCGATAATGTAGGGACAAGAGTTAGTGGGCCCGCAATATCAGGTACAACGTACAACTCTAAAAACTTGCATGATTATAAGTTAGATTATAGAATTAATGTGCATACTTTTTAGGTAGTGGTTGTGGGTTATCTATTGAACCCGAAAACAAATCATAGTAGATTTTTCCAATAGTGATAAATTCAAAAGAGTAGGCAAGATATGCATATATACCATGATGTGAAGTTGATGGGGGTGGATAGCCAGCAGGAGGATAGCCATGTTGGGGAAATGCACCACTCGGCGGAGGATATACCGCCGGCGCCGGCGCCGGGTAGCCAGCCGGAGGGGGAGGGTGTGCACCGGCAGGAGGATACCCTTCCGGGCTGTATCCAGGTGAAGGAGGGGGAGGGTGTGCACCGGCAAGAGGAGGATACCCTTCCGGCGGCATGTATCCAGGTGAAGGAGGAGGAGGATGGGGATATCCGGCAGGTGATGGGTATGCCCCTGCAGCAGGAGGAGGAGGATGAGGATATCCGGCAGCTGGTGGGTATGCCCCAGCAGGAGGAGAAGGATGAGGATATCCATGATGACCGCCGCCGTAGCCTCCCGGACGGTGATGACCGGCGCCGGCAAATCCGGCAAGGTTAGAAAGCAGCCCCCTTCCCTGGAACTCTGGCTTTCCCTTCCCCATTTTTATTCAGCTCCGGCGATAGATTACACACCTATAACTGCAACAAATTCAAACACCACAATTAATCCTTAAATTATCTGTTAGGCAATATTCAAGAAAAACACCACATTTGCAGAAAACCCAAAAAAAATGAACAAAAAATGATTGAAAATGTTGCCTGTTCATGCATGTACTATACCTAGATAGATTCCTAGTTTAAGGAAAGGATAAAATCCTTCCTTGGTAGTGTAATCTAGAACCGAAGATTATGAAGGGAGATCAGGGCAAGGATGAAAAGATGCAATCAACAATGGCAGATATTTATATGCAGAGGGAGAGAGAGAGAGAGAAAGTTTTACTACCAGAGATTATTTTGATGGTGGTTAAAGGTTGATGGTTGAACCACGTACCTGCATGCATGCAGTCCTAGAATTCTGCTAGCCTTAGCTTAACGACCACCTATTTTTACACGTTAGTTGCTGCAACGTGTAATCTAGTCCGCTTTATTATGTGTGAACACGGTTTAAGGAAATAATAATAATATAAAGTTATATTGCATTGCATTGCATAGCACAAGAAATTGCATTATTACTTGGGGTAAGAAATTGCATTATTATAATATATATACAGATGAACATTACATGTACTTTGATACAACTATAAGTCTTCAAGAGATAAGGATTAAAATATAAAGTTATGGGGTGTTTGGTAATAGTTGTTAGTTAATAGCTGATTGGATTAGTAGGTTTGACTAGTTGATAACATTAGCTAATTATAGAAAAGTGTTTGGAAAATTAGCTCTTAGCTGATTACGTGTAAAATGATTTTCTCAAAAAGCTGATTGAAAACGCTTTTAAAATTTTAGCATTTTGAAGCAATAAGTTGTTACAAAAAGCTAATTAATCAAACACTTATATTTATTGTTTAACCAAGTCATGAAACAACTAATAGTGGTCAAAATTAGCTAATAGAGTAACTATTTTACCAAACATGGCCATAGTCCAGAAAGGATGTTTAAGTGAGTGAAGCATGACTCTCGAATCTAAAAAGTTCAGAGTAAAATTAACCTTTCATTCATGGATTGCAAAATCATCCATTGATACATGCTCTTCACTCTCCAAGGATCAAACTTTACATGTTCTTCACTCTCCAAGCAAACAGTAAAATTAAATTACCCCAAAATCACTCACATCAGAAGTTACAGTGCCATCCATCAAGTGTGGTAGTGTGAGTGCTAACAGCCACAAAAACGAGAAACCAAGCGATTCCCGGCCAGAATCATGTGTAGGATTGCCCGTTGCAAAATTAACGTTGTTGAACTTTTTCATACACCCTTCTGTAAATGCTGGAGCCTTCAAACTCTGCATGAATCTCCCTTTCAGTTCTTATCCCCATAGGGTTCTTTAATACCCATCCATTACTGTCACAAACAACATTAGAGTTTATGTTGTCGATGTGTATAAGCTCGTTGGACATAGTGTCAAAGTAATCTCTCATGTCGAGAGCCACCTCAAGCACGTCAGATTGTATGAAGACCTGCATGCCCGCCAAAATTTACGAGGTGCAAACAAACAAAAAAAATGATTTAATCACAAAAAGATAGAAGCTTGAGGAACAACGAAATAGGAGAATCCATATATCTTCTTGTAATTAATAGAAACTAAGTATGCATGAAAGTTAAACGCCATCAGGTAATAGAAGGATGGATGGATGGATTGCACATTTATGTTTATATATTATATATATATATGCTCAACACGCCCCCTCAATAGCACATTTATGTTGATGGGCTCCAAGCAACACGTGAAGTTCATAATCTCTTTTTTATCGGGTGACGCAGACATTCGAACCCATGACCAAGGTCATGGAGTTGGCTCTAATACTAAATTGAAGCATATGCTTCATCTCAACTAAAAACCTAAGCTGATAGTTGGATTGCACATTTATGTTTATATATTATATATGCTCAACAAGATGAGCCCAAAAACGATAATGTGTGATGGGTAAAGGAACAAAACTACCTTAAGCGGCTGTAATAGAAGGATGAGCCCTCAAAAGACGATGTTTAATGGATAAAAGAACATAACTACGCTAAGTGGTTTCTTCACTATGTGGAGTAGTATAATCAATGTACACTATAAGCCAAAATTAAGCGTTTAATTTACCTGTCCACCACGTGCTAAACGATCAATTATGGATTGAACCAACGGCTTTTGCACAACTCTTCTCTTATGATGCTTTTTCTTGAAATGAGGGTCGGGGCACTGCAGATCGACACGAGCACCTAGCTACTAAGTTTTAAGCAATAGTATTTCAAGCCTTTACTCTTTCGGCAAAAACAGTACACTTACCAAGATAGAAACTAACACCAAGGGTCCAGGGTATGTAGATACAATTCTCTCAAAGGAAATCGTCGCATTTGCAGACATAAAGTGTCTGCATATTATTAAATATAATTAACTAGAACGCAGTAAATTTTCTCAAGTTGAAAATAAACTTTTAAAATCCTTACATATTTCTGAGACCCAGCTCGTTTACCCAATACATAGCACGTGTAACCAACTGCAGAAGACAAGCGTTAAAATATCAGTTTTTTAATTTTCATTAAAATAACCCGAGTAATATGCAACCACTAAACCAAAAATACGTGAAAAGAGAAAGTTGTATTTCCCTTACTTTCGGACGAATTTCCAGTCCCAGATAGTTTTTGGATTCAGGATTTCTTTTAGCAAGGTACATAAGAAATCTGCCACTACCTGCACACAGTTGTGGTTAGACCCTAAACCCTAAAAACATTTAGGCTAAATTATACTCCTTACCACTTCCTATATCCACCATTAGTGGCAGCGATGTGTCCTTATATACCTCATTCCAGTTTGGCACTTCTGCAGGAACCTTCTTATAGTAAAAATGTAAAATGCATTTCGGGAAAAAGAAAAAGAAAATTGAGTGAAGAAGTTATATAGCATTAGAGTAATCACGGAAAACCATTTAAACTCAAATCAGAAAGTGTGCAATTTTCCAAAAACCAAAATGTTTACAGAAAAAGAAAATATTAGAAGCAAAGTGAGGTTACCAAGAGCGAAGAGCGCAGAGGATTAACATGTTGCCTTATTCTTAAGCGCCCCAATTCCTGCAACACCACATATTAGCAATAAACTCACTATTTAGCCAAATAACTCATGATACTATGATAGTCAGCAGAGTAATCTTCCAAATCATGTCACTAACAACTTAACATCAACAAGAAGCATAATGCTAATGTATTCAAGTCTAGGGGGCAGCGAGGGCAACCCCAACCAAGTTGGTTAGGCTGTTGTTGACTTGATAACCATAAGATTACAAGTTCGATTCCCAACAGGAGCGCCTTACTGGCCTGACCTTCTTGGTTTGAGCCAGTTAACATATAGTCTAGTTTACCTTCTTGTGGTCATTTGTTGCTAGAATGCTAGGATCACAAGACGGGATTTAACGAGTACACATTATGGCTTTCATTGCCACTCCCCAAAAAAAAAAAAAAAAAAAGGTCTAGGGGGCAGCAGATAATTACTATAGTTTCTTTTCCTCATTAACTAAGAATGAAACCAGTATAGGATGCACTATCCTCAGAATTTGCAAGAGAGAAAATCTCATTTCATCTCATCTCAGTTTCAATCAAAAATTGAGTTAATTAATTTCCAAATTCAGCAATGTAAATGTAAACACATTCAAGAAAACTGATTAATTTCAGCTTGCTGTTAGTAGCTATCACACCTAAAGCATCATAGAAAGCAGAAAATGCAGCGAATGCGTATAAGCTTCGTTCATCCAGACACCATAGAAGCAGTGGGTAGAAACAAAGAGCAACTCTTTTCTCTCCTGTTCCTTTGTTTTCGAGTACTATTTTACCTCGCAGAACTTATCAGTGAGATTGAGTTCGGCGTACTCCATGGCCACGAGCTCGGTGCTTCTGATAACCTGCCTCTCTATCTCGGCTTCAGAAGACGAAACGCCCGCCGGCGAAGCAGTCGCGGCGGAACTCCGGCAATAGCATCGAGAGCAGTGGCGCGGATGGGGTGAAATTGTTAGTGAGGGTAGTTTTCCCAAAGAGTGGATAGTGAATTCGCCGGTGGAAAGAACCCTCCTTGGCACAGCTGAGTACATCATAGATAGAGCCATTTTCTAGATAGTAATTCAAAGAAAGCTCTTTCCTTTCGCCCTCTTTCTTAAATTCAAGAAAGGAAATGACCCATTCTTCCATTCTTTTTGGTTTAAAACTTGTAATCACTATTTGAGGAAAGTACTTACAGCACGTTTGGTTCACGGAATGAATTTTGAGGTAATAGGAATGCTATTCCATAAGGAATGGAATAGGCAATGAATAGAATAGGAATTGTATTATATTGTTTGGTTCGCTGAAGGAATAGACTTTAGGAATTATATTACAGTGTTTGGTTGATTTAAGGAATAGAAATGAAATATGTTTTAAAAGACATAAATACTCTTATAAAAATATGTGATTGTGGCGATGGTGGTGGTGGCAGTGGCGGTGGCGGTGGTGGTGCTGGGGTGGTAGTGGTGGTAGTGGCGGTGGTAGTGGTGGGGGCGGCGACGGTTGTGTTGGTGGTGGCGGCGGTGGTGGCGGTGGCAGTGGTGGGGGTGGCGGTTGTGGCGATGGTGGTGGTGGTGGCGGCGACGATGGTGGTGGTGGCGGTGGCGGTGGTGGCAACGGCGGTGGTGAAATAGGATAAATTTATATATAGGATAAAAAATTAGGTTAAAAAAAGGGGTAAAAAAGAAAATAGATTCTAAAATCTATTCCTGAGCGTTCAGTAATGGGCTAATACCATGGGGGCCCTAGTAATAGCTATTACCTTATTTGAAGTAATAGGCTATTACCAGGAATACTATTCCTGGTAATAGAAATGGTTACCAAACAAAGAAATAGGCCTATTACTGAGAATGTTATGTCATTCCCAGCCTATTCTGTGAACCAAACAGGCCATTATAGTTTGCAAAATAAATTAATTTTAATTGTTTATATTAATTTGCTCAAATAAAAAATAATTTTACCTTCACATAAAAAATAAGTTTATCCTCACAAATGACCAATTTTTAACAATCAATTAGGGACCATATGATTGAGGGTGAGATTATAATCAATTTCGAATTGAAAAAGAATTGAAGTAACCTAACAAAAGTACAAAAATTAGCCCACACTTAATTGAGCCGACTCAGTTAACATCGTTAAATTGATGTCTTTATTTATGGTAATTAACATTGGTCATCTATGTTTTTATTCATTTTATTACAAGTCAAGTTCTAAGCATTATAAGTCCAATACAATATAAGATGTCAAGAGTACCATATCATAGGGCAAAACAAAAATGAATAGAGTTTAGTTTTGTATTTATAAGGTTCATGTTTGACTCCTAACAAGAGAAGTCTTCTTGGTTTGAGCCACAAAGCTTATCAATTATAGACAACCTAAACTAATTTACCTAATTGTGTAATCATTTGCTAGCTAAAATCACAAGGTCCTTTATACACCTTTAGATAATGATGGCAGGTTCCCCACACCACCCAAAAAATGAACAGAGTCGCAAGTAAGTGGGAGTAGGATTGATGTGCAAAAGAATGAATGTATTACACTCTTATTTACTCATGTAATAATCAAATTTTGGAGAATGTTTTTCCCATCACAAGTTTCATAATGGAGAGTTGCACTTCTTGGAGTAATCATCACAAACCTACCATAATTTGGAACCCTAAAACTTGATCTTCTATGACTAATCTTCTAGAGTTATTTCAAAACTTGAACCCAGAATGGATTGCAACAACTCCTCCTACAAGATTTTCGTATCCTACATTTTGGAACCCAGCTTCTGCAATCATTGCAGCGAACTTCTCCTGCAGAAAACAAACAAAAAAATGAAAGATCATTAGCTTACTACCATATTCTGAAAATGGATTTTAGAAAATGCTGTTAGAACTAGTTTCTGACTCGTCTAATATTATGTTCAAGTCATCATGAACATTCTAATGCTCAACAGCAGCATGATTTTGTGATGGCCACATGGAAGTAGTCGAGAGTAATTACATGTCATAATTATATACAGAATGATTCTGGAAGAGTGAAAGATTGAAAGCGTCTCTACATGCAGGCAGCAGAAAGCAAGGACTCGTAAGCTAAAAAAGTTCTCAAATTTTCTTTCAGTGAGCAGCTGGACATTGCCAGCATGCCACCGGAACATAACAATTGTTATTATAGTAGCACTAAAATCCCCTACTATAAAAAGTCCAGAGACTACCTGTGGAGGGAAACGGCGAATACTCTCAACCAAGTACTGATAAGAGTGACGATCACCAGTCACCATCTCACCGACTGCTGGGATGACTGAGAATGAATATAAATCATACCTGAAGGAGATTTAAAAAGAACCAAGTATTGCATAAAGTACAAAAATGGCAAGAAAACCAACTTCAAGGTAGAAAGTATACAAAATGGTAAATCATTTAAAAGGCACTTCATAATAATTGCAAGGGATACCAAATAGTGCACTACCACATAGTTTAAGTCAAACTACTTACAGATCTTTAAAAATCGGGATATCAACATGACTCAGTTCAAGGCAAAGGAATCTTCCTCCCGGCTTGAGCACCCTAACAAACAAACCAGAGTCATCACAATACCATTATGAGCACTTGGTAGAAAACTTCTGACTGGAATAACTAAAGGTAAACACAGATACCACCAGATTCAGTAAATAAGCCGTGCAAAACTCTGAAAACAGGTCTAATTCCATAACACATGCCCAAAAAAGACTTCCTCTTTTTTATTGTTGGAAGTGCTTCAGTATTACCTATAAGCTTCAGCAAGAACCTTTTCTATATGTGTGACATTCCTAATCCCAAAGGCAATTGTGTAACCATCCATGGAACTGTTTTCAAATTTCAAGGCTTCTGCATCTCCCTCCATCCAAATGAGGGATTTGTCCTCTCCAAAACCTGTAAGTTTTAAAACAAAATTATCGCTTTATGAGACATGGTTAACCAAACAAGATATATACATCACAAAAATGCGCTTATTACTTAAAGAGTAAGAGCATTCTCTTTAATCACCAGCAAAGAACATACTTTACCTCTTTCCTGAGCCCGCTTCTTACCAACATTTAACATGTTTGGATTGATGTCACAGACATAAATTTGGGTTTCCTCAATCACATTATCATCAAGAATATCTTGTAAGGCTCTGCGTTTTACACTTTTGATAGTTTCCAGAATCCTGAATGCAACATCCCCTGTAAAACTAAAGAAGTTTAAATCTCAAGATTTAATTAAGTGTTGATCATCCCAACGAAGATAGACCATGGCTCACAATCTTTTTTACTGTTCAAGTCAAGATTGTGAAATTACAGACATTAGAAGGACTGTATACTGCTCATTTTGGAACTTTGCTACCCTAGATAATGCTAAAATCTCAGCCTAATACCAGCTAATTAGTTACTCCGTAAAATTTTAACATTGATTTTCAGTTGAAGTAAAGTTGTCGGCTATTGAGCATCTTTATTAAAAGTTCATTTTGCCAAAACATTGAATTTACAGGGTATCTAATGACTCAGGTATAAAAGACATCAAACACTGAAAGTACAAATAGGCTGAGACTATTGTTTTGTGATTTAGCCTATTTCCTTAATTTTAATGAACAAGGTTCCTAGCAATCTAGCATATATCCATGAGGAGATTATTTTTTGTACTAATGCATCTATGTTCAAGGAGGCCTCACATCACAAAGATTGAGGATAACAAAGTTAAAACCCCACACTTAGGTTGATATATTAGCTAAAAAAAAATTACTGTTTCAAAATATGCAATGGAAAATGCAATCTTCTTCAACCTAGAATCCACAAGCTAAAACTGTTAATTCCTGGTATCATGAAGCTCCATCCTACCAAAATTTCAAACTAAGAGCATGGCATATCTCAGTGCAAGAAATGCTCACCTGTCCCACCAGCCACGTCAAGATGCTTCATTCCAGGAAAAGGATTCAACTTTGATATCAATCTGAAATAAATGACCTAAAAAATCAATATTGGCACACTCAAAGTTCCATAATATAATTCATGAGAATGAGAAATCGGTGACCTAACTGGTCCTTCCATAGCCTATGTAGTCCTCCACTCATCAAATCATTCATGAGATCATAGTTTGAAGCAACACTGGAAAATACATTTCCGACCAATTTGCTCTTTTCTTCTTCCGGTACCTCCTTAAACCCTGAAACCAAAACCTTCAAAGTAAACACTCTTCATACATGCGCAGGAGGAATAATTCCAGGAACCAACGATGATTCCTTTATCGGGGTGCGTAAACATTTAGGTTTAGATGTAATTAAGAACAAATTAGAATGAAATTGATGGATACTGACCGAAACTGGTGGCATGAGAATGCAAAGTAGACACCGGAGTGTACATTGATGAGAACAAACTGTTTTTGGTCCTGAGACCGCGAGCTATTGACCGCAACGCCGTAGCCATGGTTGAACCTCGTGATTGTTGAGAGGGAAGAAAATTTCTAAACCTAACCCCAATCGATTTGGGCACCTTCACACTCAGTCCTACCTTGAATGCCAAGAAATACTTCCCTAGTCTGTTGAATGCGCAGTGAGATCCACTAAACTCCCTTTTTTTTTTCTTTTTTTTTTTTTTCTTTTGGAGACAAACTCGAAATCATTACATGAAGATGTTTACAAGATAAAATATAATTCATATGTAATAGTTTACAAAGTTAATTATTGAAATGTCCCCTTCACTATAGTAATGTTGTTGATTTGATTCTTGACTTCCTTTTTTTTACCAATTAATGAATTCAATCTTTCAATTTTAAAAATCTTAACTAATTTGTTCCTATGTTTGTTTTGACGTTGGACATCTGTTAACTCGAGATTAAATTGATAATTTTGTTATACTTAAATGATCATTCCGGTCATCACATGTACCATTTTTTCTGAAAAGTTAATTACCAAAATTGTCTCTTGACTATAGTGAAATTACCAATTTGGTCATAAGTTAACGGATGACTAAATTGATTTTAAATTTTTAAAATTAAGAGATTTAATTGATGAAAAAAATATTGTCAATTACTAAATTGGTAATTTTGTTATAGTCAATATACTATTTCAGTAATTAACTCTAGTTCACAAAAAGACTAAACTCTCGAATTTTTTTATGTTACTCTCTCTTTTTTCTCAAACAAATACATCCATTAGTTATTCAAATTACAAAATGTATCATGATTCGTTAATTCTATACAAGTCACTATTAAAACTAAGGCCTACAATTTGTATATAAAGTAACGAAACTAACATTATTAGCATAGGGTGACAAGGATGTTGCGATCTAGTGGCACCAAATTGCTCTCCCATATTGAAGGTTGTGGGTTCGTATCTCAGTTACATGTGTTTCTTGTCATAAGAGTTTTAAAAAAGATTTAAGATTTTTTTTTTATCTTTTATTAAAAAATACGCCAAACATAAATGACACTTATGTCTCGCATATTATGCATGAGATGCAACTATGCAAGTGTCACTTTGCATCTCTCAAGCGTATAAGATACGAAGATGAAGCGCAAGTGTATTTACTTTTCTCGTACAATACAAAACACACAATTGCTACTTGCGTAGGTCTTCCATTGCCGCCGATTGCCACCAGTCACAATAGACGCATGAAGCACTTGCGTGTCTCATAATATCATATTACTGGTATGACGCATGAAGCACTTGCGTGTCTCATAATATCATATTACTGGTATGACGCATGAAGCACTTGCGTGTCTCATAATAGACGAATGAAGCACTTGTGTGTCTCATAATATCATATTACTGGTATTAACAAGTCACTCTCTTTGGTTGCCACCAGTCACAATAAACGCACGCGTGAAGCACTTGCGGGTCTCATAATATCATATTATTAGTATGACGCATGAAGCACTTGCGTGTCTCATAATATCATATTACTGGTATGATGCATGAAGTACTTGCGTGTCTCATAATAGACGCATGAAGTACTTGTGTGTCTCATAATATAATATTACTGGTATTAACAAGTCACTCTCTTTGATTACCACCAGTCACAATAGATGCACGCATGAAGCACTTGCGGGTCTCATAATATCATATTACTGGTATGACGCACGAAGCACTTGCGTGTCTCGTAATATCTATTACTGATATTGACAAGCCAATCTCTTTGATTGCCACTAGTCACAATAGATGCATGAAGTACTTGCGTGTCTCATAACATCATATTACTAGTATTAACAAGTGACTCTCTTTGATTTAGTAAATTTTTATTTTATTTTGGGTTTTGAATCTCATTAGCTTATTCAAATTCAATTATCATGTTTGTTTTATTAGTTGTATTGACAAGTCACTATCTTTGATTTAGTAAATATTTTTTTTGGGTTTCGAATCTCATCCATTTATTCAAATTCAATTGATGTAATTGCTCTAAAGGAGTAAACTTATTATTGTTATAATAATAATAATAATAATAATAATTATTATTATTATTATTATTATTATTGTTATTATTATTAAGCTCACAAATAGTGTTCTCTTTAATTTACCTATTAAGATTTTTTTTTTAAATTTCTAAAAGAAGTACAGTAATTTATGTAGTACTATAGTAAAATGAAAAAGATGTATGAATTATCTTTTACTCCGTAAAAAAATTAATTTTTTTTTTTTTTGAATTTCAAGATAATTGTTTGGACAATTTATGTGTGTTTTTCAACAACTCTTTTTCGAAGGACGCGAATTAAAAGTACAGAGAAAATCGAATTTGGATGAGCAAAGCAGATTTCAAAAATATAGCAAGTACACAAAAAGTTTCGATCTTCGATTTCAAATATACATAACGAAAAGAAAGAATCTCGAAAATTATCTGTCAAAAAATAAGCCTACCCAACAAGACTACAGTGGGAAAAGGGAAAATCTTGGAGAGAGAGAGAAGGGATGAAGGGAGGGAAAAAGAAATTCTTGGGCGCGGAATCTTCTCAGCCTTCCGAAATCGTCGCCTCCATCGCCGGGGACGGCGACGCGGGTAGCTCTGAGCAGCCTACGGGCATTTCAACGGGAGCTCAACCGCAGGCCGAACCCCAGCAGCAGCAGGACGAGCGGGTCGGAGCTGATGCTGAAGGCGGCGCGGCGGCGGAGGACGACGACGACGGGGAGCAGCTGGATGAAGAGGCGGAGGACGAAGCGGAGAAGGACGACGAGCAGTACGACGACGACCTCCAGATCGAGGAGGCGGAGGGCGAGGCGGAGGCGGGAGAAAATGGAAGACCTAAGCTTGCAGAAGGGTATTACGAGATTGAGACCGTGAGGAAGAAGAGAGTTCGAAAGGTATTATCCTTTTATGCGTTTATCTTTATCATAACAGATTGGTTAAATTTCTCCTGTGACATTTTCCCTAAAAAAGTTTCATTCCTTTATCTGATTTCATGCTTGTTTGATTGCTGTCTTTCACAACTTTGGAACAACAAAAGGGCCAAGTGCAGTACTTGATCAAATGGTAAGCAATGCATTTATGTTTTTATGTGTTCTTCAAAATGTAAAATGTGAGTTAGTCATGGAGATTTTGTAGTTTAACTAGAGGTTTCCATGATTCTTTTTCTATGGTTTCTAGACATTTAGTGCTTGTATTCTGATTGGTATTTACCCTTTTTGCAAAGGCGAGGTTGGCCCGAGACTGCAAACACGTGGGAGCCCGTGGAAAATCTGTTATCATGCTCTGATGTTATAGATGTGTTTGAAGAGAGGTTATCCTTTCTTAGCGTCTTGTGTTGAATTGTTGTTAATTGGATTTTGTGTGTTTCTTGGGAAAGCTGTGGTTTTGACTGGATTTAGTCTTTTGTTTTTCTATGAAGTTTGCGGTCTGGCAAAAGATCCACACGAAGGCGTAAGCGGAAGCATAGTGTTGTTCACACTCAAACGAAGAAAAAACAACATCAGCATCAGCAGCAGCAGCAGCAACAGCGTTCCCCTGCAGCTGCCACGTATAGTGTGCCAGCTGTCAAGGTCAGGATAATGGACGAACCTTTGCCCTTTCCGTGTGATAACCCGAGTGTGAATCACTTGAACAATAATGTTGTCCAGGTGGTGCATGAGAATGGTGTGAAAGCGGATTCCTCTCGTAATGACTTGGATCTAAAACTTAGTGAGCTTCGGGGAATGCCTATGACTAACGGGGCCAATGTGAATAAATCTCAGGAGGCTCGTATTCCAGGCGAGGGCCTTTCGAATGGGTTTGTAAAACCAGACGGGACACAATCAGTTCAATCTGGTCGCTTTACTGGAGCTAAAAGGAGGAAGTCGGGGTCGGTTAAGCGATTTAAGCAAGACTCGTCCACCAATGTATTGAACGATATGCCAGATGCGACAATCAAAGCTATCGGTGACAGTGCGATTGCAGTTGCTGCGCCTGAAGGAATTCAGAACCTTCCATTTCCGGGCAACGATTGGGGCCACAAGAACAAGTCTGCGAATTTTGAAGATGCGTATAACATTTCTCAGATTGTTAAGCCGGTTGGCTATCAAACTTCTGTGTCCAATGGAGTCCAAGAAGTTTCCATAACCTTTTTGGCTAAGAGGTTTGTGACACAATACCAACTTTCCTTTTTCTGCCATTTTTTCGAGTGTTTTATCTGTTTATTAACCTTTAAATTTAAAACTTGACTGAATCAGTTGATGAAAGACTGGCATACTATAATTCTGTTTATTATGTTATAAGGTCAAATATGAATTATAAGAAGCCACCCCCCCCCGTTGGTTAAGTTTTTCACAGTTATATCACTATGGATCACTAATCTTATTTACAATATACTCGATGAATCCACATCTCTAAATCTTGGATCTATTATTTAACCTTAAAGTACTTTATGTTGTTTACTAATACCGATGTGGTGAGAATTTTATGTATTCCATCATGAGTTGTCATTTCATGTTCTTTGTTCCTTAAAATATACTATTTACCAAAAAGTCATCACCCTTACTGATCAGTTACACAAAACAACATGCCTTATCTGGTATTTTCAGGTGCATTTAATTTCTTGATACGTTGTTATTTTGGTTATTTTAAAATTCGTAATTTTCCATGGGTTGCTATAAATTGTTCCATATGTTTGTTTTCGGGAAAAATGTATATACTTATTGCTGTTGTCAATTCACATCCATATATTCCATTTAGTACTCTGTTAAAATATTAACAATTAACACCGCAAGATGTGAAGAGACGAAATACTTTTTGGTTGTTTTTTGGTGTATAATCTGTGACAAAAATGTTGAAAGTGCAATCTTTCCCGAAACCAAACAATAGAATGAGATTTTTACTGCAAGTTTCCCGATTACTTGACCAACCTCGAGTATTTGGCGGGTAAAACCGTAAAGTTCTTTTGAATATTTTCGGTTGGTGCAAATAATGATGACCTCTTTGCATTCTGCACTACAGGTCCGATGGGAAAGAGGTGACGGTGGATAACAAATTTCTGAAGGCAAATAATCCACTTCTGGTATACAAAATTTTCTCGTTTTCAATTCTAATTTGCGTCTTTAGGAATTTGTGGTCGTGTAGTTACTTATTGGATCAATCTTGCTAAACTGTGCAGTTGATAAACTTCTATGAGCAACATCTACGGTACAATCCGTCTGTGTGAGTGAGGATGCTGAGAAAGGGGAAAAACGCGGCAATATGGTTTCCACATCTGTGAATGTATAGTGTTGTAATTTTTTGTAGCAGGAGGCCTTAGCTTTAGCGATACTTATGATGGTAGTAAATAGTTTAAGCTGAACCGCATGGCAGGAAGTCTAGCGTTAAGTTACAGTGATTGTCGGAGCTACATGATATCCGAGGAATGAAAATTTTCACGACATTGTTGGGCTGCTGCAGTTTCAGCAGCTCTTATTCGATCGTTTTCCATGCACATCACATGTTTTCGAGTATTTACATTTTCGTGTTGCTTATATTCTTAAAACTCTGGATCTCTGTTGTTTTTAGTTGTGGTTCAGTGATGTCTATTTTGAAGGGAAATCTGTCTAGTCCTTGGATGTGCTAACAAGGCATCTGTGGTGTTTTAGTTGCCATTTATGTGGCTTAAAGTTGAGCAGAAAATGTTTGAGCCTTCTTGTGACAGGGCAGAAGTTGTCAATTGTGGTCATACATTTGACTTCTTGGTTGATCTCTTCAAAGATGACTAGAATCCCAATATTCTTGCAAATTGTGTTTGATTTGAGACATCATTTGTCTTTGGCAATAGTCTCTTTGCAAGATTGAAAAGATTATGTCTTTTCGGTGGTAGATTGTGATAAGGACACATAATTGAGTCTGACAGTTGCAGTGTGGGAGTTACACCCAATGTACCTAATAGACTGATGGGTTATTGTGATTTACCCTTCACTATCTTATTGGGCTTGGATATGGAGAAAAGTATAATTCAAATTGTCAAGGATCTTGTGGTTTAGTAGTACCAAGTTGTTCTGCCATATGGAAGGTTGTAAGTTCGAATTTGAGTGGTGACGGTATTGACTCTTTGGGCTTCAATTGGTTGAGAAAGTAGTTATAAACAGATACTGTATGTCTGTACTGTAATAGAGTCAGTAGTACTCAAAAAAAGTATAATTCAAATAAAGACATTCTTCAGCATCAAAGATCCTCAGAAGAAAACATCATTCAAAGGAATAAAACATTTGACCATTGCCAACCCAAAAAAGCAGGACCTCTTGCTTATATTGCCAGTTTTGATCACAAATCACAGTATCTCTGTTCTGTTTGAAGCAACCCAGAGATTAGAGGTGTGCATATTCATGGCAATGGCCAATGGAGGCCCTTCACCAGTGGTTCCTTCTCTCATACTAGGGTTCCTCAGCCTGATCATCGTTGGACCGACCATTTCGACATCCATCAATGGAGGCACAACTGTTGTGGTCATGCTGCTGCTACCTTTCTTCTTCTTGTGGCTGGTGCAGTTGTCTGCAACATTTGTGCCAGAAATGAAGGCTTCCTCCATCACATACCATCAAAGCAGTGGCTTTGAATATGATGCAGAAGGGTTCTTTGGCTTGGGCACCTTTCTTCTGGTAGTTCTGTTTTTCACCCTGTATAAGATAGTTTAACTTCCATCTATACATACAAGATTGAAAACAGAAGTTTTGTAACCACAGCATATATATAATTATATATCTTTCAAATTGAAAATATTGTTTCCATCAGAGCACCAAAAGAAGACGAAAACGCTACTGGTTGAAAGAATACATTACATCAAATTCCGACAGTTGAGTACAAAAACGGGCTAGTTCTTTGGGATGTTTTTCCCTACAATCTTGGCGGGAGCGATTCTTAGAAGGTTTCCCGGCTTACCAGGAACAGCCCCTTTCACCATTACAATCCTAAGCTCATCATCAATCTTGACAATCTTCAGCTTTCGGATCTTTGTCTTCGTCCCTCCCATTCTTCCAGGCATTTTCTTGCCTTTATACACACGTCCAGGAGTCGTTCCAGCACCAATTGAACCGAGCTGTCTATGACTCTTCGATCCATGAGTCATAAGACCTCTCTTGAAATTATGTCTTTTGATTCCACCTGGTCACAAAGTTCAAAACGCTTCTGATCAGTGTTACACTCACTCAAGATTACACTTTATCACATCAAAGTAGGGGATAAACATAAACTCTCTGAAGGCAAAAGAAACACTGGAATAATACAACACGACTACACATGGAACGTTTTGATACAAGCCAATTACTGTAAACATAACATCAAATGATCATATGATGAAACTAAACTAAACAAATCCATATTGCACAAGTTATCGAGGGAAAGCTAAAAACGCCCACGTGAAATCCTCAAATGATAATGCAAGCAATATCACCACACCATTTCTAATAAATTTAGCTTTGAGATGAATCAATATTAATAGCTTTAGATATATACTACAACATGAACATCACCAAGCTCTATATCAAGATTCAAGCACCATAAACATCAAGATACAATAACACTTGGGGCAACCCCTACCAAGTTGGTCACGCTGTTGATTTGATAACCACAAGGTTCCAAGTTCGCCTCCCAATGGGAACGGTTTATTGGCCTTCTTGGTTTGACCTGTTTGAGTCGATCAGCTAACAACCTAGGTTGTTTACCTCGTTATGGTCTTTTGCCAGAAAGGTAATAAGATGGGTTTACCCTCGGGTAGTGGTTGCAGATTTATCTATTTAGTCAAAGATACAATAATACTCCTTTTGAAAACTTCTACTAGCCTACTGCTGCAAATATATATCACAATTCTCGAATGCTTTTACAGTATTACATTACAAAAGCTTGCATCTTTACATAGATAATCAGCTATATTAAGTCTAGAAAGGCTCAAAATGAACCTTTCACATGACAATCATTATCTTTGAACAAGCAATTATCAATATATGTATACATTTGGTATGCAGAAATACCTTGAAACCCTTTTCCAATGGTGGTACCGGAGACATCAACTAGGTCACCTTCGTTGAAGAGCTCGCTGAAGACCAGCTGCTGGTTGGGCTCGAAGCTGTCGACGGACGGGAGCCGGAACTCCTGCAGATGGCGCAAGGGAATTATGCCGGATTTCTGAAGGTGTCCCATTTCGGGTTTGGTGAGTTTCCGGTCACGGACACGGCGGTACCCTACTTGGACGGCGTTGTAGCCGTCAATAGCATCGGTCTTGACCTGAGTGACAATGTTGCCCTCGCGGAATCCGATGACGGTGACGGGAACAACCGTGCCGGAGGGCTCGAAGAAGCTCATCATGCCGAGTTTCGTCGCCATTACGCCCACGCCGGCCTCCATGGAGGCCGTGATTGGGGAGCAGGGGCGGCGGAGAGAGAGTGGTTTTTGGGGGTTGTGCGTGCGGAGAGGTAGGTGGACGAGGAACGAGGAGCGGAAAATCGTGGCGGCATTGGTGGCTACGGCGCCGGAGGGCGGCGGCGTTAGGCGGAGAGAAGAGATAGACATGGCGCTTCTGAAGAAATGAAAGGTTCGTTCTATCCTTATCCACCGGCGAGGTGGAGGGAAGCTGCTATAGCCTGCTATTCGGAACACCTTAACTTCTGTGTTCCCTCACCCATTATAATTTGATCCGGCCCAAACTGCTGGCCCAAGATTTATTCATTGCATAGGATATTTGATCCATTGGGCCCAGATTGAACTGGATCCTTCCAATTTCACAGAATAGGCCCATACTATATTTCCTTCTTTTTATTTTTATTTTTCAAATCTTTTGTATTGTTATAAAACAATAGATTTGGGATTTAGGGTGTGTGTATATATAGTCTAGCTTCCGCGAAAATAATGTCTCTGGTGAGAAGTGTGAACATTAATCTAGTAGATTTTACGGTTAAAAAATAAAGATAAAAAAAAAAAAATAGTGAGGCCGATTCTATAAGTATAATAAACTTTCAAGGTTTGTAATATTAGTTTATAATATTTATGAAATTGATCCATTTTTTTCTTATTTTCTAGCCATTGATCATTCAAGATGAACCATTTAGATTAGTCTACATTTCTCACAAGAAGCCTGATTATGAAGAAAAAAAATTGGGTTAATAGTAATTAATGAGGTTTAAACCTATCACCTCCCACTTAAGAGAGTACTCGAATACTAGTGGACTACAAAGTCCTTGGTATTTGTTGAACAATTTAATTAATAAGTTGTCAATTATTTAGTTAGTCCAATATATTCTCACCCTAACCAAAATTCTAAATTTAGAAATTTCCATCCACCTAAACTTTGAAATATTAAAAGAAAAACAATCATAATCCACAATTACTTGTTAACTAGGCTATTGAATTGATTGAAGTCTAGCTCTTGAAAGATATAGTCAATAATAAAATAAATGTCCAAAAATGCTTAAAGAAAAGAAAATAAAATATATATAGTTGCCATGATCAACATGATTGGATAACAGACAACTAAGTAGCTAGTGGTGTCCAGCTAAGCAAAAATAAAACATTAATGTTATATTCTAGGTTCATGAATTGAACTTCAGCAGTCCACTATCAAAATGTTTTTTCTTTTTTAAATAATAATTGTTGAATGTTGACCCACACTTGTGTTGACATGCCAATTAGCTCCGTTTAATTGGCTTTTCTTTTCATTTTTCAAAAGTTTGGGTCAAGATGTTGAGTTTTCATTGGATATAATTTTATTTTTTATATTGCACGGGTATGTGCCCACAAGTCCACAACACTATATATGTCTCTTTTATTGAGTGTAACTCCAAAATAATAATAATAATTATTATAAGATATTGATCAATAACTAAAAATTTTGTGATCAAGCGGTATAGAGTGACTCGTTAAAGTTCGGTAGGTTGAGAAAGTATATTTGAACATATATTACATGTAACGGGATGTACTGTGTATATAGTCGATGGATACATGTATCATTATAGTACCCTACCAATATGAATGTGTGTGTGTGTGTGTCTTTTTTTAATATCATATCATGTGTAAGATCGAGACATCATTGTTAATTTGAACAGATACTACATGTAACGGGGTATACTGTGTATATAGTCTATGGATACATTTATCATTATAGTACCCTACCAATATGAATGTGTGTGTGTGTGTGTGTGTGTGTGTATTTGTGTTTTTTTTTTTAAATAAAAAAATCATATCCAGTGTAAGATCGAGACATCATTGCTAATCGATTTATTATTATTATTATTATTATTATTATTATTTCTATACACACACACACGAGAATGATTTCTAAAGTAAAAACTACAAGCTAAATTTGACTGTCGATCTATGTCGATCAATGATTGTAAAATAAAAAAAAATAGTGACATTTGATAAATATTTCAAACTTAAAGTGTATCGCGTTACAAATAACAATATGATCATTGGTATGTAACCATGCAATGCATCATTACGCACCAGCAATTGCACTTATAGTGTTACATAATGGACTTGTAAAATCTTAGTTTAAGTGCACATTTATATATCAGCAATTGAACTTATAGTTATTGCAAAATACATGTTATTAGTTCTATAAAACATGATTCTCATCAGAATCTGTTCTATATATATATGTATTGTACTGATATTTGTATAGTATGACATTAATCTAACCCATGGAAAGCTATTAGATATGATTTTGTTTTTGGGTTCCAACATATTGATGGCATTGAAGATTAAAGGGGATTCCTTAGATACTAATAATATGGCTGTGATTCAAAATGGAATGATTGAATGTTCATGTGGTTACTTTCCACTTTCATCAATTGTTACACCAAACTTTCTGTCAATTTTGAACCTTAAAATGTCAGACATATGTTTGAGTAATCTTGTTTGTTTATACACATGCACCCAACTTACTATATATATATATATATATATATATATATATATATATATTTCTTGGAAAAATCAAAGAAATGCTTAAATTTATGAGTCAAGCCCAAATTTTAATATCCAAAGGTAAAACGGGGATTCGATTATAGTCACGAATATTTGAAATTTTAATTTGAATTAGACTTTTTGTGTGCAGAAGTGTACAATTTGATATTAGGTTTTGAAATTATATTTGCTCTATTTACCTCAGTTCTTCATGGGTCTAGGAGACAAATTCACAGAATATAGTATGTGAAGCAGGAAAATCTGAATTATTAAAAAAAATTGGTTGCCAAGTGAGCTGCCAACTTCTAGGGGTGTCAAGGTAGGCCGAAACCTGCAAACTAGCCCTAAATCGCTCCACAATAGGATGGATTAGGGTCTAGAATTTTGACCTTGACCTGCGAAAATACAGGCTTCGAGGACTTGTAAATACAATTTAACAAAAAATTTTAAGGGTGTAATTGAAAATTGGAATAGCGATCGATTGAAGTACCAGTAAATACAATTACTTGTCGCATGGGTGAACTATGTTTTGAATAATCTCTTGCTCCAATCTTAATGGCACATTTAGTTCGCAAAATAGACCTGTTGTATTGCTATTGACCCTTTTACATGTACTTAGGGCCTGGACATTTTTTTTAAATACTATTGACCCTGTTACATGTAGTATATATTAACACGCACACAAATTTTCTTCTCAGTGAATATGATAAATGACCGGTTGAGTCTCAATTCTTCCCCAATGAGAGGCTAGCAAAGTAGCAAATCTTGTCTACACACCCAAATCTAAACAAATTAAAGTTTTTATATATAAAAAAGAAAGACAAATGAAAGAAGCTTTAAATTAATGGCAGCATTTCATGATAATAATGACATCTTTCCATCCACCTTTCCCAGTGGTGGGTTCACAGTATAGTGCGAAAGAATCTTGATAAGTATAGCACAACAAACATCATCTTTTCCAAGAACAGCAAAGGGATATGTAATCTGGAAAACTCTTTACTTTTTATTATTATTCTTTTTAAAACCCAAAGATAAAAACTATACTACGTACAAAAACTTTCTTCAACCTAATTATTATGTATGTGTATTAAATTATATTGTCACGTCTGTCGTCTTCTCCAACATATATAATGCCTATGCCTATTTCTTCTCAACAGACAGGACTAAATGTTGGTGTGCACGATCCACAAGAGATTTGTTTATTTTGGTGTCATAATCTCACAGTGCCTACTGAACCATTGAGCTAAACCAGTGCAGACTGCCTATGCCTATTTCTACCTCAGTTAAGGGGTGTTGCATATACACTGAGGGATGAAGGGTGTCAAAGGTGGCAGAGTTGATTCTAGTGGGTAAAAGACCACAATGAGATAAACGAGTTTAAATTATCGATTTAATTAAATCAAGAAGGCATTATAAGTTATATTACAAAATAATTATATATATATATATATATACAATTTTTCATGAAAGTGATGGGTTGTGATATGAACAAAATCTCAATCAAACAATAATTTCTCAACATGAAATTTCCATCTCATGTTCATAAAGGAGAAATGAGTTGCCCATACAACCTAGCTAGCACGCACTATAATTTGTCCATTAATGGCAACTGTTTAAAGTCAATTTTGCATCACAGAATCGGTGTGATACCATAATCTTTGGGGAGTTTTCTTAAACTCGATCTTCACACAAATATGTTTTTTCTTAAATACATATATGTTTGGTCTTTAATCCCCATACCTAATCAATTTTCATTTTTCTCATCTGTCAACACGCAATTTCTTGCTCTATCTACACCATTCTTGTTCTAGCTTAGGTGTTTTAGGTTATCTCTAAAGCCTAGAGGTGATCACAAAATGGTTTAATATAATTTAAGCCCGTTCTATCAGTCTGACTTTAAAATTAACAGTTTAAGTTAGGCCGCTTCAAGGAAGACTTGCTGTAATTGTGAACTTGTAATTATATTTAACTATACTTTGTACTCTGTATTTAATCAAGAAAAAAAAAAACTTCTGCTATGTAAGGGGTGAATGAGTATGATTTATATGCTATTACACAAAAGTAGAGCATATCCAATGCACACTTAGTAATTGTCTCAAATATTTTATATCAAATCATGTCTTATAATGTTACTCCGTATAACTTTATTCAATTAACTTAAAAGTGTTAATTCACGAATAATTAATGGTTTCTTGTAAATGGTGACTGAGTGGGTGGAACATGATTATTGCACCTGAAAGTTACCAGTTTGATTTATCTTTTTGGTTGAGTCCGCACATGGTCTCTAAGATGATTAAGAAAAAAAAAACGCTCTTTTCTAAATGGCCTAAATCCTTAATTTTCGTATATTGATCATCTTAGATGAACGAATAAAATCAGTCTTCACTTTCTCACAAGTCACAAAAGGCTAGTTCTTATTTAATTATTTCTCTCTATTATCTAAAATTCTTATATTCTATAAGAGATAATGCCACATGTGATCCTCCGAGTATAGTGGTTTTGCCACGTTTAGTCCTAAGCTTTCAAATTGACCATCTGTGGTCCTTCGATTTTCAAATTTAACCATTTGTGGTCCAAGATAATCACCCATGGTCCTTCAGCTATTAAATTTTAACCAATCAAGGTCCTTTCAAGAGGATTACGGCTGGTTAAATTTCAAAACTTGAAGGACCATGGGTGGTTAACTTGGACCACGAATGGTTAAATTTAAAAGTCGAAAGACTACATATGGTCAATTTGTAAATTTAGGACTAAACGTGGCAAAACCACTATACTCAGAGGACCTCAAATGATATTAAGTCATTCTATAATTATATTTAAATTAGTGAAATTATTTTTAAACCTCTTTTTATAAAAGGAACTCTCATCAGTCATTACAGTACTTAGGAACAGTATATCCACTGAGGCAAAGAAATCAGCAGTTAAATGGAGAAGATGGAAAAGCAAACCATACAATACACTAACCGTCTCCTCCTCCTCAGTCCTCTCCCAGGAAACCCTGTCCTACCAACCCACCACCTTCTACCTCTTCACCCTTCCATTCTACCCTTCAAACTCCTCTGAACCGTGAAAAAAATTCTGTCTTTTTGGTGTTTTCATGATCATCTTTGCAGAACCCAGATTCTTGTGTGCAAATATTCATGCTTGAATACCCAAGAAGGAGCCAATTTCTGTGACCTCGGAGCTCACAAGACCCAACCAGTATGAATTTCATGGCGGAAATGAATGGTGTTTTGGTCTTGGGGTTGTTGTTGATGATGATTTCAGTCTCCGGTGCTGTCAAGAAGCAGAGCATGGTGGAAACGAATAGGTTCTTGGTTCAGAAGCACTTGAATCGCTTGAACAAGCCCGCTGTCAAGTCAATTCAGGTAAAAAAAAGTAATCTTTAAAAACCATGAATTGATTAAAGGGTAGCATGGATTCATGGTGTTCTTTTATGTGCCAAATACACAGAGCCCAGATGGTGACATCATTGACTGTGTTCATATGTCTCACCAACCAGCTTTTGATCATCCCTTTCTCAAGAATCACACAATTCAGGTACCCCCCCCCCCCCCCTCCCTTTATACACATGACATGTATAAATTGGTTCATGTTTATGGTGGGTGTTGTTAGATGAGGCCAAATTATCATCCAGAAGGGCTGTTTAAGGCCAGCAAAGTTTCCACACTGAGAGCCAAGAAGAAAGGGCCAATACCAATTTCTCAGCTTTGGCATTTTAATGGAAGTTGTCCAGAAGGAACTATTCCTGTGAGAAGAACAAAGGGGGAGGATATCTTGAGAGCCAGTTCTATCAAGAGCTATGGAAAGAAGAAGTTTGGAACTGTTCCCAAACCCAAGTCTGCTGATCCTGACATGGCTACCCAAACTGGGCACCAGGTAACTTAGATTGAAATGATTGCATAGAATATAATGATGAAGATGGATTTGTTTTTGAAGTTATTGAAAATAATCTTGTTTTTTACTTTGGTTTTGTTATTTTGGAGCTGTTAGCATGCTATAGCCTATGTTGATGGAGGCAAGTACTATGGAGCAAAAGCAACCATAAATGTATGGGAGCCTAAAATTCAGCAGTCTAATGAGTTCAGCTTGTCCCAGATTTGGATTTTGGGGGGTGATTTCAATTCAGATCTCAACAGCATTGAAGCTGGTTGGCAGGTACTGAAATAGTTCGTAGCTGACTGGCTCAAATCAAGAAGGCCAATAAAGCTAAAAGCGACCAATTTGGTTTGGTTGTACTTTTTTTTTTTTTAAACCTTTCTTTGTTTTTGTGGGTAAATGAACAGGTTAGCCCAGACTTGTATGGAGATCACAACACAAGACTTTTCACCTACTGGACAGTATGTGACCAATTTTCCATTTTGTTATCTACTTTTCTATTGTTACCATGAATGCATTCTTACCAATACCATCACTCTAAGGTGATATAGCCTGATGGGGTTGTGTTGAAATTTCTCGAAATGTGTTTTGACAGAGTGATGCTTATCAAGCCACTGGTTGCTACAATCTGCTTTGCTCAGGCTTTATTCAGATCAACAACGAAATCGCCATGGGAGCCAGCATTTCCCCTCTTTCCAGCTATCAAAGTTCTCAATATGATATCAGCATTCTTGTCTGGAAGGTACTTTCTCATTTTTACGAGTACTACTGACTCTGTTACAATGTAGTATCTGTTCATAACTACTTTCTCAACCTACTGAAGCACAAAGAGTCAATACCCTCATAATCTCATATTATAGATAAAACATAGAACATTTATTCTTGATTGTATAACGTTGTGATTTGTGTAGTTATGTTTATGTTCTACCTTTTATGTCATAAACTATCAACTTGATCCTCTTTGTCAAGAACACTATAAAGAATCCTGCTTTTTTTGGCTTAATTGTTGCAGGATCCGAAAGAGGGTAACTGGTGGATGCAATTTGGGAATGATAACGTGTTGGGGTACTGGCCAGCATTGCTGTTTTCTAACCTTAAAGACAGTGCTTCAATGGTGGAGTGGGGTGGGGAGGTGGTGAACGGGGAGCCAGACGGGATGCACACCACAACTCAAATGGGCAGTGGGCATTTCCCCGATGAAGGATTCGGGAAGGCTAGCTACCTGAGGAACATTCAGATAGTCGACGAGTCGAACAACCTAAGGGCTCCTGAAGATCTTGGCACTTTCACCGAGAACTCCAACTGCTATGATGTGAAGCTGGGGAATAACGACAACTGGGGGAGCTATTTCTACTTTGGAGGACCCGGGAGAAACCCGAAATGCCCATGACCAAGTTGCTCGAATTCGAAGCGTTTTCGTGGTTATTTCACTAGTATAGTTCTTGCAACTCGCAAAACCTTTTGTTTAGGTCCCAGGTTTACACTAGAGTACTAATATATGAAACCGGCATCCTTGTAAAAAGTGTCCAAGAAGGTCATAGCAGACAGAAGGGCGGAGCGGCTAAGGTTTCTCCCGGGTTGATTCTTTTATGCGTTTGTTCGGCCTGCAACTTATTGGAACTTATCTATGCCAAAAAAGCTGTAAGTTTGCACCTGCTATTCATGTTTAGTGTAACTATTTGGTTATATTCTTGATTGGTTCTGTTGAATATTGATCAGAATAAACTTTTCAAGGCAAAACCTTCACAAATTCACAGGCTTTACAGTGACTGTCTTATAATTATTGCAGCTTCATATTTTAGTATTTTGTTTTATTATGTTGAAGTTTCAACAGAGGATGTTCACAGGAGAAAAAAAGGGGATTCCTGTGATACCCACCTTTGCAAATATTCTTCTTGCTTTTTGGGTGATGAGGGGAACCTCCAGTCACTACCCGATCTAGTATTTATACACATTTAGTCTGTATATATAAGGGGCCAATACATGCAATATATATAAAGGGGATGGGGGACAGCTGCCCCCACTGCCCCCATTGTGGATCCACCCCTATACCTGAGGGTATGCACGGGTAAACTTCACCTTGTGACTCTAGTCGACAAAGGACCACCAGTCTAGATTGTCAATAGCTGACCGACTCAAATCAAGAAGGCCAATAGGCTGCTCCCGCTCGGGAGTTGAAACTGTAACCTTGTGGTTTTATTCTTTCTGCTTTTCATTTCAGAAATGACACCACTAAGCTTTTTGTTTGGAATGATTTTGGTGGAAAGATCACATGAATATAGTGTAAAAAAGATGAGAAATTTCAGCTGTATTTTCAACTCACAAGAGAAAACACAAAGTTTATTCCATAGAAAATATAAGAAGGGAACACAACTCTAGAGTGATATATTAATGATAAAAAGACACAAACATTCCAACTTTTACATTATTATAAGATTTACTTATCCTCCCCAGTAATAAGTGCTTTCAACAGCATCATATCATATCATATCATCATTGTTCTCTCCAAGCTTAGCTGATTCTGCAAAAGGAAATCAACAAAATATTCAGAGGCTAACTCAGAAGTGGATGGAATAAGGCAGATGAATGAAGTGTTTTGAGAGGGTGTTGGGCGGAGGCCCGTGAAGGGCCAAGTCCAACACCAGGTGGCTAGGGGATCGCTGGGCGAAGGCCTGAGGGATCAATTCCAGCACCACTCTGCCTCTAGCAAATAAATGTGGCAGTACAATGAAATAAAGTTGCGCCTTTGTTACGAGTAGAGTCGTCAAAGCAGACCCAACCCGTCGGGTTGGGCCCGTTTGCCCCGAGATTTGACGGGCTGGGCCAGCAATTTTCTAGCCCAGTCTGTCTAACCCGTGGTGAGAGGTGGCTTATACGGGTTGGGCCAATAATTCCAAGCCGGTTCCGAAACAGTCCGGGTTGACCCGGCCCGTTTCTTCCCCACCCCGTGGCGGGCCAGCCCGTATGGGTCGGGCTGGCTCGTTTTGACAGCTCTAGCTACGAGCTATAGCTTTTGGCGCAGTGATAAGCGTTTGATCCTAACAGAGAAGGGATGAGCGTTTGTACGTGCTGCAGTCGATAGAAGTCGAGATGGGAAACGACAGGGAGACGCCGCAGTCCTGCGGGAGCGTCTGGGCGCGGTTGGTGTTGACCTTCAGCTTCTGGGCTGCAGTCTTGAGGCACCCACAGGCAGTCTGCTTGTCTGGCTTGGATGATGCAGCACTTGCAAGGCTCTTGACTCCACCACAGCACGTCCCCGGGGGCGACGGCCCCCCACCGCCTTGCAGGTAGCTAATGCAAGGCTTCAGGGTGCTCAGCACACTGCCACAGGTAACTGCAGCCCGAGAAACCGGTGCTGCAACCAAGAGAAGAACCACACAGAGAGCCAAAGTTTGGTTTGAAGGCCTCATGATCAAGAACAAGAGTGGGGTAATGGCTAGCTTGCACTGATCACTTATTTGGGCTCAAGTTTAAGGTTTTCCCTAAAGTTAGACTGGTTTTTATAGCAGAAGGATAGAAAAGGTAGCTAGTACAAGAAAACACTAAGAACTTATAAAATTGTTTTGTTCAGTGATTGAGTGCAAGAAATCCAATCCAAGAAGAATTATGCATGTTATTGTAAGGTTATTGGGGATGGTTTTGGAGCAAGTCAAAGTTTGGTGAAATAGAAAACAGCAGGAAAGTGTTGGTTCATGTAAGTAACCAAGTTGAGATGTTACAGGTGTAACTGAAGTGATATACAATACTTAAGCCCGGACCCTTTCTCGCTACGCACCAGTCTCTTGAAGGGAACACTAACGATAGGTATTCAAACTCCCGGAAAGAGCTCATACTAGTCCAATAGATAGGAAAGCCCTTCAAAATTAAGTACAACTCTACAATATCTTGCGGAACTGATATAAGCAGAAGCCACATATTGGTAAGCATGAAATGGTTAGTCTAGAAGGATTACAGGATATTATGTTTGTATAGACAGTTCAGTTGGTACTTAAGTGATAGATTGAGAGTGAAAACACTGAATTAAGTTCTGACAGTCACGCCCATTAGTCCTCTCACTTCAGAAGTCATGACTGAGTCATCGTCATTTATCGCTTCACAATCTTATGGGGGATCCGACGGCAGAAGACTCTTGCCTTTTGAGGGTGACGGTGAGGTGTTACTTGAACCATAAGCTGGGGTGTTTGACAGGCTCCAGATATGTACCTTTCAACTCACCTTAATAAATTTAACATATAATATTTATGGTTGAGTGAAGTTACTAAAACTATGACTCTTTATCAACAGGACACATCCTTTCTAAATACTGGCATTTCTTGTTTTACCTTGGCAAGTATACTAATTTTTTTTCCCAAAAGACATGCTCTCTCCATCCCAAAAAAAATAAAAAAATTGTCTCCAGATTTATATATATATATATATATATATATATATATATATATATATATATATAATGTGGTCGGTGTGCCCAGGTGTGGTTGTGTGGTTAAATCTGAACTATTGATCTTTCTTAAATCAACGTTCAGGATTATCAAAATTAAAAAAAAAAAAAATGCGGTGGCAATTTGGTAATTTTTGCATCTAGGTCAAATTTAAGGTGCGTGTTTTATGCTTAATGTGCATTGAGTGTGTGCTTAATGTGAGTATTTGTTGAAACTTAAAGTGCATGGATTTTGTGTTTAAGGTGCGTGAGTTTTGTGCTTAATGTGAATAGTTGTTGAAATTTAATGCGTGATTTTCCTTCTTAAGGTGCGTGATTTATATGCTTGTGCGTCAGTTGCGTGAAACTTAAGGTGAGTCATTTTAAAACCTTAGGCGCGTGGTTTGTATTCTTAAGGTGCTTTGTCATGTGCTTAAAGTGCATGATTTGTGTTCTTAAGGTGCTTTGTTTGTGTGCTTAAGGGACGTAGTTTGTGTCCTTAAGGTGTGTCATTTTAATGTTTAAGCCGTCAACTGCACAACCACACGGGAAACCTATACCCGCATCTGAACCCTTTCCCCCCCCCCTCCCCCCCCACACACACACACACACACACACACACACACACACACACACACATATATATATATATATATATATATATATATATATATATATATATATATATATATAAAGGATAAAATAAGGTTGAATTTCTTTGAAATTCAGTCTAGATGAAGGGTCCATAATAGAAATTTTTTTTTTTTAAAGAAAAAAAAAAAAAAAAAAACATTATGACATTGGGATAATTTTGTGTAAGTAAACGAGCGTTATGTAAACGTATAGTAACCTGTTAAAGGTTGTACAGGTTGTAATTATATACTTCGTATATTTTTAAGAGCTCGAAGGTTTATAGATTTTGTAAATGAACAATTTGCTGTCCAAATTTTCAACAGAATAGTGTTGAAAACAGGAAGAGCAAAATAAAAGTACAACAAACCAAACAGGTTTGGTTTCATGTCACACACACCAAAACAAAACAATCACTCAGAAAATGGGAAAACTGCATTACACATGCCAGGGTTTTTGGCACACCAGAGAGGCTGAATTGCCTCTGCCCCAATTCCCCTGCCAACCATCCTATACCTCCATTCATTCAACCGATCCGTAGCCTCGGCATATCGCTTCTTCCCCGTTTTTTCATCCCGGTTTCCAGACCACAACGCCTCCGCCATTGCAGAACTTCTAGGCCAAACCCGAGCATCCAACACAGTCCCGTCCGCTTGCTCGGACCACAACGCCACTTCCCCTCCCAACACCAATTTCGCCTCCTCATCGCTAAGCCCATAAGTTATGTCATAGTTGTAAATCAACTGCCATGTCTTGAAGGGCCCACACCACGACCCGCCATTGCCCTGGTCGGTCCCCGGTGGCTGATCATACTGGCTATCGTTCCCGAGAAAACTCCCGTGCCCACAGTCCAAGTAGTAGTAATCAGCTGACGAAACAATCACCCGGTACCCTGCCTCCACGAGTCTCTTCGTGTTGTTTGGCCCGTTGTTCCACGTCTGCAAGACCACATTCTCCCGGGGAAGCGAGGAGCTCCTGACACTGATACTAGGATTCAACAAAACATCCTCCCAGTACACGACTGTTCGGTTTAAGGAGACGATGTAAGGCAAGGTGGAATTAATGAATGTTTCGAGCAGCTGGCTTAGAGTCCCATTGTTTGAAACGAAGTTTTGGATTGAGGGATCGGTGTTCCAACAATTCGAGTTGATCTCATCGGCCCCCGCGTGGAAGAACGAATCTGGGAACATGGCAATTGTGTCGTGGACAACATTCTTTACAACTTTGTATGTTGTTTGGTTCAAAGGATTGAGTTGGCCGGTTCCTGGTTCAGCTGCCAGAGGTCCAGTGGTTCCAGGAGGCACCCAGAACATGTTTGCACATGTAATTATCTCAGGATAAGCTTCTGCCCAGGATCCTGTGTGCCCTGCAACATTTCCAGACCAAAAGAATTTCACCATTGCAGTCTCATAGAAAGGTTATATGGGTTTTGCTGGAGAAACCTTAATTGTGAACTCTGGGTCATCAATTAGGTTGAATCATTAACCAAATAAAGTCATCAAATTTGGAAACTAGGAAGCAAACAACATTAATTTCACAAATCAAGAACTGGCATTATCATAGAAAAATGCAAACTTTTTACTGGATATGCAAAGAAAAATCATACTAGGAGTATGACCAAGAAAGGGATAAATTGGGGCAACCCAAACTCCGAAACCAAATTGGTCAGGCAATGACGTAGTAATTATAAGTTACAAGTTTGACTCTGGCGAGAGTGGCCTATTGACCTCAACTATAGGCGACTTAGGCTGGTTTAACTCGACTCTTAGTGAGAACAGCCTATTTGCATCAGCTATAGGCAACCTAGGAGGCTAGGACTTCCAGCATGTGCAACCTATTCGTCTCTGTTATGGACAACTTAAACTGGTTTACTTCAATTTCAACTGGAGCAATCTATTGGTCTAAGCTATGGGCAACCTAGGACTTCCAGCAAGTGTAACCTTTTGGTTCAATTATAAACAACTTAAACTGGTTTACTTCAATTTCAACTGGAGCAGTCTATTGATCTAAGCTATGGGCAACCTAGGACTTCCAGCAAGTGAAACCTTTTGGTTTCAATTATGGACAAATTTAAACTGGTTTACTTCAATTCTCACGAAGCACTCTATTGATAAAAACTATAAGACTCCCATCAGGAACAACCTATTGGCCTCTGGTTTATATCCACTCTAGCGGAAGCAACTTATTAGCCTCATATATGGACAACTAGGACTCTAACAACCTATTGGCCTAGTTATAAATAAATTAGGTTAGTTTAACTCATTTTGATACTTTTATTATGGCGACTAAAAAATTGGAGAAATTGAGGCTACCGGGCATGTCAATCTCAGGCACAACTCTAACGCCGTATTCCAGCCCAAATTCCACCACTTTCTTCACATCCTCCGGCGAGTACGTCATCTCCTCGCCGTAAGCGCCGCGGCGGGCCAGCTCCGGCTCCGACGGCAGCACCAGCGGGAAGGAATGCGAGTCGGAAATGTGCCAGTGGAGGACGTTCATCTTGTTCATACTAATCGCCCTAATCAACCTCAACAAATCCTCCACTCCATAGAAATTCCGCGAAGTATCCAGCAAAACCCCCCGGTAAGGGAAAATCGGAGCGTCGGAGATTCTCAGCCCGGCGGCGACGCGGGGCTTCTCGCCACCGCCGCCGTAAAACACCAGCTGCGAGAAAGTCTCCAGCCCGCGCATCGCGCCCCACACCGTCCGCGCCGAGATATACGCGGAGCCGCCGTCGCCGTGCGGTATGGAGAGCGTGTACGACTCGTTGACGCCGTGAGCTAACGGCGCGTCCACGTCATTGACGGTAATGTTAAGCACCTTGAGCGGCGTGTGCGACGTGAGGTTCAGAGCCGGCGCAATTATCGGGCGGTGGTTCTCCGTTTTCACGGCGTTGGTGTAACGGACGACGGCGGGTGTAAGGTACGGGTGGTCCGGCGAGACCACCGTGAAGTTTGGGCTGAGCAGAATTGCCCCCGGGCTGGGCCAATCAAAGGCTACGGGCTTGGGCCATACATTGATCGGAAGCTCAGCGGCGTCCAGTAAAAGAGGAAAGGAAAGAAAAACCAGAAAGGGAAAAAGGCGAATTCTGGTAATGAAGAGCTCTGCCATGGCCGCCGTTCCCAATCCCATTACTGAGAAATGATTGAGATTTGTACTATGATTTGAACAACTATTTATTAAGGCACGAAATTTGTCATTAAAATGGGAAAAACGACATTTGTCATTAAAATTCTCGAACTGACTTTACGCTAATTTCTTTTGATGACTCTTGACTTGTTGCACACTTGCATAGTACTCTTTGTTGTTTGTGCTTGTAAACTTGTTCTTGTATCCATCTCTCGTTATTATAAAATTTTAAAATATTGTCAGCACGAACTTAGTTTAATGGTTCAGTAGACAGTATTTGAAATAAGAAAACAATGTTCAAATCTTGACGGCGACAATGTAAAAATTATGCCTAGTCAGATGTTAATTTGCATTGTAAAAGTTCACAATATTTTATATAATTTAAAAGCATGCATGATTCTCGTATTTGAAGGTTGTCTAGTCTTGTCTCGTTCTACATAGTCTATTTAGTGTGATTACGAAATTTCTCTCATGTGTACCTTAAATAATACTCCGTATTAACTATGAATTTCCTCGTTACCAAAAAAAAAAATACTAATATCAATTTTACTATTTTTTTTCTTTTCTTCTAAGAATGGTAAAAAAGATGAAACCTTCCTTGTGACAAGTGCTCATCAACACATTTCCCATTAAAGGAATTAAAACAGTAATTCCATGGTAGTCATAAACAACACATGTCAAGTGCGAAATTACTAATTAACTTTTTGTGCTTAGTAGAATAAAATTAAGAGGTGATAATATCTTGTTACTCAAAAAAAAAAAAGTATATTATCTCTATTGGAAGTGTTCTCTAGATTTTTAAGACTAATTCATCTTATGACCTTAATTAATAAAAATATCAAAATAAGATAAATTAACATATGTTATTTATAACTGATTGTGGTAATTTAATTTAGATTGTCAGCTGACTAATTCGAATTAAGAAGACCAATATATGATTTTTCAGAGGATTAAACTTAAAATTTTATAATTATTAAATTAATTGTGATCAACTTGATTAGAAATAATTGTGTATGGTAATCATATATGTGGAGGGTAAATATTTATTTTATTTGTTGGATGGTTCTATGGCGGCCGGCACATTATCTTAACGGGTTGATGTCTTCGAGGATCAAAAGAAAAATCATTAACTGTTGTTTTGGAGCGTTGCGGTCTGGCCCCTACTGGAGTAATTGTGATTTGGACTACATACCTTAATCTACCAATCGTTATGTTGTGGAATCATATCAATCTAGATGGACACAATTTTATATTCATAATTAATGAATTATATGTTCATAATTACAGAGTATAAAGCTATATATTTATAATTTTTGAACTTCATATTTATAATTATTGAACTATATATTCACAATAATAAATTATATATTCATAATTATAAAGATATATATTCATAATTTTTTGAACTTTATATTTACAATTATTGAATCTCTATATTCATAATTATAGAACTATATGTTTATAATTATTTTCACAACTCTATGTTCATAATTATAGTGAAAATAATTATGAACAGTTTTAGAACTATATATTCATAATTTGTGAAAATAATTTTTAAACTATATATTTATAATTATGAACAGTTTTAGAACCGTGTCCACCTCGATACAGTTATACAACATAATTTGCCTTAATCTACCGGTGTGTATATATATGGTGCATGTCGATGCCAAATGTTGGAATTGGAGCCCACATGTGACTTAGTCTACAGTATGCAAAAATCAATACTCAATAGGCAACTAACGCTAAGATTAGTCAGATATCTTCACTTAAAAACATTTGGCTCATTCTCTATTCATGAAAATTTGTCGGAATTAATAAGGTTTGTGATACAATAATGGAATATATTATTTAATTAGGTATTCAGATCAAGGTATAGTTTGTTATGCTTAATGTTCTTTTCAAATTCGTAGTATTGTTTAAGTCGTTGAGTGTATAATTTGTATACTCAAATTATATACGGGGAATTGTTGTATCATAAAAAATAAATATTTTAACGCTTCAATTGGTTTAGAAGGAGTAAATTTATTTTCTTGTGCTATATCCCATCCAAGCAACAACAACAAAAAAAAAATATACAGTTCAGTGCAAGTCTAGGCTATGTTTTTATCGATTTAACATTATTTGTTGGGTGATCAATGAAATTTGTAGTCACTACACGAGAGTGTGCATTTGGTAAACTTGTCTTTTGAATGATGACTTACGAGTTTCCCTTGATATGGTTGAATAATTAAATAAAATATGAATAAGTTGAGGAAAAATAAATGAACAATATTTTTTTTTACCTGAAATTGAATGGCAAGGTAAAAATCATGGGCATTTTTCAGATGTGTCACCCCAAAATCCAATATCTTGCAAGGTATTTTAGTACATGTACAATTTGGTATAGAGGGCTCTTGGATTTAAGGAATGTGTAAATCAGATATGGATGTAGATTATCTTTTCTTGCATTGGATTATGGTCTTTTATAGTATAAGAGATAAGAGATGTAGTCCTTGTTTGGTAAATAGTTAGGCTATCAGTCAATTTTGGTTTATTTGATTACTATTAATTGTTCGGTTAATTATTTGACTAATTATTAGCTTTTTGCAAGTAACTTTTTCAATTAGCTTTTTAAGAAAAGAAATTATACCAAACAACTATCAACTAATAGTTAATTTACCAAACACTTTTTTATAATCAGCTAATGTTATCAACTAGTTATACTATCTAATTAACTCAATCAGCTAACAGCCATTTACCAAACAGGGCTGTAACATATATGGTAATAGGGTCTCCTATGGTAATTGGATACTTATGGTAAAGACAAAATTAATGGTATGAAAAGAAGATTTAAGAAATATAAGGCTTATCTAATGAAGACTCCTGGCTTTAATTAGGCCAGGACATAGGCCCCTTAGGCCATAGATTGATCGTTTTTCATAACTACACCATATAATTATTATCATCCACGGTTGAAAATTGCCTAAATTCTATCAAAAACCAATCACTTGGGCATCAGGAAAAATCTCCGTCGTTGTTTCCGACCACCATATGAGGTGGTTGGAAATAGCGTCCACTATTCCAAAGTGGTCATAGCTGTCACTCATCAAGATTATAGGTTTTGCATTTTCTGACCACCAGCCACCGAAATAATGGATGCACCAGCTAGATTAGTTTTTAGTTCCTACCTAATTCAGAATTCTCACTTTAATCAAACGCTCAATATATATATATATATATATATATATATATATTCCGAGTAAGTTAAAGTAGAAGACTCAAATGAAGCTACTGAAGTTTAATTATAATCGACTGTTGGGAAAATTTAAAGATGAAGATGAAAATGGAACTTTTTATCACTAAGTTTGTCTTATATTGCTTGTCTAGTTTACCTCTCCCCACCTTTTAAAGACTATCACCTTCTAAAGGGTTTGAAGTATTAAAAAAAAAAAAAAAAAAAAAGAACCCACACGTGCATTGCCGCCTGGCTCGGTTTTTGTGGCTGTTTCTCCTACCAGTATATAAACACTTCTCCCATCTTTGTTGTCCTACCAATTTCGACCCCTAAAATACAACATCGGCAATTAAGATGATTCCATCCCAACTTGATTACCTACCTCATTTTAGCAAGTAGTAACGAACATTATATTATACTGTCCGCCTATATATACTACCTAATTATCGTCTAGGTAAGCTTAGAAATGAACGACAGACATACTAAAGCATATTCCATATATACAATGCCAGAGAGTCATCAGCTAAACCTACACGTATTTAAGCAACACCGAGGAACAGTACTACTTCATGTGCATAGGATGAACAAAAACACATACACAACTACATACGTAGTACAGATCGAGAAATTAAACCAATAATAACAAGATGAGATTACTTTCAGCAGTGTTGATGTTATGGTGGTGGGCTATGATGATCATCAGTTCTGCGCACAGTTCTGATGAAACTATAAGTTTTGGATGCAACGCAGAAAGCTATACAGAAGGGAGCGGATTTGATTCGAGTCTGCGCTATGTTTTTATGGATTTGGTAAACTCGACACCAGTGAGTTTAGGATACGACTTGTACGATGTTTCTCCTCCCACCACCGGCGGCCCTCCGGTCTACGGGCATGGGCGTTGCCTGAACAGTATGTCGGCGGCAGAATGTTTCAGTTGCCTGGCTAGAGCTAAGGATATTGTCAGTGTTTGCTGTCGTTCGCGAATCGGAGGTTGGGTTTTGATACTTGGTTCTTGTTATATGAGATACGAGAGCTATGCTTTTAGATAGCGGCCATGGTGTTTCGGGCACCAAACATGCACTGCAGTTTTATTTCAACATAACTACAATATTATTTTGATATAATTACAGTTTTATTAGACAATATATACTTAAATATGTGAAATTATTATTCAGTTTAATTTTATATACACTGTAGTTTTATTTCAATTCAATTGCAGTTTTATTTGATAATATAATAAAAATAATACGCGAGACACTGTCAGTTTAAATACACTATCATGTCTGCCGTTTTGGACCATGGTCCACGGTATAATTGTTGTTTAGATAGCAATATAGGCTAATTAAGCCCATCAACCCATGTATATGGGCCGGTATGGATAAGTTGGTTTAAGCACAGTTCGTAGACAATTTATATTCTGAATCATCTACTTTGTAAGATATATTGATGTATATAAAAAAAAATTGAGTATACAAATTTAATACTGCATGTACATAAAAATGGCATGAACAGAAATGAAATTATGTACTTATGTACCTACATTATTTAATAATTTATGTACCTACATTATTTAATTTATGTACTCCCTCTAAAATGAGACATTTTTTTCTTTGACTGTACTGTAATGAGTATTTTCCATTAAGATTGTTTGTTGTTAATAGTCAAACATTGAAAAATATGAAAACGACTTTCAATTTATAAGTTATTTTTTCAGATTTTCAAACAAACATCGTAATGGAAGAAATTTACATAGTCTAGATAACATGTATATATTCTTAATAAACTCGAGACTAGAAACTCCCGACACAAGAAACAATGAGATAACAAAAAGTCTTGAAAGAGGTGGTCGAGTGGGTGGAACTCGTATGTAAAGTTCACGAGTTTGATTTCTGTTACATTATCTCGATCGAATTCGTCGCACGAGGTCTTTCTAGTGCACTTTACCCCTCAAATATGATTTGCTTGCTTTTACACATGAGCAAGGTTTAATTTTGTTGGAAAAATAGCATTAAAATGACATTTTAAGTGGCTATTTTGTGGTACAATTATCAGTGGGGTCCACTTCCAATTTAGGTCGGGTCAAAGTGGATTCGTGTTCTTCGTAGTGAGACGAAGAGATTGATATATTGTACGCTAAAAACGGATAATGGGTGAATGAGATATTGATTCTCAAAGTAGACCCATTTAGTTGGAAAAATGAAGGGAAAAGTGAGTTTGGAGGGGGGGGGGGGGATTGCAAATTAAATTCCAACTAGAGATGACTTCGAAAAGGCTTGATTCAAGCCCGAGCTTGTGTGCACAGGCTCTGTTAATGGGGTTGCTGTTTCAGGGCCATGATCAATGCTATTAAGCACTCCTCCCTTATATAGGAAGGGGTAGAAAGCGCACAAGAGCTCTTTGGTTTTCAAGCTTGAAAAAAGCACAAGAGCTCTTTGGTTTTCAAGCTTCAAATACTTCTGCTTCTACTCCTTTCTTAAGCCTAACTATGTTCAAGGCTTTGCTCTAGTTCGCCGGGTCCGTTCGTTTGGGTACTCAAACGTCGAACCGTAGCGCGTTTTATCCTGGGAAACCTAGGCCACGACGCTCCTAGCACTTGTGGGAGGTGGCAAATAAGGTTTTAAGGAAAGAGTGGTCTCTTGACTCACGCTAAAAACCCTTACCCAAACACGAGCCATCTTTTCCTTCTTTCGGTTTTGGATTATGCTTCTAAGCAAAATCCGTTCTCCATATTTGTTTTGCCGTTGGATTGGACTCATAATTTGAGGATTATTTGTTCCAATTTTTGGTAGATATATATTGATATATCTTTTTCGCATACATACATACATACATACATACATACATACATACATACATACATACATATATATATATATATATATATATATATATATATAACCGATGGATCCGTTTTATATATATTTGTGTGTATATATATATATTTCGGATAAATATCAAATAATATTTTATATACTTATGTGTATATATATAAATATTATTTTACGATATTAAATTGATTATTAGTTCATTATCACCAACAAATTTATCCAATAGTCTAGATGCTATTCTATTTTCCCTGGCCTAAAACTACCTTGGCTTCGGCAAGATTATTCCATCTTAACTTGATTGCATCGTTTCGACCAACATTCTATTACATTGTCCGCCGCCCTTAATTATCCTCTAATTAAGCTTAGAAACGAAAGGCGCGACAGCTTAAAACAAGAAACGCCGGCGACAAACTACAGTATATACCATTATACCATACAATGATCGACGGCGACAGCGGCCAAAGCTACCCATATTTAAACACCTGAAATCCTTAGTCTCTGCTAAGCTCGCAAGATGATCAGATTGCGTCGTCTAACGATGATAATCCCGATTTTATTTTCAGCAGCCTTGATGCTATCATGTTCTCCGGCGAGGAGCGCAGAGAGTTCCGGTGCTATATCTTATCAATGCAACGGCCAAGAATACACAGAAGAGAGCCGGTTCGGGGCGAGTCTGGACTATGTTTTCACCGATTTAATAGGCTCGACGCCGAGGATCGACGGATACAACTTGTACGTGGTTTCTCCTCCGGCCACCGGCGGCCCTCCGGTGTACGGCCACGCTCGTTGCCTGTACAGTTTGACGGCGTCGGAATGTGCGAGTTGCCTGCGTAGATCTAAACGTCAAGTGAAGAGCAACTGTCCTTCGCGAATCGGAGGTTGGGTGTTCACCGGTTATTATTGTTTTTTAAGATACGAGGCTTATAACTTCAGCGATGAACCTAAGGGTGTCAACGCGGACTGGCCCGTCCTATTAGGTCCATCCCACCGCGGGTTTTTCTCACGGACTATTGTGGGCCGGCCTACAAAGCCCACAGATTAGAATTATACAATTCTAGGCTGTTGCCCGTTCCAAACTTGCGAGGCTTGTATTTTCGCGAATTAATAATTTTAGACCCAAACCTGTTTTACCGCAGAACAATTTAGGACTGACCCGCGGACTTAAGCTTACCTTAATACCCCTAAAAGTACCTTAGTATAACCTAAGGAACTGCTAAGTCTATGAGTGTAATAATGTCTTTCATTTGAGACTTGAGAGCTTTATTTTCATGCATCAATAAATAACAAATTTTGCTTTTTGTAAGAAGGAAATAATAACTTTTAGCATGAAAGAGGTGCTCAAAGAAAAGGTAATAACTTATTACAGACATCCATTAGAGTTTATAAGGTTTTAAGGATCAAATAGTTCATCCAATTAGATATCAAATTACGGTTATTGAACTTTAAAAAAATGCAATTGAGTCACTAAATAATGTAAATTCATGTCATTTTACCTAATACTCTGTTTACTTAGTAATAAATTGACGTGGTGGTTGCCGAACTTAAAAATATATATTTTTTAATTTAATTTTAATAATTTTAAATTAAAATAATTATTTAAAATTAAAAAAAAAAAAAATCACCACTCCATTGCCTTCGTCTCTGAGGGTCTCTCCATCTCTATCGCCGGAAACCGTCTCTTCGTCTCTGGCCTAGAGACGAAGGTCCCTTCGTCTCCAAGGAGACTACTCCTTCGTGTCAAGCCAATATTTGTATAATCGTGCCTACAATAAAGTCAAATTCATATATCCATTTAAACCATGCATCCTATAACTATTAGTAAAGTAAATCGATCTTTTGAATTTATTTTAGGTTAATTGATCATAAAAATATAGTTTTGATTTAAGTCCAACCGTCCAGGTAATGAAAAGTGTATTTGTCCCTCGGGGCTTAGCGTAGTTGGTTCGTTGTCTGACTTATGTCATGACTAGAGGCGGCAATGTGGGAGTTCGAATCTCATTAGAAGTATCTATGGGAAAAAGACCCAAAGAATGCTAGACAGTATAGCTCGGATCCCTTGTGCGCACATAAAGATTAGGATTAGACCAGTAAACTGATTGCGTGACTTGCAACTTACCTCTGCAGTGACTTTAGGAGCAGAATCCTTTGGGTTTAGTATTAGTCTGACAAAACTAGGATCACCAAAGTATTAAAAAAAAAAATAAAAGTGTATTTATGTAATAATATTCAAATAAATGTACAAAATGGTATTAGATCAACTAATCCTTATATTTATGCGGAAAGGTAATCATATTTCTCTATCAATCCACCTAAAAGTCAAATAAGCATGTGATAGCTCATTACTAGGTAGTGAAAATATTGCCAAAGCACAATATACTTTAGTACATTTTACTTGGTAGGTTTTCTAGTCATGACTTATTGGATTTCTAATTCAATTGCTTTTTTAAAGCTTTTTTTTTTTTTTTTTTTTTTTTTTTTTTGGAAGAAGAAGAAGGAAAATGCTGATATCATAACTAGGGCCAAAAAAAGAGAAGTATAGACTTTTTTTTTTGAATACTACAGACTGTATCTGTTAATAACTACTTTCTCAACGACCGACTGAAGCACAAAGAGTCAATAACGCATCTACTGGGCTCGAACTCACAACCTCCCATATAAGAAGTATACATTTAATCTTGTGTTAAAGGAAAAGTATAATGTGGACCAGAATTTACTTTACATGGTAAATGATAGTCTAAAATAATATTTAAATTATGTACATGTAGTTAATATATTATATAATTTTTGTTAATAGATTATTTACTTGTAAATAAATTAGATATACATAATATGTTAATAGTAATATGTACCTAATTTATTAACTGAAGATACATAATATGTTACATTAATTTAATATATATATGATTTATTAACTGTATGTACATAATAAATTAATTGTAATATATAGATAATTTAATTACTAACTGAAGTACCTAAGATATTAATTGCATTACATCCTAAACAGAGACCACAATAGACAATAACAGGGCGTTTAGTTGGAGGGGGGAATTATGTGGGAAAGGAAATGTAATTTCATGGGAGTTGAATTACTGGGAATAAAGTGGGAATTTAAATTCCAGTGTTTGGTTGACAGGAATAGAATTACGAAAGGGAATAAGTAGTATAAAGTCAAAAATGTTCATTATTGTTGTTAGACATTAATTTTAGATTAAAAAAGGAAGGGATAATTTTGACTCACCACTATTTTTTTTCCCCAGGAATTAAAATACCGGGGGGGTGGGGGGGGTGGGGACATGGGATTTTAATTCCATGAAAATGGGGGAATTGCAATTCCATGGAATTGCAATTTCCTCCAACCAAACTATGGAATTTAATGGTCTTTGGAATTAGGTGGGAATTAAGTGGGAATGGAATTTAAAATCTCTCCAACCAAACACCCTGTAAGTATATAAGCCTAAATCAGTTAAGACACATTCGGTGATTTAACTCCATTCGTGTTCGGAATTGGAATGGTAAGGTTTTTTTTTTTTTTTTTTTTGTTAGAATTCAAATTTATAAAAGAGTTTTATCACATGGATTCTTAAACTCTATTCTTTAACATGACAAACAGTAATATGTTATTTTCGCTCCGAGAGTCTCAGTACAAATGTTTATGTAAACAATTTGTATGATAAAGTAAATTTTGAAATAATTGAGCTGATAGTACCTTTGGCATGGTTCTGATATCAAAATAAAACATATGTTTCATCTCAACTAAAAATTTAAATTGATAGTTAAATTGTACATTAATGATTACATTCGCAACAGAAATTACAAATATTTTTTTTTCTTTTTAAAAGGTAAAAAAGTGGATTCCACTGGTGGGGCATAGCATCAATCACTCACTCATTTTCTTACAATCTTACAATAATATATCACTCTCCTGAAAATTAGTAAATCTGAACTAACCGGTCGCCACCCGGTCGCCCCACAATCCACCAACTCGAATATCCGGCACCGCGCCCTCCGATCTGGTCCCCTTTACCATTTTATTTATCATCAAAATACCACCAAAAAGCCTTCCTTAATTAATTTGTACTGTCCGACGTTGTTTAGGCGTACGCGCGGCATTGTTTCAGCTCCGGCCACGGTTATTTGAGGGCCTCTTCGACGTCGCCGGAGATCATGGCGTTCATTCCCGGCCACCCGTTTCTTCTCAAGGTACCACTCTTTCTTTACATATTCTCACTCTAATGCTTAGAATATAACGGGCGGATGGGCATTTCTTTTAATTTTTTTTTTAAAGTTCTTCTGGTGATTTATATATTATAAGATCATATCGACGGCTGGAGGGGAGGCTGCCGGAGGAACAGTAACGTTACTGTTCTTTCTTAGGATTCCTTAACGTCGTCATTATCTATGTTATTCTTTTTGGTGCTTTGGCCCGCGAGCCCGAAAGGTTCGCCGGAGAAAAGTTGAAGTTAGTGCTCTCCGACTACGAACCTAGCTAGTTCGGGCTCGGGCTCAATCATTGCCCATAAGTTTGCGCGCACAAAAAAATAAAAATAAAAAATAAAAAATAAATAAAAACAAAAAACAAAAGATAAAGTCCTCTTGAATGTTCTAAGTTCAACTCTTGATAAGGGGGTGTGCAAACCGTTAATCAAACCGTTTTAACCAAAGATTTGAAAATTTTAATTATTAACTGAACCGAATTTTGTATTATTGAATTTATCAAATCACATTTTTTTTTTTGGTTAACCGATTGTCCGAATTTTTTGAAATTAAAATTTTAAATCCTAAAAATAATACCTATAATAATAAATTTAATTAAAATAATAAATATAATAATAAATTTATAAGAAAATATACACAAATATACTATAACAACATTACAAATTTATAAGAATTTTACATATTATATTATATATATATATATATATATATATATATATATATATATATATTTAAAAATATGGTTAACCGTTCGATTAATTCAGTTAAACAAGTTTCGAATCGAATTAACCGAACTTTTAGGAAAATCTTAAACCATTAACAGAACCGAAAATTAACCGAAACTTAAACCATTAACCATTGTCGGTTAGGTCAATTAATCAAAAATTTATCGAAGTTTGTACACTCATATTGATGACTGACCTATCAACGTACTTGGTATAAGATTTACTCAGAACCTAATTATCTTTTGTGATCTTCTGGGGAATAGGATTTACCCAAAATGGTGCACACCTTCAAATAGTGAATACTTTAATTTGTATTTCATGTATTAAGTGAAACTAATTTAGTCAAGACTCGTTGGACCAATAGGGCCGTTCACGGAATATATTTTGAAGTGAAGCATGTCAGTGGTTTGGCCCATTTGGGCTTTCTTTAAAGAAACACATATTCTTTTCTCTTTCTTTTTCTTTTTGGGAGAAAAAGTGAAAAAGGAATTTAATGCTAACACGCAATGTAACAAGTGCAACCATGACATTAATGCAAGTTGAAGTTGCAAATAAGCTTTTGCTTAAAGTTCTTTAATTTGTTACACTTTAATCAAGTCCCGTCATGACAGACGCAATTTAGACCAAAATCTAACTTAAATAACACGACCCCACGACCCCATAACGTTTTACGTATTCGATTTTCCCCCCTTTTGTAATGCCTTAACTCCTTGGGCATGTTGTGGATTCCTATAATATGCTAAGGACTACAATTTTCTTGTCGTGTCTCCCATGATGTCTTTGCTTTTGTATATGCTCAGGCGTGCACTCATAGCCTCTGAATCTTATTTAGTTACAGTAACAAGAAAGAAACAAATGCCCATATTGTGATAAAATTTGCAGAAATCAAACTTGGTTTCTTGGAATCTAAGAAGACAACAACATTATATATGTATATGTGTTGTGAAGGTTGAAACTTGTCCTTGAACAAATTAAATCGCGTGCTTTTTTTAAGAATGTTTTGGTGCAGAATGTCCTGTTTGCTTGCCTGATTCTGTTCCCTGCACTTGCAATACAAAGTGGAGGGACAAGTCGCCATTGCGTGGAAGATTCAACCATGGGGAATTGCTTAAACGCATCTTCTCCCTCATCTGTTGTTGATTCATCTGTGAAGATGAGCATCGCGTCGATGCTAATCGATAACGCCTTCAAGCTTCCTTCTTCTTTGCCCCATTGGCCTCCGGGTAATCAATTCCCCCGCGATTCCTGCTTCAGAACATCACTTCAATCCATAATTCCATGTTTTAAAAACATTTGAAGTTGACAATGTTGAGCATATAGCCATTAATGTGCAATCCAACTATTAGCTTAGCCTTTTAGTTGAGATGGACTACATGCTTCAATTGACAATAAGTGTTTCTTAATTATGTTTGTCTGTTGTGTTTTAGGTGGGGGTTTTGCGAAGGGGATTATTGATCTTGGAGGGCTGCAGGTGGCTCAGGTATCGTCTTTTACTAAGGTTTGGAGTACAGGAGAAGGCGGTCCTGGAGATAGCGGGGCATCATTCTTCGAACCATCACTAATACCAGAAGGATTTTTCATGCTTGGATCCTATGCACAACCAAACAATATGCCACTTTATGGATGGGTTCTTGTTGGGAAAGATGTTACTGGGAATGCCACGGGAGGTTCTTTAAAGAAACCGACTGACTATGATCTCGTTTGGAGTCTCGAGAGCAATGCAGAGACGGATCAGGATAGTCCTGTCTACATTTGGCTGCCAAAGCCTACAGATGGGTATTGTTATAGAATATATTGGATATTTGGAATCTCTATAGATTAGGCAGTCTTAGTGATTTAGGCAGGTAGGACATATGGAAACTTCTTGTAGCACCTATTTATAGGGCTTTGTATTCTCTTTTCTATATGACAGGTATGAAGCAGTGGGCTATGTGGTCACCGCCACGCCTCAGAAGCCTTCGGTGGATAGAATCCGGTGTGTTCGGTCCGATTTCACCAATGTATCCGAAAGCCATGACTGGATTTGGGGGGCTGATGACTTTAATGTGTATGGTTCGAGGCCTCAAGATAGGGGAATCCAGGCTTCCGGGGTGGCTATTGGATCGTTCGTTGCTCAAACCAACCCGAATTCTTCGGTGGTGCTGCCTTGCTTAAAGAATAATGCAAACAAAAACTTCTCGGCCATGCCAAGCTCGACCCAAATCGGGGCGCTTATGAAAGCGTATGGTCCCGTGTTTTACTTCCACCCGAACGAGGTCTTCTTGCCCTCTTCTGTCACTTGGTTTTTCCAAAACGGGGCGTTACTGTACACGAAAGGAAACCAAACTGGACCAGTTGCGGTCGAGCCACGGGGCTCAAACCTCCCGCAAGGAGGCTCGAACGACGGGGCCTACTGGCTAGACCTCCCAGCCAGTGATGCAGATAAACTTAGGGTAAAAAAAGGCAACTTAGAAAATGCATCAGCCTATGTTCATGTTAAGCCAATGTTTGGTGGGACATTTACAGATATGGCAGTATGGCTATTCTACCCCTTCAACGGGGCCGCCAAGGCTAAAATCGAGTTCGTGACGCTCTCCCTGGGCAAAATCGGGGAACATGTATGCGATTGGGAGCACGTGACACTGAGGATCAGCAACTTCGACGGGGAGCTAAAAAGCGTGTATTTCTCAGAACACAGCAAGGGGGAGTGGGTGAGCGCTTCCCAGCTCGAGTACCAAAATGGCACTAACAAACCCGTCGTTTATTCCTCGTTACATGGCCACGCTGCATACCCGAGCACGGGGCAGAGCTTGCAGGGGATTGGGGAGATAGGCATAAAGAACGACACTGCGAAAGGCGGGATGAGTATGGACACGGGGCTAAAATTCTCTGTTGTTTCTGCAGAGTATTTGGGGAAAGAGATTGTTGAGCCACCATGGTTGAACTATGCAAGAGAATGGGGGCCAAAGATAAGCTATGACATTGGGAAAGAGCTGAAAAAGATTGCCAGGTTTATGCCTGGAAAGATGAAGTCTGGACTGGAGAAAGTTGTGAAGGATCTTCCCAGTGAGATTTTGGGTGAGGAAGGACCAACTGGGCCTAAGTGGAAAGACAATTGGAGTGGGGATGAAAGGTCTTGAAGGTCACCTATTCATAATGTATCATAGTTCATTACGATTTACGAGGTCGAAGTAGTGCCTGTCTGATACGAGATTGTATCTCCCTTTCTTTCGAAGTAGTGTCTGTTTGATACGAGATAGTATTTTCTTTGAAGTAGTGCTTGTCTGTTGTGAAATCATATCACCATTTCTTTTCATCAGAATCGTATGAAGGAATGAAATGGAGAAATTTGTTTATCCCCCCCAAAAAATGTAGATTTGGGGGAGTGATGATTGTGTGTGAATTAGATGATAGGTAGTGTGTACACAACCCCTTTATTTAGTAACTATACACTTTGGATTATGAACTGATTATTATGGCATTTGATCTCAAATTCTAATGTGTATTATTTAGTAATTTTGTTGTAATTATATGTATCTAATTATATAATTTATTAGACTTAACTCTGTGAAGCGTTATGCCGTGGAATCGTGCCCACTTTACAAGGTGGGCACAGTTCCAAACGGGGCCGTTTTCGTGTGATTGAGTAATAGTGCCGTTAGTGACTTATTGGTATTGTTATCCTGCATAATTTTTATACTGTAGATTCATAATTTTTAAACTGTAAATTCATAATTTAAATACATTAGATTCATAATTTCTATACAGTAGATTCATAATTTTTATACTGCAGATTCATAATATCTATACTGTAGATGCATAATTTCTAAACTGTATAGTTATCAAATGATGAACATATCCTCCTGTAACAAACGAATAACGCCGTTAACGGCTCTTCAAAATAATTTTTTTTTTTTTTTAATTAGAACGACGTAAACGACGCCGTTCTGGGAACGTGTCCACCATGCATGGTGAACACGTTTCCACAACATAATATTTAGCATAACTATGGTCAAGAGTCAAATCAAGATAAGCTGTTTTTACAGAGAGTTAAACTTGGAACCTGATAGATAATTATACGGTAAACTATGAATAAATATTCATTATTTGTATACTAAATGTACATTATTTGTATATTGATGGTTCATTATTTGGTAATATATCAAATAATAAACTTTCAGTACCTAAATAATTTACATTTAAAAAATGAACTTTAAATATTAAAAATATAAATTTAGTAATTAAAAATGTAATTTATGTCAATGATGTGCATGGTATATTGATTGGAACATGATCAACTTGACTCTGTCCCCAGCTAATTTGTATTCCCTAATTTATTGTTATTATCCCTATATGACTAATTATAGTATTTATTAGAATAATTAATGCCAAATATTATGAAGTATTTGCATATATTGTATAGAGTATTAGCTACCCATATATACCAGGACTATGTACGTGGTCTAATGGTATCCGTGTTGGACTTCCATTTGGAAGGTTATGAGTTCGAGCCTTAGCTCTTTGTGTTTCAGTAGGTTGAGAAAGTATATGAACAAATACTACAATGTAATAGAGCTAGTAGCATTCAAAAAAAAAAAAAAAGCTACCCATATATAATATAGTTAACATTTTTAGCCCTTGAAGTAGATTACGAAAATGACAAAACCACTAAAATTAAGTCAAATTATTATTAAATTAAAACAAAATATTGTTAAAGCTGAGAGGACTAAATCGGAATGGATTATTTATACTTATGGTATATTATATTAGCATATATGGAGTGTTATAGATACAGATTTTTTTTTTTTCCCTACAAGAATATCCAAAAGTTATATTTATGATTATTTCTGATTATATAAATTTAAACATGTTTATTCAAATAATAATACATTTTCAACTAAAATTTTACTCCTCATTAACTTACCGATCCTATAAGTATACTTATGATCGATTATTTGACTAACGTAATATCTAAATATATATATATAAAAAATTGAATTATAAATAACTTGGATCAAAGTTTCGTTAATAGAATTAGACACATGAAATGTAACATATGAAATATAAAATAAAGAGAAAAGTGTCAATTTGGCCCCCTAAGTCACATAAATAGTGCAATTGGGTCCCTTAAGTAAATAAAACTCCATTGAAGTTCTCTAAGCCGGTAAAAGAGTTTAATTAAATCCAAGTTTACTTGTTTATCAGATTAATTTCATATGGTGTTGACATGTGTCTTTTTATTTATTTTTAAAATAATTTTTTATTTATTAAAAATAAACGTATTATTTATAAAAAATAAAAATATAAATTAATAAAAAATAGTCTCCAGCTGTTCGCGGCGGACAGCCGGTGGCTGTCTTCTCGCCGGACAGCGGATGTCCGTGAAGAAGACAGCCAACTGCTGTCCGCGTTTTTTTTTTTAATTTATATTTTTTAATAAATAAAAAATTGTTTTAAAAATAAATAAAAAGATACGTGTCAACCTCACATGGCTTTAACCTAATAAACAAGTCAATTTTAACTTAATTGAACTATTTTACCGGTTTAGAAGACTTCAATAAAACTTTTTTTTTTTTTTTTACTTTGGAGACCCCATTACAATATCCATGCGGGGATTAGTTTGACACTTTTCCCTAAAATAAATATAATTAAATACTCTTTAATAAATACGAAATATTATAAGATAAATTTAGAACGGGAATGAGGAAATATTACATCACTTTTATCCAAATGATCGTGTCTGCCACTCTGGCATATATATTCTATAAGAATATTCCAAATTTCGTGTCTGCCCCAAATAGAAATAGTTATTATTGTAAAAATCTCTTTAATCTTTTACTTATACTGAGTTATGATCGCTGACTATATATATTATTACTGCAATTTAGGTTTCTACGAACAATCCTCCATTGATTGTGCCACCACACAAAAGATTCTCACTGTATTTCATCGTCAAGCTTGTTATTGTTGTTAAATTAAAGACAACGTTGTATGTTGATGCAGACTGTTAGCGGCAGCTTTCGATAAATCCGAGGTTGCCACTTGCCACCCAAGATTATTGGTCGCCGGCGATCATGGCGTTTTTGGCCAGTTTTTCCGTCTTGTCATTTGCTGTTAAGAAAGGTTTAATGCAGATAGTGTTTCTTGGTTGGATCGTTTTGTTATCTGCATTGGCAAGAAATGTGAATTGCTTGAAGGTCTCATCTTTGCCCGGAAATCTCTCCGGTGTGTCGGATATGGCGGTGGAAACCGCCTTCCAGTTTCCTTCTGCGCTGCCGCAATGGCCGCCGGGGACAGGCTTCGGCGCCGGAGCGATTGATCTTGGAGGGTTAATAGTGGCGGAAGTTTCGAATTTTACGAAAATCTGGGCGGCCCAAGAAGGCGGACCTGACGGTATCGGCGCCGCCATTTTCGAGCCAACCGCCGTACCGGACGGGTTTTACATGCTCGGACATTATGTGCAACCCAATAACGTGCGGCTTTTTGGGTGGGTTCTGGTCGGAAAAGATGTCACAAATGGTAGCTCCGGCGCCGGAGCTCTAGCTTCGCCGGTTGATTACACCCTTGTTTGGAGCAGCGAAAATACCGGGATTCAACAAGACAGCGCCGCCTACATCTGGCTGCCGGTTCCCGCCGACGGCTACAAACCCGTCGGCCAGATCGTCACCACCTCGCCGGAGAAGCCTCCCCTGGACAAAATCCGCTGCGTTCGCGTGGATTTCACCGACGTTTCTGAAAACGACGATTGGATATGGGGCTCAAACGATCTAAACATCTACTTATCCCGGCCGAAAGACAGAGGAATCCAAGCTTCCGGCGTAAACGCCGGAACATTCATAGCACAGTTATCCAACAACAATGAAACATCGTCGTCATCAGTCGCATGTTTGAAGAATGTCAACCCGAAAAACACATCGGCAATGCCGAATCTAAGCCAAATAGAAGCGCTGATCCAAACCTACTCTCCCCGGATTTACTTTCACCCCGACGACGAATTCTTGCCGTCGTCCGTCACCTGGTTTTTCCAAAACGGAGCGTTGCTGTACACCAAAGGCCAAGAATCCTCCCCGGTGGCCGTCCAACCTGGCGGCGAAAATCTCCCCCAAGGCGGCGACAACGACGGCGCGTACTGGCTGGACCTCCCACTCACCGACCCCGACAGAGTCAAGCAAGGAAATCTCCAAAACTCTATATGTTACATCCACGTCAAGCCAATGCTCGGCGCCACGTTCACCGATCTAGTGGTGTGGGTTTTCTACCCCTTCAATGGCCCGGCGAGGGCGAAACTCGTGTTCTTAACGGTAATGTTTTTAAGTACTACTTATACTGTATCTGTATATAATTACTTTTTCGTCTAAGGGTACATCTGCACAACTTTTCATATGGGAGAGTAACTTATGTTGAAAAAATGACTATAATATGACCAAAGTAGTCTATATTTTTAAAATTAGGACGTTTTTGAAAGTTGAGACAAAATTTGGAAAAAGATATTTGGAAAATGCGTTTGATGTCAGATCTGGTCAATCACAAACACAAAAGTCCCACTTGTATTTTCTTTTTTTTTATTTGGTCGCCTGCTTTTCTCGCATTCTCCTTCGCTGGAGAAGCCGACGAGGCCAGCGAAGGAGAAGGCGAGAGAACCAAATTAAAAAAAAAAAAAAAAAAAAAAGCAAACAAACAAACAAACAAACGCAAGTGAGACTTGCATTTGAGGTTTTGACAAGATTTGACATCAAACGCATTTTCAAATGTTTTTTTCTTAATTTTTTTCAACTTTCAAAAAACGTCCTAATTTTGGAAATACAGATTACCTTCGTCACATTACAGTCATTTTCACACTTGTATCACTAGAACACAAGGTCCTTAACTACCACTTAATTAATACTCTCTTTGTTTCATTTTATCTGTCTTATTAGTATTCGTTGGTCAAATCAACTATTTTTTCTTTGTTTATTTTCTATAATATTTTTGTATGCATTTTTAAATTTGATTTGTTGTGATTAATAGTATTTTTAGTATAGTTTTTAAATATATAAATTTTATATATTAATAATAATACTAAAACATAATTGAATTAAAAATAATTTCGGTCAAACATATAAAATGGGACGGTAGGAGTATATGTTATATCATAATAGAAAGTTATATTATTACAGCTAAAACTGGGGAAGATCGGAGAACACGTCGGAGATTGGGAGCACGTGACGTTAAGGATCAGCAACTTCAACGGGGAGTTAAAAAGGGTGTATTTCTCGGAGCACAGTAAAGGGAGATGGCTGAGCGCCGCCGCGGTAGAGCTCCAGGACGGCAACAAGCCGGTGGTTTACTCGTCGCTGCACGGCCACGCGACGTATTCGAGTCCTGGGCTGGTGTTACAGGGCGGCAAGGATATAGGGATAAGGGATGACATGGAGAAAGGTGACGTGTACATGGACACGGCGGCGAGTTTCTCGGTGGTGTCGGCGGAGTATTTGGGGTCGGTGGTTGTGGAGTCGCCATGGCTGAACTTTGCTAGAGAATGGGGTCCCAAGACTACCTACGATTTAGAAAAGGAATTGGAGAAGGTGGAGAGATTTCTGCCGGAAAAACTGAAAGAAGAGCTGGAGAAGATAATTAAGAATATTCCTAGTGAGGTTTTGGGTGAAGAAGGGCCCACTGGTCCTAAGGGGAAAGACAATTGGAGTGGAGATGAATATTATTAGGGTGTCGTTTGAAAGAGGGATTAGGTGTACAATTTCCATAGCTTTAGTACAACTTTTATTGGAGGGAAAATAGTTCATTTGAAGCATTTTAGCAGGAAACTCAATAAATGGTTGAAAAATAAAAAAGTTAATTCCAGTCATGGTCTTTCGACTATATTGATTTTTTTAAATTAGTTATCGACTTTTAATTTAGACACTTTACGTCTCTTGATTTTCAATTTCTTTTTAATTGAGGTCCTTTCGTCATATTACGGCAAATTGGACTTTAAATAAAAATGTAAAGTAGTCTTTCATCTGCCTAATGTATAATTCTTCATATTTCTCCTTTGTATGCGCAACTTCGGACATCAGATTTACTTAATTGCTTAATTCCTAAACCCACTCGAAGAACAAAATTTCATTAGGGATTAAGCAATTAAGTGAATCTGATGTCCGAAGTCGCGTATTCAAGAAAGAAATACGAAGAATTATACATTAGACAGATGAAATGACTACTTTACCCTTTCATTTAAAGTTCACTTTACTGTAATCTGACCAAATGACCTCAATTGGAAAGAAATTATTGAAAATCAAAAGACGTAAAGTGTCCAAATTAAAAGTTGAGGACTAATTTTGAAAAATAAATATAGTCGGAGGACCATTGATGGAATTATTACGGTAATACTTTTGGATTATCATCAACATCTCCCTCGCTAATCACCAACCACCTGATAGCTTGTTGAGAGTTCATTTTCCAGTTTCTAGGAGAAGAAACCAAGGTTCAAACCTGGACAGCTACAGTGTTGGGATTATGTTCAAATGGACAGATCCCTTATATGCACTAGCATTTAGCCTTACAGGCTAGTCTGTTGAGTCATTTGGGATTATGTTCAAATGGACAGATCCCTTATATGCTAGGGACAGATCCCTTATATGCACTAGCATTTAGCCTTACAGGCTAGTCTGTTGAGTCATTAAGTCATCATGATTTATATATCCTCCCAAATGCTCTGTCAAGCTAAGATGTGAGGAACCTTAGAATTGGAGATTCAACTTTTATAGGAGAAGAGACTATTTCCACCATGATTTTCCATAACTCTTTCTCCCGTGCGACTTACATACAACACTCCATTATTAATTTCGAAGCTGATGTTGATCTATACACTTCTTTTAAATACATTCTAACATATTTATAGTATCTACTTAATAAAGTATAAGACATTCATTATGCAAAACAATAGTAATATCATCAAATCATCCATTTAGTCATCCTTTTGGTTTTATTTTTTAAACAATTGTATGTAGTTGTAGAGGAAATTAAAGCGTTAAGCATGAGTCTACGGCTACCATCATGTCACCTACCTTGAAGTTCAATTCCATGACTAGATAACTACATACCATTTAATTAACTAATTAATTAATTAATTAAATTAATATATAGCAATAATAGTTGGAGACATAACATTTTGTCATCGTTAGTTGAATTATCTTCAAAGAATATTGCTCCTTGACATTATCGCTGATTGTAGGTATCCTACTTTTATTTTTTATTGGATAATTTGGAATGAGTATATTAATATTTTTTTCATAACTAATGCTCTATAATCTACCTTACATATAATGTATTTTAATGAGAAACATATATAACTAACCTTAGGGCCGTACTCACAAAGTTAATACTCCGTAATAGTTTTGATTATAATACATTTTATTTTCAATTATTTTCATAAAAAGAACGCTATACATATAAGTGTATAACTGATACATATGATGAATATAATTGAGACAGATTAGTACGTAATAACAAGATGTATAGTCCCCTTTATTAAGACACTGAATACAATTTTTATGAAGGAGCTCTAACAACACCTAAGCAACGATTGAGCGGATCAGGCGCTTCCTACTGGTCGAGCTAACCATGCATGTATCCTCTTGGAACGTTTCACGTACCTCATGTCCTCCTCGTCCGAGCTGACCTCCACCGAAACACGAGGTTTAGCCCTTGGGTGACTTGTGGCCTTTCTAGACTCGTTTCCTTGGGCTTTCTACTCTTGGACTTGTCAACGAAATATCTTCGATCCATCAGTGCAATATATTCTTGATGGCTATTTATAACAATTAGATTCTTTTTTTTTTTCCTTTCAAAACATTATATTTTTGAATTTATTTAGATGATGAATGTGTGTTACAAAGAAGTCAAGTAAGTTACAATTGAGGCTTGGTTAAGGGGTTAGTTGTTGAGGTTAGCCAAGGGACAAAGGATTAACTGTTGGTTCTTTATCATCATGTCGATTCGATTAAACCTAGTTGTAAATTTACTTTTCAATACGTTGAGTAGTTGATTGTATTTTTATAGGTCAAATTATTTTTATGTAAGCATGTGTTATATATATAATATAGTCACTTGTTGTTAGCTATGTCATCTGTTATAAAGTGGTTATCATACAAATAAATTAAAGATTAATAAAATGGGAAACAACAAAGACTACCTTAAAAATAAATCGAAAGGACAGGGAAGGATCATCTTCTTCATCTGCATATTCTCTCTCTCTCACCTGAAACGGCACGCAGACTTTTGGTATTTGTACTCTCAACATTTCAGCATCAAACAACTTCCTACGGTTACCCAAACAGCGACATCCTGCTCTCTTTCTTTGACCTTTTTCCTTATATATGTCCGATGATGTTCGTATGATGTTCTTCATCAACACCTACTTGCCTTCATCTTTGCTTTCCGTTATTGAAGATATGTACAAAGATAGATGAGGTAAGAAATTCTTGCATAAGTAATACTTTTGTCTGCCGGTTGTTCGGTTATCTTCACCACTATAAGACTAATTCGAATTTGACATATATGATAGTCGATTTTTATGGCCGGGTTAACCTAAAATATTTGTTGCATTTTGAGACACATGCATGTCTTAAGCTTCTTAGTTTTCAAACATACGGGATATGTTCTATAAGGATTAGTTTTTTGTGAAGTCCACTAAAAAAACTAGTTTTCTGGTGTGTCGGGTGCATTTTTTTCTTCTCATTCTCTCTTTCCTTGTTGCCCTTTAAAAACTTGAACAAAAACCATATTGTTGGGCTTGCTCTTAAAATTAAAATATGATGTTAGTGTGGGACAACCCCAATCAAGTTAGTCCTGCAATTGGTAATCGTAAATTTTTAAGTTCAACTAATTGACTCCTTGTGAGGCTGCCTATTGGTCTTTTCAATTTTAGCCGGTCAATTATGGACAATATATTCTGGGTTACCTTTTTGTGATTTTCTATTAGTTAAGATCACAACTCACAAGGTGAACCTCACCCAAAACGTACATTCGAATAGCGGTTGCAGGTTTTAAAGAAGTACATATATATTATGTTATTTTCTTGTTTTGTTTTGGATGGTAACCCCCTTTTTTTTCAACATCTATATTCCCATTTTTGGATTTTTTTACAATCATATCATTTAATAGCAATTATACTATGGACCATGATCCAAAACGACAGACACTATAGTGTATCTAAACTGACACTGTTTCACGTATTATTTTTATTATATTATCAAATGAAACTGCAATTGAATTGAAATGAAGTTGTAATTGTGTTGAAATGAAACTGTATTGTATACAAAATGAAACTGAATAACAATTTCACATATTTGAGTGTATATTGTCCAGCGAAACTGTAATTATATCAAAATGATATTGTAGTTGTATTGAAATAAAACTGAAGTGTATATTTGATGTCTGGACCATAATGCAATCTGAACCGCGGTCCACAGTATAATTTGCGTCATTTGAACTAATGGTATTGGGTATTGGATTATTTGCATGCTTAATTATGTATTGTGGACTTGTGGGGTTATGGGCCGGGTATTTATTGAGATTGGAGATTTTGGTTTTCGGGTAAGGACCTTTAACTTGTAAACTAGTAGTATACATAGGAGACTATTTATAAGAAATTTCAAGGTTAATTGTAATTAATTAATCTTAGTAGTATAATAATAATAATGGACCGGTGTTTTAATTATGAAATATAAAGTATGCGTATAGGTAGCTTATTTGGTGATGTTACTTGCAGATCAATATAATGGAGGGGGAGACGATGCATATGGAACCCTAATTTATATCTGAAGAAAATAGAAAGTTTTGGATGCTTTTTCCCATGGAAGAAATCGCTTTTGCTCATCACAAACGTTTGCCGATCAAAAGGTCAATACATAGACTTTACCTTTTTATTTTATTTCTTCTTTTCTTTACGTTTTTTTTTTTCCGTATTTCTGATTCATTTTTATCCACCGTGCCAAACTTGTAAACATTATTGTGTGGACTATGTTCTATACATTTGTGTAGACCACGGTCTAAAATTACATAAATATATTACTCTAACTGTTCATACTTGTAAAATACATTATTCCAATACATAAAAGTACATTATTCTAACTCATAAAATATATTAATTTTTATCCCTATAATGTTCATTATTCTAACACGCGTGCAAACAAAAACAAAAAAAAAAAAACAAACAAACAAACAAACAAACAAACAAACAAAAAAGAAAAAAAAAAAAAGAAGTTAACATCAAAACGACATTGTTTTGTATTGTGTCCCACACAATAATTTGCCCAAATGCTAAATAACATTAGTGTTACTAACCACTATCGATGAGTGGTTGGTAATAGCTAGGAAAGACTTTCCATGTATTCAAAGTGGTCAAAAAGGTCATTTCTGTATAGAGTTGTTCATTTGATTAATTTTGTTAAAACACTGCTGGAAATTATTGAATTTTCGACCACCCGAAAGTGATTTCAAATCAAGTCGAAAGCTTTGTTCCGACCACTTTTGGTATCCGGAAAAACATTTATTGCTATTTCTGACCACTTTTTGTTTTCAACTTGATTTAAAATCACTTTCAGGTGGTCGGAAATTCCATAATTTCCAGTAGTGAAAATTGAATCGATTTTATAAATTACTTTAATCATTAACTGAATCGAAATTTTCAACCTATTTTCAAATTAACTACACGAAAATTGTGTTTGGTTAACCGAATTATTTTAAATAAATTTAAAATTTCTTAAAATTTATAAATGAAAATTTTCTCTTCATAGTTTCACACTGCACACAACAAATTTTTTTTTAAAAATAAAAAAATAAAACTAGTTTAATATTATGATTTATAAGTTACAAAAAAAAAATAATAATAAAACATACACACATCCTAGCATTTCGGTTAATCAACACTTCCGAATCAAACTAACTGTTAACCAAAATTTTTGTAAACCCTTAATTGTTAATCAAACCTGAAATTTTGGTTAAAAATGATTAATCAAAATATATATGTTTAGTTGATTAATTGATGTTTTACTGAATTGTACACCCCTATTTCCAACCAAGAACTTTAAGTTTCTAATATTTTTTCGGTAAATGAAAATCCTGAGATTTCTAATAGTGAATATATTTTTTGGATCATCTTCATTTTGATTCTATATTGTGTATGTATTTTATTCATTTAATATAAAGTTTTTTTTATAAACTATAAATTAAAGAAGAAAATCAATTAGGTCACCACCGGCCAACAACATATCATATATGTCATATTATATGGTTGTATGTCAAATTTGGCCTTTCCAGGAAGAGGTTATTAGCTTATTATAGGAGCTCTTATAGGGATGAAAATTTCAATCCATCCCGCGAATATTTATCCGAATTCACTGCATATGGATCGGGTTTTTTTAGGTGATGGTGGGTAGTGGGTCGAGGGTGGATCTTTAAAAGGTAAATCCGTGATGAGTTGGGTTAGATTCAGGTTCTATGTAATAAACCCGCCTAGAACCCCACTCGACCCATCATGTGTGTATGTGTATATATATATAATAGTAAAATAAGTATTATTATGTAGTTATTTATAAAAGTTTATATAATTTCGTGTATCTTTTTACTATTTTTATATTTAAACTACTAAATTTATTTTTTTAAATTAACAATTTAGTTATTATATTTAAATATTTCTATTATTTTATGTTTTATTATCACTAATGAATTTTATTATTTTATTATGTGTAAGTAATTTAAATATCATTTTTTGAAAAAAAATAATAAGATGATAAGTGGTAGGCACCCGCACCCGGTGAAGGTGGGGGTGGGTTTTGAAAAAGTCTACCCAATGCAGGTTGGAGGTGGGGGTGGGAGGAAAAAATATAAGGTAGGTCGGGTGATGGATGTAGCCCTCCCCGACCCACACTACCTGACTCATTGGCATCCCTAATCATAACTACCTCTTGCCATATTTGGTAATATAGTTAGCTTATCGACTAATTTTGACTTATTCGACAACTATTAGTTGTTTGATTTGGTTAAACAATGAATATGAGTGATTAATTAATTAGGTTTTTGAAACAACTTATCACTCCAAACTGCTAAAATTTAAAAAGTTTCTCAAAGCAACTTTTGGAAAAAGTCATTATACATGTAATCAGCTATCAGCTAACTTACCAAACACTTTTCTGCAATCAGCTAATGATATCAACTAGTCAAATTCGTTAACACAATCAGCTAACAACTATCAACTAACAGCTATTTATCAAAAATTCTCTTGGCCCTGTTTGGTAAAAAATTGGCCTATAGGCCAATTTTGGCTTATTTGACCACTAGTAATTGTTTGATTTAGTTAAAATATCAATATAAATGTTTGGTTAATTAGCTTTTTGCAACTCCAAAAGGCTAAAATTCAAAAAGCTACTCCAATCAACTTTTTCAATTAGCTTTTTGAGAAAAGAAATTATACCAAACAGTTATCAGCTAACAGCTAATTTACCAAACACTTTTCTACAATCAGCTAATGTTATCAACTATTTATACCCACTAATTAACACAATCAGCTAACATCTAACAGCTATCAGCTAACAGCCATTTTACCAAACAGGGCCATTGTCTGATTGCCATGTCAATCGACTAGGACAATGTTGGCACGTTAAGTTTTCAATTTTGCGTACTTGACCTTGTTGATTGATTTATGGAGTCAGGCTAATCATATAATAATAAGAAGAAGATTTTTTTTTTTTTTTTAAATATTACCGAGTTTGTGTGTGTGTATATATGTGCGTGGGAGGGTGGGTGGGTGGAGTTAGTTGGTTGGTATTATTATGCACAAATAGGCATGTCCAGAACATTAAATTCAGACAAATGGTAGCCTAAAATCAGATAAGATCAATTCAGCCAATTAAACTATATACTCCCAATCTGTCATTATCATCATAATAATAATAATATAAAATATCACTTCCCCCTAGAAAACACAATATTTAAACCACTTTAAAAATAAAAATAAAAAACTAATGTTACTGTCGATAATGAAGTGTGTGACAAATGTCATCATTGTTGTATTCATTAACTTCTTGTTAATTATTAATATATTATGAATTAATTATGTAAAATTACATCAGATTGATTTATTTAAAAAAAAAAAAAAAAAACTACCAAAAAATAGTAGATCTTTATCTTACCAAAAAATAGTAGATCTTTATATATTTAATATCAATAAATTTTAGACGAATTTTAATTTTCAAACATATCAGCATATTTTGAAATAATTCACTACCAGTAATTCAGTAAAGTACATTCGAAATTGATTATTTTTTATTTGGTAGTGAATATTTTTTTAATCTTGTAGCATTGTCCTATTCTCCTAGTAATAATAGTGAGTAAAGTAGAACACAATATCACTTTTCTTCCCACTAAACAAGATTTCACCACTTCATAGAAATTTCAAATGAAAAGGGGTTGGCCTTAACTATTTACAATACATTATAAAGGCATAAAAAGGAATGTAATATGCTTTTTATGTCAGTTTTTGGAACCAAATATTATATTAAATGATGAAATTTGTAAAAAATGACACAATTAATTATATTTGTTGACTACTTATAAATTGATAAATTATTCTACAATTTTGTCCCGAAAGAGGTGAGGGAGTGGGGTAGAATATGATTTTCGTACCAGAAGGTCAGGAGTTTGATTTTTGCCAACACATTCTCAGTCGAGCCCGTTTCATAGGGTATTTCTAATATTGTTTACTTTTATTGTGTGGTTCGTGAGCCTTATCATTTAGGTAATTGCCTTATATACACTCCAATTGGGCATATAAATATCTAATAGGATATCTATTTACTATACACATCATGCAATTAGGTCATTCAACTTCAATTAGGTCTTTTAACTTTTAAATTCTATTAATACTTATCTTACTAATTTTACATACTCCACGTTGCTACATAAATTAGCAATTAACTTTATTTAAAAAAAAAAAAAAAAAAAAAAAAAAAAAAAAAAAACTTTGGGTTGAACAAAAATTTAATATATATCCGACCCAAATAGACATACACATTACACGATCATTATTGTAAAATCATAGGGGCTACCCTAAAGAGACCATGTTTGGGAAGAACAAAAAGATTAATGGTCAAATGTCTAAAAGCTGTCCAATCCTCGGCTATAGTAAGTAAGCATACATATACATATAATCTATCATTATTAAATCACTTAATATAGAAATGAATAAATACCAATAATATATCTTAAATAGTTTAGCAGGTAAAGTATAATTCTCGTATAATTATTGTCGTTTTTATCAACACCTTCCTCGTTCACTTTGTCAAGTCTTCCTAATGTAATTTATCACTTTTATATAATTTGTAGACTATTATAAATAAAGGGAGTTTATAGAAATATATTATTTAATTTTGTATTTTTCCTCTAATATTTTGCCTTTAATAAAATTATAAAACTTCCTAGGCTACTACTTGCTTGTTTGTAGCTAAGATCTACACACCCGCGTTTTCTCTCCCCCACTCTTCTTCATCTTCTTCACAAGGGTAATCTCCAAACCCAAAAATATTCTTGAATTTTTTATTATTATTTTTTAAAGAATGTATTATTTCTATACCTTTTCTTTTCCACTCTAAACACGAACAGTAACAACTGGGTGATTATAATATTGTTAAACCTATTTAGGGCCTGCAATTAGGGATGCTAATTAGTAATTATTCTTTATTATAATCGGCGGATCTGGGTTAACGTACGACCAGGTTTTGTTTATGTTTGCGCTGTGTCGTAGATTGGGCCGGCACGCCACAGACAAAGGTTTCGATTTGCTGTTGTTTATTAATCAACATTCACGCAATGGTTTTTATGTTGTTAATTATATTAATTGCAATTAACTTTTGATAATGTCTGTCCTAAAAAGAAGCACTTTGTTCCTCTTTGTAACTACTTTGCCGGTCTCGGCCGTGGCACGTCCCTTTTGCAGGAGATTCATGGAGCCTCATCACCACCACCACCCCCCTTCCGTCGCCGCCGCCGCCGCCGCCGCGGAGGTCCGGAAGCTGCACATCGTCTACTTCCTCAGCCGCAATGGCCGCATCGAACACCCCCATCTCATCCGCGTCCACCACCTCTCCCGCCACGGCGTCCGTCTTCGAGGTTAGTAATAATGTTGTAATTATATATATATATATATATATATATATATATATATATATATATATATATATATTACCCGGTTGAATCTCCGACACCAAGGGCCCCATGTCCCGGGCCGATGGAGCATAACTAAATCTTTGTTTACTGTCCACAAGGAGTCCCTCACTTTGAGAGGTTGCTCCAACACTGCCGCGGCTTAGACTCGAATCCGGATGATTGTTTTCAAACTTCACCCCAGTGACTAATTGAGATGCCCATACAGGCAAGTTTTCAGATTTCATCCACCTTCCATTGGTGGACGGAAATTTGAAGACTCACAGCTGTGTTAATCATATTTTTCATAAAATCTCGAAACTGAATTTTGTGAATAGAGTAATAGTGTACAATGTTAAGTTCAATGTATTGAGTTTGGGAGAAATTTTGTATTATATAGAAAAATATATATATATTTGTCACAAAATCTTTTACTATTATGGAAATGTAGACGTGAAGAGATGGATGGGAGAGTTAAGGGGAAAAGAATTGCCGGAGTCATATGCATGGTCATATAAGAGGTTGGTAATGAACATTTTTGTTTCGAGTAATTAATTAAGGAAAGAAATAATTAAGGAATTAATTAGCAACATTATATTAATACAGGAAATACAAGACAGGTTATGTATGGCAAGACCTGGTGGACGATGATCTTCTAACACCTATTTCCGACAATGAATATGTCCTTAAAGGCTCCGAAATTTCCTCATCTACACCTACCAAAGGTAAGTCTACTTATTATCAGTATTTGCAGCAAATCATTTTCATTATTTAATCTATTGTTTCCTTTTTAATTTGTTCCCCATTTCCTTTTAATAAATGTGTTTTTAATGTGAGAAAAAAAATCACCATTTAAATGTCTCATCAATTGGATAAGCTTTAATCTTCAATTTTATAATAATAATAAAAGATATTTTATAGTTTTCAAAAAGAAAGAAAAGAAGATATTTTATAGTCAATTATGACTCTGGAGATTATAATATTTATTGCTAGCTTATTTGAAATTATATTTAGATCGTTCAATAGGTAATATTTAAGAGAAAGAGATCAAAAATCAAACTGGTCTAGATTCTCTTGCTTTAGGTAGGTAATATTTAGGAAAAGAGATCAAGATCAAATTAGGTCCAGATCCTCCTTTAAAATACTATATCGAGCCAGAATGCTGTTTAGAAATTTTTTTTTTTAGAGGGAAAATATCATAATTGTTTCCTATATAGACTTGAAGCAGTTCTTGAAATTCTAATAAATTTTGTTAAAATTATTTAGAACACTGTTACCGTGAAAAAGTTGTGCCCATGCAAAAAGATTCACTCTTAGAGGAAGAAGAAGAGGAAGCAGCCAAAGGCTCAAAACCTTCGGCAAAAGAAGAAACGGATCAAAGTCATCATCAATCGCCCTCGGATGAATCAAGAAAAACATCCTCGGAGATCGAAGAGGAGGAATCTCCCGTATTCGGCTCCGAAACCTCGACTATGACCGACGATTCCCCGGCGGCGAAGCTTGAAGAAGATCAAGAGATGCACGACGGAAGGCGCAGCGTCGACGACGCCGATCAGAAATCCTCCTCCCTTCGCTCCCTCTTCGCGAAGAAGAAGCGCGGCGGCGGCGAGGACGGCGACGAGGAAAAGAACGGCACGCCGCGCTCGACAACCTCGAATTCCACGTTCGGCAAGAGCCGGAGCAGTTCCGGCGGCGGCGGCGGAAGTTCAAGCATTTTCCGAAACTTAATCTCTTGCGGCACCGTGGATACTAATGATTCAGCTGTTTTGCCGATGCAGCGGCGCCGGCCGGCCGCCGCCAGCTCGGCGGAGATATGTAAACCGGAGAAGCTCGGAGGGTCTCAGAGGATCTATCGCACTAATTGGAACCAAGAACAGCAGAGTAAACCCAGGTAATTAATTGCATCAAATAAAAAAATGCATTCAAAAATTTTCAAATAAACCAATATAACATTCATGGATTCTGAAACAATCGATAATGAATATGCAACTGGTTTCAGAAAAAGCTGCGACGGGGTATACAACGGCGGCCGGAGATCATTCTCCGGCACCTACTACAAGTCTCCAAACTGCTCGTAAGTGAATAAGCTCTCATCACAAGAACTACATTAATTAACATGAATTAATGTGATTCAAACCCATGACCTTTGCTCTAAGTTCTGATGCTATGTGGCTATATCATAAATTCATAACCCAAAATGAATTTTTTTTTTTTTATAATCTTTTTGCAGGCAATGTGGGAAGCCATTCAACCCTGAGAAGCTGCATGCACATATGAAGTCCTGCAAAGGAATGAAGATGTGGGCAAAGACCACTCATCCAGTTTCCTCTGCACCCGAGAAAGATTCAGAGAGATCGGTAGAGAAATCGACCAAGAATTCGGTTTCTGCTCGCTTCTTGACTCGCTGAAAGTATGAAAGCCTGCAGGGATTTTCTTCAGTAGATATAGTTTTCTGCTTCCATGATTCTTACATATATGAGAAAGAAAAGAAAAACTTCTTAAATCCTTCTGTAAAAAATGAAATGGTTTAAAGCTGAGCACATATAGTTCATCCCTGTTGCACTAATTCATATGGATCTGGAAACCAAAACGTCGAAAAGCAACCAAATTTGCAGGATTTCATAAGAATTGATACATAAAGTACGAGCCAAATCGAGCAGTTTTCAAGTTCTGTTTGTTCTGATCAGAGAGTTAGGATAAATTGAATTAGTTAGTCATGTAATCGGGGAGGTATTTAGCTATGAATCTGTGATGGTGCAGAAATCTACGACTAACTGGTCTAAACTACAACGTGATCGAGCAGAAACCCGTACAGTTTTTTTCTCAGGCCTTCGATACTCTCATCGGGTTTATCTCCTTCCTGTCTCGAGTTATCCAACCACTGATTAACCCTTTTGAGCTGTCCCAGGAGCCTGGCGATTTCTGGGTTCCCTTCGCCCTTCTGCATCCCGAATGCCATGTCTAGGTTAGTCTCTAAGTAATTCAGAAACCACGTTCGAGAAGAAGACAGCAACTTCTCAGCTAAATTTGCAGCATCCTTGAGCCCGTCTCCTTTCGACCATTCTTGCCTTCGAACATCAATGTTCTGAGCAGCTGAAACGGAACGCCTTGGACGAGAAGGCTGCCCTTTCGTGTTGCTTTTCCTATCTTTAGGTGAAAGGTTCTCGCTCTCGGTTTTCTTGGGACCGTTCTCTATTATAGCACAATAATGCTTTTCGCCACTTGATGAAATGCCTCCTTTCTGCTGATTATTCGAAAACAGACAAAACCTCGAGAGGCTTGTGTCCACTGCGGCCTGAACCCACAACGCTGCATTTCTGTTAACCGCGTTCTTGCACATCTCTGGCAACGAATATTGTAAGCTAAAACCATCTTTGCTTTTCGTTTCGAGAGCTCTCCTGTTCATCAGAGCATAAGTAACAGCAAACGCCTTCTTCATGCTTTCCTGGAGGTTCAGAAATCGCTCCACCACTTGTCCAGCAGAGCTTCTATCCGACAATTCGCATAGCTCTGCAAAAATGCTAGCAATATGGGAAGGGCAAGCCACGAGGAACGTTAACTAGCATATACAAGGCAAAGATAAATTCGAGGAGAATGCAAGTAATATAAACTAGTTGTTAAGAGTCCCACATTGATAAAATAAGAGAGAATAGGGTTGTCCCACGGGTTTATAAGGTCATGGGTTAGACTAGCTAATTAGTTGGATTCAATCTTTTAGTGTGGTTTGGCCATGTGCATTATAGCCCAATTCGAGGAGAATGCAAGTGACATAACTCGAAAACTCGGGCAACATATTGAAATCAAATGCCTAAAAAAACCGAATAGTCACACAAACATGATGCCTAGAATACTAAGAACATCAGATAATTGAGAATTGTGTTCCAACCTCATGCAATGAATGACGCCTTCTGCAGCGGAAGCTTCTTCTAACGCCAGCATAGCAGAGCAAAATGCAGCGTTCCTATGACCCATAACCTCCTGCAAAGAAAACGCCTCGCATTAGCATAAGCATGGCATGACGATTACGAGAACAAGGCATACACATTAGCTCTTGAACAACCTTCCCAAGACAATGAATGGGCGACGGGAGAGAACTCCAGAATACCCTCGAGTCCGACAGATTCTTAAGGCTGACATCCACCTTCATTAAATGACCAGGAAGAGCATCATCCTGGGATGTTTGGACATCTTTCTTAGAAGGTTTGCTGACCAGTTTCGGTGATACAATGATGTTCTTGTTCTGAAGTGGTGAAGCACCCATGCTTATTCGCCTTGGTGTCAAATCTTTTTCCAAAGAAACCTTTTTCTGAGAACAAACCTGCAAACAGGACAGAATACATTGAACCACTAAGAACATGGGATGATCAAGAAATACGTAACCACTACCCAAGAATGTGCACTAAACACTAGGTAAACTCCACCTTATCATCCAAGTTGACAAATGACATAAACCAATGGATCTCAACGCTGCACTATGCTTACTTTTTAATGGGTCACCTATCTTGTGGGTGTTGTAAGTCAAGCAGGCTTAACTACAAAATTCTTTGACTATCTGGTTGTATACTTGTATGATAAACCAATTGGTGATAAGTAAGTGGACATTAACCATTTAACCACATCCCTCCATAATAAGCCACAGCCCCATGTTCAGAATCAAGCGGGGTTGAACTCGACCAACGCCCAACAAAATAAAAAAGGTTAATAATGGGTAACCCCACCCAAGATAGGAAGACATCCAAACGTGTAACTATAAGGTCACGAATTCGAATCCCTACTTTCTTTATTTGACCTAGTCAGCTATGGGTAACCTACATGGTTTACTTTTTTGTGATTGCTAGGGTTAGAAGCCTAATTTACCAACCTAAATTTGGACATTATTGCAGTTAAGTAAAACAATAAAATTGGGTTTTGGTGCAATCATGACTTACAGAATCTGGGCTAAAGCTCTTGAGAGGATTGTTCTTAGATATAGGCTTAGACCCATTTTTCCCACTCGGACTCGGGTCCCATCCTCTTCTCATGGAATCCAAGCTTACTCTCTTCATCTCCATCCCTTCAACCTTACCACCAGCATCAATGGAATGTCGTCTTCTATGCTTCAACTCTGATTCTTTCGCCTTTGCCTCATTCTTCTTCACCTTCTTGGGCTCCGACCGGCTTCTAGCCGTCAAAAAATCGCTGGAAATCAAATCCTTAGGCTCTCCGACGCACGGCCGCCGCTTGGCCACCGGCTTCAGTCCCCGGAGCAGCGGAACAGGGGACCCCGCGTCGAGCCGAGTCACGTGGATGAACTGCCCGAGTTGGATCTTGTCACTCAGTATCAACTCGGCGTCTTCGTCGGAGACGGAGACGTAAGCCGAATGCTCGGAATCTGAAACTCTCAGGTAAAATCCCCTGCTCTTCCATGGATCATCGTCCAGTGAAGGCACAATGCTTATCACCTTAAAAAGTTCATAATCCAAAAACCAGGAAAAAAAATTAAAAATCAAAAAAGAAAACAACTTTGAACATAAACAGGACGAGAAAGTGAGAAACACTTGATTAAAAGATACCTGGAGGAGAGCAGAGCGGTGTTCACCCACGACTTTAGCGTCTTTGTCGTCGACATTCTGGAGAAGTTTGAGCAAGACGCCGGGAGTGAGGGAAGCCATCAGAAAAACGAGAGCAAGAACCGAGCTTTACGAGACCAACTAACTCAAACACCATTAATGGCGGCCAGAAAGGAGCAGAACCCAGAACCCAGAAACCAGAAAACCAGAAAACCATCCAAGAAACGAAACTGGGAGAAGATTTTAGAGAAAGAAATTGGGTGGCGAATCTCAATACGGCGTTGGAGGGAGCGCAGTAGTGACGGACAGGTGTCGGTTTGGGATGCGGTTCGGGCCGCAGAAGGGAGCGAAAACAGCGATGATGCAGCAGAAGAGAGAGAGAGAGATGGGGGGTGGCGCAGAGTACGAGGAAGAAGTAAAAACATAGATGGAGTAATCGACATCGGCAGTTTGTTTTGATGAATGAATGAAGTTAGATAGAATACGACAAAGATTGAACAAAAAGGAAGGTGGCAGGGACTTCATTTTCAACCTTCAATGTCCGTATCGTATCGCTCTCTCAATCGTCCTTTACCTTCTGCATTTATGCACAACAACAGCAACCATTTGATGACGATCAGCCGATCACTAGTCGGTCCAGACAGGGTCAAATGTCTATTTTAAAGATATTTTATTATACCATCTAATTAATTCAATTAATTATCAGCTGACAGTCTTACCAGTTAAGCACCGTGTGCTCAAATAGCATATAGTGACCGCTTCCATGTGGCAGGTTAATGAAATTAAGCCTTCGGGGAGGCGTTGACTCTGTGTGTTTCATTAAATTAAGAAAGTATGTTTGAACAGATACTACTCTGTAATAGAGTCGTAGATGATCATGAGATCGATAAATATGTTTGAACAGATACTACTCTGTAATAGAGTCCGTAGGTGGTCATGAGATCCAGAAGATACTACTCTGTAATAGAGTTGGTAGGAGGTGTTATTTGTACTTTATTAGGTTGGGAAAGTATATTTGAACAGATACTATTCTGTAATAGAGTGGATAGCATTAAAAAAAAACAACAACCATTTATTAAACATTAGGGCTGTTAACGAACCGAACATAAACGAACGGAGGTTGTTCGTGTTCGTTTGTTAAGGAATTTGAAGTGTTCGTGTTCGTTTGTTAAGCGTTTGTTAGTGTTCGTTAACGTTCACGAACGTGTTCATTAACGTTAACGAACATGTTCGTGAACGTGTTTGTTCACGTTCGCAAACGTGTTCGTTAACATTAACAAACACGTTCACAAACATGTTCATTAACAAGCACGTTCACGAACATATTCATTTACGTTCATGAACACTTAATAAACAAACACCTGCACATGTTCATGATCATAATTCGTTCGTGAACTATAAATAATCTACGTTCACAAACAATAATCAAACAAACAACACAACTACAAAACTAATATAATATATAATATAATATAATATATATGTTTGTTAACATGTTCGCGAACATTATTAAACGAACACAAACGAGCTCGTTCACGAACATTATTAAACAAACATAAACGAGCTTGTTCACGAACATTAGTAAACAAACACAAACGAGCTTGTTCACGACCTCTTAGCAAACGAGCTTAAAACTGTTCAAGCTCTGTTCGTTTATTAACCAAGCTCTAAATTTTGTTTGTTAATGTTCATTTACCTTAACAAACGAAGATAAACGAACGCTTACCGAACACGAACACGAGTAGTTCACCGAAAGCTCTGTTCGCTAACACCCCTACTAAACATGGCCAATGGCTAGACGTATTATTCATGTTATTGAACCATTTCAACTTTCCTATAACTCAACTAAGGTTTAGACCAAACTAAGCTAATTAACATAAAAACTCTGTATATAACTTATTTATCTAATTAATACACACTAGACAATTTATACGTAATAATTAATAAATGCAAAAACTATTCCCAATTTAAAAAATAATTATAATTTCAAAATCAGTTTAAACCAAACTTATTAAATTAAACCGTCAATGTTATATCTTGTTAAGGTTTTATACAATGGGTACTCCAATTAAAATTGAACCAACATTATTAACATTATCACATTATGCAGAACTTTTGTACCATTTAATATGAATATTGAAATTATAATTTAAGAGTAATTATCACTTACTAAAAATATTAATTACATATTGATGGTCCAATCAAGTAATGATTAGTTAAATGAAGTAAAAATTGTACTTCGTAACACTTATCCTTGTCACTTTCAATTGGCATATTATCACTAGTGGCTTAATCAATCAAATGCAAAGTGAGCATTAAGGCTAACCACAACCTTGCAAAGAACCCATTGGCAAAGTGATGTGGTAAAATGAGGTGAAATAATATGCTATTTATATTTTATTTTTATTGCTTATTTGGATTGCAAATTTGCAAGTAATGCAAATTGGCAAACCATTTGCATCGTACAAAGCTGCTGCCACAGCAGCAGCGGCAGCAGCTTTATACCTTTTTTTTTAATTTTTTATTTTATATATGTACGTTTTGTTTGTTTTCTTTATTTATTTTATTGTTTGGGGTCCACTTTTCAAAATAGATTAAATTTGCAGAGATGTGGTCTCTATAGTAGATGATTTGCAAATGGGATGATGTAGAAGTGGGACCCATTTTTTAGAGTGGGAGATATTTGCAGGGATAAGGTTACCCTAACAATCATATCAGAATTACCATTTGTAACTAACATTCACTATGTATTTTTAGCCTCCAATATATTATAATGTTATTTTATTTGATAGCCTAATGAGATTAGAACGATTAGAAATAGAGATCGTGATATTGTAATGACAATAATAATAGCAATTTTTTACCTCCTCTAAGGCCCCGTTTGGTAAAATAATTAGTCACTATTAACTATTTGACTTGGTTAAACAATCAATATGAGTGTTTGATTAATTAGCTTTTTGTAACAATTTAATGTTTTAAAATGTTAAAATTCAAAAAGCTGCTCAAAGTAATTTTTTTATCAGTTTTTTGAGAAAGTCATTTTGTATGTAATCAACTAACATGTAACACTTAATTTACCAAATATTTTTCTACAATTAGCTAATGCTATCAACTAGTTAAACCCACTACCCAATCAGCTAACAGCTATCAGCTAACAACCATTTACCAAACACCCCCTAAACCATTACCTATCCAATTATTTAAAAAAAAAAAAAAAAAACGACAATTGGAATAGTGAACCAACTGGTCGCCTTCTCTGGTAAACGGCAACCGGCAACTGTCGTCGATCGCCGAATTGTCACTAGAGATGATAAAATTGATACTGGAACCCTAATGACTTGTAATAACAAGTTATTTATTGATTTTTGAACTTCATTATCTCAATATAACTTGTTAACGGATATAATTATACTTTTAAAAAATTTAGAAGGCTAATTAACTTTTCATTTAAAATTTATAAATTTATTTAACCCTTTACATTTTTTAATTTTTAATTTTTTAGAATCAAAGAGGGATGATGAGAAAGTGGAGAAATTTACAGTACATGTGACTGGAGGGGAAGATAGTGACAAGAGCTAGACAACAGAGAAACCTGGAAAGGGAGACAGAACTAAATGGCCAAATCTGTATTATAATCCATTATCCATCAGTCCATCACCACTGCAATATTAATACAGTATTGTACTTTAGTACTACTTTGTTTATTTGTTCCAGACTGACAAGGAATCTCATGTATAGTCAAACATTTATTTCATTAGATACACTATTCTTGTTTCCTAGGCCTACTTCAGAAGATATACTATGGAGTAGGGTTTATATATATATATATATATATAATATTTTTATGTGTTTTCAGTTAATAAATTATATATGTATACATAAATAAATTAAAGACATATAATTTGTTAATTAGATACACATAATATGTTAAAAGTGTATTTATGTGTATATAATTAACATATTATATTTTTATAGTTTATATATTATGTTCATATAGTTAATGAGTTAATACCCAAAATCGTCCTCGACTATAGTGGTTTTTCTCAATTTCGTCCTAAACGACTTTGGTGACCTAATATCGTCCCAGACTTTTGTGTTTCGCTCAATTTAGTCCCAGACATTTGTGTTTTTGCTCAATTTAGTCCCTCATTTGTTATTCTGTCCATTAGGTGTTAAATAAATAGACAATTCAGTAATTTTAATATTGGCATCTCTTTACTCATAGACATGTGAACTGCGAAATCCTTTTTTTTTTTTTACGAATTACTCTCAGAATTACTCCTAAAACTGCGAATATAAAATTTGATTTGTAGGTCCGGGAGTAATTCTGGGTGTAATTCGTACAAGAAAGAGGAATTTCGCATTTCACAAGTTGAAAGTAAAGAGAGATCAATGTTGACGTTACTGAATTGTCCCTTTATTTAACACCAATTTGACGGAATAACAAATAGAGGACTAAATTGAGCGAAACACCAAAGTCTGGGACGATATTAGGTCACCAAAGTCGTTTAGGACGAAATTGAGAAAAACCACTATAGTCGAGGACAATTTTGGGTATTAACTCTATAGTTAATATATTATGTACAATTGTGCATTTGTTATAAATATAATTAAGTGTGGACATTATGAGTTGATTATGTAACTGATGTAACGGTCACATTTATGTCTACCATTATTACCTTCCGTTACAAATGTATATTATATATATGTTTTGTTGTAATATGAAAAATACAGATGAATGAATATGCGATTCCCCTTTTCTCTCCATTCTGTTTTTATTTTAACACGTTATCAGTACTTGCTCTACCACCACCTCCCGACCAGCCCCAATTGCCGGTGCGCGCTACCTTTGGCGCGATATGGTGATGCACTATCCTAGCGTGTTTGTTCGACGCTCAAAGGATGATCGCCCGCCTTCGCTGTCGGCTCCGCACACACACATATGTCGCAGCCGGATTATCGCGATCGGCCTGAGTGCTCGTCGCTACCTTCATCGCGGCGAACAGTTGAGGCGAGGAGTGAGTAACGGGCTTTACCTCCGGCGACATGGTCTGCTTCACCACTCCAGCCCGCTCCGGCGAGAGGCGGCGTCTAGGAGTTTCTCACTGAACCGCCTCGACCTCTCTGCCCTGGGATCTACCAGCGATCGGACTTCACAGTCCGGTGAACAGATCTGTCTCCTCTCTGCGCCTCTGATTCTCTTTGCACCCAGATCGATCGCCGTCAAGAAACACATAGGCTTGACGCGGTGGAGACACTTCACAAATCATTGCGGTCTTCATCGACGGAGCAGTTCCCGGCGATCCCCCAGTTGATCAAAGATCGGATGGTAGGGATGGAGTTATCTCGTTGCTGCGATCCTTCTCCGATGGTTTGATTGTTGATCGGCCACCATCATCTTCCGCGGAAATCGGTGCGCAGACGGATGGCGGTATTGGTTTTAGTTTGTCGGCGACTACTAGCTTTGCTGGGCAGAACCCTCCTCGACTTTGGCTGTGAGCTCTACCCAGGTGGTTGATGTGCAGCCAGCCATCCTCGGTGAACGGTACGCCATAACTTTGTTTATGCTGAGATATGGGCATTTGGTATTGATATATTTTGATTTGCATTCTTAAATTTGCTTAAACATATTCATGTTGGAAGTACATCGGTATTAAGTAAGGATGATTTTGTTTATATGGAGAACCAGACAATAAGAATGCATGAGAATAACCAAGCCTATAGCACTAGGATGTTCTCTCGGGAATAGGAATTACGGAGTATATATTCCCTGCATAGCAAGAATATAATAGGAATTAATTAAGATATACATATGCATGCATGTGTGTCTCTTTGATAATTGTTCACTCATAATCAACTTTTGAGTTCAGCGTCCAATTATGAGTGCGATCTACAGGGTTTTTAAAAAAATAAAAATAAAAAATGCAAGGTATGGAACTACAGGAGTAGACCAGCGTTTTTTTTCCTAGTATGGTTTTATGTTCAGCAGAGTGTCTGTTTCCATTTTATATGAGGCTCAGATCAAATAAGTGTCTCTGAGTATTATCATTTATTATTGGTTAGCTATCCACCATGTGTTTTAATGATAATAACAAGAAAATGGGCAGATCCCATATGGAGTATATAAAGAATGAAGAAAGAATATAATTGGGTGGATAAAATTTTGTGGTTCTATCCAAATGGGCGGCTCACACCGAGTCCATTACTCACTATGATTTTAGCCTTCGGTCTATAAGGCTTCTAAGTTCTAACCCTACCTTTGTTTATTTAGTTAATATGATGGGTTTGATGCCAAAGGTTTTTTTTGAAGAACTATATAACAGGACCTGTGCTCTGTGCATGTGTTTTTGTTATTGATGGTGGATTTAAGTCACCTTGTAATAGCATATGGTGTGACCACACTTATTAAACCACACTGTCAGTACTTACTTTGTTTAGTGACAGTGCTATTGTTCCTGGTTAATGTGAATACCACTGCTAATGTATCACTTAGTGTTGGTAATGGGGACTAAGGTCACACCTACTTGCGTGACTAATAATGGTGCATGTCAAGCTGCCAGTTCGGCCATAGCGCCTCGTGACTCTTATGCCACAATTAATACTTTTAATAAATTAAACACTTTGGTCTTGCCCCATGTTCCAATTCGTGGCAGTGCATGTGCTTTCAATGAACCTGTTAGTGGTTGGCATGTTGTGTTGCTAGGTGTTGGCCCTAGTGTTAATGCTCTTAATGTTTATAAGATTTTTTTAAAATCTTAATGTAATTTTTGCCTAGAAATGAAGCACTTATTATATGACTTTCCCTGAAGGATTGTCTTGATCAACAAGTGATTATAGCCAAAAATCTAAACATAGCATTGCCCAGAAGGCAACAAGTCATAGCACAAATTAAAAATAACAGCACTAGGGCAGTTTCCCCAATGTAAAATTGACTTTGTATTGTTTTAAAAGTTAATTGATGGTGCTAATTTGTTATACAAATTATTTCACATGAGCCTTTGGCATTGAAATAGATTTCAAATCTAAGTATTTAAATGAAATGATAATACCTAATTTTTTTAATATAGTTTTGCCCAGAAGGTAAACCAAAAGCACTAATTTATTTGCCCGTCAGTTATGATTGTCACATTGTACTCCAGTAAAAGTACATGACAAAATTATGCTAAGTGTTTGGTCATTTGGACTATTTTTTTAATAAGGTCTGGAAGACCCTGAATGTGGATTGATCTTTAAGGTGACTAATGGCTCATGAATGAAGTTTGCAACTTCTATTTTTAATGCTATGCTACTCTCCAAAAGTCAAATTTGACTCACATCATGTTGGTTTGCCTGAAGCAAACAAGTTGTGATTTTTTTTACACATAGTAATCACTGCCTGAAAATTTTGACAGGCGCAGTTTGAAAATTAAATTCGTGAAAAATATTTGTTGAACTCCTTTTGGCATGAAATTTTTTCTGGAAAACCTAGACTCGTGATATTTGATGTCTGTAAAAATATTTTGTTAAAAATATGCTTTGATTATTCCAGAAAAATTTGTAAAGTTTTGGCAGTGTGCTGCCAATTATTTTTCTGCCTGGAGCAATGTTGTGAAAAATTTCAGAAAAAATACTTCCACACCTTGGATTGACATAAAAATTTTTATGTACATTCTAGACTTGCTGAACTACATGTCTGCCAAATTTTGTGTCAAAATGTGTTACCGTTTTCCCTCAGAAAATTCTGCAATCCAGGTCAAAATTCTGAAAATTTTCTGCCGTTTTCAGCTTGTATATCTTGCTATTTTGTGATGTTTTCATGCTGATATGAAACTATGAAATAAAATGAGAGCTTGCTTGGAATGAATGGGCCCGGCAGTGAACATGTGCTCATTATTCTTCGGCGAACGGTACTTCTCTCATTTTTCTAATTTATGAATTAATAAACAATATCTCTTGTCATGTCATGTCTTGTGTGTACCAAACATGATACTCTTTATTTAATGGATGTGCATGACTCAATAGAGAGTTTGGTGTCCAAGACATAATGGACAATTATATCACATGCTATTGCAAGCTTCTCTTTAATTGACAACTTTTAGCATATAATCTCTTGATTAGGCTCATATAAGAGCTTTTGTTATTTCTTGTTGGCAATTAATTAATTGCTATAGGCCATAGCTATTGAGATTCATCACCCAACTTATAAGTGTGGCATATCATGAATTCTCAATATGATTAGGTTGCACCTGTCGTTGCTAAACCTTAGCTTGCATGTAATAATAGTTAAAGGCTATGACATGTTTACAGTGCTAGTTTATGCTATAGAAACTTTTTGACATGAGATTTGGCATATGATATTTAAATTTATAGTCCTCATTGTTTTATATATTTATTTGCCCAGAAGGTAGATTAAGGATTTTAATTCTCTAAGTCATCCTTTTAGGATGAATCTTGACAATGAATTCTTGACCAAAAATGGTCAACCTATCCCATCAATCCCCGAAGGATTGCTTGACGTTACTAAGTTTAACTCATTGCATATCACAAATCAATCCCTCAAGGATTGCTATACCCCTTTTTTACACCTAGTACGTGTTTTCAGAAGTAACATTTCCCTATTTGCGTTATTTTATTTGCGCAGTCTATTTTATATCACCACCATAACGTACCTCTAAAAGGGCTATCAAAGAAATCTCCGTCTATTGATTAAACACCGAAAGCCCATGATAGGGGATCAATACATATAATTGGGTACGTTGACTGCATTCCTAATGAAGATTGTTTCTCGGCATTAGGGGGAGATAATATACTACTCCGTAGCTTTTTTGGAATGCCAAGAAATTTCATAAGAATAAAAACATCTTCATTTAAATCCATGTACTAGTTAGATTGAATTGGAAGTTCAAAAGATAATCTATTTGCGATTTTAGCAAATAATCTGCCAAATACATCTATTGATCATAATGATCATAAAAGAAGTGACTAGGTCCTATATCCTTGGACCAAACATATCTATCGATACTCATTGACACTAGAAGTGTAGGAGATCTATGGGTGAAAGAGATATGGATCATAATACTAGATCTAGTAAAGAAATATTGTCACTCTTGAAATAGCTTGAACAATTATGTCCTGCAGACGTTCGTCAAGATAACGAAAAACCCTGGTAAGACTTATAGGTGCACCAAACAAACGTAATACTAGGGATGCGGAACGACCAGATCAAAATATCTTTGGGAAATGTTTAGAATCTGGTTGTTTTAGAAATTGCCATTACTTTTACAAATATGGGAGTTTTATAAAAGGTTATAGTTGTCGACAACACAATTGCCATTACAAATTGCTCGTTATATGATAATCTGGATCCAGAGTTAGGCACCAGAAGTGCCATGACTATTTAATATATAAAGGAGCAATTAAGGCATAGCTCGACTCGCTAATATGAATAAATTCTTTTTATAACAATACACCATTAAGCGTTAACCCTGAAGGTTACAAATGGGTGTGTGCATGAAAGAGAAGTAAGAATAGCAAGGTGATAATATATGAAGTGAGTTTGTAGCCTATGGGTTCACGCAGAGACCCTTAATTGATTTTAATCAAATATACCCTCCCACGGTGAATGGCATTAAGTTCCGCTACATAACACAATTGGCAGAATAATAAATTTAGATATGCAGTTAAATTTATTTTTGAGAAATCCCTGATGGATTCATAATTCTCGAAATGAGGATTTATTTAAGTATTATTATGTGTCATTATTTACTCTTTAAAGGGTTGCGAATGGAGTTAATATCCTCATTGAAGGAATAATATGTACCATTGTGTGCTTGATAAAGGGTTGATAATGAACTTATTTATTATTTATTATCTCAGTCAAGATTGATGGTGTAAACATCAATGAAATATATAAAGAGCTTGATAATGTCAGTTCATGTTTAAAGACTGAGACTTTTGAAATAAAAAGCTTGTGAAAGCTATAAGTATTATCTCGACTTGAAGATCGAGTTTTTCTTTGAAGATTTTTTTTATATATACACCAGTCAGCCTACATCTAAAAATGCTTTTTCACATGTCTATATGCATATAAGTGTCATGTTTTTATCAAACTAAAGGTTGCCTAATAATCTCATGAAGCAGATAAGGAACTTTTTTTTGGACTCGAAGTCCCTTACTTCATTATCGTTGGAGCACCATTTTTAGAACCAGAAGTTCCATAATCGCAACATATTTGCGATGAAATTGCTAGCAAAATTTAGTGCTCATCCTACAAATGAAGTACTTGAATAATGATTAACATATCCTCCGGTATCTTCGAGATACAAAGACATGACATTTATGTAAGAAACCATGATACAGGTTTAATAGGCTACTTGGGTACTGGCTATTGTGTTTGATCCCTGCAATGCCAAGTCCAAACTGGTTATACAATGAATTTTCTAAATGTTCAAAATGAGGGCAATAACACTTGTGTTGCACCAATGTTATATGAGCTCTAGAAGAGCTATATGATTATTGTACAAGATTTTTTTACTCTAGTGACAATCCAGAAGATTTGTCCAATCAATTTCTTCAAATTTTGAAATACATTTTATCATGTCGAACTTGAAGATTGTTATCTTCAGGGGGAGACGGGAAGTACATTTACTTGAATCAATCCGGAAGATTGAACGTAAAATCCTGAAGATTAAGTCATAAAAGACTAACAGTTGCGCACTATTTGCAACACATAAATACATAAATATCATGTACTCTTTTCCTCACTAGTTTTCTCCCATTGGGTTTTTCTAGTGTGGTTTTTAACGAGGCATGAGTATGAAATAATAATGTAAATGGGAAAATGTTACAAAATAATTGCTTCAGTCGACAAACCCCAAAATCTTGAAGATTATGCAGTTTGCGCCCTGGTTGTACTCTTTTTCCCTTAACTAAGTTTTTCCCACAGGGTTTTCTTAAGTTAAGGTTTTTAATGAGGCGACCAAATACAATATATGTTTTTTCATATATCATGTACTCTTTTTCTTCAACTAGGTTTTTCCCACGTGGTTTTCCTAGTGAAGTTTTTAATGAGGCATGAATGTATGCTATCCATGTACCTTGTACTCTTTTCTTGTTTAGGTTTTTCCCACAGGGTTTTCCTAGCAAGTTTTTTTAATGAGGCAAGATCGTGGTGTTATAATGTCCAAGGGGGAGTGTTATAAATATAATTAAGTGTGGACATTATGAGTTGATTATGTAACTGATGTAACGGTCACATTTATGTCTACCATTATTACCTTCCGTTACAAATGTATATTATATATATGTTTTGTTGTAATATGAAAAATACAGATGAATGAATATGCGATTCCCCTTTTCTCTCCATTCTGTTTTTATTTTAACAGCATTCAATTTATTTACATGCAGAGAATTCTTTAATTGCAGTTACATTCACTGATTCACATAATCTAAATGTTATTTTAAATATTGATCTATAATACAAGATAGACCCTAATCTATAGTATAATTTGTCCGTACTTGACTCTTTTCACTCTTTGGCAAATTATATCGTCGACCACTATGGACCTTGGTCCAACACACATAATTTGATTTCATAATGCACAGAATTTATGTTCATAATACACATACATAAACGCGATATAATGAACATGAATTATGTGCATTATGAGCATGAATTTTATGTATTATGTTAAATGTTTATGTCCCCCTCAGCTATATAATGTACAAAATTCATGTTCATAATGCACAAAATTCATATTCATTATATCGTGTTTATGTGTATTATGAACGTAAATTATGTGCATTATGAGTATAAATTATGTGTATTGGACCAGAATTCACAGTGCACTGTAAACCCTGATCCATGATATAACGATTGTCACTCTTGTCCTCTCCTCTATTTATCATATTGAAAAGCCCATTCTTTAGAAGAAATTTCTGGCCCAATTGAGAGATTTTTTTTTTTTTTTTTTCCATATGACACCTGATATTCATACTAATAATGCTAATTATCCAATTATAATGTGTTATACCGATATGTAGGTGAGAATGTGAGATAGATTCTTGAGGAAGAAAGCAATTTTTTTTATATGTATGTGATTCTTAGTGCACAATAGGTCACAAGAGTTTGTGGTCCGGAAGCTCTAGTAAGATTGAGAGGTATTAAGAGAGTTTAATTAGTTTAAAAAGTTCAATATGAGTAATCTATAGCTTTTACAGCATTGAACAAAGAAATACATACTGAAATTTCCGCTAACGAGGCATGACGACGCTTGTCTACATGTCAGTCAGGTTGATCGTATCACGTGTTTGCACTGATGCAATTCAGATTGACGGGATGACTGAAAGGACGCTTAACATGTTGTCTGGATAAGATCTATTTCTCGGTCTCACAATTAAAGAAACATACGATTAAAGTAAAAAATGATTAAAAATTGTCATATACACTGTATATTCCTATCACGCACTGTTATAAAATTAATGTGAATTCGTTATAAATCAAGTCACAAAATTTGATTCTTACTCAATTAAACCTAACCCATTGTTTTAAAAACATGATAGCACATATAAAAGTGGATTTCCTCTCTCTAATAGACTAAAAAGTCCATAATTTAGAAGAAATTTGTGGCCCAAATTGAAAACTTCTTAATCTTTAATCAGAAGATTAAAGGTTTAGCAGTCAGTGTAAAGAATGAAAGTTACCTACCCTAAAAAGGTAATATGACAAACACTCTTAACTTAGAAAATGAAGTCTGGCCAAAGTCATATCTTAGTCAAGAAATCCTACAAATCAGCAATCTCAGCCATTAATAAAATCAAGAAAAATTCATGAATTTTTGAGATTAGCTGATTAAGATTATTCCACATACATGCATGTATAGACTATAGATTGCCCCTTTTTTTTTCCTTGTATCCAAATTCTGCAAAGTGAAACTAACTTAGTTGAATCTCATACATTCTGGAACAACTCACGTAAGGGTGTTGTTGCATATACATAAATTCGAATTTTCACTTTATGAGTAAGAGAAAACCTTTTTCACTTGAGTCAACACCTTTTGATTATAATTATAAACAGTAAATCTTAAACTCAACGGGGTAGCTTAAGTGGCAAATGAGCTCGTTCGATTCCTCTTGGACCAGCTCCCGTACCTCCCGGAACGAATGGGGATTAGTCGAGTCACGAGTGGATCTGAACCGTTAAACGGACAGAGAAAGACCCGAACCACCTCGTGATTTACACCAAAAAATAAATAAATAAACAGTAAATCTTAGGTCTCACAGTTTCCCCTTCACTGAACATTGATTGTCTCTATCAAATCACCCTTCTTAAAGAGATTAGGTGAATGATATGTATATTGTTAACACCACATAATCATTTCATTTATGGAAAAAAGCCATCCAGGAAAACTGACATCTTGCCATCTTAATGCCCAACTGCCCTCTAAGCAATCCAAAACACTACACCATATAATGCAAGATCCACCATTGTTGTTCACTCTCTGATCTTCTAATTTCTCCCTATCATCAACTCTAGCTCAGACTGAACTCAAAGAGAGAGAGAGAAAGATTGAATCTTTGGAGATGGGCAGTGAATTTTTGTCAAGAAAACCCCATTACGATATCACCATGTCAAAGAGGACCAGAAAGCCAACTAATTCAAACCTCATCAACATTCAAGAATCTGCTGATCATCATCAATCTGCAGAAAACTGCATCAGTGCTACAGTGAAGATGAATCAGGTGGTGAATGAAGGGATCATTCAAGGGGATGATGATGATGAGGAGAGCAAGAAGAGTTTGAAGCAGCTGATTGAAGGCCGCCGGAGAGGGACTTCTCTCGGAGAACACTTCACGGCGGAAGAGAAGCAGCTTCAGGTGGCGGTGGTGAAGGCGGCGGCGGCGGAGGACGGCGGCGGGTCTAATGGCGTTAAGTTCAAGCACATGATTAGCCGCTACACCAAAGTGTTGAGCCACATGATGAAGCTTAGGCGCGATGCGAGCAAACCCCATTTCCGATTAAAGGTGCAGCAGCTTCAGAAATAATAGTGATTTTAATTTGCAGGAATTATTGGATCGGATCGGATCGGATCTCCTCGTGAATCTTCTTCATGCAGAAGAGTCATGCAAAGAATGGGAAAAAAACACATTTTTGAGAAGATGAGAGGTTATATATATGTGTGTGTGTGTGTGTGTAATTGATTGTATCTATAAGCTATTTTCTTTCTGGAATCTTGGGTCCTGGTGCATTTTGGACCTGGAAACCTTCTTCAACCAAGTATGTATATATGAATATGATGAGCAAAACCTTCTTGCTTGTTTCAAGTATACTATACATTGCGCAGAAATACTCAATTTTCTCTTTGTTTAGTTCTTTATTTTACCCACTGTTTGCAAAAATCGCGGCTATCGGCGCCTAGGTAGGCGCCAGGCGGTCGGCTTTCTAAGTGCTCTAGGCGCTCTAGGTGGTCCCCAGGCGGAGGGCGCCCACCTAGGCGATCTACGTGGTCCCCAGGCACCCTAAGCTATATGCATCTAGTGATTTTTTCAACATTGCTTTTACCCTAATCATAATAGCCCTTCACCAGGCTGAGTGGTTTACCTTATACCATGGACCTAGATCGACTTTGCGAGGTGAATTTGAATCCAAAATGCACAATTTGTATATTGAATGTTCACAATTTACATGCTAAATGTTCACAATTTATATTTTACAAAATTGTGAACATTTAGTAAATAAGTTATGAACATTCAGTATGCAAATTATATATTTCGAACCCAAATCGCCCTTGCAAAGTGGACTCACTTCGGATTCTCTTATCCTTTTAGGGTTTCATTCCAAGTCGAATCCATAGAATAATTTACCGTGATTTACCCATCCAAAGTGTACAGTTTGATTTCACAATCTACTTTCAGGTGACAATAAAGCTACAGACTCTCGGGATATAGCTCAATTGGTTTACATATCCAAAGAGAGTTTATAGGTAGTTTTACTTTGTTCATAACGGTAAAATGTAGGGTTTGATTTTGCAATTTACTTCCTCCACCAATACACATGCATGCATACAAAAACACTCTTATAAAACTACACTCTCAAAGCCATGAATTTGAAAGTGAGCATTATGGTAACAGTACTTACAACATGAGGAGTAATCTTAGGAACAAAAAGAAAATGTTGCTCAGATTCAGACAAACATGTTTGCCTGTTGACAAGAAAACACCCAAAATATGCCACTCAAGAAAATTCTGACATAAAACTTCCAAGAAAATACATCCAAGAACTAGCTTGAAATGAAAGGCTTGAACCCCATTAACAACAGGCCAAAGTATTGCAGTTACATTAACAAGGGCAAGCAGTAACAGAAACAGCATAAACTGAATTCTTAACCTTATACATACTTATACACTACATGTCCACCATTTGCAATGAAACAAAGAAATGAAAATTAATAATTAACAAGAAATGGAAAAATATATTTTTCAAAAATAAAAAAAAAAAGGGAAAAAAAAGAGGATCCATGAAATGACACAATACACAGTAGCACTGCAGTCTGCAGCTGCTGGATTTCCCCACTTCTATTACGCCTAAAGATAGGTTAGAATGTAACTTGAATCGAGGGGGACATCATGTTGTACCATTTTACATGCCTCTTGCCCTCTCGGGCTTTGGCCCCCAAAAGCTTAGTTCGCAAGACGATGACCGAGTCTTCAACATATGGAAATATGTAGCACAACACCAGCTATAGTGTAAGACAATACAAATCAGCAACTGTCAGATGCTTTACAGGAAGTAGTCGGGAGTTCTCCGGGTAACATCGGGTTCTCCCCTTCTTGGAGCAGGCTCAAACTGCAGCCATGTAAGAAACATCAATTTACCATGCCATGTGAACCAAGTAAAAATAGAAAACTCGCATATACATAACATAAATCATGACAGCAGATAATGTAAAGTAGCGCCAATAAAAGGTAAATGGGCCAAAACGTAAATGACTACTATGTAAGAAAGAATAAGCACCTGAATAAATGTATGTTCTTTGTTGTCATCAACTTCCAAAATCGAGGCCATGTTCCCACAACGATAACAGTAGTTTGGTGCGCTAAAAATGGTGACAACTTTTTGTTCCTGAGGCATTTAAAACAATTTGGAAAAATAGCTGAAAACCTATCAATGATCATATATGATCGATCTTAAAACTAGGAGGTAAAGATCATTACATGGCTCCAGTTATATCCTTCCATAACTAGCTGATGGGCTCGGGCTATGAGTTTCAGACTGTTGGTATGGTTGAACTGCTCAGATATGTCCTATAAAAAGTAACATGCAGAATATTAGATAGAAGGCCCACCAAAAAAAAAAAAAATTCAAAAGTTCATCTAATTCTCTGTAGATTAGGAGGCAAAAAAGTACCTGACCGAAGGTATATCCAGCCCCTCGAGGAGAGATACCCCAACCGCAACGATCATCAGGGTCAGACCATAAAAGATCACACATGGGGCCTTCATGTGGCACTTCTTGAACACGATCAAAACTTCTTATATTATCAAGGGTTTCAATAGATGGAGACAACCCACCGTGCAAACAAAATATTTCGGATTCAACCTAGAATTCACATTCATAGTATGAAATTTTTTCAGTAAATTTTTCCAAGAAGGTAAAGTTGTCAATCCAGTGGTGTACACTGTTGTCAATCATCAAGGCAGAGCTAAAGAGATGATTAACAAAAAGACAGTTGTTATCATGAAACTTGAGAGAAAATTTTAATTTCTGGGCATGTAGAGAATAATAAATAGCCAAATGTTAGCAGAAATCAGCCAGCAGAAAATATAAAAGACAGTTCTTAATGTGATACTTGATTTCATAGAATAGTTCATTTGTGGGATTGGACAGAAAGATATATAATAAAAGTTACTAACCAATGCAGTCAGAGGAAAATAGTCAAAGAGATCCGTGAATATCTTCCAAACATTAGCATTACCATACCTGAGAAGAAAAGATGGAAGTTTTATGTATCGTGACACTAATAACAGCATTTTAAAGATTTATGCAAACAGACAATCCTCAAATTGTGCATAATAGCAAGCAAAGAACGCTGACCGAAAAAGGGGGAAAATCCTTTCTCACCAATCTGTGAAAAGCCCCACCCCTTCAACCCCCATGGGGGAAAAACAAGGATACAATGATACTAGTTCAGTAGTTCAGGAGAGATTTTTATCATAGTGCACTTATTATGGCGTATTGAGCTTTAATTTCAATGGTTTTGGCTACTCTTTAAATAATGTAAATGTAACATAAATCAAGACACACTGGGTTGTCAAGTACAACCACATTAATCTAAGGGGTAGAGTCGGCCAAGTTCTCTACAAAATTTTAAGCATTAGAGCAGCAACATCAACATATACTTCGAGTTAAAGTAGCAATATAATATGAGGAACTTACTTCCGCAAACACTCATCATAAAACCCATAGACTTGTGTAATCTGCATCAAAATTAGCAATCAACATTCAGCACATAGCATTCAACAGGAAGAATTACACAAGTTTTAACAATACAAGAATAATAAGCTTATTTCTAACTAACTAAACCCTCACCCAGAGGGATGTGGGTCACATCTTCCTATCAAAAAAGAGAGTAAACTGAAGCGAATATGCAATCTAACACTAAAATGGGGAAGGTTAAGTAAATAACATTTGATATGTTAAGGCTCTTAAAGTTTAGACATGTTTTAAGATCTGAACTTGAAGCACCCTTGCCTAACCTACTCAAACAAATGAAAGATCCCACTCGGTTCAAAACCCACATAACAAGGAGTACAAATAAGTTAAATATTAGCCACCCATGAAACATAACTTGGGTAACAAAGCCAGTATCTGAGGCACACAAACCCTTACCACCCTCACTCAAAAGCATCAAAACGAATAAATGAAATTGAAAAGAATATGAAGTATAATCATGAAAAAATTGAATCACCAAGTACCCATCCCAAAGCAATGGTCCAACAATTAATCAGAAAGGGGACTAAAATGAACTACAAGCAAGTGAAGGAAAAAGATTAATGTCATATATTACCTGTCGACTTTCATGGTTTCCCCTAAGAATTGTAATTCGCTGAGGATAGCGCACTTTCAGAGCTACCAAAAGCTGAAAGATGGCCACAATGAAAATGTTTCAGTGACTCACAATGTGTAGCTAAGTCTTATTTCAATCATTCTTCTTGGGTGGTCCAAGGGCACCTCCAATTTGGTTATAATATGAAAGTGTAGATAACTAGTATGGGAGCTATACATAATTTTCCAAATCTATGGAGAAATGTATCTCCAAAATGTAGAAGATGTACCATTAAGACCAGAAAAGTATCATAAATGAAGTAGAAAGCCCCACAGTTTAGTTACTTACAGTAACAGTTTCAACCGAATAATACCCACGGTCCACATAATCTCCCATAAAGAGATAATTTGTATCGGGACACTGCAAATAAGAAACAACATAAATTGATAAATAAGAACACAGAACCAGCAGTTCACACGCTGCTAAGTGATAATGAAACTGGTATGGCTAGAGTGTTAATTACTTGTCTATTAAACCTATGTGAACCATTATTGGCACTTATATTTATAATAATGCATGAAATAGCACAAGTGGAAGTGATTTTACTGCTTTGAAACAGTCTAGAGATCCCGGTAAATTTCTGGTGTAGCAAATGGGGTGGATACAACACTAAAACTAATGTCACTCATTTAAGTACCCAAAAAAGCACAGTTTTTTTAATGTTAAACAAAGATTAGTTTTGTTTTGTTATAACCAGATATCTGCCCAATGATATTACAATTTAAAAATTGTAAAAGCTTACAAAACAAAACCACCACTATACATACATAAATAAAACATGCATACAAGGATACACACAGACACACATAAACATATGATTGCATTTCTACTAATAACAGTTAAATGAAGTACATCTCTTCTTTCCTTTTACTTGTGAAAGTAAATTAGTAAGGTAGTAGTGGTAGTTGCCTAATGGTGGTGGATGGGTAGGTAGGTGGAGATCATAGGTAGAACTCATATGGAAATTACAACATAAAGTAAGACAATGATGGAGTTTATCTTTACTTAGCATAAAAATATAATACAAGCCTTATAGAAATTAAAACAATTACCTTCCCACCAATCCGAAAAAGTTCAGCAAGATCATGGAATTGCCCATGAATGTCCCCACAAATTGTCACAGGGCTTTTCACTGGCTGCATTACAAATGTTGCAGAATGAATGACTTAAAAATCTTAAATACTGAATCACATAGCCTATAAAAAATCCAGTCACTGTCACCTAGAAGGCAATATTAGCTGCTACTAGTATTAAAAAGATTACAAAATGAGAATCACGTAATAACCACTTAGCCAGTGAGAGATGCGCGTGTTTCATGAAGGAAAAGGACATCATAAAAAGAAAAGGGAAAAAAAGTTATTTAATATAAAGAGAAATGTAAAAGCAGACGACTGGATAGATTTGAGAGGATTATGTAGCCCAATCAATTTGCTATTGTCAGATTACAGAAATATCCAAGGTAAGTGCATTAAGAAGGTGAACACACAATAAAGTTCTTTTTTCAGGTAAGTAGAGAAAACTCTTTCTATACTTTCAAATAGCTAAACTTGTTCAAACTTCAAACCATACTCTACATTGTCTCAATAAGCTATGGAACATTGGAACTCCAACCACAGATGGTAGAAGTCCCAATCACACATTCACACACCAAAAGACTAACAATAATTCATAGCAAGTTAATAAAGCTTTCAAGAAAATTGCAAATTTTAATGAAAGAACTTAGTTTCATACCTGAACATTACTTTCATCCATTAGTATCTCTTTAGCCTTTTCGCATAATGCTCTAACCTAAATCCAAAGAATGAAGAGCATTAGCTCAACCATACCCTTCTGGGAAACAACAAAAAATAAAATTTGAAACCATAAAGCACATAATAAATTCAATAAGATTCCCTTATGAAAACCATTCGTAAATAAAGGAAAACTGTATAAAACACTCGAGTGAACAAATTCCTGAATCTCAAGTTTTGATGTTTATGGATTTCAGTTGATGAATATAATAATACTCCACTAGGATTCTCATTTTTGGTCGCCTAGTGGTGATTCAAAACTAGGATTTTGAGACTTTAATTGAATGAGAATTGATTGCAAGGTACCACCACAATGGAACTATATTAGCATTAGAGAAGCCAGCTTTTCATGAGGTGACATCATTTGAAGCTCAAGTTCATGGGTTTCGGTTCAAAGCTCAGAAGTTTCCAACTGTTAGCTGCCTCAGCAATGTTCTTCTAAGAAGCAATGTTTCTTTTTTTTGGCATAAAAGTCTGCCACCAGATGCATACTGGGTACTGTGAGATTAGCATAACAGGCTGTAAGTTGCTCTGGTTCAGCCACTTCATATATTAACTTGGCACTTCATATACTGAGTGGATTATTTTGGAAAACGATCAACTGATAACTCTCTAACTCTAGTTCCCTCCCAGTTCTTTGCAACTCTTCTATGCTGTCCTTCTACTTATTTCCAATATTCTTCTCTTAAACTCAAAAAATCCAATGCTTTTTGAACTCATTCATCTTTCAAAGTTGATACACTTGAACATAAAGTTATGAGGAAACCAATAGCTATAGCTATGCAGCCCCCCAAAGATCCAAGATTTTGAATTTGCCCAGATCGTCTTGAACATTTATGACCGCCCCAAGGAATGTGAGAAAAAACAAATAAAAAATAACGCAAACCAAAATCCAAAAGCAGATCCAGAAGATTGAAAGCAGGAGAAATTGAAAACGAAAGCAGAAGATTGAGAATCGCTCCAACCTCAGACTCGGACAAGGGCTTGCACTGCATAAGCTGAGAAATCTGCTCGTCCACGTTTCCATGCGTGCTCGGCGACACCAGATCCATACTCCCTCCCTCTGCCTCACAAAATCCGGCCGGAATCCTTCTCCGATAACCCGAACCCAAGCCCTAGGCGTGGATTAGAATTCAGTGATGGGGTAGTCCGCCACCGCCGGGGGATGAGAAGAAGACAGCTAAGGATGGTGAAATCCAAGAGCGGGCGGGGCAACAGAGAAGAACACACATAGAATTTTGTGGATCTACTTCTTTATGCTACTCGCTCTCGCTCGCTCCAACGTTAAAGTTGAAAATTTTAATTTTATTTTATGGAAAATTTTAGGCACGTATTTTTATAAACAAAAATGTAGTCATTTGATGTAGTAGTTAATAGTTAATTGTTGATTTTAATATTTATTTTAAATTAAAAATAGTTTTTTTTTTTTATAAATTAAAAATAGTTGATAGGCCAATTATTATATAATTTGATGACATTTGTTACCATCCCGAATAAGTGATTACAAGATCAAATTCGGGTGATGGACACAATAGCTAATTGGCTCAAAGATTTCTAATAAGTGGTTATAAGATCATGGGAGTGTTTGATAAATAGCTGTTAGATGATTAGATTAGTGGGTTTGACTAATTTATAACATTAGCTGATTGTAGAAAAGTGTTTGGTAAATTAATTGTTAGTTGTATCTGATTACATACAAAATTATTTTTTCAAAAAGTTGCTCCATACTTTGAGCAGCTTTTTAAATTTTGACATTTCTGGACAATAAATTAAACAGTTAATAGTGGTCAAATAAGTTAAAATTAACTGATAGACTAACTATTTTACAAAACAAGATCATTAACTCATACTTTTCATTTTACATACTTCACATTTGCACTCTCGTAGATGATGGCCATGTGATTTTATTTTTAAAAATCAAATAGTATTTGTAAATTTTCAAAATATCAAAAGATTGCAAATACTATTCATGTGTATTCTTTTTTTTTTTTTTTAAATGTGAATTGAAAAAATAAAAATAACCTAACAACATGTTACATCATTTGATCATTTAATAAGTTAACAATCAATTAAAAGCAACATGTTTTATTTCAAACCATTTTAATTATGTTGTCTATTATATAGTTAAATATGACCAGGACTATGTGGTCTAATGGTATCCGGGTTGGACTTTCATTTGGAAGATTGTAAGTTCGAGCCTTAGTAGAGGCGTTATTAACTCTTTTTGTTTCAGTAGGTTGAGAAAGTATATGAACAGATACTACAATGTAATAGAGCTAGTAGCATTCAAAAAAAAAATATAGTTAAATATGAGATTAAAACTCAAGTAGATTAGTCTTTATCTCGTAATATATGAATATAAAAATAAATAAAAAGAAGTAAAATAAATTAGAATATGATGATATGATTGAACTCCACTTGTCTCAAAGAGCTGAAGTCACAGTCCATAGTCCACCTAAGTGTTGTTTGGTAATGTCAACATTTTCTTTGCAGTTACTCTTTGAATAATTTTGAATAATTGGATTATGACATTACATACATACAACATTTGGAGGGGGGTACATCATGATACATAATCAAGTTTGTACAACAATAATTTCCTATGAGTGGCAGAGATTGAGCCACCTGTCCTGGTACAACAGCTTTACCCGTCAACTTCCATTAACAACAACAATATGAATCTTTTCTTCTGTAACATGGCTGTATACATAACTGCTTCGTAGGAGTGTTCATTCGGTTAATTCAGTTCGGTTTAAACCAAATAACCGATTTTGCAAAACCGAATTCGGCCCTTTTATGTGCTATGCTAGAAGGGGTTCGGTTAGAGGCTTCAAGGTGTGTGTATGGAGTTTCATGGAGCAGGTGACTATAACGCCCACGAGCGCACAGACTGCCGGGACGAGGCCGAGGGCATATCGCGTTAAGGAGATACCAGCGTAAATGGGGCTACAGTCGCTTAGCGCTGGAGTAGAATCTGCAATGAATGTCCCGTCAAACCAATATGACATCACAGGCTAACTCGCTAAAAGGAGAGAAATTCATACGGTTTGCATAGCGAGTGAACAATCAGAGGAAGAAAAAGAGAAGAGGATTCGTTAGAAGCTTACCTTCATAGGACTCGAGAATGAATAGCGCCACCCCACACGATATTTTGTCTAAGAAACTCAACGATCCATACACAAAAGCACAGCCATTAAGATCTTCACCGACTAGAACACTTTGCATGCTTACACCAGTTACCTGTTACCCCATAAATGACGAAACAAAATAGATCAATTAACAGCAATGTTGAAAAAATCACTAGGCGCCTGGGGACCGCCTAGGGCGCCTAGAGCGCCTGGGTAGGCGCCTAGAACGCCTGGGCGGGCGCCAAGAGCGCCTGGGCAGGTGCCTAGGAGGCCGACTGCCTAGGCACGATTTTTGCAACACTGATTAACAGAAAGAATGATTGGCCACTGTAACTCTTAGCTATTTCAGAATCTAGAATTGTTTCAGTGAGTGTATAAACCGTTCACAGAGACCCTAGCTGAACTGTTCGTGCTTAGTTGCGTTCGGAAATTCAATAGCGGTTGACAAGATAAAGCAAGAAGAAAATTTGAGAAGTGGGTACAAACCATTATCAGGGCATTTGCGATGCCAATCACCACCGACAAAATGTATATAAAAACATTCATGTTTCTTGGCAGCAACAGTATTACTATGCCACAAAATATCCAAAGGATGCCTCCGACAGAATAGAAGGCTTTTATCCGTTGGCTGGTCCAAGTTAGCTCCTGGGTTATAAACACACAGATAAGAAGGATCGATAAGGAGAAGAGGAATGAGAAAATTGGAAGAGAAGAATTCAATTAAAGCTAAGAAATATTAATCCATATAGAACCTGTAGCATGACAGAAACAATGAAGCTCGAGATGTAGATGATGGCAGGGACCTATCAATATAATATACCACTTAGTAGAAACTTATACACGATACTTTTTTTTTTTTTTTTTTAAATCCTCTTCCAAAAATAAGATATATATTTATTGTCACAGAAGTGGTGCAAAATAAAATACCAAAGCTTTTGCAGAGTCACTCATGTGTAGATCATTGATGACGTAGAAAGCTAGGAATGCCTAGGCCATCGAAAAGACAAAAATGTATAAATTATAAGATCAAAACTTAAAATATAGATTAGTGCCAAAGTAGAATAGAATGAAACTTCACATGAATGATAAATATATATAACGACCAAAAATTTATACGAACCTGTGAAACGTTAGTGACAAGTCTAGTGAGAACATAAACAAGAGCGACTTGGTAATAAAGAATTTTCTTAAACCAATAACTCCAACAAATTCTAACATAACCATTAACATGAGCTTCTAGTTTCAATCTGAAAAGAAAAAGAATGAAACGTTAGTAGCAGTAGAAACGGAACTTGAGTTGTTTTCTAAGTGAAAGGAGAGTAAGAGATACTCATTTACACAATATCTATACATTGATAACATTAACATTCTCTTTTAAATTCATTTCCCCGGAAGATGAGCAAAGGAAGTTGGTAGGAATAATTCCATCAGTTTCCCATAAATGAAGACCAATATTCAAGTCAAAATTAAAATTTTCTATACATAAAATTAAGATAGGCGACAAACCTTGGTTCTTTAGTTCCCAGAAGAAACATGGTGACAAAGCAGCATCCAATGAAAATTGATATATATGCTATCCAGCGGTACTGCTTATTTACACGGGATTAGAAGCATGTCCAGATAATCATCTTAAACAAATTGGAGGAGAACTTTGCAACTACAAGTACCTGATTCTCGACAGCATCTATACTCCCAGATGCTTTCATGTTAAAGACAATAAAAGCAACCCCGTACAAGCTAAGGTTAGCAACCTTAAAAAGAAAAATGGAAGTTTATTAGCCTGCTTCTACTCCACATTCACAATAAATGAATAAATGATGCATCAAGCCACTGTAGAAATTGCAAACCATTGTAAAGGCATTGCGACAGCTAGCTAATACTACTCTGCTTGTTGAATTCAGTGTAATGCAATTCACCATTGACCTATAACAAGAGAATGCTTTTTTAAGTTACTGGTTTAAGAGGAAATAGTAACAAAATTTTTGCAATTGGGAATGCTAAATCAGAAAGTGAAGATAAAAACTACTCCCCAACCCCAATTGATTGTCTGCATGTTTCCTTTTCCAATGTCCCAAAACAGCATCTAAAGGAGATTTCTACATCATAAATTTAATATGTGACAATGGATCATATAGGTCTCTAGTTTAACTTCATGAAACCACTTCAACACTACCAATAGAAGATTTCACTGTTCTTTTTATGCATGAAAAATATATGGAATGATATTAGAAGTTCCAATTAGAATGCCATGGACCCTTAAAAGTTAAAACAGAAAGTATGTAATGAATAGAGAGAAGAAGGCAAGTATTTAGTTACATGTGTGATACTTGAGTAGCAGCCCAGCCCACATTGAATATTGCAGCAAACATGCTATACCCAATAGTTTCCAGAAGAGATGAATTAGAACCAAAAATTTTGCAAGGCAAGCAACCACCAAAAACTGATGAAAATGAGATGGCAACCAAGAGAGATCCCGCAGCGTGCCATATTTTGAAATGTCCAAATCTATCAATCTGTTAAGAAAAAGAATAACATTACTTCTTTCTTCATATTCTTTTTTTTTTTTTCATTATGCAAAATGAAGTTATTCCCTTTTAGAGAAAATACAAGCAACAAGCTCAAGACATCATGCTATTGATATCACCTTTCACATTTTACTCCATACAAAAATGCTTCTTTACAGGAGGAACATATCCACTCTGAATCAGTGTTGTAAAAATCGCCCTAGGCGCCCCTAGGCCGAGGTGATTTCAGCCCTAGGCGGCTTTTAGTTGGCTGGCCGACTAGGTGCCGAGTTGGGCGCCTAACTCCGCCTAGTTGGCGCCCAACTAGGCTAAGTCGGCGCCCAACTCGGGCGAGTGGTATTTTTTGCCTGCTCGGTTGCTCCTCTTCTATATTCCTCCAGTCATGTACTCAACTAACCATCTAACATATGTAGTTGGCAAGTTTGTGCGATTATAATAGTCTAACAACTCACAGCCCTGAGTGGGAAAAGTGGAGATATACTCGAATTACTAGACCACCTAGGCGGCGCCTAGGCGCCCGACTAGCGCCTAGCGCCTTCTGCAACATTGCTCGGAATAAATCAATTTATTTGTTTTAAAAAAAATCTCATGATGGATAAAAAGGAAGTTGTTTTTGCATCAAGGGTAGTAACTTAAAATTGACTAATTTGTGAAGCTTATTTATGAGACAGTCACCTGCAGATTTTATCTTGTTTTTAGAAGCAATAGCAAACTGTTCAAGTTCCTTAATTTATAGATAACTATATCACTATGATCACATGATAGCAAGACTATGCACAGACTTTGAAAAGGAAGCTGATGTGATGGGACAGTGTAAGTTAGAGGAAGACTCACTAGGTCCACACTCCCAACAATAAAGCAACTAAATGCACTAGTTATGATATTGGAAAGGTACCAGTTCACCAGCAAATATTGTTGTCAATCCATCAGCAACCTGACCCGAGAGCATGACAGCCGCAGCATTGCTGTGAATAAGATGGGAAAATATCAAGACTCAAATAATATGTTCTTAAAAGAAGATTCTCAACATAGTACTGAAGGTTAGGAAATAATCCCACCACAAAAAACCACCTTAATAGTATCAAAACGCTGTAAAGAACCCAAAGCAATATAATTTCATGGAGTTTGAATATTCTTCTTTACTTCTTTTATTTTATTTTTTGTTGAAGAGGTTGGGACATTGGGTATGATTGATTTGGCAATAAACAGATAGAACTTCCCATAACAGACCTCAATCTTTGAGTCCAAGCAGAATGAGTATGTTTCTATCACCTATAAAAGCAAATTAGGCAGAAGATGGCTTTGGCTCATGATTACCCATATCCATCATGCCCCTTGTTTCCTCTACCAACTTTTGATTATATACTCTAACAGTGTGTGGTTGTGTTCAAACACTCATTTAATATTTCTTATTGAATAAGAATGTACGGCAACCCTGATGAACTAACTATTTTAGTTATTAAACATTTCACCCCAAAATATACAAATAACACTGACTTCTAACTCAATGTGAGGCCTTTGTGTAAAGATAGTGCAGAGAGAAAATCTTGAACAAAAGAATAAAAACAAAACAAATACAATCCATGATGGGAATCGGTGGGAGGATGGACCTTATGTTGATTTTACAACAAATTGACTGTTGGCATTCAGCGAAGAGTAAGTGGCATACCTTGGAGACAAACCGATATCTGTCAAAAATACCAAGAGGTACGTGAACCAACAGGCAGAGGTAATGTCATTGAGCATGTGCCCAACGCCATAAAAGACCACAGAGCACCTTCCCACAGGTTTAGTCCATGTATCATCATCTTCACTGGACCCAACCATAATGCTACAGAATGCCAAAACTCAGATGCTTGGATTAACAAACACCCTGCAATGCACTACATAGCTTAATTGCTAAGTGTAAGAACTATCAAAACAAAATGTGAACTGATCTCAGCAACAAAACCAAAGTTCATATAAAGATTCATATAACCCTCTAGATATGTTAATAATTAATGCAATAGTGTCTTAAAATGATAATCAAGTGCTAATAAAGCGAATCATACATAAATACAGAAACTAAAAAGCTTGTCTCTGGTGATTATGAATGATACCCCCCCCCCCAAACCAACAATTAGCATTTAACAATTTTTACCGCAAAAAAATAAACCCTAACTAGACCGCACAGGCCAAGTTTTACGGTCATCGGAAGAACAGAGACATCAGAAAGATGGCCACAGAAACACCGTCTGCCCCGGTGCCCCCCAAACATCATAAGATCAACCGTGCCTCCACAATTCATGAATTCGCACAAAAAGAGCGAAGCTCGCATAACAGAATATTCAATATTCAAACAATGATTTAAAAAAAAAAAAAACAAACAAAAAACAAAAAACAAATTCATACCCAGATCAACAAGCAAAGTAGAAGCAAGAGCAGAAATGACGCTTATCCAAGACTGGCGGAAATGGCGATTGACGTGGAAAGAAAATGGGCGGAGTAAGAGTCAAGGCAGCTCCTTTTTTGTCTCGTCCCGCTTAATCGTCTTTGATTTCCACCATAAACATATAATATATTTTTTTTCTTTCTCTATTTTGATTGAATGGGTTTCCAAATGGATTGGGATTCCGACTAGACAGCAGCCTTTATCCACTTGCGTGCCATTCTTGCCAGTTTCCCAGTATTACTTTTCATTCTGAAAGCCTTTGCATGGAAACGTACGCCACCACCCCCACAATCTCTGCTCTCCACCGCCAAAAACAAAATATCTTGTATTATAATAAACACAACTGACTCTTCGAAATAAATACATCTGACTTTGAATACTATTCTTTCACGGTAACTCAATGGCTCATTAAATCGAAAAATCTTACATATATTTTCATTTTGATTTTTAAACACAAAATTTTGATATAGACACTTATATTAGAATTTACATTAAAAAAAATTATCAAATTCGTCACATCAGTTGGTAAAAATGTAGGAAGTATATGTTATAAAACTCCATTAAATCGGACCAAATTTCACAAGGGATTTATCCATTTTGAACATAATTGCGACACTGTCGTTGTGGATGTTTGAACCTTGGTCTCTTTTCTCAAATGCTGCCTATTGAACCATTGAGTTAAAAGCTCGTGCGGGTTGACTTTGAATACTATATTTGTTTGGACAGGTGAGAAAACATGGTTTTTATAATTATACTTTTTAAATTAAGCATATCGTGTAAAGTCTTTATAGTGCAATTATATAATTTGTAACGGATTATACTTTTATATCTTTTGAATAGTGGATATAAGATTTCTCTGTGAAGTTATGTTACTTTATGTTTCAATTTCTACTTTCTAATGATGTATCATGCTTTGATTGATCAAACAAATATAGTGGATTAGTGTATTTATTCATTCATTATTCTTTATCCAATAAAATTTATATATATTACAAAAATTATATTCTATAGGAGTCTATCGTTTTCATTTTGTGAGACATACAATTGATTAATGCTTATGATATCTATATGTTAGACTAAGTTTACATAATTTAGTATATATATAAAGTGCTTTTCTGGTCTAATTAACATTTTTTTATGGTATAAAACAACAATCTTGATACATCCTGGCATCCTGTTTAACAAACAAAGGAAAACGATTAGTTTTAAAAACAATTAGAAACAACCACATTATGCACTAGAAATCTTGTGCGAGGAAAGGTATTAGCAATAATTGGATTTATAATTTTCATATATGAGAATCATACTTTACCAGAACTATGTGGTCTAATGGTATCCGGGTTGGACTTCCATTTGGAAGGTTGTGAGTTCAAGTCTCAGTGGAGGCGTTATTGGCTCTTTGTGTTTCAGTAGGTTGAGAAAGGAGGCGTTATTGGCTCTTTGTGTTTCAGTAGGTTGAGAAAGTATATGAACAGATACTACAAAAAAAGAATCATACTTTAATTACTCACCCAGTTTTTTTTTTTTTTTTTTGGAAATAAAAGTGAAAATTTTGATACAACCATGAAATGTCGAAAACAGTCGTAGCCGTTTTTAAAAATTTTAATTTTTTTATGAAAATTGCATTTTTCATTCTTAAGTTAAGGTAATTGTAGAATTCATCCATAATTAATGATCGTACTCACTTTTTGCCCCTAAGATATTATTGGTGTTGTACTTTTTGTTGTTTTATTATTTTTTTCGTGGTCACTTTTCGACCCTAAATTATACTAACATGGCAAATTTCGTCCATAATGTTTTGCTAGTAAAAAGGACGAAAAATGCAACGTTAATGAGCTTAGGGACGAAAAGTGAGCATGACCAACAATTAAGAAAAAAGTATACAATTATCATATAACTTAGGAATGAAAAGTGTACTTTTCCTTATTTTTTTTACATACAATTTCTTCAATTAAAAAAAATGAAAATGAAAATAAATAAAGTGTATAGTTAAAATCCATGATAGGAGATATCCCCCAGGCATATAAGTGTATACTTGCTCGGTATGTACTTTGTATATCGTGGAGGACATTTCTCGGTCACATCCGACCCACTTGGTTTCGACCCGACCCGACACAGTGGGAAATACATTCTTTTATGGTTATCGATTATGCAATCCACCCTAAGCTCGTGTTGGAACTCCCGACCTTAATTCTCGGACCGGTTATTCTGATCGAACAACCTTTTATGCTAAAGGACAAGCGCGACTAATTACATTATACCTAATCACATCACATTCGGACTCGTCAGGCATCTCCTAGCACGTGGATGTATCAGCACAACATCTGACCTCTCCAAATGCATGCGAGACACATGGCTAACATGCCGAGTTCCTGACATGTGTCCCCTCCAACCTCTATTTAAGGTGCATTAAATGGCTTGAGGATGGACATTGGACTTTTACTCAAACCTACTATAAGCTTGGGATAGCTCGACCCACTGTCACGTTTACCCGAGCTCGCATACGCGAACCCTAGACGATACTTAGGCATATTCGTATATCTCAACGTATTTACTACAATATCAATCCACATAAGCATCATGACACCATATGTTAATCTAGTCAACACCACATCAACATAACTTACTTAAAAAAAAAAAACTTACTTGATATGTAATAATAGAATTGACCTAATTATATTATTTTGTTGATTTGGGGAGCTTTATTGTAGATTTGTTCAATCAGAATACTTATAATTAAGTGTATTACTCATTGAACTTAATTAAGAGGTCAATTTAACATTTTTTTTTATTGTATTATTCCAATTGTATTATTTATTGTGTTGTTTATGGACCCAATTTCATATTTTTTGAGTTCAATTGTCTAATTACATTTTGATGTGTAGTTAAATGGTCTATTTGACCCTTATTCCTAAATTTTATTATCATACTTTCATCTTATATGGTGCAATTTTAAAATTAAATTGCATAATCAACACAATCAATATAATAAATGTCTAATACATTTTTTTTTTTTTTTGTATTGATAAGATTCGTATCTGAATCTTTGTGGAATTCAGATCCAAACATATATAATATGTAAAAAGAAAAGTTTGATTGGTTGCCATGAAAGTGCAAATTGTGTGTTGCCCAGCATACACCATACCTTAAGCAGTTAAACGCCATAAATCTGTGATCCAAAATCCACCGAAGAAGATAAGAAGACATGGAAGAGCCTTAGATCTGAATTCATCTGATCACTCCAATAATGTACCTCGTAAGGACAAGTACAATGATGCTTCCTCCATGTGGGAATTTTTGTCCCCATCCCTTTGAAAGTGAACTTTCATCAATGTCTCACGCTTCACGTAATTACAATTTTAACTTCATTTTAGATTCAAGTTAGTTGTGAACTTACATTGTTTAAACTTTTCCTTTATTTTCTTACTAAATTAAATTTTATCTATTTTAATGACGATATGTGAATAAATTGTAAGATATGTAGGATAATGAAAAATTAGTATTTATAAAATATTTGTTCTTAATTTTTGAAAGAAATAGCAGTGAGAGGAGGTTTGTTTACTTATTATTTTTAAATTTTGTTTGTTGTGTTTAATAATATTTTTAATGTAACTTCTAAATATATAAATTTTATATAAATATTGATAATGTGCATAACAATAATCGTGTATATAGATAAGTACAATGTTCAAGAAGTATAATCCATATTCATACATTCTTCCATTTTTTTTTAATCTCCTATTAGTGCTATATGGGGAGGTGGGAGGGGTGGGGGGGGGGGGGGGTGTATTTATAGAGATTGAGAAAGTTTCATGTTGAATTTCTAATATGTTACTACATGGTATCCAAGTTTTGGGTAGTCAGGTTGGTGGTGCCAATTGTACAAAGATTCATGATGCAATGGATTAGACCTGTGACTAGGACACAATTGGCCATGTGCTGAGTCGAGAAAGTCACGGAGAGGTCGGTTAGGCCGAGTGAGCGTTACCAATTGCGGGCCTTCTTTATGGTCCCAAAAATTTTGGATCTGGCCGGGCTAGGCTCATACTGGAGTATTTATCCAGCATATGTCCCCAACACTAATGCATTGGATCTCATCATAACTCTAGAATTATGCGTGTCCACGTGCTTGGACATGAGTAGTACTATGATTGGTAACCCCTTGGGAGTTCCTTGTGTTGCATCCCCATATGAATTGTAAATAACAATGATCATATATATGGATAAGTACAATGTTCGGGAAGTATAACGATTAGGAAAGTTACACGTCGAGTTTTCGACATGTTACCAGCGTTGTATCCAAGTGTTGAGTAGTCATATCGGTGGTACCAAGTGTACACAGATTTATGATGCAATGGAGTAGATATGTGACAGGGAGTCAGGGACCCAAATTGTCCGAATGTTAGGTTGGCAAAGTCACAAGGAGGTTAGCTAGCTAGGCTAGGTGAGCTTCTCCTTGGCCCCCATAATTTTGTTGAGTCGGGTCTGTCTCACACAATATTTTTCTATCAAATACTAAACATAATACTATGAAAAATTGAATTGTAAATAACTTTAGTAAAACTTCATTAATCAACCAAATACATAAAATGAGAGAGTAGGGCATAAAGATTTAAGGGACGGGGATCTTTTTTTTTTTTTTTTTTTTTTTTTTTTTTTTTTTTTGTGTGTGTGTGTAAAAGGCAATCATTATATTATGGACCACCACATTGTAAAGGTAGTTGACTAACATTAATATTTATTTTTCTGCATACAATCATTTTTTTTTAATGTATTGTCTAAAAAATAAAATGTCAGTATACTACAAATGAATATTTATCAGGAACAATTTTCACTTTTAGTCACGTGACTATTATACATTAATCACATTTGATGCTTGACTATCAATTTTTTTTTTTAAAGTACATGATTATGTAATTTGTATTATATATGGTCTTGCCGTTCAATTTGTCGACCAACTATTGCTGAAAATGCTCCTTCCGAAAGAAGAAAATACAGTGCTCCTTCCGGAAGGAGACAATAGTTGGCTGGACTGTCGAAAAATTAAATAACATATCAAATATAATACAAATTACATAGTCATGTACTTAAATAGAAACTTTTAATAATTATAAACAAAATGTAATTCATGTATAATACTCAGGAGACAAAAATGAAATTTTCTCTATTTATCAATATTCGATTGTGATCTACAGAATATTTTGCCTAATTCTTTCCACGATATTCCGGGCTTGCTATTATCCACATTAAAAACTTCGGCCCATAAGTATAATTGGAGGACATGTGGGTTTGACCGCTAAACGTGGTTGGTTTGGGCTAGGACTGTTGGACTGATTGGTCCAACAAATTGCCACGTCGATTATAAGATTCATAGATTGTGCCTATAGCAGTTAGTTATCAATAAATCAATTTTAAAGAATAAAAACAAACGTCAACAAATTAACGTGAAACTAAAATTATTAAAATATTTTAATTTTCGGAATGATGAGTTATATTTGCAGTTTATTAAACCCATAAATATACAATAATTTATAAATTATATATTTTTTAATAACCATGAAAACCACTATCATTACTATTTTGTTCCATATTATATGACCTATTTTTATTTTTTTTGAAAACTATTATATGACCTATTTAATTAATTATTAATTTTAAAGGACTATCTTTTTCATTTTTTGTAGGTACTTAAACCCAAGTGAATGGTTTATCTCAAAACGTTGATCTAATAAACATGAGAACCTTTAAGTTTAAGTACACCAAGCCATTAGTTCATTATAATATTGTTTAGAACTGATATGAGATTGTAACACATTCATATCTCAACAATTTATGTTTCATGGGACTAAGTTGAGCTGGAATTCAACAAATTGAAAAACTCTCAATAGGTTGGAAAGTATTAAGTATATTTTTGGTATGAAGTCCTCTTTTATGTGGATCAAAATGATTTTTACTTTATTGTGTTAGATGTTGAAATTTTCAATGATGATGGGCACGTGGCACTTACTTATATATAGGCCAGTCAAGTCAGTCGCGTCACATGTAAGTGCTGAAGATACTCGAACATGTGTGACAAGTAAGATGATGTTTCAGTGTAACATGTTACTTGTTCCTTTGTACATAATTCACTTTCTGATATGACAAGTCAATAAATTCACCACTGAAATAAAAAAAAATAATAAAATCAGCAATTATCATATATGCTCCATATATCTTCATTAAAAAAAATGAGTAAAAATATAATAAGTATCACGAAGATGATATCACACTAACAAATTATGTTGAGGATACAAGCTAGTAGTGTTTTTCTAAGTTTAGTTGGTTGGACCCCATCCCCCCAAATTACTTGCCCAATAGTCTACTTTTGGATCTACACTTTCGGCGATTAATCATGTGTTCATATCACTTCCTGGACCACACTATTTCCTACCTATTTTATTTCATTGTAGATTATTATAAGTTATAACACAATAATGTGATTATGATTGTATTAAATTATTTTTAAAAAGAGGAATTCATATAGTAATATGGAAAGTATCATGTCTGTCCAAATGAACCACGAGATGATCCCTTAACTTTATTATAAACAATAAATATGAGTTAAGCTTTGGTTTATGAAAAAAGTATGAAGACCAGAGAAGCTATAGGTGATGCATGTTTTGTGATCCTAGCTAGTAAAGGATCATAAGAAAGTAAATTAGTATAAATTATTCATAATTGATCTGTTTAAATCAGAAGGCTAAATACCACTTAAACATAAAAGTTGGTAGTTACCAAATTAACTGTTTGACCAATTTAGTTCTTGAATTAATATTCATTATCTAAGGGAAACATTCAAGATTAGCCTAAGAGAGTATGATGAAATATTGGCAAATCCACTAAAACAAAGTTATTACGGAGTATTTTAATTAGGTGGTCATAGGTTCAAACTCCAGTAGTTGGGGTGTAGATTTTTTGGGGCTAAAAATATTTGAGAAAGTATAGAACAAATACTACATTGTAAATTTTTTTTGAATATTTCAAAAAATATAAGTGTCAAAATAGAATATGGTTATAACAGGGATATAAAATATATGTTGTTGACTCGGTGTAATAAGTTGTAATTATAATTTAGACATTGTGCTTATTTTTTTTTTTTTTAATTTAAACACTTAAAAAGTGACTTGGTGTAATAAGTTGTAATTATAATTTAGACACTGTGCTTATTTTTATACACTTAAAATTAATTTTTTACTTATGTGGATGTTAAATAATACAATTATAAATGTATTAACTATTTAACTTGTGTATTAACGAACCCATTTCTGATTTTATATTTACTATTTATTTGTGATGTATTGATTATTCCTTTTTACAAATTTATTGTGTTTTTTAATTATGTATTTCTTTAATCGTGAGATAAATAAATACAATAATTTGACTAATGATTAGACAATTGTGAAGGATATTATGGCTTAATAAATACTCCGTATAACAATGATTATATATTTTAAAATATCAAGTCATTTTATATAAAACTGTTCAATGTCACTTCAATAGAGAAATGAAATATAAAAATGTATTAATTTGATCCAGCAACACTAATTTAATAAAATACAAATAAGGTGAAAAGCTTTAAAACAGGTGACAGAGTAAGTATAGCATATGGTCATTGTATATGATATTTTTAGTATGATATTATCTCTCTTATGTCATTTGTAAATTATTACTCAAATAAAATTTATGCGATACATATCCCTCAGACGATATCTTGATATAATATAATGTTATACACTTTTTAAATAGTTAATACACTAAAACTTATTTGACTATCGACAGGTTTAAAAATGTCTTATATAATTAGGGCTTATTATACCTTGTGGTTTAAAAAAAAATAAAATTAAAATTTATTAATAGATTAAAAATAAACATTTAAGAATTCTTCATGCAATCTAATAATATCCCCAAACGGAGCCCAAGATCAATTATATTATATGCTACTAAAAAACATGTTACCTTAAATATCTAGGACTGAAAATTCAGTTTTATAATACTTGGGTTGGGTCATGGGTGTCATCAATATAATGTCGTTTTTATCCAATTTTAAATTATTACTCTTCATTATAAAATAAAACGCATGGTACACCCAACATCAGACCTCATCTTAGACACACAGTCTCTCTCACACACACACACATTAATATGTAATTAAAAACGGAAAAATATTTTTTTTCATATATTTATACAAAATAATAATTTTAATCATCAATTATTGACACAGACATAATTCATTGAGTACTGAAATCACTATTTTTAAATTTTATTTATTTTGCATATTATACTGGTATTAGTATCAGTTCAAGAGTAAAACTAAATAAACTAATTTAGTTTAGCCTTTGTTAAGCTCCATGCATTCGGTGATTCGGGGACAACCCTTTCAAAACTCTTAGTTAAATAGGATCCTAGGGCAAATTATATCACTGACCATGGTTCATATTATAAAGTGGGTCAATAATACATGTTCAATTTTAAGTATTATACTAAAAATGCATTTGTACTACACTAAAAATGAATCTATATTGAGGGCGGTTAAGTTGTATCATATTAAAAATGAATATATATATATATATATATATATATATATATATATATAGAGAGAGAGAGAGAGAGAGAGAGTGTGTGTGTGTGAGGGGGGGGGGGGGGTGTTACTACATGCGCATAAATTCAAACTCATTCCTTTTGATTATATTTTACAAAAAAATATTTTAAAGTATAAGTACATCCATTTTTAAAATTCAATATTATAGGGTCAACTAATTCATAAGAACATTGTGAGTTGTGACATAAATTTAAGAAAAATAATATTTGTCTTTAGTAATAGTTATAGCACAACAATTTGAGACAATTGATAAATAATCATAAACGAGGTACAAATATACATAATGGGGGTATGTAGAAAAATAGTAGTATTATTGTTTGGGTTGCTATGCCCAATACAAAATCTGAGATATTGGCACAAAACGACAGCCCAAATAATAAATATTATATCCCAAAGAACGGGTTAAGAAATACTAAGGACAATAGTGTAGCTAATGGCCGTGAATCAACCCTTGGTGGGTGGGTTGAAACAATGGACAAGAAACGACTCGACTAGGGCGCTTATATTGATCAGATCGTGATCTCTTAAAAGAAGACAAGGCACCCCCCTTTTATAGTGTTCAAGAGCTTCCATGGAAGCCAAGTGGACGGAGATGCTTCACCCTTTATGACTACTACACATGTGTTCATGTCATCGTCCCTACGTTTGCATTAGCACGTATTCACCATCCTAGCCACGCACATGTGCACCTTCACACCCCTTTGGTGGGGCGTTGTCGCCACACCATGGGGCGCACTAGATCCGCTGGGGGCGCCATGGCCGGAGGTGGCAGCGAACCACGCCGTCGGTCAGTCGTGGTAAGTTTGTAAATCTGGCAGCCTGTTATAGTCAGAACAAATATAAGCACCAACACCTTAATACACAAGAGATGGAGTGATCTGGTTGGATGGGATGCGTGTGCCATTTTGGAAGTCCTAGGTTTGATCCTTGTTGATTGTATTCTTTACTATTTTACACCATGACACAGTGGGCGAACTCCTTCTATTTTATCTTAGGTGTTTATTTGGGGCACCATGCCTTCTTAGCCTAATAAAACTTGGGTCAACTTCCTTCTTAATATAAAAAATTTCATTTAAGTTACCATCAATCGTATAATATAAAAAATTTCATTTAAGTTACCCTTTATCGTGATACATGTTTGATGATCCTCATTTGTCAATCTAGACTTTTTTTTAAGTCATTAAATAGGAAAAAATGATAATAAATACTATGGCCGGCCGGCCAATATAATTGTATGCATGTATGAAGATCATCCAAAAAAGAAAGATTCCTATAATGCAAACTCAAAAGTATCATATGCTACATCAGCTCTATTATCCTTCACTTCTAAGACACTATGTATATACACATGAATCTAGCCGACTAGCCCTATAATATTTTTGACATATATAAATATGATATATATATATATATATATATATATATATATATATATATATATATATAAATTACTAGTGGTTCATAAGTAATACACCCATATTTTATGTATTTTGATTGATTAGTTATCAAATTATTATCTCAAACACATTTCTTAGCGATACTATCAAGAGGCTTTACATATATACCTCTTGATGTAAATTATTAAAGAGTATTGAATGGGAGTTTTTTCTTTTCTTTATCAGTTTCTTTTACATATTATAATAGTATTTGCATTCCGTAATATTAAACTAATTTAGTAAGCCTGAATCTACAGCTTAGTTTGTTCCTAGTGATAGATTATGAGCAATGATGTTGGAAATTTTTAGATAAAATGACATTTTAAGTAGCTATTTTATGATACAAATATATGTGAAGTCTACTCTTGATTTTGATTGGGTCCAGTGGATTTGGATTGTTTGAAATGAGACAATGAAATTTATATATTGTACTCTCAGAATAGATAATGGTGAATGAGAAATTGATTCTCAATGTAGACAAATTTGAGCGGGAAAGAATTGGAAGAAGCTTTTATCCTACATTGAAATGTGATGTACATTTGCACTAGTATATATACAATTCATTTTTTTTTTTTAATAAAGTTTGAATTATATAATTTAGAGACTATTACTGTTATTTACATTTAGACTAAATTTAGCCTTTTGGCTACCTTTGGACTATCATGTCCGCTTTGAGGGTTACTCTTTTTTCTTTTTTTTTTTTTTTTTTGGAAAGCCAATTTATGGGTTACCTATAATGAAAAGAAAACAAATATTTAATGTAAGTTATTAGTACTTATATAATTTATAATTTATGAAATAAAGTTCAGAAGTCTCAATCCTGCCTTCTTCGTCACTGAACCAACCACTATATATGACTGCATTATCTCTAAACAATTGCCATTGCAATCGCAAGCCAAATCATCACTAAACAAAACCATTTATCCAAACTTCCTGAAGTCAAGAACAGTTATCTTTGAGGAAAAAAAAATGGCAGATTACTACTACTACTACAATAACAACAATCCTTATTCTTCTCAACCTCGTTTATCCCTACACTTCTGTTTCTTCTTTGCTGTGCTATTCATGTTTGTGGGCATCACATGGTACATCAACTATGGGCATATTCTTGAGGCCATTATAGACCAGATCAAGCTGCTACTAATGGTGTCTCCTCTGCTTCTTCTCCTTGTTCTTCACTGCCTTTCATGGCTTGACATGTCACTCTTCTTTATTCCATTACCGGGCCAAGATTCCTACCGGAGGAGTGGGGGAACTCCCTGGGGTGTTGGGTTGTTTCTTGTGATCCTCATCTTCATGTTGTCTTATCAGTCGGATCTTCGTGAACGCCTGTTCCCTCTCCTCAGCAAATGATCCCTGCAAACCACAGCTGGAAATTATGGAATTTCTGACCACCTAAAAGTGAGCTTAAAAAAGTCGAAAGCAAAAAGTGGTCAAAAATAGCAACAAAGACTTTTCCGGATACCAAAAGTGGTCGGAACAAGACTTTAGACTTAATTTAAGATCACTTTTAGATGGTCGGAAATTTCATAATTTCCAGCAGGTGATCGTTCAAGAATCACTATGACAGAAGACAATCTGCAGGCTGCAGATCATTATGCATAGTTAACATGGTAGGGTAAGCTAGTTTTTGTCCCCAGCTTACTTCTTCTTCTTCTCAATTTGACACTTTTTAGGAGACATGTAATATAATTAAGACATGTGAGTTGCTGTTAATGAAGATAAGCTCATATGTGGTGAGAATTTCAGGTTTTGATCTGTTAATCAACTATCTGTCAAGTTCAGTTGAGGACCTTTAAGAATTGGATCAACTCATGAAAAAATAAAAAACCACTTTGGCACTAGGTTTCAAGAATACCTTGTAATTTCAGTTTAGGTGGCAAACCCATCCTTGTAGGCTTGCACGAGTTACAGATTGTATGTACAATGAGTCAGGCTGTGGAAAATTTGCCTGAAAAAACATTAGGTACAACAACTAAAGTTAGTGAACTGAAACTTTTGATCAAGGGGTAAAAAATGAAAAGTAAGCACAGCAGTTCACAAAACACTTACAGCACGTTTGGTTCACGGAATGAATTTTGAAGTAATAGGAATGTTATTCCATAAGGAGTGGAATAGGCAAGGAATAGAATAAGAATTGTATTCTATTGTTTGGTTCGCGAAAGGAATAGACTTTAGGAATTATATTACAGTGTTTGGTTGATTTAAGGAATATAAATGAAATATGTTTTAAAAGACATAAATATCCTTATAAAAATATGTGATGGTGGCAGTGGTGGTGGTGGCGGCGGCGGTGATGGTGGTGGTGGTGGTAGCAGTGGTGAAATAGGAAATAAATTTAATTGGGAGTAAAATAGGAAATAGAAACTTTAGGCTATCCCTGAGAACTCAGGAATAACCTAATACCGGGGTGGGCATGAATCTTAGGTCATTTCTGGGAACAATGTTCCTGGGAATACAAGTGGTTACCAAATAGAGGAATAGGTCTATTACTGAGAATGTTATGCCATTCCAAGCCTATTCCGTGAACCAAACAGCCCATTAGTTGCCAATTACAGCATAGAACAGAATGGAACAACGGTTTCAACAGATTGGAACCACAAGATTTTCCAGGCATGACTGTGAAAGCAGGCAATAAATTCATCCAAACAGAGGGATATCTTATTCAAACCACAAAAATTTGTGTACTAGAAGTGTATTATAGTCTCAGCTGCATAGAAAAGGCAGTAGAAAGAAACAGTGCAACTAACTTGAAGACAATGAATTGAAATTTGTCTCAGAAGATAATGTTCTCATCTTGTTGCAAGCCCTGAGATAACAAGTTTTTGCCAAAATCCTCAGAGGTATGTCCTCTGCAACATTCAAGCACTGGTTTTAGCCAGCCATTTTGCCAAAATCCTAGCTGAAGAAATGAAGGCAAGAAAGTAATTATCAAACAAGAAATACGTTATAGAGTACCTTTATCCAATTTCCACTCAATTGAAAGATGTATTTCGTCTCAAATAAAAGCCAAAGCCGATACTTGTACTGCAAGCTCAATACACTCATCACACATAGAATTAGGTAAAACATAATTACATATATTAACCAAAACTTGTAAAAGCAAGTCTTGGTTTACATTTCTAGAAAGATAGCATCTTCTCATGTATCATTACTTACAAAGTTACAAGGCTCCATTAATGCATCACAGGAAGCTCCAGTATGCCAAACTTGCAGAATCTCTGATCTTAGCTCATAATTTTGTATAAAAATTCAGAGCAAAAGATGAAACCCATCGAAATTCAATCATAAAACGAAGATTACATTACTATAATGAAAACCGCTAATTTCTCACTACTAAATTGAAATGTACTTCCATTAATTCCATGGATTCCATTGCATGCTTAAATTCATCACATCACTGTTTTTTATACACTTCTAATCAACATATACCACTGCCGATTGTATCATTGAAACCAATTGACGAATTAAAACAACGAAACTCACTTTATGTAAGAAATTCTCCATCCGAATATCAACGCGATGCAATGACGAACTAAAACCTCAGATAAAAAACAGAAAAGGAAAAATGCAGAATTTTGGTCCAAAACTTTACAATCATAAATCAGAATCATCGAGAAGAGAATTTACCAGGCAAGGAGCATTCGATCGGAAAACTTGAGCTCGCCGGAAGTTGGATTAAACTGCCTGATGATCCTTCTGAGCTCGATCGACGTTCGGACGCAGATCACAGGTGTCAGTTGTGCATCAATTCAGATCGGATTTTGGACAGGATGGCGGGAAGAGATTGTGGGCTTGCATCAGTTATAGGCCATATAGAGCGTGGCCCAAAATGCAGGCCGAATAAGGTATAATGGCAATCATCATGGTTAACACAACTTGTGTTAACCATATTTTGTCTACTGTAAAATAATGTACATTCAGTACAAAAATAATATACATTTTCAGTATAAAATAATGTACATTGTATTCAGGGGATGTACATTATTTTTGTTCTGAGTGTACATTATATTGTATAATGTACACTCAGTACAAAAATAATATACATTTAGTATATTAAAAATATACTTTTGTTATGGTCTACACAATAATTTGTCACTATAATGGTATTTACGGGTTTGACCCATACAGTTTTAAAATTGGACCATTATGTTGTCCAAATCGAAAAAGTGTAATTCAGTTTATTTGATTGATCATCAAAGTCTTTTTTCAGCGATATTGTGGAGTTTGAATCTTTATAAGAAGATCTTGACTGATCTAAAGAAAGTAAAAGCTCTTGTATGCAAAGTGTATATACAAAGGTGAAAAAATTTAAAAGATTAACAATGTGATTCACGATTTACCTTTTTCATCAGTTATTAGATAGAGATTATGAAATTTAGAATTAGTTTAATGTAAAGTGAGATACTTAGATACCTAATGTAATTTTTTTTTTTTAAAAAAAAAATTAAAAATATCTAGAACGATGACGTCAGCAGACCAAGCAAAGAATCATACGTAATCCGACGTCGGGTAGAATGGGGTCGGAGACCAAACGGAATCACGTGTTCAACCGGAAAACTTTGGCGGGAAAATATCAAATAATCACGTGGGAGAAAGAAAGATTTCTTTTTTTTTTTTTTTTTGAAGAAAGGGAGAAAGAAAGATTAGAGAGTCAATATCTTTGATTCTTTTGCTCAATCTGACCATAGAAAAGTGGTGATACACACTTGAAAGATCACAATCTTAATCTAACATATTCAAATATTATAAAATACAATACATTGTTTAAAAAAAAAAAGCAAAAAAAAAAGTAAAAAAAATTATCCCTCCTCAATTTGATAGTTTTATAGAATTATATCATTCGACTAATTTCAAAAATACGTTGTTATTAAATTTTATTTATGAAATGCCATTAACCGTTATTACACTAACACTGCTTACGCAACCTGAATATATAATTATTATGTTTAAGAAAATTCAAACAATACCCATGTATGTGATAATGCAAGTCTCTTCTAATTCAATCATAGATTTTGGATTCGAAAATGTCTATAATTATACCCCCAAAAAAAAATAATAATAAATTGAATCAAACAATTTACTTATTTTGAGTGACAAGTGAATTTCACAACCTTTACTCCATGGTGTGTACTCATTGATAAATTCCGATATTGTATAATAATATGCGAATCAAACATGAGAGATAAATCAAACTATGAAAATCTTCCTTCAAAAAAAAATTATGAAAATCCTATACAAAAAGTTCGTAAACTTTATGTATGAGAATTATATTTCACACATTTGAATTACTATTTCAAAGCTATATATATATATATATATATATATATATATATATATATATATATATATATATATATATATATAATTTGAAGTGGTTGAATTAGGTTTGGTTTATATTAAAAGTGACAAGAACAATGGAATGGGATGTTGGGAGTCAAAGGGAGTGAAGTGTCCGGGAAGTTGTATAGAAGGAAAAAAAAAAAAAAACATAAATAAATAAAAACATATCGGCGCCACAAGCCTTGACTCCAAAACGATGACGTCTAAGTTCCACCATCTTGGTCGTCTTTTGACATTAAACAATCAAGTTGATTTCAATTTTAGTTGAGGACCAATTAACAATTTCTTTTGATATATGGGGTTAATACTAGGTTTAATTATTGATTTTAGTGATTTTTTCAAAAATTAGTAATGATTATATATTGTTATATTTTAATTACAAAATTTATTAATTTTATCATTCTTAGTCATTCGTAAAATTAAAAATTCAAACAAAGTATGCACTATATTAAAGAGTTATGAATTAATTTTTGTCAAATAGTTAGAGTAAAAGTCAAACTATGTAGGTGTAACACTATAACTCATACCTAATCCGAATTAGTCTTACATAGGTAAGAGTACCATATATCAATTTTAGCCCTTTGGCATATAATTTATCTCCCTATAGTTAGCATGATTAACATATGTAAATTCCATTAATGAAAATGCCATTAACTAACATTTTTTTTTTTTTTTGAATACTGCCATTAACTAACATAGTTAGCTTATCAGTAAAATTTAACTTGTTTGACCACTATTAGGTGTTTGGCCGAGTTCAACAGTTAATATGACTATTTAATTAATTAATTTTTTTGTGTTTTAAAATTTTAAAATTTAAAAAGTTGCTCAATGCATCTTTTTGGATCAGCTTCTTGAGAAATATAATTCATTTTGCATGTAATCAACTATCTGCTAATTTATCAAACATCTTCTTACAATCAGTTAATGTTATCAACTAGTCAAATTACTAACCCAATCAACTATAAACTATTTACTTGCAAACACTCCCATTATCATACTCACAGAGCTCGAATATGTAATTATATTTAAGAAGCTAGAATGAAGCTATTTTTTTATTCGAAATTTGAAGTGATTGAATTACTATGGAAGATCCTAGTTATCCCATTTTACCTATTCGGTGTTAAATTAACTTTTTTTTCTTCTTATCTATTTTCTTTATTTTTTTTTATAAATTTTAAATTTAATGTTTTTGTTATTAATAACATTTTTAATAGTCTCTAAATATATAAAATTTATATACTAATATTTAATTTAATATTATGAACTTTTAAATTATAAATAATTTAAATCAATTGTCGTTAATCAACTCACATTCGTAAAATGAATAAAAAATTAATACTACTTGAACTTTTAAACTATACTTTAAACGTGTACTCACTCATGTTTAATGTAGACATTTTTCTTGAGAATTCACAAGATTAAAATAATTTATTATTACTTGTCATATAAAAAATAAAAGTGAAACAGATCACACACAGTAATATATTTAATCTTATAAAAAAAAATAAAAAATCCCGGCGGCTCAAATTGCAAGTTCCACCAACTTGGTCCTCTTTTTACAGTAAATAATAATGATATAATAAAGTTATTTTGAACTTTAGTTGAGGGACCAAGTAACCTTTTCCCTTGTGTGTTGTGAAAAGGAATACAATAATACTGAAAAGGTTTAAATTATCCCATTAAATGCTCTCACTATGTCGACATAGAATATTTCACCATTGTTTCAACTAAAATTAAATATCATACTTTTGAAAATAATGATTAAGTAGATGAAACATAATTCTTGTAACTGAAAATCACGAGTTTGATTTTTGTCAATATCTTTTTGATTGAGTCCATCGTACATGATCTTTATAGTAAGGTTATTACACATGAGTAAGGTTTACAATGTGCACAATTTTCATGCAGTGGGTGTGGGAATTATTATCGCAAAATAAAAAAATATTAAAGATCTTATGTGACGGACTCGACTAATATAGTGTTAAAAATAATTAAACTCATAACTATTAGGTACAATAATAATGTTATATCCACTGTTATATTTTCAGCACATAGCTCAATTAGTTGACAAATCTACAATAAATTTATAGCTTAACTTTACTAGTAGATGTTAGGAACTTAGGTGCATGGCTCGATTTTTACCAAGAAAATACATGAAAGTTACGAGTACCTATGTATAAACAATTATGAAACTTGTATACCACATTGAAACACATCTTACAATTGACCAACCTTCAAGAAAATATAAAGGGAGCACTCGAAATTTATGCGCAATCCTTCTTTTTCAGAGAGTACACAACAATAAACTCTGCGTTTTTATAATCTTTTGATTCTCGTAAATGATCGCAATCACCTACGAGTACATTGATCAAACAGCAAACCGCTCGACCAACTCCGTCGAAGTTGTCCCTACTTATTTATAATCTTTGATTTACGAAAAAGTCAGCAATCACTATCCTAGCTAACCAAAGATCACAATGAGCTGAGATAAAACAACATAAATTGATCATATACACATATTGACAATTTGTTACTCCGTAAATTAATTGTCTGACCAACTTGATTATGACTATTATATTTTTATAATCTTATAATTCAGAAGGATGGAAAAGTGGAGAACCGTACGTGTCCAATTATTGATCATACAAGTAGTGATCACATGAAGATAGAAAATTAGGAACGGTCCAAAAAGTCTATTTCTAGAAAGCCAAAAAATTCCACACACTCTGTTTCCTATCTATTTCGTTTCAGTCATCTAAGTCTGCGCACGTGGGTTTTCATCTTTATCCTATAAATAAATAAATACTCCGTATCATTTTTCTCCTTACATTGTACATGGGAAAAAATAAAACGTTAATTTATGATAATATTGTCACATAACGACGCCAAAACTTTACGGGTCACCCAAGTATCCTCCTTCGAATCTTCCATTCATCGTATTTCCACTGCTCTTCCCTTTTCCTTATCAACTACCGCTGGATTTTCTCCAATTTTATTTTATTTAAATAAATATTTCACTCTTAGTCCTTGAATTATAAAATAATAACAAATTTAACCCGTGTTATCAACATTATCATTTTTAGTTCTCAATGAAGTGGCATTTTTTTAATCATTTCGTTACTAAATGTATTATTATGATTTTCAATGACATTGTGGTCTAGTAGCATGAAATGAATCTCTCGTCTGCATGAGTAACTCGGTTGGTTAAAGTGGTGAAATTTGGAAACAATAATTTAGGATCGAATCTCACTAGTGGCAGTGTAAGAGCAACATCTCAAAGTGAGGGTCGGGGGGCTCCTTGTGCGCAGTAAGCAAAAGTTTAGCCTCTGTGTTCAGTTGAGTTACCATGATTTACATTCTCTCAGATGCTCTATTTGACCGGGGTCTGGGCCCTACCATGATTTACATCCTCCCATATGCTTTGTCTGATCGGGGGACGTGGGCCCTATCATGATTTACATCCTTCGAGATACTCTGTCTGACCAGGGCGTGGAGTAGTAGTCTTCAAAAATGTATTATTATTATTATTATTCAAAAATCTAAGAAAAGACTTGAAATGAAACCATAAAAATGATCACACTTATAATACATACATGATACATGGGTTAAATTCATTATTATTGTATAGTATAAGGACTAAAGGTGCAAAAGTCTACGTTGTCTTTCAGGAGTTGCCTTGTCATCATCTCTTTCCAAGAAGCAGCCATTTGAAACTCCAAACTTCAAAGTTTCCTTATCCGGAACTTCTATATATACGTTGTCCTAACAGATCTCATTTCCAATCACTTGAAACCCTAGACGACAGACTTTCAAGATTTGGTTCGTTCTTCAATTCAATCGCCGAATTCTTGTCTGGAAGATCATGAACAGAACTGCAATGGACGTGGGATCGAAGCGCGACAAGACTACGAGGAAGACGAGGAAGGAGAAAGCGGTTAAGGTGGTTTACATTTCGACTCCGATGAAGGTTAAGACCAGCGCGTCCAGGTTCCGGTCGCTGGTCCAGGAGCTCACCGGACGCCACTCCGACACCGCCCGGATCATGGAGGCCAACGACGGCGCCACCGATTTTGAATTTGTCCCTGACCTTGCCGCCGCCGCCGGCGGCGACGACGGAGTGATCTTCGGCGCTCTGAAGAATGAAGGTCGTCACTCCTCGCCGTCGTTCTTCCGGTACCCGATGGTGAATAATTCCGTCGAGGAGTCGCCGACGAGCTCCGAATCGCTGGCGGAGCCGCCGTTGGACGATCAGGTGTTCAGTTCTCAGGTGGATGAGCAGTTTCAAGCCATGTTCCCACTGGATTTGTTTCTGGACCTTAATTCTTCCGACCTAGATGGTGATGATATACTGGGAAGCTACTAGCTATGAAGCCCTATGAAATATTTTTTCCTTTTTTTACTTTTTCTTTTGTGCACTAAAATCAATTTTCATATGTTAATATTTAGTACATATTTTCATTTTTCTTTTTTTACTTTTGATATATCACTTTATTCAGAGATATATAATCCAATTTCTTCTACCATATCAAAATTTCTATTAGTTAGATTAAACTATTAGCGGGATGATCCACTGATAAAACATCATTTTTATAGTTCTAAGTTTGATTCTTTCAAATTTTCTCTCGGTTGTGCTCATGACACAAGATCTCGGTCGAACAATTTGTCATATCTAATTGGTTTTGAACCAAAGAATATTGTACTCCGTATTTCATATTTGATGATGATATGTATGTATGTAGTTCCACCTAGGGGTGTCAATACGGGCCGGTCTGCCTCATTAGGCCCGTCCCACCGCGGGCTTTTTATTTGGCGGGCTTTGGCGGATCGGCCCACGAAGCCCGCGAGCTTGGAACTATACAACCCAAGCCCGCCCCATGCGGGCTTGCGGGTCTCGCGGGCTGGCCCGCGGGCCATCACTTAAATTAAAAAAAAAATAAAAATAGATAGTATATAAACATGTTAAAACCGCTTGAAATATGGCACCAAAAACTTCCATAAAATTCATAAACCTCGCCCAAATTTCCCGGATCGATACCGCGCGTTCAGCAGAACTGTAGAAGGGTGATCAAAGCTAGGGTTCAATAGCACACTCGATTTCTCTCTCGGCTTCAGATTTTCCCACTACAATTCCCGTCTGTGTATAATACATATATAAATATGTATGTTTGCTAGACTTGGAGGTGATTTATTAATTAATAAATATGTATGAATTGATGATTTAGTTTTATAAGTAATTATTTGATAGAGTTGGAGGCGGATGGAGACGGAAAAACCGAAGAACTACGTACTCTAGGAATTATTGAATTAAGAATTGGCGAAGGATTATTGAATTATTGGATTTCTCCCCTTCTGCGTATTCTTAGATAGTTAGATCTACACATTGCCTGAGAATTAAGATATTATATATATGATTTTTTTTTTTTTAAAAAAAGATGTTATATGTATAATTTATTTATTTATTTTTCAAATATGGTCTGGCCCGCGTGCCGACCCGCAACCCGCGCTGGCTCTGGCCCTCCGCGGACCATGCCCGTTAGGCCCACATTTTTGCGAGCCTAATTTCTTGCGGCCCTAAACCGCCCCATTGCGGGGCGGGTTCGGGCTAACTCGGGCTTCGGCCCACTTTGACACCCCTAGTTCTAGGGATGACAATTGAACCCGCCCCCGACGGGGACGGGTTCGGGGATTTATTTCGGGGAACGGGGGCGGGGATGGGGGGAATTTTCCAATCCCCGCCGAGGACGGGGACGGGGAGGGCATTCCCCGCCCCGGCCCCGACCCCCTGACTAATAATATTAATATTATATATAAATTAATATCTCTGTTGTATATATTTAATCATATTCTTGAATTCCCATGTAATTAGTATTCTAGTTTAGGTACATACATTTTATGTTCATTGTTACCGTAATACCGTACATATATCTTGTATAAATAGGCTATGTTTATTTGTTTAAATTATTATTGAACATAAATGTATTATATTCTTCATTCTCTATCTCTGCATATTCTCATGGTATTAGTAGATGATTTTTTTTTCATCTTTGCGAATTAAGATTTTTCCTTAACAAAACTGTGTTTCTCTAATTTTGTTAAGAATGCATATTATATTATGTGTGTGTTTTTTTTTTTTTTTTTTAAAAAGTAGGCATAAATCAAAACGAGGCGGAGATTCCCCGTCCCCGAAAAATCCCCGCGGGGACGGGGAATAATTCCCCATCCCCGCCGAGGAACGGGGCGGGGACGGGGAATGGGGGGACATTTTGGGGACGGGGACGGGGACCCCATTCCCCGCCCCCGCCGCCCCGCCCCGTTGCCATCCCTACCTAGTTCCACCTAATATAATTATTAAATAAAAGCTAATGGATTTACTATGTCAAATGACAATTCACCTAACATGAAGGTACTAGGTATAAATTAAAGTATGTTTGTGTGTTTCATAAGTTAATTATGACAACGGCAAATTATTATGTGAACCACAATCCAAAACATCGTCCTGAATATTATAAGTAAAAATAATATACATTATGCGTTAAAATAATGTACATTACGTGTTAGAATAATATACATTACATGTTTAGAATAATGAAATATCTAGTCTAGGGTAATATAATGTACATTATGTTTTACAATAATGTATATTATGTTTTCAAATAATGTATATTATGAATTATAAAAATGTATGTTGTAGTTGGGTGCGCAAACAAATAAAATTAAACAAAACAACATCATTTTTGGACCGTGGTCCACACAATAACCACATCCAAAAAAAAAAAAAAAAAAAAAAACAAATTTACACCACTTTTTGCATGATAAATTATGTTTGATTGTTTCAATAGACAATAGTATATATAAGTTAATTAAAAACATCACAAAATTAATAACCACACACTATAAGACAATAGTTTACTGTTTACATATGACTTTTGGGTAGGGAAATATTTTTCTTTTTTACATTTTCCTTTTTTTTTTAAAAAAAAGTAATAATATATTATAAAAATTCATGTACAATATAATTCTCCACATTAGAACGAATTGGAGTTTGGTCCAAAACTTTGCAATATGACACTTCTTTTACACAAAAATAAAGATAATTTGACATCCCAACTCTGTTAGCACATCAAGTTGTAAGTGACTGGCCAAATGATTTGCTCCATTCACACGGTTGGGATCAAACCCCCAACCTCATGCTTAGGGGACGATGTGTTGAACCACCACGCCAACCATATTGGTTTTTGACATGGTTTATTGATTAATTTTCTTGTTCTAATTTATTTTGTGCTAAACTGAATAAAGTCATTGAATTTGATTTAATAGATGAATAATTGAATTGTTTTGACATTTTAGGATTATTTCGGGATGTATCAATGCAAGAATGACTTTTAAGTAAGAAAACTCCTCAAAGAGTTTAAATTTGGAGCTTTGAAATCTTAAATAATATAGGCAAATGAATGCAAAGGCCACATGCGCTCTCTTTTTTTTTTAAGGTAGTCACGTGCTCTCTTATTATTATTATTATTGAAAAGTTAACTCAAAATTTTATAACAATAGTAAATAATGTGGTCAAGAAATTTTTTTGTCAACGCTCACTACAGTGAGACAACTCTACATTGCAACTAGATGCCTTCAAGCTTCAGCTCTGCAATTTTTAAATTCTTCCAAAATTTTATTTTTGAACATCATTTGTTCTTACTATAAATTAATCGAAAAAAAAAAAAAGTAGATCCCACACTTCTTACAATCAACATATTAGCCGTGATTGGTTAATATTTTTTTTTACTGTAAATTGTTTGTAAATCTATTTGCCTATTGTAGTTTCCTAATAAAATGCTGATTGTTTCATTTGTTTGTTGTTATTTATGGAACCCACAATTTGCTTTCCTCACATTTCTGGTCAAACAACGATATCATGGTCCGGCAGGATTTGTACCACATTATTTACACAAAGTGCAACATTACACAATCTAATTTTATTACTCCTTTTAATTTAAAGAAAAGCCTGCCAGGTGTGCTATGTGAAGAAAACCCTGTGACCCTAACTAGTAAACAACCCCAAAAAATAACTAACATAAGTTACCAAAGCTGATAAATTCAAAAAAGTAAAAGCCACTATACAACTCCAAGAACAGTAAAAGAAATTTTATTGTTATCAAATCATTTTACACCATTAAACAAGCCACTAGTGGACACTTATTTTTTACATACATTCATCAATCTAGAACAGATACATGCACTATTTCCAAAAAAATTGAAATCAGAGAAGCAAAAAACGTAGATATGCTTCCGAGTTCAGATGCAACCTCAGTCGAAAGATGGTGATAATTTTAATGACAATCACAGTAAATCAGAAGTTTTGGGTAAATAGCATCATTGATTGCATCAACAAAATCAGAATACAATACTACAAACCTAAGATATGCAACAGAGATCAGATGGTAGTGCATGTTTTGAAATCATCACTGAAACATACAGATTTAGATGGATAACAATCATCACACCTCCTTGCATATCTGCATATGTTCCTAACTATAGGCAGTTAAAAAAAGCAACACCAAATGCAACTCAGAGAGGCAAAATGGAATCAGAAATGACATGTCAATCACCATGTTGCATCTATGGACACAACTAAGACTGGGGCAACAAAAAACAATCATCACCTTCCTTATTTGCACCTGGTAAATGAATAAAAATGTATGAAGACAAATTTGCGAAAATAAACACAAAATTGAAGATCTTTATCTCATTCATATGCAGCGTATAACATCACGGAAAAAACCTTGGACAGATATATAATATTGGAGCATCTGAATGCATACGCTTCCAGGAAAAGAGAAAGGCATGCCAGAATCTCAGTTCCAATTCATTATCGGCAACGTACAGCGCTGAAAACGCCATGGACAATGCGCATCAGAGACTCTAATTTATTGCCTTAACAAGAGCAAAATTACATCTCCAAACCCAGCAAAGGAATCAACACATCAGCCCCCTCTTCTTGTTCCATACCAGCTAAATAACTCTTGTTTCTTCTTTTTGTTTATTTTTATAAAAAAACTGCGGTTCAGCCACCTAGGCAGCCGGATGCAAAGGAAGCCAATTTCAACATTCGTCAACACTGCCGAGCACCGATGAATCAGGCACCATATACATGATTTTTGCAACACTAATTAATGGTCTAATTATCTAATGAGTGGAGATTATTCTACTTATCACTACAAATGAATAATTCACTTGTTACGTTTTGATCAGCATTCTGTGGTTTCATACTAAAGACGCAACTATAGAGACAAAGCCATCACCCTTTAAGATGTACTGCCATCATCCACAAACACACAGCATGCAACAATTTTTCTCATCAAACAACAGCATCATGGTCTGGCAAGGATTGTAACTTTACACAAATAACCATTTCCACTCACTTCAGAACTGTTGAAACCCTAGGCCCGTTATAGTGGGTCCATTAGGTTATAGCTAGTTTCCAGTATAAATTATTGTAATCTGTACAGTTCTATGTGTGGAAAATAGATGAAACCCTTCACTTTCACATGGTATCAGAGCCTAAACCCTAGATAGGTTTTCCCCTCTCTTCCCCGCCGCCGCGCCGCCGCCGCGACTGATCTTCTCTCTCCGACCTCTGCCTGGTGGTTCTTCTCCCAAACCGAGACCACAGGCTTCACCGGAGCTTCGTCACGAGTCTGTGCCCAGAATCCGGTCGCCGTCCGCTGCCGCACGCGCCGCCACGCGCCGTCGCCGTCCGCCGGAATCCGCTGCTGTTTTCCGGCCATATCTCTCTCCTCCGATCTCCGATCGAGACACCGTTACCACCATTGGACTCGTCTCGTCGAGACGCTTCCGGCAGTGTTGGCTGTTTTCCCTGCCGCCGTGCTCCGGCCGCCGCCGCCGTTTTCCGGCCATCGCCGCCGCCGACCACCGCCGGCCAGAAACAGTGAAACACTACAGATTGTTGATTTTGTTGGTAACCTCTACACTGTTTGTTGATTTTGTTGGTAACCTCTACACTGTTTGTTGATTTTGTTGGTATGGCTTCATCTTTTACCTCGTATCCTACTATTACTATGGACAAGTTGGTTGGGAGTGAAAACTATACTTCATGGGCTGCTTCTGTAAAACTCTGGTTCAAAGGCCAGGGTATGTCTGACCATCTAACCAGAAAGGTTGGGGAAATTGAAGAATCGAAGAAATCAGATTGGGAAAAGTCAGATGCGTTGTTGTGCAATATGTTGTGGCAATCCATTGACCCTAAACTTTATCTTATTTACAAGTCTTATGAAACCTGTTATGATGTGTGGAATAAAGCTAAGTCATTGTATACTAATGATATCCAAAGGCTATATTCCCTTGTGTCTAATATGCTTAATTTTCGTTCCACTGCTGATATGAGTACACAGGATTTCTTGGGTCGGATGGAAGCTTTACAGCAGGAGTATCATAATTTACTTCCATATCAGGAGACGTCAGAAAATCATGCGAAGCAGTATGATAAGTTCTTTATGGTGATGACCTTGGCTACCCTTCGGCCTGACCAGGTTCACATTCGTGATCAGATTCTATCTAGTCCTAGTGTGCCTACCTACACTGAAGCCGCTGCCAGACTGCTTCGTATTGCCTCAACTCCCTCGATTGAACCTATTGGAGAATCATCAGTTCTAGCTACTCGGGCTGTGGATAGAGGACCTTCTGGACCATCTAGTGGTGGTGGTGTTCGTCGTGGCAAACGTCCTCGGTGTGAATACTGCCACAAAGATGGTCATACCAAAGATCGTTGTTGGAAGTTACATGGTCGGCCTCCCCGTCCTGTTAATCTGGTCCATGCCGCTGCATCCGAGAGTCAGACTCATGAGCCAACCTCTACCCCAGTTGAGATGACCTCTAGGGAATATGAAGAGTATCTCCAACTTAAAGCAGCATCCCGCCTTGAATCTTCCACACCTAATGCTGGTACTTCATCTTTGGTTTGTCTTTCACACACCAATACTCCAAATTCTTGAATATTGGACTCAGGTGCTTCAGATCATATTTCCGGTAACCTTTCTCTTTTGCATAATGTGTCTAAGTCTAAGACTTTACCCATGGTCACCTTAGCTAATGGTCATCAAACACCAGCAATTGGTGTTGGTCAGGCTTCCCCTATATCATCTTTTTCGTTGGAGTCTGTTTTATATGTCCCTAACAGTCCCTTCAACCTTATCTCTGTGAGTAAAATTACCCGTACTCTCAATTGTTCCATAACCTTTTGTGCTGATTCGGTTGTTGTGCAGGATCGCAGTACGGGGAGGGTGATTGGCACCGGCAATGAGTCACAGGGCCTCTATTACATGCAGGGTGGTGATGTTGCTGCTTCTGCCTCTACAGAGTCTCCTTTACTTATTCATAGTCGTTTGGGTCATCCTAGTCTCTCTAAACTAAAACGGATGGTCCCAGGTCTGTCTATTGAGTCTTTTGATTGTGAGTCGTGTCATCTTGGAAAGCAATCACGTCAGTCTTTTCCGAAAAGAGTCAATAATCGGGCTGCGTCCCTCTTTGATTTAGTTCATTCAGATATATGGGGTCCTTGTCGTGTCAACTCTATTTTGGATTTTCGTTATTTTGTAACCTTTATTGATGATTATTCAAGGTGCACTTGGGTTTTCCTTATGAAAGATCGTTCTGAATTGTTTCAGATTTTTCAAACTTTTTGTGCTGAAATACAAACTCAATTTGGCAAACTCATTCGTGTTTTGCGTAGTGATAATGCTAAAGAATATCTCTCTAATTCTTTTCAGTCATATATGACATCTCGTGGTATATTGCATCAAAGGTCATGTGTTTACACACCTCAGCAGAATGGGGTGGCTGAGCGTAAGAATAGACATCTAGTAGAAATTGCCCGTACTATGTTGTTACACTCCCATGTTCATTCCCAATTCTGGGCTGATGCTATCCTTACTGCTTGTTTCCTAATCAATCGCATGCCATCTTCTGCTCTCAATAATGACACCCCATATTCTATTGTGTCCTTCTGTTGATCCTTTCCCTGTTCCTCCACGTGTTTTTGGGTGTGTTTGTTTTGTTCATGACATGACTCCAGGTCGATCCAAATTAGATCCTAAAGCAGTCAAGTGTGTCTTTTTGGGTTATTCTCGTGTCCAAAAGGGTTATAGGTGTTATTCTCCAGCACTAAAACGCCACTTTGTGTCCGCAGATGTCACCTTTATTGAGTCCACACCGTTTTTCCAGCCCAACTCAGGAGACACAATCCCTGTTTCTGAGGTGCTCCCCGTACCTTATCTTGGTTCACTTCCTCTTGTCCAGTCCACTGTTCCTTCAGTTCAACCGACTGCTCTTAACCCGCCCCTTCAGGTTTATCACCGGCGTCCTCGCCCTGCAGTCCCTGAGGTCCCTAGTGACTTGCCAGTGCTGTCCGATCCTCCGGCTGCAATTCCACCACCTCCACTGCAATCTGACACTGATCTTGCTGAGGCACCTATTGCTGTTCGAAAAGGTACACGTTCTACTCGTAACCCCCATCCTATATATACCTTTCTGAGTTATCACCGTGTCTCTTCCCCTTACTTTGCGTTTATTTCTCACCTGTCTTCTGTGTCCATACCCAAATCCACTCGTGAGGCTCTCTCGGATCCAGGTTGGCGTCAAGCCATATTAACAGAGATGGAGGCCCTCCAGTCTAGTGGCACGTGGGAGTTGGTTCCTCTTCCTGCTGGTAAAACTGTGGTTGGTTGTAGATGGATTTATACGGTGAAGGTGGGCCCTGATGGCGCAATTGATCGTCTTAAGGCTCGACTGGTGGCGAAAGGCTATACTCAGATTTTTGGTTTGGATTATACTGATACTTTTTCCCCGGTTGCTAAAATTGCTTCAGTTCGGTTACTTTTGTCTTTGGCAGCCATTCATCATTGGGACTTGCACCAGCTGGATATCAAGAATGCCTTTCTTCATGGTGATCTTCACGAGGAGGTTTATGTGGAGCAACCACCTGGGTTTGTTGCTCAGGGGGAGTCTGGTCTGGTATGTAAACTTCACCGTTCTTTATACGGTTTAAAGCAATCTCCACGAGCTTGGTTTGGAAGGTTTAGTTCTGTGGTATGTGAGTTTGGTATGACTAGAAGTGCGGTTGATCATTCTGTTTTCTATCGTCATTCTAATGAGAAATGCATATACCTTGTTGTATATGTGGATGACATTGTTATTACAGGGAGTGATCAAGAAGGCATATTTCAGTTGAAGGAGTATCTCTTTAGTCGGTTCCAGACTAAGGATTTGGGTAAGCTAAAATACTTTCTTGGAATTGAAGTGGCTCAATCTAGCAGTGGTGTTGTTATTTCTCAAAGGAAGTATGCCTTGGATATTTTAGAAGAAACTGGCATGTTGGACAGTAGACCAGTTGATAATCCAATGGATCCGAATGTTAAACTCCTACCAGGACAGGGGGAGCCATTGCCTGACCGAGAGCGATATAGGAGATTAATTGGAAAACTGAATTATCTCACGATCACACGACCGGATATCTCCTTCGCAGTTAGTGTGTTGAGTCAGTTTCTTGAGACGCCTTGTGATTCTCATTGGGATGCTGTTGTTCGTGTCCTAAGGTATATCAAGAGAGCACCAGGACAAGGCTTATTATATGAAGATAGAGGACATTCACAAGTTGTTGGGTATTGTGATGCAGATTGGGCTGGTTGCCCATTTGACAGACGCTCTACTTCAAGTTACTGTATTCTCATTGGAGGTAATCTCATATCTTGGAAAAGTAAGAAGCAGGATGTGGTCGCTAGGTCCAGTGCTGAAACAGAATATCGAGCCATGGCGCTTGCCACATGTGAGCTTATGTGGCTTAAACACCTACTACAAGAATTGCAATGTGGCAATGTTGCCCAAATGACGTTGATATGTGACAATCAAGCAGCTCTACACATCGCGTCAAATCCTGTTTATCATGAAAGAACTAAACACATTGAGGTTGACTGCCACTTCATTAGAGAGAAGATTGTGTCAGGGTGTATTAAAACTAGCTTTGTCAATTCTGCAGATCAGTTAGCTGATATCTTGACGAAATCCCTTAGAGCTCCTAGAGTTGAATATATTTGTAACAAGCTTGGAGCTTATGATCTATACTCTCCAGCTTGAGGGGGAGTGTTGAAACCCTAGGCCCGTTATAGTGGGTCCATTAGGTTATAGCTAGTTTCCAGTATAAATTATTGTAATCTGTACAGTTCTATGTGTGGAAAATAGATGAAACCCTTCACACTTTCACAAGAACTTACAAATCACACTTAATTTCAAGATACAAGCATTCCTACACAAAGTGCATGGAACAGAGAAACATTTTACACCACTAAGAGACCACAAAGAGAGACCCCAAACGAACAAGCATAGCTCAAACAATTTTAAAATCATCAAATTTACTCGCGTAAGAAGGCAGCTCAATAACCTGCACAAGACAAAGGAAAAGAGAGAGACCAACACATGTAAAAGAGATAACATTTCATCCCATTAGGAAAGATGTGAAGAATAGAATATGTATACTTTTTCTACCAATCAAAGATAGTGAGGGACTAATGATGGAGCCCTATGCCCAAAGGAACTACTTTATTGGAAAGATTTTGACCCACAATTTTAGTAACGAAGTTTTTGACATTAAAAATTAAAATCTATGGATGAAATAATAAAGTAAGAAATAACTAAATGTGGAATTACTGCCAGAAAAGATATAACACCATCAACCCAACTTGATAACACACCAAACCCACTAAGCTAATCACATTTCATGAACCAAATGACAAAATGCTCAACTTATTAAAATGAGAAGTGTAGCAGAAGACACATGACTAAAAATGAAAAAATATACATTTGTCAACAACCATACATATCACCAAACACTCTTCACATGAATAAGTTGAGCATTCTACCTTTTAACATGTGTTTAACTTCATATTTTGGTGAATATTTACCAAGTTGAAGGTTGTGGGTTCAAAAACCTATTGGCAATACATCCTTATGCTCTCTTTAGGTACACTATTTCACCTAGCTCACAAAAACTTTTATTTTTGAGCCAAATCCTTCTCAATAAAAAACAAATCCATTGGACCAAGACCTTCCCAATAAAATAATCCATTAAGAGCCAAAGCTTAACCATATGTCAATTTTGGAAAATTTAAAACCATTAAAAAAATTACAAAAAGGTGCAATTCTCATACACCCCCTGCATTAGAAAAATTACCAAGTCATTACTTCATTGCAAGAATTACAAACTGAAAAACTAAACAAAAGAACAAACAACAGTGAAAGTGCATAGCTTATAAACAGTCCATATCCAATATAAATAGCACTACACCACTTTTATTGTAAACTTTGAAAGTAATCCCCCAAGAAGCAAACACTGTCAGGGAATAGTTTTCATGTTTTTGACAATGTAAGTCCTTATTTTAATTTATCTTACTATAAACAAATTATAACAATTCAAAACAGGATTGTAAACCAACAACAACATTTCAAACAATAAAAAGAGTTCGTTTCATATACACGCATAACTGCTTTTTCAATAATATGAGTATTATGTACTTGTACTGCATAAAAATTTATAGTACAATGTAAGCAGGTAAAATGTAACAGATAGCTTTTAGAAAAGAAGCTAGCTGTGTCGCAAGATCTGCTTCATATTTATGCCCTCAAAACGAAACATCCAGCAATACAAACACTCTGGACATTAGATACCACAGGCAAGTATCAATTTCAAAAAAACCACAGTGAAGAAAAAACCAGAGACTGCAGCACGGGAACTTCTTGTACATTTGTAGAAAGAGAAATGATAGATGACATCAGAAATTGAAAACAGAGAAACAGAAAATTGTAGATAAGCTTCAGAGTTCAGATGCAACCTCAGTGGAAAGATGGTGATAATTTTAATGACAATCACAGTACATGTACATCAGAAGTTTTGGGTAAATAGCATCATTGATTGCATCAACGAAGTCAGAATACAACACTAAAAACATGAGATATGCAACAGAGATCAGATGGTAGTGCATGTTTTGAAATCATCACTGAAACATACAGATTAATATGGATAACAATCATCACACCTCCTTGCATATCTGCATATGTTCCTAACTAGAAGTAGTTAACAAACCCTATGTCAAATGCAACTCAAAATAGGCAAAATGGAATCAGAAATGACATGTCAATCACCATGTTGCATCCATGAACGCAACTAAGACTGGGGCGACAAATAACAATCATCACCTTCCTTATTTGCACCAGTAAACAAATAAAAACTGTATGAAAAGAAATTTGTGAAAATTAATACTGCATTTAAGATATTTATCTCATTCATATGCAACGTATAAAATCACGCACGCATATCAGCACCAGATTTATAATGTTGGACCATCTGAATGCATATACCTTCCGAAAAAAAAAAGAAAGACATGCCAGAATCTCAGCTCCAATTCATTATCGTCAACGTACAGCGCTGAAAACGCCATGGACAATGCGCATCAGAGACTCTAATTTATTGCCTTCAAGGAACCGAATGACAAAAAAATAGAACTCAAAATACTTGGGCAAATTTATGCGTGTCGGAACGTCTGAATGCATACACTTTCTGGAAAACAGAAAGATACGCTAGAATCTCAGCTCCAATTCATTATCGGCAACGTACAGCGCTGAAAACACAATGGACAATGCGCATCAGAGACTCTAATTTATTGCCTTCGAAGAAACAACTAACAGAAAAAGCATAGACAACAAATACTTAAACAGACAAGGAGTGTAGGAACATCTGAATGCATAAGATTCCCGGTAACAGAAAGGAATGCCAGAATCTCAGCTCCATTTCATTATCGGCAACGTACAGCGCTGAAAACGCCATGGACAAAGCGCATCAGAGACTCTAATTTATTGCCTTAACAAGAGCAAAATTCCATCCCACCTCAACCTTTAAAAAAAATAGCTAACGCATACGCTTGAATGGGAGTAAATTGCAGTCGCCGGTGGCGATCTGCTGACCTCCGAAGAGTGTAGAAAGTCGACTACCGTAAGCCCCCATTCCGACGCAGGGAAATCCTAAGAACACCAATTGGACGCTTTTAGCATTGGGATCTTGACCTATCGAGAGAGGATTATTGACGTACGGCTGAGAATTCACTGTCTCCTATGCGGCGGCGTTGGATAAACAGCTCCAAAGCGAGGATGAGGATAAGTAGGGAAGAAACTTTTGAACAACAAAACCTACACCAGTACTAGTAGTATATATAAGTTCATTATCACAACAATGGCAAATTATTGTGTGGAACGTGTTGTGTAGATCACGGTCCAAAATATCGTAAATATTAAATAGAATATTTTTATGTTAGAATAATGCACATTACGTATTTAGAATAATTAAACATTTGGAGTAATATAATATACATTATGCTTTAGAATAATATACATTATAAATTATAAAAATGTATGTTACATTTGGGTGCACATAAAAATAAAATTAAGCAAAATAATATCGTTATTGGACCGTGATCCACACTATAACTATTGTATGACAACAATAACCACGTCCAAAAAATAAAAAAATTAAAAATTACAAATTTACACAACTTTTTGGCATGATTAATTATGTTCGATTGTTTCAAATTTTCAATAAACAATAGTATATATAAGTTAATTATTACAAACATCACAAAATTAATAACCACACACTATAAGACAAAAGTTTACATATGACTATATTTTTCTTTATACATTTTCTTTTTTAAGAAAAAGTAATAATAATATATATATATATATATATATATATATATATATATATATATAATTCATGTACAATATAATTCTCCACATTAGAACGAATTGAAGTTTGGTCCAAAACTTTGCAATATGACACTTCCTTCAAATGACTCACTTCTTTTACACAAAATAAACACACTTTGACATGCTTTATTGATTAGTTTTTTGTTTTATCTAATTTATTTTGTCCTAAAATGAATAAATTCATTGAATTTGATTTAATGGATGAATAATTGCATGGTTTTGACATTTTAGGATTATTTCGGGATGTAGCAATGCAAGAATGATTTTTGAGTAAGAAAACATCCTCAAAGAGTTTAAATTTGGAGCTTTGAGATCTTAATAATATAGACAAATCAATGCAAAGGTCACACGCTCTCTTATTATTATTATTGAAAAGTTAACTCAAAATGTCGCAACTTATATAAAAAAATTTGTTTTAACAATAGTAAATAATGTGGTCAAGAAATTTTTTTGTCAACGCTCACCGCAATGAGACAACACTACTTTGCAACTAGATGCTTCAGCTCTGCAATTTTTAAATTGCACAAATTTCATTTTTGACCATCATTTGTTCTTACTATAAAAAAACTTTATTTTAATAATCGAAAAGCACAAAAAAATATATATCCCACACTTTTTGACAAAGGCATCAAGGACACCACAATATTAGCCGTGATTGGTTAATATTTTTTAGTGTAAATTGTTTGTAAATCTTTTTTTTTTTTTTTTATCAGGGTGAGGGGGGACCCAGGGCATCTAGCTATGGCCTCTACGCATTCAAAGTGTGCGCATTCTATCCTTTTCTATGATCTCGTCCACACCAGGGGGGCAGTTATGAAGATTGCGCCATGGGATACTCATGTTGACACACCATGAGACAAGCGCATTTGCACTCTCGTTTTGTTCCCGGATGATGCTACAGAGAGAGATCTTCCAATCTCTTTGGAGCCACCATCTAATCAGTTGGATTTTGGACAATGCAGACCTGAGATTGAATTTCGACATCTCTTATGCCAACTAATAAATGTTGATTGTTAGTTGTTATTTAAACCACAATTTGCTTTTCTCACATTTTTGGTCAAATTATCTCATGAAAATTATTCTTTTTTTTTTTTGGATACACTAGGAGTTTCTACTGTCGAAAAAAGTGACTAATCCTTTCGCTAAGTTGTAAACATATCTTTTGGTGGCCTTGACACTACAAATGCATATTTCACTTATTACGTTTTGATCACCTTTCTGTGGTTTGATACTCAAAATATTCTGAGTATTTATTTATTATCTTATGGTGCTTAAACTATAGAGACGAAGCCATCTCCCTTAAGGGTACAGGTACAGCCATTATCAACAAACACACAGCATGCAAATGCAACATCGGTCTTGTAAATATTAAAGTCATAATGTGGAATGGGATGAGGTTTCCTAAGGGAACATGGGATGAAGTTTGAATAAGACAAATGCATTAAATGCTTGGAGCATAGGTTTGTAAAGGGGAAAAGCATGGGGCATAGGTTTTATTCAAGGGAAAAGCTAGGGATGAGGTTTTTGGGGAAACTTGCAGGGGAGGAATTCTTGCATTGCAAGTTCCTAGACAATTAATATTTAATATAATATTAAATGCTTAGGAATTCTCTAGACTTTTTTGGTTGCTATAAATATGCAACATCTTCATTCATTTGGATTATCCCATTCGAAAATCTCCAGTAGCATAGCAAATTTGTAGAGAGAAAATAGAGAGTTATATTTGTAATTCCTATTGTATTATCCTTTTGCTAATACAGAAAAAATTCTTCTTCAATTTTCTTTGCTCTGTGTATGTTTTATTTTAAATCTTACACTAGAATTTATTCTCAATATTTTCCAGTTCAAGTTGCTATTGTAAATTTGGTGTTGTGAACCAGTTTCGATCCTAACAAGTGGTATCAGAGCCTCAGGTTGGTTCATAGATATATTTTTTTGTATTGTCTATGTTAGAATAAATACTGGTAAATTCACAAGGCCGGTATTATTCTATTATACAATATTATTTAGATATATTGTTAAGGATTTGAATCAAGAACACCACTTACCATAGCGGCCAAGTACGAGATTGAAAAGTTCAAAGGGAACAATTTCTCTTTGTGGAAAATGAGAATGAAAGCAGTTCTCAGGAAAGATAACTGCGTAGCAGCAATTGAAGAAAGATCGGCCGATTTCACTGACGATGCGAAGTGGACAGAAATGGATAGCAACGCTATTGCCAATCTGCACTTAGCACTTGCTGATGAAGTTTTGTCAAGTGTGGCGGAGAAAGGTACGGCAAAAGAGGTATGAGATACTCTCGTAAATTTGTATGAGGCCAAATCACTGCACAATAAGATCTTCTTGAAGAGGAAATTATACACTCTCAGGATGATGGAGACATCCTCAGTAACTGAGCACATCAACACTCTCAACACTCTATTTTCTCAACTCTCGGCTTTGAGTTATAAAATAGAAGTGAATGAACGTGCTGAAATCTTACTCCAAAGTCTACCGGATTCATATGATCAACTCATTATCAATTTGGTCAACAACAAGGAGATACTTGTCTTCAATGATATTGCAGCTGCGGTTCTTGAAGAGGAAAGTCGGCGCAAAAACAAAGAAGACAAAGTTGGAATTTCACAACAATCTCAGGCGTTGACAGTGACGAGAGGAAAATCAACGGTGCCTGGCTCCAGTAGGAGTCACAACCGAGGTAGATCAAAGTCAAGGGGTAAGAAGAATGTCAAGTGTTTTCACTGTGGCAAAAAGGGGCACTACAAGAATGAGTGTTGGCAACTCAAGAAGGATGAGACCAAAGGCAAAAATCCCGAGACATCAAATGCTCAGGGATGTGTTGTGAGTACATCGGATGAATGCGAAGTTTTATTTGGTGAAGCAGCAACGATTGTTGAAGGCAGGAAAAGTCTAGCTGATGTCTGGCTAATGGACTCTGGAGCAACATGGCATATGACCTCACGAAAAGAATGGTTTCATGAATATAAACCTGTCTCTGGAGGATCTGTGTTCATGGGAGACGACCATGCCTTAGAGATTGCTGGCTTAGGTACTATCAAACTAAAAATGTTTGATGGTACAGTTCGCACTATCCAAGAGGTACGACACGTGAAAGGCCTAAAGAAAAATCTGTTGTCTTTAGGGCAATTAGATAGCCGTGAATGTAAAATTCACATTCAGGATGGGATCATCAAAGTTATCAAGGGCGCGCTTGTCGTTATGAAAGCTGAAAAGATAGCAGCCAATCTATACATGCTTAAAGGAGAAACACAACTACAAGGAGAAGCAGCCGTTGCAGCAGACAATCTTATAGAGGAATCAACGATGATGTGGCATCAAAAACTTGGCCACATATCGGAACGAGGTCTAAAGATTCTTGCTGATCAACATCTTCTGCCAGGGCTAACAAAGGTATCATTACCCTTTTGTGAGCATTGTGTTACAAGTAAGCAGCATAGATTGAAGTTCGAGAGCTCTAAAGCAAGGAGCAAGGCTATCTTGGAGCTTATCCACTCTGATGTTTGGCAAGCACCAGTTATATCCCTGGGAGGTGCAAAATATTTTGTATCCTTCATCGACGACTACTCGAGGAGATGTTGGGTGTATCCAATCAAACAGAAGGCGGATGTATTTGAAGTTTTCAAATTCTTCAAAGCGCGTGTGGAACTTGAATCCGAGAAACGGATCAAGTGTTTGAGGTCGGACAATGGAGGAGAATATACTAGTGATGAATTTGGTAAATTCTGTTTGCAAGAAGGTATCAAACGACAGTTCACAGTGGCGTATACTCCATAACAAAATGGAGTGGCAGAGCGGATGAACAGAACCTTGCTGGAAAAAACAAGGGCAATGTTGAGGACTGCAAATTTGGCAAATTCATTTTGGGCTGAAGCAGTCAAGACTGCCTGTTATGTGATCAATCGGTCACCATCAACCGCAATTGATCTGAAAATGCCAATGGAGATGTGGACGGGTAAGCCATCTAGTTATTCTCACTTACATACATTTGGGAGTCCGGCATATGTGATATACAACGCCCAAGAAACATCAAAACTTGATCCAAAATCAAGAAAATGTGTTTTCTTGGGGTATGCTGATAGAGTGAAGGGGTATCACCTGTGGGATCCCACTGCCCACAAGGTTATCATCAGCAGGGATGTTCTATTTGTAGAAGACAAGGTACAAGAAAGTGAAAGCACTGGAAAGGAGAAACCAATGACAGCTACAGTACAAGTTGAGGGAAGGAAGGAAGAAGAAATTCCAGTTTCCCCTGAGGCAACAATAGAGCATGATGAACAAGAGCAAGCTGAGTCTTCAACTTCAGAAGTTCGACAATCAACTCGGGAGAGGAAACAACCAGTTTGCACTCAGATTATTCTATGGAGGGAAATATTTCATATTGTCTACTAACAGAAGATGGTGAACCTTTAACTTACCATGAGGCTATTAAAGGTCCAGATGCATCTCTGTGGATGACAGCAATGCAAGAAGAAATCGAAGCGCTCCATAAGAATAAAACATGGGAACTTGTCCCGTTACCACAAGGAAGGAAGGCTATTGGAAATAAATGGGTCTATAAGATCAAACGAGATAGCAACAATCAAGTGGAACGGTATCGTGCTAGATTAGTTGTGAAAGGATTTGCTCAGAAAGAAGGAGTTGACTTCAACGAGATATTTTCTCCTGTTGTACGACTTACAACAATTCGAGCAGTCTTGGCGATGTGTGCTGTGTTTGACTTGTATCTTGAGCAGTTGGATGTGAAAACTGCGTTTCTACATGGAGAACTTGAAGAAGAAATTTTTATGCTCCAACCAGAAGGTTTTGAAGAAGAAGGAAAAAGGAACTTGGTTTGCAGGTTGACCAAATCTCTATACGGTCTCAAACAGGCGCCGAGATGTTGGTATAAGAGATTTGATTCATTCATTCTGAGCCTTGGATACAACAGGTTTAATTCTGATCCTTGCGCATATTGCAAGAGATTTGATGATAATCAGTTTATCATCTTGCTGTTGTATGTTGACGACTTGTTGGTAGTAGGCCCCAACAATGATCGTATCACGGAGATGAAGGCTCAACTGGCTAGGGAATTTGAAATGAAGGACTTGGGACCAGCAAACAAGATTCTAGGGATGCAAATTCACCGAGACAGAAATAATAGGAAGATTTGGCTTTCTCAGCAGAATTATCTGAAGAAAATCTTGCGGCGCTTCAACATGCAAGATTGTAAGTCAATTTCTACCCCTCTTTCTATTAATTTCAAGTTATCCTCAAGTATGAGTCCTAGCAACGAAGCAGAGAGGATGGAGATGTCTCGAGTACCGTATGCATCAGCAGTGGGCAGTTTGATGTTTGTTATGATCTGCACTAGACCAGACATTGCACAGGCAGTGGGAGTGGTCAGTCGATACATGGCGAATCCTGGTAGAGAGCATTGGAGTGCTGTGAAGAGGATCCTTAGATATGTCAAGGGTACCTCAGATATTGCATTGTGTTATGGAGGATCAGACTTCGTCATTAAAGGCTATGTTGATTCAGATTATGCAGGTAATCTTGATTGTAGTAAATCCACCACGGGTTATGTGTTTACTCTTGCTGGCGGAGCAGTAAGCTGGGTCTCGAAGTTGCAGTCGGTTGTGGCAACTTCAACGACGGAAGCAGAATATATTGCGGCTACTCAAGCTAGTAAAGAGTCAATATGGTTGCAAATGTTATTGGAGGAGCCCGGGCACAAATTAGAGAAAATGACTCTATTTTGTGACAGTCAGAGCGCTTTGTACTTGACAAAGAATCCAGCATTTCATTCCAAGACGAAGCACATACGGGTTCAGTATCACTTTGTTCGTGAGAAGGTGGAAGAGGGAAGTGTGGATATACAGAAAATCCATACTAAAGATAACCTAGCAGATATATTAACAAAGCCTGTTACCAACACCACCTGTTGTTCCTCCGACGGGTACACATACCCAGGAGAACAAATCCCTTCGGAGAAAAACATCAACATTACCAAGTTCAAGTCCAAAACATCCAAAACCTCACATTCAACAAGGAAATGACTTGAACCCATGAATAGCTCAATGAATAGCATTTATGAACCCTAGATACAAGCTCTAAACATGCATAAACACAAGATTATGCATCAAATCACTCACAACATCAAGAACATCAATAGAGTAGCAAGAAATCATAATAGCAAGTAGAAAATAGGTTTTGTAGCACATGGGTTATCTCCTTAGCTTAGCAATCCAAAACCAACGCCAATCATAGGTTGGGCTCAACTCATACGCCAATCTATCAAAAAGGGATCCTGCGAATCAAACCGGACCTTCACTAATCAACAAGTATACTAATCAAAAACTATATGAGACTATAAGGGGAATTAAACCCTAACCTATTTTAAGATTAACCACATCCTTACCATATAAATTCGTATGGTGTAGATCCTCAATTGGCCTAACAGGAATGCAAGCAGCAGGGAATTGGCAAAAAGGATGAAGACCCACATTATGACTTTAAGTGGGAGGTTTCCTAAGGGAACATGGGATGAAGTTTGAATAAGACAAATGCATTAAATGCTTGTTTGAATAAGACAAATGCATTAAATGCTTGGGGCATAGGTTTGTAAAGGGGAAAAGCATGGGGCATAGGTTTTATTCAAGGGAAAAGCTAGGGAGGTTTTTGGGGAGGAATTCTTGCATTGCAAGTTCCTAGACATTTAATATTTAATATAATATTAAATGCTTAGGAATTCTCTAGACTTTTTTAGTTGATATAAATATGCAACATCTTCAGTCATTTGGATTATCCCATTCGAAAATCTCCAGTAGCATAGCAAATTTATAGAGAGAAAATAGAGAGTTATATTTGTAATTCCTATTGTATTATCTTTTTGCCAATACAGAAAAAATTTTCTTCAATTTTCTTTGCTCTGTGTATGTTTTATTTTAAATCTTACACTAGAAATTATTCTCAATATTTTCCAGTTCAAGTTGCTATTGTAAATTTAGTGTTGTGAACCAGTTTCGATCCTAACAGGTCTAGTCTTTCAATGTTCTAATATCCATATATTCAACAATATAATAATTTAATAAATTATGGAACAATATAACTGACCATCTCATGGGTTGCTGGTTATTTTGTATACCGCGCATTACTTCATTAACTGCAACAGTCCCTTCAAACAATTTAACTCACTTCTAAACCTTCCAAAATACATCTCATCAAAAGATGAGAATTGTTTACACAAAGTACAACATTACACAACCTGATTTTATAAGAGCATCCACATTGGTTGGGAAGAATGGGGAGATAATGTAAGAGTAATTAGGAAAGAGAGTGTGGGAGAGGAGAGAAAAAAAAAAACGAAAAAACAAAACAAAAAAATAAAATAAAAAAAAAAAAAAGTAGTCAGACGCGTCAGGCACGCCGACTGGCGCGCCTGACGCGCCTCCGGGCGCGTGCAGTGCACGCGCCCGGCTTTTGCCCAAGGCTGTGCGCGAACGCTTCTTCTTCTCTCTTTTTTTTTTTTTTTTTTCTGACAATCTCCCTACATTTGCAGGGAGATTATTTCTCAATTATCCCATGTCCACACTAGCTATTATCTCAATAAGGGAAGAATTAATGCTGAATTATCTCAACAATATCCACAAGTGTGGATGCCCTAACTCCTTTTAATTTTTTAAGAAAAAGCCTGCCAGGTGTGCTATGTTAAGAAAACTTTGTGAGCCTAACTAGTAAACAACCACAAAAATATAACTAACATAAGTTACCGAAGCTGATAAACTCAATAAAATAAAGCAACGGTACAACTCCAAGAAGAGTAAAACACATTTTTCTGTAATCAAATCTCTTTATACCACTAATCATATACAAACAAGCCACTAGTTGACACTCATTTTTTATATACATTTATTGATCTAGTAGAACAGATACCAACATTTTACACCACTAAAGAGAGACGGCCCAAAGGAATCAGCGGCGCAGTAACCTGCACAAAAGAAAGGAAAGAAAAGGAAACAGATAAAAACATCTCGGCCCATTAGGCATGGTGTAAAGTTAGAAAATGTATACTTTTATAGTTTTATACAACACAAAAAACAATCAAAGATAGTGAGGGATTCATGGTGTAGCCAAAGGGCCCAGGGAACAACTTTATTGAAATGATTTTGGCCCAAGTATAATTAATGAGATTTTTTACCCTAAAAATAAAAAACAAAGAAACAAAATAGGAGAGAACTAAATGATAAGGGATTACTACCACAAATGATTTAACACCACAATCTCCCACTTGATAACACACCAATCCACTAGGCTAATGACATTTCATGTACCAAATGACAAAATGCTATAGATACTAAAATGAAGCAGCAAGAAACACATGACCAAAATTGAAAAATTAACCAAGGTGTTACGTTTGTAAAGAATCATACAAATGCCGCACGCTGCTCATCACAGTAACAAATAGAACATCCAGCCATTTAATAATGTGATTACCTTAGTATACTAGTGACTAATGAGGGTGTTTACCAATTCAAGATTGTGAGATCTCCTATCTCACAAAAAACTTCCTACTTTTGAGCCAAAATCTTCCCAATAAAATAATAAAATAATCCATCAAGGGACAAAGCTTCATCATATATCAATTTTTCTCAAAAAAGTGAAATGCCATTACTTCATTGCAACAATTACAATCTGAGTAGAACATAAACAGTACAATAAAAACAAGTCTACTTTTAAAAGTCCTAAATAATAAAAAGTAAATAATCCATTTCCAACACAGCATTATACAACTTTTAAGTGAAAGTAACCACCCAGGAATCAAACACAAGAATAACTCTTTTCATTTCTCTGTAAACGTTTGTCTTTATTTATAACAATTCAGAGGATTGTAAGTCAACCACAGCCCTCCAAACACCAAGTCTATGTGTTATATACTCATCATTGCTTTTTCAATAATACATGTATAAAAATTTATTACAATGTAAGCAGGGAAAATGTAACAGAAAGCTTTTACAAATGAAGCTGGCTGTGTCGCAAAATCTGCTTCATATTTCTGCCCTAAAAACGAAACATCCAGCAACACAAACACTCTGGACATTAGATACCACGGGCGAGTATCAATTTCAAATAAAATCACAAAAAAAAAAAAGGAAAACAAGAGAAAGCAGCATGGGAACTTCTTGTCCAACTGTAGAAAGAGATATGAGAGAAGCAAAAAATGTAGATAAGCTTCAGAGTTCAGATGCAACCTCAGTCGAAAGATGGTGATAATTTTAATGACAATCACAGTACATCAGAAGTTTTGGGTAAATAGCATCATTGATTGCATCAACAAAACCAGAATACAATACCAAAAACATGAGATATGCAACAGAGATCAGATGGTAGTGCATGTTTAGAAATCATCACTGAAACATACAGATTATATGGATAACAATCATCACACCTCCTTGCATATCTGCATGTGTTCCTAACTAGAAGTAGTTAACAAAAGCAATGTCAAATGCAACTCAAGAGAGGCAAAATGGAATCAGAAATGACATGTCAATCACCATGTTGCATCTATTGACGCAACTAAGACTGGGGCGACAAAAAAACAATCATCACCTTCCTTATTTGCACCAGGTAAACGAATATAAATGTATGAAGACAAATTTGCGAAAATTAACACAAAATTGAATATCTTTATCTCATTCATATGCATCGTATAACATCACGGAAAAATACTTGGACAGATAAATAATATTGGAACATCTGAATGCATACGCTTTCAGGAAAAGAGAAAGATATGCCAGAATCTCAGCTCCAATTCATTATCGGCAACGTACAGCGCTGAAAACGCCATGGACAATGCGCATCAGAGACTCTAATTTATTGCCTTCAAGGAACCGAATGACAAAAAAATAGAACTCAAAATACTTGGGCAAATTTATGCGTGTCGGAACGTCTGAATGCATACACTTTCTGGAAAACAGAAAGATACGCTAGAATCTCAGCTCCGATTCATTATCGGCAACGTACAGCGCTGAAAACACAATGGACAATGCGCATCAGAGACTCTAATTTATTGCCTTCGAAGAAACGACTAACAGAAAAAACATAGACCACAAAATACTTAAACAGATTAGGAATGTAGGAACATCTGAATGCATACGCTTAACGGTAAAAGAAAGGAATGCCAGAATCTCAGCTCCATTTCATTATCGGCAACGTACAGCGCTGAAAACGCCATGGACAAAGCGCATCAGAGACTCTAATTTATTGCCTTACCAACAGCAAAACTTCATCCCACATCAACCCCTAAAAACAATAGCTAACGAAAACGCTAGAATGGGAGTAAATTGCAGATCGCCGGTGGCGATGTGCAGGCCTCCGAAGAGTGTAGAAAGTCGGCAAGCGTAAATCCCCTTTCGGACGCCGGGGAATCCTAAGAACACCAATTGGGCGCTCTTAGCCTTTAGATCTTGACCCGTCGAGAGAGGATTATTGATGCACGGATGCGATTTCACTGTCTCCAATGCAGCGGCAGCGGATAAAGAGCTCCAAAGCGATGAGAATGAGGATAAGTAGGGAAGAAATTTTTGAACATCAAAATCTACAGGAGACTATTTCCAGAAAATTAACAGAAAAAAAAAATCAAAAGAAATATGTTAAGAAACAAAACATATATGGCTCAGCGAGTAAGAATTGAATCAATAAGCTATAATCAATAGCTTTCGTAGTTTGATGGTATTATACTTCAGACATCACAGCCACAAAAACTCATCGGAAGCGAAGAAGAAAGATGCTAACACTACAAACAAAAGCTAGAAAGAGTGAGGCGAAGAGAATAGCGGAACCCTAATTTGATGATGATTATTCCCGTAGCAACCCTGTTATATAGATCCTAACCAGCAATATGGGCTGGGCATCCAAAATGGGTGGACTCAAAACCCAATTATGTATATCATATTTGGGCTAAAATGCAACAGAACAATACTAGGGCAAATTATATCGTGCACCACGGTGCATAATTGATTATGCACCGAGTTTCAAAATGACGTCGTTTTGTTTAATGAATAGAAACGGCATCCGTTTTGCACTGTTCCGCAAAAAGTAATTTTGTTATTCAATTTCATTTTATGTACACTGCAGTTTCAGTTCAACACAACTATAGTTTCATTTTAATATAACTACAGTTTCATTCGACATTTTATACACTCAGATGTATGAAAATGTTATTTAATTTTATTTTATATACACTACAATTTTATTAAAACACAACTACATGATCATTTCGATATAACTACAGCTTCATTGCACAATATACACTCAAATATGTTAAATGTTATTCAGTTTCATTTTATATAAACTGCAATTTCATTTCACCACTACTAGTCAACTACAGTATCATTTTGGTATAACTGCAATTTCATTTGATATTATATATAAAATAATACGTGAGGCAGTGTCGGTTTAGATACACTGTAGTTTCAGTTGATAATTAACACACAAAAAAATGCACGATCCGTTAACAGTAACATCGCACAATTTCTTTAAGTACAGAAACGGTGCCCTTTTGACCGCGGTGCACGTGCACCGCGGTCCACGATATAACGACCGGCAATCGCATTCGTTATGTTGTGAGCATGTGCCCACCTTGCATGGGGTGGACCGGAGGATGATAGCGTGGAAAATGCAAGCCGTTGCTCGGTGGCCATCATCATCCGTCTCGCCGCCGTGTTGCACCATTTCACCATCGCCATCTCCGGTACCTCGGCCCGCTGGTGTTCCACAACCTTAAACCCTATTTCAACAAATGCTAAATTCTCATGCTCTCAGCCTAGAAGGCTATAACGGTTTTGTTTTCACTTTTCTATTAGATTTTTGAAAAAAAAAAAACAATGGTTTCGATGGAAACCAGTCGGCTTGAAACGAGTACTGGAAGCCGCCGTTATTGTTCGTTAATGTAGCCTGGTTTGAAAAATGACTTATGTCAACATTTGGCGAAAGTCATTTTTCACTAAAATGAACTGATTTTCCACCGTCAATGGATTTTCAAGTGTATCAAAACACTAAAAATTCAGAAAATGAGTTCTTAGCTTCTTTATATCAAGTTTCTTTAATTTTATGTACTATTTTTGTGTCTTCATAAATTAACTTGTGTGGAAAAAATCATCATTCATATTTACAATGAAGATGAGCCTTTATTATCACTAAATTATTCAAGTAATCTAATGAAGATGAGCCTTTATTACTTGAAGAAGTCACTAAATTCTTCAAGTAATTTTTTGAAATCATCAAGATTACACGTGGCTGCCATTTTAGCCATGATTTGTTGTTTTTGGGCCAAAAAAGGACGATATTCTTTGGTAATTTTCTGAAGGGTTCACTGCATAAAAGAGTTATTTAAATCGTCGCCTGAGAGATTCGAACTCTCGCGGGGAAACCCCATATACTTAGCAGGCACACGCCTTAACCACTCGGCCAAAGCGACGTTCGGACATGACGGTCTAATTAAAAATCTTATACGAATATTTAAATAAAAACGTCGCTATCGTCGTCGTTCCGCAACAACAGACTTCAGACCAAAAGAGCCCAACGACCGGTGGGTCCCACCCCATTTTCTGTTCCTCCAATCGTTGCTTCTTTTTCCCAACGGAGCAGAGCGAGTCTATCTCCTCCCGAAGTGCGTCACTAGCAAGTCAAGTCCCCACCGCGGCTCCTCCACCGCCATGGCTTCAACCGCCGCCACTTCCGCCGACGTCGCAACAACCACCGCCGCCGCTACTACTACTCAGAATCAACAGCAACCGCATCACCTCCAGACTTACTGGTGTCACGAATGCGACATGAGCGTCTTCCTCCTCTGCCCTCCCACGCCTTCCCCCGCGCGTTGCCCTCACTGCAACTCCGACTTCCTCGAGCAAATGGACTCCTTTGCTCCTGCTCCTCCTCCTCTCCCCCCGCAACACAGCCTCGGTACTAGCCCTAGCTTAGCTCCCATGTTCGTGGACCCTAGTACAACCCTCGTCCCCTCCGACGAGAACTTCCTCCTCGACAGCCCTTATCTCCACCGCCTTGTCCACCATCTAACCACCACCAACGACGTCTTCACCACCGCCAATCGCCCCCACAACCCTACCTCAAAGTCCGCTATACAATCGCTACAGGACTTACAAATTGACTCTTCAATTCTGGACAAGGATCCGGTTATACCCTGCCCGATTTGCAAGGACCTATTCGTGTTAAACCTGGAAGTGAAAATGTTGCCCTGTAAGCACATGTACCATTCCGATTGCATTTTGCCGTGGTTGGAGATGAATAACTCGTGTCCGGTTTGTCGGTTCCGGCTTCCTCCGCGGGAAGATGAGGACTCCGAGGTCGAGACTTTGCCCAGGGGGGATAATTTCGTAGGAGCAATGAGACTCGAAGAATTGATGGATGATGATGAGGAGCTTTTTGGTTTTCAGAGTGCTATCAGACGTATTGCTAGGAGTGAGGTTGAAGCCCTTATACATATTGGACGAAGGCATCAGACTGTAATTGAAAGCAATGGCAGTCATGGCACCAGTGAAGTCTTTTTGCTTTCTCCTACACAAATTGGGGAAGCTGGTCTTGGAGTTGGGGTTGCCAGGAGGGCTACTAGTGTGGAGACTGTTTCGAGTTTGCCATGCTGCCCAGGGGATAGTGCCTGTGAAGGGGAAGTTGGTGTTAGCAGCAGTAGGTTGGGTGAAGGAGATGCTGCGGTGAGGTCTTGAATTGAAGTTGGCCAGAAGATCCCTTTCGTTCTCAAGAGAAATAAGGTATAATTTGTTTGCTGCAGATTGTTTCATGTTTCTTAAGTCAGATGAATATCTATAAATTTCTGCGTTGAACATGGATGCTTGGATTGAGAACTATGTAGTGTAGATGTCAGCCTTGGGTCTTGGATATTTGTTTACATGATATTGCATTGTGTGTTTTCTCATTAAGTTGATTCCTTAAAAGTATTGTTGTCAAGTCCTATTTTGAATATGTTCCAATTGTCCATGGACTAAGACTTTGACTTAGTTGCTAATCATTTGAGAAAATCTAGAGTCATCAACTCTAGCCTCTAGTGGATGCAATCCATCTCCTCAATGTAATCAATACATCTATTCACTATTTCACTAACATTCTCAAACTCTAAGATCCAAAGAGCAACTACTTTTTTCATGGGGAGGGGAGGGCTGACTTACTTTAGTTGGATTAACTTTTTTGGCGAAGTGTAGTTTACCCCTTGTTTTTAAACACTTTGTATTACATCCATGTGCTTACTGAACCAGCTTGTAAGCTCCTTCTGCTTTTGCATCCGTGCCGTATCAAACATCGTTTTAGTTGTATTTCCTTGATAGGAGATCCAAGCTATGAATAAACTGAGTCCTATTTTTCTTCCTTTTCTACAATGGCTGTTTATGAATTTGTGTTGCTTTTCATGGACAAGCACACAGATTAACATGGCAATAATAGGAGTCAGGCGATAAAAGGTGTGACCAAAACTTACTTTGGTAGACATTTTTCAGAAATACATGATTGTGCAAGGGCTTACACCCCTGAACTAGCACAAAAAATGTGCTGAATGGAGTAGTAGCTGGTCCCAACTATTTTCGGATTAAGCCTTAGTTGAGTGTTCATGGACAAGCTCATTGATGAATAGCTTCTAAATTGTATTCTATATTTCTATTTTCATATTATGGAATGTCATTTTGTTTTGAATCTTATACATGTACAAAAGCATAGATATTGTTAAGAGTCTCACATTGATAAAATAAGAGAGAACATATGGGTTTATAAGGCTATGAGTTAGACTAGCTAATTGGTTGGATTCAATCTTTTAGTGTGGTTTGACCCATGTGCATTATAGCCCAGTTCAGTGACCCTAGCCTAATCTTAAATTATAACATGAAAAAAGAGTTCCTAATTTTTTTTCCTTCAAACTTGAAGCTCTTGATACCTTGTCAAACGGAGAACTCCATATTTTTCATATATCTCAGATTAAGGAATATATATATTTATACAAGAAACTATATACTAACTAAGGTAAGGATCGGAACCTAATCCCTAAGAATATACACATTAATCCCTAATATCATGCTAAATATATTCCTACCATTTATAATGTCTAACATGAAAAATGATTTGCATTTTATCTTGGGTTACTAATAAAAAATATTTAAATTAGTTCATATTTAGAACTTTACTCTTACTCTTAAAATGCCTAAAAATATCAGGAATATGCTAATGTTTGGCTCACATATTAATTGTGTATATTTAGAATTATCTTTTAGAGTTCCAGCTGCACATGTATTATTAGGTGTCACTTGTAGTAACCTTTTTTTTCTTTTATCTTTTAAATAAGTGCCATGAGTATTAAACATATTTACAACAATTCTTTTATAATTGTTTCATATGTCTCTATTAGAATTAACAAGTGCAAATGTAGGCAAACTTGGAAGGAATGATTGGTTGATTGATCATTTAATGGCGATTCAAGACATTATGATTGGACATGTGGTATTAAGGCTTAAAGAGGGTTTAGGATCCTTCTTCTTTTTTATTTTTGGGTGACAAAAATGGTAGAATATTTTCATTAAAATAAATGTCTGAAGAAACAAAATAGCAATCAATTATAGGATTTGGCGATGCATAACTCAAAAATAAATGAGAAAAATTAATTGGTTGCCCAATGCATTTAAACTCTTGCTGTGAACACGTGATTGACACTCAACCAGGTCATGTTTTCTGACAAAAAAAATTTCAAAAAACGGTGGGTACTTAAATCCTGCAAAAGAAATGCATTTAGCACTATTTAGTAGCTACACACGTTATCGCTCTGTCCAAGCGAAACAAATCTTGTGGACAACAATTTTCAACAATCGGTGTGCCTTGTTTGATTTTACTTCCTCTTTTGTTTCCTCCCCCTTCCAAGAGGTGCAGAATATAAATTCATCATCTCTATGTTCCTTCTTCACCCCTTCCTGCTGTTCTCACCAACATACCAACTCCCTCTCTATCCCATCACTCTGATATAGATCCTACAATTTCCCTCTCTTGCAACCCCATTATTATGGACCTTGCTGCCATTTCTGCCCCATCAAGTGACAACTCTTGCATCCCCAACTGTTATCTCCATCTCAGTACCAACCCCCCTTCCCTTGCCACCAACCCCTCTAATGGCAATCCCTTCCACAGTCCAACTTCAAAGGCTGCTATAGCATCTCTTGAAAACATAAAAGTAAACTCTTCATTTCTAGAAAAAGATCCAATTAGTTGTTGCCAAATTTGCAAAAAGGAGTTTGTGTTAGATCTAGAACTTAAGATGCTTCCATGTAAGCATGTGTACCATTCAGAATGCATTTTGCAATGGTTAGAAACGAAGAACACATGCCCAGTTTGTCAATTCCAGCTGCCAACAGAGGAGGATGAGGATTATGATTTGCAGGGGTTGCCAAGAGGTGAGAATTTTATAGGGACAATAATTGCAGAGGAATTGTTGAATGATGAAGAGGAGACAGAGGAGAACTTGATGCATTTTCATGATCCACCGAGACCTGTTTCGGTGATGCCTAGGTATCGTCGGTTGCCAAGAGGTGAGAATTTTATAAGTACAATAATTTCAGAAGAATCGTTGAATGATGAGGACTTGTTGCCTCTGGATCCACCGAGACCTTCTGTGGTGAGGCCTAATCTCACCATGATGAATGATTGGTTGCCAGGAGGTGAGAATTTTATAGGGGCTGTCAATTTAGAAGAATTGTTGGATGATGAGTACTTCATGCATTTTCAGGATCCATTGACCCCCCCTAATCTCACCATGATGAATGATTGGTGGCTTGATATTACCATGGTAAACCATTTTAGGAGTCAGAGCAGCGACACTCTGGCCCTGACAAGTTTAAGTGTTAGTTTCAGTGAGATTATGGATTGTCTACTCATTAGCTCCAATCAGCTTGTGATGGACAGTGAGTTTGAAAGCATGGATCTTGAAAGCGTGGATCTTTTGGTGCCAATGGCGAACATTGGTGAGAATGATCATGGTGTTGGAGTAATGGCCAATGGGGATGGCTAATCGTGGTAGTGCTCTGGAGATGAAGGGGGTTCACTGTAAGATCTTGAAGTTGGCAAGGTCTGTAGTTTGTTCCAACAGAACCTAAATATGATATGCTGTATTTTGCAGATGATATTCTATACTTGTGCTTTAATTTTGCAGTGAAATAGTTGACTGTCTAATAGGTCTGTGGACTGTGGGTGAATAGCTAAAGTTTCTGCATGAAATATATATTATGTCATTGCTTGAAACAGGATGTGATGTTGATCTAATCATTGAGGCTTGGTGTAGATGTTCACATCTTGGTTTTACTGTTACCTGTAATATGAGTTATGTTGTTAAAATTCACCCATTCTTAGTCTAATTGGTATATTTCCCTTTCTTTTAAAGATTTGATCCTGGATGTTATCATAATATCATGTTAAGGTCCTAACTTGTCATATTCCTTCCTGTCATTCAATGACTTGAGCACAACTCAGCTCGGAAAATTCTTACTTACACCCTAGGTATACATAGCCTCATACAGCCTATCAACAACATTAGGTCCCTTTGTGTAGAAGTGATATAGTCGTGTTAATTTAGGGCTGCTGTAATAAGTGATTGTTAATTGTTTCAAGGCTTTAGTGATTGTTAATGCATTTATTGTGTATTTGTTCATTGTTTGTATTACATTCTATATTTATTGTATCAAGCAAAAAAACATATGTGCACGCACGTGCATACTAATATACTAATGTTCAAGTCATAAAATCATCTGAACAGTAGTGTATTACTATCTAAACCATTAAACTCTTATCACTTGAATATTAAAATATTATGATATGAACATAATAAAATGGTGCATGTGGCTGTGTACCAGGCTGCGCACAAGTAATATTGCTCAACAATGCCTCAAATCCATTCTAGTTGGGGCCTTTGGTAATTGGTAGTGGGTTATGTGGCTACAAAATGTGAAGATGTTGGAAGAGTCAATTTTGGTTATCATTCATTTCCTGGAGTGATTCTTTGGGTTATTATCTGCAATTCTGCATGCTGTTGTTTAAATGGTCGTGTGATTCTTTTAATAAGTATTTGAGAGAAGAAAGATTGAAAACTCTCTGGTAAGGCTGTATAAATCCTCTCCCCTATATTCCTCATAGCCTTTCACACTGGGTATAATTTTAACAACCTTCAAACAAACACTCATGCTTTATAAATTTTCTGGGGTTGTTTGTCTTGGAACAGTTTGCTATTCTAGTTCTGTAAGCATTTAGTTATATATACTCAGTTGTTGAAAATCACATGAGATTGTATGGATATGTGTTGAGAGTTATGTATGAGCACATTTCCCTGCCGTTTCATGTTGGTACTGCACCAAAATGCAAGGTTGGGTTGTTGAAGTCACATATAAGCCTCAATTTGTGCTAATCGTGAATTGGTTATGTTATGAACCTATTTCATTCCCATAGAAGGATGCTTCTATTCTTTTATGCTATCAGGAACTTCATATGGTAGTAATGCATTCTTCACCTGCGAGTGTTGCAACATGAACCATTCTTATCTCGTTCTAATTATGGTTTAAAAGCTGTTTCTGTCTCTTTGCACTTGCTTGGATTTGGTTTTACCTTTGCAAGTTCTACTTCCTCGAGTTCAATGGGAGGATATGCTTAGTCTCTGTATTTCACATTCCTGCCATAGAAACTATGACTACAGATTATACGCCTCTATCACATTTATCAGGTATCTGTATGTATGTCATTGATCTCGGCTCTAATTTAACTTATTTTTCATCTTCATTGTATGTGCAGATGGAGTATTGCTGCGATTAGGACTTGTTAGAAGGAATAAAGTTCAACCTGCGCATCTGACGAATTGTAGATCTAGCATGGATGTTTCATATTTGTAAAAATTTCTGAAGCATAAACATTAAAATCCATTCCCCATCCCCCCTTCTTCCCAAACCCCTACCCTTGCCCTTGCTTCTGCATGTGAAGGCTGGTTTGTGAGTTTCTTTAGGCTGTAAGTGACTTGTATAATCGTCTGTCTTGACGAATTTGGTTATAATTGCTAATAAATGTACGCTTTCTATATCTTCATATTTTTTATTTGGGTGATATTCTGTCTTGGTGCATTGGTTGTTTTGTTTTGTTGGATAATCGAGAAAATCTGCAGTTACTTTTCAAAGGTGTATATTGCGTAAATATTATTCTTGTGTAATAACTTGTAAACTGTACTAGGAAAATCTTATGCGGCGAGTTTAATCGAAAAAGTGTTGGTAAAAATTGAACTTAAGAACAACTCTAATAGCAAACTTTTGGTAGTTTTTAGAATAGTAAAAAATCAATGGACTGAATTTTAACAAATGAAATGAGTGATTTTTTGAGTGTCTTTCCTTAGGTAAAACTACTGCAGAAGACTCACGTGGTTGCATGCGCCCAGCTGGGCGTGTTAATATTTTGTTTTGTTTTTGCTTTTTTTTTTTTTTTTTTTTTTTTTTTTTTTTTTTTTTTATCTTCTCACTTTTCTCTTTCTTGTTGTCCTGATAAAAATTACCAAAATTTTCATACAGGTTGCTTTTACCCCAACTTTAGTACATTAGGCAGGTTTATACTGTATGGTTTTAAAATTATTAATGCAGTGCACCTAATTTGATGCACCATCACTTACCTAATAAATTAAATAATCATATATCATCATTCAAACAATACATAAATTATTAGGCCATAATGCCATATATACTATACTATTTTGGGTGCCCGAAATAAGCACGCAAAACAGAATTAAAGTTGGTCGGTTGAGCCTAATAAGGGGCCCCTTTTGCTGAACAAATCAATCAAGATATGTACAACTGTACAAGCAAAGAAACGAGGCGTTTTACAGGCAACTTTAAAGTTGAGTGTGGATTAGTGTATGCATACATAATAATTGAAAAGGAAAGAAAAAAAGGGGAATAAATTGTTTTTCATTTCCTTTAAAAATATTTTGTAAAAAAATATGAATTTTTGATTAATTAAACTTACAACAATATATATATAATATATGAGAAAAATTGAAATTGTGTTAGTGTATACCGCAACACGTTACTTTATTTAAAAATATATACCTAAAAAGTCACTCTTGCCTATGTCCTTATTAATGAGGCAACCTGTTGTATGTGGTGTTCTGTTAGTGCATAACACATACACAAAGATGTATAAAATATTTTTTCATAATAAATTATCGAAAAAATTCTCCAACGTTGAAAATGGTGTATGTCTACTACTAAAAATAATTTATTTAAAAAAAAAAAAAAAAAAAAAAAAAACAGGGATGAGATTTTTGTAAATTATTGGTAACGTTTTTGTAAATATAATTATTTACACAAATTACACCACATATTTTGTTGTTGGGTGAGGAAGGGGAACGGCTCGGACAATACCATATATTTTTTATTTTATTTATAGTAGTATGTAACTATGTATGATATAATTTCAACATTATAGAATTTATCACAAATTACATACTAAACAAACAAATAATAAGAATCAAACTCGTTACCTCACCCATTCGTCCACTTCTTTCGGGAATAGTTTGTCTCTTTTAATTCCATTAAAGTTAGTAGAACACGTTCATTTTGTTTCTCATTATTACCGGAGTACACTCCCAATTTAAATTATAAACAATCTTATATAACTTATCGGTAAAAAATCATGTCACACCCACTTTATCAATTCTTTCAAGCATCCCAACAAATATTGATCACGGATTCAATTCAAAGTGTGAAAAAAGCATGAATTTCATTTTTCATGGTTTCTAGATGATGAGGAGGGAAACAGTGCATCTACCATATGGTCTTACCATTCTATTCTAGATTTTGTCTTGAATTGCCAATTTGTTTTATATATAATTTTTTGAATTATATTTCTACGTAATTTTCCCTTGCAAGAAACGTGTTGCAAGAGATGTTCACCCGCATCTTAACTAATAATTGTTAAACAATCCTTACTTTCTGTTTCCTTTGCCTTTTTCCATTAGCCTGCGGAGAAAATTGTGCACTAAAATTTCATCTACAAATCCTCCCTTATTAAGCACAATAAACATTTCCAAAAAAAAAAAAAAAAAAAAAAAGAAGACATTAATCAATAATTTGGGATAATTAATAAACAGAATTCGAATTAATTTTGCCGTGATATATATATTAAATTTTGTACAAAATGTAATATTTATTTGTCCTACAACTTATTTCAAGTTTCAAATATAAACATTTATAATCAATTATAGTTATACGGTTATACTACAGTTTCATGTTTCAATGAGACAATAATTATTTTTGATTAGTTAAATATTAATTAGAGAACCTAAATTTGATCATCTCGCAATCAAAATACATTAGGTTTAGTTTTGATTTGGCTAATAATTAATGTTTAATAGACAAACAAAAATTTTCAAATACTGATATGGTGTAACACGTCATGTCAATTTTTAATCCATATAATATGAGACTATCTTAAGAGTTCAAATTCATTTGTATGTAACAACATTCTTGTAATTAAAGTCATCATCACTGAATAAAGTCTTACTAAGATGCCGTACGTTTAAAAAAAAGGTCAAATAAGTTTATGAATTTTACTCAAAAAGTCAATTAGATCCTTAAATTTTTAAAAGTTGTAATTAAACCAATAAACATATTATTTTGAAGCATTTAAACCAATAAATCGGTTGATAACTTGTACAGGTTACCTAGGGTTCCAAAGACCTTTCCTACACTTTCGGACAACAATCACCTATGACCGAACGGTCGCCAGTTTGCGTTTGGAGGATGCAACCAATTAGTCTGCCTTCTCTAGTCGCCAGAGAAGGCGAGTTGATTTGCCTTCTCCTTCGTTGGAGAAGGTGACCAACTTGGTCGCCTTCTCAAGTAAAGGAGAAGGCATATCAGTTGGTCGCCTCCTCCAAACGCAATCGGTGATTGTCCGGTTGTCAGTATTGCTCGAAAGTGTAAGAAAGATCGTCGAAACTCGAAACCCTATGTAACATGTAATTACAGGTTATTAACCAGTTTATGAATTAATTAAATGCTTCAAAATAACATGTTTATGAATTAAATTGTAACTTTTAAAAGTTTAAAAAATTAATTGACTTTTTGAGTAAAGTTTAGTTGCATATTTAATCATTTTCTATATATATTAAAAAAAGAAAAAAAAGTGTATTGTATATTCCTACCAAGTAATTAAATTCTAGATTCCACGTGTCAATTGTTGAGGTGGGGTACCATGGGAATTGAAACTCCATACTGCAAAAGTGCAAAGCAAGCTATAATCTCTCTCCGGTCGGCCTCTATATATAAAACGCGTTATGTTCATGCATTATCCATCCTTCATCCTCAATCCTCATCATCATCTTTTGGTGTTCCAATTCAATCACAACCTCTCAATATTTTTTCTCGATTTTATTTTATTTCTCAGAAATCAATAGAAAAATGGAGTTTGACGAAGACATGTTGGTGAAGGTGGGGCTCTTCCTCCTAGTTCAAGCTCTGGTTTACTTCATCCTATCCAAGTCTTCCGCCGTCTTCTCCAACGCGCCGCCGCCGAGATCCTTCAGCTTCAAGAGGGCGCGCACTCTCAGCATCCGCCGCATGATGGCGGCGCTCGCCGACTTGCCCGCCGCCGGCGAGCCCTATTATCCTATTCCTCCCAAGGACTTCGCCTCATCATCATCATCCACATCTTTCAAGGACGATAGTACTGAGCTTGAACGCAAGACTTAATTCTTGCTCTGATTTAGGGTTTTTTTTTTCATTATGTTCTTCAATTCCTGCTGAATTGGATTGATATATAGATTATGTTTTCTGATTTAATTTATAAACTTTTTTTTTCATTTATGTGAAAATTTAATCTGTAAAATTGTACTGTAGCAGGTATTATAGGTGCAGTGGTTGTGGATTACATAAACTTTTGCAAGTTTTAGATTTCACGAAAATTTTTACATTATGCTTTTTACAATATCAAATACTAAATTTGTAATCTCTTTAAAATTTTAAAGATTGAATCTATACCCATTAATAGATGAGATTTACACAGCAATTATAAATAAATTAAAGATTGTTATATGGTTAATGGGAATAGTGAAGACCAAGCAAAATAAAATTATATTATAAAAATCATCCCATATCTATATAAAATAAAATAAAATGAAATGAAAAAAAATATCAGTTGACTTGCACGAGAAGACCAAACAATTAACTATGAAGTGACTTTTTAAATTTATTTTTGTTTAACTTTACAAGTCAGGTGACTTGCAAGCTTTCTTAATTAGAAAACTTATAAACCTGCAAAAGGCTGTTACAGGACAGTTGTGATAGCCGTTTGTATACTTTATAGTTAAAAAAATTACAAATTCGATGATGTAGAAATGTGATATATTTTTTTAAAGTGGGAGAGTATTGCAATGATAAGGATAGTGTAACATATTACTATTCCAACAATGTAGAAATGTGATATATTTTTTAAAGTGGGAGAGTATTGCAATGATAAGGATAGCGTAACATATTACTATTCCAACAATATTTAGCATCCAGTTTAAGCAATATGGAAACCAAAAGTAAGACCTGTTGAGACACGGACAAATGTTAACTTTTTAAAAATATATTACAATCAAGGATGATGTTTATGATATAAGAATGTTTTTGAAATGTGAAAAAACTATCTCTAAAAATTGTTGTACATCATGACATGTAACTACATATGATTAAAACACACATACCAAAAAAACTGCAAATATTTAGGACTAAAAATTAAATATCCTTTAAAAACAAACAAATAATAACAAGGCAAGAAATCAATGTCCGGACAAGGCACGTATAGCCTAGGTTAGGGTTTAATAAACAAGTTTAAATTTATTTAAGCTATCTTTATCTCTATAATATTCTCTCCCGTTTAAAAGTGAGTCATACCTCCATACAATCAAATTACTAATTTTTGTAATATTCATTCACTTTCAAAAGGGGTATGACTTTCATATCAAATTATAATATAATATAAAATAATTATATAATAATAACTATATAAAACGAAAAAATATTTAAAAAGTACAAAATGTGTCAATGATAAAAAAAAATAAAAAAATTCACATAGACTTGCCACGAGAGAACTTCCAATGGTAAATATAACCTTAGAGCATCCATATTGGTGGTGGGTTTTACAAAAAAATTTTTGGTGACATTAGGATTTAGGAGAGAGAGGAAGGAGAACAAAAAAGGAAGCAAAAGAAAAAAAAAAAACAATCTGACACGGAAATCATAAAAAGCAAAGTCAGCGGGTGCATGTCACCACACGCGACTTTCTAAGCTGTTTTCCTTTCTCTCTTGCAAGAGGAAGAAATGAGAAAAAAATCATGCTACACATCAGATGAAAAACCAAGCACAAACTTTAACTTCATAAAAAATCCACAAATGTGGATGCTTTTAGTGCCACAATGATGAGGAGTGTACAAATTAGGGAGATAAAGGCAAGAGAGTCACGATTAATAGGTTTAATGGTGCATATTGCTTTCTTATCACCTCTAATTAAAAGATATCGTTCACTATATATTTATTCAAAGAAGTAATTTTCTCACAGTTTTAGAGAGTTCAATTTGATTTCCATTTTTCTTTTTTAAATGGGGAAGTATTTATACTACTACTAGTACACATTGGGTCATTATAAGTATAATAATACACAATTGTGACCTAAATGTAATCATGACCTAGGACTTGATTGTCCCGTGCATGGTTTTGGTAGGTGCATAATATTGAAAAATAGATACGCGTACCGATTATTATTTTCAAGCCATACCAAACTTATTAAAAGCGAGGCGAGCGACGGCAGATCGCCTCGCCTAGGCAAGGCGCAGTAGCGTGAGAAAGTGCGCGCTTGAACGCGCTTTTCCGGCGAGGCAACGAAGCGACGAAGCGGCGAAAAGCGAGGCTTTACTATGCAGAGCGCAAGTCAACAGTCAAAAAAGAAAAAAAAAAGCACGAACAAAATTAAAAAAAAAAAATGACGATTCGCAAAACCCTTCACCGCCTGCCTCACCCCTTTGCTCACTACCTCACCTTCACCGCCTTCACCGAGAGTCATGGTTGCCCTCGGGAAAGCCTTCTGCCTCACCTCATTTAAACATCTCGAAACCCTCTGTTTTGCGCCTCTGCTCACTGCGTCACCATCACCGCAAGTCGTCGCTGTCGCTAACCTTCCTCGCCGGCGTTGCTGCTGCCTCGCCTGCCTCTTGCTCAAGCCGAGCTCACAAAATTGTGCCGGATGTAAATCGCTGCTTCTCGCTCTCTCTCTCTCTCTCTCTGATTTTTTTTTTCTCTTACGTTGAATGAAGAAGATGACTGAAATGTTAAAATAGAGTTTGAGACTTGGAGTCTTACTCTTGGCTGGACACTTGGCAGTAGGCAGTACTGAGTATCATTTATTGTTAACACTAACTTTTTTTTTTTTTTCATTTTCTGTATTAAATTATGTTTTAAAATTATTATGAATATATTGAATATGTGATATTTTGATGACTAAATGACTTGAATGACTATTTTGATGACTAAACTTTGTATTATTATAATATTGAGGAGTTCCTATATATGTTATTTTGCATTACTATTTAAGTATTTTGAGTATATATTGATTTTTTTAAGAAGCGTCGCTTTATGTGAAAAAGCGACGCTTCGCTTTGCGCTTTCGCTTTAAAGCAAAGCCCGGGCTCATCGCTTTGGTGCGCTTTTTTGCTTTAATAAGTTTGAGCCATACATAAATTGACTTCCCACCTAAATATGAATTTAATAACTTTTGTAGCAATCAATAATAAGATTACTAGATTATGATTTATTGGTTCAACGTAGTAATATATATATTCGATGATATACAATTAAAGTTTAGCTAAATTCTTAAACTCATATTTAGATAGAAAAGTCTAATTCAAAACCCTAATTCTCAATATTTTCTTTCCATGAGAAAGTTATTTAGACTTTTTATTGTTTGGGAAAAAAAAGGGGTCAAAGTGCCCCCATTATTTATTTATTTATTTTTTTTTGAAAGGAAGTGTCCCCATTTTAACGCACTGCAATTTTGAAAGTCAAATCGATCAAAAGGGCACCCGGAGACAGAGGCCACCATAATATTGGAATTTTCTTTTATCAAATACATTTCTGGCGAGCCAGCCGCTCTCTTAGGAAAGGCCAAAGCCACCCCGTTTATTAGTCTCTGCTCTCTCTCTCTTTCTCTTTCTCAGATCTCTCCCAATACACCTAATCTCTCCCAGCGTCTCTCTAGGTAAGCTTTGGTTCGTATTATGCTTCGCATCATTGAACAATGATTGAACTTTCCTGCTAATTTGCAAACGATTTTTAGTCAATTAATTGCTAATTGATTTTAGTTTCGTTTGTTTCACTTGCTCCAATCCATTTCGGCTTAAGTGAACGGTTGATTTTTTGCGTATCGTTGTATGTAAAGGATTAATGTGAAATTAATGTTATGTGCTGGTGAAGTTGTTGATTTCTGAGAATCTACGTGGATTTTACGCTGTTTCAGTGGTATCTCGATTGATAGCAATGGTATTCTACCGAAGCGTTTCTCTACTATCAAAGTTGCGATCTCGAGCTGTAAGTCACACTATATCAGTTGTGTGCGTGTTTGTGAGCTATTTGATTTGATACTTTAATGTTTTCTACTCATTTCCCTGGCTTGACATGGATTCGTATTTGAATCTTAGGTTCAGCAGCCTAACCTTAGCAATTCGGTGCGCTGGCTCCAAGTTCAGACCTCATCTGATCTGGTAAGTGTCGTGGCGATGCATAGTGCGGATCAGGTGGCATGCTGCCTTGTTGCAGCTCCTATTTGATTTTTAGAAGTTTGCATGCTGTAATGTTATTTGGAAAGGAATTGAGCAGACATCGAAGCATTGCCTTGCTCACCTGCAAATTATCATAAACATTTTTGCTTTTAAATTTTTTTACTATTGCGCTTGTGCATGAACTTGGTGCTGTGTGATTATTGGTAATCTAGTATTATTTGAATCTATGCTCATACCATTGTTGCCTTTCTTTTAACAGGACCTCCGTTCTCAGCTTCAGGAATTGATTCCAGAACAGCAGGTATGTTATGACTCATTATTTCACTGTAATAGTTCTACTAGTGTCATTCCAATCATACCTCTTTATCTTCTTGTAAGTTCAAAGAAATTCAGGTTTTTTTTTTGTTTGTTTGTTTGTTTTTTTTTTTTTTTTGTTTTTTTTTTTTTTTGTTTTTTTTTGGCATTTTTCCAATTGTGCCTGGATGGATATATAATTTCCTTGACTGAAGAGTTTGACGCTTATGCGCATGCATGTGCTCCAGCTTCTGTCTGAAATGTGTGCTCTTCAGCTATTAATATGGTGTAGTATTTTGTTCACTTGACCATACCTCTTAATTCCTTGTTCTCTGATTTTTGTTTCAGGAGCGCCTCAAGAAAATCAAGTCACAACATGGAAAAGTTCAACTTGGAAACATCACAGTAGATATGGTAAAGATTTCTTTAGCTATTTTTATTAATGGAATAACTTTAGCTATTTTACTAATAGGAGAAATGTAGAATTATATGTCTTAAAGGAATGTGTATGGTAAATCCTGATTGAGTTTTGTCATCCCTTTGAAGGTAATTGGTGGTATGAGAGGAATGACTGGATTATTGTGGGAAACCTCATTACTTGACCCAGATGAGGTATGTGCTATTATGTGACACTATGATTTCTCTGAGTTGAAGCTGTTTCAGTCTTATCAATTCTCTGTTCTGTGCATCCCTTTTCTCAATTCTACCAGGGAATCCGCTTTAGGGGATTGTCTATACCTGAATGCCAGAAGTTACTACCTGGTGCACAGCTTGGTGGAGAGCCAATGCCTGAAGGTCTCCTGTGGCTTCTCCTAACAGGAAAGGTAAGACATTGTGGCAAATTGATAAAAATGAAAGCATTATTGCCCTGCCAATTTGGAGGGAGTAAGGGAAAGCCTAAGTTGTCTTCTTTTTGGACAATGACCCTTCATTTGTCTTCTTTTCATAAATTTATTCTTGCTTCTTAAAGACTGTAGACTGTCATGGCCAGGCTTTTGGAAAATTCTCTTAATCTCTTATCCTATGTTATTGGCTCTACAGGTGCCGTCAAAGGCACAAGCGGATTCCTTATCTCAAGAATTGAGAAGTCGTGCTACTGTTCCAGGTTTTGTGGCTTTCATTAGCTCAAATTTCTTTTCACGCTTTTGCTTTAATATCTAATGTTGATGTCTGTACTATTGTAATGACCCATGTTCTTTTAGGATAAATTATTGTTTCTTTCTTATTTCCTTCTACCTTCTGTGACTATCAGAGCAGTTATGTTCATTTATTTAACATTTTTCTTTTAAAACTTGTTGTGTGCATCAATTTAGAAAGTTGAAATGTTAAAGCTTTCTTAAGTTTATCTTCAGACATGCAACAATATTTATGTAATCCTCTTCTCTCTGGTTTCAGATCATGTGTATAAAACCATTGATGCCTTACCTGTTACGGCTCACCCAATGACTCAATTTGCAACTGGTGTCATGGCTCTTCAGGTCAAATGTCAACTACTTTGTACTATGTTCCTACTTCTATTTTGAATATTCAATTTAATTTTGAAGGTTGAATTGTTATGCTGAACATGCTTGATTGGTGTGACTTCCCTGCATAGTCAAAAAGATGCCGATACCTTTCTCTTCCTTCATATGATCACTCTGTTAAAGTTCTTTTTTTTTTTTTTTTTTTTTTTTTTTCTCTCTTTCAGGTTAACAGTGAATTTCAGAAGGCATATGAAAAGGGGATTCACAAGTCGAAGTGAGTTTTCACTTCCCAAATTTCTGATTAGAGAATTTTGTCCAATTCTTTAAAGCACTTACACTTACTTTATTTTTTAGGCTCTGGGAACCAACATACGAGGACTCCCTCAGTTTGATTGCTCAACTTCCAATTGTAGCTTCCTATGTATATCGCAGGTTAGATGGCTGTATTTAGCATTCATAATTTATATTTAGTTATTGTTTTCTTCTCCTCTTCATGTGTACCTGTCCTCACACGGGAAAGAGAGGAAAAATCTTCTTATTGTGCTTTCAAGTGTCATGATGTCTGATCAAATCTTCTAATTGCTTCTTTTATTATGTTTCACTTAAACCTTGTTTACTCTTGTGAAGGATGTACAAGAATGCCCAAGTTATAGCGAAAGATGACAACTTGGATTATGGTGCAAATTTTGCACACATGTTAGGTTATGACAGCCCTGCTGTGCATGAACTTATGAGGCTCTATATTACCATCCATACGTGAGCAATACTATTTAGTTTGATATCTGATATGTTTGGTTGAGCTGGATTTTATAGTAGGACGCATCTAACTATCCCCTGCCTTGCAGTGATCACGAAGGTGGGAATGTTAGTGCTCACACTGGTCACCTGGTAAGTTATACTATTTGAGGGTTATAAAAATCACATTTTTAAGACTTGTTTATCAATTCTTATGTGGAATTTGTAATATGCTTATATGTCTGACAGTTACATGCAGACTCTGAATTTATGCCCTAGTGTTATTGATTTCTCTTACATCACCTTCCTTTGATTACTTGCTTTTGGTACTCACTGATTAACTGCTTGATCAGGTGGCCAGTGCTCTTTCAGATCCTTACCTCTCATTTGCAGCTGCATTGAATGGTCTAGCCGGACCCCTCCATGGTTTGGCTAATCAGGTGATTTCACTGTTCCCTTTAATGTTCATTATATTTCTTTATTTTTGTAATGCATTAACATTTTTACACCTGCAAGATGATTCATTGCTTATATTGTGCTCACTTGTTTGTAATTATGACAGGAAGTGTTATTATGGATCAAATCTGTTGTAGAGGAGTGTGGGGAGAACATATCCAAAGAGCAGCTAAAGGATTACGTCTGGAAAACCTTAAACAGCGGCAAGGTAATTTACATTTGACAAATTTTTTTCTGATGTTCAAATGTTTTTTGTATCCTATTTTCTTGAACCTTAACCAAAGGCTTACTAATCTCATTGTTTCATAAGCCAATTAGCTGGAACCACCACCATCTATTGTCTGCCTTGTGCATTTCTACTTAGCATTGTCATAATTTTGCTCCTTGATCACTTCTGTTTTGTTTCAAAAGAGTGGACCTGGACCACATCCTCTCCCCATAGACTGTGCTTTCTTGGGTGTTGGGAACAGGGTTTGTGATTTTAAGGGTATCTTTCATTTTACAAGGTCAAACCTGATAAATATCTTTTCTGGTGCACTTCTTTAAATGCAGGTTGTACCTGGATTTGGGCATGGAGTTCTGCGCAAGACCGACCCTAGATATACTTGCCAAAGAGAATTTGCATTGAAGCACTTACCTGAAGATCCATTGTTTCAACTGGTTATAACTTAAGCCTTAATACTGCTGTATCCCTGTGTTGTTTTGTTATTCTTATATGATCTAACTAATGTGTTATTTGATGTGTATTTTTCTTTTGCAGGTTTCAAAGCTTTATGAAGTCGTTCCTCCTATCCTTACAGAACTTGGCAAGGTAAGCTGCTATACATGTGATACTTGTTTTTTGCTTCAACCTACATTTGTAGATTAATTTAGTGGTTTTAAGAATATACTTCTTTAGTTCTTTTGTTGACTTCATTGGCAATGCCAAAGAATTTTAGTACTTAATAGTAACATTGAGCTTTGCTAGTGATTGAAATCTGAGATGCATGTATCATTTCCCGTTTCCATGTGCTGAAAAATATTCTGATAGCCATTTAATGTTGTTATTGCATGTTAATAAAATTATTGTGCTTGTCCAGTCTGAAGTGCATCTTGTAGATATTATTATTCTGATATTGAGATCACAAAGCTCTGCCTATTATCAAATTAATTTATTATTATTAGTGTTCTGAACATGCATGTTATGAAGGGGCTTTATCAGACTGAATCATGAGTTTTGACTTTGCAGGTCAAAAACCCATGGCCAAATGTTGATGCGCACAGTGGGGTGTTATTGAACCATTACGGTTTATCTGAAGCGAGGTATTCCATACATCTTTCCTTCATAAAATTGTTCAGGCTTGTAAAATGATTCAGGCAAATTTGATAAGCTCTTTCAACTTAATTTTCTACAGATACTATACAGTCCTCTTTGGTGTATCTAGAGCTATCGGCATTTGCTCACAGGTAAATCTATACTACTAGCCCTCCTCCCACCTCTTCTCCAATAGTATCTAAACTCTAACTCTTATCCTTGTAAGTCGGCATTGAGAAACTGATAATAGTCTCCTGTTTTATTCAGCTGATATGGGATCGAGCTCTTGGATTGCCATTGGAAAGGCCAAAGAGTGTAACTATGGAGTGGCTTGAAAATTACTGCAAGAAAGCTGCTGGTGCTTGAGTTTTTCACCTGAGTATAGAATTCTGTATTTAATTTCTTAATAATAACTCCTTGGCAAAAAGCGGCCGAAAACTTCAAGGGTGCGGTTGAAGATGATCTTTTCAGTTCTTTAGCTAGATTGTACCTGTGTTGCCATAGGTGTTTTGCCATTGCCTCTAGTTTTCTACTTAAGTTGTTGCCAGCATTTTGAAACCTTTTTACTGATTCAGCATCCTGAGGTTGGTGTCTTACGAGCTGAAATAAGCATTTTGTACCATTATTATAGTGCAAAAGTAAAAATCATGATTTTTTTTCCCTTGCAGTTAATAGCATCGATGCCACTTTTGGTTCCTGAGATTATAAGAAACATTGACAGACGGGAAGATGGACTTATTCTCAAGAATATAATTAACAAAACATAATTACATACGTCCAATTTATTAGTTGAAATTTGTTAAGTGCGCAATCTTTGACGCTTAATGCCACAAAAATTAATCCAATTTATTAAGAAAAAAACCAACGAACTAAAATAATATTTTTACTACAAACTACTACTTGGAATCCTTCCCATTGGCTTCTTGATTATCATCGCTAACCGGAGCTGTAAAATTCCTCCGCTCATCTGAACTGGCAGTAATAACAGGCATCCATAGATCAGCAGTGCTGCTTAAGAGAGATTGAACCTGTGGATCAGCAGCCATGGCTGAGGAAATCATCTCATCTACGTGATCCAGCTTTGACGATAACTTATCCAACTCCTCAGCAATCTCCATCTAATTGGACAGATAAGTCAGGCATAAACCCTGAGGGAAGATGGATATACTGCAAATTTGACTAGAGTCGGGACTCACCTCATCAAGATGTGCTGATTTCGAAGGGACTTTTGTAACTTCCATCCCTAAGGCCTGTATCTTGGCACGTAACTCCACTTCCTCTTGATTAGATAGTGACTCAACCTGAAAAATGTTTGTTAAAATGTTGCTTCCCCTTGACTAAAATTCGTGCACATGCAGCAACACCTTTGGGAGAGTCCCCTTCTAAATGGAATCCAACTAAGACTCGGTTGAATTAGTCTGGATACAGATATTGGTGCAATACGAAGAAAAAAAAGAGAGTATATAACTAATCATTGCAATTGGTAAGTAAGAGCACTAGCATTGGCTATTCTAATGCCCAAGCAAGGTGCCCCTCTTTCCAATAACCAGGCCAATTAACATCAAAACTCCTTTTCCTTTAAGCTTATCGTAAACAGAATCAACAACATAAATCATATATCAAATTAGAAAACAAACTCTTAAGGCCAGAACAATGCTAACACCAAATCTCAGTACACGCTAATATTCATTTTTCACACCGCATGCCAAACCCATCCACATCATTTGCCATCTGGAAATTCACCCCACAACAGACATTTCCCAAGGTTCATTCACAAATACCTTCCATCCTAGAGGTGATATTAGCTTGGGAAGAAAATGAGAAGCTTCTAGTTTGCTGAAACAATGATCACTTGCTCAGGAGAAAGAGTCCAGGATCAAAACACCCATTTTAAGTCATAGTTTATATACCGAATTATATGCCCTATGGCCCCGACCTACCATCAGCTACCAAACCTCAAGCAATCCAGTCGTTAATCCCTAAACCCAAAATCAAAACAAAAATGCAATAAGGGTAGTGTAGCCTTATCACCTTATGCAAGAAGGAAATGACAACAATAAAGCATTTCCCATAGTCAACTATTATGCTGTTTCATGCTACATTGCTACCTATCCTGAACAATCTACAACTAAGATATTCCTTCCAATATCAAGGTTTGGATAGGGAAAGGCTGGACAATGGAGCCATATACATAGTAAATCTAGAATGTTAACATTTCCAATTTACACCACAAATTCAACAGCTAAGGATTCAAACATTATTACTATGAAAGTTTTGCCTGCCATTGCACCTTCTTTCATGCTAGCAATCTGTCCAAATTCACCCTGGACCTCTGACCTCGATAGCTTAAAATTTGGATGTTTCTAAAGTCCCCTAATCACACTGACCGGTTTGGTGGAAAATCAAGCGGAAAATAAGATTTAGCATAGTAATTTAATCATTTAATCTATAAAAGCTCAATCTAAGAACATCATTGGCATTTAGCAATAGTGAATGAGGAAATTTTTTCCATCATATATCAAGGAAAATGAGCTTGAACAACGAAATTAAATAAAAACCTATAAAGAGATCCAGGATTTTATGATCTACCTCAAAGCTACAGAAAACGATGAAAGACGAAGAAAATTCATAGATTTTCAGCAATATATATGCATGTATGTGTCTGACATACCTGCTGGAGAAGATTTGTTAAGAGACCAAAGAGTTGAGCGTCAGCCGTCGCTGTCGACGGCGCCGATGGTGGCGGAAACTTTCCTTCCTCGGCCATTCCCGGAGATATTTTCGTTTCCAGCTGCGGCATACGGAGTAAAATTATACAAAATTATATTTATAATAATCTACGTCATAAATGCTAGCCCAATTTGAGGCCCATTCCCTAATTGCTAATGGGCTGAAACCGATGTACTCCGTCAGTATTTTGGGTTCAAAACTAGCCCAATTATGTGCAACCTTGTGCACCATGCATGGTGCACACGGTTGCGAACGACGCCGTTTCACTTTGGTGGAGTAACGGTGGCGTTAGTGGCACCGTTTAACTCCACCAATCAATTTATTTTTTTTTACTCCACCAATATGAATATATAGTTTATTCATTCTAAATACACAGTATCAGTAACCGATGTGGATATATAGTTCACTAATTTTAGATATATAGTTAACTAATTCTGGATATATAGTTTATTAATTATGGATATGTAGTTCATTAATTCTGGATGTGAATATATAATTAACTAATTCTGGATATATAGTTCACTAATTCTGAATATATAGTTCATTAAGTATGGATATATAATTCATTAATTCTGGATATAAAGTTCACTAATTCTGAATTTATAGTTCATTAATTTTGAATATATAGTTTATTCATTTTGAATACACAGACACAACGAACTGTCATAAACCAACAGATAGTACTAGTAACATGTGTGGATATATAGTTCACTAATTCTGAATATATAGTTCAAATTAATTCAACATAACGCCGTTAACGACAATCGACAATGTTTTTTTTTTTTTTTTTTTTTTTTTTTTTTAAAGAGTCGGACAACATCATTTTTAATCAATTAACTATGCAATCATTATGGCAAATTTTTATGTAGACAACGGTGCATAGAATATTGATTGAATCATTATATCATTGATTATAGTTTATTTTACAAGATCAAAGTCAACTATTGACATAATGTATATTTTTTAATATATTAAATATATATTTTTAATAAATTAAAACTTCATTTTTAAATGTACATTATTTATGTACTAAATATATATTATTTAGTAACATATCAAATAATGCATTTTCAGTATATTAAAAATTAACATTTTTTCCTAATTTACAATATAATTTGCCTGTGATATAACATAACCAATAAACTATCCTTCCCCAACTTGTATTTATATTAAAATAATATTTGCAGATTTCTAGTCACTCAAAATAAAGTTATAAATTAAAAATTATATAATTAATTAATTATAAAGATTAATAATAACTATAAAAAATGCAAATAAATAGTAACTTTTAAGTTGTAACTTATTATAATAAAAAAAATGTGTGTGTATGGTCTAGATTAGGTGAAAAGAGACATTAATGTAAAAAAATATGATGAGATATGAGTCGTTGATCTGTTAAGATCAACAACTCTAAAAAATGAAAACATTTTTCAAACTTTATAGTATAAGCATATACATTTGTAATATAAAATCTATGCACTTTATGGTATATATATATGCATTTTCAAATATTAATTTAGAAAAAATACAGTGACATATTTGTAAATATCTTAAAAATAATATTACTCTTTACATTTGTAGTACAAAACCTATGCAATATATATGTGCACCTCGAAGTTATAAAATTTGACTAAAAATGTCATCGCATTTTTTTAAAAAAAAATCCATTTTATTCAATAGCGTTGATATAGACCACATCAAAGGCTAAAATTTCAAAACTAAAGACATTTTAAAAATAAAAACTTGATTATTTTATTATTTTATTTTTTTATTTTAATTTTTGGATATAGGCTAGTATGAGCTTACGTTTTTTTATTGTTTGACTCGATGCATCCTAACCCGACCAAAATAAAGAAATTACGAAAGAACTTATTTTGTGAAGATGAAGATGATGAAATATTTGATGAGTGCATTGAGATGGAGACTTTGAGTGGAGAAGAAGAAAGTGTTAAAATTCAAAGAAATGGTGGCAAAGGAACACAACATTGAAAGTTGTCCATTGTAAGAAAAAGTGAAGAAAAGTGTAGTTAGTAGAATGCAAGGCTTGAACGAGGAAATCCATTAATAGGGTTCGTTGGGAACTCTATAAGAGTTTTTGAATCAGGAGGGGTTAATGGTTTTGTGAGTATTGGCCCAAATTGATGGATATGGGCAAATTATTTTCGTGTATTGCGGTGCATAATCGATTATGTACCGAGTTTCAAAACGACGTCGTTTTGTTTAATAAAAAGAAACGGCACCCGTTTCGCGCCGTTCCGCAAAAAGTAACTGTATTATTCAATTTCATTTTGTATACATTGCAGTTTCAGTTCAACACAACTACAGTTTCATTTTGATATAACTACAGTTTCATTTCGATATAACTACAGTTTCATTCGATATTTATACACTCAAATATGTGAAAATGTTATTTAATTTTATTTTATATACACTATAGTTTCATTAAAACACAACTACATGATCATTTAGATATAACTACAGCTTCATTGCACACGTACTATACACTCAAATATATGAAATGTTATTCAGTTTTATTTTATATTCACTGCAGTTTCATTTCACCACAACTACAGTATCATTTTGATATAACTGCAGTTTCATTTGATAATATAAAAATAATACGTGAGGCAGTGACAGTTTAATTAGATACATTGTAGTGTCAGTTTAGATACACTGTATAGTAATTTCAGCGGGTAATAATTAACACATAAAAAGTGCACTCCGTTAACAATAATGGCGCTATTTCTTTAAGTAAAGAAACGACGCGTGCACCGCGGTCCACATTATAACAACGGGACGGATATGCATATTTAAGAACTCTCACTTTTTATTGGTAAATGACAAAGATCTAAGATTTTCCTTGCCAGATGGGAAATGTCAAGAAGATGAAAGGCCTGAAGCTCAAGAAACTAAAAGGAAATTGTGTGCTAGTGCATGCCATGCAATAAAGTCAAGATGAGCTGATAAAAGAAAGAAAGAAAGACCCTTCCAGTAACCTATTTACTTTGGAATATGATTTCCTAATATGTCTCTTTCTAACATGTTCTAACAAACAAAAATGTCCCTTTCTCAGTTCACTTTTGCTACGCAACTAACGATAAGGTTAATGGATAATAATATATACACCATTAATTGCGTGTATTCCATTCACTTTGATCTATGTATGTGTCATCTAAGTGATAACATTGCTTTTTTTTTTTTTTTGGGATAAGGGTCAAATAGGCCCTCTAAGTATAATCAAAAGAGCAATTAGATCCTCAATCTATAAAAAGCTCCAATTGAACCCTTTAACTTGTCAAATTAGTGCAATTCACCCATTTTACGTGTAACCTTCAGGTTAATGCTGACATAAGCAGCCACGTGGCAGCCATGTGGATATTTTTTTTTTTGGATTTTTTTTTAAAAATCTACCTGTAAAGTTATAAGTAAAGCTAAATAAGTAAAATAAAACACTAAAATAATTCAGTAATCCCTAATCCTAATACATTGTACGTCTTCCATTTTGCGACTCACTGTTCGGATTAGGGAGAAAAGAAGAATTGGGATTAGGGAAAAAGATGGCCAAGTCGACATACAGAATGTGTGAAATTAAGATTATGGATTACTGTATTAGTTTAGGGTTTTATTTTACTTATTTAGTTTTAGTTTTAATAATAATAATAATAATAATAATAATAATAATAATAATAATAATAATAATAATAATAATAATAATAAACATTATAGCTTTACAGGTAGATTTTTTTTTAAATCCACATGGCTGCCACGTGGCTGCTTATGTCAGCATTAACTTGAAGGTTATTGGTAAAATGGGTGAATTGCACTAATTTAACAAGTTAAAGGGCTCAATTGGAGCTTTTTATAGATTGAGGGTCTAATTGCTCTTTTGGTTATACTTTGAGGGCCTATTTGACCCTTATCCTTTTTTTTTTTTTTTTTTTTTTTTTTTTTTTTTTAATATTGTCTCGAATCTAAACTTTATAACTACATACAATATCAAATAAAGTATTATCTTGTATTAGATTTTAATAAAAGTTAAAAATAAATCTTGAATACTATACATTGAGATTTCTAATCAAAATAGTGCATTTTTATGTATATGGGATTTATAGTATATATTAAAAATGCACTATGTAGTATGCTAGATATAAGAGAATAGTGGCATTTTTTGTAGATAAGTTTTAAAAAAAAAAAATTAAAAAACAATCCGAGATATATGTGTGACAGTATTTTACTAAAAGAGAATAGTGGCATTTTATGTATGAGATTTTTATCTTTTTTTTTTTTTGTTGTTGTTGATATTATAACATTATTATTATTATATTTTTGTCTGTGTGATAATGGGTTTAATCAATCCGATAAATTAGTACGTAAATGTCACAAATATGGTGTTTGTTGAAGTTGAATAATATGAGATTATATATGGTCTACTAATATTATTAACTTAAAGTGTTAAAAAGATTTTAGTACAATTACTATTTACTTTGGAGATGACAAAGTAACAATACAAATAGAGTTAATTATAGATCTAGTAACTATATGTGTGTGTGCGCGCGCGTGCATGCGTGTGTGTGTATGTGACTATTGCTTTTCGTGCGATCGTACAACTTTGCACTATTATGTGTACACAAATGCTGCATTACGTGTTTATAAAAAGTTAGTAAGTTACTATATATATGTGTGTGTATTATGTTTAAATTGTAATATTATATACTATTTTATTAAATAAAGCATCATAAAATTACTTCGAAAGGGATGATGGAGTGGGTAAAATATAATTTTCATTAAAAAAAAAATCATAAATTCGAGTCATTCCTATACATTATATTTTTGAAGTTTGAGATAAAATAGAATGTGATTTACACTTGTAAATAGTGTGGCCACAAATTTTCATTATCAAAAAAACATCATAAAAGTTTGCTAGGCTCCTAAGTCCTAAGTACACACGTAAATAACGTACTTCATTGCTGTTGTTGTCGCCTCGCAATTCGCAATACAATGGTAAATTGGTAATGGGTGCATGCATGAGCCATGAAAAGCTATTTATTGGAATTATTCCTTACTTTGTTGTGCAGCAAACTTGCAAATATTCTCTCTCTCTTTTTAATTAAAAAAATCATGTAAGTATATATATATATATATATATATATATATATATATATATATATATATCTTCTAAAAACATAATAAGTATGAATGAATGTTATACCCCTGATTTATGTCCGTTTTTTCGGTTAAGTTTTTTTGTACATTATGCTATAAAGGTTGTACATTAAAATGTTTTGGACAAACATACCCCTACCGTTATAACTTCCGTTATCTTTTCCATTATTGTTACCATGCACATGCATCCACCATATATTTTCTTATCTTCCTCATTAATAATAATATATACACATTATATATTTGAGTTATATGTTAATTATTACATAAAATATAAATATCAAATTTATAAAAATAATTTAAATTATTATTATTATTATTTAGAATAATTTAAATATCTAAAATCTAAATAAATTTAAAATTTTAATATAATGTATTAATATTGGGCACTTATTTTTTGCGCATCGCGCATAAAAAATACTAGTATATATATATATATATATATATATATATATATATATATATATATATATATATATATATATAGGGAATGGATTAGGTGCGAGAATAGCTTCCCGTGCGGTTGTGCAGTTAGACGCACATTAAGCATTAAACTGATGATGTACTTTAAGTACACAACACATGCACATTAAGCACACAAACAAATAAAACACCTTAAGAATACAAATCACGCACCTTAAGAACATCAACCACGCACCTTAAACACATAACAAAACAACTTAAGAACACAAATCACGCGCCTAAGGTTTTAAAAATGGTTCACTTTAAGTTTCACATAACTGACGCATCTTAAGCATACAAATCACGCACCTTAAGATGAAAACAACGCACATTAAGAAGGAAACTCACGCACATAAATTTCAGCAACTACTCACATTAAGCACAGACTCACACACCTTTATAAACACAAAATTCACGCACCTTAAGACAAAATCCACGCACCTTAAGCACAAAACACACGCACCTTAAGCACAAAACTCACTCACCTTAAGTTTCAACAACTACTACTATTAAGTACACAACCCACGCACCTTAAGCACAAATCTCACGCACCTTAAGCACAGATTCACGCACCTTATATACAAAACTCACACACCTTACTTACAAAAATCATGCATCTTACATTTGACCTAAATGTAAAAAAATTACCAAAATGCTACCGCATTTTTTATTTAACTTTGGTAATCTAAACGTTGATTTTAGCAAAATCAATGATTCTCTTTTCACCACACAACCGCACCTAACACCTTAAATGTTGTGTCGTGGAATAACCATCCCATAAAAGCGAATTCGCTGTTACTAGTGCAGGATCACAACAACGACGTCGCCCCTGAAGGTTAACACAACAATCCCCATTTCCGTACACCTAAAACATGAATTGGATCATACACAACTTCTCATAGTAGGAAATTAAATATGACAAATGAGACATCAGACAATATTTGTATGTATGTCTAAACTCTATAATATATAGTAGAGGTCACACAATTATTAATTTATGACAACATACCACCTAACAAATCATGATTACTTATCAAATTGAGGTAAGGATTAAATTACCAAGATATTTTAAAATCACATCAAATTTTCAATTGAATTGCATTTTCCTCACACCGGGTACATGTACTCTACTATATTACTCAAATTCTACCCAAATTGATTTCGATCAAACCCGATTAGCCACTACACATGTTACTACATTTAATAGTATTATTTGAGATAATTAACACCTTCATGAATAATTTACAATTATACAATAAAGTAAATATAGTGTCTAAGTTATCACAACAACTAATTAATTATACATACATGTTTTTATTTCTATTAAAACTTTACAAATATCGACTTTTATATCATTTATATTCAAATTGTTGGTGCGTATCACTTAGTATTAAACAGGAAATACAATATAATGATAATTTTTGTGTGTGGATATAATAGATTAATAATGGTGGATTCAAGCATATAATTCAGCAGGTATTGACAAAGAGCAGATTTTTACAAATATTTTAAAATGTTATTTTGGATGATGACGAAAACTCACCATCATTATTCAAGAGTATACAAAGGTAAATCATATTAGAAAGAGTCCGTGTATTATTTATTTATTTATTTTAAATATTACATTCCCATACTCATCCATAATTTGGCTCATCGTTTTTTGAATGAAGACAACTTAGAAAATATTTTTTGAAAATAATTTTTTCACAAAATGATTCATTTTTTTGGAAACTATTTGATTTTTTTTTTATTTGGCTAAAAGTTAAGAAATTGTATTTTTTTTTTTCTGTTTGGTTCATTTGATCATTTCCCTAAAAAGAACATATTATTTGTTATAATAATAATAATAAGTGGTGTGGTTGTGATGGGTGGTGGTAGTGGTGGTGGTTTAGTGTAGTGGTAATAACAATAATAATGTAGAGACTACTAACGTGAAAGTATATGAGAGAGAAGATAAAGACGGAAAAATACATAACCCAAAAAAATGTCTTCCGACTAAAAATTTAGTATGACATTTTTCGCCAAAATAGAGTATTTTTTTTATTGACCAGAGTAAATATTTTCTTTTGACTTTATTTTCATTGAATACTAAGCATGGAGAAATTTTAAAAACAACTTATAGAAATTATTTCATAAGTTTCCAAACAGACCTTAAGTGTGGTGGTTATAATTTACTATCAATTAGTCAAAAAGTAATACTTTCTGACGTAAACTGGTGTAAAAATATTTGGGATATTTTAACTGAACTCGTTGTATAAAATATTTTTAGTGTGATTTATCTTTTTTTGTATAATTTGTGATATTATTATTAAATTACTGAGTGCACATTCTTAAACAGTGACAAGTTGACAATCAAAAAGTTCTTAACATGATAATTAAAAAATATTTTTAAGGGAAAATGACACTTTTTCCCCCTTTGTTATATACTTATAGCACTTTTTCCTCCTAAATTATTTAAGTGGCAGTTTTTCCCCCTGATATATTAAATGGACATATTTACCCTTAAAATAAATATTTCATTTATTTTTCTTCTCCAACAAATTATAACCACGATTTGAAAAAATAAAATACATTAAGTGTTAAATTTAGAATATTTTAAAAATAAAAAAATAAAATTTTAAAAGAAAGTTTGAACCAACCGTTCAAATTGGATCCAAAATCGTGAACCGACAGTTCAAAATAAAACTCAAATCGCGATTATATATACTTATATGTGAGAGTCAATATAAATGCGGAAAAAAACATACACTATTTGCAAATATTATAATTCTAATTTAAGCTATTGCTAGTAGTTGTTCCGATTTGAATCTCCGGTTCACGATTCAGGATCCATTTTTTTTTCCAGTTCACGATTTTAATAAACGGAAACCCAAACATTGTGTTATGTTATAAATCATAACCGAAATTTTTAATTTGATTGCTATAGTGTTTGGTTCAGTTCGAACCGAACCGTGGTCATCCCTACGTATAAGCAATAATTTGTTGAAGAAGAGAAATAAATAAAATATTTGTTTTAAGGGTAGAAATGTCCATTTAATATTATCAGGGGGGAAAACTGCCACTTCTATAATAATTGAGGGAGCAAATGTGAGTGCATGAATAACTTAGGGGGAAAAAGTACTATAAACATATAACACAGGGGGAAAAAGTGCCGTTTTCCCTATTTTTAATTTAATAATTATTGTGTCGCGCTAGAAAGATATAGAGTATTATTATTATTATTTTTTTTTTTGAATACCACTGATTTAAACTTATGACCTCTTACTTGAAAGAGTCATTTTGTACTAAGTAGATCATAAGATCATTGACGTTTTTACTTCTAAATAATAAAATTGGCAAAACGTCTTCTTCATCGAAACGCTTGGTATCATTGTATGCAACCAACGTGGCATTTCAGAGTAATTTAATATTTATTTACGTTTGGTACCTGTCCCGCGTTTTCCTTCTCAATTTCTCATTTCATTTTATTCCGCCCACTTTTTTAGTTGTTACCTCAGCACCATTATTTTTTCATGAAGTAAAATGATAAAATTATTTGTTAATTTTTTCAATTAATTAATTGCGCAATAAAGTTGCAGTTAAATAATTAACGAATTATAATGTGACACATGAATATATAGAAATTCGTAGAGTCGAATATTCAAGTAATTCTATCTTATTTACCTTAATTAAGGAGTGAGACTGTGAGTGTTAGTAGAACAAACTTCTAGTCGCTTAAGCTTACTTTTTTTTTTTTTTTTTCATATTTATTCTAGGAATATTTAAGAGCATTTTACTTGCTTTATCACTTTGTCCGGTGCTTCTTCTTCAATCTTCAGCTCTTCATTGTTGCTTAATCTCTCTGTTTCGCACCCTAATCAGTGGTCTGGTTAATCTCAGCATTTATTTCTCAGGTAATTATCTACACTAACACGCACGCTGTTTCGCGGTTGTTGAATTCATTTACTTTATGGTGTGTGAACAGTAGACTGAAAGTTTGTTCGATTCTAGTACGTACTTTGTAGAAGACTAGAAGTCTTGCAGGCTGCAGCAGAGTGTAGACGCGATTTGCGATCATCATGTAGCTCCAGCACACTGACTTCAATTGAGGTATGCTGATCCTCGTGTAATTTTCTGCTTTAATTTTCTGGAAATTAGTCTGTTTCGCGCGGAATTATGGGTGATCGTAGGGAAAATGGTATTGAGAAGACGAAATGACAGGAAAGGAAGTAAAGTTGGATTTAGTTTAAGGCCTGTAGGGCTGTAATTTTTGTCTGCGGGAGTTTTTTTTTTTGAGAACTAGAAAGGAAACGAAGGGTTTGAAGTTTGAAGTGAAGCATACTTTATGAGTTTGAGTTTTGCTTCTTCAGTGTAGAGGGACTAGAATTGTGTGTGTATGTGCGTGCTTTTTTTTATTATTATTTTTTTTTGGTTTTGAGAACTAGAAAGTAAACGAAGGGTTTGAAGTGAAGCGTACTGTATGAGTTTGAATTTTGCTTCTTCAGTGAAGAGGGACTAGAATTGTGTGTGTGTGTGTGTGTGTTTTTTTTTTTTTTTTGTTTTTTTGTTTTTTTAAAATTTTTATTTTATCTCGCTGCTGCTGCTGTCTTTCTTGGGTTTGGAGTTGGGTTTAAATGATGTGTATATTGTGTTTTTCTTTGCTCTAAATGCTTTTGGGGAGTGATTCTGTGATTTGGGTTTGCTGCTTTCATTTCTAGCAGAAGAAATGAAGGTTAGAGAAAGGAAAGGAGAGGAAAGGAGAAAGGGGAGGTGGGGGAATCTATTCTGGAACATTGTAATGCTTTTCTGGAGCCATTTGATCCAGTGAAGTGGTTTTCTTTCCTTATTTTGAATTTATAAATATTAGTGTTTTAGGTGTGTACTACCACTCTTTTTTTTTTTCCTAGAATGAATTAGAGGCTTCAATTTTGTTGAGATCAAACTGTTCTATGGTGAGTGTTTTTCAGTTGCAAGTGAATGCTCCTGTAAAGGGGTCTTGACAGGTGAACTAGAGGGGGTTGGTATACAGCTTGTGGTGGTATATTTGCAAGGGAAAATGGCTTACCAAAGAAGGGGGTCAGATCTGCAACAGCAAAGGCGGATTATGAGGACACAGACTGCCGGCAATCTCGGGGAGTCCATGATGGACAGTGAAGTGGTACCATCATCTCTGGTGGAAATTGCCCCAATTCTACGTGTTGCCAATGAGGTCGAACCCAGCAACCCAAGGGTTGCTTACCTCTGTGAGTGCTCCTTCTGGATTAGTATTGCTTTTTAGTGTATCACATAGTTGCTAGATTGCATGATGTAGAAGAATTCACAGTTTTTGACTGAATATTTTTTCATTTTGGTTGCAATGTTTATATTTGCGTAGTCTTGAATTATGTTTATGATACATTTCTATGAAGAAAGTAATAGCAGTTTGATCAGAACATTGGTGTATAGTGATTAATTGTACCAGTGTTTCATTTTTGGACTATGTTCTATTTTTCTTGTAATGCCACAAAGGCCATAGGTGCCTTAAGGTGCTCGTGTTCTATTTTATAAAAACAGTGTTCTGACGAGCATTGGTTCATTGGCAGGAGTGTAAATGCTAGATATTTCTTAAAAGTCATCTGCCTGTACCATTTTCATATATCAATGCATTCAAATTCATAATAATTAAGAAAAACAGATTGTTCTTGCTTGCAGTGTCTATTTCAAAGTAACATGTGTTTGTATGTACTGTGTGATTTTTTATTTTGTGATTCTGTATATCTGCTCTTAACTTGCTTAGTTAGCAGGGCTGAAACCTTATAAAGTTCCACTTACCCCTTGTTTGAGCTTACAATGAGTTTTGATTCTGATTTAATTTTCATATTCGCAAATTGGACTCAGGTAGGTTTTATGCTTTTGAGAAAGCTCATCGATTAGATCCAACATCAAGTGGACGTGGAGTTCGCCAGTTCAAAACTGCCCTTCTTCAGAGGCTGGAAAGAGTAATTTCAGATTATTTTGCTGCTATTACTTTCCTTACCATGTTGTTGTTTCAAGCATTATGTTTGACTCTGGTTCATGTGACTGCTGAGTTGAACAAAGTCAGAGCTAAATGAGGCTCTTAAGAAATTAGGAGCGTAAAATTTGTCGTGACTTATTTCTTGTTGATTGATTTGGAAGCAATATACTGTTTAACTGTCATTAGCTTTTAAATTTATCCAGGAAAATGAATCAACTTTAGCAGGAAGGACAAAAAGTGATGCTCGTGAAATGCAGAGTTTTTATCAACATTACTACAGGAAGTATATTCAAGCTCTACAGAATGCAGCTGATAAAGCTGATCGGTAATAACCATGTGGTTACAGATTTTTGTAATTTACTCTATTGTTCGATCTTCACATGATGAACCTTATTTTCTTATTATTTATTTGTTTGGGTGTATCCCACTATACAGTGTGAGGCTTACAAAGGCATACCAAACTGCTGCTGTGCTTTTTGAGGTCTTGAAGGCTGTTAATCTGACAGAATCTGTTGAAGTGGCTGATGAGGTAGTCACTGAAACCTTTCCTTGTGAATTTAGTGCTTTGATTATTTCAACAAAGTTTATTGCCTCTTGTAAGGTCTGGTAACTTTTTCCATTGTATGACTTCCTCTTGTAAGTTCTGGTAACTTGTTCCATTGCATGACTTTTTACTGCTGCAAGTATTTATGTCGTTAATCATATGTTGGTCAGGTCCTTTCCCTTTATGTTCCTTTAATGCCTAGACTTATATCTGTAGATTTTGGAAGCTCAAGCGAAGGTTGCTGAAAAGACAAAGACACTGGTGCATTATAATATACTTCCACTTGATCCTGAAAGTTCAAATCAAGCAATTATGAGATACCCTGAGGTTGTCTCTAGTTTATATTCTTTTAGTCTTGATTTTTTGTTGATTCTAGTTTCCTCCATGTTCTAATATTGTTTACATTGATAGATCCAAGCATCTGTGGCTGCTCTACGTAATACAAGGGGTCTACCATGGCTGAAGGGCCATAAGAAGAAAGTAGATGAAGATATTCTAGATTGGCTTCAATCTATGTTTGGTTTTCAGGTTTTAGTGCTTGTTGCTGGGATTATCTAGGCTTAATGGGAAATTCAAGCTACATATTTGTCTAAATAACTCTGAATTTTTTGCCTTTTCCATTTCTGTTGATCTACATGCAGAAAGATAATGTTGCAAATCAAAGAGAACATCTGATTTTATTGCTGGCAAATGTGCATATTAGACAATTTCCGAAACCTGATCATCAACAACCTAAGGTTTGTGTGTTCCATTAAACTCAGCTTTGTGTATAGTGAAATGCCATCTAATGACTTAAAATTGCATCACTGTTATTAGTTGGATGACCGTGCACTTACAGAAGTCATGAAGAAGCTATTTAAAAACTACAAAAGATGGTGCGAGTACCTTAACCGCAAGAGTAGTCTCTGGTGAGTTTAGTTTTCATGTTTATACTTTATACGTATTAGCAGGAATGTTTTGGCCTGATACTGCCTTCTGTAACATCCACACCCCCCCCCCCCCCCCCCCCCCCCCAGGGGATCATAATTCAAGCACTGATTTTTGAAAAGTCTGTGATGTAATATTTTTGTTCATTATGCTTGGCATTTGCTTGCAGGTTGCCAACAATCCAACAAGAAGTGCAGCAAAGAAAATTGCTTTACATGGGTCTATATCTTCTTATCTGGGGGGAAGCTGCAAATTTAAGATTCATGCCAGAATGTTTATGCTATATTTATCATCATGTATGTATTAAATTCTGGGTATTTGTCTAAAAACAAAACAGAAATATATTTGCATATTTTTGATAAATTTTAAAAGTCTAATATTTTGTTATTACTGTTTTGGTCTTGCTTTGCATAAAAGTTTCCGTTATTGTATTTCCATTTCTTGTAGTGATGCAACAGATCTATGCAGTGCCAAATTTGTTTCTTTTTTTCCTTTTTTTTTTTTTTTTTTGGCCACAGCTAGTTTGTTAAAGGAAATGTTAATTTTTGAATTGCAATTTTATGTAGGAGCACATGCGTAAATGCTTCAAACTCCACTGTTGTTTCTTTTAACTAGAAAATGATTATATTTTGGAAACATGATTCAGTAATGTTAACATCAGGTTATTTTTACCTCTAAAAACTTGCGATCTTTTCACTAGGTTAACCATTTCATTTGTTATATTATAAGAATTTGATGGGTTTGGTTCTCATATGTTTTCAACTGAGGACATCCAGGCAGAATATGTGGAACTAGAAGCTTAGTTTTCTCTATGGTCCTGCTCCATTTTCTGTGTACTGTATTAGGTGTTTCATTTACTATAATTTTCAGGTACATTAAATATTTTTCATCTCAACCTTGCAGATGGCATTTGAACTGTATGGTATGTTGGCAGGAAGCGTTAGTCCTGTGACTGGTGAGACTGTCAAACCTGCCTATGGGGGTGATGATGAGGCTTTTTTGACAAAAGTGGTTACTCCTATCTACAACACAATAGCAAAGGTATTATGTTGCAACTTATTTCCTCAATTGTTGCACACTAAGGCACAAGCTGGCTTGGATTGATTAAAAACATATTATATAATTACTGTTGGGATGAGGAAGATATTTGTATCTTTTGTTTCTTCTGTTTGTTGTTATTTTTACTATGTATGATTTTGTTTTTGAGGACCTCTTGCCCTCTATGATGTAATTTTCTCTATCACTTTTGAAATCTTCTTTTGGAAAGGAAATTTCATTCAACTAAGATCCGAAAACAACGAGTTATAAAATCTTCTTATTATAAAGAAAAGTTAAAATATCCTTCCTGAGGGCATGGGAATATCTTAATGATAGTGGGATTTATTTTTTCTTTTAATCACAAAGGAAGCTAAAAGGAGTGGAGATGGAAGATCAAAGCATTCTAAATGGAGGAATTATGATGACTTGAATGAGTACTTCTGGTAGAATTTTCTTTGCATCTTCCATTTGTACTTAAACTCCACTTAGTTTCCAAAACATTAGATTCATATTTAGCATAGTAGTGCAGGTCGGAGAATTGCTTTAGATTAGGTTGGCCAATGCGTCTTGATGCTGATTTCTTCTGCCTTCCTGTTGAACGGTTACGAGATCTAGTAAGTAATATCATATACTCTTCCATAGTTTGATATGCATTACTGTCTGCCAGTTTCCTTCTCTTTAATCAGGTTAGCCTAGCTGGTTTGATGAAATCAATATATACCTGATTAATGCACCCTGTAAGCCCCAATTAATGTGTCTTGAAAGAAACAAAAATTTCAAAATAGAGTTCATGATGGTAATTCATTCAAGTTCTCTGTATTTTCCATTTCATAAGTTCAATGGTTGTACATGCCACAATTCTAATATTTGAAAATGTGTAAAATAAGCTTTCATTTGTCAAACTGATATTTCTACATTTAGGAAGGATAATTTTACAGTAGTCTTCCTCCTACACACTGTGATGGAAGTTTTCCTTGTATCGACTTTTAAAGTTCAAATGTCCTTATGATTGTATTATTTGCTCAACTTTTGACTATGCAGTTTGATTTGGAAAATTACACTTAGTCACACCCAGGTCAATTCAGCCATTAATGTTCTGTATCTGGATATTGATCATATGCAGGAAACTGAATCAGTTAAGAATAAACGGTGGATGGGGAAAATCAACTTTGTTGAGATACGCTCATTTTGCCACATTTTTAGGAGTTTTGATAGAATGTGGGGGTTTTACATTCTGTCTTTACAGGTTGGTCTTTGTGTGTTTGTGATTTTTCTTTTACCTTCATCCCTGTTCTGTTTGTTATTCCTGTGGATTTTTATGTGGTACTCTAAATTCTCTGCTGAAGGCAATGATTATTATTGCATGGAATGGATCCGGTGCACCGAGTTCTATATTTGAGGGAGAAGTGTTCAAGAAAGTGTTGAGCATCTTTATAACAGCTTCAGTATTAAAACTAGCTCAAGGTGATTTTTCTCTTAAGACATGTTATCTTGTTCCTATTTTTTAACCCAATTGAATATGAAGATTGTTTACTTTTATGTCACCCTTTGTATAAATTTTTTGCGTGCAGCTATTGTTGACATAATCATGAGTTGGAAAGCAAGACAAAGCATGTCAATCTATGTCAAGCTAAGATACATTCTGAAAGCTGTCTCTGCAGCAGCGTGGGTCATAATATTGCCAGTAACTTATGCATATAGTTGGAAAAATCCTCCTTCATTTGCACAGACAATAAAGAGCTGGTTTGGCAACAGTCCAAGTTCGCCTTCTTTGTTCTTCATTGCAGTTCTGTTTTACTTGTCCCCAAACATGCTCTCTGCATTGTTGTTTCTATTTCCTTTTATACGCCGTAATCTTGAGAGGTCAGAGTATAAGATTGCGAGGCTTGTAATGTGGTGGTCCCAGGTACAGAACCATCATTATGTATTTTATTGCAATTTCTTTTTCCTGCTTCTGACCCTCTTCATATTTCTTTTCCCCTATTTGGTTATGTTTTGATTGCAGCCTCGGCTTTATGTTGGAAGGGGAATGCATGATGACACATTTTCACTGGTCAAGTATGCTATTGGTTTGAATTCTTATCGAAATGAGCTTACTTGGCTTGTATGCTTGTTTTAGTTAATTATAATGTTAACAATTTTCAGATACACACTCTTTTGGGTTCTCCTCATGGCATCAAAGTTGGCATTCAGTTTCTTTGTTGAGGTGACATCCTCAATCCTTCCAATGTTATTATGATTGATATTTGATAGCAGTAGTGTGTGAGACTCTTGTGATGTGCTTCAGTAACCGTGATAGTAATCATTGCCCCAAACAGAAGTACAATATTTTAAAGCTTTTAACGTTCTTCTTTCTTGATGCACTCAAGGTCTTTATAAGCATGAAAAACGGGATAAGACCATATCAGAAATAACATTTATTATAGCCAGATATAAATTGCGCTTATGGAAGACAATTTGGAAAAAAATTGATTTAGTTGGTATGAACATGTGAAACAGAGACCATGGATGCAAAGACTAGGAAAGATTGATAACCTGGTAGGAATAAGATATAGGAGTGGGAGGGCAGGCTGCAACTTAATTAGAGAATAGAGATAAGTTAACCTTTGTTAAGAGTCCCACATTGATAAAATAAGAGAGAAAATATGGGTTTATAAGGCCATGAGTTAGACTAGTTAATTGGTTATATTTAATCTTTTAGTGCGGTTTGGCCAATGTGCATTATAGCCCAATTGAGTGACTCTATCCCAATCTTAGTTTATAACAACCTTAATGGCTCATACCGAAGTTAGTGCGTGATAGTTCTTGATGGAGACAGAACTCACATAGAAAAAGCCAACTAGATTGGGACTAAGGTTTATTTGAGTTCAGTTATGCACTTATGTAACCTTTCTGAGTTTCTGGTATCAAATACTATGTTTATCCAATATAATCAGTCAATCTCTTCTGCAGAAGGCTCTGGTCCAATCAATAAACAACTCTTATAAATGTTGTATCATCGTCATTGTTATGAATAAAATTATTTCATTTATCAGAAAATATATGAGCAGCATGCATCCCCTTTGGAAAAACTGATATGTTTAAAATTTATATTCCTGCAGATAAAGCCTTCCAAAAATTGACATGTTATATTCTTTTATATTCTTGCAGATAAAACCTCTTGTAGGTCCTACTAAAGAAATCATGCAGGTTCACATACAAAGATACCAGTGGCATGAGTTCTTCCCCCGAGGTAATCAGTCTTGTATTCTTTTGTATATGTTATTACTGGTGAAAAGATACTAAGTGTATATGATCTTTCCTTTGCAGCAAAGAAAAACATTGGTGTTGTGATTGCACTATGGGCTCCTATTATTCTTGTATGTGCTATCTCATTTATGCAGTTTCTTCCTTTTGCTTATTCATATCTCTAACGAAAGATTATTTCCAGGTCTACTTCATGGACACTCAGATTTGGTATGCAATTTTCTCTACAATATTTGGCGGTATATATGGTGCATTCCGCCGTCTGGGAGAGGTTGGTGGATCTTCCCATGCCATAATTTACTTTACTTTCATATGAATAAGCTGCCTTTAGTTTTAGCTTGTCTCTCTGAGGTTGTATCTGTTGAGATAATGAAAGCAGCCAAAGAACTGAACATAAGTAGTATATTGGCTGGTTACTATTCATGCTAGTAATCTTATTTATTCTGGCCCTTATTTATGGTTTGGAAATCTGATTCAATAACGTCAATGTCATCAAATCATTTTTACCTCTAGAAGTTGTGATCTTTTTACTGGGATATCCATTTCACTAATTGTATTCTGTTTATAAGAATGTGATGGATTTAGTTCTCATTTGTTTTCAGCTGAGAATGGATTATTTTCCCCCTTTCTGTTTTCAGATTCGAACATTAGGAATGCTTAGGTCTCGGTTTCAGTCACTGCCAGGGGCTTTTAATGCCTGCTTGATTCCATTGGAAAAGAAAGAAAAAGCTAAGAAGGGACTAACAGCGGCATTATCTCGAAAGTTTGATGAGGTTAAACGGATTATCAAAATTGATTTAGCAATATACTGACTTCCCAAGGCACAAGATCACATAATTGGTTCATTGACTGGTTCTTGCAGGTGACAAGCAGTAGAGGGAATGAAGCTGCAAGGTTCGCTCAGATGTGGAACAAGATAATTGAGAGCTTTAGAGATGAGGATCTGATAAACAATAGGTAGTATATGATATAGCTCCTGTAGGAGTAGGAGGATGCTATTTTTTTCTAACATCTTTTAACCTATTTCCTCACCTTTCCTGTTGTCTTATTTGAAATTCCCTCTTCTCCTCTACTGTTTCCCCTTCTTTTAACCTATTTCCTCACCTTTCCTGTTGTCTTATTTGAAATTCCCTCTTCTCCTCTACTGTTTCCCCTTCTACATTCACATCCCTTTTATACGTCTGAAATTGATTCTCTACATGACAGGGAAATGAACTTATTGCTTGTGCCCAGTAGGGCAGATAAGGACTTGGAAGACCTTGTTCAGTGGCCTCCATTTTTATTAGCTAGCAAGGTATGATGCCTCAGTAGTTGCTTCATTTTATCAACCTTCTTCCATAATTGTTTCTGTCAACTTTCTTGACTGAGTACGGTTAATATGCCTGCTATTTAGATTCCAATTGCATTGGATATGGCTGAAAATAGTGATGGGAGAGGTCGTGAGCTGATGAAAAGATTGAATGCTGACACTTACATGCGCAGTGCAATTCGTGAGTGTTATGCTTCCTGCAAAAGCATTATCAATTATTTGGTTTTGGGTGAAAAGGAAAAAGCGTAAGTCTACTATCAAAAATGTCTATTCAAATATTTATTTTTGTTGGAGATTCCCTGTGCTCCAAAAATGCAAAGTGGAGAGGCAATAAAGTAATCAGGCCTCCATTATTTGTGGTTGATTACCATATTGTCCCCATTTTCCATTTCTGGAAACGCATGACAAACATGAAAGAAAATTCCTTATTCTTGAATATCCACGTACCTAGGCACATATATTTCTTGTAAACAGTGTTTGCTTGAGAGGATTTCTCATTAGTTATCAATTATATGCAGTGTTATAAATGAAATTTTCTCCAAAGTTGATCATCACATACAAGAAGGCGACCTGATAAAAGAATTTAACATGAGCGGTCTTCCTATCCTCTACCGAAAATTTGTGGAGCTTATTGAGATTTTGGTAAAGTATTTGACACTTAGGTCAGGGTATTTGGTACCCATTTATTTAGGGGTATTTTTATAGATCATTGTTAATTGCTTAATAATTGTTGTGTATTGGTTGTAATTTATTGTATGCTCGTTGTATTAAAAAAGATGTCATAAGTGTGCATTTAATGGAAAAATATGGCTGCTGAAAAGTCTTACCATAATGTAAATAATTTCACAGAAAGAAAATGAGGAGGAGAAGAAGGATCAGCTAGTTATTGTTTTGCTCGATATGTTAGAGGTTGTAACCAGAGATATAATGCAAGACTATGTTCCAAGGTAAATTGTGCAGAAGAATTTGTTTCCGTATGCATGTCTGTGTTGACTCATTTTCTGTTTATTATCCTGCTTGTGTAGTTTACTGGAATCTAGCCATGGTGGTTTTGGGCACGAGGAGATGACCCCTCTTAGTGAACATAACCAGTTCTTTCGTGACCTTAAGTTCCCTGTTACAGAGGAAACAGAATCATGGAAGGAAAAGGTAAGCTATTGCTTTATTTTTTCAAATCATTTTGACAAGTTAGAAAAACTAAGCCCAATGCCTAAGCAAATAGTTTAGCTTTGGTATTTGGGTTTGAGTTAATACCCAATATAGTCCTCCACTATGGTGGTTTTACTCAATATAGCTAAATTGGACACAAAAAGTCATTTAGGACTAATTGAGTAAAACCACTATAGTGGAGGACTATATTGGGTATTAACTCATGAAAGGAGATTAAAGAAGATGATGATCCTTGTTATTATAATCTAAGATTGGGCCAGAGTCACTCAACTAGGCTATAATGCATATGGGTTAAACCACACTAAAAGATTGAATCCAACCAATTAGCTAGTCTAACCCATGGCCTTATACACCCATATGTTCTCTCTTATTTTATCAATGTGGGACTTTAACAATCCTATTCTTAATTTCATGCTATTGAACAATAGAGCTTTTATTTCTATCTATTAAAAACTGTACAAAAGGTCCTATATATACACATGAGACACAGAAGTTGGGCTAAACCCACTACTGCAATCTAGGTTAATATTCAACACAATCGTAGTTGCATAGTTTCATATTGACCTTCAATTTACGTTAAATTTCTTATCATTTTCAGATTGGCAGGCTTCATTTATTGCTCACAGTAAGAGAGTCTGCAATGGATGTTCCAACCAACTTAGAAGCTAGGAGGCGCATTTCATTCTTCTCAAATTCATTGTTTATGGACATGCCCCCAGCTCCTAAAGTTCGCAATATGCTCTCTTTTTCGTGAGTATTCTTCAAATTGTATTACATTTCAGTTGCACACATTGACTCATTTGTGGAGTTAACGGCAGCATGGTTGTGTTGGTTTTTAGTAACAAATGGAGTACCACTTTTGGTCCCTTGACTGTAGTGACATTTCCATATTTAGTCTTTGACTATTCAAAAGTAGTTCATTGACTTTGTCAAACCAACCAAATTCAATCCAAAATGTTTGAAGGTCCTCACTTTTACGAAAGTCCATATTTTTTTGCATGTGGGGGCATTTTCAAGTTTGGACTGAATTTGGTCCATTTGAAAAAAGTTGAGGGATTACATTTGGTCATGAGAATCAAAATTCAAAAGACATCAATGGCAATAAACTGCAATAGTAAAACCAATGCACTTAATAGCATGGTATGTGCTATGTTGACAAGTGAATATACCATTTTCAGCTTGACTTGTTTCTTGTATTACGTGTGTCATGTGTATGTGAATGTGTGCTTTTCCTTATATTCCTTTGGATCTTTTGTAGTGTATTGACTCCTTACTATAATGAGGAGGTTCTTTTCACCATGGACTCTCTGTTAAAGCCAAATGAAGATGGTGTTTCTATACTCTTTTATCTGCAAAAAATTTACCCTGGTTAGTTTGTTTACTTAGGTCAATAATAATAGTATGCCAATACCATCAAATATACTTCTTTTTTTCCTGTTATGTTCTAGTCTGAATTCATCTGAGAAGGCTTACACAGATGAGTGGGACAACTTTCTGGAGCGGGTTCGCAGCAGTGAAGAAGATCTCAAGGGCAATACAAGTTTGGAAGAAGAACTTCGTCTATGGGTTTCATATAGAGGCCAAACATTGACCAAAACTGGTATAGGATTCTTTGTTCTTATTTTCAACTTTAGCAGCAACTTCATGCGATTGTTGACAATATGCTTTTGAATTTGATTGGTTCATTAAAAAAAAAGTTCGAGGTATGATGTACTATCGTCAAGCTTTGGAACTTCAGGCGTTCCTTGATATGGCAAAAGATGAAGGTGCTTATATATACAGTTGATATTGTTTTCACCTCTTTAAACATTTGACTTTTATTCATATATATATATTGCACTTTCTGGATTTTCAGAGTTAATGAGAGGCTATAAGGCTGCTGAATCTAATAATGAGGATCAAATGCGAAATGATAGGTCTTTAATGGCACAATGTCAAGCAGTTGCAGACATGAAATTCACTTATGTTGTTTCGTGCCAGCAATATGGCATTCAGAAACGAAATGAACGTAACAAAGCTCAAGATATATTGAGACTTATGATAAAGTATATTTCCCAAAATATTGTTGTTCTCATTTGTTTGTACTCTAGTCTTGTCCAGTATGGTAATTATCTCATCTTATTTGGCAGGTATCCATCACTTCGTGTTGCTTACATTGATGAGGTTGAAGTAACTAGCACTGAAAAATCCAAAAAGCCCGTTGATAAGGTTTATTATTCGGCTCTTGTGAAGGCTGTGCCAAAATCTGTTGACTTATCTGAGCCAGATCAGAAGTTAGATCAGGTACTTTCCTAAACATGAATGTTCTAACAGCTTTGATCTGCCACTTGATTATTGCGTTTTTTTAAAAACAAAAATTTCTTTTTGTTTTGTTGTCTCTAATCACATTTATAATGTTTGTGGAACTGTTCTTCCATTACTGTTGTTGATAGATGGCCATGTTGCCAGTCCTTGTATTAAAGTTTTGTGGTTGCAATGTTGCATACTCAATCAACACAACATACTCCACAACTAACCAAAAAAAAAAGTGAATGTATTTTAGTCTAAAACTTGGTGCTCTTCCAGATGAATCACTATCATAGCCAATCCTCACAATGTTCTTGCTAGGTAATTTATCGCATAAAACTTCCCGGCCCTGCTTTATTGGGTGAAGGAAAGCCAGAAAACCAAAACCATGCCATAATCTTTACTCGTGGTGAAGGATTGCAAACAATTGATATGAACCAGGTATTTAGTAAGACTATTTGATTTTACTTTGAGATTGGTGCTTTGGGCTTTTATATGATGTGAATAAATCCCCATTTGAAAGGATAACTACATGGAAGAAGCCTTCAAAATGAGGAATTTATTGCAAGAGTTTCTTAAGAAGCATGGAGTGAGGAATCCAACCATTCTGGGACTGAGGGAGCATATATTCACTGGCAGGTATTTGGACATTTCCCAAAATTATTCAACAAATTTATTGCTCCTTTGCTCTTGTAAAAATTTTATTGTCCTATGAGTTATAGACCTTATTTCTCATGCCGATGGTGTGAGCATACATTGTTTCTGAATCCCCGTATTTTGTAATGACTTGGTGTTTACTGTTTTTTCAGTGTTTCTTCACTTGCATGGTTTATGTCAATGCAAGAGACCAGTTTTGTTACAATTGGACAAAGGTTACTGGCCAATCCATTGAAGTAAGTATTTAAATTTATGATGGACATCATATTTTGTATTTTGACTGTAATTGCAGTCTCTAGAATTCTAGTTACTCTCTATAATTATATTCCTGTGATCCGTTATTCCTGGTTCCTGCTACAAATGGTTATAAAATCTATACGGCCTGATCAAACACTTTTACTAATTGATGACATGATGTTTGTGGTTCCTTAACATTTCAGGGTTCGTTTTCACTATGGTCATCCTGACATATTTGACAGACTGTTTCATCTAACAAGAGGTGGTGTCAGCAAGGCTTCCAGTGTTATCAACCTAAGTGAAGACATTTTTGCAGGCACTGTACATCAGATAAATTCCCATATACCTAGTATGTTGAATTCTGATTTTTGTCCTCTCAAAGAGTGATGTTTGGTGCAGGTTTCAATTCTACACTACGTGGAGGCAATGTTACACACCACGAATATATACAAGTCGGTAAAGGAAGAGATGTGGGGCTCAATCAAATTTCAATGTTTGAGGCAAAGATAGCCTGTGGAAATGGTGAGCAGACAATGAGTCGTGATGTTTACAGACTTGGACATCGCTTCGATTTTTTCCGCATGCTGTCATGTTACTTCACCACTGTGGGGTTCTATTTTAGTACTATGGTATAGATCTGCTCCCAGAGTTTTTGAAATTCTGTTCTAGTATATATTTTGTCATACTCAAGTGTGCCTAATTAATGTTCGCCTGCTTTGGCAGATAACTGTTCTTGTGGTATACGTATTTCTGTATGGTCGCCTCTATCTTGTTCTCAGTGGACTTGAGAATGGGTTGATTTCCCACCCAGCTATACGGGATAATAAACCTCTTCAAGTTGCTCTTGCCTCTCAGTCTTTTGTGCAGATTGGACTTTTAATGGCATTGCCGATGATGATGGAGATAGGTCTTGAAAGGGGTTTCCGCACTGCCTTGACTGATTTTGTACTGATGCTGCTACAACTTGCCCCTTTATTCTTCACGTTTTCTCTTGGTACGAGGACCCATTACTATGGAAGAACATTGCTGCACGGGGGAGCTGAATACAAAGGCACTGGTCGTGGCTTTGTTGTATTTCATGCCAAATTTGCTGAAAACTATCGCCTGTATTCACGCAGCCATTTCGTGAAGGGAATTGAATTGATGATTCTAGCTCTTGTGTACCACATATTTGGTAAACCATATAGAGATGTTGCTTACATCCTGGTAACTATGTCAATATGGTTCCTGGTGGGAACATGGCTATTTGCTCCTTTCTTGTTCAACCCGTCGGGATTTGAGTGGCAAAAGATTCTTGATGATTGGACAGATTGGAATAAATGGATTCACAACCAGGGTGGCATTGGTGTGCCACCAGCGAAAAGCTGGGAATCTTGGTGGGAGAAAGAACAAATGCATCTCCAGTATTCAGGGATGCGCGGCATCATCATTGAAATATTGTTATCACTGCGGTTTTTTATCTACCAATATGGGCTTATATATCACCTGTCCATCACAAAGAAATATAAAAGCATCTTGGTATGACCTAGGAATTCATTTGAATTTTTACACGTAATTTGGAATTGTCAAAACAAAGCCCCATTGCTTAACCTTTCACTTTTCAGGTCTATGGCATTTCATGGCTTGTAATTTTCTTTGTCCTAGCAGTAATGAAGGTGAGTTGGAAGATATTAATTTGCTCGTTCCCTTCTCCTTAAGATTTCCATATCTGCTCAGCTGCTGATCCACTTCTTCCTCTGCATGATTTTCTTCATCCTGTTCAGATTGTATCTGCCGGGAGGAGGAAATTCAGCGCTGATTTTCAGCTCGTGTTTCGGTTGATCAAAGGCCTAATATTCATCTCGTTCATGTCTGTTCTGATCACTCTAATAGCAGTCCTGCACATGACATTCCGCGACATCATTGTTTGCATCCTCGCTTTCATGCCAACCGGATGGGGATTGCTCTTGGTAAGTACCCGCCATCCCTTATCAAACACCTATAATAAGCCTGTTATGTTTATCATCGTTTTCATTGCTCCTCTCCCAACGTATATACTCCAACCTACAGATTGCTCAAGCGCTGAAGCATTGGGTTCAACGTGCTGGGTTCTGGGGATCTGTTAGGACACTGGCACGCGGTTATGAACTAATGCTGGGGCTGCTTTTGTTCACTCCAGTCGCATTCCTGGCTTGGTTCCCATTTGTGTCGGAATTCCAGACCCGCATGTTGTTCAACCAAGCATTTAGCAGAGGTCTGCAGATTTCTCGTATTCTTGGTGGTCCAAAGAAGGAGAAAGACAGCTCCAAAAACAGCAAAGAGTAGCTTCATTCGTGTCCATTGTAGCACTTAATTTAGTCGCAGGTTTTGGTCACTGTTTAGTGTTTAGGCTCATCACTGATATATAAAACTAGATCAGAATTGGTTGCATGTCTATAAGTTTCTGTTTAGAGTTTGGATTATTGTAAGGATCTTTTGTAAATATATACATGTAATAGAGTAAGTTTGTAATTATATATTTATATAATATATAAAGTAGGTAAGAAATGCAAAATTGCATGGCTATAGATGCTCTATGCATTAGGATACTTGAACTTATTAGTTGCTAAATAAAGCAGGACTAACTCCAGCTAAGTTAACAATCATAAGATTTTAAGTTTAATTTTCGTGAGTTGTATATTGATTTTTTGTTTTTATTTGAGTTAGTTGGTTATGTATAATCTAAGTTGACTTATTTTAGTTTGTTGTCAATAAAGATCACAAAACGGTTAAGGACACATCTTTAAATAGGTGTTGCAATTTTTTCATAAATTAAATTAAATTTGAGATTAATTAAAGAAGAAGTAACTTTTACTCTTTTTTTTTTTTTATGTGCATATACAATTTTTTTAAAAGGAAAAAATCCAATGAGAAATTAATTAATGAATAAAATAAGAGTAGTAATCTGTGTACCTCACCAGTAGGGGTGTGCAAATTTTGGTTAACCGACCGAACCGACGTAATTCGGTTAACCGTTTTTTAACCGAAATATTTCGGTTTGGAGAATGGTTAAAGGTTTTCCCAAAATTCGGTTAACGGTTAATTCGGTTCGAAAGTGTCGGTTAACCGAATTAACCGACCGGTTAACCGAATTTTGGAATATATATATATATATAATATATTAAATATTAAATATAAATATATAATATGTACTAAAATCCCAAATAGTCAAATGGATTATGGACTTATGGTATTGTTTTTGTATGTTTTGATATGAATTTATTATGATATCTATTTTATTTTAATTGAATTTATTATTTTAGGAGTTATTTTTAGGATTTTTAATTTTAGGGTTAAAAATTTCGGTTAATCGGTTAACCGACCGATTAACCGAAAAAAGTTCGGTTCGATTAATTCGGTAGATCAAATTTTGATTCGGTTAACGGTTAAGACAAAAAAAAATTCGGTTAATTCGGTTCGGTTAAAACGGTTCGATTAACCGAACGGTTAACCGAATGAACACCCCTACTCATCAGTCGCCAGTCATAAAGTATATATTACGTCAGGGCAAAGACAATGGACCCACCGACGCAGATGATGCAGCCACGCATGGCCACATTCTCATGGTTATCTGATCTTCTTCCCCCATCATCGCCCACGTGCACTTCACGTGTACATCGTACTCATTTCAGCAGAAAATTCCATCTGACCCACTTCCTTCCTTTGTGAAGAGTTTCATTCCGCAAAAAGATTTCTCCAAATTCCAAAAGTGGAAAGAAAAATTCTGTGATTGTTACTTCAAACCTTCGATCTTCGTCTCCTAGCTCAGCGGTTGAAATTTGAGATTTTACTGAGTTTTCGTACACTTTCTGGGGTGATTTTACGACTGTATTGAACTGTTGATTTGCTAAACTTGAATTTACTGCCGGTCAACGGTCATGAATCGGAGCTACTTGCCGTGGCCTCCGCCATTGCCGCCGCCGTCAGCTGGGAGGCTGCGTCTACCGGCGACGGAAAATCCGCAAGAAATTTTAGCCTCGCAACGCCACAAGTTTACTTGCGCAAGTCTCAGTCGTAGCAATTGGAAGCCGAAAAAGCCCTACAAAGTTCACGCGGCTGAAACCTCTGATTTCCAGCAAGCCAGTAGATATAATAAGAAAGGTCGCAGGTTTTTTCAGAAGAAGAGGCAGCAGAGGGAGAGTTGCGATTTTGAGCCATTCACGCCCCACAACACGACGTCGTTTCTGATAAGGGCTAAGAGGTCCGGCGGAATAGCCTCCTTGGTGTCGCCGTACCCGGTTACGCCGTCCGTCCTCCCCACGCCGAAATTCTCGCCGTCGAGGGAGGTTTTGGCGGAGGTGGCGAAGGAAGAGTGGGGCGTGGACGGATACGGGTCGATGAACGGGCTGATCCGACTCCGATCGCCGGAAAATGGAGCCGAAGGAGAAGGCGTTATCGATTCGTGCGAGAGCGAGGTGGAGAAGCGGTTGAGCCATGACCTCAACCGTTTCGAGATGATTTACGACCCGAATTACGGCAACGGCAACCAAAACAGAATCCTGTACAACGTCGACGGCGTGGACGAGCACATCGAGAGGTTAGAAGAGGAGAACATGGTTTTGAAGGAGAGAATATACATAATTGAGAAGGAACTGGGGGAGTTGCGCAGGAGAATGCTGTGTTTTGAAGCGGAGGACGAAAACGGTGAATCGGAGAATGACGTCGGCGGCGGGGGCTCGGAGGGGAGCGTTGGCGACTGAGCTGTAGGCTGAACTCCAAATTTAGGCCAGCCGATTATAGTCGCAGATTAGTTTCCTCGCATTTTCTGTAGTGTATAGAGTTTCCCAATCTTCTCTTTAATTTTCTGTTTTGTAGCTAGGCAAAATGTTTGTGGAATTGTGGGTTAACGTTGTGACGGTGCATATTTTGTGACGACTGATGATGATGTTAATAATGTAGGGGTTAACATTCTCGTCGCTAAATTGTTGCAGCCAAAGCCATACGCGACATCATCACATCATTGCATTGTTATAACCAGTAGAGACTCGTCACAACTTTCTTCAACATCTTCCATGTATGCTATGCATCAGCAAAATCCTTATAAAATTCATATGTAGACATTTTTAGTAGTTCTAGAAGTGGCTGGGAATGGGTTACTTTCATTATTAAAGATTGAACTTTAATCTCAACTGTTATTACTGTTTCTACTTAGAGATATATGGTGGAGATATAAATTATGAAATGTGTCCTAATTGGCTTTTGTAAATTTATAAATGCTTATACACTACCTGCATGGTAGCTCAACTGGCTTTTGTAAATTTATAAATGCTTATACACTACCTGCATGGTAGCTCAACTGGTCACAAAAGTAAAAAAGTTTGAAAGAATAATCAGGATTGAATATCACCAGCGGCAATGTGAGAATTGGGATTAGCCTTTTGGAATAAATGCTTATACACTACCTAAATGCTTATACACTAAATTTGAAATTGGAATATAAAGAATTCGATCGACCCTTCATCCTGCTGACATCTCAATTTGGATGACATGTATATGGGGTGTTATTGACACGTTTCAAATTGGTGATTCAATTGTTGGGTTTTTAGATAGTTTTTGTTAGGTATATCTAAAAAGAGAGGGAAGAGGAAAAAAAATGAAAAAGAAGAAAAAAGATGACAACAAGAAGTAAATAAATTAATAAAATAACTTGTGCCCGTATGGGTAGCTCAACTGGTCATAGAGGTGAAACTTTGAAAGATGACCAAGGATCGAGTCTCACTAGCGGTAGTGTGGGAGTAATCTTTCCTTTATGGTTCATGTTCAGTTGAGTCACCATGATTTTTGTCGATGTGGGGGGGCCGCCTTTTGGAAAAAGTGAGGGGACTCCTTGTGCGCAGTATGGTTCATGTTCATGCTCTGTCTGGGGGGGGGGGGGGGCTTTGCAGCAGGTGTACATGGGCCCATAAAAGATCAGTGCCAATGAAGAGAAAGGAAAGCCTATAGATAGTTATATAGATAGCTATAAACGAGTCCAGGAGGCCGGTGCGAACGAGGAGTGGTTCATGTAACGAGTCCAGGAGGCCGGTGCGAACGAGGAGTGGTTCATGTTCATGCTCTGTCGGGATGGGGTGGGGCGTTGTTATTGGTGCGTGCAGTATAAGCAGCAGGTGTACATGGGCCCATAAAAGATCAGTCCCAATGATAGCTATAAACGAGTCCAGGAGGCCGGTGCAAACGAGGAGTCGGCTCAGCAAGATAGTTGTTGGTATGCCCAGTACGACTGCCCAACGACCTCTAAGTATGATAAGGCCACATTATGGCACTTTAATGTACGCATTTAGAATTAATTAACAAGGGTGACCCACTATAAAAGGAGCCCTTTGAGAATGTAAGAGGGGAGCCAAGTCGAATTGCCCAAAGAGTACCCAAGAAATATACAGAAAGTCATAGCTATTTTAATTTCCTTGCAAGTCCCATAATTTGTTTGAAATGTGAATTCACCGACCACGGTTGTGTTGGACCTCCCTAGGCCCAAAAACTCAAAAACCAACAAAAATAACTCCTAAAAAAAATCACTTCTCATTAGTTAAAAATCTCTGTCAAAACTTTTTTTTTTTTTTTTTGAAAAGCCTTCCAAAAATCTATTGATGAGTTGCTCTTAGAGGGGTGATATTTTATTAAAATAATTAAATATAATGATACTCTTGAGATAACTATTTCGAATATAATTGAAAAAAAAAAAATCTATTAAATTAATCTCATTCTTTAATTTATAGGAAAGTTTATAGATGCTACTCCAAAATGGGCCTTATGGGTGAAAGTCATGTTATTATGACTCTAGTCAGCAAGTAATTAATAACCTCAATAGAAAGTTTTTACAGAATTTGTCTCAGTTTGTGATATACTAATAGTCTAATACTAGTGCAATTCAAGTAAAACAACCAAACAAGTTCACTAATTTTGAACCAACATAGTTTTACTAGAAATCAATCTTTACTCGAGACAAGACATAAGTTATCATCCTCAGCCTTAAGGGGGCGTTTGGTTCACGGAATTTTGGATTACCCCAGGTAATAGGATTACCTCCGGGAAGGTAATGTGAGATTTTGGGAATGTAAGATTACCTTGTGTGTTTGGTTCTGATGGTGTAATATAATATTACCTTGTTTGGTTCAGGGTTATATTTTAGGTTATATGAATCAATTTACAATAATGCCCTCAATAATATATATATATATATTATGTGTGTGTATTTATTTGATTATATAAACATATATTAATTTCATTATATTATTATTATTATTATTATTATTATTAGTTAACAAGGGCAAAGTTGGAATAATTCAAGGTAATATAAGATTACCTAAAAAAATGGGGGTAATCACATTACCTTGAAACATTACCGCCACATCAGCTTTCAGGTAATATAACATTACCTGGTAATCTCATAACTTGAACCAAACAATGTAATATAACATTACCAGACTCAGATTACCTAGGTAATCCAAGATTCCGTGAACCAAACGCCCCCTAAAGAAAATGTATGCCAATTTTGAATGAGAAAGTAAAAGTACAAAGTAATAAAACTTGAGAGTTAAATAGTATATTTTTCCAAGAAAGAAACAAAATTTCATTATTCTTTTCAAAAGGTTGAATACCTAACCCCAAGACCCACACTCCGGACACATAGGGAGGATAGATTTCATTATTCAACAATGAAAATAATCGAAAGAAAGAGACATGAACAAACAAAACATACAGTTGGTCATCAGATCGATCCTTCATGAAAGGAACGAAAACATGATATATATATATAAAGGAGAGAAAGAGACAATAATATATATATAATGCAAAACCATATCCATGCGCAGATCATCCAATGTAGTTATTGTTGTTTCTAGCAAACTCATATGATGTCGTTCCGACAATGCTAAGCTGGTTCTGACCACCCGCCATTCTCTGAATCTGCTGGTTGTACATTCTCCTTCTCCGCTCCGCCAGATCCTCGGCGGCGCCGCGGCCGGCACCTCGACCCGCCATCATCGGCTGCAGCAAAGCCACCAGTTTCTTCTGCTCCGCCAGAATCCGTTTCAGAAAGTTCAAGAAGTAGAGTTCCCGGTCGTCCCGCGCTTCCGCGTCGTGCAGGCGAGCGCAGCGGGAGTGGAGGTGGAAGTTGCAGAGGCGGCAGGAGTAGGCGAGGCCGTCGCAGGCGTCGCCGCAGGTGTCGCATTGGGCGGCGGCGTGTTGCGGCGGCGAGAAGAGGGTGAGGGTGAGGGCGTGGCGGGGGTGGGATTTGTGGTGAGTGGATTGAGGGAGATCGGAGCAAGATTTATGGAGGAAGAAGTTGCAGCGTTTGCAGGCGTAGCATTGGCCGAAGAGGTAAACCTCGCAAGCTGAGCAATTGGATTGGGTGTTTTGTGTGGGCACTTCTATGAGGTGGAGTTCATGAGGGTGGCTGAAATGCTTCATCTTTTCTAGCTCCAATAATTTCCCTAATTTTATCAATTTGATTGAGAGCTTTTTGCCTACATTCAATTCACAATATAATGCTTACTATTTATACATGTTTAAGGCCTTGTTTTAGTGATTATATATAATACAATATATAGCTTATATATGAATGTCTAAGTCTAGCCAATTTTGCCAACTCATGCTTTCCTAACATGGAGTTGTTAGTTGGATTGTTATTGGGTGTGAACTCGAAGAGTGGAGTCTACTATTTTGTCATCCAAATATGGTGTTGACCGATACATAAATATAAAAAATAAAGTTATGTTACTTCTTCGTTATTGATGACTATAACTTTTGGTGTAATGGTAAATGTTTGTTTTGATAAACTCTTGCATTGACTACTAATGTTTGATCTGAATTGTTAAACTCTTGCATTGACTACTATGTAAGTATAAAAAAAAAAAAAAATTTACTTCGTTACTAGCTAGTTACGGTATAAATTTACTTTTGACATGTGGAAGCCTTTGAGTCTAACCATTATTGTCATAATTAATTATTGCACATTTGTGAAGCTAGTTTCACGCGGTACCCTCCATTCTAAGGACAGAGAAGCCTCCACCTTCATGGAGACTCCTCAATCAACTCACCACTTGGAATGGGTAGGCCAGAAGATAGCATAGCAAGTCCAGCCTTTAGGGCAAGCTCAACTGTTCCACCATCTTAATGCTCCCACTCGGGTTATAGGCTCGCGCTACCAAGCCCAGCGATAGTAGTTTAATTTATGAGTAAGGATAGATCTAGTACTTGACTCGCTACATAATCTCTATGATGAGTGTAGCCACGAGTTAAAAGTGCAACGGAAAATTATATATAATTGAACACATTCAAAGAAAAAGATTGAGCCATTATATTGGTTGTCTTGCCAAAACCCTACATCACTTATGTATGTTAATTAAGGGTGTTACATTGATTGAGGAGTCGTCATAAATTTTGTATGACATACTAATATACGACATTTATGTTTTGTGGTTTCATATTATTTGTTTAGCAAGTGTACAATATAATGAGACTTACTCAATAGATAATTAGAACACAAACTTAATAACTTAAATCACCAGATCAAAGACTTGAAGGGATACAACGTGATAACCTTACATGTATGTATATCAAAAAATTTCCAAAATTATTGCAAGTCAATGCTCTCTTAAGAGTTGAATGTTTCTAGCTCTTGCAGCCAACTGTATGTGTGTATATATGCATGCACATAGTTTGATCTTTAAGACTTGTTGGAATGGGGAGTAAAAAATACGTACAGTATTTAGAATGTTTCAAAAGTCAATGCAGATTTCTAAAATACAACTTGCCTCAATAATGGGGATATATTCAATTCCTTATTTAATTTGTACGTGTAGTTAGGCTTGTGTAACGTTACGCTGTGCAACGGTGTGCACTGGCCATGCAAGGTGCACACAATTTCAATTCATAATTTTTATATTGTAGATTCATAAAATTTATAGGAATAAGGTTCAAATTGGCCACTGAACGTAACCTGAAAATGCAATTAGGTCACTGAACGAAAAAAAAGTGCAATTAGGCCATTGAACACTCAAAAAATGTGCAATTAGGCCACTGAACTCTTCAAACGTATGCAATTTTACCGGATAGCAGGTTACCATCAATTTTAGCAGGTTACCTGCTTACGTGGCAGCTTAGTTGACATTTTTAATAATTTTTAAATAATTTTTAATAATTAATTTTAATAATAAATTTTATAAAAAAGTGGAAAAAATTAAATAAAAAATAAAATAAAGTCGTTTTTATTTTTTAAAAAAATTTTTAATAAAAAGTTATTATTAAAATTTATTAAAAATTAATTAAAATTTATTAAAAATGCCAACTCAGCTGCCACGTAAGCAGATAACCTGCTAAAATTGAGGGTAACCTGCTATCAGGTAAAATTGCACATTTTTGGAGTGTTCAGTGGCCTAATTGCACTTTTTTTTCGTCCAATGGCCTAATTGCACTTTCAGGTTACGTTCAGTGGCCAATTTGAACCTTATTCCAAATTTATATTTATAAATCGTAGATTCATAATTTATAAATCGTAGATTCATAATTTTTATACAGTAGATTCATAATTTTTATACAGTAGATTCATAATTTCTAAACTGTATGATTATCCGATTATGAACATATAGTTCTGTGATATGTGAATACATAGTCCAACAATAAAGAATTATGAATATATAATTTTGTAATTGTGAATATGAAGTTCAAAAATTATGAATATATAATTCAATAATTATGAACATATAATTCAATAATTATGAACATAAAATAGTGTGCACGGTTGCACAGTATAATTTGCCTAGGTTTGTCAAGTGGGCCAATTATATAATATAATGTTTTTTTTTATAAGTTATACGGTCGTTAAATCTGATATGGTTCTAGTCTATCTAGAGGAATACATTTGAATTAAAGGACATGGGTCACTTAGGACTTAGGGAGGCGAGAGATATGACTTAAAAATCAAAATGAAAACACGCCCAGTGGGACTCGAACCCACAATCGCTTGATTAGAAGTCAAGCGCCTTATCCATTAGGCCATGGGCGCTTGTTACACCTTTTCAAAACAGAACGATTTTATCCGTAGAAAAAGTAGGTCGATATTTGCTATAACTACTTCTATAGCTCACTTTCCAATACTTGTAATGGCTTATCGGCCCTTATCCCAGTGTTAATGTTTAAATAAATATCCAGATGTTACATTCCTCTCTAAACTTTATCTCATAGTATTCACCTGTGACAAACTGACAATACTTGATTATCATTTTTTGATTAAAAATTAATTTGTAAGGCGATGATGTGAGATTGGTCAATTTATGATAATACTTGTTTTTTTTTTAATTAAAAAGTAATTTTTTTTTAGGCGACAATATGAGATTGGTCAATTGTATTCACAATGATGGAGCAGTGGGCTAGTTAAAAACCTACTATACATATAAGCTAAGGGCTAGTTAAAAACCCTTCTTATAAGTAGGGATGAACATCGATCGGTTTTTTATTAATAACCTAAATAATCGGAAAAATAGTAACCTTCGCATAATCGAGGTATTTCTTATAACCGAACCGATCGAAAATCAAAATTTTTGGTCGGTTAAGTTCGTTATTTTTAACCAAAGAAGTACGTACTAATTAAAATCTACACTACTGCAAGTAATTGAGAACTTCGAGCATAATAATTGATTTGTATTTCTAGGATTCATAACCTGTCAGGACTCTATTAACATATGTTAAACCACAAACCAATAGACACGGAAAATGATATATGTACTCTCATGAAGTATAAACTCCCACCACGTGTACTAATAAATTAAAGTGAATGAAAAAAAAAAAAAAAAACAGTGCTCCACTTTGTTATTTAAACCAATCAAATAATGACATTTCAGCAACGAATACTGAAATAAAAAGTGGGAGTATATGTAATATTACTTCAATAACACATATATATCAGACATTTAAAAATAAAAATAAAAAATTAAGAGTACAATGGCTACCAATAGTATGTACTTAATTAAATAGTGGCTAAAAATATGAATATTTTTCCTTGTCTCAAATCCCAAACGTAGAAATAAAGACTTTCAAACATTAATTTTATTTTTACATTAAAATATATTATAAAATTACTAATTTTTTTTTTCATTTGTTTAAGTATTGGTGTTTCGGTCGGTCATAATTTTTTTTCAAAAAAATCAATAACCGACCGAAAAATCGAAATAACTAAAAAATTTTGAACTAGAAAATCGATTACTGAACTTTTTGGGCGGTTTGATTATCGGTCAACGAATTTTCGATCAGTTTGATTTGTTTGTCACCCCTACTCATAAGTACATTATTCTAACTCATAAAATTTCCAACATCGTTTTAGACCGTGGTCTTCACAGTCTACACAATAATTTGCCATTTTTACCCTCTTCGCGTTGGGTTTGGGAGCAAAAAACCATCACCACATATAACTAATAGATTTTATTTATTAAATTAAAATGAAATGAACTTAGGGAATAATTTTTTTTAAAAAAAATTAATTCTGCGATAAATTGGGAATAAATTAATTTGAATTTCACGAAAACTTGAACTCTATAGGGCCGCCGCCATTGACAAGAAGCTGAAGCAGCGCCAACTTCATCTGAGCTTCCTGAATCGCTGCCGCCGCCGCTGCGTCGTCGTCTACCGGTTTATCCACCGGCGGCTGCACCTTCGAGACCACGCAATCTAAGTGAGTTCCGAAGTCGCATTCGTGACAGTAGTAAGTCCACGCCATTTCGTGCACGCCGTGATGGCAGACGTCGCAGACAAACGTCACCTTCTCCTCCTCATCCTCGGCCGCCGGCTCTTCTCCGTCCTTCTTCGGCACCGGCGGCGCGTAAAAGAGCGACAGCGCGTGCTCGTGGTCGTCCCGCTGCACTTTCTCCGGCCAGCGCACGCACTCCACGTGGAGATCGAACGAGCACGTGGTGCAGTGGTAGACGAACGCCGAGCCCTTCTCCAGACAGGCGTTGCACGCGAAGCCGTCTTGGTACGGCGGAGAGGGGAGGAGCGTGAGCGCGTGGTCGAGGTGGGATTTGTGCCGGACTTCTCTCGGCAGTTCGAAGCATTTCTTGTGGAGGTGAAAGTCAACGCCGCAGTCCGGTTCAACGCAGGTGTAAACCGGACCGGTTACGATGTACTCGCAACCGGAGCACTTTTTCCCGTCCTTTTCTTGGACTTCCGTCAGCTTCAAGCGGTGGGGATGGCTGAAGTGAGTCGTTTCCCGATCTTTTCCCGTCGGAAACCCTACCGGCGGCTCAGACTCCGGCTCCGCCGGCGCCGGGGAGTGAACAGTAGGGGGACTAAAATTGGGGATAGGGTTAGGGTTTGGGTGGCTGCAAGGGATAGGTTGATTAGGGATAGGAGAATAAGCGCAATGAACATGGAGATCAAAGTCACATTCGGAGCAAGAATAGGAAAACCCACTTCCAATGAGGGTGCAAGAATTGCAATAGAAAGAGTTGGAAGGGTAGGTGGGGTAGGGGGTCAATGTCAATGGGTGGAGAGGGTGGGAGGGGTGTTTGAGAGAGCGATTAGCCCGAAAACATTGGTCGTGGAGGAAGAAGGAGCAGCGCCAGCAGGTGTAGACAGGGCCGGTCCCGAGGCAGTGGCAGCCGGAGCATTGGATTTGGGCACTTTGGGGCATTTGGTGGAACACCAAACCATGGTTGTGGCTAAAATGCTTGAACTCCATCTCTCTCTCTTTGTGGAATGTCTAGTAATAGTATGCCTTATACATGAAATGGAGTAGGCAAGGTGTACTTATGCCCATCACACAAGCTAAGCAAGTTGAAGCACTACTCTTAATTAGCTTATGTCAACTTTGACTAGATGGACAACTTTGCTTGCACAAATACTTGTATATGATAGTTCACATAGGGACAAATTCATATTGATTTAGCGATAAGATTCTGCGTAGTGCAATAGTCAATAGGGTGCAAGACTTTCCCTCAGAGATAAAATGACTAGCTAACTTGATGGAGAAAATTAATCAGGGAATTGGAATGCAAAGACAAGTAAAATGATCAAAAGGACAATGGAATTACGATGTTTTCTTGCTATTATATTGATTATTATTATTATATTACTTGAATATTACAATATATATGAAGTGTTCGTTAGAATGAGACAAAAGGTGTTTACACAAGCTGCTAGACAAGAAATTGACAATTGTAACTGCCAATATTGACCTCCGACCCATATCCTTTGGCTATGACCTCGGTCGACCCAACTCCGATGTTAGACCTTAATTGAGTCGATCCTAAGGTCGAGCTCGGTCTAGCTGACCCATGATCATCCACTTTGGGCTTACTCTCTTAGACTTGATTTCTTGAGCTTGTTTTCGTAGGGCAAGCACAATATATCCATCAAAACTTTCTATTGATTAATTTATAACTTTAAATTTGGGGGATTGGAAAATATAATATTTTCATTATTAGCTCAACTTATTCTTCATCCTAACTAGTAGTAGACTAGCTGTAATAATCGACCATTGACTTTGACATTATATTCTACAGAGTGTTCCATAGAATTTTAAAGTTGGACTGCTGACTTTTTCAACTCCATCTGTATCTATCCACCCATCTCCCTTTGTTACATTATTCTCATTTTTAATGTTAATGTTTGAATTCTCTGTAACTTCATTCTGTAGCTGGTTGGCTACTTTGCTTGACTCTGTGACATCCCATACTTAGGACTATCAAAATTTTAAAGTTTGAGGGATAAATCATGAGGTGTAATTCCCGGCCACATTAAGATCGGACTATCAAAATTCAATCATATATCTTTGTCTACAATTTATCATCCATAAATGAATTGAGTTGGCCGACTTTACAAAACCTTAATTAGCTCAAGGGTTGATGATATATGTAAATTAAACCAACAATAATATACTAATTTTATTTAATTTTATAATTGTACAACATGATTAAAAAAAAAAAAAAAAAGTCAAATAGACCCTCAAACTTTAACTTAAAAGTCAATTAGGTCCCTAAACTTTTTAAAGGTGCAATTACACCCATCAACAATTCATTTAGGTGCAATGAAGCCCAAAAACAAGTTAATGACCTGCTATCACAGGTCATTAGGGTTTAGATCACCTCCCGGCGAAATTTCCAGCAAAAAAAAAAAAAAAAAAAAGTGACCGGCGAAATTTCCGACAAAAAGGTAACCGGCGGCGACCGTTCGTCGGTCACCGGTAATTTTTTTTTTTTTTTTGTCCGAAATTTTGCCGGTCACTTTTTTTTTTTTTTTTTTTTTTTTCCAGAAGGTGGCCTGAACTCTAATGACCTGTGATAGCAGGTCATTAACTTGTTTTTAGGCTTCATTGCACTTAAATGAATTGTTGATGGGTGTAATTGCACATTTAAAAAATTTAGGGGTTTAATTGACTTTTAAGCTAAAATTCGGGAGCCTATTTGACCATTTTCACTGAAAAAAAAAATGAAGTTGCAAGCAAATTATTCAAGTTTACAATAACCCAAGATTAAACAAGATTCTAAAGTGATTCAACACATCATGATCATCACCAACGCCTCATCATGTTTGCATATGCCGCACTTAAATTCAGCGAATTCTGCATCCTAGCGGTCGCAAGCTGAAGCTCCATCATCTCCTTCGTCGCCTGCCTCATCGCCGCCACCGGATCATTAACTCCGGCCGCCGTTTCGCCGCCGTCATCACCCACGCGCTCTAGATACCCCACTCCCGAGCAATGCAGGTGGGTTCCGAAATCACACCCAGCACAGTAATATCTCCACCCCCCTTCATCCACTTCCCGATTACACACGTCGCACAGGAACACGGTGTTCTCCTCGGACTTGTAATCGAACACCAGTTTCAGCGCGTGCGGGTGCTTCTCCGGCAGGGTGGCGGTTTCCGGCAGGGAAGCGCAGTGGAGGTGAACGTCGAAGCCGCAGTGGCAGCAGCTGTAGCTGAAGGCGGTTCCCTTGGAACGGCAGGCGTCGCAGACGTAGTCCTTGCCGGAGTAAGTCGGCGCCGGGAGGAGCGTGAGGGGGTGGTCGGGGTGGGCGGCGTGTTGGAGAGAGCGCGGCGCGTGGAGGTAGTAGGCGCAGGAAATGCAGCCGTGGAAAGGATGGTCGATTGGAAGCTCGCAGCCCTTGCATGTCAGCCGTTCTCCGTCGTCTAGGGCGAGCGGAACCAACGTGTGGCGGTGGCCGAAGTGGTCGTAATCTTGGTTTTGGCTCATCGTCCGTCGTCGAATGTTGTCGTCGGTCGGTGATCTAGCTTTGTACGAGGCTATGCATCTTGAAAAACGCCAAAATTTATACTACTACTATACATGTAGTAAAATCGTTACCATGGGTACATAGTTGATAATACAATATTAATATTCATTTTAATACTCCATATTAGAGTGAGGAGGAAAATCTACTGTCTAAGTCTGTACACAGTAAATCATACTTTGTGATTCTAATCAAAAAATAAATCAGACTAAGTGGTTTATAACTAATTTTTTTTGAATACGGTTTATAACTAATTAATTGAAGCTAAAAAAATTATTAGGCTCTCCGATCTATTGAGAGTCAAACTTCAAACTATGATGTTACCAAGTTGTTATTATTATTATTATTATATCTTGTTCTATCACTCTATGCTCATTTCTATACAGTCCAAACTCCAAAGTAGACATTTAGTGCTGTGGGTATATATGGTCTACATTTCCGGCCTTATTCTATTTTGAGTCAACATTTACTTTATTGTTATAATATATTTTTCTTTACAACATTTCAAAAGTGAAGAAGTTGGAATTTGCCCAAGCTAATACTAGCCCAGAAACAACCGGTTTTCAAGATACCCACAATATTGGTGTAAATTAAAAAAATATATATATTATTTTCTTCAGTCTTGTATAAGTGTCTACATCAAAAGTTTAAGTCTGAAAGTAAAGAATATAAATGAGAAAATTACCGATTTGGTCCCTCGACTATGAGGATTTCACCAATTTGATTCTCGACTATCAAAATTACTCAATTTGGTTCCCGACTATGACATTTTTACCTGATTTGGTCCTAAATGTTATTTGTAGGTCAAACCTAAAAGGTAATTTTGGGATTTAAAAAAAGCTAAGTATCTTCCTTTTTCTTCCCTAAATATAAGTCGTTTGTTTTATATAGATAGGTTATTTGTTTTCGATAGCAGTCGCAACTTCAATATGCAACCAAAGTGCAGTGAATCATCTTCATCCAACTATAAGAATCGAATGATGTTCGAAAATGGAGATGCTTATAGCTGGATGAAAATGACGTTGGTACAAGGCAGCAAATTTTTGAACATCATTCAATTATTATAGGTAGATGAAGATGATTCACGGCACTTTGGTTGCATATTGAAGTTGCGACTGCTATCGAAAACAAATAACCTATCTATATAAAACAAACGACTTAGATTTAGGAAAGAAGAAGGAAGATACCTTTTTTAAATTCCAAAATTTCCCTTTAGGTTTGACCTGCAAATAACACGTAGGACCAAATCAGGTAAAAATGTCATAGTCGAGGACCAAATTGAGTAATTTTGGTAGTCGAGAATCAAATTGGTGAAATCCTCATAGTCGAGGGACCAAATCGGTAATTTTCTCGAATATAAATTATATACTCCCTCCGTCCCGAATTGGTTGTCTCATTTACTTTTTGCACGCTTTTTAAGGAATTAAAGTAAATGCTATGTATTTTCCAATTATGCCTTTCACTTTTTCACTTTTTCACTTTTGGAAATAAAAGCAAAAGTCATAAGGGTAATTTGAGAAAAAGTAGAATGATGGTGATGTTTAATTTTGGAAAGTGGACAACATTTTGGGACAAACTAAAAAGGAAAGTTAGACCAACAAAATGGGACAGAGGGAGTACTATTTTTCATTTCAATAACTTAACAATTTTACCTAAATCGTGGATGTGGCTGTGTCTATAAGTTCCCTAAAGTACTCGTATATATATTGGTACACAATATGATCCATACACCTTTGCAACGATTAACAAAGCAAGCTATTAACATCTTTAGATTGTTCAATCAATTGGGACTATTTTGGGATGAGATTTAGTATAATTATTTCTAATAGCAAACTCCCATGAGACGTCTCACGGATTATCATGTGTGAGACGGGTATGATTTTTCATAAGCTGACTGCTTCGATCAATCTAAGAAGACTAGTCATTCTTGCTGAGATCGAGTTGAACTTGTAACTTTGTAATTGCCAAGTCAAGAACATGACCAACTTACCTGAGATTGTCCCAGGATCGGAGTCACCCATTTTTAAATAGTTTGTGGATGGAGTATGAAAGGGAAAGAAATTCTTGTGTGCTATTATATTATTGGCTTGACTTGGTCATCTGATATACTCTATATATCATTTAGGCAGCAAAAGCCTTTGAGTCATGCATGTGCATGCAATCAAGCCAAATCCGCGTTAAGTTGACCTGAGAATATGCCCATACCCTTACTAGCTAGCTAGAGTCCACCCACCATTCTCATCTTTACAATTTGTATGTATATATCAAGCGCAGCTTTCAATTCCTGCAACTTCCATAGCCAAAACTAGTTTTAATTTTGTGCAGAGAAAAATGGGGAAGGTGAAGCTTGGAGCTACTCCATTATCCAAAAACTCTGTCAACCATTTCAGTCACCCACACCCATTGGAGCTCACCACCCACCATACCAAACAAGGCCTAATAACTCCCTCATCATCATCATCTTCATCATCCTCCCTTTCTTGCTCAGCATGCAAGCTTCAACTGCTCTCTGGTTCACCATTCTACGCCTGCAAAACCTGCAACTTCTCCCTCCACGCCGATTGCTTCAAACTGCATCGAGAGATCACTCACCCTTTCCATAAACCCCACGTTTTCACTCTCCTCCCCAAAGCCCCTTACCCCTTTGGCCTTTTCACCTGCGATGCCTGCGGGGGAGAAAGCGATGGCTTCTCTTACCATTGCATCCCTTGCGGCCTTGACCTCCACGTCCAGTGCGCGGTTCTCCCGCTTTCTGTAACTCACCATTCTCATCACCATCCCCTTCAGATCATATTCCCCAGTCCTCATTCCCAGACACAAGTGTTTTCTTGTGACATTTGTAAGAGTCTTGGGCAGGGTAAGTTCTGGAAGTATAGATGCCATTCTTGCGATTTTGATGCTCATTTGAACTGCACAAAGACTGTTAATGCTTCTGCCTCTAGGATTAATTTATCTCCTCAGCCTAACTTGGGGTTTAGGCCGCCGCAAGTTCTTCCACAGCAATTTTACAGGCCTCCGTTGCAGAATTTGATGACACCAAACGTGAATTTGCAGGGGAATAATGGTGGTGGGCAGAACTTTGAGGAGTTGGTGAGGGCATATGTTGAGAATTATTCTCGTCTTTATCGTGAGCAGCAGGCGGCGGCGGCGGCGGCGATGGGTGGGGTGGGAGGTGGAGGTTTAAGTCAGTCTGGTAATGGAGGCAGCTTTCCTGGTGGCGGTGGTGGAGGAGGATTAGATTTCTTGCAAGCGTTGAATGGCGGGGGTGGAGTTAACGGTGATGGTGACGAGTACCTACGATTGTTAAACGGCGGCGGAAGTGGTGGGGGATCGGATTTCTTGCAAGGGTTGAATGGTGGAGGGGGATTAGATCACTACCTAAAATTGTTAAACGCCGCCGGTGGTGGTGGTGGTGGTGGAGGAGGATTTGGTGGAGCTGGAGGGCTGGACTATTTACAGGCATTTACTGGTGGTGGTGGTGGCGGCGGCGGTGGGGGAGGAGCTGCCTTGTTGCAAGCGTTGATGGGAGGTAGCGATGGCGGCGGCGGTGGCGTAGGTAATTTGAGCAACATTCTTGGAGGTGATGGTGGTGCATCCATGATTAATACTTTGGCTGGATTGTTTGGAGGACTTAACTTCTGAAATGAATGAAACAAAGACAACTTCGTACTGTTCAAGAATACATGCACTTATGCAAACTGTTGTTTTTGTTATTGTTTTTTTTTTTTTTTTGTCAAAGGAAACTCGCAGCCATGCACTACTTGAAAGTGGAAAGTGTGCACAGGCTGGCTGGACCAAGAAGATATTATTAGTTGGAATTGAACTTGTGATATTTTCTAGTACGAGAATCATGTTTCACTAATTTAATCATTTTCTGAGACGTGATTTTTAAGTTGTTGTACCTTGTAATTGTTGCATGAATGAAACTACAACTCAAATTTGCAGTCACTGTATGTCACTGTATGTCTATTTAATTAGCACTGTAATATTCTCTCTTGTATATACATCATATCAATACAATGACACAAGTCTTTATCACCAAGCCAATAAACTTTTTTCTTTTCTTTTTTAGACAATGGAGAAAAAAAAAAAAAAGGAGTAAATTATACAAATCAGGGAAGGGCAATGCCCATAATATCACAAAAAGTAACCAGCTAGGTCCTTAGTTCTAGAGCACTTGAAGACCTATATGGCTATATAGGTGTGGTCATGATGAGTCGCCATCCAATCTACACAAGTATCTGGTTGTTGTAAATGTGTTCACAATTACAGTTCCAATCACATGTTATGAAAGCTCTAATAGTTTCAAGTAAATAGTTACGTGGTTCTAAATCGAGCAACACCAACAATGTCAGCAAAAAGTAAAGATTTGATCTGACTCTATTAAGAGAAGTCTCAAAGATCATGATCACCACAATAATTAACTAGCTTCCTGCCAATGCACTTAATTATGCAATTCCAATCTTGCGGCCCAAAGACCAAATCTCTGGTTTGAATAGGTCAGAGGAATCACATATCCAACTGTCTGACAGACAATTTGCACACAAATTTCAGGCTGTCCAATGTATTGACTTTGACATTATGAGATGATATTTCAATGATTACCATGAATCCATGCCACCAACTTCATTCTCACCAATTAATGAATCAATTTTGCAGTACTTAACATTGCACAATTAGTACAGTTTAGGTGAGAGGGGAAATTAAAGAATTGAAGAAAAATGGGGAGAGTGAACACATCAGAAACTAACCAATCTTCTGTGCTTCATTTCAGCCATCCCCACCCCCTTCACCTCTCAAATCCTCATCCCTTTCAATCATGTTCTGCCTGCTGCCTTGAGGCTAAATCTGCAGCAGTGTACACTTGTACCCACTGCAACTTCTGTCTCCATCAAACATGCTTCGAAATGCCTCAGAAACTCACACACCCTTTCGACACAGCCCACGTTCTTTCCCTCCTGCCCACGCCAGCCTACCCCGAAGGCCTATTCAGCTGCGACGCCTGTGGGAAGCGAGGGAATGGATTCTCCTACCACTGCCAGCCCTGTGGCATTGATCTCCACACGATATGCGCCTCGTTGCCAATGCTCCTCGCTCACTCGTCCCACCACCACCAGCTTAGCCTCACGTTCTCGCCTCCTTATCAGGGAAACCGCTTCTCGTGTGATCTGTGCAGAAAGGTGGGATCCAAGAACTGGCTATACCACTGCACTGCCTGTGAATTTGACATTCACTTGAGTTGCATAACCACAATCCCTGCCCCCCATCACATCCCAGCCAATTCTTTCATCAATCCAATGGCTCATAACAGCCCTGTCAGGCCACCTGCAGGGATTGAAATGGCTACTTATCAGCTTCAACCTCATGGCAGACCTGTAAGGCCAGCTGGGAATTCCACTGTAAATCTGGGAAGTGGTCTTATGAACAGCTTGGTTAATGGCTTAGCTAGTGGTGCTTCTCAGGCGGCCACTCAGGCCCTTATCCAGGGAATAACAGGTGGAATGGATGGAGAAAATGCAGATGTTTCATACTGAGAATGAATAGAGAAAATATAATCCTGAAAGTGTTGACATTTTTCTTTCATTTTCACTTGTTTCTTGAATTCATTAACTGATGTTAAGTATTTTGTTTCCTGTAAAAGATGTGTATGAATCCCCATATATATTCTGGATTTGTAAGAACAATCTATCTATCTATCTGCAAGAATTATCCATGTTAACCTGATTAGAAAATGTTCGTCTTGAGAATTTAAGCAGTAATAAATTAAGGATAAAGTGTTGCAACTCTGATGTCCTACAATGGAGGAGATAAATCACTAATGTGCCTCGATAATGTATAGATACTTGGGCATGCCTGCAACAAGGCAAATTTCATATTTATGGGCAGGTTAATATTTATAAAGTTGTACCTCTGGTTAGTTTTTAATAAGTTCAACACAGCTATATAAAGATTGGACTGGTATTTAATTGATTAAGTAAAGAACAATAGTTTTGAAGCTCTTAAGTCTTAATAACTGGAGAGCAAAATTTTAGCAATTTAGCCTACTAGTTGATTTCGGACCCTTCATTACAATGAGGCAATATTTACACATGGAATCAACATTTCTAATCTAATCTAAAAATATAATAAGTTTCAATCAGAGTTATATTCTTTATTTATGTTCAGGTTTTTAATGTTAATCATTTTGTACATTATGCTTTTAGAGTTGTACTATATAAATTTTTGGACAAAAATATACCTACCATTATAACTTCTGTTATCTTTTCCATTATTGTTACAATCCACATGCATCCACCATATATTTTCTTATATATTCTTTAATAATAATAATATTCGTAGACATTATATATTGGATTATTATAATAAATTTTTTTTTGATTATATATATATATATATATATATATATATTTTAATGAGTAGGAATTTGTTACTTATTTTAAAAGATATAAATATTGAGCATATATTTTTAATTTGTGCATCGCACGAAAAGACTAGTAGGACTATAATAAGTCTCTTCCTATGGATACCAACCGGCAGGCGGAGCGATTAAGCCGTCAAGGAATGTCTTCATGACAACGGTCGGAGAACATTGCTTCCATTGCCCACTTGCCGTCGGAGGTAGGTTTTAACGGAGCCAGAGAGCCCTTTAAGTCATAAGCAGCCATGACTTTGGTGTTGTGGATGGATATTCAGGTGTTCTGGTTGGGATTTGTGATTTTTTTGGGTGAACCCTCCAAACAAAACAACACCGAATATCCATCCACAACTGCAAAGTAGCAGGCGGCTTTCGATGAAGGCAGGGCTCTCTAGGCTCGGTTAAAACTTACCTTGGACGGCAGTACGTGTAACCGATTCACCCTTGAAAACTTCCTGGAAAAAAAACTATAACACACACATTTGTTGGCTTTAATTGTTAAGTAATTGACCTGATAACGAGAGCCCGGGACTAGAAGAAATTATGGAACTTAGATATGAAAGAATTTTGCATGGAGCGAGGGCTATGAATGGAGAATTATTGTAGCTAGTGCTGTGAATTTAAGAAGGAAATTAAAAGGCCAGGGTGGAAGTGCATGTAGGTGGCAGTGTGCGGGGAAGGTGAAAAAGAGATTAGGCATATCGTAGTCCTTTCTGAATTCCGATCCTTTTAATTTGGATGGGAGGGTTGTTACAACACGCAGATAGTGCGTGTGACGGGTGGTACACTATCTGCAGTGACGGATCCGGAAAGCATAAGAAAAAATTTGAACCCACATTTCTTAGGTACAAATTAAATGCACGCTCCAACTGGTCTAACTCAACTCTTGTTAACATGTATCTGTTTTCTTTAAAACTTGTACTATATATACATATATACATACAAAGGTTATATAAGGGCCGGGGTGGGGTGATCGAGTGGGGGCAGCTCCCACTAGTCCATTGTAGCTCCGCCCCTGACTATTTGCGTGATCTACCGCACATACATATGCGGCCGGGCTACAGTACAGATCAGAATTAAAGACTAATGAACCCATGTTAACCTTATTAGAAAATGTTCATGTTGAGAATTTAAGCAGTAATAAATTAAGCTTCAAGTGTTGCAACTCTGATGTCCTACAATGGAGTCTAGATGGAGGAGATCGATAAATCACTAATATGCCTCGAAAATGTATAAATATTTGTCATGTCTGCAGCAAGGCAAATAGGTAACTGGACAACACATCTACATAAAAATTGGACTGGTACTTACTAGATTAAGTAAAGGACAAAAATTTTAGAACTCTTAATCACTCGAGATGATGACTTGGGAACAAAATTTTAGCCACTAGTTGAGTTCGGACCCTCAGTTACAATGAGGTAATATTTACACGTGGAATGACGAACATTTAGGTGCTAGACAGCTACAAATGAGAAGGTTTAGACATGTGTGTAAAGTCCGTTGTAACTTGTAAATGGAATAGTAAGCTCGAGTGAGAATCAAAGATGGGATTAGAGCATTCTAATAGTCATTTTTCGGATTTTTGTCAAGTGGGTAAGAGAAAGAGTAATAGACTGTTTTGGGGCAAATTATGTTGCGCATATGGATGCAAAAACGACGACTAAAAATGCGTGTCTAATTTAAGAAAAATAAAAATCAGTTTCAATTCCCGTCAATAATATTATGTTGTGCATAATTTCTGAATGTATAGTTATTAAATTATGTATGTATAGTTATGCAATTCTGGATTTATAGTTATGAAATTATGGATGTATATTTATGCAATTCGATCTAGATGTATAGTTATGAAGTTATGCAATTCTGGATTTATAGTTATGAAGTTATGGATGTGTAGTTATGTAATTCTGAATGTATAGTAATGAAGTTATGGATATGTAGTTATGCAATTCTAGATGTACATTTATGCAATTCTGGATGTATAATTATGCAATTAAGGATGTATAGTTATGAAATTATAGATGTGTACTTATGCAATTTTGAATTTTATTTTTTTTAAGTCGACATCAAAACGACGTCATTTCTCGTGTTTTGGTATGTTGCACGAGTGAGGGTTTTGTCTTATTTTTATGGGCTGAACTAATCTCTCTCCTCTATTATCCAAAAAAAAAAAAAAAAAAAAAAAAAAAAAAAAAAAACTATCAATAAAAAATTATTAACTTTTTTGAATTATTGATGAACTACCCACATAATAGGTTCGGAGTTTGAATAGGCCAAAAAAGTGTACTTTTTGATTGGGGAACTTAACCAAAAATGAAAAATCCCAGAACATGATATACCCTTTGAGTGGGCAACCCAGAACATGAGATGTAAGTGCAGATGATGTGAGACAACATGAAAAAGTGGAAAGATGTTATGTTGGGAGCCCACAAGGTTGTCTACTTCTTTGAATGATTAGTGATGACCAGACCAAGCCCATGATTCATCACTGCACAGCCCAAATACACACAAGACAATCATTATACCCTGCACCACGACGCGCGCAGCATTGTGCATCTCGTGCCTCCCAAAACGATATCGTTTTGAGAGGCGCGGAAGAGAGTTGACGTGATTATGTATATTTGTTTATATCATTATGTGTATTTATTTATACAATTATGTGTATTTTTTTATACAGTTATATGTGTCTGTTTATACAATTAAGTGTATTTATTTATACAATTATGTGAAATGACGTTGTTTTGCATCAGGGCGCACAAATGCAATGCGCGCCCTGTTGCGCGATATAAATTGCCCCATCTCCTCACTCCGGCGTATAATTCCACCCAAAAAAGACAAGACAACACGGAGCAATTACCTCAATTCATCATTTCTACTCTCTAGCAACACCATTGGTATGAAATGAATGATTTTTTTGTCAGATTTTTCTCATGTTATAGAGAGGGGAGAGAGATTAGTGACATTCTTTTATTGATAGATTTTTTTTTTTAAAAAAAAAAAAAAAAATTGTTTGTGCACTTTCTCACGCTACCAAGCAAGCACATGCAATGTATGCACCCGTGGGGATAATTCTGGTTGCACAAATGCAGTGCATGTGATCATTGGGACAATTAAGGTGGTCGTCAACAGGCTACCAACCTAATACTATCTTCGGAATGCAATAGATTAAGAAAGTATAGAACAGATACGTAATAAAGTCAATAGTACTAAAAATACCACAAAAAAAAAAAAAAAAAAAAAAAACATATCAAGCCTCTAATAAGTAATAACTACATTGAACCAAGTCATCGTCGAATTAGGTTGAACTTGAGCCACCTCTCCTAACAAATTGGCAACCTAATCTGACAAGCAGAGATCTCATAAGCCAAGTCCAATTGCTATTGACATACAAAGTATATACTTAATAGGTTGGTTTATATAGTGCTTTTCGCATAACGATATTATAAATAAATATATTTTGTATTTAATTATGCCTATGTTTTAATCTGATTATAATATTTCAAATTCAAAACATACATCATATATTAGTTACTTTAATTGATTTGTAATAAAATCAGTTAAGAAATAATTAATTTCACTTTTAGTCCGATGACTTTTAAGGTCTTATTACTTTTGGTGCACAACTTTAAATTTTATCAATTTTGGTGCATAACTTTGTTATTTTTATCCGTTTTGGTCATTTCGGCTAAATTGATTGTGAAATGTTGCCGGATTTTATATTTTAAGGGCAAAATAGTTATCTCAATGACAAATCTTCAATATCTAAACAAAAGAAAAATCATATTGAAATAAAAAAATTAAAAAAAAAAAGTTTGTCAATTGTCGACGCTATAAGTCTCATAGATCTGTATCTAGTTTCTACACGTCTTTCTCATTATTCTCATTGATCAAACACCTATAGATATGATTTTACAATGATTTTGTTTATATATTGAAGATGTTTCTTTGAGACGATTTTATTCTTAAAAATATAAAATCTGACAAAATTTTGATATAAATTTGATCGAAATAACCAAAATTGATAAAATTAATAAAGTTAGACAATAAAATTAAAAAAAAAAAAATTATATATCAAAAATAATAAAATCTCAAAAGTCGTTAAAGTCAAAGTGAAATTAATTCATTAAGAAACCTATTCTCATAGCCATCGAACGGATGCATATTTGGATAATTTTTAATTTTTTTAAGCAATAACCGTATTCCTCACCAAAGACTTTGGGTCAACTGTTGGCTATTAGAAAGTCAAAGGCCGAACCCCATTCACTTATCGGAAATCTTATCAAAGGATCATGCAAAAGTCAAATCACGCATGACCTGACATTACAGTCTACCTATCTTGTCTATGTTACACTAATTTCTTCCAAAATACAATTTAATTAATAAATATAAAATAAGTTTATAAATTTTATTTTGTTATTAACTTTAGGGGACGTTTGGTTCAGGTTATATAACATAACCAAGGGAATGTGACATTCCAAAACTCACATTCCTATGTTTGGTTCACATTATCTCAGGGAATCTAACATTCCCCAAGAATGTCACATTCCCTCCACATAGGATTTTGAAGGGAATGTGATTCCCTTCAATTTCTAAGGTTATGTAAGATAACCTTGATTATGTTAGTTTATCTCACACACACACATATATAATTATTTTTGTAATTATATATATATATATATATATATATATATATATATTATTTTTATTATGCTAGGTTAGCATATAAAATAATTTTGTTTCTCAAGTTCAATATTTTAGTTAATATTTTAAAATCATGTAATTATATATGATACCTTTATCTTATTTATTTATTTTAATTTTTAAATTTATTAAAATATATGAAAATATGTTAAGGATATTATAGTGTGTGAATAAAAGATAACCCTAAACCAAACATGATTATATTACATACCCCAATTTTAACCAAACACAGGAATCTAACATTCACAGTAATCTAACATTCCCAGCAATCTAACATTCCCTAAGGTAATCTGACATTCCGTGAACCAAACGACCCCTTAGAGTACATAATTTAAATTCTGCCAAATATTAAGGTGTATCGGCATTTAGATTTAATCATGTAGACTAGTCCATGCATATTCACTAATCTCATAAAAATGATGAAGGGCTTTAATTATAATATCTATGCCAAATACACAAACTAATTTTTATAGGCATAACTCATGTGATTAAAATTAGTTTTGCATAATCAATATATTATTTCCATTAGCGATATATATATATATATATATATATATATATATATATATATATATAGAAATGAAAATCATCTTTCGGCAAACCTAGCCTCCTCCGTCCCTCGGGACCTAACAAAGCTATAGTACAGGAATATTCACTTGTTGTCCATCGACTACGCCTTTCGGCCTGATCTTAGGCCCTGACTCACCCTCCGTGGACGAACCTTGCAGAGGAACCCTTAGGTTTTCGGGGCATTGGATTCTCACCAATGTTTGAGTTACTCAAGCCAACATTCTTGCTTCCGCTTCGTCCACACCTGCTCGCGCGGAGGCTTCACTAAGGCGGAACGCTCCCCTACCGATGTCTTTTTACATCCCATAGCTTCAGCAGATCGCTTAGCCCCGTGCATCTTCGGCGCAAGAGCGCTCGATCAGTGAGCTATTACGCACTCTTTCAAGGGTGGCTGCTTCTAGGCAAACCTCCTGGTTGTCTCTGCACCCCTACCTGCTATTTAGCACTGAGCGGTCATTTAGGGGCCTTAGCTAGTGATCCGGGCTGTTTCCCTCTCGCACGGCTGGTATAAGTGCACACGTGCACACCTTACCTAAAGTTCACACCTGAACTTTTACCTATATATATATATATATATATATATATATATATATATATATATATATATATATGAGCGTGTGTGTTCAAATGCGGACAATGTTTATCGTGTTGTCGGTACGAATTCACCATTATGTATGTATAAATGCACTAATTCCCACACCTCACCACATCTAGTGGTGCATTTCTGAATCTTTTATTGTGCATTTATGCATATCTAATAGTAAGTAACTGCAACCTAACAGGGTAGTTCAAGTAGCAAGTAAACGCTCTTTGTGGGAGAATATTTCGGGATAACTCGGGTTCGACTTCCTTTGGACTAGCTCCCGTGCCTTCAGGAGCGAACAGAGATTAGTCGAGTAGACCTGGATCGGTAAACGGACGGAGAAAGGTGAATGCACGAGAAACACTATCGGTACTGGAACCTAACCATAAATATATATTTGGGAATATTAAATATTTAGTTTAGATTTATATGTTGAAACCAAACATCCCCTTACCCCTTTAATTTGAAGGTGAGATTGTGAGGCGTGGATGGAGAACGCACAGTAAAAGAGAAGAAAACAGTTGCGGCGATGCCAATCATGCCCTCAAGAGAAGCTAATCAAGCGACAGCGGTCTGAGGTAGCGCACAAAATAGGGGTAATAATGTCCGTTTGATTAGTGTAGTCCAAATCCAGGATCTTTAAGTCAAGATTTGGCAGAGATGCTATGTAGATTGCTGTCCAATTTCAAGGCACTGTTTGGTTGACAGAACGTAATTATTGGCCCAAAAGCCGACGCCTTCTTTAAACCATTGCTAGCTTAGGCTGCAGGCTGCTGCGACGTAATTACCCCTGATTTGACAATTTGGTTCATAGGTATCTACAAGAATGATTCGCCTGATTATTATTATTATTATTAGGGAAAATTGCATTTTCCGTCCCTAAGTTATATGGTAATTGTAGAATTCGTCCCTAAGTGTTGGTCATGCTCACTTTTTGTCCCTAAGTTATCATTGGCATTGCACTTTTCGGCCCTGAGTTATAAGGTAATTGTAGGATTCATCCCTAAGTGTTGGTCATGTTCACTTTCCGTCCCTAAGTTATCATTGACGTTGCACTTTTCGTCCCTAAGTTATACTAAAATTGCAAATTTCGCCCATAATCACTACTACATAAATGGTATACTACGTCACTTTTTAAATAACCGTTGTCTAATATATTGTGTTATACACTTATACTACGTCACTTAATAGACGACGGTTGTTTAAATAACTACCTATATAGTTGACGACATACACGACAGTTTTTTAACCACCGTATATAGTTAACATACACGACGATTTCCAAAACCGTCGTAGAAAGTGTATATTTACAACGGCAGTCACTTACACGCGCGACACTTCGAAAACTGTCGTGTATGTGTAAAAAAACCGCCAGTGGCTATTTAAAGTGTATGACGTAAAAAAAATTAATTAAGTTATATACGGCGGTTATTTAAAAACCCGTTGTCTATTAAATGACGTAGTATAACAAAATATATAAGGCGGTGGTTATTTAAAAAACATCCGTCTATTAAGTTACGTAGTATACCATTTATGTAGTAGTGATTAGGGACAAAAATTGCAATTTTAGTATAACTCAAGGACGAAAAGTGCAACGCAAATGATAACTTAGGGACGCAAAGTGAGCATAAACAACACTCGGGGACAAATTCTACAATTACTCTATAACTCAGGGACGAAAAGTGCAACACCAATGATAACTTAGGGACGAAAATTGAGCATGACCAACACTAAGGGACAAATTCTACAATTACCCTATAACTTAGGGACGAAAAATGCAATTTTCCCTTATTATTATTATTATTATTATTATTATTATTATTATTATTATTTGGGTTAAAAATTATATCGAATTTATATCATAAATAGCCATATTCAATGGATAATGCGTGAAAAAAAAAAAAAATCAAACTTGTATCTTTAAATATGACAATTGTTTCTAATCTTTTGGGGCTCTTAATTATACATGTATTACTTGTTTAAGTCATTTTGTCAATTTTTTTGGCCAAAAATAAGAGTAAGATTATAAATTAAAGTTTCTCCCATTCAAGAGCGCGCGGGGCCAAAGAGAAATTGTAGCATATATTTTAGCCAAATACGAGGGGCAATATTAGAAATTGAAATTAAAACTTTTCTCATCTTAATTACTTAGGTCGTGAGAAAAATAGTGGTTGATATTCACAACATTCAAAAAAAAAAAAAAAAACAGTTTAGCTGAGTTACAAACAGGCTGATTTACATCCTTCCAGATGCTATATAGTTGAGTTAATTCATAAGTTACATCTCCCAAATATTCTATCTGGTTGGTGCGTAAGAACCCTTGGGGTTGGAGATTTAACCTTTTGGAAACAACACAGCATAAACGGTGGGATACTTTCTGATTCAGGTTTATAAATAATTTCAGAGTAACAGTTATCAAAATATTTATGTTTTAATAAATGTGTGAATTAAAGTTCAATAGGTTAATATTTAATACTCCCAAACTAAATATTCATGACTAATAAATAAATGTTCATTATGTTTCAACTAAAAATCCGATGGGAATAAATGCAAAGTACATAAACTGGGAATCATTGTCTCCCAACTGTAAAATCAGATGGGAAGGAAGAAGGAAGGTAAACGCCTGTGCTGCACCGAAGGGTCACCGAAATATTAAGGTCTGTCCGATAGAAATTAATGCAGGACTGTTTGAAGGGCTGTGATTCATTGTGGTGACCTGTGAGGGTGAATGGCGGTCGGATCATTTCAGATATGATGCATGCCATGATGGGTTGGTTGATGTTCATCTGTGAGTTATTCCTTTTACCTTTTTGGTCATCTGTCCTAAATAATTTGGAAACAATTAATTTGGTTATTATGAAGAATGAAATAGCATTCATAAGTTCATCTAACTTAAACTATAGGTTAAAAATTTTGAAATTTTATATCTTAGTGGATAGTACCGCATACAACTATGTATATTATATCAAGTTGTATTTGATATATTGGCACAAATACTGATATTGCATAGTACAATGAAAATAGTTTACAAATGTCTCGAAAGATGTGATTGACTGCGTGGAGCATGATTATTGTAGTAAAACGTCAAATGTTTGACTTTTGCTATCATTTCCGGTAAAGGCAACCAAATGACACTTGCGAGAATTTCGTCAGTATTTTTTGTCGGAATATGGTCAAAATCTCGTCGGAACCCTAGTGACATGTAATTACAGGTCATAAACTGATTTTTTGGATCTCAATGTTCTAAGATAATATGTTTAAGGGCTTAATTGCAACATTTAAAAATTTGAGAGCTTAATTGACTTATTAAGTAATGTTTAGGTGCCTATTTGACCAATTTCCCATTTATTTATGATTTTAATTCTGGTAGAAAGATTTGATGTGGGAAACATTAAACTGCTACCAAATGTCTACAGGGATTTACAGGGAAAGCAGTGTACAAATATTGATTTGGCATATTTATTAATTTTGGCATTTAATTATTCAACCTAACAGACCTTATCATTAGGGTTTGTTGATTATGCCATGAATGCAAAAGATTTATTTTTTTTTTCTACTTTCAATAAAACTTGCATTGTGAGTTGTGGCGCTAGCTAGTTAATAAATAACTAGTGATATTGGTCCTGTTTGATAAAATAGTTAGTCTATCAGTCAATTTTGACTTGTTTAATCACTATTAGCGGTTTGACTTGGTTAAACAACCAATACGCTTGTTTGATTAATTAACTTTTGTAACAGCTTATTGTTCCAAAATACTAAAATTCAAAAAGCTGTTAAAAACAGTTTTTTCAACTAACTTCTTGAGAAAGTCATTTTGTATGTAATCAGTTATCAATTAACAACTAATTTACCAAACATTTTTTTTACAATAAACTAATGTTATCAACTAATCAAACCCAGTAACCCAATTAGCTAACAGCTACTTCGTATTTACCAAACATCCCATTATTGTCAGAACTCAGAAGTATATTTTTAACTATGTTAAGAAAAAAATTAAAAAAACTGTTGTTGTTAATGTTGTTGACCCAACATTGTCACCTACTTTCTGTGCACATGAAATTATTAGCCTCTCAAAACTATTATCAGAATGCTTTTATTAATTGCATGGGGGATGCATGCAATCGAACGTTTAGCATCGTAAAAACCCTACCAAACAATCATGACTACCACTACCCATAACTCATAAAAAGTAAAAAAACAAAAAATAAATAAAGATAATAATTCTCATCATTGCCACTGGAAATATTTTTGGAGATATTCTACTTTTGCACATACTAAATTCAGACATAATGACATTCATGATTTGCTCTTATCTTGAACAATGCATTGTTGGGAATTTTAATTTGCACTTTAAGGATGGATTTGTGTTTTAATTTTTAAACATCGAGAGCCGTTGATTCGACTGAGAAGGGAACGGGTTACGTAAATATGAAGTTTGGATTTAAATCTATGTCTGCAATAAAGTCGTAGGCTTAATTGAAGTTCAACCAGGTTAGTTACACATCCATCCTTAACCAAAGGTCAATGGTTTAATCTTTGGCTTTAAAAATGGAGCAGTCTTAAATCTTTAGGCCAGCTATCCCATCCAAAAGATGTATCTACAATTCAGCGAGGGGATTAATCACTGTGTGTTTGACGGACCCTTGGTTTACCCAAAAAAAAAAAAAAGCGAGGTTAGTTGCATCATGCAGTTAATGAATTATTGGTTTTAAGGTTAGCGGGATTAATTGCGGCATGTGATTAATGAATTATTGGTTTTAAGATTAGTCAATATTTACCAACTATTGTATAGTGCAATGACACAGAGAAAAACTTGTTGCCAAAATTGGTTTTAAGTAGGACAATATATAGTTGATAATTGCAGTGGCACCGATTAATGAATTATTGACTTATCAACTATCGTCCTACTTTACAGTCATATTAACAACTAATTTATCAACTAGTTTTGGTTTAACCATATGTTTCATCAACCAGTTGAGTAGTAACAATACACCGAGACTAATCCTATATATTCGTGCAAAGTATAATATATACCTCAAAGGGTGGGTGAGAATAATCTTGTTTGTGTTTGGTATAGTAGGATCTAAAATATAATGGTAGATTTTAAGATATATAACTGCATTCACATGCCTCAAACTCGAGATATTTGGTTAAATTGAAAGAGACCGAAGCTATCTAATCCACACACATGGCATGATAAAAGAAGATTTTAATTTTTCATTTGTATTTAAAGGGCCAATTATTGTGATTAGCCATAATCAATGGCGCCAATTAATCTAACCGGCCTCATCATTGTTAATTACCACTAAAAACGTTAGAGGACTTCAATTCATATCCTCTTTTTCCTTTGCCATATTGAACAAAACTTTTCACTAATGAGAGTGTAAGGAGAAAATTGAAAGTTATGATTTCACTGCTAGACTTCTGTGTTTTATAGTAAGTTAGTACCAATAATTCAAATCATTTGTTTAAAAAAATTGTTAAGGTAATTAACCCCTGGTTGGCTAATCAATTTACAAACAGCTGCCCTTAGGGTTGGGTTCAGCCTTTTGGAAGAATTTACAAACTGCTAAATAACTTGATTGATTAATTGACACGTAGCTAATAAATATAAAAATGTCACAAAACATAACATAAGTTAGTAAAGTTACTTCATACGAAGTAAGTTTTGGTGTTTTTTTTTTTTTTTTGTTTTTTTTTTGCCCAAAGGTATCCCTCCAACACAGTCAGAAGACTGATCCTCTGTCCAACTATCAGTACACTAAATGGTAGGGGACTGGCCAAATGGTTTGCTTCATTCACATGGGTGGAGATTGAACCCCCAACCTCATGCTTAAGGGACGAGGTAGTGAACCACCACGCCAACCAGGGACGGAGCCAGAAATTCGACTGAGGGGGGCGAAGAAGTAAGACAGATTCAGAAATTTTTTCTAGTAAAAACGAAACATTAAATACAAAAGATATGATTTAAAAATAAATAAATAAATTACCTAAGAATTTTTTTTTTATTTATAACCATTACCTAAGAAATATAGTTGTAAATATTATTAGATATGTGCGAAAAATAAAACACATCGAAAATTTATAAAAATGTTCATAACAAAATATAAAATATAATTAATTTGGTAAAATAATTTGAATAGAAAACACATATTAAATATTTAAAAAGTGACTTTGTTGAAGCTATAAGGGAAGAACTCAAAAATATGTAAAACTATATTAATGCAAAGATTTGAACCCAAGACCTTTCTCATTACCAACCACATGCCCTACCAACTAATCTAACTCCTTACTTGGTAATATTTACTAGTTTTTTATACTAATACTAAAACGTATACTATATATATAGATATATACATACAAAAATTATATATGGGGTGGGGGTGGGGTGAGGCGGGCAGGTGCCCCCTACCTCTCCTTTGGCTCCGTCCCTGACGCCAACTATGTTGGTTTTTGGTGTAAAACTTTAGTTACAGCCTATTTTATAAGAAAACAGATTTAAGAGATTGAGATTCAAACCTCGACATTTGGGAGAAGAGACCAAGATTCAAGCATCGATAGCGGTAGTATGGAATCATGTCCAAAGTGGACAGATCCTTTGAGCGCATCAACATTTTGTCATGTCTACTGAGCTATTCAATCACAAGTGATTTGTTACTCAGTTGATCGACTTTCAATCAACCTTAATTACAAATCTCAAAATAGTAAAAATTGTGAATTTGAAAAGATGAGTAGGTGAAAAAGGTAAAATATTGAAAGAAAGGGGGCCCAAGAGAAATTGTCGCAAATAGAAAAGTGACTTTACACTGTGGGGGTTGTTGTTTTGTGTGATTTCCGATATTAATTGTATGAGATTTCCTTGGACTAATCAAAAGGCGATGTAATTAAAATAAAAATAAAAATAAAAATATTTCAGATTTGATTTGACCTGTGACTGCCCAAAAGGATGCCATTAAGAATACAGAAAAGTGGGACTAATTATGGGTCAAAATCGTAATTATGTCCAAATACTTACCGTTCCTTCTTTCTACAATTCTACCCTCCCGTAATAACAACTTCCAACGGACTTTACCCAAACTACGATGCTCTTTCCCCGCCGTCCAATGGCGTTCTTACACGTGTCATCCAAGGGTGGTTTCAGGTGAAATTTTGCGTTTCATTCCCATCCCCGTGTAATTATTAAAGTAAAGAAGAGTTGAAATTAATGACAATTTACTTTATAATTTAATAATTTCTTTTTCAAAGAAAAACTTTTTAAAAAATCAAATTCAATTATTTTCAACTTATAACATTTTAAATATTTTTTTTTAAAAGATTAAAGAAATCTGTCATTAGTATTTAAGTGCTATAATCTCAGATCATGTTTAATAACATAGTTAGCTTAATAGTTAATTTTGTGCATTTGATCATTATTAAGTGTTTGACTTGGTTAAACAATCAATATAAGTGTTTGATTAATTTACTTTCTGTAACAACTTATTGCTCAAAAACGTTAAAATTCAAAAAAAAAACTACTCAAATCAGCTTTTTCGATCAATTTTTTGAAAAAAAAATCGCATATAATTAGCTATCAGCTAACAGCTAATCTATCAAACATCTTTCTACAATCAACTAATGCTATTAACTAGTCAAACTCACAAACTCAATTAGCTAACAACTATTTATCAAACATCCCCTAAACTAACAAGGTGTTGCTAAGAATTAAAGATGTGACATTTTAGTCAAAAAAGATAATGCTTCACCTATTTGGCCAAACCTTATGAATCTTTATTTTTAAAATTTTTGTGTGCTTCACCTATTTGGCCAAAGCTTATGAAGCTTTATTTTTAAAATTTTTGTGTGAATTACAAGTTGACTTGTACCCATTTTCATATTATTTTTTAATTCTTTTCAATTTAGGTGTATTACAAAGAATGGGAAAATTTTATAATTTTTTACAATTTAACACCATTAGCACTGTTAACACCTTTTTTAAATTAAAAAAAAAAAACATACAAACAAACAAAGTTACGTATAGTTAGTATTATATTAGTATATTACATTTTTTTAGATAGATAGAAATGGTAATATGATGACATGACATATTGATATCTTTTTTATTTATTAAAGTGAGAGTATTTCAAATGTGTAAATATCTTAATTAGTAGAGCGTAACATTATTTAGCAATATTATGTGCATTCTAAATATATTTCATGGTTGAATTCGAGAATAATTAAATAAAATGATATATTGCTCATTTCTATTTAGATATGAATTATAACCACAAGAAACGTTACAATCTAATAACTCCACCACATTGATTTTCTTGTTGATTATTACGCATAATACTAATATTTAATATTAACTCAATATTTAATATATAAAATATCTCAAAATTTAATTAATTGAAACTACTAGTATAAATAGTTATCTCAAAAACCTAATCTTCACCATTGTAGTGTAAAACATGTTCATCTTTACCTTTTTATTCAATCTCAAAAAAAATTTGCTTTTACTAAACTTTTTTTTTTTTTTTTTGGGGTTCTATTTCTTAACCAATGCTACCTAACTTATCTTCTTTCATCTACCCTAATCTTTATAGTGAAAGAGGCTCATGTTATATTTATCGTTTAGTTTTTAATTTTGGGTTTTGAAAATTGAATAATTTTACATTTTCACAAATTTTATGTTTAATTTATCTTTTTGCCTCAAAATTAATACTACAACTGTCTTAGTTTTACCTGTCATTTTACTATTCATTGTCAAACAAATATTTTTTATTTGCTTATTTTCTTTAGTATTTTTTAATTATTTAAAATAATTTTTTTTATATTTAATAGTATTTTTAATATAATTGAATTGCATTTGATATTCTCATAATATTTTATATTTTAATATAATATACTTAATAATATTACATAAAGATGAATCGTAAATAATTGTAGTCAAAACTAGTTAATTAAATCAAACACATATAACTTGATTTAGAGAACAATTCATTATAATTTTACCTAGACAATACTCCCAAGAGATGCAAGGCGTTGACCAATAATAATAATAATAATAATAATAATAATAATAATAAAAGAAGCTAAGTTGCCATGGTAGCCAAGAAAAAAAGGATTAAAATTATGATTTGGCATATTGTGTGACTCGTTACTTGATCTTTACATGTAACACACACGTGCACGTACACACACACATAAATATATATTTGGTGACATTTTTATAGTTATTAACGATTTTACTACACAAACTTTAACACTAAAATATGCAATTCTCAGAATTTTACATGTTTGCACATTTAGTATTAACATTTTCCATACTTAGTATTAAAAGATTGCACTTGCAAAAAAATGTAAAAGTGCATTACACTTAGGGTTTCGATTTTAGAGCTTATGACTGAGTTTTTGGCTTTATTTGATTTAGTTGTTCACTTGTTACTGCTTAAGGTCTAACACATACAATTTATATTTAAAATTTAGCTTTTTCATTGATTTTATAAAATTTATCAGGTATTTAGTGGTTTTTCTTATTTTTTCACATCCTAGCATTTTTTAGAGCATCCATAATAGTGGAGTTTTTTTGTGGTTTTTATAGAGTTTTTGTAAGTGTGATTAGGAAAGAGAAAACGGGAGGGAAGAGAAAAAAATAAAACAAATATGATTTAAAAAAGAGCAAATGTCAAAGTGCGCTTGTGGAAGCCACGCGGCTGGGCCATTTTTTTTAGTGGGTCCCACAATTCTGTAAAAATTCCTCTATGACATAAAAATTCCAATTTTCTCTCTCCTCCATCTCACCTTGTACCGTTTCAAAATCCACAAAAAAATCTTTGATATGAATGTTCTTGGGATCCTAGCATTCTCCTTAATATTACAAATTTAAAAAGGCCCACTAAATTTAAAAAGTTGAATAGTTAAAACATTTTTATTGGTGAAAAACATTCTCGTGCGGTTGTGCGGGTGATTAATGTTCGTGAGTTTTGTACTTAATGTGTGTGCGTTTTGTGCTTAAGGTGCGTAAGGTTTATGCTTAATGTGCGTGAGTGTGTAATACTTAATGTGCGTGAGTTTTGTTCTTAAGGTGCGTGAGTCTTGTGCCTAAGGTGCGTGAGTTGTGTGCTTAATGTGCGTGAGTGTGTACTTAATGTTAGTTGTTGTTGAAATTTTAAAGTGCATGAGTTTTGTGCTTAATGTGCGTGAGTTTTGTGCTTAAGATGCGTGAGTTTTGTGCTTAAGGTGCGTGAGTCTTGTGCTTAAGGTGCCTGAGTTTTGTACTTAATGTGCGTGAGTGTGTACTTAATGTGAGTTGTTGTTAAAACTTAAGGTGCGTGAAGGTTGTGCTTAAGACGTGTGAGTTTTGTGCTTAATGTGCGTGGGTTTGTGCTCTGAATGTATTTTGTTTGTCTTTAATGTGCGTATGTTGTGTACTTAAAGTGCGCCAGTGTAATGCTTAATTGTGAATATGATGTTAAAAAATTATGAATATATAGCTTTATAATTATAAACATATAGTTCAATAATTATGAACATAGAGTTCTGTAATTGTTAATGTAGAGTTCAATAATTATGAATATGAAGTTAAAAAATTATGAATATATAACTTTATAATTATGAACATATAGTTTAGTAATTATGAACATAGAATCGTGTCCACCTTGCAAGGTGGAAACGGTTCCACAACATAACGCTTCAAATTATGCTGTGGACTCGAGTTCTCCTTGCAAGGTGGACGTCGGTTATATTCACAATTTTTGAACTTTATATTCACAATTTTTTAACTCTATATTTGCAATTTTTGAACTAAATAATCACAATTTTAGATCTCAATATACAAAATTACATAACTCAATATTCACAATTGCAGAACTTTATATTCAACAATTTTTGAATTCTATATTCACAATTTTAGAACTGAATATTCACAATTTAAGATCTCAATATACAAAATTACATAACTCAATATTCACAATTGCAGAACTCTATATTCACAATTACAGAACTCTATATTCATAACTTCGTAACTCTATATTCACAATTATAGAACTGAATATTCACTCGCTGAATTGTTTTTAATAATAATTTGTTTTTAAAAAATCATTAGTTGCGGAAACGATACCGTTAGCGACATCGTTATTTTCACACGTGCAAACTGTGTCGTTTTGAACCTGGGTCCACCTAGTCCAGGGCATAACTATCCATGAATGGTTGTGTGGGTAAGTGTGAGCAAAATAAACTCCGCATTATATTATATTCCATTACGAGGGGCGCCCAATTATGGAGAAATCTAACATACCTTCCCCACCAATCCGCCATGAATGTGAATTGGACACCCTAATTCCATGCATGCGTGTCACTATATACAATGATAACCCATGTATTGTAAGTGTATACATCGTACATATGTATTTAGTTACCGTAATAAATCGGGAGTGACTATATTCACTATCGACCTACATATATATTTTCACTCATTACGTACTTGTATTCATAACATGTGATTACTATACTTTTCCAAAATTCACCCTTTCTTTAATTTACCGAATACATATATGTATGGATTTCACTATCTTTTTGCTTATTTACAAATATATCAAGCACTTTGTGTTTAGATAACATCTATGTGGCTATATTAATGGAAAGATCACAGTATTAAATCTCAACAGATACTACCTTGCAATAAAGTCAATGACATTAAAAAAAAAGGGAAAATGACACTTCTTCCCCCTGTATTGTTTACATATAGCATATTTTCCCCCTGTGTTGTTTATGTAACCACTTTATTCCCCTTAATTGTTTTTGAAGTGACTATTTTCCCCCCTCTCCGTTAAATAAGTGTTAGGGTTGTTAAATATGAGGGTAAAAATGACATTTCACTTATTATTATTATTATTATTATTATTATTATTATTATTATTATTATTATTATTATTATTATGTGCTTAAATCATTTTTTTTTATGATAGTGCTTATTTTCTCTCTCTCATCTTACTTATTTTATTTATAATTTATTAATTAATTTAACTCTTTTTTAGTTACTTCGTTAATTTTTTAAATTGTTAAATTAATTTTTTTTTGTGTTTAATAATATTTTTAATAAATTTAAAAAAAAAGTTAAATTATACGGAGTATTAATTTAAAGAAATGTTAACATAGTTTATTATATTTTAATAATAATAATAATAATAATAATAATAATAATAATAATAATAATAATAATAATAATAATAATAATAATAATAATAATAAGTGAAATGTCATTTTTACCCTCATATTTAACAGCCCTAACACTTATTTAACGGAGAGGGAGGAAAATAGTCACTTCAAAAACAATTGAGGGGGATAAAGTGGTTACATAAACAACACAGGGGGGAAATATGCTATATGTAAACAACACAGGGGGAAAAAGTGTCATTTTCCCCTTAAAAAAACACACATATAGTTAATTCCAACAATGGTCCTCTGACTATATTGATTTTCCAAAATTAGTTATCGACTTTTAATTTGGACACTTTACGTCACTTGACTTTCAATTTCTTTCCAATTGAGGTCCTTTCGTAAGTATACAGTAAATTGGACTTTAAATGAAAAGGTAAAGTAGTCATTTCATCTATGCGCGACTTCGGGCATCAGATTCACTTAATTGCTTAATCGCTAAATCAACTCGAAAAATAAAATTCTATTAGTGATTAAGCAATTAAGTGAATCTGATGTCCGAAGTCGCGTATACAATGAAGAAATGCGAAGATTTATACATTAGGTAGGTGAAATGACTACTTTACCATTTTATTTAAAGTCCACTTTACCATAATCTGACGATAGGATCTCAATTCGAAAGAAATTGAAAGTCAAGGGACGTAAAATGTCCAAATTAAAAGTTGGGGATTAATTTTGAAAAATCAATATAGGGCAAATTATGTCCTGGAAACGTGTTCACCATGAATGGTGGACACGGGGCCAAACGGTGCCGTTTTTACGTAAAAATAAAAAATAAAAAATTCGCTAATGTGGTTTTAACGGCGCGCGTTTGGTCAGATTATGAATTTTTTGTTATGAGATTATGAATGTACTGTAAATTCATAATCTCATAACAGAAAATTCATAATCGCATAAAAGAAAAACATTTAATAAATTATGAATTTTCTGTTATGAGATTATGAATTTACTGTAAATTCATAATCTCATAACAAAAAATTCATAATCTCATAACAGAAAATTCATAATCTCATAACAGAAAATTCATAATCTATGAATGTTGAAGAAGCTTGCGCTACAGAGGAGCAGCCATGGTTTCAGACGGGAATGTGTTGGCATGGTTCCAAAGTAAATGTGCAGGCATGGATTCATAATTAATGAATGTCCGAAATCATTGCTCACCTCAAATTAAAGTGAAACTGCGAAATGTGAAAATGAAGAAGAAAAGTCATGCGATTAATTAAGGAAAAAAAAAAAGATAACGGTGTACTAACACCGTTGGGACCGTGTTCAGCATGGATGGTGAACACGGTTCCATGGCATAACGATTTATCAATATAATCGGAAGACCATTACTAGAATTAACTCTATAAAATTAATACTTGAATTATGGGTTTGAAAGGTGTGGATAATGATTCACATACATGAAGATAAGAGGATCAACTTTTCGTGACATGCTCTTACTTGAACTCGTCACACAAATTCTTTTTACAAATAAGATTTTTTTTTTATTGATTAATGAGCTATTACACAAAATTGAAATTTATTATATAAAAATATAAAAAAATAAAAAGAAATAAATAAACAAAAGAAGGGCATGAAGATTAGATGAGGAGGAAGGGTCCCTCAAAATCTTGAAAGATGGTCCTCTCCCTTTTCCTTTTCGTCCTAATAAATTAGGGTTTCACGTGTGTTTGTCAACCTCGGTTTGTCGGTCAGACAAGCATTCCACAAGTCAAACACCCACAACAACATTAATCAACACAACTCCCCATTTTCTTTTTTTTTTTTTTTAATAAAAAAATTATAAACCCCTCAATTTCATGAATTCATACTCCACTACCTTATATATTATTGAAAATTCTGTACCACAAATTATAAATAAATAGAATAAAGAAACAAAATTAAAGAAAACAAGAAAATAGGACTACTTGGACCTACTCCACTCCCCCAACAGACCACCGGGCCCCGCTTCCTCTCTCTCTCTCTCTCTCTCTCTGCATTTTTCACAATTTTTAAATTTTTAATATTGGCTAATTACTTCAAATCTTGACTAATTAAAACTTAGGTCATGGTTAAATATATCATTTGAATAAAATTTTCAAATATTTTTATGTTATTTTTTCAAATTATTATTAAAAGAACAAGAAACACCCGAAACAACTACCCATAAATATTAATGTCGTATAAGAATTCATCTGGTCTGCTTATTTGAATAGCACTAAAAAATCGCCTCAATCACGTCAATCTCACTAGGGGGTTCCGACATAGTACGCCAACAATTATCATATTGTCAAGTCATGTTAGCGAGACGATCAACCACTTTTCTTTGAATCAAACTAATAATTTATTTAAAATACACCAGATTTCTTTTAATATTTATAATTTTTGAAAATTATTCATTCAATTAGTTACAACTTACAATCTGCATTTAACGAGATTAGACTAATTTAGTTGAATTCCAGAAGATAAGTCACAATATTAATTTAGAAAGATAAATACAATTTTATGATTTACATAAAAGTTCAAAAATAATCCGTAATAAATTTGAGTTGGAATTTTACAATACAAAAACTATATAGGTGGGGTTATCTCTCTGTGCATTAATAATGATTGTTTATTATCTATTCACAGATTGGATAGAATCTCTATAAAGACTCTTTCTGCTTCTTTCAATCCTAAAGCCTTTTGTTCTCTCTCTCTCTTTCTCTCTCTAAAATTCTCTATTTCTACAGAGTTTTGTGTGTCCTTTTGAAGAGTACTTGTTTGCTCTGATTTTGTGTTCACATGAGAGATGGAGCTCGGGTTGAGCTTGGGTCTGGGCATCACCGCCGGGAATGAAAGGCTAGGACGGCAAGAAGACGGCGGCCAGGAGCCGGAGAAATCCCACCGGTCTAATGATTCCGACGAGGACGACGACGACGTTGAGGACTACGACCACGCCACTTCGTCGGAGGAGGAAGCCCACCGCAGCGCAGATCGACGCCTCGCCATTTTTGCTCCGCCGGTGCCGCTCGACCTCCTCCCTCCCGCTCCTGTTCAGAAGAAGAACGTTAGTTTTCCGGCGGCGGCGCGTGCGGCGGCGGCGGAGGAGGTGTCGTCGCCCAACAGCGTAGCGTCGTCGTTCAGGGCGATAGACTTTAGCATTTTCAAGAGGAACAGGAATGGTGCGGTGGTGGAGGACGGTGGTAGGGATCAGAGAACCGCCTCCGACGCCGCCGGAAACGGCGGCGCGGCGGAACCGGCGTCGAGGGCGAGCGACGAGGACGAGAACGGCGTCAACGCCCGGAAAAAGCTCCGGCTTTCCAAAGAACAGTCGGCTTATCTGGAAGAAAGCTTTAAAGAACACCACACTCTTAACCCTGTAAGTACACCCAAAAAGACAACCTTTTTAAAACTTTAAAAAAAAAATGTTTTGTCGTTTTATTTTCCTCGATTTTATTTCCCATTTTCAAAAATTTATGATTCTGGAAATCCACAGAAGCAAAAACACGCGCTCGCAAAGCAGCTGAATCTCCGGCCGAGGCAAGTCGAAGTCTGGTTCCAGAACCGCCGAGCAAGGTGAGTTTGAACTTCGAAGCTCCATTAATGGCGGATTTCCGATCTTCTTCATATTTGAAAAAATAGCTATAAAACTTGCAGGACAAAGCTAAAGCAAACGGAAGTCGACTGCGAATACCTGAAAAGATGCTGCGAAACGCTGAGAGAAGAGAACCGAAGACTCCATAAAGAATTGCAAGAACTCAGAGCTCTCAAATCTTCAAATCCATTTTACATGCATCTCCCCGCCACCACTCTCACCATGTGTCCGTCGTGCGAGAAGGTCGCCTCCACCTCCACCGCCCCGCCGCCGGCCACCGTCTCCGCCCCCGCACCCACCACCCCAACCACCGCTCCCGACTCCATCCCCAAGCCCATTCCCTTCCTCTCCAAACCCAGGTTTTTCCCGTTCACCGCCGCCCATAATCCCAGCCACCCCCACCAGTCTGCCGCCTCGTGAACACCGCCGGAGATTCAAGATCCGATGGGGTGTATGTATACCAACTACTACTAATCTTGGGTCTCTTCAGTTCGAATCTTCCGACGTTGTTTGATGTTTTCTTTTTTCTGGGATTGTTCTTGTGTCTTCACGGAGCAACTTTTTGGCTCGTAACATAATCTGAATCGAACGTAGGTGAAGAAGCTTAATCTTTTGTGTATGTAGTGATGATCAGTAAATCATGCATGGCTAGAAAACTAAGAAGCTAGGTAGCGTTACCATGTTTTTGTATGGGATTCATCAAATTTCTTGATTATCATTTGCTGCAAAAACCCAACTAAAGTTGAAAGAAAATCATAATTACAGCAAAGTTTTGCTTCTCAATCCCTCTTATTTATTCCCATTATCGTAATTAGGATGACTTAATGAATAATGACTCAGTAGACGAGATTAAATATCGATGTTTACAAGAGATCTGTCTATTTTATACATATAATTCCTACACTAATATTGTTATTAGGTAAACTTTGATCTTTTCTCTCAAATACTGTATAAATCATTGAGCTAAGCCGTACGAGCTACTTTCAATCATATCTTTATTCGTTGAAATCATGACAGATAAAAGAAGCGTGCTTCTTGGAAATTTCTTACTTCCACCCACCCACAATAAATGAAGTATACTCTCCACAAGACAAATTTCGTTTTTTTGTTAAAAGTTTTGATTAACTTGCAATCATATGTGATAAGGTTTTATTTAAAAAAAAAAAAAAAAAAGAGAGAGAGAAAATCTATCATCCTTACCTAAATGTATGTTTTGTGATCTTAGTCAATAAATAATCACAACAAAATAAATCAGCATGATTAGTCTAATTGACAAAAGACTAAAAAAAGATAGACGAGTTTATAATTGACTTAAATTAAAAAGGTTAATAGACTGTTACTACAGAAAGTTGAATTTGAAATCTTTATGTTTCTTAACTAACTGTGGGATCAATTTTGATTGATTGGAGTTGTGTCAACCTCAAGTTAAGGTTGTTCCGACAAGGGAATTAGAGTATTTTAATACCCAATTAAGGTATTATGATAAAGTGGTTTTAGGGGAAATTGCAAGGGGGAGTAAACATAGTGGGATTTCACCAAGTATGGACAAAGGAAGATGAGTTTGACTTTGTGTCTGGAGTAAATGAAATGAACTTGAGCGTGCAGGAGTGGGGGTGAGGGTGGGGGGTGAGAGAGGGGGGTGGGGGTGAAGAAATGAAGATGGAGATGATGAATGTTGTCTGGAAAAGTGAGGTGGGCTTTAAGAGCACCCAATTATGAGTACACACGAGCCAAGTACATTCTCCATTATTGTTTCCTAACGTTTCTGCCCCCCCTCTCTCCTCTGCTGCATGTTGCTTCGCACGTGACTACCCCCCCCCCCGCCCCCTTCCACACCCACTACTTCATTACAGCTTTTGACAATTACCTACCACACACCCCAATACCTACGTACAGTATATATATATACATACAAATGCATACATGTGTATGTATAGTGTTGGCTTGCGAATCATTATTGTGTGGATCATATTGTAAAATAATGTACATTCAGTACAAAAATAATGTACATTATATTCAGGGGATGCACATTATTTTTATTCTGAGTATACATTATATTGTATAATGTACATTCAATATAAAAATAATATACATTTAGTATATTAAAAATGTATTTTTTGTCATATTTCACATAACATTGTGTGGACCATAATGTACACAATAATTTGCTAACAAATGCCTTGTCGACCACAATGAGGTAAACAGTAAACGAGTTCAGGTTGTTTTAAAATAATATGATAAATCAGTCTAAGTTACCTTAAATCATGAGAGTCAAACTTGAAACTTCATGGTTAGATGCTGAGAGTCTGACCAACTTAGTTGGGGTTAAACCCAACGGGTTTTATTGTATTGTTGTGAATCATAATGAATAATGAAGTTAGATTATGTTGTTTAGTACGGAGTATTTGTGAAGAATAGTTATAGATTTATACCATTAGACTAAATGATATGGGGGGGCTTATAATATGTGATATTGTTGTGAGTGAAGGGGAAAGACAATAAAACCCCCAATCAATGGATCCAGGTGTGTAGGTGAGGTGGGGTCAGAAGAGGAAAAACACAATGAATACATGTTGCCCCTTTGTATACTAACATACTCATTGTCCCACATATCATTGTGTATGGTCAACCTCACCTCATTATGCAGCAAAAGAAACCACCCCAGAACGGTCGCTTTCATCTTTTTATTTCCTAATTTTATTTCTTATATTATACTCCGTATATGTTTTAACTCCAAAATAGTTATAGTTTTTGAAAAATTTTTACAAGTCTAACTAAAAAAGATGAGAAGGATAAAAGAAAATAAATCGGAAAAGGAATATATATATATATATATATATATATATATATTTATATTAACACGCCCCATGCACAACAAAGAGTTTTTTTGCTTTTTTGGTGAGCCATATTTTTTCTGCAAAAATTAAAGATCTCTTGCATCAACTCATTTTTTTTCTCTCTTCTCTCATTCTCTCCTCCACATAAGGATTAGCTCTGCAAAAATCAATGACAGTTCCTTATTGGAGATGCTCTAAGGATTATTACTGCTTTTCTCAAGAGACAGGTAAAAAATATATAACATATTATACTAGGTACCATCGGTGCTGATGTTAATAATATCAATACACGTCTTGAAAGAAGTTGTTAAGTGGTAGAACATAATTATTATATTAAAATGTCACGAGTCAAATTTTTATCAATATCATCTTAGTCGAACTCTACACACAATATCATCCTAATGAGTTAATACTCAAAATCGTCCTCGACTATAGTGGTTTTTCTCAATTTCGTCCTAAACGACTTTGGTGACCTAATATCGTCCCAGACTTTTGTGTTTCGCTCAATTTAGTCCCAGACTTTTGTGTTTTTGCTCAATTTAGTCCCTCATTTGTTATTCTGTCCATTTGGTGTTAAATAAATAGGCAATTCAGTAATTTTAATATTGGCATCTCTTTACTCATAGACATGTGAACTGCGAAATCTTTTTTTTTTTTTTTTTTTTTTTTTTTTACGAATTACTCCCAGAATTACTCTTAAAACTGCGAATATAAAATTTGATTTGCAGGTCCGGGAGTAATTCTGGGTGTAATTCGTACAAGAAAGAGGAATTTCGCACTTCACAAGTTGAAAGTAAAGAGAGATCAATATTGACATTACTCAATTGTCCCTTTATTTAACACCAATTTGACGGAATAACAAATGGAGGACTAAATTGAGCGAAACAGAAAAGTCTGGGACGATATTAGGTCACCAAAGTCGTTTAGGACGATACACAGTCCCTTATTGGAGATGCTCTAAGGATCATTACTGCTTTTCTCAAGAGACAGGTAAAAAATATATAACATATTATACTAGGTACCATCGGTGCTGATATTAATAATATTAATACACGTCTTGAAAGAAGTTGTTAAGTAGTAGAACATAATTATTATATTAAAATGTCACGAGTCAAATTTTTATCAATATCATCTTAGTCAAACTCTACACACAATATCATCCTAATTTAAGAATTTACCCAATATAGATTTTCAGAACAATTTGTTACACCTGTGTAGTATTAGGTAAAGCACCACACCATAAAGTTAATATATAATCTTTTAATTATTTAATCTATGAGACACATATTAGATGACCCTTGGACAGTGCAAACTACTTGAAGGGTACTTTTCAGTGATGAACTTCTGGATTGTTGTCCCTTGTAAAGTGGGTGAAGTAGTTTGGCCCATACCATATCCAATAATTAAAAATATATATAATAATAACATTTAAATAATAAGGAAAAGAAAAAGAAAATTCCAGACAAAATTAAAGAACCCTCCAAACAACAAAACATCATCTTCGTATTTTAGGATAAACTTTGAAGATGACAAAGATCACAACACATGTGGAGAGTTTGACGATTATAATAAACAACCGACCATGGCCCCATCCCCTCCTACTTTTTTAGTTTTCTTGAACATAAAATGACAAATAAACTTTGCTCTTCTCATCCTACTCGACAAAAACCCCCAAGAATGTGATGTGGATTGGAGGCAATTAGCAAGTCATTCAAGAATTGTTGTTGATTGGTGGAAAAGGGTTACAAGCAATGCCCTATTTTTATTATTAAGAGTTAATATTGGGTTTAATCATCGATTTTAGTGACGTTTTCTAATTGTCGTTAACAAATAAGTTGTTTATATTTTAGTCTTAATGTTACTGATTGTACGCAACTTAGTTCGTCTACTGAAATTTTGTTCAAATACATATGAAATTAGTCATCTTCAATAATCTTAAACCCTTCGAGTTTCGTTAGGGGACGAATTCAATATTCCTTCTCATGTCTTTGTTTTGACAAGAAAGATGTGATATCTGAGATTTGAGATTTAGGGTTTCACACTAAAGAAGTTTTCTTATATTGTCGATCTTGGTCCATTGTATTTTGGTCTTGACTTTAGTTGTTTTAAATTTAATCTTTCAACTATATATAATTTTGTTCGAAATGATTTATACTCATCAAGCTTAAATACATATCTTCGCCCTCAAACCCCAAGATTCATTAGGGGAAATTGTTTAGTCTCCTTCCATCTTGGCAAAAAAATTTGATTTTAGGAATATGAACTCGCAGCTCGAAAATAAAGAATTTTTTCTTTAAGTTTAGGACTAACAAGTAAAATTCTCTTCTAGAGATAACTACCACTAAACAGAATTATTGAAATACTAAAATTAGCACAATCTCTTAATTAAATTACTAGAGTCAAAATTAAAATATAATTAAATCTAAAAATATAACTAAAGTTGAGAAACAAAATTGATATTAATTCTAACAATTATATTTAGGACTTATATTAGGAAACTAAAACAAATTAATTAACCTAACTATAGGTGGTGGAATTTTCAACTGCCATTATTATATGCCATCCAATGATTTGTGCAATGCTAGGCTGGTCCTTCCCATCTCTTATTGCCTAAGCATCCTAGCAACACAAAATCAACTTGTGTACATATATGGTACGTAAATAATGATAAATCAATGTATATATTTATATATAATATATTACACAAGTCCTTTTCTAACTAGGAGACAAACACGATGACAATAATTATTATTTATTAATCAAACAATTTTCATTTTTGTTTGAATTGTGTCAAATAAAACTAATCAAAATTCGACTGAATCAATTTTATCATTAAGCGATTATGAAAGCAATATGGTAAAAAAAAAAGTTATTTTTTGTTTGAAACTCGACTGTATTAATTTTAACACTATGCGACACTAACGCAATATGAAAAAAGAAAGCTATTCTTCATATTGTGGTATATACTGGGTAAACTCAGTTACTATGTAATAGTCCACAAACTACACATGATGAGATAGACCAAAAGGATATTGACAAGAATCAAAAGATTGAGACAAGAATTAACCAACTTGATTAGCGTGAGGGATTGTGCACTCTTGTCCGATCCCTTAAGAAAAGTCAGGAGTTTGAACCCCCTTTTGTATGAAAAAAATTAATTTGATCAGCACTTTTCCCCTTAATAAAGGTGTCTGCTACAGTTAGGGTCTGCTAAGGATCAAAAGACTGAGACGAGAATTAGTTTTATTACAATAAAAATACCATCGTAATATGAAAAACGAAAAGTTATTTTGTTTAACGACATATCGTATACATACAAGGGTGCATTCATTGACCATCCAATGTTTAATAGGATTGTATTTTTGGTACTAGGGTTTGCAATGAGTAAATCCCACTCTTCCGTAATAGTTCGTAAATCACACATGACAAGTTCAACTGAAATAGTGTTCGTCAGAATTAAACTCATAATTTTTCGATACAAAAATCATATTTCGCCCACTTATATTCATAAATGATCCAAAAAATTGTCAAACATGTAGTCCAATAGAGAGGGTGCATTAAATTATTGCCATCTATCGAATTAGATTGTGGTTAAAATTCATATTCATTAATTAATCATTAAAATAAGACTTAATTGTATTTGAAATTAAAGGACCAGGACTATGTGGTCTAATGGTACCCGGATTGGACTTCCATTTGAAAGGTTGTGAGTTCAAGCCTTGTAACAGATATTACATTATAATAGAGCTAGTAACATTCAAAAAAATTATTTGAAATTAAAGGAATTTGTTACGATGAACATAAATTATAATCAATTTCCTAGGAGTTTACCATGACTATTCAAACACGATAATATGGGATATATGGACCACGTTACGACTTACGACTTTACCCTGCAATAATTACATCATCTTGGTTTTGAACCGGAATTTAAAACGTTTTTTAAATAAAAAAAATTAACAAATACGCATTTAACGAAATTGTTATAGAATTCTCCCAATATGCATGGTGTGGCATATTAATTTGGTAGGATTTTTTTGTTTTATTTTTTTTTTTAAGAAGAGAAAATGGGAAAAGTCTTCAGCCAAGTTAATTAGACAATTAATATGATAGCAATAAGGTTCCAAATTTGACCACACGTGAGAGCTGTCTATTGGATTTCTTAATTTAAACCGCCAAGCTATAAACAATCTAATCTGATTTACCTTCTTATTGTCCTTTGCTGGCTCGGCCCTTAAATGAACTTTATACCCATAGTATACTTTTAAATATTGATTACGAACATTCCAATAAATTAAACAAAAAATGGAAATGCGTGTTGTATTACAAGTATATAAATAATAGAGTTAATACTTAATATCTAAAATTGTCTTTGACTATAGTGATTTTTCTCAATTTCGTCCTGAACGACTTTGGTGACCTAATGTAGTCCCAGACTTTTGTATTTTTGCTCAATTTAATCATTTGTTTGTTATTCCGTTAAATTAGTGTTAAATAAATGAACAATTTAGTAATCTCAATATTGACCTCTCTTTACTTTCAACCCTACAAAGTGTGAAATCCATCTTTCTTTACAAATTACTCTCAGAATTATCCCAGACTTGCAAATTAAATTTTATATTCCCAGATTTTGGAGTAATTCTGGAAATAATTCGTAAAAGAAAGATGGAGTTCGCACTTTGCAGGTCTGAGGTAAAGAGATGCCAATATTGAAATTGCTGAATTGTCTCTCTATTTAACACCAAATCGACAGAATAACAAACGAATGATTAAATTGAACAAAAATATAAAATTCTAAGATTACATTAAATCACCAAAATCGTTTAGAACGAAATTAAAAAAAATCATTATAATTGATGATATTTTGGATATTAATTCATAAATAATTTGATAACTATGCACAGTTTGGTAACTGATGGTACTGGACTGAAAATACATTCCAATCCTTTTCTTCCATTTCAAGAAATATTCTCCCCAAATACCCATAGCTTAGAGAAGTAACATTTTGGAAAGTGGGAAAAATATGTCCAATTTATCCCCCCACTATTGGAAATGATTTTTTATAATTATATCTTTGTTGTCACCTTATCATCATCACTTTTTTATAGAAAATGAAAAGCCATAAATCTGCAGCCTTTAGATGAGGATAAGCTTAAGGTTGCATCACTCTTTTCTTTGTTTTAATAACATTTCATTTCATACATGTCACTACAATGATACCAAACTTATAAATCTTTTATTTAAAGTAATAATTCTAAAATTGCATCCTTACTTTTTAAAATTTTTTGATGTGATTTAAGAGCGATTTTAATTCGATAAATTAAGTATTCGAGTATAGTCTGTATTGACGTAGTACATAATATTCTTTTCGTTAATGTTTAAAGGGAAAAATTATAGTTTCAATGAATATTTGTTTCAGATATGAATACATATTGCATTATACACACATACTTGCAAATTTGACACCATCAGCCTCGTGGGTCCTAATTTTTTTAAAAAACCAAGTTAAATGTAATTATTATTATTATTTCCAAACTTTACCTTTATGACCCCATGCGAATATAGATATATTTACATGATTATACTAAATACAATCATGATTGCAAAAAGCACGCCTAAGCAGCGCTCGACCACGTCGAGGAACGCCGAAATCGGCCACCTCTGCGGTCGGGCACCTAAGCGGCTGAAACCCCCCCCCCCCCCCTCCTTTTGACAAATAACACCCTAAAAAATTAAAAATAAAATTAAAAAAATTAAAAAATCAGGCGCCTAACGTCTTTTTAAACACGAAATGGAACGCAGTGGGATGATGACACCATAGGAGTTGTTAAGATGGTGTTGTATAGTGTGTATGCATGGGGTCCATATATATAGTATGGTGGGCATCTTCAATTCCACACGCAAGTAGTAATGATTTGGGAATTGATCGAAGGGTGGCATTTATTTTAGGGGTTGAAAAAAATAAATAAATTGGGAAATGAAAAAAATAAATAAATTGGGAAATGAAAAAAATAATAATGTAAGTGATATTTGACCATAACACACATTTTCAAACCTCATTCTTAACTGTTGAATCCTGCGAGAAAAAGAATGATTCAAGACATGAATTTTGAGGTTTCAACCAACCTTAGCTAAAACCATATCATCAATCTTGTTTAGATTTGGTGGCAGTTGGCACACATCATTACAATTAATTGCACCTATCAATCTATCATTACTTTTTTTTTTTTTTTTTTGAAAACAATCTATTATTATTATTATTATTATTATTATTATTATTATTATTATTATTATTATTATCTTCCAATTATCAATGTAGTCCATAATTTTCAATTTCAACCAATTTGATCATCGAATTTTTTAAAATTTCATCAATTAAACCCTTTCAGGGACCAAATTTACAAAATTTAAAAAATATAAAAATCGCAATTTTAGTTGTTGTCTCGCTGAAAGGGATTAATTGACAAAATTTAACAATTCGATGATCAAATTGGTTGAAATTGAAAATTATGGACTGAAGTTGGGAAACAATTTGATGGATCAAAATATTGATTATCTCTAATATCTAAATTAGAAATGTTTGCATTTTTTTTTCTTCCCTAAGATATATTATGATTTGGCTAAAATGTTCATTTCACAAACAATTGAACGACGGAAAAATATACTTCACTGACAATTGAAAGATGAAAAGTACTATTAAACACACACAAAAAAATATATTTAAAAATTATAAGTAAATACTAATGAAAACAAGCAAATAAGAAAGGGTTGGTTTGACCAATAAATAATTAGGATAGATAAAATTGGACAGGTTAAATAATATTTTTGTATTATTTATGGACGAAAAGTGTCATTGTGAATAATAATAATATTATTATTATGGAAGAAAAGTTGGGGTTGAATAAGTATTTCGATAGGCAAAATTAGTTTGGATGGGTGATTAAACTTGTATCTTGTGACATCAGTCACAAATTACAACTTTTAATTTGTCAATCTTAGTGGGAGAGAGGCATGGCATCATGACACAACTAGAATGAGTCAAAATTTAACTACGTAATGTGAAAAAAGAAGAGATTAAACAAAAACTAAAACCAAAAGCAAGGCAACTACTTTGATTTCACTTGTTTGATTTGAGTTATATGAAGATTATACAATATAAGGGTTTTTTTTTTTTAAATGTTGTATTTATCTTTTTGGCGATTTTGATCGTATCAATTGGATCGAGAAAATAAGAAGAAAAAAGAAAAAGAAAAAGAATGTTACACAGCTGACCTGGAGATTTAAAGCTGCTTTATTCTCAAAATTAAGAATTGAACACTTGACTTTTTGTTAAGGATGGATGAGACCCTTCCACTCAACCACACCTTCCAGGTTATTGCCGCATTTGAATTAACATTTATTACAAAAGGTATGAACCCGTGATTAGAAAATAATAAAATATTTGGCATGCGGCCGTCGATTCTGATCGCAATTTTCCGTTGAAGGGTCAAATGAAGATCATAGGAAGGATCAAAAAAATCATAGTTGTGCAAAAAGATATGATTTTTCACATGTCAATGAGAAAAGAAAGAGATGCCTTGTGAACGAAGGAATTTGAAATTCTTGAATGTTGTCTTTATCCTAACACTGTTACGTTTGTCTGTTTGTGGTCATCCAACGATGTAGCTTTTGGGTTGACTAACTTCAACCAAATCTCACTAGGAAAAGGGCCAATTACAATGGCGTAAATTTTTATCCATGTATAAAATTTTATAGAATTTTTTAATCTATGATTGGTACAGATATTTTTGTACCCGGTAAAATTTTATGAGTTCGAACCTCAACAACAGCAGGGTAAGGATTATGTCTAAGTGGACAGATCATTGAGTTACCGTGATTTACATTCTCCTAAATACTCTTTTGGCAGGAATAAGACACCGTAAAAATTTTCAAAAATTTTAAAATATTTATAATGCGGTAAGTATACTTTATAGAGTACTATAAAGTAGATCAAGTAATTAAAGACCGTATTATTTTATTTTTATTGGTGGAGATTAAAGACCGTATTATACAACTTCATTGAATATAAAATAACATTACACGTGACACCATAAAAATTCCCTGTATATAAATGCATTGTGAAAAGTAATGTGAGCTTGACAAGGAAGCAATTTCTTAAAACATGAAAAATATAAAATTAAAAAAAAAAAAAAAAACATGTCTAAAGAATATATAATCAATTATTTTATAGTACAAGTAGATTGTGGTTCATGAGCTCCTGCAGGGTGAAAAGCCCAGGCCAAGGTGAACTTCAGCTTCAGTCTTCCTAATTTTTTTGTCTCACAACTCTTACATTGATTACAAACTCAACTATGAATAATTAGCTTAATTACTCTTCACAGGTAAAAGGAATGGTCTATAGCATAACATTAACAAACAAAACTAACACAAATACTTAGTTACTTCCACGGGTTCAGTAGTTTGTGCTGGGCGCCAAGTTGAGTCCTCAAGACCATTTGTTCCCTCGGGGATTATGTCGATAGGCATTCATCCTCGAGTGTGATGTGTTTGATAGAGTTTGCGCGTATTAGAAAGTTTGAACACAGCATTTCAGTTTCCTGAAGTGGAGTCGTTCCTGAACTGTTGATCTCCTCCCATGGGAGGAAGGAGAAGGGCGAGCCTGGTTTTGTACCTTGCAATGCGCCTAAGCCTTTCTTCTCTTAATCTGTGAATTTCTCGGTCACAGCAAGACATATCACATTAATTCGATGAAAGAAAACCAAAAGTCAGCCTTTCTCGTGCCATCATAAATTCGAAAGGGTAACAGTTCTTTTAATTATAATTCTTCCCAAAAGGTTGAATCCCCAACCCCAAGGGCCCCCCACACCAATGCAGAAGAGGAATAAGATGACGAATTTAAACTACGTTTTAAAGTATTTGATCCTCCATATTTTCTATCGTCTCCTTTGGTTCGTTTTGCCTTGTTTGGATGGGGAGGTGGAGACTGGGGAGGCATATTTGGTCAAATATATTCTGAATCATAAAATTGCAAAGGATTGTGAAGCTTACTTGGACCTAATTCTCTTTGCACGCTTGACATGTATTTGCAAAAGCTTTTCTGTAGATAAATGCTCAACTGATACATCATCCTGAAATTAAAAGAAACCAACATTATTTATCCATTTCCTATGCAGAAGAATGCATTGTCAAGATCGTTGCCTTGATAACTTTTAAAAAATATATCATGACCTTGGCATTACTTACAAGTTGAATCTACCATACTTTAGAATCTGTATTCCTACGAGTAAGGGATACTCACAGGGCTCCAGTTCTTAGGAGGGTATTCCTTAGTTAATGTCTTTTCAAGATATTTGGCACTCAGCAGAATTCAATAAAGTATGATATATTTGGTTGATACCAATTACACTGAAGGCAATGGTTAGTAGAATTTTCCGACTTTGGGATCAGTGCTCATAAATTAAGAACTCACCTCTTCCTCTTCTCCTTTATCTTCTTCCTTCTTTGCAGGCGACTCAGCATCTTGTGGAGCCATAGGCAAAGGCCTGGGAAGAGACTTTACAACATCCATATATTGTGGCTGCCATATGGAAGTAGGATAATTACATTCACCAAAAAACACTATTATTGTATGTAATCTGGAAGTAGGATATCAGAAAGTTCATTTAAGGGGGAAAATGAATGTGACAAAATCTAACAGAGAAGAAAACTTCAGTTATTCAGACCTGAGTCGCTTCAGGAAAACCATTCCTCAACCATGACCGACAAAGAGCATAGAGTGAAGCAGTATCAGAAAGTTTGACCTGCAATAGTAAACAAATTTAATTTTACCATTAAAAACAGAACTTTCCTCAACCAAGCTACAAGTTCAGAGAAAATAGAGACTAATATGATTGTCCACAAAACGTCATGGATATCATATTACATACAGCACCATCAGACTATAAGAGTGCCTGGTGCCCCTAGTCAAAGGAGATCAATTATAAAGTCAGATCATAGTGATTATAACTTTTCGAAACATTTAGGTCAACATGAGTACTACAAGAGTAAAAATATTCCTCTGAATTCGTTCAGAGAAACTATGCAACAAGTAGCAGGAATCTACCTTTTCCACTTAATATAAGTTCCTTTCCTCTAGAGCCCCCAACCACAACCTCCAAACCAAGTGTTCTTCAAAGATTTCTCAAACTACAAGAGTTTAAAAGGGGATAGGATCCTTCAAAATTAGTTTTTGAATCTTATGGAGCAACAATGTTAAACATCTTAATTGCTCAGTAGGATATACTTGATTAGCTAAGATCTGTTCAAATTGATGCAGACTTCTCCACATTTGAAGGATAAAAACCTTCTTCATTTCTCTTCAAGTACAAGAAACAAACTATCTTCCAATAGCAGCATAAGGAAGCACTAGTGCATAAAAAAAGGAACAGGATCCTCTGCTGATACATTCAAATGTTGTAATTCTCCAGTAATGGAAAAATGCCAATAAATTAGCACAATATATTAGTAATTTGCTAATTTGCTATGTCAATTTTTCATGAGATAAAACCAAGACAGAGGCATTCAATTTTATATGTAATAAATCTTTTAACAGCAGACATGTGAATATGTGATGCACACTTTATTACAGTAACTGTTGTAACTCATTTCAGTGACAAAAGAGGAGCTAGTTTATGATAGTAAAGAAAGCAACATTTACTTTTATATCTATACAAGCAGCTAAAAAAAAAAGCATTCTCTGCAAGTGTTTAACTTAGAGAAGGAGCCAAAGAAGGGAACTGAGTAAAGGGGCAATATGCTTACCTTCCTTTCTCTAACTATTGCAAAAGAATCATCTTTACTCCTGTCCCTGCAATGAATAGATAATTAAGAATTTCAATATGAAAATATATGGAGCCAGGTGTGACATCAAAAAACTAGATGAAAGAAAGGATTTTACCTTCCATCTTTTGAGCCACTGAAATCAGAAAAAGAAGGCAGAGGTGGAGCCAGCTAGAACAAAACAAAATGAACATCAAGTTAATAGAATAATAGGTCAGAAGTTACCTTAATGAGCTTGGAAATGTTATAAAGACTTAGAATAGCCAATTCATTGTGTGAAATTGAAGATAGGACCTCAATTTACCAATTAAAGTCACACCAAAGAAATCACCCTAAGTTCTAACTTTCTTAAATTAGAACAGTTTTTTTCTTTAGAACAAGAACTAAATATAGCATAAAAATAATTATGAATAGGAAACCTCTCTGATTTCCATTCTTAAGTTTTGATTCTCAATTCTCTGCTTTCCAAATGTGCATACTTATTATCCATTTTCTTTTCTCTAATTCTTCTCCATTCTTCAGAAATCCTTTACTGCCTTCTGATTAACTAAACGAAACTTGAGGCATTACAGTTTTAAATGCCAATAGAGAGTTTCATAGCCAGAAATCGAAACAATTAAATCCGCTTTCAACTTCAGTTAGAAAATCAAAAGCATTAAAGTACCTTTGGATGCGCAGAAGTAACTGGAACACCTTTGACAACAACAGGCATAAGAGGTGCAGCATTGGCAGTAGAATTAGCATGAGCGGCGGAGGCAAGATGCGCGTGGGGCAAATTGGTCGGCCTGGAGAAGCCCAAGCCCTGCCCCAAACCCGGATCCATATGAGCAGAAGAAATCCCGAAGGGGGGAATAGAGGAGGAGTACCCAACCGCAGGTCGGGCCAGATAATTAGTTTGATTAGGAGTAGGCGCGGCAGGTCTGGAGAGAAAGCCCCGGCCGGAGGAAGCGACTGGATAGAGAATGCTATGATGCTGCGGCTGCGGCTGCGGCGGCGGCGGAGGAGGAGCGGTGGAAGGGTCGGAGTGCGGGGGGCGGGGAGCTAATTGGGAGTAAATGGGGGTTTGATTTGAAGAGAACCGCTGAGGTTGTGGAGGGAAAGGATGTGGCTGTGCAGTGACAGGTGGTCTTGAGTTGGAATATAGAGGTCTCGTCGTCGTCGTCGTCGTCGCCGTCGCCGCCGTGGCGGGAGCAGCTGAGGCGGAGGAGGAAGGGTTGGGTGGTGGCGGAGGAGTAGAGATAGCCATGGCTGATGATGGCGCGGAATTTTTTGGTTTGGGGAATTTTCTTTTGTTTTTATTTTTTGTAAAAGAAGATTCCTACTTCAATTAAGAGTTTGAAATTCGCAAATCGTGACAGTGCGGAAGCGGTAACAGAAATTGAATACACGTGTTAGTCCAACGCCGTGTGGAAAGAAATTTCGGATGATACGACGTCGTTCGCAATTACCATTACTCAATTAACCGAGAATTTTTTTTAAATAACATATTTCTGAATATTATTGTAATTATTGCTTTAAAATTAACAAATAAAGTATTATCCGTACCCATATTACCATGGCTTAAAGGATGTGTAGTTTTTTGTAAGTTCCAATTAAAAATAATATAAAAATGAGAAATTGAAATGATTGTCATTTGACGACCACTCTAATTGTCTAATAAGTACATGCTGTTAGGCATTATGATTCTCAATTGTGTTTTTATTTTTCTTTTTTAATTTAGAAAACAATTCTTCGACAAGAATTTAATTTATTTTTTTTTCTCTCACATCACACTCTTTCTTCCAACACAACACAAAACCCACCAAAAAATCACCATTGGCATTGCCTTTGTAGTCATAAAATCACTAATGGAGTCATAGAATCATTATAAGTAAACACATGTTTCCAAACTACTGATAGAAACCGGCCATGGAATTATCGGCCTTGCTTCCAAAGAACTCTTTTTCTTTTTGCTCCAATACAATCGGGCATCAATAGGGAAGCATCAAAGCCAATTACTCCGGGGACCTGCTTTTTTGGTAGTAGGCACTCTGCAGAATACATAGATACAAGGAGATGAACTCAACAATTCAAGAATCAAGAACTAATCAATAAACATTTAGCAACCTGAACTAACAATTAAGTTCTCATCCACACCCATGCTAAATGCAAAGGGAAAGGTATGCGAGTCCTAAGAGATAATAAACGCCTATAGAATACACATCATGAAAAGCATCCCGCAATGCAAAAGGAAAAGTATGTGAGTCCTATGAGATATTAATATCCATAGAATACATATCATGCAAAGCATCCCGCAATGCAAAGGGAAAGGTATGTGAATCCTATGAGATAGTAAATGTTCATAGAGTACACATCGCCCAAAGCATCCATGATGATGGAAAGATATGTGAGTCCTATGAAATAGTAACATCCATAGAATACACATCAGACAATGCAAAGGGAAATGATGTGAGTCCTATGAGATAGTAAATGTCCATAGAATACATGTCATGCAAAGCATCCCGAGATTCAAAGAGAAAGGTATATATGTGCGTCCTATGAGATAGTAAATGTCATAGAATACACATCATACAAAGCATCGCATATCCTCCCAAATAAATAGAACACCTGCACAAACACTGAGATTCTAGTACTGGATGTAGTACTTGTCATATTTAGGCAATAGTAAGTAGTAACACAGAATGTCTAAGGAGGCAGAGTTCCTGTTCCTTGGTTAATTTTTGGAACCTCATGATTGAGCTAGATGCATACAAGTGATCAATGTCATTGAGAATATGGAAATCTGAAAATCTTGAATGCAAAAATTGACTTTGATAATGTTGGAAAAACATTGACCAATAGAAATCTAGAATGAATACAATATCAAGTCCAATAAGATACAAGGATTTACCAAAATAAAGAAGAGACATTTTTATTCCTTGTTGAGCATATTTAGTTGCCTAAGTGAAATACTCAAATTGCTACCATCTTTCTTACTGCATGAAATACTTTCTACACATTGGAGATAACGAACGCAAGGAACTGAATTGAGCAGACCAATTTCAGATGAATTAAGAATGAACGAAACCTGTAGAACTTCATGAACAACTTTGATTTGTTTCCATCACCAGTCCAAAATGATTCTGATTCTGGTACAAAAGATCAGTTACTATTCTTTAACTCGCAACTTCTACAAGAATGTTTAAATGGCGTATATCGATATAACTATTAGAATTAAGCATTAACCATATGACTGGAAAATGTTGAGCATCAGATAGAAGCCAAATGTTCACACCATCTAAGCAGAAAATATGGCTATCAGGTAAAAATGTAAAATAAATAAATAACAATCAGGTGATCAGTAGATCCAACATAACATTGCATCATACATGATATCAGTCACCTAAATCAAATAGGCGAGAAAATATGGCTAACCAATTTAATCACTATCTTTTGTTCTTCAGAAACAGCAGAATATACAGTTGGCATCTCCAATCAAAGTCACCTAACAGCAAGTAACAACAGTAAGAGTCTGTTCAATCACCGAATTCACATATTAAAACTGGAATTTGAACACAAGCACATGGAGATACCAGATAGTCAGATACACTGCTACTCCTAATTTTACATTTTCAGATGGAAAACTGGAAAAGGAAACATTCTTTCAAATAACGCAAACAGAATAAATTCGAAAAACATCAAATCAAATTAAGTATAAACAGAGTACCAGACAACGATTCTTCAAGCTTTCACTAACCAGGCAGAAATGAAATGCACAATGATAAGCAACGAGCAAACGTCTGAAGATAACCGGACTAAATGAGAAAACAGCACACAAATAAACCGATCATCCTTACGTCTATGGCAGTCGCGGCAACGAGAAAAAAGGCGGTTCCAGAACTCAGAATTTCGATATTCAAAATTTTGGGAATTTATTTGGGGATAATGATGTATCGGGTCTGATTATTGGGTCTTACCTAATTCGACTAATCCGCGCCAAATTTCTATAACTTTTCTACAGGCCCAATATTCAGGCCACCTTCAGTGAACGGTCGCAAATATTCACAATTTAAATAATAAATATTTACAATTTACTTTTTAAAAATTCACAATTTGTATACTACAAACACACAATATTAACATATATATAACTGATTACCTTATTTCGTATTTACAAGTTCCTTTCAAATAGTGCATTCGCACGAGAAAAATACTTCATGTACTCTCAAAAATCTACTTCCAACTTTTACTCTTACTTGTGTTCAATTTTGATTGGTGGAAGAAAAAAATGAATGGATAAACATCATGGCCCTTATTAAATTGAGCAATTAAAACATGTCAAATCATAAGGAGTAGAGATTGAAAGTACATGCAAAATTACTTGTTGCACAATATTAACATATTAGGATTTGATGACCTTATATTGTATTTACAAATTCTCTTTGTGTTTTGATTTATAAACAAAATTTATATTTTAGAAGTTTACAATTCTAAATTTTCAATACTAAAAATACACAATTTATACATAATTTATGACCAAAATCTACCTTGTAAGATGGACCTTGATCCATGATATAACAACTCCAAATAAATGAGAACTTCTATTTATATTTTATTATAAATACCCAATGAAATAGCGGAGTCAGCAAAGACCATTGAGTTGAATATGTTAACCCCACCTCCACGTTTAAAAATAGAATATATTTAATAATTAAATATGAATTGTAATTATGACATCATATGGTATAAAATTTTGCTCTTATTTTTTAATAGTTTTCCAATTTCATTACATTATATCTATGTAAATTTTGAATCTTCAAAGTCTTCATCATAACTAATCACTAATAGATTAAAATCAGTAAATAATTCTTCAAGTTATCAGTGGGGTTCAAACTCCCACCTCTACCACTAAAAGCAAAATTAAATGTCGATTGAACTACTTGAGCTATTCAATAGGCACATGTCCAAGATTTAACTTTGCACAACATATTCCAACCACTTTCACTTCTCTGTGTACTATAAAAAGTTTTTGTCCCAACCAACAAATATATAAAAACAAGAGAGTTACTACTGAAAATCTGTAATGGCCTTGTCAAAATTAAGGTACGAGTAAACAAAATCTTTAATCCCTAAATTATAAATATAATAAAATTTTAATTCTTAAATAATTAAGTATTAAAATTTTGACTAATATGACACTTCAAAAAATCATTATACTACCGATCATAGTCCACATTGCAATTTTCCATTTTAAGTTTGAAATGTATTAAGAGGGGGAGGGAATTGAAGCATGTGTTCAATCTCAACTAAAAGTCTAAGTTGATAGTTGGATTACCCCTCACGTGTGCGCAACACGTGGACCGTAGTCGCTTATCGGGTAACATGGAGATTCGAATCCATGACCTTTGGGCTGGCTCTGATACCAAATATATATATATATATATATATATATATATATATATATATATATATATATATATATATATATAGGGATGTCAATTTAGCCCGAACCGGATGGACCAACCCGATAAAACCGAAACCGACAGGGCTATGGCCCGAACGGGCTAGCCCGATAAAACACATTAGCCTGACGAGTCCGAAACCGATTAGCCCGGTGGCCCGATAGGGCTAGCCCGGAATTAAATGGGCTAGCCCGACAACCCGAACTATTGAAAACTATTTTTTTATAATAGAAGTGATGTGAAACCTAACATACATGGAATAATTATTATAATTAAAAATAAATAAATAAATAAATAAATAAATATATATATATATATATATATATATATAAAATTTAAAATAAAACTTAAGTTTTTAGTTTTTTTTTTTTTTAATTTAAAACAACATTAATCTAATATTTTGACTAAAAATTGATAAGGACGGAATTCTTCGTCCCTGCCAAATTCTCCGCGGGAACGTAGATAGGGACTATTTTCAATTTTTCATTGAGGACGGAGACGGGGAGTATACGTCCCGCACCTGCACCCGCTCCGCCCCGCCCGCCCCGTTGTCATCTCTACTCTAAATATGGGTACTCACTTTCAGTTTTTAATTTTAGTTCAGATGGTTCAACCCGCCCGATTAGCCCGACAACCCGAAGTTTAGGGTTAGGGCCAAACCGAACCCGAGAATAAAATATTAATAAACCGATTAGCCCGACAACCCGACAGCGCTAGCCCGAAACCGAGTGTGCTGGCCCGATTGACATCCCTATATATATATATATATATATATATATATATATATATAACCCATTTTAAGATTAAAGTTTAATCTACCTATAGATTTTTTTTTGAGTACTACTGACTTTGTTACAATGCAATATTTATTCATAACAACTTTATCAACCAACTAAAACACAAAGAGTCAATACAACCTCCCATATAGGAAAGCACTTGGTGCTATCAGACCACAAGTTCAAATAAACTATTTATTATACTCTAATACGTTCAAAAATTATTTTAATTTTTTTTTTCAATTTTAGAAATTTTGTCCTTAGAAAGAGTTAATTCTACCGGAGGTCCCTTGTCTTTAGTGGTAATTCCAAATTTAGTCCCAGACTATCGTTTTTGTCATTTAACATCCTATACTATTATTTTTTGGACACTTTTAGTCCTTTTCATGAATTTTCATATTTTTAGTAAAGCATTTTTGTCTCTTCATATTTTTCTTTTGTTATTTTTTTCTAATTTCAACTGGTTTAAGCGGTTTACTAAAAATCGGTTGAAAAATATAGTTACTAAAAATCAGAGGTTAACTAAAGTTTTAAACCGGTTGAAACCGAAAAAATAACAGAAGAAAAATATGAAAAGACAAACATACCCCTACTAAAAATAGGAAAAGTATCTAAAAGATAATAGTTTAGGATGTTAAAGACAAAAACGATAATGTGAAATTCAATTTGAAATTGCCACCAAAGGATCCTTTGGTGGAATTAACTCCCTTAGAAACAACAAAGCGGAAAAAAAAAAATAGTGGGAATCGCACGTCTGCCAACTCGCACGTGCTAGCGCTTCAGGATTCATGAAGCATTTGAAAAGAGGATTGTGATTCGAATAATGTTTATACATTTCAACTTCATGTAGAATATGAATATCTTAATGAGGTTTTGTTATAAATTTTCACTTATAGGTGATTAGTTTTTTTTTTTTTTTTTTGAAAACCAAGGCCAACTATATTTCATTAGCCATATCAGGCAAAATAAATGGAGGTGGAACATTCCTCCACGTGGATCGTGACAAACTAGCACTTACATGCTTAGCTAAAGAATGAGCCGCTTGATTCGCGACCCTAGAAATAAAACTAATCTGAGAATCAGGCATAGAAGAAAGTAAACGAAAACATGAAAGCAAACTAAAACCAACATAGGAACGAAACGAGCTACTGCTACTTAGACATGAAACAAGAACTGAAGAGTCACTGTAAACTTTAGCCGTCGAATAGCCGTTATCCTTTAGCCATGATAGAGCTTCGCACACCGCCATCGTTTCTGCCATAAGGGGGTTGTAAGGACACACCATCGGGCCATTCACCGCAGCTACAAAAACACCATTCTCCCTCACAATGAAGCCAAAAGCAGCGGCATGTCCAGGACCGTGAAAACCAGCATCCACACAGCATGTAATACCCTGAGCCGAAGGTGTGTGCAATTGCCTTGGTTGCCGCGCTAGACTATTCGCCACACAGTCACTCCACGCAGCCCATCTCGCTGCAAAGACCCGGCACAGCACCTGAGGGGAAGGTAACTTCGCCTCCCACACAGCTGAGTTCCTAGCCATCCACAACTCATGAATGAGACCGCACATCATCATCCCCTGTGTTTCACGTGAATAACCAGCCGCACCACCCAGCCATAACTCTGCCCAATGCATAAAATCAGAACCATTAATCTGGGGTTTCGGGAGCTGAGAAGCAATCCAAACACGAGAAGCATATTCACAGGTACAGAAAATATGCATAATACTCTCTTCTAACAAACCACAAGCAGGGCAAATATTCAATAAATCCACTCGTCTTATAATTAAATTATCAAGCGTGGGCAAAATATTAGAAAGGGCTCTCCACATTAAATTTTTCCATTTCGGAGGTATGTTTAGCCTCCAAATTCCGTTCCAAACCGCCGAGCCGTGTACATGGATTTCCCCAAGCCGCTTATAACCCTCCTTTACCGAATAGCAGCCCCGTAAATCTCCTTCCCAGTACCACACATTATCATGCACTAAATTAACAGGCAACTGCACTATCTGAGACGCAACATGCGGATCAAACAATTGTTGAACATAAGGAATATTCCATGAGCACAAATCAACATCAATAAGATCCGAGACCAACATATTGTGAATTATACTCGACTGGCTTGCAGGTACAAGAGTCCCCTGAGTACCTGGCAGCCAAGGATGGGACCAGACCTGCGTGGATCTGCCATTACCAATACGCCGCTTACACCCCGATTTCACCAGCTCCTGACTAGCCATTATACTCCGCCAGACATAACTTGGATTGCCCCCTATGACAGCATCAAAGAAAGAAGTAGTAGGATAATACCTTGCCTTAAAGACCCGGGCTACAAGAGAGTCTGGACATGTCAGCATCCGCCACCCCTGCTTACCTAGCAATGCCAAGTTAAACTGATGCAAGCGTTTAAACCCCATGCCACCATACTGCTTAGGCTTACACATTCTGTCCCAGGCATACCAGTGGATACCATCCTCCCTGTCATTTCGGCCCCACCAGTATCTGTTCATTAATCTTTCGAGAGAAGAGCATAAAGTTAGAGGTAACAAAAAGATACTCATGGTGTAAGTAAGCATGGCCTGCGCTACACTCTTCAATAAGACCTCCTTACCAGCCCTGGATAACAAACGCTTGTTCCAAGAACCAAACCTTTGTTTCAACTTTTGCTCTATATATGCAAAAACCACCTTCCTATTTCTTCCAATAACCAAAGGCAGACCCAGATACTTACCAAAATCCTCAGCATGGCTTACTCCCAAAGTCTCAGCAACAAGGTTCCTGACATCTCCGCTAGTGTTACGGCTGAAAGAGACACTTGACTTATTGAAATTAACCGCCTGCCCAGAGTGAGCCTCATAAAAACCAAGACATCTCTTCACCTCCAAGGATTCCTGCAGATTAGCTTTAAAGAACAGGAGGCTATCATCTGCAAAAAACAAGTGTGATATTGGAGGAGCCCCCCGGGCCACCCTACAGCCATGAATAAGGCCCTTAGCCTGAGAATCCTGTAACAGCAAAGATAAACCCTCCGCGCATATTATAAAAAGATAAGGAGAAAGGGGGTCACCCTGCCTTAGACCCCTTGTGGGTATAATCTCATCAGTTGGGGAACCATTCACCAGGACTCTATACCGTACTGTCTGGACACATAACATAATCAACTGCACCCACCTCTCATCAAAACCCAACCCGAGTAGCATCTGCCTAACAAAAGGCCACTCCATCCTGTCATACGCCTTAGCCATGTCCAGCTTAAGGGCTGCCCATCCGACCTGTCCCAACTGCTTCCTTCTCAGATAGTGACCAACCTCGGAAGCAATAAGGATATTGTCCGAAATTAGCCTACCTGGGAGAAAGGCACTCTGTGAGTCAGAAATTAAACCCTCCAGAAGCGGCTTCATTCGGTTAGCTAACATCTTGGCCATAATCTTATATAAAACATTACATAACGCAATAGGCCTAAGGTCAGACACTGACTCCGGATTACACTTCTTTGGAATCAATACAATATTGGCATCATTCAAAGCAAGGGGAAAAGAAGCACGAGATAGACAATCAATAACAAAGTCAGTGACATCCTTACCCACAACATTCCAGAAGGATTGGTAGAAACCCGGATTCATTCCATCCGGTCCCGGTGATTTGTCCTTCCCCATAGCAAATAAAGCGGCTCGCACCTCATCCGGCTGAAAAGGTCGTAATAGATCATCATTCTGTTGCGGTGTAACACGGGCATGTAATGTGTCAAGATTAAAAGGCCCCGGACTTCCCCCTGAAGTGAAAACATTCCTGTAATAATCAGCTATCAAAGCACTCAAAGCCTGACCCTCATGCCAGGCACCCCCCTCATCTTTCAGCTTCTCAATACCGTTCTTCCTCCTTCTATGTGAGGCATACTTATGAAAAAACTTCGTGTTTAAATCAGCCCCCTGTAACCAATGCTGCTTAGCCCGTTGTTTCCAGAATGCTTCCTCCTGCGCCAGAACTGAGCTCAGAGTGCCATCCAAGAGCCTAAAACGAGCCAAGGAGCCTGAATCAGACTTGCCCCGTAAAGTGCCCATCTCCCTCCTTATCTCCTCAGTCCGCTTCCCAAACCTATGGTGACGCTCTCCCCCCCATCTCCGCAACCCCCGGCCACACGACTCAAGCCTAGCCTGGAGGCCCATCCCAGCCGAAACAGACCACTCATCCTCCACCACCGCCCTGCAGCCATCATCCAAAAGCCAAGCATTTTCAAATTTAAACCCCCGCGACCGGATAGATGGCGCTACCCCATAAATATCCAAAAAAAGAGCCGAATGATCCGACGAGTCTGTCTGTAAATTAAACACCCTTGCCCGATCAAAGAGCTCATGCCAGTCCGCACATGTCACCACCCTATCCAACCTCTCCTCCACCCAATCCACTGTCCCCTTGAAGCGTTCCCAAGTAAATGGGTACCCCACCATAGGTAAAGTCATTAGCCCACAATCATCCAATGCATCCCCAAACCCCTCCAACAAACCATTAGGATGCGACAACCTACCCCTCTTCTCAGACTGCATAAGAATGTCATTGAAATCCCCTAAAACCACCCAAGGCAAATCAGGAGCACCTTTGAGTGACCTTAAGAAATCCCATGAAGCTCTCCTTCTATCCCTATTCGGGTAGCCATAAAAACACGTAAGCCTCCAGGGGCGCCCATTCGGCAAAGACACCTCCAAGTCAATATGATTCTGGGAATAGTTCAACAGCCTAGCACAGTTATTTCGACGCCAAAGCAAACAAAGACCACCCTTCCGTCTCACGCTATCCACCTTAAAACACCCCTCAAACCCCAGTTTCACACGGAGCCTCTCCGCATGATCCCCCCCCCCCCCCCCCCCCACCATCGTCTCCATCAAAAACACAAACTCGGGCTTCTTCCTGGACACAAGGCCCACCACCTCATGAACTGTCCGTGGATTGCCCAAGCCACGGCAGTTCCAAAATAGGGTACTCATTGAGACTGGCGGGCCTGAACTCCAGGCTCCGCCAAACTAGATGCATCAGAATCAACACACATACCCTCCAATCCACCCTCCGTCCTCCGTCTTTTAGGATCCACTCTTACCCCCACATTCTCCCCCTCAACCCCCTCCTCCATCACCAACCCCGGCTGCCCACCACCACCCTCACCCGAAACATTCTGCCCGCCAACACCCAACCCCACTGCCCTACCCCCAGCCGCAACCACTGCCTGACCTCCCACTGCCATACCACGCTGTCCCGAACCACCATCTCCAAACCCAATCTCCCTCCTCCTCTCTTGCCCCAGCTTAAACCACTTCTCGCCCAACACCTTTGCCGGACTGTTACCCCCCGCTCTCAGACTTGGACCAAAAGGAAACTGCTCCGGTGTTAATAAAGACCGACGAGCCGCTAAGCAGAACTTGTCCGTATGCCCCATAATACCACAAAAAAAGCAAAACATGTGCAACCTCTCATAACGAAAATTAATCCAAGTCCATGTCCCATCCCTTAAGATCATTTTCATACGTCGTTTTAACGGAGTAGTGACATCATGAGTAATACGTACCCGGTAAAACGCAATCCAATGCCTTTGAAAATTTCGCTCATCGTAGCTTAAGAAAACCCCGGCGAAGTCTCCAATTCGTTCAAGAACCTTCACCGTACGGAAACCCGGGGGAATATCGTAAACCTGCAGCCAGAATTCTACGGTATTTAGCACCACCTGTGTCGGGTCTTCATCAGCCTTCAGTTCGTGGCATAGGAACGTAGCGTTTTCGAACGCCCAAGGGCCCTCATCAACCACCCTTCGCATATCCGCCTCGTCGAAGAAAGTGAAGAGATACAGATTGGGGAGCACGTCTGCAATCTCAATCCCCATAAGCGGACGCCATACTGAAGCCATCACACGCTTCATTATATCCACCTTCAAATTCCGGTCGGTAAGAAAGCGGCCAACTAATGTCCATGAACGCCGTTCCGCAACCTGCTGCGCACCACCGAAAACCTCCTCTTCGAACCGTACTCCCTGCTCCTCCTCTTCCAAACTAATGTCCGCAGTTGAAGCAATGATCGCCTGAACATCCATCGTTGCAGATCCCGCTGTCTGATCGCCGTTCGCATGCAAGGTAAGCCAAACCCTAGATTCCAGGGAGAATATTTGAGAGAGAAACCCTAGAATTAGGGAGGCTTATAGGTGATTAGTTAGTTTATTATTGTAATTTTTTTCGATTCAAGTAAATTAAATGATTAACATGTTATGAAAAACTAAACTACACATTCGGTGAATGGTTTTCCGTCTTCTAATTATTTGTTAAAGTAATTAGACATCTTTTTTAGGATATTGTCGATTCAGCGGGTGTGTTTTACCATATTTTTCTGACTTTTACAAGAGTCTTACATTATTGGTAAAATAGATATAGTCGTGTGGCACTATCAAGAATTGATATGACCATTTTGGTTGAGTTTGCGGGCCCCTAATATTAAACTTAATATTTTGAAAAATTAAATTATAAAATATTTTCAATTAAGTATCATTAATCGAACCAACACATAAGTGAGACATAAGAAATATATAATATAAATATTTCGAGTGAGCGTGGAGCAGATTTAGAGTGAATACGCATCCAATCCGCTGAAGGTGAATTTTAAAATTTTCATTCACATCCTCAAATGATACAGATCCAATCCGATCTGATCTACTAATAGTAGATCGAATGGCTGATTTTAAGTTTATAAAATAAATTAATTGTCAAGTACCTTGTGATCTGATAACATCGGTTCAAGTCCTATCCCAATCAAGAATGTTGGCATTGTCATATTGGCCAAATACTATGTATATGTTAGATTGTAGTACTCAAAAATAAAATAATTTATAATATAAGATTTCAAATATTTAAAAAAAAAATCAATTTTCAAGCATTTAATACAAACAAAAAAAAACTCAAATATCTAACTTTTAATACAATCTACTATACGAATACACACAATCTACTTAAATTGTGTGCAATTACGGAGTAAATTGTGTATTTATTCAATACTCTGCAAGTTCTCACATAAGGAGTGATCCTCATTTGAACACAATATATATATATATATATATATATATATATATATAATCAAAGTTATACCCCTCATTTATGTCCATGTTTTTAATGCTAAACATTTTGTACATTGTGCTTTTAGAGTTGTACTATACAATTTTTTGGACAAAAATACCCTTACCCCGTTATAACTTCCGTTATCTTTTCCATTACTTTTACCATGCACAAGCATCTACCATATCTTTTCCTATATTCTTTAATTATAACAATATTTGTAAAACATTATATATTCATTATATATTAGATTAATATAATAAATAAATTTTATTTCACTTAGATTATAATTAGTAAAAATTTGTTAGCTATTTTTAAAAATATAAATATTGGACATATGTTTTTGCGCATCGCGCATAGAAAAGACTAGTATATATATATATATATATATATATATATATATATATATATTAACTACAACGTTTTGGTAATGGATTAGCATAGCTGATGGGATAACGAATTTTTTAGAAATCACATATGTATTTAATCCACTTTAAGTGGATACAAATTGGATCGGATTGGATTTGACAGATTAGAGCGAATCCTTGCTCACCTCTAATAAATATAACTATATTTAAACTATTGTCAAGCCCGCTAGGGTTAGGAATGTCGCACTTTGTCTCTATCCACGAACTAATCTTTATAAGTCATTAGGTTCATGGTTCGTCATTAGGTTCATGGTTCGTATCTTGCTTATTAAACTCAAAGACAACGGTAAGTTGATAAGATTATTCAATCCCTTTCTCAGTCCTGATTAGTGTCATGAGAAATCATGTCCTATTAAGTATTGTACTTAATTGTTGTGAATTTTTATCCATTATATTATAAAATAGACGGATTAATAAAGAATATATAGATACAATGTATTTAAAATATGAACATGAGAAAGGAAAAAAAAGGAAAGCAATACAAGGGCAATATAGTCAACCACTCTCCATGAAAACCAAGTAGCGTGCAATAGATCAGGCCCATGGCTGCACATATAAATATAAATTATATATATAAACCCACAAAGCTAAACCCAAAGCCGAATTCTTTCCTCTTCTCCTCCCATTCAAAAACCCACAAGAATTAGAAACTCCAAAATAGAGAATTCAATATATTAGGAGACGAAGACGATAGACAAACCAGAAACGGATAAACCCTAATCTGATTTAACATGGTTTAATATGCGCATAAAATTGGACGTATGTATATAAATTGTTTGGTTATTATTCTAAGGGGGAAAGGAAAAGGAGTAATTGTCATGTCGAAGATTGCGGAGACGCAGAAGAAGACCGCATGGAGTACGTGGGAGGAGCTGTTGTTGGCGTTTTCCGTGAAGCGGCACGGGCTCAAGGACTGGGACTCCGTGGCTATGGAGCTCCGGAACCGGAGCTCTTTGCCTGCCCTCCTCACCGCTCAAATTTGCGAAGAGAAATACCGCGACCTCCAACGTCGTTTCACCAATAGCGATACGATTGTCGAGGAGGACGACGGTAGAGGTGGCGGCGGCGGCGACGTCGTTATTCCCTGGCTCGAGGACTTGCGGCAGCTCCGCGTCGCCGAACTCAAACAAGAGGTCCATCACCGCGATCTCTCGATCCAGTAAATGAATCTCTCTGTGATTTTTATTTTTTTTGAAAAAAATTTTACGTAGAAAAGTTTTTTGTTTACGGATCTGACGTAGAGATTTGATCTGAACAGGTCTTTGAAGTTGAAAGTGAAGCGGATGGAGGAGGAGAGAGAGCAGAGCATGAAGGAGAGGCAGGAAAAGGCCATGAAGCCAGATCTGGAGGACGGTAGAAAGGAGAATTCGGCCAACGATGCGACGGACGGCGGAGGAGAGAAGCTAGATGGAATCGTAGGGGAGGTCGTCTCCGGCGGTAACTCCGCCCATGAAAACCGTTCGTTTAACGAGTCGAATTCCGTGGAGAAGCGTGAACCGGATCCGGTTCACGTAACCGAGACTAAACCGGATCCGCAGGCAAAGCCGGCCAGGGAGAACTCGTGCAAAGATAGTTCGGATCGGCACGAGGCGTCCAAGACACGTCAGGAAAGCAAAGGCAATGACGTGCCAAACGACGAGAGGAAGGAAGGCAGTGACGTGGAAAGCTCCGCCTGCTTAAAGATGAAGCGGCGGAAGCGAGGGGAAGCGGCCGGCGGAGAACAAGTGGCAGCGATGTGGTCTCCCGCCAAACGGGCGGGCGCAGTGAAATCAGAACCGTTGGTTAGGCTTTTAGATGTTATCCGGTCTCACAAACATGGCTCGGTGTTCAAGCGCCGGCTCCAGGTTCAGGTAATAATCCCATGCTTCGCACATCGGTTAGCTATAATTTCTATCGTTTAAGATCTACCGTTAATTAAAGCCTCTGATTGATTTGACCGTCGGGGACCACTTAAAGATCCAAAAGGGGCATTTTACCTAATTGTTATTCTTCAACGGTCATGTTAGGTAATAACAGTTCAGGAAACCTTGCATGAAAAAAAAATTAAAAATTAAAAAGAAAACCAACTACCCAATAACATTCTCTCTAAAATTACTTCCTAATAATTAGTTAACCATGAAATTAATCAACAGTCCACTAATGAAAAAAAATTATTTTATTAAAAAAATTAAATAATGTCATATCAAGATGAGATATTAAATAACAATTTTATTTAAAATACTCTTTATTTTACATTTCTATTGATCAAACAAACTTACTAACCTATCCATTTTTTTCTTATTTTCTTTAATGTTTTATTATATTGATTCTTTTTATATTTAATAATACTTTTAAAGTAGTTTATAAATATATACTCTTTATGTTTTATACAGTAATACCAAATTAAATATTACAAAAAATTAAATTATAAATGAGATGGGTGCACGTGGGAGTCACATTATTCCGGTCATAAATGAGAAAATAATGAGATAAATTGAGTATTAAAGGAACACTTTATAACTCAATTATTATATCATTTTACTAGAATCAATTAATATTTTGTTTATTTTCGATAACATTTCTATAAATTTTATTAAATTTAAAATATATAATTTTTTATTTTGTTATTTAATGCAATAATTCTCAACTTATTGTGGGGTCAATGTTTATGATCTGTCCATATAATTGCATTGATATTTTTGTCAAGTATGTCACTGCATAATGCTTTCTCTTCTAATTTGAACCTTACCTCTTATGATCTTTTGAGGAGTAAGGTCAAAAAGTATTTTCATATAAATAATTGAGGAGTTCATATGATTTATTTAGATTTAAAACAAACCTATAGGCTACAAAGGTATAACTGTCCACCCACTGCACGTAACAAATAGATTATAATAGTCAGCACTAACTTTGTATTATAATTAAAAAAAAAAAATGCAGAAAACAGCCAAGTATAAGAGCATAATCCGGCGGCACGTTGATCTTGAAACGGTTCAAGCGCGGATAGATGACGGCTCCTACTCTTCCTGCTCCACCAAGTTCTACTTGGATCTCTTGCTGCTCTTCAACAACGCCATTGTCTTCTTCCCCAAGTCATCTCCGGAGTCGATAGCAGCCCATCAACTCCGCAGCCTTGTCATGAAGGAGCTCAAGATCAAGAACATGAACAACCAAACCCCATTATCATCATCAACGACGCCTCCTCCTCCCACCAAGGCTCAACCCGACCCCGAACAAGATAGCTCCGATTCTTTGCTTCGTTGTACAACGGCGGCCCCTATTGTAGTATGCCGCAGGAGGAGCTCCATTTCAGCTAAAGCTACTGCAGCCCCTGGTGATGACACGAGTCCAAAGGAAGACGACAGCCTCGCGAAGCTAAAGATGAAAGAAAGGTCGCCTGTGACGCGTGTGCGGAGCATGAGGAGGACTAGCAAAGGCCGCCTGAACCTGAACCACTCACAACCTACCAAACAACCCGACGAAGAAGAAGAAGAAGAAGAAGAAGTTGCAAAGGCGGAGAAGAAGAAGAAGAAAGAAGAAGTTAGTAGCATAGACAAGAAGCGAAAGGCCGCTGACTTCTTGAAGAGGATTAATAAGAGTTCCCCTACAAAGGAGACGTCGTCGATGGATACGCAAAAGAAGACTCCGCGCGACGGGAGGAGACAGCTGAAGAGAAATGCCACGAAAAAGAAAGACGGCCCAGCCACGAGGCAAAACGCCGCAAAAAAGTCCAAGGAGGAGGAGAGCTTTCCAGTAAAAAGGAGAGTGGGGCGACCTCGGAGAGATGCAGCGTCCGACAAGCTTGTGAAGGAACAAGACAAGGATGATTATTCCAAACGACCAAAGAAACGCATTAGGAGCTAAAACTCGAGTGTAGGACACCTTAATTTAGTGTAAATTATTTAGTGCCGTACTGTACTAGATAGGCTTGTTTCACACACAATTCAAATCCTCCTAGAACAAATCAGATTTGGGGATTAACTATGTTTTTGGTGGAAATTACGTTACACTCATTCTTGACGTGACGAGATGAAATTAATGTCATCAACTTTTAAAACATTGGTGCGCTAATTTCGTTCCGCCACATCATGAGTGCACAATGAATACAAATTGTTTTTTTTTTTGTCTTATTTTATGTGCTATTTTCCTTTTACCTAATAGAATAGCAGGCAAATATAGAGAAGCAAAGCATCCATTTTGTCAACATAAACCAAAAATAAAAAATAAATTTGTACACCATCACATGTTAATCTCTACCGTAACAATTTTACAAAAGGCACTAAACAGCCACTATAGAAAACAATCTTCAAGTTGACCTATTCACCCAACCCTAACACTAAAAGGATCATTGTTAGTACAGTGACACTTGAAGGTGGCATCATACAACATGCCTAACATTCATTCTGCCATTTTAAACACTGGAAAACCCACCAAAAGCCTGATATATCCCTGCTCCATTAGTTTAAATAGTTCCCCCCAACTACAATGCTAGTCATTGCCATCAGGTCATCACGTCATCATTCTTGCCCATGCATGAAATGACCACGTTCATCTGTTAAATGAGAGAATCAGATTCAAGAATCATGAACATAGCGACAAAGATATAATATGAAATATCTTAACGTGAAAGTTTAAATATTGATTAGGATTTGGTCAACATGTAGATGCAAACAGAAATAGATGCAAGAAAGTAACGAGTACTATTTTTCAGCTCAAATCAATACTGGGCAATCCGATAATAATGAATATTATCCACAAGTAATAAGAACGCCAGTACACCACCCTCAAAGGCAATAAACACTCGTAGTATGTTTGGTTCGCACACACAAAAGAAGTCAGTAATGGAATAATATTCTGTTGTGCGTTGTTTTCTATTTTGTGAAATAGAATTCTGTGTGATGAGCTGGTTTCCTTTGACACCGGAATAGCTATTTTTAGGAGACCCCACAGGTATTAACTATTCTTGACTTCTCAATCATAACTAATTGTTCATAATACCAAAAATGTCCTTTTTGTATACATAAACATGCATGCCACACCATACTAGCCTGTCCACCCGCCCACCCACCACATACTCACACACCACCAATACCAACACGTGCACACACACACAGACTATATTTGGTATGAGAATTTTTGTCGTGTGACTATTTATTTCTTTTGAATTACTTAAACCAACTAAACACTTGAATGTAATTCTTTCTGTGAACCAAACAATTGAATACTATTCCTATTTCTATTCATTATATGAATCAAACACATTTTATAAAGATGAATCATCACAAAATGGCAAAGCATTAATCCAAGGAGCCCAAATATGGTCTGCCCTTAATATAACAAAAGTTTCCATTCTCAAGGTGCCAAGGTACCACACGGAGATAAGTCAAATACATGTATGTAGAATGAATTCAGTGTTGTAAGGTTCTATGAGAAAGGTTCCCATGGCTTTCAATACCATGCCTAGAACCTTAGCAGCATCAACACAAAACAAGTGCTTTCAGGTATTTTAAAGAATGCCCATTTTTCTACTTTCCATGCCATCACATGCTATGAAGTTGGTGACATTTTGCACTAAATGCACAAACTAAGTGCAAATTAAAAATGAGTTTGAGCGCATAGCAAACATGTTAGGAAATAGAATTATAGAAAACCTAACTCCCAATGATTCAGCAATTCAGGTGCCCATATTCCAGTTAACTAGATTTAAAAATGCTTGAACACTAAAACAACTTCGCCAAGGATTTCAAATGCATTGGCTTTAGCAACAATTATTAAAGTTGACCATAGATGAGATGAAACTTAAGACAACAGAAGTAATATCAAAAGAAACCACATGATAGATAGAAAACCAAATAGGATGCCTTTTAGATCTTTATGTGTCTAAGGTGCCAAATGCCGCTTAGCCCGTGAGTACTTAGTAGAGATTTTATCATGAATAAGAATAACAAAAACCATCAAAGGAAGTAGAACTTAGATCCAGAATTTTAAAGTAACTGTACAATGATAAATGAAAAAAAAATATAATTTAGACCAAAAGTTTGAAATTAATTGTAGACAGATAAGTGAAAAATAGAAACCATGAGGGTTTGAAGTGAAGTTACCACTTTCGCCATCTGAAATCTCTCCTAGCCTTTGAATAGCATCTATAAGTGCTTGTTCATGCTCCTGCACCAGATAAATTAGTATCAATGTGCAATAAAAGAAAGACCAGTAACAAGTAATCAACATTCAGATTTACTTCTAACCTTAAGCACTTTCTTTGCCTTTTCAACCTCTAGAGGATCAGGATTGCTGACACCAAATACCCTCTCCACCTAGCCAAATTCACCAGCCAATCAAAAACCACAATGGTGAGAAATCTAAAGTCTACACACACACACACACACACACACATATATATATATAAGCATCAAACTGCTGCTACATACCTCCTTAATTAATGTATCCGTGTGAAGTAACTGAATATCATCCATGCCTTTCTTTCCAATACCATTCTGTGATGGTGGAAAGTCCTTTCTAGATTGAGATTTAGTCAACCCCCGACCTCTCCCTAGACTTGGAGCACTATCCCGACCAATAGCCCTATTAACTACATGGCCAGGTCCCTCGTCCCATTGTATATCCTCTGGAGAAATCTGTCAGGGAAGACAAACTAGGTCTAAACCCAAGCGATCTTATGAAATAAGCAACTATTTTCCTATATTAGATAGGGCAAGAATATAACTCCAAAGCATAAGTGAAGGTGCATCAACTAAACCAAGCATGTCATGTAAGATGGAAGTTATTGAAAAAAAAAAAAAATAAAGAAAAGAAGTCAGCAAACATGATACACTCATGTAAAACTAAGCAGAGGTTTACCTGGTCATCAGTTTAAACTAAAGACCAGACTTCAATAAGCAATTGAGCATTAAAATCAAAATACAGTAGAGCACCATAGCATTGCAACCAATGAGAATGCATCCATATTACTTTTTTTTCTCCATTTAAATCTTAATCGTCAACTTCTTCCACATTTAATATTTTTATGATGTCTAATTTAGCAAGCCCAACTTGCCTGGGAAGAGGGTACAAATGGCATAAACAACAAGACGTAAAATACTTATTTTGCAAAGGTAAACCAAAAAGCTTACTAAATCATGGCTTAAATAGCCTGCTGGCCTTGTGTCATAATTCATAACAATTCTAAAGGTGCTTTGAATGACTTGTCATTCAATAGCTTTGTATGGAGAAATAAGTGCCTTCCATGGCATCAGTCAAATAGTTTATTAAGATTATCAATTATCACAAGGGTAAACTGAGCTTAAGGGTAGACAGCTGCAAGAAATAGTCATGAAAGAAATTCATTGCAGGGTTCTACAAAAGATGATTTTGAGACCATGAGAAGACATTCTGCATACCCAATATGATCATTCTCTATTGCAGACTATTAAAGAGAATTTTCCAGTCAACTTTGGACCATACTCTATCACGGTCAAACAATGCAGTAGGCTTTATAATAGAAAATATGGCATGAATTACATGTCAATAAGAATAATGGTTTACCAGAAACTAATAAAAGAAAAATCTTTCCAAATATTAAAAGTCAGAAAATCTCATAATTAAATGCATTCTACTGCATTTAACTACCTCTGATAGGTTGACCCATTCCCATGTCTCATTTGTGGTGCCCATGTCATAAACAAGAGCATGTCGTCCCTGAAGAGGGTACCCCAAAACAAAAACAAAAACAAATTCAGCACTTACACATCCTAAAAGCAACTCCATGAAAAAGAAATTGAAGTGAGGAATACCTCAGTTGGGTTGTAATCAGTAATGACAGCTTCATAGAAATTATTGTCATCAGGCCATCTAGTCCTCACTTTCCTCCCAACCAATGGATCATATGAACCTCCCTCAGCAGGTTGAGAAATCCGATTACCAAACTGACCTCTTCCAGAAGGACCAGATGGAGGATATTGCATTTTACTTCCAGGCAGCATCTGGCCCTGTGAAAATGTTAGACAGCAGAAACACACCAAGCCGAATAAATAAACCACATAAACTTTGGAGGCTCTAATTCAGCTTACAGATTTATGTTTTTTCCCCTTAGGCCCCATCATAGGCCCTCTCTTTGCAGCTGATGAAGATGGCTGGTTCTGTGTAGCCACTGCTTGTGGATGAAAACTGGCTGACGGCCCACCAAAGGATTGAGATGGTAAAGAAGGGGGCATTTTCTGTTTCTTTCTAGAAGCTGAAACTGAAGGACTGGGTACTGGATCATGAACGGCTTGACCAGTGTTGATCATTCCTTGCTGATGCCCACCAGACTGTCTCCACTCCCTAACCAAATAGGTAAAGATCAACACCAAAACTTAAATTTGACGCATATCAAAGCACCACCGGACAAAAAATATGCCACGAACTCAAAGGACAGAAAGGAGGGAAGTAAAGGAAGTAGGAATGAGGTGGTAGTTAACCGTATTCTTCGGATAACATCATCAGAATTGACTCTGCCAAGAAGTTCCCTGTGCTCTTCATTTGACAATCTCAGTTCTTTCCTAAGCTCAGTTATCAAACTTTCCTTTTCCTGAAGAAAATACATTATGTTGAGGATTCCTTTAAACCTGATGAAACAAACATGAAATAATAGATTCACATAAAAAAAAAATTACTATAAAGTGTACCCAAGTAATGGCATCGGCCTGCGCCTTAAAGGCCCTCAGAACTGAACTGTATGCTTCTTGCTCAAGCTGGTGGATTTGAGCCTCCATATCAGTTTCTCCATACATTTTAGGATAAGGGACAGAAGCCATGACAGCAGATCTTCCATTACCAGCAATGCGGCCACCTGGCCCACCTCCTCTAGGAATTCTATTTTGATGTGAGGGAGGAAGATCATCATCAGTCCCTACAGGGAAGAAAACAATGAGTGTAACATGTACAATTTTGTACACCTCATGCCATTTATGTCAAAGTATCCATGAAGGAATCCCAGTGAAAGCATAGATTAAAAAAATGTCTAATCCAACTTGTCTCCTACTAAGTGTAGATTCAATGGTAAAACACAGAGACAAACTTCTAATGTCTAATTGCCCCTCTCATTGTTACACAGGCAAATCTCCAGCTATCACTGAATAGTAGGAATCTTGGGCCGACATTTCTACAAACACACACACAACTGAGGATAATTTTCAAAAGGAGTTTCCTTTTTGAAATGAATTCAAGAATTGAATCCTAAAACGCATGCAGAAAATCATAAAAGGTAGCCCCAGAGCCACAGTGCACAACCCTAAAAATTCACTCCAAAAAAAAAAAACAAAATTCAAATCTTTTGTTGTGCCAACTGGATTACTACTCACCGCTGCTGTCGTACGCCCCGTAATCCATAGCCAGCTTGCAGCTGAACTTTAACAAAACAGCAAGAACCCTAGCTGGCTGGCTAGGCTTCGTAAAAAGTTTTCGACAAAAAAAAAGTGCGGAGTAGCGAAAAAGCTCAGATACTTGGAATCTCGGAGTTGAAAGAGAGACAGCGTGAGCGCTACGACGGTGCGATTGAGGAGTTAGGGTTTAGAAACAGGCGATTCAACTCTGTGATTCAGCGAGATAGTCAGATAGAGAAGGGAGACGGGAGGGGAGAATGGGTTGGGGGAAATGCGGACGTGAAATTGTTTTGTCAAATCGGGTTAATTTTTGGGATTGAAATCCGACTCGTTTTTTCCCTGTTCGGTTCGGAGATTTGGGTTGGCCCGCTTCGTTTCATTTATTCTATTTTCTAATTTATTTCTTTACAAAAATTAATACTTCGTATAAATTTAGGATGTTTTATCATATATCTCTCTCTATGCTGAGCTTTCTGTCTATTTGTGTAAACACAAAATTTAGCAGTATGAATAATAATACTATAAATTCACTTGAATAAGTGTTTGATATTATCTATATTTAAATTTAAATTGTTTGATAATATCAATGTTTATCAAATATTTAAATCCAACATTATCACTTAATAAATTCAATATTTATCAATATACCCAATATAAGGTTTTACTAAAAATCATCATTAATTAATAATTATCACTCAATAATTAACACAAATAACCAGCTGGTAAAAAGTTAATCTAATAATCCAATTAATATGGCATTGACTTGAATGGTCCAAATGTCCAATTAACATCTGACCTAATTGATTGTGAGCACCGAGCATACAGGAACAAGACTCCCTTAAGTTTGGAGATTTTCAATGATCAAAATTTTATATATAATGATGTTTTTATATATATACTTATAATAAATATAAAAAAATTATATATTATTATAATTTATGTGAGTACATCGGTGTACTATGCAAAACTACAAAGTGAATTTAAAAAAAAAAAAAAAAAAGTGCATCAGTTCTTAAATTATACTTTCACGTATATTATAGATGCACTTTGTAATTTTGTGTAGTTTACATACTCACATGATTTGTCTCATCGAAACATATTTATTTTACTGTTGTAGTATTTAAAAAAAATGTCCAACTCGTACACACAGACTTAGCTTAATGGTTCAATAGACAGTATTTTAGAAAAGACACCAAGGTCCAATAGACAGTATTTGAGAAAAGACACCAAGGTTTAAACTTCGGTGGTGACAGTGTAGAGATTATGCCCAAAGTGGGCAGATCCCTTGTTCAAATCAACATTTAGCCCTGTCTGCTGAGCCATTGAGTCACATGGATTTACATCCTCCCAAATGCTCGTCGGGTAGGGGTGGGGGGGGGCCTTTGGGGTTAGGGATTCAACTTTTGATAGAAAGAAGAAAAAATGTCCAACTGCTGTGCAATATGGCCATTGATTGTTTTGTTTTGTTTTATGATGCAACTGAAGAGTTATAGTAACTGTCCTGTAAATACTGAGAAATTAGAAATATGTAAAATAGCATAGAGTATTGTAGAAATGTAATAAACAGAGTAGAATTATATAACCAAATCTCTACACAACACATTCAACACCACAACCTCAGACCACCACCACCATTCAATTCTTTTTCTTTTCCTTTACTATACTTTTATTGTTATCACAGCCATGTTCTCTTTCATAAGACAAAAATCATGTTCTATTAGGAAGCAGGTGACCTCAAACTGTTTCCCAAACTCCATCTTGGCAAAGGGCACTTGCCTAGAAGCCTGCCCATCCAGCAGGTTGGGATGCCGATTTGTTGTCCACGCGCTTGTCGCCAAAACGCTGGGAATTGTTTCGATCACTGAAAGAAGCGTTCATCTGAGAGGTAGCAGAAGGAACTGCTGTAAAACTATCGGTCCCGAATCCCCAAGCGCTGGCAGTAGAATCCTGCGTATTCGGTGGCTGGTTATTCCTTGTTCTCATAGACCGTGGAGTGTTGCTGGGAGGAGGAGTTGTGAGCGGTTTAGGACCATCGTCAGCAAAGGCCTGCCATGCCGAGGGATCTGGGCTTGAGGAGCTCTGGTTCAACAGGCCTTGTTGCAGTTCCCAGACAGTTCCTTCAATGGTTTCCCTCTGCTGCAACAGAAGTAGCAGAAACCGAGTTAATATCCAATTTAGTCCTATAGACTAGTGGTTTTTCTCGATTTAGTCCTAAACCGTCTTTTTTGGTTAATTGGATCCTGGACTTCGACGGTTTTGCCTAATTGAGTCTATGCTTGGATAGCTAGGCAATTTAGCCTCTATTTTTTATGGTCAGCAGACCCTAACTGTAAGAGGCACCTTTAAGCCCGTACCATACTCAGACTAATCCTTGTCCGCACCGGGTCGGCCCAATTAAGGGAAAAGTACTGGCCAGATTGGTTTTTCCATACGAGAGGGGGTTCGAACTCCCGACCTCTTTTAAGGGACAAGAGTGCACGGCCACTCAAACCAACCAAGCTGGTTAACAATTTAGCCTCTATTAATACCCAATTCAGTCATCGACTATAGTGGTTTTACCCAATTTAGTTCTTGACTTTAGTGGTTTTTCTCGATTTAGTCGATGACTAAATTGGGTATTAAGTCTAGCAGAAACCTAAAGCATTCTGAACTACAAGCAAAAAAAAAAAAAAAAAGTAGAGAGCGAGAGAGTACCTGTGGGGGGGTACTGAATGTTTGACTTTTAGGAGATGATTGGTTTCTCAAGGTATCTCGATTTGGTGATGGAGTTTTAGCAGCGAGGGCTTGCTTGAGTTCTTGTATCTCCTGCCGCTGTGACCTACATATGGCAGATAGTTTTTCAAATTTCGACGTAATTTCAGCTTTCTCCATGTTGGTATGTGTTAGCTGTTCCTTCAGCTTTTCAACCTCAGCCTCTAATAGATCCTCTTTCCCAGTATTCTTACTCCCAGAACTTTGTTTAGTGCTACTGAATTCCGCAATAAAGGCGTTGAATTTGTCACCCTGAACTGGCACGCCCTCCGGCTTTTTAGATGTATGGGGACTTTCATCGTTTTGGCCAGAACTATTAGGGAAAAAATTTATTTCAAAATCCTTCGAAGACGCATCCCTCGCTCTGTTGACTGCTGCTTTAGAAGGGCTAGTTCTATCGTTTCTTGGTGACCCATAGCTAGTCAATTCTTCATCATATTTCGGTCTAGTTTTGTCGTCTGGGGCAGCATCCTTTGCATGCTGAGTGTTCCAAAACGCACCTAGAGGGCCACCAGCCCCCGCCCCAGCCATCCCGGGATTATGAGACGGTGATGGATTACGATTTACATCTGTGGCAGCCGGGGGAGGCGGTGCAGTTCTTCGAGGTACTGGGTTAGACTTGCTCGCAGTTCTTGGAATACCTGAAATATATCACCTTGGAAGTCTGAGCTCTTATAACTAGAGCTAGAATTTATACTTATCGGTCTAGCTCTGTATATATATATATCGCTTAAATAATCTCACCACAATATTGCAATGCTTTTTTTTTTTTGTCAACCACGAGGTGTCCTGAACAGGCCTTATCTGTAGGAGGCACCTTTAAGCCCGTACCATACTCAGACTAATCCCCGTTCGCACAGGGGCAAAGTGCTGGCCAGATTGGTTATTCCATACGAGAGGGGGTTCGAACTCCCGACCTCTCTTAAGGGACAAGAGTGTACGGCCACTCACGCCAACCAAGCTGGTTTCCTGGTACAGGCTTTTTTTTTTTGTCAGACCACGAGGTGTCCTGAACAGGCCCTAACTGTAGGAGGCACCTTTAAGCCCGTACCATACTCAAACTAATCCCCGTTCGCACAGGGGCAAAGTGCTGGCCAGATTGGTTACTCCATACGAGAGGGGGTTCGAACTCCCGACCTCTCTTAAGGGACAAGAGTGTACGGCCACTCACGCCAACCAAGCTGGTTTCAATATTGCAATACTCAAATACGTCAAAACAATGATCGGATATAACAAAGCGGTCTCAGTCCTCACCTTCATGCAAATCCGTACTCTGTAGCATCATTTCAGGAGATCTATCGGGCAATGATTTCTGTAGCCCGTCAGGTAACAGGTTGTTAACACGGAACCATACCTGCCACAAACGAGACGGGAGGGCATGAGAAAGCATTAGAGTATAGTCAGCCCTTCTTACTCTTATGGGCAGCGCTTATCTACAACTAACCTAAATTCATGGAGATGAATGTCCAATCAAGCAAAGCGCTTGCCTGCGTGATATCTGGTCTGGCATCTGGTGAAGATTGTAGCATGTCCCGAATAAGGTCTACGATGGACGAGCTGTATTTTGGTGATTCTGGAATCCGGTAATTCCCGTTCAAGATTTGTAGCTTCGATTCGCCATCAAATGCAGACTTGAAGTAGGATATGCGAAACAGTAGACAACCAAGGGCCTGCAAAGTAAGATTCGACGCAGCATTATCTGGATTGTGTAGTAATATAGAGTACAAAGTTCTAAATTTTTCATCGAGGTTTACACAATTGTCGGTTTGTCATATTTTTAACTTACCCATATGTCCACCTTCTCGTTTATCAGTTCCCTTCGGTACAGATCCCACATCTGAGATAAGAAAAGAAGATATAAGCCATAAATGATAAGATCAGAGATAACAGTAACCAACCAACAAGCCGTCAACCTCGGGGGCTCTGTAAGCAGGCGTAGTGTGTTTCCGAATATTGTCTTCCTCAATTCCCATTTCTTCGGGCTTCTCAAACCGCTTGTGATTGGTAGATGTACTACCAAAATCACACAACTTCCATAGCCCATCAGGACCTAGCAAAAGATTCTCCGCTTTCAAGTCCCTAGAGATTAGAAAAATGAAGTTTTTAGTTTCGGAAAATGAAAATTGATTGCCATTACTTGCATCAACATTCACAAAAAGAAAAGTTTTTTTTTTTTTGAATACTATTGACTACTTTCTCAACCTACTGAAGCACAAAGAGTCAATGCCCCCACACTGGGGTTCGAACCTGAGAGTCTGAGACATCTCATTTGAGAGGCCACAGCTATGCCGCTCGACCACAAGGCCTTTGGCAAAGAAAAAGAAAAGATATTGTAGAAAACAACAAAAATTGAAATCTATAGCTAACCACATTTTCTACAATTTCAAATGGTACACTATACACCCAAAATTCTAGGCAAAAAAGGGGTAGAAACAAAGGGAAAAAAGGGTTTCAAGACTTCAAGAGTTTGCACTGCACCAAAGATAAAAGGACGGCATAAGCATAATGCTAGAATGGGGAACTACATGGCGTAAATAGTAAATGAAAATAAGCGGAGTTGCCCCTTGAATTATTTTAAAAGAAACCAAAAATGAGAAAATATGTTAAAATATCTGAAGCATGAATGTTACGAGTGCAGTTGAGCACATAAAGGTAAATATTACCTGTGGGCTATAGGGGGAGACTGGCAATGCATAGCAAAGACTGCATTACATATATCTCTAAAAATTGTCAGGATCTGTTTTTCTTCAAAATAACCGGATCCTCTGCCCTCCAGTACACTAACCAGAGATTTCTCACAGTATTCCATGCAAATTAGAGCTTCCTTAGTGCGTCCCATATCGAAGATAGAATGGGCACAAAGTGTAACAATATTAGGATGCCCCTTAAGTGATTTCATGACGTTGATCTCTTTCAACACTAGGTCCATAGATTCTTCATCATTACATATGATGTGCTTCAACGCATATTGTTTTGAGCCATGGATTACATCTCGGCCCAGATAAACACAAGAGAATCCGCCTTCTGCTATTATGTTGCGAACTTGAACTTTGAGATTGCCAATATCAATGGTGCGGCCTTCAAGCCCAGTCTGTTCCTTAGCCGTGAAAGGCTTGAACCTCCACATGATTTGTAGTTCTGAATAGACAATACACTGAAAACAAGGGGCGTATAGAAGAATCAGCAAGACTTTTTGAAAAATCGAAGAACCATGATGAATGCCATGTCTAATCATACCAAAACCAAATACTGGAAATATACTATACAATTGAGTTAAGAGTATCCATTTTTTCTTTTTCTTGTGTTTGTCGAGCACGTGAATTATTTGTCCCTTTGACAAAGAAAAACAAAAACTGTAATAGCTTTCTACACAATCCAAGATGCAGTATGAAGTGCTTTAATTGGTTAACTGCAATATGTAAGGTTGCGGATCAAATTGTGCAAGAAGGAATTGAGACAGTCAATGATGAGCTGGAAAAGGGAATTGAACGTTCCTTTTGAACCAGTGTTTTTCACTTGCTTCCGAATTTAGTTTCACTTTAACCAATCAACAAAACATATTCTTGACCACCACCAAACACCAAATGTCCGGGATTTCAGCCTTAGCCAAACTTAGGCATCCATAAAGCCAAAAGAAAAAAAAAAAAAAAAAAAAAAAACATATCGTGGAGGAAATACAACATCCATCTTTCAACTAATTTTAGACCTCCAAAATTCCTTTTTTCCTTTCCATCAGTGGTAAGTATTTTCCTCATCCATCTATGGATGTTGCAACCAAGGCATAAACCCATACTCAATAGACAAGTAATTGCACACCACACCCAGCCTAAGCATCTTCTATATTTGTTCTTATGTTGTATATTTAATGATGCATTGCTGAAACTAAAGCACTTTGAAACCATAAAAGTAACTAATAAATGAAGTGAGGAGAACTTTTGCAAACATATCTAAATGCAGATTTTTCTTTCAACATAAACTCTGCATTCTCCTATTAAGTACAAGCACAGACAGTTGGCACTCTAAAAAAAATGAAAATCCACAAGAAAATAGTAAAAATATATTAAATCCCTTATGAAATTGAAATCTGATTCTTTTGCAAAACCCTCCAAATGCATATAATCTGAAATTTCATTTGAGATTCAATGTGCTTACAGTTGCAGATCCATGTACATAAGCTACAATACTAAACCATTGAATCCATGGGCCTAAATTGTTAAGCATATAACTAAGCCATCCAGCTAAAGAGCAAGCAAGCAACATATCATTTAACATAAATAAATTACAGATGCATAAAACCCAGCAGCACAAAGCCACAAACACAGACAAAAACAACTGGATCAAAGATTTAGATGAATCAAGCAGATCGATCTCAATAAATATCAAAGAGATCAAATCAACCAATCTCAAGATCTTGCACCCAATCCACCTAAACCCTTCTCCATTTCCTCTTCTCCCGTTCAGTCCATAACCAACCCAACATCAAACCACAATTTCACTCAAATCCCAAAATGGAAAACAGATAAAACGATAATAAAGACAGTACCTTGTCAGTAAAACAGCCCCAACCCAAATTGGATTGAATCAATAAAGTGGCGGAAACGGACTAGGGAAGTCACAGAGATGCCATTGAAGCAGCTTCACTGATTCGCAGACAGTGGGTGGGAGATCTGAAAAAGCAGGCGTCAGATCGGGTAAAGTCGTAAAGATGGCAGCAATGTGAATCGTACAGGCCTTGGGGTTTGGACTCGCAGAGGAGAGACAATGGCGAGACGGAAGGTATTAAAGAAGATGATGATAGCTATGGCGTTTGGATGTTAACCTCTTAGACACTTTTGGCCACAGTGCCACCACCAACAATTACAGGAATAAAATATCAAATTTCGAGAAATGCAAAATCTTTATGCGCTGATTTTGTATCTTGTGATTGTATTTTCTTGCATCGTGGTTTTTAGGAATACCAATTGCCAAGAATTTAGATGAGATTATATAATTCCCATTAGAGATTATACTAAAATAAATATTTTCTTATTTGAGAGAGTAATAATTATACCAATTCCTGTGTATTGAATATATATACTATGCTCATGTATAATAGACTATAAATTATACAAAAAAAATGAAAATTGTACTAGAATGACTCTAACAAGACATGCTCGATAAGAGATGTTGACAATAATTAAATTTATTGACTAGTGGTTCACGATTTATTTATGTAGTAACTCTATGGCGAAAAGGTCATGTGAACTTAGGATTAGTGTGGCAAAATTTGGATTAATCAAATAAAAAAATATTTCGTACTTATTATCTTTACTAATATTTTTTATGTGCGATGTGCAAAAATCTATACTCAATATTAGTGCTCCATATTCAATTATTATATTTATTTTTATTTTAAATATTTATATTGCTGTATAATAATAATAATAATAATGTAAACTATTTTTATAAATTTGATATTTATATTCCATGAAATAACTTATAGCACTCCAATATATAATGGTTATATATTATTATTTTTATCATTGAATACGATACAAAAGATATGGTGAATGCATGTGCATGACAACAATAATTTTACAAAATATAACAAAATGAATATTTTTGACCAAATAAATAATATCTTTTATTTACACTTATTAATTTTCTTTTGCATCACATGAGTGCTCTAGATTTGCAAATTCTTTAATGACCCACACCCCTTTAAAGTTTAAAGTTTAAAGGGGTTGGATCCTTGCTTGTTGAGAATGCAACAGGGGTTGCCCAACCTAAAGTTTGTAGTTAGGTTTTGTTTCTTTGGTTTCTTCTGTATTGTTATCGGAAAAAAATAAAAGAAAATGACACATGCTAATTTGTATTATTGTACAATCATAAATTACATGCACCATGTTATATGGCACAACTTTAATATAGTGTAATCTATATCTATATATATATATATATATATATATATATATATTAAAACAAAAGTGTCATTTGCCCACTCATTGTAGACAAAAAAATAAAAAAAATTAATTTGAAATTTGAAATCAGTCAACATAACATTACAATACTTAACAAAATTAAATTACCTTAAATTTGGTATATAGAATCATTACATATAATTTGCATACATAACTCATAACTTTAATTAATTTGTATATATTAATTAAGTAGTGGATTAGTGAACTACTAAAAATATATTAATAATATTAATACTACTACTAATAGTAATATTATTATTTGGTATATAGAATCATTATATACAATTTGCATACATGACTCATAACATTAATTAATGTGTATACATTAATTAAGTAGTGGATTAGTGGACTAATAAAAAGTATTAATAATATTAATACTACTAATAATAGTAATATTATTAGGGTTAATAATAATATTAATATATTATGATTAATAATAATTAATATTAATATATTTCATTTATTTTTTTTATTAGTGATTCTTTCTTAATATAATTTCATGAGATAGAGTATTCCATCTTAGTTGTTGTCTTTATTTGTTAGTGTTTAATTGCAATATGTTAGATCTATAAGTTGGCATACTTTGTAATTTAAAAATTTTAAAAATAAAAAATAACAGGTGATGCAAACTTAATAATTAAATATAATAATTATTTTTAAAAAGGAGAATAACAAATAAATAATTTCACAATTAATCATACAGTGAATGTTAATAAATAATTTATTATAACATTGAATAAATGTTAATATTCAATATACTTAAATAGTCTATAAATATTATCCGTGCATGAGACAATTACTAATATGTATAATAATATACGGAGTAATACTCATTTTATACCTTTGTGCAACTAAAACTTGAGTTATTGCAAAATTATGTTATCCAAAAAAAAAAAAAAAAAAAAAATTGGGAAAAAAGTTAGATTAATACAAATATTTTCCGATGCATCATATGGATTTTATAATATTATTACATTTATTGAAAATTGCATTGACAAATTTATATTAAATTATAATACTTAGTAAAATAAAACTTTTAATGTCTATAACTATATTGAGTTGTAACTAATTAATAGTTAAACTATTTTTAAACCATACAAATTTTATTGGCGGTTAGCAGGGCCGTTGCAATATCATAATTTGGGCCATTTTTCATAAGTAATTTCTATATATAAATAATAGTTATGCTGTTCAAAAAGTTGTATTAACATATAAACATTGCATAAAAGATACATCTAAAATTTTATTTAAAAAGCGACATGCGTCGTGCACATTTAGACGCAAATATCTTGTATAAAATGCTGACAAAAATCTTCTAGAAAATTTATCTTTAAGACCTTTATTTATTGATAAATCTCTTTTAGGACTATCTTTCGCAAGAATATTTATTAATTTAGAATTAAGGGCATCCCAATTTCTTGGATCATATATGTCAAATAAAAGCGAATCACTTTGTTTATCTTTGCGACAAACATCATCTAAACAACTATCATCATTCATATTATTTTCATTGTCACTGTGATTCCTATCATCATTGTGCACACTATCATTCAAATTTTTCTCAATCTCAGAATCATCTTGATCTTCTATATGAAGATTAACATCTAATAATTTTTCATTGGCATCATCTTTTTGCTCATCTATTTGAGTTTGTTTTGTAATGAATTTTTCAATAACTCCCTTTTGAGATTGAGTTAGTTGCCCAATTTTTCTTTTCTTTTTACGCTTATCAAACCCAAAAGACATAATTATAAAATCATATAGAAAAAAAAATTATTTAGAAACTCTATAAATAAATAAATAAATAATCAATAAACAAAATCTTAAATATATTATTCTGAATTCAGAATTATTAAGCCATGTCAATAAGACAATAAACAAAAATTGTGAAAAATATGTAATTTTAATTACCTGTTAGGGGAGTTAGAACTTGAAAAATTGTGTGATCAAGAATAATTGAAGAAACCGTTGAGATGCGCTCTGCGATCTACTGAATTGCCAATTGCGAATTGCCCAATTTATTAGGGTACTGGTACATAGTTTATAGGGTTTCGAATTGCCAAATTGCGAAATTGAAAATGTCTTTAATTCCTTATACTCTGAACATGCTATTGCCTAATTGAGATTTGAGAATTTGGATTAGGAAATTTAATTGCCGAATTGCAGTTTTGGTAATGTCCTTATAGTATGACCTAATTGTCCTTATATATATAGATACGGTTTTTAGGTTTTTAAAGCAATTGGGCTCAATTTTCTTTATATAAAATAAATACTATTATTACTATATATACCTATAGTTTTATTTTTAAAATATGGGGCCCCCAAAAATTTGGGGGGGGGAGCCTGTGCGGTCGCTCATGTTAGACATGCTCAAAATCGGCTCTGGCTGTTAGGCATTACTAATGTTAATAGTGTCAAATATGACTAAACATGACATATTTAGTTATGTTGTATACTATTATTATCTCAAATACTACATACTAAATCAATAAGTAAAACGCATGCAAGAATGGTGTATACTATTAATACTAATACGAATTGCTCATTGAATCTAGTAAAACGCATGCAAGAATGGTGTATACTATTAATACTAATACGAATTGCTCATTGAATCAAGTACAATACATTTAATTTTACATAATAAGAATTTTATACCAGGAGCTTTTAAATTGACAAGGAAAAGTTTAAACCACTATTCAAGAGTGTGTACTAAGTAAATTTCGCTCATGTTTAATAGTCGACAAACCACATAAAAGATGAAAATTACACTAAAAGGCACTATTGCAAAAATCGGCTTAGGCGGCCGCCTTAGCCCCTAGGCGTCTAACTTGGTCGAGTTGACGGAGAACTCGGGCGAGTCAACCTTGCTAATTATTATATATATATATATATATATATATATATATATATATATATATATATGTATGTATGTATGTATGTATGTATTATGTATGTATGTATATGTGTGTGTGTGACATAAACCAACATGCTTACGCTGTTTTTTGTTTTTTGTTTTTTTCTAGTTAGCCGTCTAGGCGCAACTTTACCACCCGATCGACTAGCCCCGATTGCTTACTGCAACTATGTTAAAAGGTTATGTGCGATGGGCTTGACCGAGATGATGTTAGCAAGAATTGAACATTTAAATTTGTAACATTCTGATACGAGAATTATACTCTATCCACTTGGTCACCCTTTTCGAGTAGGGAGTAGCTTGTTTGACCCTTGTGGTTGGATGTAATGGATAGAAACAAGAATTCTATGGGCTTCAACATCTCAGGTTCGATTCCCAGCAACAACATATGAACTAAAATTCCATAATCGATGAACTATAATTCCATAACCGATGAACTATAATTCCATAATCTAATCTATGAACTAAAAATTCCAGAATGAATGAACTAAAATTCCATAATCTATAAACTAAAATTTCAGAATCGATGAACTATAATTCCGTAATCAATGAACTATAATTCCATAATCTATGAACTAAAATTCCAGAATGAATGAACAATAAAATGTTGTTGTTGAAAATCGAACTTGAATTTCTTTTAAAGGGAAGACGCGCGTTTTTTAATAAAACGACGTCGTTTTGGCATCCGTATGCACCATGCATGGTGCATATGGATGCTGAGCATAACTATCCCATTAATTTGAATTGAGCCTAATTAGATCATAAAATTGGGCTACAATTTCTAAGCCCAACAGATTCCAAAACGGGTATCCACCGGGTTGGCTCAGTTTATCTGCACCGTTGCCACTCTACTTCTTCTCAGAATTGCCTCTACCCTGTTCGCTCCTTTTCATCATTCAGTAAACAAGACCCGGCCCGCAACGATGCTTCCTGATATATGAACGGTAAAACCCTAAACCCGCTTAGAGGGGGAATGGAGGACCAAGCAGGAGAAGCAGCTCAGTGCGAAGAGTGCAAATTGCAGCCATGGAAATACAAGTGCCCGGGATGCTTTCGCCGGACTTGCAGTCTTCCTTGCGTCAAAGCTCACAAAGAGAGGTCCGGTTGCACCGGGAAGAAGCCCTTCAACGACGTCGTTCCCATTTCCCAGTTCGACGATAACCTCCTATTATCAGGTCAAATTTCAATGCCCCCACTTTGATACTTCGAGGATTCGCTTTACGTTTTTCTTTTAATCTACAAGAAGTTGTAGTCTTTATACTGTTAGCCGCTTGGTTATCTTGTTTATTCAAAGCTTTGCCCATTAAGGTTCTCTCCCAATTCCCAAGATTTTCTTTTTCGCATTTTCTTGTTTATTCAGTGAATTTATTATCACTTTAGTGCTTTTGGCACAAATAACTTCATAGGTGATTGGTTCCAGGGAAGTTATGGTTTACTTTATTCTGACTACTAAAATGGGAAGTCTTGGTTTGCCTGCAGATTACAACATGCTAGAGGATGTAAAGAGGGTTGCAGATTCTGCTAGAAGAATGAGATACAAGCTTTGTGGGTATCCTCAGTTCAGGCTTCCTTTCCCTCTCAAAAGTCTTAGAAGTGCGGCCAATAGCCGGAGGACAAAGCTTCTCTTTCTCTCTGGTGGGATGTCAAAGAGGGAGAAAAACCAAACTTTTTACAACAACAGGTAGTTTGAATTGTGGATAGTTTCATTAGTTAGCTAGAGTAATAGGTAGGTAGTAGAATTTTTTTTTTTTTTTTTTATAATTTTATTTTGTATATATACTTACAATAGCTGTCATTTACTTCCCAGAAAGAAGTATATATCATGGACTATTGAGTGGAAATTCCATTCGACTGATGTTGTATTAATGGATCATGGGTAAGATTCCTTAACATCTCTTTTTGATGATTGTTAATATTGAGAACCGTTGAGTTGTATTTTTGATGGATTGTGTTTATATGGCCATGGATATAACTGTATTGATTGTATAATTACTTCTGCTGCAGTGTACATGAAAACACAAAGCTGTGCACTTTGATTGAGAAACATCTAGAACCTGGCCCCTGGAAGCATCCACTGAAGCAATTTTGCGAAGTCCCCATGGATTCTCTTAAACTTTTCATCCGGAAATTTCACAAGGTTTTTGTCTTCTAGACATTCTTTGGATGGTTCTATTCTACTTGCGGTCGAATATGCCCACATCCTTATTGTATTTATGTTTTATGTTGCTTTCTCACACTTAACTGGATTTTCCTTATGATTGCCATGACTTGTAACTCCATTAAAAAATGAAACTTTATTATTTGACCCATTTTGAAGCAAAAACTAGCTTTCCGCTTACAGTAGTTTAATGAGCATTGCTTTGTTTAATTATCCATGTTCCGATGCCCTTTAGTTTTCCAAGTGTACTCAACTGTCTGCCTTCCTTTGTTAAGTTCTAAGCACGTGTTACATCTGATTAATACTTACCATACAAAGATTTGTACTCTGGGGATGACAATGTCACCCGACCCCAATGGGATCCCTTGTTCTCACCCCAACAGGGACAGGAATACCCCTCCCTGCCCCATCCCTGATTTTCTTATATATATAAAGTTGAAGAATAATGATTGTTTGTATTGTATTTGGATATGTTGACATTTTGTAATTTTGCATGAAGACTATTTTCATTTTGTATTTGGTATTTCGGTCCTCATTGAGGATTCAATAATGATTTAAATATTTTAAGATAAAAATTTTTAAGGGAAAATTGCATCTTTAGTCCCTGAGTTATAACCAAGTTTCGACTCAGTCCCTCCGAGTTGTCCCTCGGTTATGAGCGAAGTGGCGAGTTGAATATTATTGATAATTTTACTAGTTTGAATAGGGGTTAACCAAGGATGGGGATTTCCCGTCACTCAAAATTCCATGTTGGAACGGGGATGGGGAAGGATTTCTTTGCCCCGGCAGTGTCAGGGAGTGGTGCAGGGTTTTGGGGATGGTGACGGTGACGGGGACGGGGAGTATACTCCCCTACTGGTTGCCATCCTAGATTCCTAGTATTTCCTAAATTGCCTTTTTTACTATTATTGTTTTGTAGTTGTAAGCCCCTATTGCCTTGGAAATTGATTTTTTTTTTTTTTTTTTAAATGCAGGGCCAGAAAGCTCCTTATCGTCAGCTGGATATAAACGCCCCATTACGCCAACAACTTTCCAATTTAGTTATTTTAGAATACCCTGTTGTTCACGTCTTTCTTCCATCACACAACGTTGAGTTTGAAGTTATGAAAGAGTCTATTCCTCGTCAAGTAAAGCCTAAGGAATTTGTTAATAATTATAGCCCAAGTCACAAAGGAGTGACATTTAAAGAGGAGGAGATAGAAGATGGCGACTCCTCAGATCCTCGCGTCTCAGACCTCATACACCACACCAATATAGAACTCGAGGAAAAGGGAACCGAAGAACAACACCTCAGCGAGCCGGTAGATGGCATAAGAGGAGACCAAGGAGCCACACCAGTTTTAGATATGTGTTCTAATGCAGAGGAGTCGAGGGACATGGATTTGGCTTTTCTTGACAACATGGCTTTCGAGTTCGACCCGAAGTTAATCGATTCATATGCTGCTGAACTTTTTGCAGAAGCTAATCCCGAAGGCAATCTTGATTTCGGGGGTTCATTGGCTGATGAAAAATTTCTCAGTGAAGGAAATTGGGCAGATTTCGGTGACACTTTGCCAGCAGAAGAAGAATTAGAGGAAGGAGAGATCGCTTCTTGATGCCTTCCATCAAAAGCATTACTGCAACGTTACAAAGTCTATTAGCTGCTTCCGAGGTTTACAAATCTGATCATCGAGGCTTCTGCTTGCTGTTGAGTGTTTCTCAGTTTGCGGGAGTCATGCAGGGCCCACACAGCGCCCGTTATAATTGATCCATGGGAGAGTATAGTTGGGAGAGGTGCATAGAGTGGAGGCTTCCCTGAACATAAGCTGTTTATATATGGTAGTGAGGCTGGTTACTCCAACTGTCCTTAATGTCTATGGTTACTCCAACTGTCCTAATTTTGATATCATTTGGGGTGAGAGTGTGAGACCTCCCAATGTTTCTTTGTCTTATTTACACAACTTGGAACTACAGCCTTGTGAATCTATGATTTTCCTTAAACAATAGATCCACAAGGGATTATATTATACAACTTCTTGTGTGCATAAAATTATTGCTTAAATATTATAAATTTTTGTTTTTGAGGTATGCCCAAAATTGTGCAAACTTTGATACAAGTAACATTTTTGAATAAAACATAGAGTAAATACACAAAATGGTCCCTCAACTATAGCTAAATTCACAAATTGGTCTTCGACTTTTAATTTTAACCAATTAAGTCCTTAACTTTGCAATTTTAACACGATTTGGTCATTCGAACACTTCTGCATTAACGTCCGCGCCCGCGCCGTCATCGACGATCTCCAGAATAACCTGCAGTTCTCATCAGAGCACATGGAAGCCTCCAGGATGACGCTGCACCGGTTCGGAAACACGTTGTCTTCTTCACTCTGGTACGAACTCCGGAAACACGTTGTCTTTTTCACTCTGGTACGAACTCAACTACATTGAATCCAAAGGGAGGAAGAAGAAATGCGACAGGATTTGGCAGATTGCTTTCGGTGGCGGATCCAAATGTAACAGTGCGGTCTGAAAATGCAACCGAAACCTTAAAAAATCGACGATGGACCATGAAATTACATATATATCCTCAAAAATCACAGTCAACAAACAGTCAAATAGACGGAGGACCAAATCGTGTTAAAATTGCAAAGTTAAGGACTTAATTAGTTAAAATTGAGAGTCAAGAACCAATTTGAGAATTTAGCTATAGTCGAGGGACCATTTTGGGTATTTACTCTAAAACATATCTTACAACTTCATTTATGCTTTAGATAAAATTATATAGAAACTCTACAATATATGATTAGTAATTTGATCTACGGAAAAGTCTGTCGTCACTACTCGAAAGTGTACATGGGGTGAAGTCTACATTCTGACCTTAACCAACAAAGGACCTAGGTTGTCATAGCTGAGAAAAACTGGTGTCTATATCGGGTGTCTTTGTGGTTATGCCAACTGGTGTCTATATTGAGTGTCTTTGTGGTTATGCCAATTATCTGACCAACTTGATATAGATTGTCCCCAATGGCCAATCAGTACTAGTGTCTATACCAGGTGTCAATGGCAACCAGTAGGCGCGATTCATGCGCTCCACGCGCAACCATCTGCCTTTGTTTTCCCTTTTCTCTCTCATGGTTGGTCCTACAAAAAATCATTCACCGGAGGAGAAAAATCCAACCAAAAGTCACTCTCCACATTTAATAAAAATCAACCTTAATTTTTTACTGTTTTAAAAATCATTAAAAAAAAACCCTATTGGAGATGCTCTTATACCTTATGCAAAAGGCTGATGTCTAAATCGAATGTATACTAGGTACTGTTACTATTTAACACAACGTCAAGAACATATGTGATTGTACCTTATGCAAAATTTCAAGCCAGCACAAGTATTGATTTATAATTGGCAAAATTATGAGGGGATATCATAATGAGTCTAAACATTGATCATGGGTGAAGGTAAAAAATCCTTATCAACTGAACAAACTCTTTAATTTTGTCACATTGGGATGCACTGAAATGACTTCTAATCAAAGAATTTCATCATCAAAAGAATAATAGAGCACATGCATTATGATTTCATGTGACAACTAACTCTGGCCAATAGCTACACCTTATTATTCAAGAGAAAAAAGGGGTTGTATAAAGTGGATTGAAAGGACCCAATCCCACCCCCCAGCCCCTGCCCAGGATTGAGTAGAGCCAAACAATAAGTTGGAATGCTGATTGCTGCACAAAGAAAACTGGGGTAGGGTAGTAGGGACTGAGGACTAACATAAATGCACATGGGTTGAAGACAATATCCACATGTAACAAACATGGGGTTTTCTTTGCTTTGCTTCCTAAAGTCATGGTATTGCTTGCTTTGGGTCCAATGTCCATGCTTTTAACTACCTTACCTTCAACTTTTCACCTTTCAACTCTAGTTATTGATCGAGCGTGTTAAGTTCAGAACGTCTGAAATGTGTCCATCAGTTCTGTTAAGGCTTGTCCTGTTTCAAATGAAAACATTTTGGGTTCAATTTTGTTTATTTGAACTCGATCAACAACTTAGAGCAGCTGGTAAATATATCATATTGTTGTTATTGTAATTGTAAGGTCAAATGATCAACTCTTATATATGTATCATGTTAAAAAGTTATGGAGCAAGCCTTACATGAGTAATAGTCTAATTTTGTAAACATAACCTAGACTTAATACATATTAGTTTGATAGTGGTGGAGATACCATATGGCATATGCTATATATCCAAAATAAATGTATAGGTCAAAACTAAAAAGTGGTAGAGTTGCTATATTGTTATAGTTGTTGGGCTAAGTGGAACTAATTCATGTAGTTACATATATGGTTAGGAATAAATGCAGATAAATCTTGTATTATTCAATACGATTTTTCACCAATCTATGTATGATTGATATTAAGGATGGGCTTTAGCTCAAGTTTTATATTTTTTTTAATTACCCGGAACCACCCCAATCGCCTATGTGGGCATGGTGCTTGCGCACTAACATCATGAATTATTATTATTATTTTTTAATCTTTTTATAACTTTTTTTTTGAAATTCGAGGAAAATACTCTAAAGAAAGTCACTTAATTTACAACAGTAGGATGATGGTTCGATTCTTGCCACGAATATTGAGAGTTTTTGATTGGTTTGGGCTTTTTGTATGCAGAAGTGTACAATTTGATGTTGAATCTTGAAACTATATTGACTCAACTTACATCGTCATGAGCCTATGAATGAGTTCATGGGGTTTAGAATATAGTTCGACAAAGTTGGAAAATCAAGGTAATTAAAAAAAAACCCACCATTAATGTTGCTCTAATGATTATAAAAGGTAATAAATAATATCACAAGTTTGATACAAATGAAACCAAATGTTACAAAATTAGGTGGAAATCCCATCCAATTATTGGATATATCCAATTGTATGATGAAGAATTACCATTAGATGATGAATGGATAATGTGGTGCCCTCAAGACAAGGGTACCCCATTAATGACTAAGCATTTATAGGGTACACATTGGATGCCCCCTATTGTGCTCTCAGCAATATTACAAAATAGGAAGCACTCACACATATATGTGTGTGTATAGAGTAACATTTATTAAGAATTTCAAAAGGTTCATGAATTTATTATTCATGTATGGTGTTGCAGGTTCATCAATCAGGAAGCAATCTGGGCCCTTGAGTTTTTTTTTTTTTTTTTTTTTTTTTTTTTTTTTTTTAAATAGTGTTGGAGCCATAAAAATGTTGAGTTAAAATTGTCAAATTAATCTAACTAAATGATGTCTTAAAAGTGATTTTATTGTAAAGTATTTTTCTAGGCAAATGGTCCACATAGTGTTATGTGGACCATGGTCTACACAGTGTTATGTGAATCATAACAAAACGTACGGTTTTAATATACTAAAAGTACATTATTTGTATACTGAATATATATTAAACAAAATAATGTACTTTTCCTGAATACAATACACATTTTTAATATACTAAAAGTATATTATTTGATATTATAGTCCACAGAGCTGTGTAGATCATGATCGACACAATAATGATTGATTTACACATTTTAGCAACTTATTTAAGTACTCATCAATTCATTTAACAATATTCATTAATTAGACAAGTTACAATCATATATGCTAACCAACATCCCCCCCCAACCCCCCCCCCCCCCCCAAAAAAAAAAAAAAAAAAAAATCTATCATCGAATGTATTTTTTAGAATCTCAAATGTTTAAATGTATTTTTATGTATCATAAGATGCACTTATTATATTTTTTTTGAAAGGAGATGCACTTATTATATAGTAAAACACTAGTCTGCATTTTTTATTTGTTTTCATACCATCTTTAATAAATAATATATATATATATATATATATATATATATATATATATATATATATATATATATATATATATATAGGGCCCGTCCACTGCCCCATGTATAGTGGCTTTGTTAGGTCAGTACATAATACATGGTATAAGATCAGCCACAACTTCATATTGGGAAATTAGAAACTATATATAATAATGGCTATCTTATCTCATACACTTAGTTAATGAATTATTGTTGTTATTCTTATTTATTTATTAGATGATAAGGTAGGAAAACCATAATTATTATCATGAGTGAGTACTGAGTAAATTTTATTTTTATATAATAATTTTATAAATTATAGTGTAAGAATCATGTTCAACTCACTCAGTCATCACTTTGTTGTTGTTATTATTAGAGATAATTTTTATATTTGGGTTCAAAATTGATTAGATTTGATACAACAAATTAAAAGTAATACATTTACAATCGGCAAAAATCAATTTTGAACTTAAGAATAAAATATAAACAAAAAGATACTATAATCGAAAGATTAAAATTAGAATTAGCTCATATTATTATGAATATTCCTGCCTATGAATGTTCATCATGTAATGGTAATTCAATTGTTGAGCATATAATATATAGAGTATAAGTGCGTAGTTTGGTTATCAATTTTAATTTTTAGTTGAGGCAAATTACATGATCTAATTTGGTATTAGGGCCGAACCTATGTACATCATTCGATTTCAATTTTAAGTGATTGGATTGCCTATAAATTTTCCTAAATTATATGTTTCTTTAAAATCCAAACGACAATAGTTAATCCATGTAAATTATGAGTTCTACTATATGTACTTTCAAATTTTACTCCTTCAAATTTACTGTGGTGGGTGCTGATATGTTATTTTTTTCATGTGAATCCCGCTAAAAGTGTTTACATCAAAATTTTAAATGTGAGAATAAAAATTAAAAATAGAGAATGTGAGCACATATAGTATTTTTCGTAAATTATATGTATCGTAGCAAGTCTTCGATTAAGACGCTTACTAAATTAAAAGGACATCAGTCATATCCATTGTCCGCTACGTATTTCGATTTTATTCCATGTAAATTAAATTAATTATAATTATTTACATATATAATTTTTATTTTTTTTTAAAGAAGAGTTGTTCAACTCCCCACCACCATGTTGATTTTAACCCATCAACCACTCAATGTATTAAAATCGGTCACTAAGTAATATTTACTCCTAACTTTTCATTATGGCATTGGGTATTTTTGTATATATATAATCATTATCTTATTGTCAATCCATCTCTTACTTGCATATGGAATTTCGCTTCACAATAGGTCACTAGTTGTATACACTTATTATATAATCTCTTTATTAACTCGTAGAAAAATTGAGCAGCTACCATACTAATCAATTACAATTAATAAAAATAATTAAAGATTTTTATCTTTTTTTTTTTCGAAAGAAAAATACAATAATGTTACACATGTATAAACATGTTAAAGTGATTTAAGTATATAAACTATCATTATTTTTTTCCTTTTATCTAATAAACAACCCCAACTCCCCAAGCAAGCATCTACCAAATGAAAATTCGGACTACAACTCAATTGATCAATCAACAAAATAAATTTATAAATTTTGTTTTGCTAGCAGCTGCAATGTAAAGGGCTCAAATCTTACCAATTCAAGAACCAAAAAAATAAGTCACACTTGCGATTGAAGTGTATTTTAGGAACCTATATATAAGTCGGTGACGTGAATGATTATTAAGTTTGGGGTTTTAAATTTATAAAATTGATAATGGTGGAGATAAGGGGTTTGGTAATTTAGGTCAACTCCTGTAACTGATTATAAATTTGATTAAATAATCAAACCACTGAGATTATTGAAGTGGTTAAGTGGCCATCCAACTGCCTCCGGAACCAAAATAATGAACTTTATAATATATAAAAAAATTGTATTGACTTTAATGAGAAGCCGTGGCACTACATGTCTACAAGCATGAAAACGTTTGCATGTTTAATTTTAGCGTATACACACAAAATCCTCTGACGTTTTCTTGCATGCTGTTCCCATTGCTGTAATTAATGATGTCCCTCCAACCCAATTCTCCCAGGGCCATTTGGTTTAGGAATAAGGTTCAAATTGGCCACTGAACGTAACCTGAAAATACAATTAGGCCATTGAACGAAAAAAAAGTGCAATTAGGCCACTGAACACTCTAAAAATGTGCAATTTCACCTGACAGCAGGTTACCCTCAATTTTTGCAGGTTATCTGCTTACGTGGCAGCTGAGTTGTCATTTTTAATAAATTTTAAATATTTTTTAATAAATTTTAATAATAAATTTTTATTTAAAATTTTTTTAAAAAAATAAAAACGACTTTATTTTATTATTTATTTATTTTTTTCAATTTTTTATAAAATTTATTATTAAAAAATTTTTTTAAAAATTATTAAAAATGCCAACTCAGCTGCCACGTAAGCAGGTAACCTGCTAAAATTGATGGTAACCTGCTATCCGGTGAAATTGCATACGTTTGGAGAGTTCAGTGGCCTAATTGCACGTTTTTGGAGTGTTCAGTGGCCTAATTGCACTTTTTTTTCGTTCAGTGGCCTAATTGCATTTTCAGGTTACGTTCAGTGGCCAATTTGAACCTTATTCCTTTGGTTTAATATTTAGTAAATGATTTTTTTGGGTCACATTTGTGTGAGAGTATCTCATGAATTCTTATTCATAAGATAGGTCGGATCAATATGAAAATGTAATGTTTATAATGAAAAAAATAATACTAATTAAAAGTGTTATAAAAATCGATATAGGCGTCTTTAGGCCGAGGCAATTTCAGCATATGCGACTTTAAGTTGGCTGACCAACTAATACCAAATTGAAGCATGTGATCCATCTCAACTAAAAGTCTAAACTGATAGTTGGATTGCACATTAATGACTATATACTCAACAATGTACTCAACTAACCATTTAACATATACAATTGACTACTTTCAAGGATTATAAGAGTTTAACAATTTCCAGCTAAGTAGGAAAAGTCAAATTTTCAAATAATGTTGGAAAAATATTGATAAATTTTGTTGCTAATAAGCTTAATTGTTTCTAAGTAATATATGATCATTTCTTCATCATCACACAATCAAACCTATCCCTACAAAGCCAATCCTTTATCCTTATCCTCAAAGTTATCATTCAAGGTGGTATATCATTATTATCTCGTTACCACAAATTGATCGAACAATTAACTTGATAATTATAAAATTTCAAATTATGAGAGTTGTCTATTGGATTTCGTGATTTAACTAGCTATGAACGATCTAAGCAAGTTTAATTTACCTCCTTAGCTTGTGGTCCTTTGCTGACTAGAGTCACAACGCAAGATTCACTCCGAGCACAGTAGCACACATTTAAATAGCAATTGCGAGCTTTTCCTATTTTTTTTTTTTAAAAAAGGATTATATATATATGTTCCAACTTTATTGGATGTTGCAACTTCGATCAATAATCAATTTATTCATTTCTTCAAATCAAAGTTCATGATCATTAATTTGGACCAATTATGATTTCAAGCGCAAGTATAGTAAACTCATGCTCTTTACTTGAGCATGAATCAATGTGCAACCAATTAAACTTATCCTTTAGGTTGCTTGTAACCCTTGATGACAACAATTGTAAGAAATGTATGTGACCACATTTTACCTTGGCGTGGATCGCTTGTTTTGTAAGTGTAATCTAGTTATTTATGAAGTACGGAGTACTAGTTTTGAGAAAAAAAAATAATAAGGAAGAGTATACATTAAATTAATTTAATCATGCATTCAATGCATGTAAGTATGTATGTATGGTTCGCCTCCCATGAAAACCTGGTGACAAATTCAAATTAAACTATTGATATAGTAGATCTAATGATCTAAAATTTAAAAAAAAAATGAAAAAAGGATGGGTTATTTTTATAGATATTACAAATTTCAAAAGTTTGTAATATTTATGAAAATGACACCGCTTCTTTTTACTTGATTTCTTATCCATCAGATCTTGCAGATTGATAGTTTGAATTTGTCTACAGCTTCTCACCTAGCTATGGAGTGATATGCTTCTCATATGAACCAGATTATATATATAGGGGAGGGTTCAAGTGAGAATTGAACACCTCCGCCCCTATAAAAAGTGAGAGCATATCCACATCCTCAATCTTGAAAAATTAAAGACTATGATCTTATAATTACTAGACTTTCAAGTTTTAAAAATAAAATAAATTGAGCCTAATTTTAAAACTTTTCAATAATTTTAAAATTGACCCGTATTTTTTTTCTTTACTAAAATCCTCAACCATTGATGAATTATGATGGACGGCTATGATCAATCTTCACTTTTTATAGAAACACTATGTTCTCGTTTTATCTTGCCCCGTGTGTGTGTATATATATATATATATATATATATATATATATATATATATATATATATATATCAATCTTCACTTTTTATTGAAACACTATGTTCTCGTTTTATCTTGCCCCGTGTGTGTGTGTGTGTGTGTGTGTGTGTATATATATATATATATATATATATATATATATATATATATATATATATATATAAAAGTAAAATGATGGGTAAAATTGAAGAAAAGAAACAAAAATGTTTGTTTGTCCCATATATTGTAGCGTCCTCCAGGCTCCAGCTATATATGGCGATGCAGAAAAGGATTGGAGCACCAAATGGTCCAGTTCTGTACTATGAAATATGCAGTGGAAATTGCATAGGATATACTAACCAAAAATGATATATAGGTGTACCATCGAAAGTAAAAAAGAAAAAAAAATACATGTTATATATGATGTTATTGAAATAGGAAAGGGAAAAAAAAATCGCAATTCACTCGTTTTAAATCATTTAGAACATGCCAAACATCTTATACTCACATGACATGTAGTGCTCTCTCATGTGGGAAGTTATAAGATCAAACCTCAATGGAGGCAGTGATGATTTTTTGTGCTTGAACAGGTTGGGAAGGTGTTTGGTTCAATTACAGAAATTAATATTTATATTATTGCTCAATACTAAAGTTGCTACTCCAATTCAATATAATATTTTTATTTTAATTTTTCATTCTTTGTTTTCAATAATTGAAAGGGGATTTTTAATTACCTCATGTTTCCACGAAATCTTGAAGCATGCAAAATCGTGCTATAAACGCAACCAATCCCCTTAAATGAATTAAGAAAGTAAAAGGAGTAGGTACTTCCGTCTATGTTTAAAGAAAGACTACTTGTACAATGTACTACAACATTTGTTACTTTGTGGAATAATTTATAGTATGGTATCACAACTAACAATTGACCAACAACATATTTGATTCATAGGCGCCATTAATCAAATTCACCACTAGAGAGTTTAATGGATTGAGAGAATTGACAATAAATTTAGATGATTGTACTGTTAGTAATGTTCAGTATAAATTTAGTGTCCTTCCTGCTTTTTACAGTAACTTGGTATATATACTAGGCTAATAACGGACACATCAACGAACTAGTAAATGGTTAGATTAACTATGGATGCAATGGCTCCCACATTATGTGCAACAACTCGATCTCATACTATTTGTTTGGATTAACTTCATAGTTATCATTAACTATAAGAGTTCTATCCGATATACTCTTAAATTTTATTTTTTCATTTCTATTCCATGACGTGGTAAACAATGATGTGATATTTTTATCATGTAGATTTCAGAAAAAATATTTTAGAATGTGTAAAAATTAAGTGAAAGTCGGTGTAATATTTTCCTATCCATAATTCTGTGCTTTTTTTAAAAAAAGGATAGCAAGCTAGAGGTTAAGCAGTCGCAATCTGCCACGTGGGCGGGGGTGCCAGCGTGTGCACCTGCGAGGCCAGCTGGAGACGAAGGAAAAGTGGAGCTGTACAAAGAATTATTTTTTAGTGAAAAATAAAATTAAAAAATAATTATAATAAAAGGTAGAAGAAAGAATAATGATTAGAAGGGATATGGGAGTGGGGCAGAAATGGTGTACGTTAGCGCACAGGGTGTCACGTCAGCACTGTGAAACGGCGGCACCTCACATGCCTCGTTTTCGCCATTGCTTACTTGCCAGCTGGCGTTTCCACAACACGACGTCGCTTTTATCAACTTTTTTTTTTTTTTTTTTTTTAATAATGAAAAACTTTTATCAACCTTATTATTTTGGATTAATGATTGGGATATGGGAGTGGGGCAGAAATGGTGTTCGTTAGTTGTAGTAAACGACCGTCTTTTTAGTTTCGTGTTGCATATAATTATGCAGGTGTATATTTTTAAAAATTAATAAGTGTGAATGAATATTATATTTTTTTTATTTGTTTATTTTTTGTTATATTTTTATTAAAAATTAATAAATATTAATAAATGTTATAGCTTTTTTTTTTTTTAATATTTATGTCCCTTTTTTATATTATATATAAATGTTAAATTTGTTTTTTTTTTTTTTTTTTTAATGTAAGAAAATCAAATTATTTTTAAGTTCCTGATTTATATAATCTTTGATATTCAACATTCTCAACATTGAATGTTATGTATTTAGTCGGGCTAATTATTTGACAAAAGTTTATATTAAATTTTATATTATATATCTTTTTAATACATTTTAACATATTCATAGTATATGTTTAACAATTACGTCAACTTTAATTGAGATGTGGTTCAATTTGAACCTTTCTTATAGAAATGAATGAGTAAGTTAAAAATAATAAATAGTTAACGGAATATTTCATTACTAAAATTTATACTAACGAAATTTAGGGCTATTTAAGAGAAGAAAATAATACTCCGTATAATAGATGGTAAATATGAAAAATTATTAAAAAAAATACTAAAATCAAAATAATATGAACCATTCATTTTAAGAAATAATTACATCAACATTTCTTTTTCCAGCTAAGGGCCTAAAATTATTGGCTCTTATTAGATTTGTAGATATAGATGAAGATTTATAGATGTAGATTATTATTTACAATAATATAAATATCTAAAATTTAAATAAATACAAGATTTTAATATAAAGTATTAATATTTGACACTTATTTTGGCGCAGTGCATATAGAAAATACTAGCATGTATTATATGACGTGACGATTGATTATTAATTATTACAAATTAATTTTAAAATATTTTATATTTTTTTCTCGGTATTTTTTTTTTTTGATGGGACCGTATTCGGTATTTTTTTTTTTTTGATGATCCGTATTCGGTATTTAGTTGATGAGAAACGTATTGCCGAACAAAAGTCGAATTTTATGATTTTAATATTACGATAAAAATAAATTTTAAGTGACATTTGATGTGATGTTATGTCTCATTGATTTTCATCGTAACGGATGTTTACATGTGATACATCGAATACATTATTTTTGTATTTTGTTTCATGCCAAGGGGGTTTCACATGATGGGTAAATACGGTATTTGAACATAAATTTTAACATAGAGTGTTGAACATATAGTAATAATAAAGCAAAAATCTGTAGTCTAACTATCATTTTAGACTTTATTTAATAGTAAAATTATATTATAACCAAACATAAGTGAAAGGTCATAAGTTTGAAGAATTCAACTATCAATTTAGACTTTTAATTAAAACGGAATCTCATTTAACTGTATAAATAACATAATTGTAGCTCCGAGAGGGATTGTCTAGTGGGTAGATCATGACTCTCGTACATAACAATCACAAGTTCAATTATTGTGAATATATACTCTATCGGTCGAGCCTGTCGCAGAGGGTTTCATAGTACAGTTTAATTCTCATATGTGCTATTATACAAGAGTGAAATTTACTCAATGCATACTCATAAATAGTGGGTGTGAATTATTTTCCCCATCATCCCACCATTATCCTATACATATCATTAAAAAAAAAAATTCTTAATTTTTAATATCCATATGTATGTGTAGGAATGAATATCCTCTACCTTACATATATTCCAGTTTCGTTAATATGATATGGATTACCTTAAAATAATGGTTGATCAAATCACCCACTCTCCAACATATCAGCATATTATTTTTGCTGTTGATTAGTTTAGGATTGTTGATTAAGTAAATCTTATTAACTACACAATATACTTGTAAGCGTAATAAAAACTTTTAATTAATTTTTATGATCTGTATTAAGTTTTGACTTTTGATTCTCCTTTACAAATTGTACATATTCTATGTTTCTTTTCCCTAATTTAATCATCTTTTAATGCACTTATATTTCTTAAAATCCCCCCATTACTCAAATAAATACATAAATAAAACTTCCAACTATGCCAACCCATCCCGAGAATCTTTGTTTACTTCTATTATATGACCCTGATGGGTAGTTTATCAGCTAATTTTGATTTATTTGACTACTATTAGTTGTTTGACTTGGTTAAACAATCCATATGAGTGTTTGATTAATTAGTTTTTTTTTTTTTTTTATAACAACTTATTGCTCCAAAATGTTAAAATTCAAAAAAGTTGTTCAAAACAGTTTTTTCGATCAATTTTTTTGATAAAGTTATTTTGCATGTAATTAGCTATCAGCTAACAACTAATTTTACCAAACCGTTTTCTACAATAAACTAATGCTATCAACTAGTCAAACCCAATAACACAATTATTAACTAACAACTATTTACCAAAGACCCATGTATTTTCTGTTTTCAAAACATATTCTTTATTTTCCTTTCTCTCAATTTCGACTTCTCCATATAAAAATGATTTTTTTTTTCCAATTAGTAAAGACACCATTTATTAGATAGTTTTCCCAAGTTTAAGTTATATTTATTTTTTATTTTTAATACTATTGACTCTATTACAATGTAATATATGTTATATATTTTGAAATTTAATCCTGTGACATACCTCCAAGGAGAGTCACATCGATGCCATATGAGTAGAAGGTGTTTGTTAATGTTAATTTACTTCAATTCTTTAGTTTTTTTTTTTTCTCAAATTATCTAACTCCCCATTCTTTATTCCTTGTTTTTATTTCCCAAATGTACAGGTAAACATATTTGATTATTTTCGATTATATATATGCACACACACATACATTTTCTCCATATTTCAAGTTTTCTAATTAGTAATGGTACCATTGGATATGTTTTTGCACGAATAGTGCCATAGTTTTTTTTTTTTTTTTTTTTTTTAAGAAGAATTTATTATATTTTGAGTTATAGTATTTTTATTTTGATTGGTTCGATAAATTTAAAGTGAAAATATATTAAATTGTAATTCTTTTTTTTTTTTTCTTAAGAGTAGGATATTGTAAAAGCTTGTGGCTAACCCTAATTATACCAAACAAGCAAATTCAATGGAACTGGTAAGGTATTAGTTACACCATAAAAACCTTTGTTTTGACTCCTATATTAGAAATTAATTATTTCTTTTTCTAACGATGTAATGAAGTACCAAACATATTATTGCATGCATGAAAGTAAACCAGATTCTTGCCTAACTCATCATTATTACTTTGGAAGTCTTTTTTTTTTTTTTTTTTTGGAGGGGGTGTGCGTTTTGGATGTTAACAAGGCAAAATTACATGTACTTGTAGGTGGAAGTAAGTGCATTTGTAAGCGATTTTAACTGCACTTTTTACTTTTAAAGGTACATCAACTACTTGCACTTATAACACATTTACATGCACCAAAGTTCGAGTTATTTACGAAAATACCACCACGTCGTTTTTTTAAAATTACATCTGATTCATTCATCTAGACACGTGGACGACGCTGAATGGTTCTCATTTTTCTTCTGGGCTGGCAGTTCGCACCTGAACGCGATCATATATATATATATATATATATATATATATATATATATATATATATATATATATATATATATATGACCACTTGATTTAAGAACGACATAGTGCAATTGTTCAAGTAGGTCTTCACCGGTCTAGAAAGAAACTATCAAAACTAATGTGATTATTCATGCATGGAAAACAATTAACAATTTCAATTAATCAATATAAATATTATACATGCGCACTAGGACAACTACTAATTAAATAGAATCTATCATTATAATAAAGCACTAAGTTTCTACCTAAAACATCTTCCCGCCTAAAGAATTCGGCGTCGTTTTAATGATAGATAACACAATCAGTCTAATTAATTGTGTTCACATTGCCTTACGCTTTTCAATGTGATACTGCCGGCTAAGATTGTCAATTACCAATGTAATTACACTTTTAATAATGAAAGACTTCTAATTACATTGAGAAACTAACCTATAATCTACATTTATTTACATATATATATATATATATATATATATATATATATATATATATATATATATAGATATACACATACATAAAATGCTTCGAAAAAACAATCTCTTTAATGTAGTCTTGGGTCTTCAAACGTTTCCAGCAAGATTCATAGTTCCAAGACAATATTCAAAATTGGAGAACAAATTTCAGCCTCTATATAAAGCTCCTTCATATCAATATTCACCCCCAAGTTCACCATCTCCCCGGTTTGAACCACCCGCAAATTAGAAACGAAGAACCAAAATCTGTGTGAAGATACCATGCCATCTATGCATATTGCTGTTGAAGAGGAACAACACAGTTGCTTGAAGATTAAGGTGAGGCTTAGAATTGAGAACACCTGCACATTTGTTAAATCTTTGTATACACACACTTAGCACAATGCTGTGAGTTTTAGAAGTGAAATAGTAACTGACAGTTACATGCTTATGGCTTAGGCATCAGACGGTAGTATTCATCATTTGCCTTTTTGTTTAGTTATTTTCATATACAAAGATTATTTCATCAGATGGAAACCAGTGAGGCAGTTGTAATTTTCAATGCAAATACACACAGCTAACCTATATTGTTGCTATGAAAATATATGACAGAAAGTGGTATGTATATATAAATATATAAGATTTTATTTACAAGCATGAATCACAAAAAGTTTTCAGTTGCAAGCAAGCAAGATGGATAATGCAGTACAAACAGTCCTAAAGAGGCATAAGGGATTTCACAATTTGGTAAGCATACTTGATTTTACCCTAACAAAAAAGTTTCTGTTTTGGCTAAATATTATACAATTTTTGCAGGTTGGTGATTTTTATGTTCCGGGGTTTAGGGTTCATGGTTTAGGTTGGTGATTTTTAATTCCATTGGAATAAGTTACTGAGTAACATTTACCTGGGTTGCTCTGGATACCATAGCGAACTCTCATTTTTTAACCCAATATCCTATTACTTCAAAGACACACATCCTGCATATAATAAAAGAACGTTATATAATTGAATAAAATGCATAGTTGAATGAAAGGCATAATTAATAATGTAAATTGCACATGTGCAAGGCAATATAGGTTTTTCGATTTTATATAGTAAATAGTAAATACAGAAACAGTACGTCGATTTTGATGAAAAGAAGAATGCTTTCCAGCCATCTATGTGATGTTTTGCTGTGGGTAGTCCTTACTAGACATTTCGTTCTAATCCTACTGGACATTGGTAACTTTATTCTGTTAAGTTCATGAACTTTTTTTGGGGTGCATGCATCATTGTTTGAAAAACATTCTTCTTTTCATCAAAATTGACAGATTAGAAGTTAAGTTTCAGTTTTTGAATATCATACTTTAGATAAGTCATTTTACCCCATGATTAATCAAACGACTCTTCATTAAGAAGCTGTGAGAAAAACATTTGTGTTAAGAGGTAAAACAGTCTAAAAGAACTAAAAATTTATAAACACTTATATTTAAGAGCTAAAACGGACTAAAAGAAGATAACAAACACAAAAAGCTTCTAACTGACAATTTTGGATGTTATAGAAAGCTTTTGAAACTCAAACTTACTATTTACAGGTTCAATCTTATATTAAAAACCAGGAATCTTATATTTATCTAATATTAAAATATAGAATGTTTAAAAAAAAAAGTCTGATGGAGTATGATAACAAACATAGATGCCACACAAAAGCACTTCTATATACTGAACAGTTAATAAAAAACAAAACCCTTCAATCAAATTTTTAAGCCTAAAAAATATTACACTTAAAAAAAGGAAGATAAACTTTGTTGTAGGTTTCTGACATTCCAAAGGAATTGGAGTCATTAATTGGAATGCCAATGATATTTAAGATATCACTGAAAATGAGCCAAATGAAGGGAGCCAATCCAGCATATACTGTGACTAGGATTTTAAGGTATGAGATATTAATATCTACCCACTGTTCCAAAATTAAGGACAAACAAGAAAAAGATTTAATCTCGAAAATGATTGATGAGGATGAAGAGGAGGAAGAGGAATCTGATCAGGTAATTTTATTTACTTCACTATTTTTTAGTCTTTATGTGAGATTTTAAATTTTAATCATTTTTTTCTATTTATAGGAAGCTTCAAATGGGGAAAATGAAGTGAACAGCCCTAATAGTGTCCAGCAGTCCCAAATGGCAGAGAGTGAAACTGCAGAAGCTTCTGTTGTGAAGAGATCCCTGTTGGACCAGTTTTCTTCTTCCAACAAGCTTAAGAAGGCCAAGGCTGTGACTGCTCACTAAATGGTTCCTAAGTTCCTAATATTTGATATATTTCAGCAGACAATTGTCCACCTTTGTGTGGTTGTTTTAATTTTTGGATGTTTTTTTGGGGAACCATCAATCATTATAATAAAGCAGCGTCAAGAGTTAGTAATCCAAAGGGTTTAAAAATACTTATCTGTGATGAAAATGTAAAATCTAAAAATACGACTACAAATGTCGTATATAAAGAAGTTTTCAATAATGTCTAATAAATTGGAAATTTGTCTCTACCCTATTTGTTTTTTATATAATACTATATATTCTTTTCAATAATGTCTAATAAATTGGAAATTTGTCTCTACCCTATTTGTTTTTTTATATAATACTATATATTCTATTATTTATATATATGGCCGTGCATTGCACGGGTGCAACTACTAGTATCCTTTAATAACTGGAGATTAATTATTGTTGTTTGTACAAGGGATTGATACAATATTCTAATGCTATTCATAGGATCCAAACATGCATGCGATCAAAAGTTCAGACGTCAAAACTCTTGTTGTTTGCGACTTTGCGCATATTTTTTTTCATGGTGTACTAAATTTCACATTTATAAGAGAAAAACTAATTTAATTGAGAATCAGTTTAAAAAAAAAAAAAAAAACCAACTCCATAATAAATTGAGAAAAACTAATTTAATTTAGATATACGGAGTATCAATTATTAATTAAATAATAAATTATAAATAGGATAGCTTACATATGAATAAGTTTTAACTACTATATTTTTATTTATTAGTCAGATGAATTATTTCATTTGGTTCTTTTAGTATAATTTCTTATTTTTAAATTTAATAATTTTTAATATTTTTTTTTAATTTAACACTATCGATTCTATTACAATGTAGTATATGTTCAATATACTTTTTCTATCCGTTGTAGACCAAAGAGTCAATACCGCACCATCGAAGTTTGATCCCGTGACCAAAATTAATTCTTTTTAATGTTTAATAGTGCTTTAAATATAATTTTTAAATTTTAAATAATTTTAATTAAACTTATTTAATTTAATCAAACACATAAAATGAGATGGATGAGTCATAAGTTAGATTATCCTTATCCATGCAATACTCTCACACTTTTAAAAGTGGCCCTTACTTCCACATCATCAAATTTACAAATCCTTCCCTATTTTTTCTACATCCATACAATATTCTCTCACTCTAAAAAACAGTATTACTTTCAATAAAATAAATAAATATATACATATAATAATAAGAAAACTAGAAAAAGTAAAAAAAAAAAAATACAGAAAAATTGGAGCAACAAATGACTAAATCTCAGAGGATGGTGGCCGCAAGGCCACTCTACCCTTTACATTGTGGATCGCTTGGGAGGCGTCAATATATCTCGAATGTTAATAACAGATATCTTGATTCTGTCATTTGACAGTTTTCTTTATCCTTTGCAAGCTTTATTTTACATTTTTAGGAAGCTTGCAAGACATGTAACTAATAAAAAAAACACCAAAACATGCCACATCATATTGTAATTGGTAAATTTTGTAGGATGAGCATGGAATTATAAATATAAAATAATAATAATAATTATTATTATTATAAATAGAGAGGTCACACAAGTCATATATATAACTTGAAATCCCCAAAGAAAAACCTGTCTGACAAAGCACACACACTTTTTTCCCTGACTCCGTCCAATTTAAAACTCGCATCGATCGTCGTATTTTGCATTCCCGCCGCCCCTTCTCTCCCTTCCACCACCATTTTTCTCTCTCCGGGAGGCTTTCCCAGTAAGCAAAAACGCTTCTTTTTTGGGGTCCTTGAGAAGAGTACATTCAAGAATCAAAAAGCCCATTCCTTTATCCACAACCGTTTCGAGCTCTGCTTCTTTCGTTTCTGTGGAAATGGCTGTGCCGAAGAGCAGCGGCAAGAAGAAGCGGCAGTCCTACATTTCAGTGGCGTCTGACATAGTCAACTCGCCACTCCAAGCTCTGGTGCTTCTTTCCCCGAAGAAGCAGAAGAGCCCCTCTGTTTCCGCGAGGCTCAGGCGCTTGCTCAGCGGTCTCAGGTTCTGGGTTTGCTTTATCTTCCTCTTCGGGTTTCTTGGGACGTTGAGGCTGTGGCCCAGCTTTGAGCCCTTGGTGCCTTTCTCGCCAATCCCATGTTTCAGCCTTCAAGAGAAGGCTTCGGTTTCCAATGGGTATTTGGGTTTGGGAGGGGAAGATAATAAGAGTGGGTTCTGGAAGCAGCCGGATGGGTTGGGGTATAGGCCGTGTTTGGATTTCAGTGAGGAGTATAAGCAGGTTAGCTCGGCGGGTGTGAAGGATAGGACTAAGTATTTGGTGGTGGTGGTGGCTGGGGGATTGAATCAGCAGAGGAATCAGATTGTGGATGCTGTGGTGATTGCAAGGATTCTTGGAGCTGCCCTTGTTGTTCCCATCTTGCAAGTCAATGTCATTTGGGGTGATGAAAGGTTTGTGATGTTCTTTTCTTTGATTTTGATCCAATAATCAGAAATGAGTAAATGATGCCTGCACGGGTAGCTTAGTTTGGTTCTGGGTGTCAAATTGTGGTCAAGAACGTATAATCGAGTCCTATCAATCGTAGTGTGAGAGTTTGATCCTTTGGGAGTTTGGGGTGGCTCCTTGTGGGACACCTCGTGGGGGTCGGGCGTGATGACTGGGGTGAGAGATTTCGCCTTTTTTGGACAAGAAATCAGTCAATGATTAGGATTCCCCTTGGGTGAACCTGACCAAGAACACAACTTTAATGCCAAGATAACTTTTTGATCAATAGGATTAACACCCTTAAAAGCTATGATGAATTACCTTTCAGTTGTAACTTGTAAGTTGATTCCTGGGAAAATTGAATTTTCCGGGAATATTTGAACCTGTTGAGCTTAAGCCATTGTTCTGTCTTGTTTATTGTTGCTCTGCAGTGAATTCTCGGATATTTTTGACTTGGATCACTTCAAGAAAGTTTTGGCAGATGATGTTAGAATCATTTCTTCACTTCCATCCACACACGTAATGACAAGGCCAGTCGAGGAGAAGCGTACTCCTCTCCATGCCTCACCTCAATGGATTCGCTCCCATTATTCAAAACGGGTAAGAAACTTTTGCTATGACTGTTAATTGCTTAAAAGTTTTGGTTTTTCATGTATTGCCAAGTATTAGAAGTTGATGATCTTCAGTTAAAAATCGTCATTTTATTGCTGTTATGGGAAATTAAGACTGTTGCATACTTGCATTATTCGAATAAGTTGCCTTTAGGGACAAGTGCATGGAGAAAATTCCAAAGCTCAAGTTATGGGAGTGATTGTACTTGTAGCTTTTTATCTGGAAAGGGAGCCAAGCACTTTAAAAAGTTGCATATAAACAGCTGTGATGGGCAGCTGAATAAAACTTTTTAATTATAAAAACCGGTTAAATTTTGGGCATGTTGAAAGGAATGTCAAATCACTTTTCTTTTGAGACCTTTACGAGGCTGAAGTAGAAGACAAGTTCTCGAGTTTCTTAACTGGCATAATCATACGGTTTATTTTACTTTGCAGCTGAGGAGGGATGGTGTTCTGTTACTGCGAGGTTTGGATTCGAGGCTCTCTAAGGATCTTCCTTCTGATCTTCAAAAACTTCGATGCAAGGTACTTTAATTTGGGTGCTTGCTTGTATTGCTTAATTTGAGAATGGCGTTTTTTAAGAGTAGAATTGTGCAAAACATTAGTTTGACATGGGATTTTGTTTAAACATGTAGGTGGCTTTTCATGCGTTGAGGTTTGCCCCATCAATCTTAGAACTCGGGGACAAGCTTACAGAGAGGATGAGGAGCAAAGGGCCATATCTTGCTCTTCACATTAGGATGGAGAAGGATGTGTGGGTGAGAACGGGGTGTCTTCCTGGTTTGAGCCGTGAGTATGATGAGATGATTAGCAATGAGAGAAAGCGGAGACCCGAGCTTTTAACTTCGAGATCAAACATGAGCTACCACGAGAGAAAGCTTGCGGGTCTTTGCCCTTTAAATGCATTTGAGGTTTCTCGGTAAGCAGCTTCTTACTTGCAATCACTTCCAACATGTGTTCATGAGGACTAAGGAGTGTCGTTTTTATACTCTATTTAGGTTGCTTAAAGCTTTGGGCGCTCCAAGGACCGCGAGGATCTATTGGGCGGGAGGGATTCCTTTGGGTGGGAAAGAGGCGTTGTTGCCATTGACAACCGAATTCCCGCATTTCTACAACAAGGAAGACCTTGCCTTGGCAGGCGAGCTCGAGCCATTTGCGAAGAAGGCATCCCTTATGGCTGCTATCGACTACATAGTTTCCGAGAAGAGCGATGTGTTCATGCCATCTCATGGCGGGAACATGGGCCATGCTATTCAGGTATATATAAATGCTATGTGTACTCCCATTTTATACTCCCACACACAAAATCTTGATTTAGACACTTGTATTTGGATCCACATGAAAAAAATAACTTATCAGAGCCCGCCACATCATGTAGTAAAACTCTATATTCAATCACCAAGAAAATTCTCGGGTTTTGTTGGCTTCTAGTTAACTTCACTAAGGTCCTATTCGAACTGTTATTGGTGGTAATTTCGATTTTTACTTGTGCCAATAGGGGCATAGGGCATATGCAGGCCACAAAAAGACTATCACACCAAACAAAAGACAGATGCTCCCACACTTCATGAACCATTCCCTCTCGGACCCAGAGTTCAACGCGATCATATTGGACTTGCACCGAGATTCCTTTGGTCAGCCCGAGCTCAGGAAAGCGGGGAGGGACGTGACAAAGTACCCCGCCCTGGAGTGCATGTGCAACGGTACCTCCCAACAAAGCGACCTGATGCAATAAAGTCCTGTCTTCATTGTTTTCGGGCTTCAATGCTCTTGAAACTACGGTATCTATCTATATAAACTTCGAGCCAGTGTTTTCTCGGGATGATTCTGGAGGCAGATGCGATGATCCTGCTTGTGTTATCGCGGGTCAGGTTCCTAAAAATGCAATGAACTTGGCAAAGATGGTTATCTGGTGCAGAGTAACAGCTGAAAGTATATAGAGTTAAGAGCTTATTTTCTTCTCCTTTTGTATATGAGAAATTTCTTGGAGGCTGGAAGAGGAAGGCAATATTGATGATTGTTGATTTTGGCATACTACACATGTATAACAGATAATATATATATGTATGTAAATATATCAATGAAGGATACAAAGTTATGAAGTCTACATTCTCTTATTCTATTTACGTATTGCGTTGATATTCGTATTTCGCATAATGAAATTAATTTAGTCGAATTTCAATCGAATCTATTTGGGCTGCAAGATGAAGCCTACATGTTCAACATTTAATTTCTTTTTTTATACCTTTTTTTTTTTTTTTTGGTTTAGTATAATGATTGTTTCTTTGTTGTTGAGCAAAGGCTACTTTTTTTGTATGTGCCCATTTGTGGCCAAATGCCAATTTTGCATCAATTACTAGTTTGACTGGCTTGTTGCTTAATTATGAGAAATATATAATTTTTCCTTTTAAGTTCAACCTTTTGTGCTCTAAAGGAATGGGAAATGAGTTAATACCCAAAATCATCCTCGACTATAGTGGTTTTTCTCAATTGCATCCTAAACGACTTTGGTGACTTAATATCGTCCCAAACTTTTGTGTGTTCGCTCAATTTAGTCCTCTATTTGTTATTCCGTCAAATTGGTGTTAAATTTAGGGGCAATTCAATAATGTCAATATTGATCTCTCTTTACTTTCAACTTGTGAAGTGGGAAATTCCTCTTTCTTGTACGAATTACACCCAGAATTACTCCCGGACCTGCAAATCAAATTTTATATTCGCAGTTTTAGGAGTAATTCTGGGACTAATTAGTAAAAAAAAAAAAAAAAAAAAAAGGATTTCGCAGTTCACATGTCTATGAGTAAAGAGATGCCAATATTAAAATTACTTAATTGTCTATTTATTTAACATCAAATGGATAGAATAACAAATGAGGGACTAAATTGAGCAAAAACACAAAAGTATGGGACGAAATTGAGCGAAACATAAAAGTCTGGGACGATATTAGGTCACCAAAGTCGTTTAGGACAAAATTGAGAAAAACCACTATAGTCGAGGACGATTTTGGGTATTAACTCAATAGGAAATGAACAAAAGATTAGGTTTTCGCTCCTAAATAAAAGATTTTTTGATATAGATTATTATACTCTTTATATTTATTCGATGAGGTAAAACGTGTAAAACTCATTCGTACTCTTAATCGGAGTATATGTTGTGACAAATATCAACCGGAGTATAGATAACCTAATAAGTTTTAGGAAAATTACTCATTCGTACTCTTAATCGGAGTATATGTTGTGACAAATATCAACCGGAGTATAGATAACCTAATAAGTTTTAGGAAAATTTGCATGTGCTATTGAGTTGGATAATGTTTTTTTTAGAAAAAAAAAAATATATACTCCGTATATAACTAAAAGGTTGGGAGTCACTATCATGTAGTATGATAACACTTCTGTTACTATTTCAAATGAGTGATCGCAAAATTAAATTCTGGTGGTGAGAGACATCGATTCTTTGAGATAAATTATATTGAGAAAGTATAAAATAGATACTAAGAGAATTATTTTTCAAAAAGTTGAACCCCAATCTTAAGGGTCCCACACCCCAACCCAAATTAATAATTTACTTCCTTCGTGGGCTTTAAGAACAAATAAGCAAATTCATGGAATTCAGAAAATAGTTTGATAAAATTGAGAAATTTGAATTATAAAAAAATATTAAAAATCTTATCCACATTGCATATTGCAAACACGTGTTACGAGGAAGAGTTTTCTTAATGGGGACTTAAGCGAAAGAAATCCCGAGATTAGGAAAAATCAAACCCTAACCTTAAAAACCACGAATCACCTTTCCCGAGAGCTTAAAACAGACGCAAAATCAGAATCCCGCTATTCTACTTGAAGCTCCATCGAAAATCCATATCCGGGTGGAAAGAGAAGCACAGAAAATGCCTCTGAAAGTGTTGGACGCTACCGTAGCAACATTCAATGGAGTGTTTGAGAAGTTCAAAGCCGAAGCCCCCAAAAACAAGGCCAATTTAATCCTCTTCCTGGCGGACATTGAACCGTCCACCTCCCTTAGCTGGTGCCCCGGTAACCCATTTTCTCATTTCAATAATCTTCTCTTCATTTTAATCGTCATTTTGTAATTGCACACCCAAACTGCTATTTTTATTTTCCTGCTGGTGTGTTCGTTAATTAATCTTTTGATTGTTACTACAACCTAGAATTTCTGCTCATTAATCTATTGGTCTTCTTGGTTTGAGTTGATTAGTTTACTCTAGGGTTGCAAGGACTAAACCTCAAGATTCTTGTTCTGTTGTTTGTATACATATAATCTCCAAATCATGATGTTTGTGTGAATGTTGTTTCCATGAATAGTTTAGTGTACCTATTGATCAATTTCATAAGCAACTTGGTGTTAATGATGTTTGTGAATGTTGTTTCCATGAATGGTAGTGTACCTTTTTGTTTACTAGGTTTGTGTTTTTGTAACTTATCAGATTGCGTGAGAGCTGAGCCGGTGATATACAAAAAGCTGGAAGCGTCATCTGATGATGTTGCGCTGCTGAAGGCTTATGTTGGAGACAGGCCAACATGGAGGAATCCACAGCATCCATGGAGGGTGGATCCCAACTTCAATCTGAAAGGAGTTCCTACTTTAATCCGCTGGGAAGACGGTGCAGTCAAAGGTCGACTTGAAGACCATGAAGCCCACCTTGAGCACAAGATTGATAATCTTCTCGGTGGAAAGTAAACTCTACTGACTTCTTCGTACCAAAATAGGCAAAAAAACATTATAATTGCCCATTAATAAAATATGATCATGTTTCTGGCATATATACATTTTGCCTAGGAACCAACTTTGAACAGCTTATCATATTTGATCTTTTCAAGAATGGAAAAATTGTTGTTAATCTTTACCAGTATAAATTACAGGGTTTTGGCTTTTCTAGCTCCTACATGGCTACATGCATCAAAAGCACTATGCTTTCTGTATTCTACATTTCTACCTCTAATTTCACATGTCGATTATATTTTATTTAGCTTCATAGTTGTTCCTTCCATAGCTTAGAAGTTGCCTTCAAAGTAACATCGCCATAGGGTTCTTCTTGCTTTACATCTATCAGCCCGCAGTTCTTCAAAACCTGAATTGCATTGTCCCCAAATCGAGAGAAGTGAGTGAGTGAGTGAATGACTAGCACATTATAAAACAGGAAGTGTAAAAGACTGGTGATTGAACACTTACAAGAGTCTCGAAAAACATTCTAGCACATATTTTCCTGGTTTTGCCTTCCAGAACTGCATTTAAGCTCAGATCTCCAGGTCCCGGCATGGTACTTGCTGGTGATTGACCTTCGGAGATGGGAGTTGTTGATGACTGACCTTTAAGATATTGTGCGACAGCTCTAAAAACAATCATGCAATTAGACAACATTAACACGCAACCTTATTTCCATTTATTCAGCAGCATTCAGTTAAAATTACCTTGTTCTGGTAGATAATGCATCAAATTCTGGAGTTCTTTGTTTTCCAGATAAACCCACTTCTGGAGTTCCCTGAGAGCCTGTATAAATCGTAAACATCTAAGAATCACCACCACAGAGTTCACCAGAATACACACACACACACACACACTGAAGCAGATTTCTCATCTTACCAGTAGGGGTGCTTTCATCTTGTTCCAGAAAACTTAAATCCTGTAATTGAAAGAAGAAAAAAAAAAAAAAACAGCTGAGATATGCTCATTTAAGCTTTGATTAACTGAATATTTGGTAGCATAACATACCCCAGCAGAATTGTCAAACTCGGGGATATCAGATAGAGCAGTGGCTTCAAACCGCAAATCCTCCTCAGGGATTGTCAAAGGGGTGTCCATATCTGAATGAAGATGCCCAGTTGATGCAGCAGGGTCTGGTGTAGGTAATATCCCAGAATCAATAGTTCTTTCAGCCTGATCTGATTGTGGCCCTAATGAGGTAGGAGCAGGAGTAAAATCTTCTTGTCTGCTTGGAGAAGGCAGGGATGTGACCGGAGAGGAAACCAATGTACTTGGCATAGGCAAGACTTCATGCAAAATATCGCCTTCAGTAGGGCCTACATTCTCACGAAGATGTTCGATTTCCATATCATCACGCCCCGAAGGAGAGGAAGATTGTGCACCAGTGGCCTCTTCACGAGCCTCATCTGTGGAAGACGGGTGGGCTCTTGCAAAAACGAAATCTTTTTCATGCATATTAGACAGTTCTCCACACTGCCCAGTTATTAAGGGCTCGAAGAAGAACATGGCATCCTTTTTTAGTCTCTTGCTTGATCTCCATATGCCCAAAGAAGAGTGGGGAACTTCCTTTCTTGCCCGTTTCAAGCGACTTGTGTCGTTTAGTCCAGCCTTAAGAACCCTGAAATATGAAATGTGTATATGTTTCTTAGGAAACAAAAATAGCAGAATGCATATAGGAACATGAAATGAAGAGATGATGATCATACTGATTTGACAACACTAAGGCTTCATCGATAACCACCTTCCTCTTTCTTTGCCTTGCCGGTCGCTGCTCAGGAGGGGGCGGTGGTGGGGGCGGGGATGGGCGCATTGCTAGTTCAGGTGACCCGTTCCCTATATAAATGTATATATAGCAACTGTTATTGTTGAGCATATAACCATAAATGTGCAATTCAACTATTAGCTTAGGCTTTTAGTTGAGACGGAGCACATACTTCAATTTGGTATCAGACCCAGACCAAAGGTCATGGGTTAAACATGAAATCTGCACTTACCAAATGACAGGGGTGAACTCGTGTTTCCTTGGCCAACTTCTGCAGAAGCTGAAGGGTGCTCGCGATGTTGAGGTGGGGAAGAACGCCCTCCCGAAGGCAACATTTCCTCGACTACCCCTACGGGAGAACGATTTTGATCATCTTTCGTCACCTGCTCCGCCAAAACAAGGTCAGGTTCCAACACATCATCCCTCCTGTCTTGCCACATCGGAGTACTAGGAACACCAACATCATGCGAAGCATCACGCATAACCTCAGTTTCTGGAAACTCTTGAGCCGGGGTACTCTGGGGAGAATGTTGAGGACCACCAGGTGTCCCCTCCCCAACTGGAGGCTGAGGGCTACAATAGGAATAAATATTTACCACTGTAAGCATACATAGCAAACAATCTGTTCTGAAAGCTATATAATATTCCTGGTTTCTTACTCTATCTCCATAGGTGTTGCTTCCAATCCAGAGACAATATTCTCAGTTGATAAACCCCTCCCCTCATCCTGCATAAAAACCAAATTATAAGATAATCTGAAAAAGCAGAAACATGCAAAACTAACCAAAACAAGGAGAAATTAAGGTTGTCTCACCTCATCAATATAAATCGCAACATATTGATCCCCTCCCATGGGAACTTGCTCTGTAACATAAGGCAAGAAAACATAAGGAAAAAAGAATAATAGTTGGAAAAGGAAAATACAAAAACACTGGATTTGCTCGAGACCCAAAGTGATCACCTTCGAGTGTGATCTCTTCAAGTGGTTTAAGGTGAGTATCCACAAACCTGAAATTCAAAACCAATGAGCAAACAGCACTGACTGACAGATCTTAGAGCTCTGCAGCAGAACCGAAACCTTACCTCTCTGCACGTAAATCATAATCTGATTGTAATGCATCGAGTTGAAACGTTTCTGGCAAAGTGATGGAATTATAAGTCGCTTGAGTTGCACCTTCAGGTAGATTGACACTCGTTGACAAGAACGCCTTTCTCAACCGCAACTCCAGGTAATTACATTCTTGAAAAAAGTATTCGACTTGTTTTGAATATATTCGAACAACGCCAAGCAAAAGATGGCCAGACATCCGCAGTGCAATTGGTACTTCGGGATACATGATGCACTCTGGAAAATCAATTCAACAAATTATTAATGTCAACTCTATAGTGTCATTACTAATCATGGGATACAAGAAAGGTATTAGGATTACTAAGCTTCATTAATGGATTCTTGCTATATATCCACCCCAAATATGGACATGAATCTGGTTCAAACTTTCTCTAATAATAACAATATCATAATGAAAATTCTCTGAACCATATTAGACTACCAACTGCCAATGCTTTAAATAAATGTTCATAAAATTTTTAAAAAGGCAACATAATCATAGCCAAGAAAAAAAGACATATCAGCATTACTTGATGCTGTTATAATAGCAATCAGAACTCATATTGCATTTTCTCAACCAAAAGATTAGCTTTTTGCTAAAATGCACAATCTTCAACACTGGAGAACAAGTAATGTTCCTCAATTACACAATTGCAAGATTGTGAATTTTTCCCTATCATTAGAGCCTCCTCTCCCATATTAATTAAGGTTGCAGCTAGAAAAATGAGGAAAAATCTAAACTTTACATGATAAATCCAGAATTAAGACCCAAGACAAAACCAAAACAGCAATGAACACAACAATGAAGATGATGCAAACATAAACTAGGTAGAAAAACAATGCAATACATGATGTTTCATATGAAAATTTGTAACATTTGGTGGAAAGAACCTTAACTATACCCAAAAGACTAAAATTTGCAAGAGAAACTGAAATAGATGAGGGTAGTAGCCAATCAACAGACCAACCAAAAAAACACAGAAACAAAAAACAATGAAATAACTTCATATGAGGAAAGAAACATTAAATAAAATGCCAAAAACACGAGAACACTAACCAACTGTAGACAGTATATTGGTTCTGGTGTAATCCGTCTTCCTGAGGCTGTGCTGTAGATGCGCGGCGCACCAAACAGTCCCCATTGGACCCTTCCGAGCCAAGAAAGTGTGCGAATAAAACATCCTTAATCCTCCTTCCTTCCTCTGTTACACCTCAATCTTCCCGAAGATTTTCACTTGCAGACGCTGTGGAGGAAAAAAGCTTGAATCTTTATGAGACAGAATGTGAGCGGGCTGGATTGGTGTAGGGTTTTTGAAGTGGGGGGTTCTGATTTCCAGAATTAGCCGTGGCGGGAAAAGTAAAGAGGCGCGAATTTTAGAAAAATAAGAATGGGAGTTTTTGCGTTCGAATGAACACTAATAAAAAGCCCATGCTTTTCGGAGAAATTTACGTTGGTGCCACTGCTGTGTTTTCATGTTCCCACGTGCGGTTTCGTGCAACGGTAATGTTTCCTACACGGCTTCACGTCTCTCCGATCGTGTTAACTATGTTTCTCCAAGTGCGGTTAAGAATTATACTCACAAAATAATACGGAGTATTGTTTTTCCTTTCTAAAATTAATGTAGACGTTTACAAAACCCTAAAATGACAATTTTTTTATTGGTTAATAATTAAATATAAATATACACGGAGTATTTAACAACACCAATTATTTTTACTAAAATTATCTCATTTATATGATATTTTGTATGATCCTCAAAAATCAAAATCACTATAATATTATTTCCTAAAATAAGATATAATTTAATTTTGTAAAATATAATTGACTCTTCTAATTATTTTAAAATTTGTTAAAATAATTCCTTTTTGAATTACCCTTTTACAATTTGTCAACATTAATCTTTTCTATCATGTGTTAAAATGAACTCATCCAAGCAAAACTTAAATAAAACTTGAATGAGTCAAACTCAAGTTAATAAAAATAGAGCAATTAAGTCAAACTAAATTTCAAAACTTCAAAGTCAATGAAACTTTGAGTTTATTTGAACATAAAATGTATATGTATAATTATATTAAAAAAAATTATACACAGACACTACATTGTAACAGAATTAATAGTACACAAAAAAAAAAAAAAAAAAAAAAAAAACTATGTACATTCAACATTATCTCGGTTTATTTCAACAAATCAAGAGATTGTAATAATAACATATATAAAAGAGAATGGTGGATAGTGAACATATACTGCGAAGACAATATATATCTAAAGCAAGCAATGATGAACAAGTGTATATTACCAAGCAAGTAGAGAGCCTTAGAAAGGCTGTGTGAGTTTATGACAGTGTCCCAAAAAAACTGCAAACATACAGCCAAGAGCCCTACAGGGATTTAGTCTAAAGATCAGATGTTTCTTTACAACATGATAACAAACAAAATGGGCTTTCACTAAACTAAAATTGTAAGAACGCAAATCGCAGATTGGCCGGCCAAATTGGAGCTCGTAGCACAACAAGCTTCTCCCCCACTGTCATTGCCCTCGAGAAATCAACTCACAAGTCTTCAGTGTTAAGCGTAATGCACAAGGCAAGGCGTTTTCGTTGCCACTTATTCATGCTTTATTTACACGAATCTTCTGCCCTTCAAGCAGCTGCATTTTTTAGGGGGGGAAAGACGGAAATTAGTAGAACGCAAGAAAAAAAATCAGAGATGGGTATAAGATACAAATGCTAAGGCTTCATGGATATCATAGGAAAAAACAAAATATGCATGATATTTCAACAAAACAGGAACCACAAAACCGAAGGAAAACTTATTCTTAACATATAAGTGCATTTAACAAACGCAGGTCACAGAAGCATTAATCAAAAGTAAGTCATGCAACACCAGAAGAGGGAATGAATACTTATGCTTCCTCACTTTGAAAGCACAGGATAATGGAAAATATATAGGTGTGAATACTACACTTCCTGCTAGCCACAAAGTAGATGTGCAAAAATCAAGATCAATTTATTCTCCTTTTACCATCCCGTCTAATCAAATGCATAGAGAATTCTCAAAGACAAGTTTCCTTCACGCCATTTTCATTACCTTCTTTCTTTTCAAACAATATTCCCGAGATTAATTCAGAAAAAAGAAAGTGTTAATTGAGTCAGTAGATTTTGAAGAAACCTAATTGGAGAAGTTCCAAGTGATAGCAGAAATCTGTTATATTTCTTAGACAAAATGCACAAGGTGATGGCATAAAGTCAAATCCATTCATCCATGACACTGCTGACAAACATTATTAATGTCTGTTGACACACTTACCGAATTATTAAAAGATGATATAGCAGCTTCTACATCCTCTTCCGAAGAAAATGAGACAAACCCAAACCCACTGGATTTTGAGGTCCCCGGAATTCGGGATACCTTTGCACTGACAACCGTCCCCTTCTCAGCAAAAAAGCTTTTCAGTGACTCAGTGGTTACTGTCTTTGCAAGATTGCCAACATAAACCTTGTGAGGACTGTCAATGAACTGTGAATCCTCCCCCTGTAGAAACGACAAGTCCCCACCTTGCAATGGCTTTTCAGTTATATTCACTTTTATTGCACGGCCCCCAACTTCCTGTTGTAGAAAACAGCATTAAAAGATAAAACTGGCATTTTAGGGAGTCAAAAACCTCTCAATCTTGAATAAGCATATAAAGCCCTTACAGTTCCATTAAGCTTTTCAATAGCTGCATTTGCATCCTCAGCTGTCTTCATCGTAACAAATCCAAATCGGCGGCTCCTTCCCGAATATTTATCATACATAACCTACCAATAAAGTAAAGGAAAATTGTCACCCTAACAGCAATTGGAATTTATCAAAGTCCAAAATTTTATTAGCTATAACTCTACAAACATAGAAAACTAAGAAACTTCTTTCAATATCATAACATCTTTAAAGTCATTTGGCACCCTATAATATCAATCATTAAACAAATACTCAGTACAAAATAAGCTTTTAACAATTCAGCCTAATTTGTACGGAAATTATCAAATTCGCCATACAGTTAAGTGAAACATTCGCCCTAATTTGTACGGAGCAGTAAAAATCTTAGAACCCTACACAATTATATCAAGTGAAGCTGGAAATTCACAAATTGCATGTTTAATGTTAGCTGAGATGGCTACGGGGTACATTTGACATTTCAGCTAAAGGAAATCATGGCGGTAACCCTAAACTAAACAAATTGGCAGAGTATACCTCTGCCTTCTCTACGGCGCCGTGTTCTTCCACAATTTTCCGGAGTTCATCGTTTGTGACGGTCCGGGGAATATTCCCGACGTAGAGCCGCCTGGCGGACGGCGAAGACGGGTCCTGCGTGGAGACCGACGCCTCTTCGGCGACAGCATTGAGCCTCCTTCCGCGTAACAAATACTCCCTGGGTTGCGAAACCGGCGGCAACAAACTGAGCGCGAGAGGGCGCGCCTCTGACTTCAGGGTGGGAGAAAGGAGCTTTGAGAAGTGGGGCTTGACGGCCATTTTTGGGTTCTTAAGGAAATTAGGGGATATCAAAGAGGTAGAGATTGTCGCCATTTTTTTGGTGGAGCTCCGATGAGAAATGCAGAGTTTATGGGTGGATTGAAGGCCAGAAGGAAGACGGGGGTTTATCAGTTATCACTTTATCCGAACCAGGATTTTGTAGTGAAATTACATTTATGACCATGAGACATAAAGTATTCAAATCAATTGGGTCATCTAAATTTATTTATTTTTTTAAAAAATGCAATTGGTCCCTCAAAGAGCATCCTCAATAAATGTTAATGAGTTTTAATGTGACTAGAAAATATAAGATTAGAGGTAAGGAGTAAAAAACAAATATATATATATATATATATATATATATAGTTTAACGTGTCTAGGCGCATGTACTGTACGCGTCCGACTGGGCGCTTTTAGTATGCTTCACGCACACCATAAAATGTGATTTTTTTTAGTGGCGCCAAATGTTCTTTCAAAAATCAAGTTCTCTTATAGTTACCCAACATCTTATCTTTCTTCTCTATCTCTCCTCCAGTCCTCCACATAAGCAATTTATCCTGCAAAAATCATCCAAAATTCTCCTATTGGGAATGTTGTATGCAATCAAATTGAATTGACTAGTTGCGCACTTGTGCCAATTAATTAATGATTACTATGGACATGTGTATTTTTTTTTTTTTTGTTTATTTTAAACTTTTGAGATATTCTTTGTATCCGTCACAAGACGAGAGTTCTCTTTGTATGGAATTAGAGATGCAGAAAAACTCATTGCCATGTGAGACGAAGAGAAACTTTCATCTCCGATGCTAGAGACGGAGTGACATTAATTTTATTTTTTTTATTTTCAAATTTTGGCCACCTGAACCATGTTAGGAAACTAATAATAATAAAATGTTAAATGCCACACCCTTGGAGTACTGATCAAATTGGTTTGATTGCATTTGAGGGATCAATTGTACTTTTATGTATAAACGTATAATTGAGTGACTAATTTAAATATTTTTTCAACAAAGTATTACACACTATGGGCAATTAAGTATGGAGAGTACTAGATTTCTAATGCAATTCAAACTTGTGACAAATGACATTTTCATTGCATGATTCCTCTTTTTTTTTTTTTTTTTATTGAAAGCCATTACATAAACCTATAATTAACTTATTATATTAGGAAAATATTGTACATACTCTTATTTTCAAAATTGTGATGTGGACATTTTTATGGAGATTCATATAATGAAAGTATCATATATTTATTTGCCACATCAAAAAGTAAAAATGAACTAGCAGAATTTGGGAGTATACATTGTAGAACAAGTGACATCACTAAATATTGACCCTAGTGGCATCAACAAGCTAAGACAAATAATATAAAGGCAACAATCAACCTATGGTGCGATTGAGTTTAGGGGACTAATTCATCATTAACCAAATATCAAGAGATCCCATATTAACTTTGGGTATCAAGCCGTCTTTAAAGAGTGTTCGAAACTTGGTAAAAAAAAAAACAATAATTGCTTTCGTCCAACAAATTTCGAATTAAGCTTGGCATGTTTGATGAAGAGACAACCTCAGAACCTATCATATCCTCGTACAAACAGACATCTATGTACACACATTTCATGCATGTAAACACGTAATGTATTATTATAGTAAAGATGGAGTCTTTCTACTTATTTTAGTTGTTTTCACGTTGTTTTTTTTTTTTTTTCTTATTTGAACGTAAAAACAGAGAGATTTGATTCATGTGTTCAACGGAATTTCCTCTCGTGTCTAGTATGGGTTAGTTTTCAAAATTCGGTGGGCTTTTCATCTTCTGAAACGGTCAGCAAGGAGTTTAAAATGATTTTAATTATTTTCACCCTCCATTTATTGTGTAACTGCTCAGTTTTCTTCAATCATTTCCCATTCCATCGTTCAAATTTTTTCGAAAAAAAATCCATCGTTTCCTATATAGACTGCTGCGTCCTCTCTTCTCTTCTTGCTATCATAATCAACAATGGCGAACCAAACGCAGAACAGAAAGCAGAATCAGAAGCAGAACAGAAACGCCGGCGGCGCCCCGCCGGCACCGAACGCCGTTGTTCAAGACGGAGAAGAGTTCAGGCTCCGGGAGACGGCGCCGCTGCTCGGCGGCGGCGGGAATGAGAGGCAGGCGACGGCGTTTGACCTGGTGGAGCAAATGCAGTTTCTGTACGTGAGAGTGGTGAAGGCGAAGGAGTTGCCGGCAAACGATCATTCCCCTCACCCTTTTGTGGAAGTGAGGATTGGGAACTTCAGGGAGCTCACTCGCCATTATAAGAACAATCCCAATCCTGAGTGGAACCAGGTTTTCACTGTTCTTAAAGACCAGATTCAGACCACAGTGGTCGAGATTTCCGTGAGAGATAAAGAAATCAGCGAGGGAGATGATGTTATAGGAATGGCGGCGGCGTTTGATGTCTCCGAGGTTCCGACCAGGGTCCCACCAGACAGCCCCCTGGCGCCGCAATGGTACAGGCTCGAGAGCAAGACAGGGGAAAAGGTGCTATAAGTATTTTATTATATTTGATTTAGTCTAGTTTGTTATATTTTAATAGTTTTGGTTCTTTACTTATAAACATTGTATTGTACTGTGCTATTGTGAATCAATATACATTCTTTTCGTTCTAATAGGTGAAAGGGGAGTTAATGTTGGCTGTTTGGATAGGAACTCAAGCAGATGAGGCGTTTCCAGAAGCATGGCACATGGATGCCACTATAGTGAGTGCTGAAAATGTTGCTAATATAAAGTCCAAAGTTTACTTATCTCCCAGGCTATGGTACCTTCGAGTTAATGTGATTGAGGCACAGGAATTACAGCCAGGAGACAAGAACAGGCACCATCCCGACGTTTTCGTGAGAGCTTGGTTGGGGGGTGTGGCCTTAAGGACTAAAATTTCTCTCACCAAGAACACATCCCCATCCTGGAATGAGGATTTGATGTTCGTGGTGGCCGAGCCCTTCGAGGAAGATTTGATTTTGACAGTGGAAGATAAAGTGGCAGCAAACAAGGATGAAGTTCTGGGGAAATGTGTGGTGTCTTTACAGACTGTGGAGAAAATGGTGGATTTTAAGGTTCCAGTTAGCAGGTGGTATGGTTTGGAGAAGAATGAAGTGGGGGAGAATGGGGAGATCAATGTGGTCGGTTTACCCGGGAGGGTTCATTTAAGGTTGTCTTTTGATGGCGGGTACCATGTTCTTGATGAGCTGACACAGTACAGCAGTGATTTCAAGGCCACTGCCAGACAGCTCTCCAAGCCTCCCATTGGAGTTCTTGAATTAGGGATCTTGAGTGCCCAGGATTTGACCTCCATGAAGAACAGGGATGGCCATGGAACCACAGACGCCTACTGCGTGGCGAAATATGGGCAGAAATGGATCCGAACGAGGACAATCCTAACCAGTTTTAACCCGAAATGGAACGAGCAGTATACCTGGGAAGTCTTTGATCCTTGCACTGTTATCACAATCGGGGTTTTCGATAACCAACACCTTCAGGGTCCAGGCAAGGGTGGAGGAGGATCAATGGATCAGAAAATTGGGAAAGTTAGAATCAGGTTGTCGACCCTTGAGACTGATAGAGTTTACACCCATTCTTATCCCCTCATAGTTCTATCCCCTTCTGGGGTAAAGAAAATGGGGGAAATCCAGCTTGCTGTGAGATTTTCGTGTGCTTCGTTATACAACATGCTTTCGGTTTACTCCAAACCTCTTTTACCAATTCTGCATTACCTTCATCCCTTGACTAGTTACCAGGTGGAGAATTTAAGGCATCAGGCTACTCACATTGTTTCTATGAGGCTGAGCAGGGCTGAGCCGCCACTGAGAAAAGAGGTTGTGGAGTATATGCTCGATGTGGGGTCGAACCTATGGAGTGTGAGGAGAAGCAAGGCGAATTATCTCCGGATTGGCTCGATTCTGTCCACCATAGCTTCGGTCTGCATATGTTTCAACCGTGTTTGCAGCTGGAGAAACCCTGTCATTACAGTTTTGGTTCATTTCTTGTTCTTGATTTCTGTGTGTTTCCCGGAGTTCATCTTGAGCTCGGTGTTCATGTATCTCTTCATGTTCGGGGTTTACAAGTACAGGGCTCGGCCTAAGCACCCTCCCCACATGAACATTTCGTTGTCCCAGGCTGACAGGGTGCACCCTGATGAACTCGATGAGGAATTTGATACTTTCCCGACGTCTAAGCCCGGGGATGCTGTTAAAATGAGGTATGACAGGCTGAGGAGCATTGCCTCGAGGCTGCAGACGCTTGCTGGCGACATGGCCACTCAAGGAGAGAGGGTTGGCAGCCTGCTAAGCTGGCGTGATCCGAGAGCCACAGCTCTTTTCCTCATTGTTTGTCTGTTTGCTTCTATACTGTTCTACATTGTCCCTTTCAAGGTTTTGTTCTTGGCTTGGGGTTTTTATGCGATGAGGCACCCGAGATTCAGGGAGAAGCTTCCTTCTGCAGTTATTAGCTTCTTCAGGAGACTGCCTGCAAAATCAGACTCCTTGTTGTAGCTCTGAACTCCATGTCATGTTCTTGGAGGGAATTATATTCTTTACATTTATAAACTAAGATGGTTTTGTGATGTTGTTGGATGGAATGACAAGTTTGTTTTACAATTGATTTGTGCAGGATTGTTTGAATTTTGTATTATATATTTTCATACCCCTTTAATTGATTCTCTTTGAACTTTATATGCCATGGAACTCTTTGAGCAAAAGTTCAATCAAGCTAACTTTAGTAAATTGTCAAAGGAAGAGCACAGGGAAACTTGATCAACACTGGTGAAGGCGTTGATGATCCAGTACCCAGTCCTTGAGTTTCAGCTTCTAGAAAGAAACAGAAAATGCATGCCCCCTTAGCTTCTTTACCATCTCAATCCACAAGAACCAGCCATCTTCATCAGCTGCAAAGAGAGGGCCTAAGGGGAAAAAACATAAATCTGTAAGCCTCCGATCCAAAGTTTTAGTGGTTTAATAGTCTGCAATAGATAATGGGTCATATTGGGTATGCAGAATGTGTTCTCATGGTCTCAAAATTATCTTTTGTGGAACCCTGCAATGAATCTCAGTTTACCCTTTTGATAATTGATTTTCTTAATAAACTATTTGACTGATGCCATGAAAGCCACTTATTTCTCCATACAAAGCTAGCACCTTTAGCCAGCAGGCTATTTAAGCCATGATTTAGTAAGCTCTTTGGTTTACTTTTGCAAAATAAGTATTTTACGTCTTGTTGTTTATGCCTTTTGTACCCTCTACCCAGGCAAGTTGGGCTTGCTAAATTAGACATCATAAAAATATTAAATGTGGAAGAAGTTGACGATTAAGATTTAAATGGAGAAAAAAAAAAAAAAAAGTAATATGGATGCATTCTCATTGGTTGCAATGCTATGGTGCTCTACTGTATTGTGATTTTAATGCTCAATTGCTTATTCAAGTCTGGTCTTTAGTTTAAACTGATGACCAGGTAAACCTCTGCTTAGTTTTACATGAGTGTATCATGTTTGCAGACTTTTTTTTTTTTTTTTTTTTTTTTTGGTTGTTTTTGTTGACAACATGGTGCTGCTTTAATTTGCTTCTCTATATTTGCTGCCTGCTATTCTATGAGGAGGAGGTATAAGGAAAATGGGTAGTGACAGGTTTATTATTCAGATGCTTAATTCAACTGGAAATGGGTGAAATCATGTTACTATTAAAAGAAAACGAAAAAGACAGGCGTGTAGATTCTATCAGTAGCTGTTGTGGCCGGGATGCATAAACCATGATTCTTGATTCTTGATTTGTCAGTATATATTACAGCAGACTGTCGGTTCTGGCTGTCAATCTCTTGAAGAAATTGCTAGGAACACCCGGCATCTTGGTCCTAAATCTAGGATGTCTGAGCATATAAAGCCCAGCAACCAAGGCAACGACTCTGAAAGGCGTGGCGTAGAGCATAACTGCTGCAAAAAGACAGAAGATTATGAACAGGCCGGTGGCTCTTGGATCTCTCCAGCTTAGAACTGACTGCAATCTCTCCCCTTGTGTTGCTATATCTCCCGCCACTATTTGAATCCTCCCCGCCACGCTTCTCAGTCTATCATACCTCATCTTGACAATATCTTGGTTCTTGGATGTGGGGAATGTGTCAAACTCTTCATCGAGCTCGTCGGGGTGCACTGCCTCAGCCCACGAGAGCTTCGTGTCCATGTGGGGAGGGTGCCTCGGGCGAAGCCTATAGTTCCATAGGCCTATCAAGAACATGTAGAGGAAAAGAGTGGGGAGAATCAAGTCCGGGTAGCAAATCAGGATCAAGAAGAGGATGTGAACGAGAACCGAGGTGAGAGTGTTTCTCCATTGGCAAACGTCTCGAAACCATTTGGTTAAGGCCATCGTGCCCGAGAGGAGGGACATGATCCTGAAGAAATTAGCCTTGCTTCGTCTCATACTCCACAAGTGGGAGTCCACGTCTAACATGTATTCCACTACTTCTTTTCTGAGGGGTGGCTCAGCTCGGGCTAATCGAGCTGCCACGATGTTCATGGCTTGGTATCTCAGGTTCTCGAGCTGGGTTACTGTGAAGGGGTTTAGGTAGTGCATTTTGGGGAGTAAAGGGTGGGCATATGTGTAAACCATGTTGGCTAAAGAGAGGCTTGTGAATCTCACTGCCAATTGGAGTTCCCCCATTTTTTTAACCCCAGAAGGATGGAGAACAAGGAGGGGGTAGGAATGGGTGTAGAGTTTATTGGATTCCAGGGTGGATAGCCTTATTCTCACCTTCCCAATCCTGGAATCTCTTGTTGTTCCGGGCTTTTCGTTTCCCAAATGGCAGTTGTCGAAAACGCCTAGTGTTATGACTGTGGAGGGGTCATAGACTTCCCAGTTGTATTGCTCGTTCCATTTGGGGCTAAACGTGTCGAGAATCGTCCTGGTTCGAACCCATTTCTGCCCATACCGGGCTACACAATAGGCGTCTGTGCTGCCCCGCCCGTCCTTCATTTTCATGGGGAGGAGCCCTTTTGCCCCTAGGACCCCAACTTCTAATACTCCCACGGGTGGCTTCCAGAGTTGTCTCGCGGTTGGTCTTTGATCACTTATGTACATTGTCGATTCGTCTAGGACATGGTACCCGCCTTCGAGGCAGGCTCTGAGGTGCAGCCTGCTCGAGAATCTCTGCTCTTTTCTTCTGTCTGGTTCCAATGTGCCAAACCCGAATTTCTCCAGGTTGAACCAGTGGGAGTGGACAGGTCTATGGTCTAGCCTCTTCTCGAACGTGGAGAGTGGTAAGGCTATTCTTCCCAGAACCTCGTCTTTCGTGGGATGAACGTGGTCCTCCACCGTGAGGATTAGCTGCTCCTCGAAGGGCTCTGCTGCTACAAACACTAGCTCCTCGTTCCAAACCGGATTTGCTGTTCGAGTGGGGGATATCCCGGTTTTGAGCACCTGATTCCCCACCTGGACTTTGATATGAACTTCAGGCAAACGGGTTCTATCGTTTGGGATGATGTCTTGAGCTTCGATTACGTTCACCCTTAAGTACCAAAGCTTCGGGGAAACGTAAACTTTGGACCTCACAGTCATGACTCCTTCCCCATGGACCATTGCAGCATCTGAATGCCAGGCTTCTGAGAAGGCTTCGTCGGCTTGTGTCCCCATCCAGACCGCCAGCATGATGTTTCCCCTCACTTTCCCTTCCCCACGACGATCCTCGAGCCTGTACCATTGAGGGGCGAGGGGGCTATCCGGGGGGACTCTCGTTGGGACCTCGTTCAAGTCGAACACTGCTCTCCCTAGATGATCATCTCGGCCTAATGTCTCCTTGTCCTTGACAAAAACTTCAAGAATTGAGGATTGGATGTGGTCTTTGGAGAAGGCGAATACTTGGTTCCATTCTGGATTCGTTTTCTTGTCGAAATGCCTGGTTCTTCCTCTGTAGTTCCCGAGCTTCACTTCCACATAAGGATCAATGCTGGCAGTAATGCCACCCGGTGGGAGATCTTTGGCCTTGACGACCCGAACGTAGAGGTAGAACATCTGCTCCACGAGGTCATATGCGCTTGCATATCTCTCGTTGTTCGTCCACCCTCTTCCCCCGTGTGGCCACTGCTCCCCGAGCTGGGGATTCGTGTCCTTCAGCTCAAACTCGTCCTCGTTGAGGTTCGGATTAGCCTGATGCCTCATTTTTAACTGGATGGCTTCTGGTCTTTTCCCCACTGAAAACACTGGCTGCTGAAGAACCTGGTTTTTGTGAATATTTTGAACCTTTTCTGCAGCTTTCTCAGCAGAGTTTGAAGGATCAAACTGTGCTTCAACAATGGCAATTTTTGGTTTTTCAGTTTCTGGTTTATCAGTACTAGAAACTCGAGGGACTGCAATGGTGTCTGCAGGAGGAATATCAGAAGGTTTTGGTGGGAGATGAGATTCAGGCTCAGTGTAGACTTTGAGCCCGATTTCGCCTTTGACAAACCCAAAAAACGACTTCTTTTCGAGGTGAAATCTCTGGTAAACTTCCTCCTTTTTCCTGACTATATTTGAGCAAGGAACTCTCACCCTTCCAAGAAAGACTCTTCCTGGAACCGGCCTCCTCTCGTGGTAAACAGAAACTTCAATGGACTTGTAATGGTAAGTTTTGTGAGTTTCATCAAAGCTGAAAACAAGTTTCTGGTTCCAGGATGGATTGAGGTTCTTTGGGATTGTTTTGGTTTTGCTGATCTGGTTCTCGAAATCAACTTCTACGAATGCACTGGCTGATCCCTCGCCATCTCGGGGCATAAGATCATGAGCATCGATGACTTCTACTACCAGCTTCATGCTTCTTTTCTGCATTAAGAAATTGCAGACTCTACTCACAAGCAAACCAGATTCTTATCAGGAGGAGAAGCCTGGGTCTAAAGAAAGGTAGCAATCAGATCTCTCTTTCTGTGCCTTTTCAATCTTTTTATTGTTCTTGTTGATGACAGTGCAAGAAAGGAATGCTTTGCTGAAGAAGCTGTCATGGGAAAACAGTTTTACAAGAGAATGGCTGGGAAAGCTGGTTGATCTGTCACCGGTTCGGGGGTATAAATGGTATTATTTATAACTTACTGTTTCTAAAAATAACTGCACCCCAATCCCGAGATTTCCCGCAAATCCTGCACCCTGCAACTGCCAGCGGCTCTCGAGCCCGAAACTGATTCCCAACTTTTTCTTGTACCTCATTGTGCTTTTGCTGACATTCAGAACTTTGGATGCAAGAAATGATTACATGTGATTGGTTTTCTTTTTGCATGCCTTTTCCTTTCTGACAAGTTCGTAAAATAAAATGAGATCGATCAATTTATAATAAGTTGGTACTTCATATCGTGACCAATAAGTTTCTTAACGAAAAATCCCCAACTATACTCAATATAGAATCTGCTGCAACTTTTGTTCTTTAGTACATTCCATTCTTGTTGAGACAGCAATGAAATGTGAAGAGAAAGTATATGTGAGAATCCAAGAGGTAATGATAACTTTGTTTTGGGGGCATACCTGGGACTGAAAGAAAAGTATAGCCTCAACTTTATGTTCCTGTAAGTAATATTGCCCAGGGATGCCTTTCTTTCTTGTGCCTTATTCTTTTCTTACCCTCCTTTTGTTATTAGTTTATTTGTTTTCACAGTTCTTACATGATTACACTTGTTTTATAGAGAAATAAAACAAATGCAATGCATTTAGCAGGTAATATTAACGGAATTGGTTTTTAGTCAATTTCTATCATATTCGTGTGGATATCAGCCCCAATATGGCCAATTTTTGTCATTGTGGTGGACTTAGATATAGCCCAGTTCAATGATGCTAAGCCAATTTTTGGCCGTGCCTTGGGTTGTTGGTTTTTGCTAGCTTGTATGGTTTTTAGCCCAACATCATAATCATGCTAGACTGTTCTTCATAAATGGTCAAAACCTCATTTCAATTAGTTGAAACTTAATGTAGAAAGAGGTAGGATGGGTTTTGACTTTGTGATTCGTGATGAACGAGTAAAGTTCAAACATCTATTTGACCATTTTCTCAAAAGAATATTATAATGCCTTTAATACAAATTCATAATTCAATAAAAATTTAATGTTTAATTTCTCTCTTTAAAGAATAACATTTGTGTTATATCCATATATATACAACACGACATAGATGATCAAACGCCACAATACCTCAAAAGCAAAGCAATTCTAGCTATGCTATGGTTATAACTTATAAAGCTTTAGGCTACTTTCACTACAATTACAGTTACAATAGTACCTGGAGAAAGGAGAAATTTTGTGAAAATTGATCCAAAATTGCTCTGGCCAACATGGAAAGAATCTCTAACACAATACATTCTCATCCACCCCTGACTAGCCATTGTCGCAGTGCTCTCCTTGACTAACTAGAAGCTCCCGCGGCAGCATCCTTATCGTCTTCTCCTTGCTCTTCTCTGGCAAACTCCTCGATCAACTGTCGCTGCCTTTGTGTCAAATTCCTGCACCCAAAATGCATGAAGCGCATAAACCTAACTGTCGAGAATCAAGGTTTTCCTTTAGCTAAGTTGTTGATGGGTCAGTATTCTTTTAGCTACAACCAAGTGACTTTATAATCCTATTCTTGTTTAGTTGTCTATATACTGAATCAGATGGGAAGCAAAAGCAAGGGTATGCTTGAATTTGACTCTCCAAACAAAAAGGAGCACATACATTGGAATGCTGACTTTAAAGTGAACAAACTGGTCCCCAAATGAATAGGAATTCCTTGCTTTTATCCCTGTATATGCATTGTAAAAGACAGCATTAGTTTCAAAATCACAATATTCAGTTCACATTCAAACATTGCTAGGTCAGAAACTACTGCAAATTTTGCTGAGCAGAAACACCAAAGTCGATTGACAGCACAAACTAAAATGGAAATGGGGAGTTCTATTCCCCACCACCATTAAAGATTCTGTATGGTCAACATACATTCATACTTGCACAAGAACTCTCCAATAAAAATGTTTAACCTCAAAAGAAGAGTCATGCATGCATGTTACAAAAGACATTATTAGCTTATAATAAAATGAATGCTTCTACTAGGAGTGAAGATGATTTCAAGACGTCACTGATGCTATAATGTGTAATCACTAATCATACGCTTGAAATACAAAATATCCAATGATGACAAGGGAGTGAGGGACAAGGATGCACGCGGCAAACGCCCAGGCTCTAATACATAACAGACATAATATGTGCAGCATAGAAATTAGAAAATGATCTGCAGATACCTTTCTTTTTCAGTACAACTTTTTGGCCAGGTTGGGTGCCAGGGCGGACCTGCAAAAATCCAAGTGTAATGCTCCAAATTATAAATCGGTTGGGGGGATTAAGGAAAAGAAAAATAAGGCATGAATCCATCTTGTCATATGCCATAATGTTGGCAGACAATTGTTAGCAAGATCTCTATGACTTATAAATGATGGGACTAGAAAAAGTTCTTATGTTTTTTATACCTTGCGAGTCAGTATCTATATTTTAAAATTTATATCTACAATGAGGGTGGTGTTGAAAAGAAATGAGATAATTGAATAAATACACAATAAAATGTTGTGTAAATGCTTCAGACGAACCTTGACAACAACATCTCCTGTCAGAGTAGGAACTTGGACTGTTCCTCCTAAAATGGCCTGAAAAAAAAAAACATTGTGTTAATCAAGCAAAAATGATTATAGATAAATGTAACTTCTAGAAGATTCTTACGAGGAAAACATTCTGTAGGAATCCCTTAACACTTGCATGTAGAGTTTAAGCCATACATTTAATAGTAGGCAGACTATGTTGATAGAACAAGGCATATGAAGCTAGAGAAGAACCTTCAGGATTTCTTTGAGAAATTTAAAACTTTGAGATCCTTTATTGATACTAATGCTTCTATACTCTTGACAAATTCTTTCATGATGCAAGGGGTACTAGAATCATGCACTTGCTTTATTGTCTCTAAAAAGGGGGAAGAGAGAGAGAGAGAAAGAAATTACCTGGGTGATTGTCAGAACGGCATCTACATGGATGTCAGACCTTTCTCTTCGAAACACAGGATCTTCCCTAACCTGAAACAATCAGAAATAAATTCTTATTGAGAATCATATGACATCCATCAAACTGCAAAGGATAAAATTTTCAAAATAAATTCTAATGATTAATAACACCTTTATAGTAACATAAAGGTCACCAGGTTGACTGCCATCAGGATCTGCTCCACCACTTCTATATACTTTAAGAATCTCATCATTGTCCACTCCTGCAGATGAGTAATTAGATAGTAACAAAAGCCATCAGTAACACAAAAATGTTTCCACAGAAGAGGTAAAGGAATATACATCACAGACTCAGTTAAAACGTATACACATATAGGCGTCAGCCTCAAAAGTCTGTCTAAATTACATCAATTGATGACCACTGTCCATCAATGCATATGAATGTTTAGGTTGATTTAAACCTATACACTTCCATTCCCATATAAACCTCAGAAACAGAATTTAAAAAATAATCCCTTTTAAACCACATTGACAGTTACAGTTGAAGTAATTCAGTAGGCAGCCATTAATTTCTGTAAAGCATCTCAGGAGAATAAACTCCCATCAAATTGTGTGAGCAAGATCATGGAGTACAATTAATATCCATTCTCAATAGTTCAAATTTACCTGACATAATGTCTAACTTCACAGTTTTTGTCCCTCTCACAACACGGCCTCCCTTACATGTCTTGCAGAAACTCTGCAGCCCAATGTTAAAAGTAGTCAGTAAACATGTGCGAGTGCGAGTGCGACATTAAAATAAATTATTTCCTTTCAATTAAAAACTGTGAAACCATAATATAAAAATACTCATTAAACCAGCAGTACAAGTCAGTAGCAAGAGTAAAACCAAAGCCCAGTAGCACAAATTGTAAAATTGCAAAGAATGATCACTTTCATCGCGAGCAATTGGACAGAAAGAAAGTCGGGATTTTCCAAAAGAATAAGTGGAAATGAAGAAATTTGAAGACCTTTTAAGGACTATGCTTTTTTTGTCAAAAAGGCAAGCAGTTGATATAAGTAAATGAGAAAATAGCATGTGAAGAAAGATAGCTTTTTGATGTTAGTCACTGGTCATTTCATTGTTTAACTTTCAGTTTTGATGAGTTTTTTATTATACTCTATAAAATCGTTGAGTTTATTGCCTGTGTCTCCTAGTATTCTGCATGTGTTTAATGTGACCCTTGGATAAGTTGATACTCCCTAAGTGTGTGATACTCTAGGTTAGCCTATGGTATACATGGGTAGTCCTGTGTAATAGCATGTGAAGAAAGATAGCTTTTTGATGTTAGTCACTGGTCATTTCATTGTTTAACTTTCAGTTTTGATGAGTTTTTTATTATACTCTATAAAATCGTTGAGTTTATTGCCTGTGTCTCCTAGTATTCTGCATGTGTTTAATGTGACCCTTGGATAAGTTGATACTCCCTAAGTGTGTGATACTCTAGGTTAGCCTATGGTATACATGGGTAGTCCTGTGTAATCTTCAATGTGTATTCAAGCTATGATTTGACCAAAATATTTCCCAATTTATTCAACAAAATCAATAACTACAACTAGTAAGGTGAAAGCATGGGAATTTGTGAAATGAACTACAAGTAGGGCAAAGACAAGGGAAATTAAAAATGGAAAAAACCATGCACATGATACAGCAGGAGAGCAGGAAATTACTATTATCATACCGATACAATCTTCCCAGATCCTCTACATTGTGGACAAGTAGCCTGTACTGTGAAAAGACCAGTTTGCTGGAACACCTGGAGATAGCATAAAGGAGCTGAGTTAGTCTTAAAATGAGGGGGTAAAGACATTGCAAAGCAAGCACAGGGCACTCACCATGCCAGATCCTTTGCAGCGCTTACAGGTTTCAGGCCTTGTCCCAGGGGGAACACCGCTTCCACCTAAAAATGAACATCAGAATGAGTAAACTTCCTTTCCTACCAAATTGAAGGCATGCAGAGCATCAGGAATACCTTAATTTGCAAAGGCTAACCTAGGCGAGAAAATCTGCTCAGTAACCCATGGGCACATCCTAGGGGAATGCCTTTTTCTTATTATTATTTTTTTTAATGTCCCAAAGCAAAGTCCCACTTAGAAAAGTTTTCATATTAATGATAAGCAAACTGAATTGTGAATAATTAGCAGTTTTATGGTTTTTACCTCTATGTTGTCAAGAAAAATTACAGAATTGTTGTTGAAAATAAGGAAAAGAGTGTAGCATGGCCTTCTCTAAAGGCATGCAAAACTACTTATCAAAGAAGTTATAAGTTATAACCACAAAAAGAAAATTCTCTTACCAAGGACATTGGAGAAGGAGACAGGGCTACCAAGATTATATCATGCACAATTTATTATCTTTTTTGGGGGGTGGGGGTGTTAGCTCTTGGAAAAAAAAAGAGGCAAATCATTTCCACATCCTATTATATCAGTCCTGTCATGTAAGACCACAAGAGGCGTCACAGACAACTATTTCCTCTTCACTTCAGCCAAATAAAGATGGATCCAGAACATCGCACTAAATATAGTGATTGAAAATAGATATAATACAATGCCTATTCAAGCAAGGTCTAAATCAAACTTGATTCACTTGTTCTACTCGGTTTCCTACTTGACAACCACACTATCATAAACTATCAAACTTCTAACAATTTACGGTAAGATGATAGCCAAAAGAGCACCATTGTATTTTGAATGAGAATCATATACAGATTGAACTCTGACTATGGCAAGAAAGATGTCACATACCACAAGCACCGCAAGGTAACTCAGTTTGGAATGATACAGTTTTGCTGCACCCCTGAACAGCTTCCATGAAAGACAATTCAACAGAGAGCTGCAAACATGATTACAGGAGGGGGGATCAAGGTCAAGAAAAAAAATTGGAAATTATACAAGGAGACAAAATTTATATTATGAATTGCCATTATAAAAAGAAAATGTAAGGAAAAAACCTTGACATCATCCCCGCCCATCTTCTGTCTAAACATGTTAAAAATCTGATATCCATCATATAAATAGCCAATACATGGACAACAAGAAATGAGAAGTTAGACCCCAAGGATTATATGATTATATATAAAGAGAGATAATAAATGGATGAAAAGTTTAAGATTAGCAGGTCCTTGTGGTAAGCATGTCAAACTCAACAGTTTAGTGAGCTAGGAAGAAATATAATCTACATAATGAATAATACTCCCTCCGTCCCATATTATGTGTCTGGTTTGGTTAACGATGCTTGACTGAAGTTATAATTCAATTTTTCATAATGTTAAGTTTAGTATTAGCATATAAAATTTATATATTTAGAAACTACATAAAAAATACTATGGAGTATTAAACACAAAAAAATACTAAAGAATATAAGCAAAGAAGAAAGAGTTGGTTTGACCAATGAATAGTAAACAAGACATGTAAAATGGAACAAAAGGAGTAGTAATAATAATAATAATAATAATAATTATTATTATTATTATTATAACAATAACAACAGAGAAATCGAAAAATATATTAGAATTACCCATGCACTCTAGATCATGGAGTTTTTATGGCCTGAATAGTAAACAAGACATGTAAAATGGAACAAAAGGAGTAGTAATAATAATAATAATTATTATTATTATTATAACAATAACAACAGAGAAATCAAAAAATATATTAGAATTACCCATGCACTCTAGATCATGGAGTTGCATGCTTCCTAGTTCCTATTAATAATCTTCAGGCCATAATACATCAATGTTTATCCACTTTAGAACTCCTAAGTGCCATGAACAGCTTGTCTCCTCTCCCTCATGATTGTATGAAGCTGTGATCCCCCCTATGATCAGTACACCCATGGTTATCAAGGCGTACTTTCTAGGCACGATGTTCCAACCGCCTAGTTGACTAGGCAGCGCCTAGGCAATAAATAAATAAATAAATAAATATATATATATATATATATATATATATATATATATATATATATATAGAGAGAGAGAGAGAGAGAGAGAGAGAGAGCAGAACACTGCCAGGTGCCAGTAGTGTGTATTATATACATGTGGTAGCAGAGTGCACTGCCAGCATATTAGGAATGTGTGTGTGTGTGTGTGTGTGTGTGTGTATATATATATATATATATATATATATATATAATAGAAGTATAAGTGGAGCCAAAAGAAGGGCAACACCGCAGAACAACCAGAAGCCCAGAACTGCAGAAGTTCAGAAGGCCACCCGGCCAAGAAGGAAAGAAGAAAGAAGAAGAAGGAAGAAAGAATGGCAGTCGGCAGATGGCCACTTGAGATCTGAGAGGCTGGAGTTTGCGACGGTGGTGGTCGGTGGAGCTTGGAAGTCTACGACGGCGGTGGCCGGTGGAGTTTGCGATACGATGCAAAGGCTGGGAAGGGTTTTAATCCTTTTTTTTTTTTTTTTTAAATCTGGGTCAAACCCGGGTTAGGTGTCCCAGACTCGCCTCGCCCATTTTAGGCGAGGCGAGGCGGCGAGCTGACTAGGCGACGCCTTGATAACCTTGAGTACACCCCATCATTACCCATCTATATTTTCATCAGTCTTAGCATTCCTGGCTCAAATGCTCAATACCAATATTTAATGGGAGAAACCTAAGTTCACCTAGAGGCTAGAAGCATAAAACAACTAGATACCAAACATAGTAATCATATATTGAACAGATAACACATTGGTATAACAACCAGCACAAACGGTAAGTTAAAGGAAACCAACTCAAACAAACATATAATCAGTTCCTTACATCAGCATTTTTAAAGATATCCTCAAAACCTGGAAACCCAGAAAAACCAGGCCCAGCACCTCCATGCTCTTCTGCACTGTTGAAAGCATCATGACCAAGCTGTAACATCAATATGTCAAGAGTTATAATTTCTTCTAGACTTGGAGCATCTTTACTTCAAAATCATAGTTATTTTTAGTTTGAGAAACTGCTTATTGTTCTGAGGGCCATTTAGTAATTTTCTACTATGCAGTACTTCTACTTACCAATTAAAAATTAAAAATTAAAAATTAAAAATGTTGCCCTTGTTCTTAAATCATCAAATTTTGTACTGTTACAGCTCAGAACCTACCCAGCTCCCTCCCAAAATAAAAAATAAAAAATGAAAAAGCTCTTGAAACATAATATATTAAATATATGTATGGATGCATGCAAGAAGACCTGATCATAAGTCTGGCGTTTTTCTTCATCTTTCAGAACCTGCAATTAAAAGGAAAAGTTATTAAAGGAGAATCCATTACACCTATAAATACCTCATGCCTACTTAACTAATAAAGCTCTTCAAAAGTGACAGCACCTCATACGCCTTTTGAACTTCCTGAAATTTCTTTGCAGCTTCAGGATCATCTTTATTCACATCCGGATGCAACTGCTTTGCAAGCTGCAGTGCATCCACAAAAAATAATTTACTTAAAAAGTAAAGCAATATGAACTCAGACACATAACTATGAATCGAAATTTGAAGCTGCAATTTGTATAGATGTATAGTACTCCAATGCTTTTAACCCTCAAACTGCAAAGATTAATAACCAAAAGAAGAGATGACTGCATACCCCAAGATACGCTTTTTTGATTTCAGATGCAGTTGCATTCTTACTTATGCCAAGTACATCATAAAAATCTCTGCCTGACATGTGTGCTGATCAAGGAAAATGAGGGGAAAAAGGTCAGTTCACCTGAATGTTACAAAACATACATGACCAAGCAACAACAAAAAGGAATGGAAATATTAGAAGGGTCATCATATCTATATGGGGAACGATTGAACACAAACATCTGTCATTTGTGAGTGGAATCATATCCCTGGTGTTGACCAAATAATATTCATATTTGAGGACACATCATGCTTGGCAACTCATATTCTGGTGCAGTTTTGGGGTATGCATATACAAAAATATAAATCTAAATTAAATACATTCAAATTAAATTGTCAAATTTAGTTAATTAAATTTGTTCAGGACTTGATTCAAGCATAAAACAAAGAGATAGAAGGGTGAGTGTGAACCTATGAATGAAGAATAGAAAAGATGTGACAAATAATAACTACCAAGAACATATTATAGTTTTCTTTACTTTGTATGGAACTGCATTTGCAGTATAACTAAGAAGTTTGTAACAGAGTGGGAACCTATAGCCACAGACCCTGATACCTTGTAATTCTTTTATTTATTATCCCAGTGTTCAAGCATAAAGCTAATGGGGATCTTTTCTAATGATAAATTGATAATTCAAACAAGCAGAGAGATTTTATCTGTTTCAGGATTATAAAGTGCATTATGTATTGTTAGTTAATCAAATGCAGTATGCATGTCCACACAGTTCTGCTCATGCTCCTCTTATTTTCTGGTAAGAGAATGGTAATAATATAACTTCATTTATCCATTTGCAACATTTTGTTCCCAAAATAACTGAAAATTTGACCAAAAAATGGCATCAAGTGATCAAACTAGTGAGAGAGGGAGAACCTGTGGCATGAATGGATCTTGTCCGGCCAAAATCGGGTCTTGATAGTCCAAATTTCAACCAACCTCTTTCATTAACCCTTCCTATTTCACGAAACAAAACACCATGAATCAAAATGATCAAGCCGCGTCTTCATAACAATTCGAAAAGAGTAACATGAATTCGAGCAAAGACAAATTCCACGTGCCATTACTCGAATACGAATGGAACAGAGGCCTCGTCTGATTGCATGCTGCCGTGTTATACTCCCTGCATCCCCCGCTGCACAGCGATTCATTTACCTGTAAAACGAAAAGCCGTCTCATTTCATCTCCGCGCACTGCGCTTTTATAACAACTGAAGCGTGTATAGAGAAGGGTGTGGCGTACAGAAGAAGAGCCGCGCGGAAGATGAGCGGAGAGGGCGGCGCGAGCCAGGCGGATGACGTTTGGGCGGGCCATTCCGGGAGAGTGGCGGTGGCGGATCAGATAAACCCCAGAAAAAACCCTAGTTAGGAGTTGAGATTTCAAACGCGGACTGTTCCTGGAATGGCAGGGTTTTGCGGGAGAGGAACCTTTTTGCCGCATTTGTTTATGGAATTCTATAGGGCTATAGCGCCCTACGATTCAGGAGTTGTCTACCGTGACGGGATCGAATCTAGGGCAGACGTGGTGTTTTTTTTTTTTTTTTTTTTTTTTTTAATGAAAATCGAATTAAAAAAATAAATAAGCCTTCAAATTATATTCGAAACGACAAATAAATCTCAATGAATATTCAAGTACAGCTAACAGTTAGCAGCAAGCAGAACAGTTACGCGACCTGAGGTTATTTTACAAGAATACTCTTATCAGAGACTCAAAGTTAAAATAGTAATTCAAGTTACAATGAATATTTTAAGAATTACTTGTCTTCTAAGAATAAGAGCATTATATACTCGTTAGAGATATAATTCAACATAGTTGACGAGATACACTTTACAAGAGATTCAAGAAACTCTTTATACGAATTACAAAGATAATACTTTGAATTGTCATTTCCAAAAGACATTGTCGATGAAATAAATTTCAGAAGACTCTTGAGAAGAAGTTCTACAAAGATTTATATGTATACCGTATTCCATATAATTGTGGTGCAGTGGTGGGTGAGTCACAGGCAACGACAACGCAGATCTCCATTAAGAGATTTCTTGGACTGCTAATTGCACAAATTTTCAGCCTCACACAATCCTCTATAGCTTCATCCGGTTGGGTCTTTACTGTGTGAGGTATATCGCACATTGGGTTGAGCATGCGTTCTCTTACTGTATGTTTGATTTGTAGTTGAGATAGTTTATTGGACTCACTGATGGTGGTCCCCTAGCCGTAGATATGATTGTATTGATCGAGCTGGGTAAACAATACACTGTGTTATTTACTTTTTGTTTGATTTATTTTTTCGCACGTAGTCGTATCGTTGTTGCACTAACTGGTCAAACAAACACGAGTAAGGTTAGCGATAAGACAAATACTCAAACAGTTAAGTTTGAAAGATAACCAAGGATCTTGAATATTAAAAATACAGCAAATCACAACTTTTATGAAAGTTTTGGGGGGAAAATGGTCAAATAGATCATTGAACTTTATTCAAAAAGTACAATTAGGTTCATGAACTTTAAAAAGTACAATTAAACACTCAAATTTGTCAAAATAAGTCTAATTTACCGGAAGGTTACTGGTAAAATTATCGACATTGACCGTCGCTAACCACTGTGCACCACCATTAAAAAAAAAAAAAAAAAAATTCCGGTGACCATTTCTATCGGAGAAGACGACTAGACGACCAGATGTCGCCTTCTCCGATTGCTGGTTGTCTTCTCTTTTCCGGTTGAGAAGGCCACCTGATTTTTTTTCTTTTAATTTTTATTGTCACCGGAATCTTAAATGACCAGTTATTCCAGGTGAATAACCGGCTATTGGGTTTAGACGCCCCTAAATGACAAGTTCGAGTGTTTAATTGTATTTTTTTAAAGTTCAAGGACATAATTACACTTTTTAAAAGTTCAGGGACATACTTGCACTTTTGAGTAAAGTTCAAGGATATATTTGATTTGTTTCCCTATTCTTTTTCAATCTAGCAACATAAGCACTCTAGGTTCAAATGATCAAATGATGTGGTCGGCTTTAATATATAGGACAAAACTATCAGTTTGTCCTAATAACTCCTATATTATTTCATTCATCGATCAATCAATTCAAAATAAATTGAAAAGTATTGCTTTGTTAGCTGTTGCAAGGTCCAGGGGTCAAATAACTTAAAAGCTATGACTATATAAAAATTTATAGTGAAAAATGCAATATCGCATTTGAACTTTTAAATTCAAAACTTTTGAACCATTTAACAGAGAAAATTTCAATTTTGGTCCACTGACTATTGGGGTTGTGTTAATTGCAACACTTGACTTTCAAAAATGATAATTTAGTACCTTGACTATGCAATTTTTATCAATTTTGGTCACTCCGGCCAAATTGCCAGCCAAATCACACCGAAAAATTTTAATAGGTCAAATAATGAGGGTTTTTTGGTCATTTTACTTTTTTACTTTCTTCTCCGGCGAAGCAACCCCATTTCCGGCAAGGTCCTTCGCGGTGATGGCGGACTAAAAATAAAGAACAAAAAAGCGTTAGTCCAGCCGTATTTAGAGCAACTCCATTGATAATCAATGAAGAACAAAAACAAACAGAGATGAAATATATTGAACACTAAAAATAAAGAGAAATTTAAAGTTGTGATTTTTTTTTTTTAACCTGAACGACGCCCAAGAAAGAGTTACTCCAGCCGTATTTAGCAGCCAAGGGAACGACGGCGACGGACATCACAACCCTGTCAGCATTGCACAAGGACATCACACAGGCCATCAGAGCCACCACCTTGAACCTCTCCGGGACCATGAAACCCTCCTCTTGGGCGGCGGCGGCTCTCCCGCCAACGCCCAGCAACCCCGTTTCTATCCCCTTCGCAGTACACCTCACCTCACGTCCTCTCCACTTGACTTTCAACTCCCCGGTGATGGTGGAACTGGGAAGCTACTTCGCGGAGAAGTCGTTCACGCTCGCCGGAAATGGGGTTGCTTCGCCGGAGAAGAAAGGAAAAAAGTAAAATGACTAAAAAACACTCATTATTTGACCTATTAAAATTTTCCGGTGAGATTTGGCCGGCAATTTGACCAGAGTGACCAAAATTGATAAAAATTGCATAGTCAAGGTACTAAATTATCATTTTTGAAAGTCAAGTGTTGCAATTAACACAACCCCAATAGTCAGTGGACCAAAATTGAAATTTTCTCCATTTAACATAGTAAACTTACCCAACATTTGAAAACTTAAATATTATTTTTATATGTTATCAATACATACAATCAAGGACCAAATATATAATATTTGAGTCATTAAATTATATAATTGCAAGTCCAATCAATTTAAAAGCAAACAGCAAAAAATGACAACCAAGATTTTTAATACAATTTTACCACAAGATAAAAAACTTCATGTTACAAGATTACAAGTTCAATTCTTGTAAATCTATCGCACAAGATCTTCGGTCTTCCTAATGCAGTTTAATTCTATATAATTTGTGAACTATTACACAAAAAACGGAGGCAAAATTGATTACCTGTAGAAGGAATAGCAAATACTGAAGTCTGAAGCAAAGTCACCTTTAAATTGCACTCTTGAAAAGAGGGCATCAAAATTTTACAGACAACATGCAGAAATATTAAAACCGAAAAATTAAAAAATTAAAAAATCTGCCACCACCTGACTAGTGCATATTTCTATTCAGAACAACTTGTAAAGTTACAAGCACAATCTGATGCAACTTATTGCATAACACTTATTGGGGCTGTATCTCTCTAACACAATCGCAGGCAGGGGTGCATGATGGATTGGATCCCAAACATCATGTGTTGCAATACAAAGCAATTTTGTAGCTACTGCTCGAGATTTCTTAATCCAAGTTTCAGGATGTGGCCTTGGATTTCGACTTTTGCTTCTTTGCATTGAGCGATGCCAATCCACTGCCTAATCCAACGGGAGCCTCATCTGGCTGCTGCTCGGGTTTGGGCTTGTCGCCTTGAGCATCTGCAGAGTCCCCGCTCGCTTCTTTATTTGCTCCATCACTTTCAGCTTTGTTTACAGCATCGGGTGTTATCCCGGAGTTTATTACGTTTAGTATTTGAGAAAGCGGGGGCAAACCCTGCACGGGACCAGCATTAGGCCGTAGTAGAAGCCCCCTTGCAGCAGCTTTCTTCCGAACTTCTGCAGCCGCTCGGGCAGCTCTTTCGTCAACTCCCCTTCCTCGGGGCAAGGCGTCACCCACCATGGCAGCGTTTAGAGATTGATTCACACCACCGAACCCAGCAGAACCAGTGGCAGCTTGAAACGCATGCAATAGACTAGGATTGGCCTGTATATTTGCAATGAACAAAATGAAAAATCGCCCTAGAAAGGACTAAACAGCATAGGGAAAATTCACGTGTGAAACATTTCAATGAAAAATACCTTCAAAATGTCATAAGCCTTGTGAGCTGAAGCTGTGTTCAAAGCTTGACCCCGCTGCTTTTGAGCATTCATCTGGTGAAAAAGGCATAAACATATAAAGACAACAGGACCGTAAATTCTAATTGAAGAGGGCCAAGGTCATTCAACTGGGCTATAATGCACATGGGTCAATCCACACTAAAAGATTGAATCGAACCAATTAGCTAGTCTAACCTAACCCATCTGGTGAAAAAGGCATAAACATATAAAGACAACAGGACCGTAAATTCTAATTGAAGAGGGCAAAGGTCATTCAACTGGGCTATAATGCATATGGGTCAATCCACACTAAAAGATTGAATCCAACCAATTAGCTAGTCTAACCTAACCCATGGCCTTATAAACCCATATGTTCTCTCTTATTTTATCAAATGTGGGACTCTAGGATATTTGATAAGTGAACGGAAGCTATACCTGCAACTCGCGCATCTTAAATGTGTTCATCCAATTCTGAGAGTCCTTTGTCCTCGAATCCTCCTCTCCAAGTTGTTTTGCTAAAATATCATACGTCTTCTTTTCATGCTGTTCACGAAACGGAATTTTTGTTTTCCAAAACTCATTATAACCCTAAAGTATTTCTGAAATACGGATAAAAATCACAAACTCAAAAACGTACCTGGTGGGACAACTTATAAGCACCCATACAATTAAAGGCAATTGCCAGGGCATGATAGCAGACCGCCGTTTGAATATGATCTTGTCCTAGGAGTCTCTCATTCTTTTTCAAGGCTTCTTGCAGGTACCGAAGAGCGGTATCCATCTTCCCAATATCTTGGTACATCATCGCAACGTTTATAAAAGTTGCAGCAACATCAGGATGATCGGGACCGGAAGACAACCCAAGCAGAAGTAACGCCCTTGACATGTGCCGCAATGCAAGTTCTGTTTGGTTGAGCCCGTGGTAGAAAAGAGCCATATTTCCATAACTGCGGTCACAAATAGTAACAAAATGATCAGCCAAGACAAATATTAACGCTATTATACTCGGATCCCAAGCCGATCTAATCATAGCCTCTACAACACAACATATCGAGTATAATCAAGCACAGCTATAACATAATTTTAATAGGGTTTAGGGTTTAGGGCTATTGCCTGTGAGCGGTGTCGGGGTGGTCCAGTCCAAGGCAGCGTTCATTAATGATGAGTTCCTTATGCTGTTGCACTATTGCTCCTGCCATATCACCGGCGTGATACAGAACCATAGCAAGATACCTGATATGCAAGAATGATGGGGTGGGGGTGGGGAGTGGGGGACACACAAAAATGCATAAGTAAATTGGAAATAAAAAGAAAAACCAGAAAAAAAAAAAAAAAAAACACGTAGATATATTCATTTCAAGAATCAAGAATAACAATGCTCTCCCCGGAAGGAAATTAGGTCCTTCACAGACATATATGGGTAATTCGTTTCAAAGTCAAAACAAAAATCTTTAGAACTAAATGAGGTAAAAACAAAAAAAAAAAAAAACAAAAAAATTGTGATGCTAGAAAAATGAGTTGGTTAAGAAAATAGCAATTACCGACAACAGTTGGCAACTTCCCTATGCATTGGACCAGTAACCTGCATGTTGTGAAGAAACAAGGATAATCAGTGCTAATTGATAAAGAACTTAATCACAATGAAAATGTAAGATACAGAATACTGAATCAGTTAACAACTTTACCTGCTGAAGTATTGTGAATGCTTCAAAAAATAATGCATAGGCTTCATTAAGCAACCCCTGAAAATAAATAACAAAGATCTTAAGAATATAATACATTAATCTCCACTAACTTATTTTTCCTACAACTCTCATGTATTTCATTTCCTTTTGAAACATGAAAATCACACTATATAATGTTGCTTAGAACCGTTTATACCTCAGCTAATTGAGCTTTTCCTGTTTCCACCAGATCCTTGGCTTCTGAACTGATGGGGATAGAATGCTTCACCACCGGTTGAAGATTCAAAACATCAGTTGCTTGAAAAGGTGTGACAGCATCAAGATCATATTTTCGAGCTGCAATGGTTGCTCCAACCTGTTAAAGAATACCGCAGTCAATAGCAACATAAGCAAATAAGCAATACAAAATATTAACCATGATTGTCTTATCCATAGATAGAAGTGCAACATTAAATAGCAATAAGAAACAAAATTCAGATGAACAGTTAATGAGATAATCATGAGTTACCTTCAGGCAAAAATTGCGTAAAACTTGAATTTTCTTTACCCGAATCCTTGCATCGTCAGGCAAATCAAACTGAAAGAAAGCAATTAGAATCAACAGCCCAGCAGCTTAGGGTGGTATACACAAAGTAATAGACAGCAATCTGTGGAAAATTTCGAATTACTTGATACCTGGTATTTGAGTTTTGAAAATTCTTTGATGTCGGACCACAAACTATCAGATGTGACATTCATATATGAAGATTGCTTCTTTCTTGCAGATGCCGCACTTTTCTTCTTTGCCGGTCCTTTGGAAAATTTTCCTGAAGAATGTTCCTGCAGAATTTGTTTAGTCTTTTAGTACAGCTTAAAGCAAAACACTACACCAGGACGTGTGATAACCTGTTTAGATAAAACTCTTAAAATCAGAAATTAATAACATCAGGGGATTCTTACTTTTCTAAGATAATTAAAAGAAAAAACATTCATAAAAAGCTTCTTACTTTTCCAAGATAACGTAAATTAATCCCATGGGCATGAAGTGCTTCAGTTAATGTCTGCCCATCCATGGGTGAGACTTCAAGTGTGCAGAGGTCATTTATAAATTTTGGAAGCACAACATCTTTAAGATACAAACCCACTTTCTTCACATGTTCTTCATCAGCAGCTATGTCCTGGTCAAGTTAGTGAATTGCACAATGAATTCCGAATCACACAATTATGTGACTGAAGGAGATAAAAGTATGCAAAAGCCATGCCTCTTTATTCCCAGCCAACTTGAACTCAGTGAAGACATTAGGATTAAAAAGTATCTCCTCACGGATATCATCTTTGCTCTCTGACTGAGAACAGCATTCTTTGGCATCATTATTTTCATTTATTTTTTCCTGTACAGAACAAGAATAGTTCAAATAACTGGGCACAAGAGGCAGCACCTGGTTAAGCTAAAACAGATACCAAATGCAGAAAACTTCAGCTTTCAAATTTTTGTCTCAACTTTGCAATCAAAGACAATATTATTATCTGATAACTATGACAAGTGCACAAAGTACAGGCAGACCCCAAGATCCAATCCCATACAGAGATTACCACAAATTTAGGCATATACACAAACAGCTCGAAACAAATTAAAGAATGATGTTGCATATAAATTTTTTAAAATTATTATCATAATAACAGTAAAAAATTACAGTAAAGTGTAATATCCACAGCAGCAGAAGTCCAAAATCCAGATAAATACTTTAGAAGGAAAAAAATAAATTACCTGTGTGTCAACCTGGCTCATGGCATTATCCTCAGTTTTGGGCAGTTCATCAGTATTACTTGCATTTGAAGAATCACCAGTCTCTTGAACCTCTCCCTCAGCCTTGCACTTTGATTTTGACCTATCTGCTGCTTCAACCTGTTTAAGTAAAAAATAACAAATAAATAAAGACATCAAGAAATAAATAAGAGGATAAGATTGGAAATTTTCAAAATATTTAAGGAACAAGTGCTGACAATTGAAAGAATACTAACTTGGCAAAATGCAGTTATCAATTCAGGTCTCAAAATACAAAATCTGGAACCTGGACCGCTATAATTGGCATCACGAGGCGTGACTCTCATCAGGTCCAATATATAATGCCTGGTTGCCAGTGTAAGAAAAATTAATGTCTAAACTCATAAAGTTATTGTTGCCTAAACAAACTGTATCAGCCCAATCATGTGAATTCAAGCTTGAAAATTTTAGAAGTCAAATCCAAATACAGTTTCATCTTGAAGATACTTTTAGAAGTCAGAAAAATATTTCACCTTGAATAATAAAATAAACTTCCATAATAAGAAAGATCAGACCTTTTCCCTTCTATCAGAACAAGGCAGCTTAAACCAGTTACCTGTCATCACTGCCAACAATACCCTTGCACTCCACCGGTGCAGCCAACTCAAAAATATTCCCAGATCCATCATAGACAGCATGTAACTTCAAGTGCAGACGCTTTGCAGCTTCAACTACCTGTTGATAGTCAAAAGGATTAAAAATATTAATTGAACCAACAAACAGGTAGTCTGTATAGTAAAAAGGAATATCTCAAAATTTAAGATATTATTGAAATAAAGCTGAGAAAAAATAATTTTTGACTCGACATTATAGATCCAAAAGCAGACAGAAGAAGCTGGAAGCATTGGAATCAGGAAATTCATTCTGTAAAACAATCTTGCTTATCAAATTTCAAAACCAAACAAACATAATATAAGAAGTGCAAAACCTCATTTCAGTATTCTTCTTCTTAAATAGGAAGATAGAAAGCATAATAACAGTGAAATCCGCTGGACATACACAGTCTCTGCAAGGATCGCATGAAATTACTGGAACAAAAACTGATTGCTTTATGGGGTTCTTTCATACATCATAATAAAAGAAACAATTTTCACCATGGATGGGCATTGCTTCTTAGCAGATAGAAATCCCACAACCAAAAAGGAACACAAATTACATCAAAAGAAACCTACCTTGGAATGAAAGTCTTTATTCCAGCATATTTTCTTCCCATTATCAACAGAACCATACAAAAGGGAGTCTGATTTATCACCTTGAAGGATGCCAGGTAAAACACTCTGTAAGCAAGTAACAGAATAATGATGATTATAAGGACTAAAAGTACCAACTGACATACAATGGAAGAAGCAATTCATTACACACAATCTAAAATTTAAACAAGTATATAGTGTTGTGCATGTAGATTTTGAGCTCCTAATACAAATACACTTAATGAGGCATTGGGAATAGGAAATACAAAGATTTAATGTGTACAAATATGATGCAGAACAGATCCTCACTAACAGCTGAAATTTTTTGCACATGAGAGGCTGCAATGTGACATTTCATTAGACATTTATTGTTTTTATCCTTTTGGGTTAGCAGTGGAAGAGGTTCATGTTTGGGCAAACTAGTCTTGCTAATTGACCTATGCAAACCCCAAGTCAAAATACTTGTGTATTAATAAGGCACTAATTAATCACTATATTGCACTAAATGTGAAGGGAACACCACAAGTTTGTTGGGCACCTGTGCTACAACTCTGTGACCTCTGTAATCAATTATGGCCATTGCAAGATTGTATAACCCAGGGACATCAGCTTCCTGATATGCCTTTGTGCCTTTCAGGTCATTGTTTGCACTTGCATATGTGGCTTGTTCACTTTCAGCCAACTGATTCTCAGCAGGTCCTCCAAGGGCTGAATCCAACGTGCCATTTACATGTTCTGCACTAGAAGCAGTGGGTTTCTCCACATTTGAAACCTCAGAAGCACCGTGTGGCAAATTGTTGGGTATCTTCTCAGATGACAGGTGAAGTGGGCCCGTGCTCTCAACTTCTGAATGAGAATCAGGGGTCTTCCTCCTGGACAATTGTTCAAGGTCGGCATCAACAGCAAAGCTGAAGAATATGTTGTTGTGGACATACCTAGAAAACATGAAAACAAATATGAGGAACACTGGATGCAACTTTGCAAAGGTGAGGCATTTATAATACCAAATCACAGCTTGTCAATAATTTGACTTAAAATAAAACAAAATAATACAGCATGTCATCTTTATTCCTCATGTTGGGCATACGGATATTGGGTGGCCAAGAGTGCATAGCTAGAGGTTTAGAGGGCACATACAGATATTGAAAATTGATGAGCAGTATAAAAGTGGAACCAAAAATTCACACAAAGGAAAATCAAAGACTTCAGAGAAAAATTTAATGGAATGGTTTGCAGTAGCACCGGAACTGTAATAATGATATCATGACAAAAATAATTAAATCAAGAGGCAATGCACACTGTAATGTAGAATATAGCAATTGCTTGGAGTTCTATTGAAGTGACTGACATATGAAAGCACTCTGGATCAGTTGGGTTGATTGGTGGTATACATCTGCTGATGACTCCAATAGCACCACTAGTTGCAGCATCTACAAAGTCAGAAGTGACTTTGTAAAGGGCCCTATCTCGCAAGATCCTGGAAATAATTGTTACGAGTGATATAAGAAAGTGAAAACTGCATGAACACCGTTATTCACAAATAGAGAGCATCAAATTCACATAGAGAAAAACTAGGATCTATACTGGCAGCATAAGAGGTACCAATGTACCTTTCCTGTGGTGACCCATGCGGAAATTCCCGACAGGATTGCAATTCTTCATTCCAATCTCTTTGCATCCCAATCAGCTCACTTCCAAAAGAAAGTGTTAAAGCATTCTCTGCCCTAGCTGAATCACGTTTGTGATCTGATGCCAGAAATACAAGTTAATACTTAATACCAAACTGATAAATATAGTGGACTTCTTCCATATGCAACCCAAAAAAGAAAGAAAGAAAAAAATCAATAGTAGACAATGAATCAGAGTGTTTGGAGAAGCAAGTGCTACATGCATTGATTATGGACAACAAATAGAGAACTTATTAGATTTTCTGGGAGGATACAAAAAGCACCTAAAATCTTAATCCGATGAAGTCTATGGACCAAAATCTTTTAAAATCGGAAAGAAGCAAGGAGTTCAATCCAACATCCGTATTATTAGTGCCTGGTAAAGTCTAGCAAAGCATTCGGTGTCCCAATGGCCAACTGGCCATGAGCATCCCATTTCAAATATGAGCATGAAAAAGAAAACTTATAAAAGAATTGTTCTGCTAGCATGATAATAACTAATGAAAAGCAGTTACCAGGAATGGGGTAGGAGCCAAGCCATGAATTTGGGGACAGTAGAGATTGAACATTTTCAAAAGGATGTGCAGAGGCCTTCTGCTCCAATATTTCTCGAAAGGCTTTAATAAAGAAAAGAGAGTGGTTTATAATTACATAAAGCAATCCGTAGATTCAGAAGCTCAAATAAACAATAACTGCTTCTAACCATGTATTTGATACCTTTCTTAAACTTTGAGCTAATCTTTTGCAGAAGTCCAATTAGAGTTGTTGCTTCAGAGCCAATTTTACTTGGTCTTGGATCAAGAACATTTGCAGTGCTTGAATTAACATAAAAGTTTTTAGTTGTTCCTGTAATAGAATATTTGTTTCCCTCAAGGGTTACTACATCCAAATAAATCAAATCTCCAGCAAGCCTGAATGCAATAAAAACAGCACTCACAATGTTATTGATAACATTCACCAAGCAAAATATTGGATATGATTAGTTGATTACACATATTACTTGAAAATAATAGTAATACCTTCTGTAGCTGGGAGAAGGATTAAATGAAGAGAACACAATACTCTCCACACATTTCACCTCCTTAGAAATTGTTGATAACAAATTGGAGAGTGAACTGGAAATATTGTCCACAAAACCCATATTATCAAGTTCTGGTATATCAGCTTTGATTGGCTCTACACGATAAACATCCAAAAAAAATATTGTTACCAGAATCATACAGTAGATTTTAAATATGATGAATAAAGAAACCACTAACAAGGAAAGGAGAAAATCTAAAAAGGAGAATGAAGGTAAGCTTGACTTGAATAACAAACCTCCAGATTTGGCAGCTGTTGGTTGCCCTGATTCATGCTGTAGTGCAAGTGATGTTGAGAGTGAGGAATGCAAACTGGAAAGAGATAACAATTCTCGAGTACGGTGAACATGCGCCCTAATAGATCGATCATCATATAATGCTGCAACCAAACAAGCAATAACCACAATGTTATTTAGCCTGCAAATTCTAGCACTAAAGCAGGCCAAGCATAAGACAGGCATACCAGGAATCATCTCTAGGGAGCAGTTTCCAGAGGTGATATCAGCTACCTCAGAAATTTCATTATAATCCTCTAGATGATAATTTGATCCATCCTTTGTGTGCAATAACAGGTCATAACAAGTAAAGAAACATGTCTCTGGAGCATCAAGAAGAAACTGCTTCACATCCATAACAGAATCCCCAGGACTCAGCTGCAATCACAAGCCCATCAAAACATTCACAAACACTGATGTTTAAATCACTTGGAAAAAAAAAAAAAACAATTTCTAGCTTTCGCTGTAAAATGAACCCAGTTTTCTTCCTTTTTGGGTTATGAGAAAACCAGCATAGAGAATAAAGGTAATAGGACATATTTAGTGACTTTTAATATACACCATGTAAATAGGATTTACAAATAATTTCAAAGGGCTAGAAGAAAGACATCAAAATTTTCAAGCTGCAAGGTAAAATAGGCAATAAACAAGCTCATGACAGATTACAAATTAATGATAATATTTGTCTTACTTGAAGCTCTAGCTTCTCACCCCCTTGAGTATTAACCGTAACTGGATATAGATGCATATCACCTGATATAGAAGAGCTATTGTCAGATATATTCATATAACTTATATTGTTTCCATAAATAATCCAACGAAAGACAAGGTTAACATAATATGTCTGTGAATTAAATAACGGGGACAATAATAAGGGAAAGTGAACCATTTCCCATTAAGGTTGGAAACACATGAATTTCCAATGAAGATTAGGACAAATTAAATCACCAAAGATTAAAAAAAAAAAAGGTTTTAATGTAGTTTTTTGAAGAATATCATGTGAACAAGGGTAGTATAGCAACAATGCACTGTCATTCTTTAAGTAAGATATTTAACCTCCATTAATAATTAAGCTTTCCTTTTGAGGCGGGAGAAACAAAATGAAATTATTAGTGCAAATACTAACATCAAAACACATTTGAACCAAATACACTTGTGGTCACCCATCATCTTAGCGAAAGGAATTACATATGGAAATAATAGGCACTAAGGTATAAAATGATTGTTTCACCCTAATGATACCCTAATGATGCAACCCATATGCTAAATAATAGCCCATGTAACAGATCCATCAACTTCAATCAAATAGAAGCAAAAGCATTGTTATGGTGAGTCTAGTAGGGGAATGTGCAAATAATATCCCTGAGCTTGCACAAACACATTAAAATGTGTACACACCATTCTTTCCGTGAGGTCATATGCCATGTTGCTCCTGAGTTCATTAGACAAACATCAGCTAGACTTTTCCTGCCTTCAACAATGATTGCTGCTTCACCAATTAAAATTTCGTCTCCATCCAATGTACTCACAACACATCCCTGAGCATTTGATGTATCGGGATTTTTGCCTTTGGACTCATCCTTCGAGCTGCCAACACTCAATCTTGAAGTGCCCCATTTTGCCACAGTGAAAACACTTGACATTCTTCTTACCCCTTGACTTTGATCTACCTCGGTTGTGACACCCACTGGAGCCAGGCTCCGTTGATCTTCCTCTTGTCATTGTCAACGCCTGAGATTGTTGTGAGATTCCAAATGTCTTCTTTGTTTTTGCGTCGACTTTCTTCTTCAAGAACCGCAGCTGCAATATCATCGAAGACAAGTATCTCCTTGTTGTTGACTAAATTGATAATGAGTTGATCATATGAATCCGGTAGACTTTGGAGTAAGACTTCAGCACGTTCATTCACTTCTATTTTATAACTCAACGCCGAGAGTTGTGAAAATAGAGTGTTGAGAGTGTTGATGTGCTGAGGATGTCTCCATCATCCTGAGAGTGTATAACTTCCTCTTCAAGAAGATCTTGTTGTGCAGTGATTTGGCCTCATACAAATTTACGAGAGTATCCCATATCTTTTTTGCCTTACCTTTTTCTGCCACACTTGACAAAACTTCATCCGCAAGTACTATGTGCAGATTGGCAATAGCGTTGCTATCCATTTCTGTCCACTTGGCATCGTCAGTGAAATCGGCTGGTCTTTCTTCAATTGCTGCAACGCAATTAACTTTCCTGAGAACTGCTTTCATTCTCATTTTCCACAACGAGAAATTGTTCCCATTGAACTTTTCAATCTCGTACTTTGCCGTCATTGTAAGTGATGTTCTTGATCCTGAACACTATATCTAAATGGTATCGTATAATAGAATACTACCGGTCCCTACCGGTCCTTTGAACAGTACACCAGGAAAATATTTCTGGAGAAGAGAGGTGAGTCACAAATGGACTGCTTAAATACCAAGTCTTAACCAATCTTTTCCTAGACATGTACAATCACTTTACCAATATGAGTTCTAACATAAACAATACAGTACAGATATATCAATGAACCAACTTGGGCTCTGATACCACTTGTTAGATCGACACGGTTCACAACACCAAAATACAAAGGCAACTTGGACTTGAAATAATGAGAATATTTCTAGTGTAAGATTTAAAATAAATCATACACACAATAAAAGCAATTTGAAGAAGAATTTTCTGTATTGACAAAATGATATTACAATAGGAATTACAAATATAACTCTCTACTCTCTATATTTTTGCTATGCTAATGGGAGGATTCCTAATGGAATGGGATGAGATTGGATGAAGAGGGGTTGCCTATTTATAACAAACTCACTCCTGCAAATTCCTCTTGCTCTTTCTCAGGAATGAACACCTTGCTCTTTCTCAGGAATGAGCACCTTGCTCTTAGACCAAGTATTTGCTCCTGCTCCTAACCTCATCCAAGTATCTCCTTGTTTTAGGGCAAACATTAATTGGCAGAGATCATCATTCGGATCTTGGATGATGTTGTCCCCTAAATCTACCGCAGTGGGTAGGGAATTCGTAGTTCCTTCATTCAATTCAACAACAAGGTTTAGATTACCTCGAGTGGTGTCCTGTTGTTCTTGAATTTCATCGAATTGCACTTGGGAGATTGGGACCGGGTCCATGAAAACGGTGTTGGGGCTTTCTTCTTCGATGCACAGTGGGTTTGAAGGTGTTCCAGTGCCGATGTACTGTGGTGAACTGCCGGTGACCCCTCTTCGAGGTATCTTCCCTTTCCTTTGATTTCTTGTTCTCACCATTGTTTGATTTTGTGAGTGTGAGAGTAGATTGTGGCTTTGGGTAGACAACAACCCTGTTTCTTAATTTGGGGTTGTTTAGGTGTGGGCTCGGGTTTGGGCTTTTTGATTTGTTGAGATATGGGCTCCCTTTTATCATTTGACTATGTAGAGTCGGCCCACGTTTCTATTTTCCTTTATAAAATGCACAGGCCTATTTCGGCCCTTAATTTTGCATATCTGTTCTCGTCAAGTGCTTTTGTTAAGATATCTGCTAGTTGTTTTTCTGTGTTGATGTGTGTCAGATTGATGATTTCATCTTCTACTAGCTCTCTTATGAAGTGATGCCTGACATCGATGTGTTTTGTTCTTGAGTGTTGTACTGGATTTTTTGAAATATCTATTACGTTTTTGTTATCGCAATGAATTGTCATGGTTGATTGATGTATTCCATAGTCTTCTAGCATCTGTTTCATCCAAAGTAGTTGTGTGCAACAACTTCCTGTTGCAATATATTCAGCCTCGGCTGTTGATAAAGATATAGAACTTTGTTTTTTGCTTATCCAGGATACCAGGTTTGTTCCTAGGAAAAAACATCCTCCTGAGGTGCTTTTCCTGTCATATATGTTTCCTGCCCAATCAGCATCACAATAAGCTGATAAGTGGTGATTTGTATCGAAGGAATACCATATTCCTAAGTCGGTAGTTCCTTTGACATATTTAATGATTCTTTTTACTACCTTTAGGTGTTGCTCAGTAGGATTGACTTGATATCTGGCACAAATTCCTACTCCAAAGCTTAGATCCGGCCTACTTGCAGTTAGATATAGTAGGCCTCCTATCATGCTTCGATATAGGGTTTGCTCAACCTGTCTTCCTTCCGAATCCTTTGATATTCTTTCTGTTGTTGGAACTGGTGTTCTGACAACTTTGATTTCTTCTAGTCCGAATCTTTTAACTAGGTTCTTTGCATATTTGCTTTGTGGATATGAAGATCCCATTATCTTGTTGTTTGATTTGTAGACCTAGGAAGTAGTGTAGTTCACCAACCATGCTCATTTCAAATTCTCCTTCCATGTTAGTGATGAACTGGTTTTTGTGGCATTCGAGTGTTGACCCAAAGACTATGTCATCAACATAGATTTGGGCAATGACAATGTCTTGCCATAGTGTTTGACGAATAGGGTTTTGTCCACACTACCTCTTTTGTATCCCTTTTTGACTAGAAATTCAGTGAGTCGTTCATATCAGGCTCGTGGTGCTTGTTTTAGCCCATATAGAGCTTTGTTGAGTTTAAACACGTTTTGTGGAAAATGGGGGTCCTCAAACCCCTTTGGTTGGGCAACATAGACTTCTTCTTTTAAATTGCCATTTAAAAATGTTGTTTTTACGTCCATTTGATAGAGTTTTATCTTGAGTATGCAAGCTACGAATATGAGGAGCCGAATTGATTCAATTCTGGCTACAGGGGCAAATGTTTCCTCAAAATCTGTCCCTTCAATTTGTGTGTATCCTTGTGCTACTAGTCGGGCTTTGTTTCTTGTTATGTTTCCTTGTTCATCTGTTTTGTTCTTGTAGATCCATTTTATTCCGATGATGTTAGCTTTTTCTGGTTTAGGAACTAGTTCCCAGACGTTGTTTCTTTCAAATTGTTGTAGCTCTTCTTGCATGGCTTCCACCCAAAACTCATCTTTTAAGGCTTCAGAAATGTTTTTGGGCTCTATTTTGGAGGTGTAGCAATAGTCTCCTTCCTCCATTTTCTGATAATCTCGTTTCTTTCCTATAGTTTTGATCCCTTCATTGAGTCCTCCTATAATATTTTCTAATGGATGATTTTTCCGTGTCCTTGTGTTATCAGTAGTGTGACTTTCCTCAATTTCCTCAATGAGTTTTGTTTCCTCTTTCTCTGTTGTTTCTGTTTCAGATTTCTGTTCCAGTGGTGTTGAAACTGTTGTTTCAACAACACTTGGTCCTTCTTCATCAGTGGTGAGATCTTCTGATGATGTGCCATTGATGACTACATTTATAGATTCCATGACACTGTCTGTTCTGAGGTTGAACACTCGATAGGCCCTGCTATTTGAGGAATATCCTAGGAATATTCTTTCATCTCCTTTGATGTCAAACTTTCCAATGGTTCTCTATCTTTTAATAAATAACATTTGCTGCCAAACACATAAGTATGTTTCAGATTTGGTGTCTTTCCTTTCCAGATTTGATAGGGTGTCATGTTGGTTTCTTTTCGTATGAAAACTCGATTGATTAAGTAACATGCAGTGTTTACTGCTTCAGCCCAGAACCTTGGTGATAATCTTTTGTGATTTAAGAGAACTCTTGCCATCTCTTGGATAGTTCGATTTTTCCTCTCGACCACTCCATTATGTTGGGGTGTTTTTGGAGCGGAGAATTCATGTTGGATCCCATTTTCTATGCAATAGTCTTTGAATTTTGAGTTCTCGAATTCTCTACCATGATCACTTCTTAAATGGATGATTTTTCCTAATTTTCCATCCTTTTCGTTTTGGATTTTGATGATGAGAGTTTTGAAGGTTGTGAATGCTTCAGACTTTTCTCTAAGGAAGTTTACCCATGTGAATCGTGAGTAATCATCAACAGTCACATAGACGTACCTTTTTCCTCTTATGCTTTCTGTTTGAGTGGGTCCAAATAGATCCATGTGGAGTAGTTCTAGAATTCTGGAGGTGTGTATTCCCAAGGTCTTCTTGTGAGCTGTTCGTGTGATTTTGTTTTCAAGGCATGCATCACATTTTTTATTTTCATCTATGTCAAGTGTTGGAACTCCTCGGTAGGCTCCTTTCTTTAATCCATTTTTCATGTCATGGAAGTTTATGTGTCTCATCCTTTGGTGCCATAATTGTGTTTGATTGACGGTTGTTTGTAGGCAGGTTAAATCACTGTCCCATGTGTAGCATTTATTTGTAGACTTTTTCCCTATCATAACGCATTCGTGATTTTGGTTGAGAACATTGCAACTATCTTTTGAAAACTCCACTTTAAGTTCATCTTCACATAGCTGGCTTATACTAATTAGGTTTGCTTTTAGTCCTTGTACCAGGAAGACTTTTGGCAATCTAGGTAGCCCATGTACATTCAAGATCCCACTTGCAATAATCTTACCTTTTCCTCCATCTCCAAAGGTGACGTAGTTCCTTTTAGTACCTTATCAGGAATATTCCAAGTAGGGAACGTAGTACCTTTTTGACGATCCTATATTCAGGTATAGGTTCGCTTAGATTGAATGCATCTCCAGAGATGCTTAAAACTCTGCACTAAATTGTGTGATATTTTCTTCTTCTCCCATTTTCAAGTTTTCAAACTCTGTCTGTATCATCTGGAATTTGGATTGTCTTACAGACGTCTTCCCTTCTTGATGATCACATAATATACTCCACGCAGTTTTGGCTATGCGAGTGGTGGCAATCAGTTTGAAGGTATCTTCGCTCATAGCTCCATAGATTGCATTCATTGCCTTCGAGTTGAAGTCATATTCTGTTCTTTCTTCTTCACTCCAGTCAATTTTAGGTTTTCTATTTCCTTTATCATCAACTGGAGTTTTCCATTCGTTTTCTATAGCATTCCAGACACCTCCTCCTTGTGCCAAGATGTATATTTGCATTCTGGCTTTCCAGTAGGAAAAATTTGTGTCAATCAGGGCTGGTGGCCTGTTGTTTGATAATCCTTCTCTTCGAAATTCCATTAGAATCCTGCTAGTAACTTAAGCAGTTTGGCTCTGATACCAAGTGAAATATATATAAGCGCATCACACAGTAATCTTAAAATTGACGTTGTAACACAAACAATTTGTAACGCAGTTCGGGCAAACAACCCTAATCTGCGAGGCACTTCTCAATTTGAGAATTTTCCTAAATCCACTAAAAGCTTAATATTTAAAGTACACTGTTTGGAACCTGAGATTACACAATAGAATGATCTTTCCTATCGGACTATTGAGACCTAAACACATGTATTACTTTCTAGGGGATTTGGGTTTCTCTTCTCAATGACTCTCGTACATCACAATATTAGATCTTGAAAGCTTGAAGTAATGTCTTGATGAGTAGCTGCTTTTATAGTGTCAAGAGTCATATGATGATAATGAGAATGATTAATGTTAATCCTTACTAAAATAGGAGTAGGAGTCTTGATTCCTATTTGGATTTGGTAATCCCTTTTTGCACAGAATTTGACAAGCTATTTTGAATCAACATGTAAGATACATAATACTCGATCAGGGAAAATTATGTTCTCTCTCACACACACACACACTTCTAATTCTATATTTGATAAGCATAATTTGTGCATGTAAATACTTTAGGAAAATATTCATTATTAAAAAGGAAATATAATTTAAAAAGTCAATTATTAATTAGATTGCCTAATATAATTGTCCCACTAATTGATTCCATGCTACTATAATTCATATATTTAAAAATATTTTAAAGTTAAATACATATTAACTGCCTTAATAATTAAGTTAATTATTAGTCAGTACTAAAAGTATTACTTTTAATTTTTATAAATAAGATATAATATTATTAAATCAAAATAATAAAAAATAATTTATTCACAGTACAAAAGATTTTATAATTGACTTTTTTAAATGCAATGATCTGACCATTTCATTTTTCATTTTAGTCAATTATGGACAATTTTTTATTTTCAGTCAATTATTAATATTTATTTTCTTTTCCAATTAACCTAATTTCAATTCTTTTTTATTACAAATTTATTTTTTTTGTAATATTACCATAATAATATTTCCATAATTAATTAGTCTATATTTTACTATATTACGCAATATTTTGACCGTGAGGTACCATAATAATATTACCACAATTAATTATTCTATATTCTGTTACATTATGCAATATTTTGACGGTAGGTACCATATATTGTTTGGTTAGAAAATAATCTTTATAAAATAAAATATGATTAATTTGATAAATTATACTTAAGGTAAATATTACGAATTATTTGTATTAACTTTGCGTGCTTCAGTAGGTTGAGAAAATAGCTATGAATATATACTACAGTGTAATAGAGTTAATAGTATTCAAAAAAAAAAATTACAGATTATTTACTTATATATAAACCTTTATTGAATTATTTTATTATAAGGAGCGAAAAATTGTATATATATATATATATATATATATATATATATTTAACATTTAACATTCCTTCCAAATATTGATACAAAAAGTCATCTTAAACTGAGAAATTGAAAATTAAACTTCTACAACTTTAATCTTCATTAGTCTCCCATCCAATGCTAGTTTCTGGTACTTTCGACTCCCATAGCATCTGAGTGGATGGCTATAAAAAAAAATCACTTCTGCAATTCCCTACCAAAACTACACGTACATATTCATACTGGAGTGTGGACGAATTCAAAGAACCAATATATGAAAACAATTCCTGCATGCACACAACCAGATTATCTATGTGTATGAATAAATTTGAAATAAGAATTAAAAAAATACATCGGAGAGAATTTACAAAAATATTGTTGTTTGAAACTTCATCACCCAAGTTGGATACTAAAGCTTTGTCCAACGTTATGACACAATTTCTATTCATTTTTGAAATGTCTGCACACGGAAGACGTGTTGATAAACATACACATACAGGTGGAAAACTCAGAAATTGAAAAGAAAACCGAGAGAGAATACATACGAAAGGAAATGTTAATGCCGACCAGGATCGTGACACTCTCTTGTGCGGGAGCCGGGAACGATGACGGCAATCCACCATTCTTGACCATACATGAAATTAATACTCTAAATATTTTTATAATTAAAATTAAAATTAATTAAATATATAATAGAAAAATAATAAACGGATGCTGATTCTATATATATACACTGTCTTAATTATGGCATTTCATAATTATGGTATTGCATAGTATTCACATATGCAATACTATAAATATGCAATATTATTACCAATTAATATATTAATATATTAATATATTTTAATTAATTTTTATTAAATATTTGGTTGCTAAATAAAATTTATTAATTATTTGATCAATAATTAAAATATTTAAGTAATTGAGTAAAAGAGTTTGGACGGGAAAATGATGTAGGATGATTTTACTTATATATATATATATATATATATATATATATATATATATATATATTGTTTTTTTTTTTGTTGTTGTTGAATGCAGTTTATTATTGTCATTAATGCATCCCTTCTATGTTTTCAACACATTATTTTCTCTGACAAATCATTTCTCTTACAGATTATTTTCTCAATTGTTATATCGTGCAAATTATGCTGTGTTCAAAATATGCTTCCCACAAGCCAGTTTCCTGATCTATCAAACTCATTACTTTTGATCCGGTCGATTGAGGTGACATTTTAATTTGTAGATCTTGATCATCCTGAAGTTAGGGATAGTCCCAAATTAATGTAAAATTTTCATTCCGTCTGAAACCGGAGATGGTACCAAATTAATGTAAAATTTCCTTCTTAATACACAGTCTGACCCCACCACATATTATAATAATTTATTCTGCAGAGGAAAACATCTAGTAGTGGGGTTAGGTTTGCCTTTTTTTTAATAATTTTTAATTTTTTATCGCGCCGTACTCCCTTTATGCAGGGGACCAATATAGCATGACGTAGCAACTTTTTTAAACGCGTTTCATTGTTCACGGATTACATGTTTGGAATATTCTAGTATTCTGTAATATTTTTAAGATAATAAACATAATAAAATATAATATTCCCTCTGTCCTATTTTATGTCCTACTTATTATTCATTAGTTAAACTAATTCTTTTTTCTTTATTTATTTTCTTTAGTATTCTTTATTTATTTTTAAATTTGATTTGTTGTATTTAAAAGTACTTTTTGTGTAGTTTCTAAATATATAAATTTTGTATACTAATACTAAACTTAATATTATGAAAATTTGGATTAAAAATTATGATAGTTTAAATTTGTTATTAATCTGCAAAAAATACTAATTGTACTTTTTTTCAAGTTCATGAATAAATTTAAAACTTATTCGAGTTCAATGATTTAATTATTATTTCCAAATAGTTCAATAACCGATTTCTACCTTACCATAGCACGTAGAATTACTTTGCTTCTAAGATAGTGTGGCATTTGATCATCTACGACTTGTATATATGGATATAACTCAAATCTTATTCTTCAAAGAAAGAAATTAAACATTAATTTTTTTTTTTTTATTGAATTATGCATTTGTATTGAAGGTATTATTATATTATTTTTAAACTATATGCAATATAAGCACTCTAGGTAAGAGTTTAAATAGGATGCAAACGAATCGAATCGAGACAAATATCTTATTATTCGATTCGAATTCAACTATGTTGATGAATATTTGTATTATTCGAATCTTAAATTTATTTAGTATTCGATTCGATCAATTTATTCAAATATATATTCGATTCGATTTGAATATTCAAATTCGAAATGTCTAATTTAATTTTTTTTCAAATTTTATAATAAATTAAGATAAAATGTAATAAGAATTTAAATTTAAATAGCATAAAATTTTATATATTAGAGTAACAACAAAAACTCAATCATCAAATTCATAAAATATATACTAGAATAAAAAATTTTAAGTTTGCATTAAGCTTCAACATCAGTGATATTTTATTGATAGTTTTTAATATTGGGTCAGTTTGGAAACCAAGAAAATGACTTCTGAAAAATATTTTATAAGTCATTTTTCAGAAAATATTTTCTTTTCCAGTGTTTGGTTACATTTTGAAAAACTTGGTGTGTTTAGTTTATTTGTTTCATTTTTAAATACTTGACAAAAGTGTTTATATCTAAAATTTAAATATGAGAATGAAAATAATACGGAATAATATTTTTTCTGGACAAATCTGGAGTGGGGTCGGTACTAGGTTTGGCGGTCGAAATTGTCCGCTTTTTCATCATAACAAAGATCCGTGTTGCTTTCAAAAAAGGAAAAAAATAACAGAACTCTGTCGTCAGATTCCACTGAAGTCAGCTCCTTTTAGGCTGGGAAAATATTGGCATTGGAAGCTGATGTGGCAAAGCCACATATACATTTTTTTTTTTTTTTATTGAAATGGGTTTGTAAATAGTGCAAACCCTGAAAAAGCTGCCGCGGCAGCTTTTGTATATATATTTTTTAAATTTTATTTGATTTTTGTACTTTTTAGTATTTTAATATTATTAATAATGTTATTTTAATATGTTGGGTCCACTTTTGAAGGTTGATTAGATTTGTTGGGTTGTAGTGTGAATAGTAGATGATTTGCAAATGGGATGATGTGGAAGTGGGATCCATTTTTGAGAGTGGGAAATGTTTGCAGGGATAAGGACAGCCTTAGTCCACAAGACAGCTCATCATTTGAATATTTGATAATAGGTACACCGTATTCCAATTCAGTTCACGTCATTTTATGAGTATCAATGTCAATTTGGGATTTTTTTTTTATGAGCCCCAACATTCACCTCATCCTCCACTATCTCACTCAATTATAAAAATCTTTCTTTTCATTAATTTTAAAATTTTCTTAGTTTTTGTGGACTTACCATTTTACTCATTATATTTTAATTATTTCTTAATCTATTTTATTTATAAATTTATAATATTAAAAAAAATAGTGAAACATGCATAATGGATTTGCAAATGAAAGGTCAGAATGGAATTGTAAAACAAAATAAAAGAAAATAATAAAAAATTGGCTATATACTATAAAAATTCGTACAGTAATTGTAAAACAAAATATAAGAAAATGATAATTTTAAAAAAAATAAATGAGTAAAGTATTAGCGAAGAAGGTTCCAGTATTAGTGTGTTGAGGTCAGCCAAGTGTGACAAAAGTGCAAATTATGCCTTGCAACTGTGTGTACCATACATGGTTGCAAAAACGACGTCGTTTTACTTAAATAAAAAAATATATTTTTAATTGCCGTTAGTTACGTAAATATATGTTCATAATTTTATAATTTCACATTCTGAATGTATAGTTATGAAGTTATGGATGTGCAATTACGTTATGCATACAATTTTGAATATATAGTTATGAAGTTATGGATGTGTAATTATGCAATTTTGAATGTATAATTATGAAGTTATGAATGTATAATTTAAATTATACACAACATAACGTCGTTAACGGCAATCGAAACTGAATTTATTTTTTTAAGTGTCGGACGTCAAAACAACGTCGTTTTTGTAACCGTGTGCACCAATGCAGAGCGGTTGCAAACGATTAACGACTCGAGAAAAGTAATATGATAAGCGATAGCAAAACCTACAAACTGAAAAAAGCAACGTGATACGCGACACCAAAACCCATAAACGTATAAAGTAAAGGAGCACTTATTTTTTAAAAACAAAAATCCTTCGCTCCGTAATTGGAAATTATTCCACAAAGGTAGGGTCGCGAGTTTGTCTCTCATTCAGTTCTTTGCCACAAGCGTCCTTCCACTCTGACAAAAGCTCGAATGAGTAATCTTTTATCTAGAATAAGTGGCCGGGCTGTATATATGATGAGTATATCGGCGCAGATTTGCAGGCCACTCTGCATCGAGTTCTGAATCTCCATGGCCGAGCTTATCTTGGTATATTTACTTGGTGAGATAGCCTTCTTGTTGGATGTCATCCGGGTTCTACTTCCCGACATCAAGCAAGAAATTAAATATATCAAAGATGGAGTCGAAGGACTGATGGAATTCCTTGGAGTTGCTGATACCATTGAAGATAAAGAAATCAAGATCTGGGTTAGGCATGTCCGAGAAGCTGCAGCCGCCATTAAACGAATCATAGATGATTTGTTCAAGGTCCTCGTACCAAGTTTAGACGAAACCCAAAGCATCACCAAATCGCAGGTTCCGGACCAAGTCTCAAGGACTTTGGAAGAAGAAGAAGCAGCAGAGATTTGTGGTGTTGAAATGGGTGGTGGTTTTGGGGAAAGTACAGTGGTGAAATGCGGCGTCGATAAAGAAATAAAGGTTATGATTTTGGACGGTGTGAAATCGCAGGCATCTTCTTCTTCTTCATCCTATAAAGATCGATGGGTGATCGATTCAGGCGCCGGTGAGCATATCACCGGTTGCAAAGATATATTATCCAATCCTGTGGCCGGCGTTAATCACACAAGATTTCATCTCGCTAATGGGTCGACAAGGGAACCGCAATTTAGAGGCAGCGTTGATCTAGCCTCAATATCCCTGCATTTACCAGAAGTTTTTTACCTTAGTGGCTCTTCTGATAATATACTGTCGGTTAGTAAAATTACCCTCACTCATTGTAGCTCTGTTACATTCTATCATAACTACTGTATCTTTCGCGATCATGATGAACGGATACTTTGGCGAGGAACAAAATCAAATGGCGGTCTGTATGTGTTAGATACAGAGTTCATGGCAGCTCCAGCCAACAATCCGTCCCGTGCCAAACAGCCTTTGCTCCCATCTACTCGGTTGCCTAATGTTTCTGGTGCTTCTCCCCCCACTTTCCAACTGAAAGAGCGGGGGAAGGGTTTAATGAAGCATTTGCCCAATGCTTCTGCTAGTGCGTATAACTCCACTTCCAACCAGAAAGTTCGCGGGAAGGGTTTAATAATGAAGGATTTGCCCAATGCTTCGGGTGCTTCTACCTCCACTTCTCAACTGAAAAATCGAGGGAAGGGCTTAATGGAGGATTTACCCAATGGTTCTGGTGCTTCAACCCGTACTTCTAACCTGAAAGTGAGGGGGAAGGGTTTAATAATGAAGCGATTGCCCAACGCTTCTGGTGTTTCAACCTCAACTTCCCCCCTGAAAGTGAGGGGGAAGGGTTTAATAATGAAGCGATTGCCCAACGCTTCTGGTGTTCCAACCTCAACTTCCCCCCTGAAAGTGAGGGGGAAGGGTTTAACAATGAATCGTTTGCCCAATGTTTCTGGTGTTTCAACCTCAACCTCCAACCAGCTGAAAGTCGGGGGGAAGGGTTTAATGAAGCGTTTGCCCAATGTTTCTGATCAGGAGAAGGGTTTAATGGAAGATTTGCCCAATGCTACTGATAGTGATTCAACCTCCACTTCCAATCTGAGCTGAGCTCAAAGATCGGGGGATGAACGTAACCCTGGCCGGCCTCATTGAAGCTAGGTATAAATTAAAAAATGAGCACAACTTAGCTTATTTCAAAACTTATATATAAATATGACTTTGATTTATTGAAAAATTAAACCTGCATGGTTTCTGGTGTTCTGATGCTATCCAAAGTATTGTACGTGCATTCTGATGCTATGTATGGTTTCTGATGTTCTGTGCTTAAATTAGTTGTTGTGTATTATGATATGATGAATAAGATCATTTATGATAATGGTTGTGGATTTTTAATGTTTTAAAATATTTTTAAAATTTTGTTATCTGTCAATACCTGCTGAATTTTATGTTTAATCAATTATATCAAAAAAAAAAAAATTATTATATTGTATTTCTTGTGTTAGTACTAAGTGATACGTACCAACAATTTGAATAAAAATGATATAGAAGTCGATATTTATAAAGTTTTAATAGAAATAAAAATATGTATGCATAATTAATTAGTTGTTCGATAACTTAGATATTATATTTACTTTATTGTATAATTGTAAATTATTCTCAACCTTGCTAATTATCTTAAATAATACTATTAAACGTAGTAACATGATGAGTAGGGCTAATCAATCGAAACCAATTCGAGTAATATATTAGAGTACATGCATGTACTCTAAACCCTTTTTTTTTTTTTTTTTTTTTTTCAGGTTTGAAGAAAATTGGTAAAGTGTTAAGTTCCACTTTTGGATTAAACTTTCAAAGTCCAAGCAAATTACCTATGAGCAGCTTGACCAATAGATCAACAGCCAGCAAGTGTATACAATTAATTGCAGTAGATAGTCCAAGTAAACTTGGGAACTATTCTGTGTTGCCTTTAGTGTAAATATTTGATCAATAAAAATAGTTAAGAATTGTAGTACAACATGAAATGTTGAATTGTCCTAATTTATGTAACACATACTGATGGGCACATAATTAAGAATTGGAGTACAACATGAAATTAGATATATCACTATAACTAAATGAAGTTAGTTCCAGTTTATACATGTACATGCTGCCATAAAGGTAAAAGTAAGCCTCAATAATGAGATTATTATAATTATTACCCAAACAAATCATGTTTTCTATGTAAGCTCTTGAAATCTAAATTATGTGCAGAAAAATGTTAGTATTCCAATGTTAACCTTTACAAACGCCAGATTTTAGGTAGTTGAGAATAAACCGAGATACAGTATCGGCGTTATTAGGTAGTTGAGAATAAACCTTTACAAACGCTAGATTTTAGTCATCGTAGTAAGGATCGATGGCTTCTTTTAGTTACGTACTAGATCTGTTCATGAAAAAAAGTATAGTTAATTAGTTTAGAAAAATCCACATAAAGCTCTGAAGAACAAACCTCGATAGCGTTCAAAAGGAACAAAAAATTAGATCTGAACCAAGAAATCTCTGAACCGCTAATATATAGTCACATGCACTGTGTTTTAACATCATAGAACTCCAAGCTGCGAATTATGCCATAACAATGAAAAAATGTCATACTGTAGACTGAAATTTGATGTCCAGACTATTGAAATTACAAGTCAATGTAAAATTTGATGTGATTCTAAGATATTTTGGTGATTTAGTCTTCATCACAAATTGGTAAGTGGTCAAGATTTGTTAAGTAGTATATGATCATAATCATTTGACCTCTACTATTTAAATGAGATATTATAGAGTTAAGATATGTAGACAAACATTGTCTGATGTTTTCTTTGTCATATTTTCTACTTTGAAAAGTCGGGTATGTTTCAATCCTTACTCTAAATGCACGGAGATAGGGATTTTTGTGTTAACTTTTAGGGGAGACTTCAAAAGTAAATTCCATAGGCAACAAATTAAAGTGGTTCAAATGGCGAAATCGATCTCTCCCCAGGCAGGAGGTCATTTTGCAATATAGTCATGAGAATCCTAATAGGACTGTTGTGAATACATTTTGGACAAAGGTCAGTTTGGCCAAGAGCCATTATTGTAAGTCTGCACTGGTAGCAGCGAATTTATTTTTATAGCAGAGATTATTTCACGACACAATATTTTTTTAATTTCACATTATCAATCTAATTTCTCTAACAATATAGATATGAATCAATGTTGATAATGGTGAATTTGATATCTCGTCTGATCAGTTTATATATATGATTAGTTTATTGTATTGCTTTATAGACTTTTTATGAAAAATTGTTTTGCATTGAACAAATTTATATAATCTATTATGTATGTAAGACAGAAGTTTTTTTTTTTTTTGAATGCTACTAGCTCTATTACATTGTAGTATCTGTTCATATACAAACACAAAAAGCTAATAACGCCTCCACTGAGGCTTGAACTCACAACCTTCCAAATGGAAGTCCAACCCGGGTACCATTAGACCATATAGTCCTGGTAGACAGACATAAGTATTTAAATCTATCTTTTTAAAATAATATATTAAACAATATAATGTTGGGACAAGTTTGGATACATGTGAGTAGTGTTAACCGGATATGAGACGGATATAGGTATCATTATATCGAATTATTTGGAATGTGTTTGAGTAGTTTTTTAGTTAATTAAATTTAGAAAGTGCTTAATGTTGGTCTTAATTGGTTGGTGGGAAGTCTAAAATGGTGATAGACTTTTCTAACAATTTAAAATTAATAACATTTTATCAGAAATAATTCCAAGTGATAATAAATTTAACTTGAAATGCATGGTGGGATAGACGTAAGTGTTATAATCAAATCTAAGTGATAACGAAGAGATTTATGACATGCAACATGTTGGAAAATCTTGAAATAACTCAAGTATGATGTGTGCAAAAATTGACTTGCATGCAGACGTGGGATATAGCTAACCCGGCCAGATAAGTAAAATCACTGTTGGAAATTATAAAATTTTCGACTACTTAAAAGTGATCTTAAATCAAGTCGAAAGTCTTGTTCCGACCACTTTTGGTATTCAGAAAATTCTTTGTTGTTATTTATGACCACTTTGTTGTTATTTATAACCACTTTTTACTTTCGACTTGATTTAACATCACTTTCAGGTGGTCGGAAATCCATAATTTTCACCTCTTTGATTGGTGACATTGTTTTCTCGCATCTATAAATATCCAGGAAAACTCTAGGGATCTTAACGGTTTCAAATCTCTAAGTTTTCTAGTCCCCGTATCATCAGGAGGTGATTAAGGTATACGGATCAGAGAGATGCATGAAGGATTATATTCTTGATTCATTCAATTTAAAGATTACATCTTCAATAATGGAACCAAGTAAGTTCTATCTTTTCTATTTAATTAAAAATCCATGATCATGAACATTGTTTAGTTGATTGATTTGATCTACATGCGATCATTGTTAATTGTGCTTCCGCATTCAAGTTATAGCGCATAAAGAATTATTTAACATTTGGTATCAGAATCTGCTTGTAAATTGATTAATCACTAAAATATAATTAGGGTTCATGATATTTGGAGATTTTTTAATTATAAGGTTTTATTCATCATTATGAATTATCAATGTTGATGATGGGAGTCCGTACTGTGTTGAAATTAATTGATTTCATATATGCCCACAGCACGGATTAAGTTGGATGTTAAACTACAATTAATTTGGTTTACTGTATGCATAAATTGGTTTGCATATTTGTTGGAATCATTCTTCTTCCAAAAGGAAGAACCCCATCCTCGGCCCGACAGAGTAGTATTTCAGGAACATGAATCATGGAGACTAGACCGGTGCTCACTGCGCACAAGAAGCCTCCCTCACTGTCGCTGGTGAGAGTCGATCCTTAATTATTCTTCCAAAATTTCACCTCTATAACCAGTTGAACTACTTATACGGGCTTATTGGAATCATTCTTGTTCGTACTGCATACTGTTCATCATGCATATATACGCTGTTGGTTTGTATGTAAATGTACAATGAATATACGTGTATATATATATATATATATATATATATATATATAGTGAAAGGTTCCTGTGCGGTTGAATGCTTCCCGTGCGGTTGTGCGGTTATTAATGTGCGTAACATTTGTACTCAATGTGTGTGAGTATTGTGTTTAATGTGTCTGGGATTTATACTTAATTTGTGTGAATGTATAATGTTAATGTGCGTGAGTACATTCAGTTGGAGTATACAGATGCTAAAGAGTCTCTCCTTCAAGCTTCCCGAAAGGCTCCAGTTGCTGCGCTTGGGGTCCGAGTCCAATGCAATAAGTGGGCTGTTATTGTTCGCTTATTACTTGGAGAGATACCTGAAAGGACTCTGTTTATGCAGAAAGGAATGGAGAAAGCATTAAGGCCGTACTTTGAGTTAACAAATGTTGTTCGTATCGGGGACTTGGAGTTATTTAAAATTGTTGCTGAGAAGTTCTCAAGCACTTTCAGCAAGGATGGAACTAAGCTACTCAATGAAAGCTTTAAAGATTGTGAAAAAGAAAGAGATTGTGAAAATTTTCTGTTCTGCCCCATTCTGTAATTCTGAATTACTCACGCATATTAAGCATAAATTTCACGCATATTAAGCACTATACTCAGGCATTAAGTACAAAACTCACGCATATTAACATGACGCACATTAAGTACAAATCTCAGGCATATTAAGCATAACACTCACCCACATTAAGTATAAACCTCACGCACATTAATCCACCGCACAACTGCACGGGAAGCAACAAATGCACCTGATCTATTCCCATATATATATATATATATATATATATATATATATATATTCTTGTGACAAACAACCATATTATTTGTTATGGGATGAGTAAAGTATATATGGTTGTATATGTACGTACTATACCTTCTTTGAATTAATATGGCTCTCCATATTGCTTGTTATTACATGATTTGTATAATATATGATTTGTCACTATTAATCATGTATTATATGTTATAAGGGAATGACATATAAATTAAGGTCTATTCACATAAATTAATTTGAGCCTATTTGGTTTATTTATGACATAAGGAGTTGTTTTAAATTATAGGCTCATTTAATTTGAGTTTAAAATTTAAGGGATTATATATAAATTTGGGCCCTTTCGGGTAGTTTAAAGCATTTGGATTAGCTTTAAATTCTGTGCATATATATATATATATATATATATATATATATATATATATATGAAAGATCAATTATGACTGGAGATTATATCCACTATCCACACCAAGACGAATTAAATAATCAATATTAATTTTTGTCAATTTCAAAACTAATCATTTAAACTAGCAAATGTACTATCTTAAAAATGTAGGTTCGTTTCAAAAAAAATGTAAATAAATAACTAAAACACACAATAAATCACTAATGATTAATGTGTGATTGATTAATGTGCGTGAGTTTTGTACTTAATGTGCCTGCGATTTGTACTTAATGTGCGTGAGTGTATAATGTTAATGTACATGAGTTTTGTACTTAAGGTGTGTGAGTCTTGTGCCTATGGTGCGTGAGTTTTGTGCTTAAATTGCGTGTCTACTTAATGTGAGTTGTTGTATGAGTTGTTGTTAAAACTTTAAAGTGCATGAGTTTTGTGCTTAATGTGCGTGGGTTTTGTGCTTAAGGTGTGTGAGTTTTGTGATTAAAGTGCGAAAGTGTGTACTTAATGGTCCCTAAATGTTGGGGAGGTTTTGATGAAAGGCCCCGTGAAATTCCATCCCAGTGAAACCAGTGGCTCTAAACCTACTATACAATATGATTAAGCAAAACCAGCTGCCCTTTCTATGTTCCCTACTTCCCATGTATCATTAGGCCGAGCAAACTCTTCCTGGCTAGATAGCCTACCCGATAACACTTTAGCTGGTCAATTAATCTAAAGTAAATTTAATAGTCCACTTGTTGATAGCTGTAATGTGCGATTGGATTTTATCAGAAGGGAGATGGGGATGAAGAATTTGGATTGAAAACTTAATAATAGGAAAACTGTTTTCTATGATACACATGGAGTGTGGTTGGTGCACACATATTTACTTTCAATGATTTTGGCACTTTTAATTATTACGGAGTACTATATAGTGTTTTGAATGTAACTCAATAATAAATTACACTTATTTTAATTTAATATAATTGTCGAGCTTAAATTCAAAATTTACCACCATGTATTTAATCAAATATATCAAAAAAGTAATAAAAAAACAAAAACAAAAACAAAAAAAAAAAAAAACAAATCGAATACATAATCTTGAAGGTGAAGTTTCCAAAAAAAATCTTGAAGGTGAAAGGGAAGGGAATATAATAAAATAAGCATAATGAGAAAAGAACCTTTGAAAAAAGATTTCTTGAACCCTAAAGTTTCTAATGACCACAAAATCAGCTTGACCATATAATATGAGATTCTAGTGTGAACATAGAGTCAGCTTGTATTAAATATAATATCCCACTTGCATCTGCCACACACACACACACACACACACACACACACACACACACACACATATATATATATATATATATATATATATATATATATATATATATATATATATATATATAAATGTTTGGAGAGTTTTTTTGGTACTTAAAGTGTGAATGAAATAACGTGAATCTCTTCCCGTTTAAGTAGAAGTCTCGAGTTTAAGCTCTAGAAATGTGACAAAAGAGATAGTTACCATGGTTGTTCCCCACGTACCCTCTTCCTTTTCGTTGCATGGTGACAGAAATAGTTATGATGATTGCCTCTTTTTTAATTTTTTAAATTATTTTGTCGAGCCAAATAAAGCACCATCTAAATTTTTACCTAAGCGACTATGTATATAATTTTTATTTGAAACCTAATGGTAATCAAGAGGGGGTTAGGGAGAACAACCTCCACCCGCACTCAATCACCATTTTAGGGCATGTTCAAAGTGTGGGTGTATTTTTTTTTTCTTTCTATATAATCTATATATAATATCTATATGTATCCTCCTATTTTATTATTTTTTGTGAGACTGATTCACACAAGAGTCAAATAAAAGAGCTAAATCACGAAAATCTTGTGCGATTAGGGGCGGATTCAGAAATTTTCTTTACTGGGCGAAAGATTAAAACTAATAAGATATTAAAAAAAAAAAAAAAACGAAATACTTAAAGACCAAACCATAAATATTGTTAACTATGGATAAAAATAAAAATACATTAAAATGCGATAAAAATTTTCAAAATAAAATATAAAACATAATTAATTAGATATAATAGTTCAAATAAAAATCACATTATAAATCACTTACTCACTATTAATATTTAAAATGAAAAAAACTCCAATATTATAAATAATAAAGCTGCCACATTGTAGATCCGTTCGATGAGTAAAAGATATATATATATATATATATATATATATATATATATATATATATGTGTGTGTGTGTGTGTGTGTGTGTGTGTGTGTGTGTGTGTGTGTGTGTGTGTGTGTGTGTGTGTGTGTGTGTGTTTCATTCACTCAATCATCTATTTTGGGCGCATCAATAAATTTTTATTCTCTCTAAAGGAGTCGATATTACATTCTTTTTATATACAAATTTCAAACATCTATTGATGAAAGAGCTAAGTACAACGGAAGGTTAGTGCGTCATTCGTGACGGATCGTCTCGTATTTGACGATAAAAATTTATTTATTTATTGTCTTGATTAAAATGACTGATAAATTTACAAGAAAAATAATATATTTTTTTTGTTGGTTTTGATTGTAATTCCTAATGTTCACCTCTAAACATAATATTATTTTTTTTATATTCATTAATTAGTTTTGAATTAGCTGATTTTAACACATATTAAAAAAGTTATTGTGGTTTTACAATCAATTAGTTCATTTGGAGAAATAATATTTATTTTATAATACCTTACAAACGATTTTGTTTTTTTTTTTTTTTAAAGAAGAAATTATTTTAATGTGCATGTATATTGCATATGTTAGGTAAGACTAAATCAGTTGAGTTTTGATCAAACTTGTTTCGGGATGGGATGACTCTTTTAAGGGTGTTAAAATAATTTTGTTTCATTTTTGTTTTGTTTTGTTTTGTTTTTGTGTTTTTTTTTAAAAAAATTTTTGTTTTTTGTTTTTTGTTTTTTGATTTTGCTTTTTGGAAAACATTCAAATTAACCTAGTAGTTTATAGTAGTTGGTAGCAGACTGATAATGTAATTGTAATGTTAGAAACTTAAAATCTTGTAAATAATGTGTTATGTTAAAGAATTTTATTCTTGGGTGAAAGATCGCACTCAAAGATGCATGATTGAATATTGACAGTCGTATAAAAATTTCATTATATTGTATCCTCTTATGGGGGTGACTTCTTGTATGTATCATGCACTAGTCCTTCCACCCAAGAGATAACTTGTTGAGTCACTATAATTTAACTCCACAATACCTGTAAGGTGTGAGGGTCGTAAGGAAAAAAAAAATTGATTTTTGAACCCAAGAATCAAATTCTACATGTAGGATCAGAGTGGTATGCCTAATAAATAAATAAATAAATAAATGACCAAGTGGATTTGATTTCTTTTGTGGTACGGTACAAATGAAATGATTAAGAATCAAATTTATGATATTCTAATAATCTAAAGCTTTTGTTCGGTGTCACTACTATAGGGTCTTGGACAAGTTCAATATGCTTATGATTGAATTTAATTATATTATATAATTAATGAGGCTAAGGAAAACTTTGAGGACACAAAGAAACCACGTGAACAAAGTATTGATAATTAATTAGGAGATTCTCACTAATCTCTAGGTTATTTTTCGTGGATATAGATTATATTTATTCACGAACGAAGTGTGATCATGAACATGTTTATGAACGTGAATGAAAATGTTTGTAAATATTAAAAAACATGTTCGTGAATGTGTTTCGTTAATGTTAATGAATACGTTCGTGAACATTAACAATACTAATAAACGAACACGAATATGATTTTCAAAAATCTTAACAAACGAACACAAACACGAACATAAACGACCTCTTTTCATTTATGTTCGGTTCGTAACCGCCCCTATTGCATCACGTCTTGATATCATCTTTACTCCTAGCTAGTGGAAGCATTCATTTTATTATAAGCCAATGTCTTTTGTAACATGCATGCATGGCTCTTCTTTTGAGGTTTAACATTTTCATTGAAGAGAGTTCTTGGGCCAGTATGAATGTATGTTGACCATACTGAATCTTTAATGGTGTGGTGGGGAATAGAACTCCCCATTTCCATTTTAGTTTGTGCTGTCAATCGACATTGGTTATCAATATATACCATCAAAGACCAAATATATAGGGCCGTTTACTTCATTTCTCTGTTTTTCCATCTCTCCAATTTTTCTTCTTCATTCTTCCAATTTTTCATTTCTCCAATTTTCTAATTTTCATTCTCTATCCCTCTAGTTTTTTATTTCTCTAATTTTTTAATTTCATTAAATTAAATACAATCATTACATATAAGCATTTGTACATTTTTACAACAGAGATAATAATGACAATAATAATGATGGCGATGATAATGTTAATAATAATGATAATAACAACAACAATAATAATAATAACAACAACAACAATAACAACAACAACAACAACAACAACAATAATAATAATAATAATAATAATAATAATAATAATAATAATCTTAACTATAATAAAGATATATGGTCTGAGACGTAATTAATGTTACAATTATTATTTTGGTGAGTAATTATTATTACAATTATTATCTCTATCCTTATTATTATTGTAAAATAGCCACAACATCCTTTACTATAAAAAAGGCACAACGTACATTTGAAAAATAAAATAGTTATTTTTTTCACCCTCATAACAATGGATTACATTTATTTTAAATTTACTCATACAAAATTTAAAATTTATTTTTTAAATATAATTATCTTAGTTATTATTCAAATTGTGAAAATTATAATATAGATGAAATACAATTAAGAATAAATCAATGTAATTATGTAAATTCTCTCTATAAGTTTATTTGAATACACATAATTAGCGATTATATTAACCATACAAAAAATATTAATTGACCGATGAAAACTCAAAAATATTATTATATTAAACAATTTAAATTTTTTTTATTTTTTTATTTTTTATTTTTTTATTTTTTATTTATATTTATAATAACATCATTTTTTCCGTGCATCGCGCGAGTGAATTACTAGTAATAATAATAATAAAAGCAATAAAAATTGAAGAGAAAGAGCCAAACCATCGAGGAAGAATAATAATAATAATAATAATAATAATAATAGAAGTAATAAAAAACTGAAGAGGAAGTGCCAACGAGGAATAATAATAATAATAATAATAATAATAATAATAATAATAATAATAACAACAACAACAGAAGTGGAGGAATTAAAACGGAACGGAAGAGGAAGAATAAAAAGAAGAAGAGGAAAAGAAATTGAAGAGGAATAAAAAAAAAATAAAAGAAGAGGAAAAGTAATAAAAATAAACAAAGAAGAATGCGCCCAAGCCAAGATTCGAACACTAGACTTCGAGCTCAATATATACTATTTACGCGCGTTTTTTCCAATCCTCCAAATGGAGAACTCGAGATTTCTTTTCTCCAAACTCATATAGAATAGGAAGAATGGAGATAGAAAAGGCATTTGGAAGAAGAAATTTAGTAAACAATTTCTCCAATTTTTATTTTTTTTATTTTCAATTTCTCTATTTTTCTGAAAAATCCTCCATTTTTCCAAGTTAGTAAACGACCCCATAATATTTGAGTCGTTATTATTTAAATTATATAATTGCCAAGTTACAATGTAAAAAAACTTCATATTACAAAGCTATAAGTTCAATTCTTTTATTTTTTTTAAATACTATTAACTCTGTTAGACGGTTACAATGAAAGAGTTATTGTCTCCACTCAATCGTCATGCTGGGACACGGTAACAGTGCCGTTAGTGGCACCGTTCTCTTCCATTTTTTTAAAAAAAATTTCAGACCAATTTGTTATAGGAGTATATGTTCATAATTTTATCATTACATGTTCATAATTGTAAGTTCATAATGTCATAGCTCTGTGTTCATAATTACATAACTATACATTCATAATTGCATAATTGTACAATCATAATTCAATAACTGTAAATTCAAAATTTTCGAAACACTATGTTCACAATTTTAGAGCTCTATGTTCATAATTTTATCACTATAAATTCATAATTGTAAGTTCTTAATATCAGAGTTATGTGTTCATAATTCCATAACTTACATTCATAATTCTATAACTGACATTCATAATTGCATATCTGTACATTCATAATTCCATAACTGTACATTCATAATGCCACAAACGAATAACGTCGAGACAAAATTAATTTTTTTTTTTAACTGAAAGGCCGCATTTTCTCTTAAAACGGCATCGTTTTGGACTCGTGTCCATAATGCATTGTGAACACGAGTCCACAACATAATTTGCGATCTCCACTTGGTTCAAACCTGTGACCTCCAATTTGGAGGACTACAGTCATACCGCTCGACCGCTGGAGTCGGAACCTGTGCGGTACAAAATCCAAACAATAAAAATGTAAAGTTGAAGGAATAGCAAACACTGAGAGTCAGAAATAAAGTCACCTTTAAATTGCACTCTTGAAAAGAGGGCATCAAAATTTTACAGACAACATGCAGAAACATTAAAACCGAAAAATAAAAAATAAAAAAATCTGCCACCACCTGACTAGTGCATATTTCTACTCAGAACAACTTGTAAAGTTACAAGCACAATCTGATGCAACTTATTATTGGGGATGTATCTAACACAATCGCAGGCAGGGGTGCATGATGGATTGGATCCCAAACATCATGTGTCGCAATACAAAGCAATTTTGTAGCTACTGCTCGAGATTTCTTAACTCACGTTTCAGGATGTGGCCTTGGATTTCGACTTCTGCTTCTTTGCATTGAGCGATGCCAATCCACTGCCTAATCCAACGGGAGCCTCATCTGGCTGCTGCTCGGGTTTGGGCTTGTCACCTTGAGCATCTGAGTCCCCGCTCGCTTCTTTATTTGCTTCATCACTTTCAGCTTTGTTTACAGCATCGGGTGTTATCCCCGAGTTTATTACGTTTAGTATTTGAGATAGCGGGGGCAGACCCTGCACGGGACCAGCATTAGGCCGTAGTAGAAGACCCCTTGCAGCAGCTTTCTTCCGTACTTCTGCAGCTGCTCGGGCAGCTCTTTCGTCAACTCCCCTTCCTCGGGGCAAGGCGTCACCCACCATGGCAGCGTTTAGAGATTGATTCACACCACCAAACCCAGCAGAACCAGTGGCGGCTTGAAACGCATGCAATAGACTAGGATTGGCCTGTATATCAATTCAAAAGTTTCGGGCTAAAAATTTGCAAGGAACAAAATGAAAAATCGCCCTAGAGAGGACTAAACAGCATAGGGAAAATTCACGTGTGAAACATTTCAATGAAAAATACCTTCAAAATGTCGTAAGCCTTGTGAGCTGAAGCTGTGTTCAAAGCTTGACCCCGCTGCTTTTGAGCATTCATCTGGTGAAAAAGGCATAAACATATAAAGACAACAGACCGTAAATTCTAATTGAAGAGGAAGGGCCAAGGTCACTCAACTGGACTATAATGCACATGGGCCAATCCACACTAAAAGATTGAATCCAACCAATTAGAAGACAACAGGACCGTAAATTCTAATTGAAGAGGGCCAAGGTCACTCAACTGGACTATAATGCACATGGGCCAATCCACACTAAAAGATTGAATCCAACCAATTAGCTAGTCTAACCTAACCCATGGCCTTATAAACCCATATGTTCTCTCTTATTTTATCAATGTGGGACTCTTAACAAAGGATATTTGATAAGTGAACGGAAGCTATATACCTGCAACTCGCGCATCTTAAATGTGTTCATCCAATTCTGAGAGTCCTTTGTCCTCGAATCCTCCTCTCCAAGTTGTTTTGCTAAAATATCATACGTCTTCTTTTCATGCTGTTCACGAAACGGATTTTTTGTTTTCCGAAACTCATTATAATCCTAAAGTATTTCTGAAACACGGATAAAAATCACAAACTCAAAAATGTACCTGGTGGGACAACTTATAAGCACCCATGCAATTAAAGGCAATTGCCAGGGCATGATAGCAGACCGCAGTTTGAATATGATCTTCTCCTAGGAGTCTCTCATTCTTTTTCAAGGCTTCTTGCAGGTACCGAAGAGCGGTATCCATCTTCCCAATATCTTGGTACATCATCGCAACGTTTATAAAAGTTGCAGCAACATCAGGATGATCGGGACCGGAAGACAACCCAAGCAGAAGTAACGCCCTTGACATGTGGCGCAATGCAAGTTCTGTTTGGTTGAGCCCGTGGTAGAAAAGAGCCATATTTCCATAGCTGCAGTCACAAATAGTAACAAAATGATCAGCCAAGACAAGTATTAACGCTATTATACTCGGATCCCAAGCCGATCTAATCATAGCCTCTACAACACAACATATCGAGTACAATCAAGCACAGCTATAACATAATCTTAATAGGCAGATATGCAGAATGTTGTGGCCTTCAACGCATCTTAGGGTCCGTTTGGAAACCTGGAAAATGACTTCTGAAAAATGTTTTCCGAGCTTTCAGTGTTTGGATGTAACAGGAAAATCCAGTCGACGGAAACTTGACTGGAGAATATAAAGCCATTTTGTCGGAAAATGACGTCCGCCAAAATGTTTAATTATACAATTCTACTCATTTTCCAAAAAATAAACCAAACACACCAAGTTTTCCAAAATGCAACCAAACACGGGAAAAGAAAATGTTTTCTGGAACCAAACATTTTCCAGAAGTCATTTTCCTGCTTTCCAAGTAGACCCTTAATGCATAATGCATTGTATTCAATAGGTAACACGAATAAAAAACAGCAAGAAAATATGAAGTTCAGAGGCAAAGGGCTATTGCCTGTGAGCGGTGTCGGGGTGGTCCAGTCCAAGGCAGCGTTCATTAATGATGAGTTCCTTATGCTGTTGCACTATTGCTCCTGCCATATCACCGGCGTGATACAGAACCATAGCAAGATACCTGATATGCAAGAATGATGGGGTTGGGGTGTGGGGTGTGGGGAGTGGGGGACACACAAAAATGCATAAGTAAATTGAAAATTAAAAGAAAAACCAGAAAAAAAAAAAAACATGTAGATATATTCATTTTAAGAATCAAGAATAACAATGCTCTCCCCTTAAGGAAATTAGGTCCTTCCCAGGCATATATGGGTAATTCGTTTCAAAGTCAAAACAAAAATCTTTAGAACAAAATGAGGTTTAAAAAAAAAAAAAAAAAAAAAAAAAAAAAAAAAAAAAAAAAAAAAAACTGTGATGCTAGAAAAATGAGTTGGTTAAGCAAATAGCAATTACCGACAACAGTTGGCAACTTCCCTATGCATTGGACCAGTAACCTGCATGTTGTAAAAAAACAAGGATAATTGGTGCTAATTGATAAAGAACTTAATCACAATGAAAATGTAAGATACAGAATACTCAATCAGTTAACAACTTTACCTGCTGAAGTATTGTGAATGCTTCAAAAAATAACGCATAGGCTTCATTAAGCAACCCCTGAAAATAAATAACAAAGATCTTAAGAATATAATACATTAATCTCCACTAAATTATTTTTCCTACAACTCTCATGTATTTCATTTCCTTTTGAAACATGAAAATCACACTACATAATGTTGCTTAGAACCGTTTATACCTCAGCTAATTGAGCTTTTCCTGTTTCCACCAGATCCTTGGCTTCTGAACTGATGGGGATAGAATGCTTCACCACCGGTTGAAGATTCAAAACATCAGTTGCTTGAAAAGGTGTGACAGCATCAAGATCATATTTTCGAGCTGCAATGGTTGCTCCAACCTGTCAAAGAATACGCAGTCAATAGAAGCATAAGCGATACAAAATATTAACCACGGTTGTCTTATCCATTGATAGAAGTGCAACGTTAAATAGCAATAAGAAACACAATTCAGATGAACAGTTAATGAGATAATCATGAGTTACCTTGAGGCAAAGATTGCGTAAAACTTGAATTTTCTTTACCCGAATCCTTGCATCATCAGGCAAATCAAACTGAAAGAAAGCAATTAGAATCCTATTACAAATTAAAGTTATAGACAACAGCCCAGCAGCTTAGGGTAGTTAGGCTTTCCCCCAAAGTGTAAGAGTCAAACTTTGCGAGCATGACCCAAGCTGAATCTGGATTAGTCTCAAAGTGGTGGGGATACAAGATGGTATACACAAAGTAATAGAGGAAAATTTCGAATTACTTGATACCTGGTATTTGAGTTTTGAAAATTCTTTGATGTCGGACCACAAACTATCAGATGTGACATTCATATATGAAGATTGCTTCTTTCTTGCAGATGCCGCACTTTTCTTCTTTGCCAGTCCTTTGGAAAATTTTCCTGAAGAATGTTCCTGCAGAATTTGTTTAGTCTTTTAGTACAGCTTATGATAACATGTTTAGATAAAACTCTTGAAATTTCCAGCATTTCCATGCTTGTACACACCAGAAAAGGCATGTGATTAAAATTTAATAGAATGTATACCTCTCTATAAGGCAAACAGCCCAATATAATATTGTAATTACCAAATCACCTGAGCTCAGAACAAAAGAAAGCATAAAGGAGCCAAGAATAACATTTTTACCTTCTTTTGATTTTTAGAATGCACAGAATTTGTTCCAACTTTGCTAGACACAGATTGGATGTTTCCAAAGAAGCAGTTCAAAAAATGTGAGATGGCACTTCCAAGGTCATGGTCTTCTGAATCTCTTATGATGTCCTGCAAGTTCAACAGATCTGTTAATAAGTGATAATGAATCCAAAAACAATGAAACAAATAATAACGAAGGGATAGTACAAAGAACACAGTTCTCTCTGAAGTTCAATATGAAAATAAGAGATTCAAACTAGTAAATCACCTTGAAAATGTGTTTTGCTGACCTAACAATAACTTCATTAGAGCAAAGGTCCCATAAATGAGGCAAATGCCTAGTTCCCTCAGCAACCTGGAGGAGAATAAACCATATTGAATAAATTTGGGAGGAAGAGAGGTAATTATTCTTTAGTGGTAGCAATAATAACAATACTAATAATAAGAAATTAATAACATCAGGGGATTCTTACTTTTCTAAGATAATTAAAAGAAAAAACATTCATAAAAAGCTTCTTACTTTTCCAAGATAACGTAAATTAATCCCATGGGCATGAAGTGCTTCAGTTAATGTCTGCCCATCCATGGGTGAGACTTCAAGTGTGCAGAGGTCATTTATAAATTTTGGAAGCACAACATCTTTAAGATACAAACCCACTTTCTTCACATGTTCTTCATCAGCAGCTATGTCCTGGTCAAGTTAGTGAATTGCACAATGAATTCCGAATCACACAATTATGTGACTGAAGGAGATAAAAGTATGCAAAAGCCATGCCTCTTTATTCCCAGCCAACTTGAACTCAGTGAAGACATTAGGATTAAAAAGTATCTCCTCACGGATATCATCTTTGCTCTCTGACTGAGAACAGCATTCTTTGGCATCATTATTTTCATTTATTTTTTCCTGTACAGAACAAGAATAGTTCAAATAACTGGGCACAAGAGGCAGCACCTGGTTAAGCTAAAACAGATACCAAATGCAGAAAACTTCAGCTTTCAAATTTTTGTCTCAACTTTGCAATCAAAGACAATATTATTATCTGATAACTATGACAAGTGCACAAAGTACAGGCAGACCCCAAGATCCAATCCCATACAGAGATTACCACAAATTTAGGCATATACACAAACAGCTCGAAACAAATTAAAGAATGATGTTGCATATAAATTTTTTAAAATTATTATCATAATAACAGTAAAAAATTACAGTAAAGTGTAATATCCACAGCAGCAGAAGTCCAAAATCCAGATAAATACTTTAGAAGGAAAAAAATAAATTACCTGTGTGTCAACCTGGCTCATGGCATTATCCTCAGTTTTGGGCAGTTCATCAGTATTACTTGCATTTGAAGAATCACCAGTCTCTTGAACCTCTCCCTCAGCCTTGCACTTTGATTTTGACCTATCTGCTGCTTCAACCTGTTTAAGTAAAAAATAACAAATAAATAAAGACATCAAGAAATAAATAAGAGGATAAGATTGGAAATTTTCAAAATATTTAAGGAACAAGTGCTGACAATTGAAAGAATACTAACTTGGCAAAATGCAGTTATCAATTCAGGTCTCAAAATACAAAATCTGGAACCTGGACCGCTATAATTGGCATCACGAGGCGTGACTCTCATCAGGTCCAATATATAATGCCTGGTTGCCAGTGTAAGAAAAATTAATGTCTAAACTCATAAAGTTATTGTTGCCTAAACAAACTGTATCAGCCCAATCATGTGAATTCAAGCTTGAAAATTTTAGAAGTCAAATCCAAATACAGTTTCATCTTGAAGATACTTTTAGAAGTCAGAAAAATATTTCACCTTGAATAATAAAATAAACTTCCATAATAAGAAAGATCAGACCTTTTCCCTTCTATCAGAACAAGGCAGCTTAAACCAGTTACCTGTCATCACTGCCAACAATACCCTTGCACTCCACCGGTGCAGCCAACTCAAAAATATTCCCAGATCCATCATAGACAGCATGTAACTTCAAGTGCAGACGCTTTGCAGCTTCAACTACCTGTTGATAGTCAAAAGGATTAAAAATATTAATTGAACCAACAAACAGGTAGTCTGTATAGTAAAAAGGAATATCTCAAAATTTAAGATATTATTGAAATAAAGCTGAGAAAAAATAATTTTTGACTCGACATTATAGATCCAAAAGCAGACAGAAGAAGCTGGAAGCATTGGAATCAGGAAATTCATTCTGTAAAACAATCTTGCTTATCAAATTTCAAAACCAAACAAACATAATATAAGAAGTGCAAAACCTCATTTCAGTATTCTTCTTCTTAAATAGGAAGATAGAAAGCATAATAACAGTGAAATCCGCTGGACATACACAGTCTCTGCAAGGATCGCATGAAATTACTGGAACAAAAACTGATTGCTTTATGGGGTTCTTTCATACATCATAATAAAAGAAACAATTTTCACCATGGATGGGCATTGCTTCTTAGCAGATAGAAATCCCACAACCAAAAAGGAACACAAATTACATCAAAAGAAACCTACCTTGGAATGAAAGTCTTTATTCCAGCATATTTTCTTCCCATTATCAACAGAACCATACAAAAGGGAGTCTGATTTATCACCTTGAAGGATGCCAGGTAAAACACTCTGTAAGCAAGTAACAGAATAATGATGATTATAAGGACTAAAAGTACCAACTGACATACAATGGAAGAAGAAATACATTACACACAATCTAAAATTTAAACAAGTGTATAGTGTTGGGCATGTAGATTTTGAGCTCCTAATACAAATACACTTAATGAGGCATTGGGAATAGGAAATACAAAGATTTAATGTGTACAGATATGATGCAGAACAGATCCTCACTAACAGCTGAAAATTTTGCACATGAGGAGGCTGCAATGCAACATTTCATTAGACATTTGTTGTTTTTATCCTTTTGGGTTAGCAGTGGGAGAGGTTCATGTTTGGGCAAACTAGTCTTGCTAATTGACCTATGCAAACCCCAAGTCGAAATACGTGTGTATTAATAAGGCACTAATTAATCACTATATTGCACTAAATGTGAAGGGAACACCACAAGTTTGTTGGGCACCTGTGCTACAACTCTGTGACCTCTGTAATCAATTATGGCCATTGCAAGATTGTATAACCCAGGGACATCAGCTTCCTGATATGCCTTTGTGCCTTTCAGGTCATTGTTTGCACTTGCATATGTGGCTTGTTCACTTTCAGCCAACTGATTCTCAGCAGGTCCTCCAAGGGCTGAATCCAACGTGCCATTCACATGTTCTGAGCTAGAAGCAGTGGGTTTCTCCACATTTGAAACCTCAGAAGCACCGTGTGGCAAATTGTTCGGTACCTTCTCAGATGACAGCTGAAGTGGGCCCGTGCTCTCAACTTCTGAATGAGAATCAGGGGTCTTCCTCCTGGACAATTGTTCAAGGTCCGCATCAACAGCAAAGCTGAAGAATATGTTGTTGTGGACATACCTAGAAAACATGAAAACAAATATGAGGAACACTGTATGCAACTTTGCAAAGGTGAGGCATTTATAATACCAAATCACAGCTTGTCAATAATTTGACTTAAAAATAAAATTAAATAATACAGCATGTCATCTTTATTCCTCATGTTGGGCATACGGATATTGGGTGGCCAAGAGTGCATAGCTAGAGGTTTAGAGGGCACATACAGATATTGAAAATTGATGAGCAGTATAAAAGTGGAACCAAAAATTCACACAAAGGAAAATCAAAGAGCTAGCTATTCACTTCAGAGAAAAATTTAATGGAATGGTTTGCAGTAGCACCGGAACTGTAATAATGATATCATGACAAAAATAATTAAAACAAGAGGCAATGCACACTGTAATGTAGAATATAGCAATTGCTTGGAGTTCTATTGAAGTGACTGACATATGAAAGCACTCTGGATCAGTTGGGTTGATTGGTGGTATACATCTGCTGATGACTCCAATAGCACCACTAGTTGCAGCATCTACAAAGTCAGAAGTGACTTTGTAAAGGGCCCTATCTCGCAAGATCCTGGAAATAATTGTTACGAGTGATATAAGAAAGTGAAAACTGCATGAACACCGTTATTCACAAATAGAGAGCATCAAATTCACATAGAGAAAAACTAGGATCTATACTGGCAGCATAAGAGGTACCAATGTACCTTTCCTGTGGTGACCCATGCGGAAATTCCCGACAGGATTGCAATTCTTCATTCCAATCTCTTTGCATCCCAATCAGCTCACTTCCAAAAGAAAGTGTTAAAGCATTCTCTGCCCTAGCTGAATCACGTTTGTGATCTGATGCCAGAAATACAAGTTAATACTTAATACCAAACTGATAAATATAGTGCACTTCTTCCATATGCAACCCAAAAAAGAAAGAAAGAAAAAAATCAATAGTAGACAATGAATCAGAGTGTTTGGAGAAGCAAGTGCTACATGCATTGATTATGGACAACAAATAGAGAACTTATTAGATTTTCTGGGAGGATACAAAAAGCACCTAAAATCTTAATCCGATGAAGTCTATGGACCAAAATCTTTTAAAATCAGAAAGAAGCAAGGAGTTCAATCCAACATCCGTATTATTAGTGCCTGGTAAAGTCTAGCAAAGCATTCGGTGTCCCAATGGCCAACTGGCCATGAGCATCCCATTTCAAATATGAGCATGAAAAAGAAAACTTATAAAAGAATTGTTCTGCTAGCATGATAATAACTAATGAAAAGCAGTTACCAGGAATGGGGTAGGAGCCAAGCCATGAATTTGGGGACAGTAGAGATTGAACATTTTCAAAAGGATGTGCAGAGGCCTTCTGCTCCAATATTTCTCGAAAGGCTTTAATAAAGAAAAGAGAGTGATTTATAATTACATAAAGCAATCCATAGATTCAGAAGCTCAAATAAACAATAACTGCTTCTAACCATGTATTTGATACCTTTCTTAAACTTTGTGCTAATCTTTTGCAGAAGTCCAATTAGAGTTGTTGCTTCGGAGCCAGTTTTACTTGGTCTTGGATCAAGAACATTTGCAGTGCTTGAATTAACATAGAAGTTTTTAGTTGTTCCTGTAATAGAATATTTGTTTCCCTCAAGGCTTACTACATCCAAATAAATCAAATCTCCAGCAAGCCTGAATGCAATAAAAACAGCACTCACAATGTTATTGATAACATTCAACAAGCAAAATATTGGATATGATTACACATATTACTTGAAAATAATAATAATAATAATACCTTCTGTAGCTGGGAGGAGGATTAAATGAGGAGAACACAATACTCTCCACACATTTCACCTCCTTAAAAATTGTTGATAACAAATTGGAGAGCGAACTGGAAATATTGTCCACAAAACCCATATTATCGAGTTCTGGTATATCAGCTTTGATTGGCTCTACACAATAAACATCCAAAAAAAATATTATTACCAGAATCATACAGTAGATTTTAAATATGATGAATAAAGAAACCACTAACAAGGAAAGGAGAATGAAGGTAAGCTTGACTTGAATAACAAACCTCCAGATTTGGCAGCTGTTGGTTGCCCTGATTCATGTTGTAGTGCAAGTGATGTTGAGAGTGAGGAATGCAAACTGGAAAGAGATAACAATTCTCGAGTACGGTGAACATGAGCCCTAATAGATCGATCATCATATAATGCTGCAAGCAAACAAGCAATAACCACAATGTTATTTAGCCTGCAAATTCTAGCACTAATGCAGGCTAAGCATAAGACAGACATACCAGGAATCATCTCTAGGGAGCAGTTTCCAGAGGTGATATCAGCTACCTCAGAAATTTCATTATAATCCTCTAGATGATAATTTGATCCATCCTTTGTGTGCAATAACAGGTCATAACAAGTAAAGAAACATGTCTCTGGAGCATCAAGAAGAAACTGCTTCACATCCATAACAGAATCCCCAGGACTCAGCTGCAATCACAAGCCCATCAAAACATTGACAAACACTGATGTTAAATCACTTGAAAAAAAAAAAGAAAAAGAAAAAGAAAAACAATTTCTAGCTTTCGCTGTAAAATGAACCCAGTTTTCTTCCTTTTTGGGTCATGAGAAAACCAGCATAGAAAATAAAGGTAATAGGACATATTTAGTGACTTTTAATATACACCATGTAAATAGGATTTACAAATAATTTCAAAGGGCTCAAAAGAAAGACATCAAAATTTTCAAGCTGCAAGGTAAAATAGGCAATAAACAAGCTCATGACAGATTACAAATTAATGATAATATTGTCTTACTTGAAGCTCTAGCTTCTCACCCCCTTGAGTTTTAACAGTAACTGGATATAGATGCATATCACCTGATATAGAAGAGCTATTGTCAGATATATTCATATAAATTATATTGTTTCCATGAATAATACAAAGAAAGTCAAGGTTAACATAATATGTCTGTGAATTAAATAACGGGGACAATAATAAGGGAAAGTGAACCATTTCCCATTAAGGTTGGAAACACATGAATTTCCAATGAAGATTAGGACAAATTAAATCACCAAAGATTTATAAATAAAAAATAGTTATACTGTAGTTTTTTGAAGGATATCATGTGAACAAGGGTAGTATAGCAACAATGCACTGTCATTCTTTAAGTAAGATATTTAACCTCCATTAATAATGAAGCTTTCCTTTTGAGGCGGGAGAAACAAAATGAAATTATTAGCGCAAATACTAACATCAAAACACATTTGAACCAAATACACTTGTGGTCACCCATCATCCTAGGGAAAGGAATTACATATGGAAATGAATAGGCACTAAGGTATAAAATGATTGTTTCACCCAAATGATGCAACCCATATGCTAAATAATAGCCCATCTAACAGATCCATCAACTTCAATCAAATAGAAGCAAAAGCATTGTTGTGGACTTGTGGTGAGTCTAGTAGGGGAATGTGCAAATAATATCCCTGATCTTGCACAAGCACATTAAAAAAAATATGTGTACACACCAAAACAAAGCATTTCAAGCTGGAAACTTGCATACTACACATTTAGAATAAATATAATCATGAAGTGCTGAATAAGTAGCAAATATTTAATTAAAGGTCCTGGACTAGATTCGGGTGGACACTTCATTTTTGGGAAATATAGTTATGTATAAATTCCTTAGTTCTTTAACCAACACACATTGAAGCAGTGACACCAATTTGAGCTCTAAAATAAGAGACGGGATTGTTACTACCGAAAAAAAAAGACACAATCGATAACTTCACCTTGCTTTGGCTGGTTCCCTTGAGCCTCATTCGAAGACTCTTTGATTTCAGCCTTCATATCAGTTGATGTCCCCAATTCTGCATTTCCATTTGCCTCTGAACTTACAGAATCACTCACAGGAGCATCAGATGACACTGCATTCTCAGTAGTACTGGTGGCATTTTGTCCTTTCCTATTCTTCCCTTTGTTCGATTTTCCAGCCATCTCCAACCCCTGCATAAAAAAATGCACCACAAGTAATCAATTCACCTTGCATTTCTGCTTATCTTTCTGAACTGATTGAGGCATTGGATAAGATGTGCTACTAGCATTTACTTGCTGCTAGAACGCCACAGAAAGCTAAACAAAACATTAAAAACTAAGCAAAATGGAAACAAAAACAAAAAAAAAAAAAAAACAGAGATTGCTTATTTAACATATCCCACTTCTTCTGCATTTCTAATGAAACTAACCGAAGGAAAATTACAAACCCAACTTTGCTAAACACCCATGCGCCCCTTTTACAAGTTTCCAGTAGCTTTCAATATTGAAGCAAGCAGAAAGATCAAAACATGATAGCCCGATATATAAGAAATGAAGTGAACTAAACAAACTTCACACGGTAGCACAAAGAGCAAAGGAACGAGCTTGGGATACCTGTTATCGCAAATTGAAGAGGGGTGGGGCAGAGAACGAAGGTTTAGTGTAGGGCAGACACTGGAGAGTAGTTGAAGGTAGAAATGGAGTTCCGGCCGTCTGTGTCGAAGGGAAGGCCGTGAAACCGTGAATACTCGAATGAAACAAGGCAGAGTGTATCGCGGGTTCAGGTCGGCCCTTTTTGCAGCGGGTATGGATTGGGCCTATGAAAGTGCAGCCCAAGTGAGCATGTTGGATCAAGGCCCCTTCCGGGCAATCATTATTGTCGGAGCGTTATGCTGTGCAACCGTGGTGCAAAAACGACGTCGTTTTTACGTTTGACTTTTTTTAAAAATCATTTTTAATTGTCGTTAACGGTGTTATGTTGTGCATAATTTGAACTATATATACAGAATTGGTGATATGTGGATAATCTAATGGATCTGAATATTAAACGTATACCATGACAAGGGAAGTCATTACTTGATCGAGAACGATATAGGAGATTAATTGAAAAATTGAATTATCTCACAATTACACAACTAGGTATCTCTTTTGAAGTTAGCCTATTGAGTCAGTTTATTGAGAACTCTTGTGATACTCATTGGGATGCTAATGTTCGGGTTCTAAGGTATATCAAGAGAGCACCAGGGCAAGGTTTATTATATGAAGATTGAGGATATGGTCACGTTGTTGGGTATTATGATGTAGATTGGGCCGGTTGTTCATTTGACATGCGCTCTACTTCAGGTTATTGTGTACTCATTCGTGGTAATCTTATATCTTGGAAAAGTAAGAAGCAGTATTGCCAGGTCCAGTGCTAAAGTTAAATACCGGGTCATGGCCTTTGTTACGTGTGAGCTCATGTGACTAAACACTTACTACAAGAGTTGCAATGTGGTAATGTTGCTCAAATGACATTGATATGTGGCAACCAAGCAGCTCTACACATCGCCTCAAATTCATTTTATCATGAGAATACCAAACACACCGAGGTTGATTGTCACTTCATCAAGGAGGGTGTATTAAAACCAGATCAGTTAGCCGATATCCTTACAAAATAATCTCTCAGAACTCTTAAGAGTTTGGTATATTCCTAACAACCTTGGAGCATATGATTTATACCAGTCGTTATATTATAGACCGCGGTGCATGTGCACCGCGGTAAAAAACGACGCCGTTTCTTTAAGTAAAGAAATGGCCCGCCGTTAGAGTTAACGGAGTCCGTTTGTTTGGTATATTAAACACCAACTGACACTACAGTATATCCAAACCGACACTGCAGTTATATCAAAATGATACTGTAGTTATAGTGAAATGAAACTGCAGTGTATATAAACTGAAACTGAATAACATTTCACATATTTGAGTGTATATTGTACAATGAAGCTGTAATTATATCAAAATGATCATGTAGTTGTGTTTTAATGAAACTATAGTGTATATAAAATAAAATTAAATAACATTTTCACATATTTGAGTCTATAAATATCGAATGAAACTATAGTTATATCGAAATGAAACTGTAGTTGTGTTCAACTGAAACTGCAGTGTATACAAAATGACACTGAATAACAGAGTTACTTTTTGCAAAAGGGTGCGAAACGACGAAAATAAACACTGTTAATTTTCATTTAAAAAAAAAAGACGCGCGGTGCATAATCGATTATGCACCGCGGTGCATAATATAATTTGCCGATTTATACTCTCCAGCTTGAGAGAGAGTGTTGAAACCCTAGCCCTTTTAGGAATGAGCCCATTAGGTTAATAGTTTATTCATGTATAAATAGTAAATATTTGTATAATCATTTACGTATACAATGAATTCCTTTATTCTTCATAGATTCATAATCAGATCTTATTTATTTATTTATTTCAAACAATTTGAGATAAGTTTATATCCAATCGTTATATTATGGACTCTAGTCTAATACACATAATTCATGTTCATAATACACATACACGTAAACACTATATAATGAACATGAATTATGTGTATTATATAGATATTCACTATATCGTGTTTATGTGTATGTGTATTATAAACATAAATTTTGTACATTATGAAGTCAAATTTTATGTATTGGACCAAGATCCACTGTGCATGATATAATTTGTCGTTTATATCGCCCTAGGCTTTGAATTGGTCTTCCATGATCTTCGGTCGATACCCCGCCTTAAACCCAATGCAACTGAATATCTTATCTTGCCGATTAAAAAGAATATATTGACAATTGCCAAAGACCTTGTGGTCAAGTGGCATGAAGTGACTCTCCCAAGTGGGAGGTCACGGGTTCGAACTGAGGTGATATTGATATATTATTATTATTATATGTAACAGGGTCAATACTACTCAAAAAAAAAAAAAAAAAAAAAAAAAATTGACAACCCATGGGCATTGATGAATGAATATGCCTTATCTTATATTTTGAGAAAATAAATAAATAAATTTTTGTAGTTTTTTTAAAAATAATTTGTAATTGATAATATGTCATTTTAAAATAGCTACTATATATGACTTTTAGTTTTATTCATTATATATAGCAACAAAAAAAAAAACTATAAATATGCTTTACATATTTTGATCTTTAAAAGAAAACAATGTTATTTCATTTGAGAACATTAAAAAAAAAAAAAAAAAAAAAAAAACAATTGAGATGATTTTTCAATGTAAATAATGCAAGAAGAAATAATAGTTTTTAATGAAAGAGGAAATGTTATTTTTGTGAAATAACATAATTATTCATTAAAAAAATAATTAAAGTTATAATTTTTTTTTATATACATATAAAAGCTTTAATGTTAAAGATCATGTGGTTAAGCGTCATGATTTTGACATTCCTATATGAGAGGTCATAAGTTTGAATCTCAATGGAGGCATTGACTCTAGTTTTGTGCTTCAATCCCAAATATATACTTCTTCTTTTTTTATAATTTAAAATAAGCCATTAAAAGAAGCACTTGGATTGTTTATCACCATGGCTTCGAGTACATGGATTCCTCATACAAATTTATTTTTAATATGATGTATGTCCATTTACAGTGTAATATATGTTTATTTTAACTTGCAATGCACAAAAATTAACATGCGTCAAAATATAATAAGCTTTTTAAAAATAAACTTGTAATATACAAAAAATAAACATCCCTCAAGGTTCATATTATAAGATGAATCTCAAGGTGCACAATATAATTTGTCTGCAAGCTTTGAAGGCCTGCCATGTGCCTTACCTCTCATTTTGAGATGAAAATTTCGCCGAAACTGAAGAGTCAAGTTGATCAAATTGTTGTGGAATTCTTCTTTTTTTGTCTTTGCATTCCTTCTCTGCCGACACTTTTGATGCCTGGTTTGCTCATATTATGGACGTGTGTCATGAGGATGATTTGGGGTTGATAGTGGCTGTTTTGTACCAGGTTTGGAGAGCTCGAAATTCTGCTGTTTGGAGGAGATATGTGCCGCTGCCGAAATGCACCATTGGAGCTATTGTCACGCTTCATGCATGGCGACATGTGCATGCTCCCATTGCAGCGTCACCACAAGCTATCACACCCTTACAGCTGCTACAAGCCTACAACAGATGCAAGGCCAAAATGTTTCATTAACGCCTCTTACCATCAGTCGACTAGGAAGGCAGTGTTCGGAGCAGTCTTGCTCTCGACTTCATCAAGCTTCTTGGCAGCTTGTTGCGGCCCGTTGGCGTCGTGTACCTCACCTCTCATTGCAGAGGCTATGTCATAGCTCAAGGACCGTGGCCTTCCAGCGATAGACCTTTACACTGATTGTTCGGAGCTTCAGAGCTTGCTATCTTCACGGACATCGGTCTTATCATATGTTGGTTTAGTTATGATTGCAGAACTACTATGTCTCTTTTGTTGATCGCTTTATTCACTTCGTTCCTAGATCAAATAGCATTAAAGCTCACACTTTAGCTAGCTCAGCCATTACTCAAGCTCTTATTTTGTACTGGGACACCGTCCCACCAGACTCTATTTCTGATATGTTTTAATACAAGCTCAACTTTACTTTCCAAAAAAAAAAAAAAAGTTGATCAATTGTTGACTTGATAACCACAAGATTACAAATTCTTCCAATAGGAGCAACGTATTGGCCTTCTTTATTTGATTCGATTAGCTATAAACAACCTAAGTTTGCCAACTTAGATTACAAGGTACTATAATTAATTTAATACACACATGCAAATAGTGACCCGCAGAAAACCCGATGAATATCAAATTCCTTAACGGAGGATGGGCGGAGCATAAAAATAACCCTAAACCAAACAAGATTATATTACATACATCAATTTTAACAAAATACGGGAATTTAATATTCTCAACAGTCTAACATTCTCTAAGTAATTTAACATTCCGTGAACCAACCAACTCCTAAATGTTAAATATGAATAATTACTGGCAACGCAAGAACCTGTCACCACTTTAATCAACATCAATGACAACGTCAATCCATTACCATAATAAGGTCTTGTCCATGAATCTTTGCATTGCCATCTAAAGACAAAGATCCATCCATGCCCGCACAAGCATTGCTGGCATATCAATCAATTCAAAGTAAAACTTCAACCCGTCTAAGCTTATCTACACCAAAACTCATAACCAGAAATAGGTATAATTGAAACCTACGGGATGAAAATAGATAGATTTTGAATCACAAAAATAAAACTAATTTGGAAAGTGCATTTGAATAGGTCAGAAATATATATCGCAAATACGCATATCGCATGTCAAACGCATTTGAGAAATGTGAATATGTGATACAAACACGCATTTGAGAAATGTGAATGTGATACAAACACGCATTTGAGAAACACGATACAGACGCATTTGAGGAACGCAATACAGGCTCACATTTAAAAAACGCAATACACACACGCCTTTAAGAAACACAATATAGGCTTGCATTTCAAAAACGCAATACAGACACCTTTGTGAGACGAACTCACATTTAGGGGTGGGCAATTCAGTTCGGTTTATCCGAACGATACCAAACTAAAAATATACAGAAAAACTGAACTAGTAATATAATGTTTAGATTTTAGATATGGATTATGTGAATATATATTATTTGGTAGTATGTTCGGAAAATTAAGAAATTTGAGGATATTAAACCGAACCAAACAGCAAACAGAATTAAATCCAAACTGAACACTAATGTTAAACCAAATGGTTTAATTTTTTTAAAACCGAAAAACCCCTACTCGCATTTGCCAAACTAGTTTTGCCAATTCCAAGATTCAAAATCTGTCAATTTCTTCTCCCAAATACTGCTTACTAAACCACTAAGCTAAACCAGTACACAGACTTTTGAGCAACAGAATACTCATGAGATTACATATACACTAAAAATAATTAGTGAATATGCGGCAAAATTTATTACAGGTAAAATTTAAAGAATGGAAATAAGAAACAAGCCACAAAGTTAAATTGAACTCCAAGGGGAGGGCATCAAAATTTTTAAGACATCAAAATGCAGAGAAATTGAAACAACCCACCCACCCCATCCCCTCCAACCAACACTTTCCCCCAAAAAGAAAGAAGCTGCACCACCTGACTAGTGCATATTTTCGACTCAAAAATACAATTCCTCAAGTTAAACGCACAAGATGCAAACTTTTGCACCGCTTATTGGGGCTGCATCTCTAATACCAGGGTGCAGGATGAATGGAAAGTATACTAAGTTTCATGTGTGGTGATACCAATCAATTGTAGCTACTGCTAGAATATTCTGAAGTAAGTTTCAGGATGTGACCTTGGGTTTAGACTTCTGCTTCTTGGCATTGAGTGATGCCAAACCGCTGCCTAATCCGACTGGTGCCTCATCTGGTTGCTCGGGTTTGGAGTTGTCCCCTTGGGCATCGGCAGGTGTATCTGTGGAGTCCCCGTTTGCTTCTTTATTTGCTCCATCAGTTTCAACCCTATTTACAGGGTCAGGTGTTACCCCGGGGTTTAATACGTTTAGTATCTGAGAAAGTGGGGGCAAACCCTGCACGGCACCAGCATTAGGCCGTAATAGAAGACCCTTCGCAGCAGCTTTCTTCCGTACTTCTGCAGCTGCACGGGCAGCTCTTTCATCGACTCCTCTTCCTCGGGGTAAGGCTTCACCAAGCATGGCAGCATTTAGAGATTGATTCACACCAGCTAACCCAGCACCACCAGTGGCAGCTTGAAAAGCTTGTAATATACTAGGATTGGCCTGTAAATCAATTCAGAAGTTTGGAGCTAAAAATTCAGAATGAACAAAATGAAAGAATCATACTAGATAGTCCAATATTATACCGAGGACTAAACCAACATAGGGAAAACTCAAGCGTGAAACATTTTCATAAAAATGAAACATACCTTCAAAATGTCATAAGCCTTGTGAGCTGAAGTCTCATTTAAAGCTTGACCCCTCTGCTTTTGAGCATTCAACTGTGAAAAATGCATTTTAACACCATGGATGAACAAATGTTTGAAGACAACAGACCCACAAATTCTAAATGAAGGTATTTTATAAGTGAATGGTAGCAATACCTGTAACTCACGCATCTTAAATGTGTTCAACCAATTCAGAGAATCCTTTGTCCTTGGATCGTCCTCTCCAAGTTGTTTCACTAAAATATCATATGTCTTCTGCTCATGCTGTTGATAAAATGGATTTTTTTGTTTTCCAAGATTCGTTATAATCCACAAGTATTTCTGAAATACGGGGAAAAATTAAAACACTCAAAAATATACCTGGCGGGACACCTTATAACCACTTATACAATTAAAGGCGATTGCCAGTGCGTGATAGCAGACAGCAGTTTGAATATGATCTTCTCCTAGGAGTCTCTCATTCTTTTTCAAGGCTTCTTGCAGGTATCGAAGAGCAGTATCCATCTTTCCAATATCTTGGTACATCATCGCAACATTTATAAAAGTTGCAGCAACATCAGGATGATCGGGACCAGAAGACAACCCAAGTAGAAGTAAAGCCCTTGACATGTGCCGCAATGCAAGTTCCGTTTGGCTGAGCCCATGGTAGAAAAGAGCCATATTTCCATAGCTGTAGTCAAGAACAGTAACATAATGATCAGTCAAGGTATATAAATGCTGTGGCCTTCAAAGGAAGCATCTTAATGGACAACACATTGTGTCCCAACAGGTAACATGAATCAAATAGAAGTTCAGAGGAAAAGAGCTCCTGCCTATGAGCAGTGTCCGGGTGATCCAGTCCAAGGCAGCGTTCATTAATGATAAGTTCCTTGTGCTGTTGCGCTATTGCACCTGCCATATCACCGGCGTGGTACAGAACCATAGCTAGATATCTGTAATTCAAAATTGTTGGGGGTAAGATAAAGAAAAAATTTGTAAAGACACAAACTAACTGAGGTAAATAAAAAAAAATATTTGTAATGCTAGAGAAATGAGTTGGTAAATCAAATAACAATTACCGACAACAGTTGGCAACTTCCCTATGCATTGGACCAGTAACCTGCACATTGTGTAGAAACCAGGCTAACTTGTGCTAATCGATAATGAATTTAATCACAATAGTCAATCAGTTAACAACTATACCTGCTGAAGTATTGTGAATGCTTCAGAAAACAATAAATAGGCCTCATTAAGCAAACCCTGAAAATAAATAACAAAGATCCTAAGAATATAATATTATTAATCTTCACTCATTCCTACAAGTCACATGCATTTCATTTCCTTTCCAAACATGGAAGTCACACTACATAATGTTGCCTAGAACTGTTTATACCTCAGCTAATTGAGCCTTTCCTGTTTCCACCAGATCCTTTGCTTCTGAACTGATTGGGATAGAATGCTTCACCACCGGTTGAAGATTCAAAATATCAGTTGCTTGAAAAGGTGTGACAGCATCAAGATCATATTTTCGAGCTGCAACGGTTACTCCAACCTGTCAAAGAATACCATAGTCATTAGAAGCATAAGCAGTATAAAATATTAACCACGGTTGTCTTATCCATTGATAGAAGTGCAACATTGAATAGCAATAAGAAACAAAATTCAGATGAAATCATGAGGTACCTTCAGGCAAAGATTGCGTAAAACTGGAATTTTCTTTACCCGTAATCTTGCATCGTCAGGCAATTCAAACTGAAAAATTATCAATTAGAATCTGGTTACAAATGAGAGTAATAGACAAGAACCTGTGGAAATTTTTAATTACTTGATACCTGATACTTTTGTTTTGAAAATTCTTTGATGTCAGACCACAAACTATCAGATGTGACATTCATATATGAAGATTGCTTCTTTACTGCAGACACTGCACTTTTCTTCTTTGCCTGTCCCTTGGAAAACTTCCCTGAAGAATGATGATCCTGGAGAATATGTTTAGTCTTAGTACAGCTTAAAGCAAAACACTACACCAGAGATTTGATAACCCGATTAAGATAAAACTCACAAAGGTTTCCAGCATTTCCATACTTGCACATACCAGAAAAGGGATATTATTAAAGCATAATAGAATGTATACCCCCCTATCAGACAAACAGCCCAAGATAATATTGTATCACATTGTCTTAGATAACACAAATGACAAATGACCTGAGTATCGCATTGTTTACCTTCTTTTGATTTCTAGAATGCACAGAATTTGTGCCAACTTTGTTAGATGTAGTTTGGATGTTTCCAAAGAAACAGTTAAAAAAATGTGAGATGGCATTTGCAAGGTCATGGTCTTCTGAATCTCTCATGACATCCTGCAAGTCCAACAGATCTGTTAATAACTGATATTGAACCAACAGAACAAAAGAAATAAGAACAAATGATGATATACAAACAGCAAGGAAGAAAAAAAAAAGATCATTCCATAGTTCTACTATTAGTATATTTTATTAGAAACGCTAAACAAATAATTCGAATAACACAGTTCTCCAGGGTTCAAAATGAAAATAAGTTGCAATGTAACCTTACAGCAGGCTAACAAAATAGAGATTTAAACGAGAAATCAAAAAAACGTGAAAATGGCAATGATATGTCAAAACACTAGCAGATGCAGATCACCTTGAAAATGTGTTTAGCTGACCTAACAACAACTTCATTAGAACAAAGATCCCACAAATGAGGGAAATGCCTAGTTCCCTCAGCAACCTGGAGGAGATTAAAACATCTTGAATAAATTAGTGGTAGTGAATTAGTGATATAGTTGTATCAGTAATAACAATAATAATAATAATAATAATCAATTACAGGGGCTTCATACTTAACAAAAAAAACACATGAGATTATTATTAATCAGAAAATTGTCAAAAAAAAAAAAAAATCATAAAGAGCTTCTTACTTTTCCAAGATAACGTAAATTAATCCCATGGGCATGAAGTGCTTCAGTTAAAGTCTGCCCATCCATGGGTGAGACTTCAAGTGCGCAGAGGTCATGTACAAACTTTGGAAGCACAACATCTTTAAGATACAAACTAACTTTCTTCACAAGTTCTTCATCAGCAGCTATGTCCTGGTCAAGTTAGTGTAGGGCACAATGAATTAGGAATCACACAATTATTATCTGACTGAAGGACATAAAAATATGCAAAATCCATGCCTCTTTATTCCCAGCCAACTTGAAGTCGGTGAAAGCATTAGGATTAAAAAGTATCTCCTCAGGGATATCATCTTTGCTCCCTGACTGAGAACAGCATTCTTTAGCATCATTACTTTCGCTTAATTTTTCCTGTACAGAATCAGATCCAAATACAACATTAGCACAAGCAAAAGCCACACAAAAGTAAGGCATATGTCGTTGCAAAGCAGAACAACTAAAAAACTTGGCGTACAATGCTTCCTATGTTTGTAGCATGGTAAAAAACAACAAATTGATACATCACCATTTTATATTTAAAAAAGAAGCTAAATCCAGAATAGCATCACTGACTGAGCACAAGAAGCAGCACCAAGTTAAGCTAAAAGGGATCCCAAATGCAGAAAACTTTTCAAACTGTTTTCCCAACTTTCAAATCAAAGACAATATTATTATCTGATAACTATGACAAGTGCACAAAGTACGTGCAGGCATATCCCAAGATGTAATCCATACAGAGATATATCACAAATTTAGACATACACACAAACAGCTCAAAACACATTAAAGAATGATGCTCTGCTTATAGTAAACACAGTGTAATATATACAGCAGCACCAAGTCCAAAATCCTTGCTTAAATACTTTAGAAGGAAAAAAATTACCTCTTTGTCAACCTGGCTCGGGACATTATCCTCAGTTCTAGGAATTTCATCAGCATTATTTGCATCTGAAGAATCACTAGTCTCTTGAACCTCTCCCTCAGCCTTGCACTTTGATTTTGACCTATCTGTAGCTTCAACCTGTTTAAGTAAAAAAATAACAAATAAATACATACATCAAGAAATAAATAAATAAATAAGAGAATAAGAATGAAAAAATCAAAAATAATTAAAAGGAACAATTGCTGAAAAATGGACTACTAACTTGGCAAAATGCAGTTATCAACTCAGGCCTCAAAATACAAAATCTGGAACCTGGACCGCTATAATTGGCATCACGAGGTGTGACTCTCATCAGGTCCAATATATAATGCCTGGTTGCCAGTGTTAGAAAAGTTAATGTCTAAACTCAAAAAGTTATTGTTGCCCAAACAAACTATCTCATACCTGTCATCACTGCCAACAATACCCTTGCACTCCACTGGTGCAGCCAACTCAAAAATATTTCCAGATCCATCATAGACAGCATGTAACTTCAAGTGGAGACGCTTTGCAGCTTCAACTACCTATTGATAGCCAAAGGATTAAAAATATTGATTGAACCAAGAAACAGGTAGTCTGTATAGTAGAGAAGAATATCTCAATATTTAAGACATTATTGCAATATCTCAAAATTTAAAGATATTATCGCAATAAAGCTGAGAAAAATAATTTTTTGACTTGACAATATAGATCCAAAACCAGACAGAAGAAGCTGGAAGCCTTGGAAAGTTGGAATCAAGAAATTCATTTTGTAAACCATCTTGCTTATCAAATTACAAAACCAGAATAACATAATATAAGTAGCTAAGCAAACTCACTTCAGCATTCATTTTTTTACATAGGAAGATTGCATGCACGATAACAGTGAAATCCGCTGGACATACACAGTGTCAATCATCTTCTTTCATAAACCATGTTAAATTACAGGAAATAGAATTGATTGTATTATAGGTTTCTTTCATACAGTACAATAAAAGAAACACTTTTCACAATGGATGGGCATTGCTGCTTCTTAGTAAATAGAAAATGTCACAACCAAAAAAGAATTGAAATCACACCAAAGAAAACCAACCTTGGAGTGAAATTTTTCATTCCAGCATATTTTCTTCCCATTATCAACAGAACCATACAGAAGGGAGTCTGATTTATCACCTTGAAGGATGCCAGGTAAAACACTCTGTAAGCAAGTAACAGAATAATAATGATTATAATGACACAAAGTACCAACTGCGATACATACAATGGAAGAAACACACAAGTGACAAGTGTAATCAACAATCTAAAATTCAAATAAGTGTCTAGTGTTGTTCCTGAAGATTTTGAGCTCATTATGTAAATACACTTAATGAGAATAGAAAATACAAAGATTTAGTGTGTAACAAAGATGATGCAAAACCAATCTTCTCTAGCAACTGAAAATTTGCAACATGGGAGGCTGAAATGTGACATTTAATTAGAAATTCATTGCTTTTATCTTTTCAGGTTGGCAGTGGGAAAGGTTCATAGTTAGGTAATCTAGTCTTACAAATTGACCTTACAAACTCCAAGTCCAAAGACTTGATTATCAATGAGGCACTAATATTCATCAGCATATTGCACTTAAAGAGAATAGACCACAAGTTTATTAGACACCTGTGCAACGACCCTGTGACCTCTGTAATCAATTATGGCCATTGCAAGATTGTATAGCCCAGGGACATCAGCTTCTTGATATGCCTTTGTGCCTTTCAGGTCATTGTTTGCACTTGCATGTGTGGCTTGCTCACTTTCAGCCAACTGATTCTCAGCAGGTCCTCCAACGGCTGAATCCAACATGCCATTTACATGTTCAGCACTAGAAGCAGTGGGTTTCTCCCCATTTGAAATTTCAGAAGCTCCATGTGGTAAATTGTTGGGGATCTTCTCAGATGATAATTGAATTGGGCTTGTGATCTCAACTTCTGAAAGAGAGTCAGAGGTCTTCCTCTTGGACAATTGTTCAAGGTCCGCATCAACAGCAAAGCTGAAGAATATGTTATTGTGGACATACCTGGAAAACATGAAAACAAATGAGGAACAGTTGATGTAACTTTACAAAGATTTAAGGCAATTATATTACCAAACTGATGCTTGCCAATAATTTTAGATTTTTAAAAAAGGTGAGGAGGCGTTTAATCAAATAAAGACATATACATAAAATACATACAACATGTCATCTTTATTCCTCATATTAGGCATATGAATAATGGGTGGCCAAGAGTGTATAGCTTGAGGTTTAGAGGGCACACACAGATATGGAAAACTAATGAACACTACAAACGTAGGAACCACCAAAAGAAAATTTTAATGGTATGGTTTTACAGGAGCACTGACACTGTAATACTGATATCAGGAATAAAAGATCAAAAATAATTAAATAAAGGGGCAAAGCACACTGTAATGCATAGAATACAGCAATTGCATGGAGTTGTGTAAAAGTGACTGACATATGAAAGCACTCTGGATCGGTTGGGTTGATTGGTGGTATACATCTGCTGATGACTCCAATAGCACCACTAGTTGCAGCATCTACAAAGTCAGAAGTGACTTTGTAAAGGGCCCTATCTCGCAAGATCCTGGAAATAATTGTTATGAGTGATATAAGAAAGTTAAAAGCACCATAAATACCATCATTCGTAATAATGGCAACAGCAATAATAATAATAATAATAATAATAATAATAATAATAATAATAATAATAATAATAATAATAATAATAAATAAGAATAATAATAAAGCTTAATAGAGTACATTCACATTCACAGAGAGACAAACTACAATGGCAGCTAAAGAGGTAGCATGCACCTTTCCTGTGGTGTCCCATGCGGAAATTCCCGACAGGATTGCAACTCTTCATTCCAATCTCTTTGCATCCCAATCAGCTCACTTCCAAAGGAGAGTGTCAAAGCATTTTCTGCCCTAGCTGCATCACGTGTGTGATCTGAAGCAAGAAATACAAGTTAATACCACACTGATAAATATAGTGTGCGCACTTCTTCCATATGCAACCAAAAAAATAAATCAATCAAACACAATTAATCAGAAGGATTGGAGAAGCAAGTGCCACAGGCATAGACAATTCAACATTGATTATGGACCACAAATAGAGCAAAACCAGAGTTTCTGCGAGGATACAAAGAGCACCTAATATCTTAATCAGATAAAACTTTACGGATCAAAATGTTTTAAAGTGGGAAGGAAGCAAGCAGTTAAAACCAATATAGATATGATTAGTGGCTGGTAAACTCAAGCAAAGCATTCAGACTTAAGTGTCTCAATGACCTTGAACATCCCATTTCAAATGTGGACGAAAAATAAATTTATAAGCTAGCATCATAATAGCTAATGAAAAGCACTTACCAGGAATGGGATAGGAGCCAAGCCATGAATTTGGGGACAGTAGAGATTGAACATTTTCAAAAGGATGTGCAGAGGCCTTCTGCTCCAATATTTCTCGAAAGGCTTTAATAAAGAAAAGAGAGTGGTTTATAATTACATATGGTTTTCAGTATATTCAGAAGCCCAAATAAACAATGACTACTTCTAAACATGTATTTGATACCTTTCTTAAACTTTGAGCTAATCTTTTGCAAAAGTCCAATTAGAGTTGTTGCTTCGGAGGCAGTTTTACTTGGTCTTGGATCAAGCACATTTGCAGTGCTTGAATTAACATAGAAGTTTTTAGTTGTTCCTGTAATAGAATATTTGTTTCCCTCAAGGGTTACTACATCCAAATAAATCAAATCTCCAGCAAGCCTGAATGCAATAAAAACAGCACTCACAATGTTATTGATAACATTCAACAAGAAAAATATTGGATATGATTACACATATTACTTGAATATAATAATAATACCTTCTGTAGCTGGGAGGAGGATTAAATGAAGAGAACACAATACTCTCCACACATTTCACCTCCTTGAAAATTGTTGATAACAAATTGGAGAGGGAACTGGAAATATTGTCCACAAAACCCATATTATCGAGTTCTGGTATATCAGCTTTGATTGGCTCTATACGATAAATATCCAAAAAAATATTGTTACCAGAATCATACAGTACATTTTAAATATGATGAATAAAGAAACCACTAAAAAGGAAAGGAGAAAATCTAAAAAGGAGAATGAAGGAAAGCTTGACTTGAATAACAAACCTCCAGATTTGGCAGCTGTTGGTTGCCCTGATTCATGCTGTAGTGCAAGTGATGTTGAGAGAGAGGAATGCAAACTGGAAAGAGATAACAATTCTCGAGTACGGTGAACATGAGCCCTAATAGATCGATCATCATATAATGCTGCAAGCAAACAAGCAATAACAACAATGTTATTTAGCCTGCAAATTCTAGCACTAATGCAGGCCAAGCATAAGACAGACATACCAGGAACCATCTCTAGGGAGCAGCTTCCAGAGGTGATATCAGCTACCTCAGAAATTTCATTATAATCCTCTAGATGATAATTTGATCCATCCTTTGTGTGCAATAACAGGTCATAACAAGTAAAGAAACATGTCTCTGGAGCATCAAGAAGAAACTGCTTCACATCCATAACAGAATCCCCAGGACTCAGCTGCAATCATAATACCATCAAAACATTCACAAACACCAATGTTGAATCACTTGAACAAAATAATTTATATCTTATTCTGTTAAAGGAACTCAGTTTTCTGACCAGCATAGAAGATTGAACCATTTCATGGTATAGGGTATATTCAGTGACTTTTAATATACACTATGTAAGTAGGATTTACAAATAATTTCAAAGAGATCGGAAGAAATACATATAAAATTTCACGCTGCAGGGTATGGGCATAGGAAATAGGATATAAACAAGCTAATGACAGATTTCAAATTTAATGGTAATCTTTGTCTTACTTGAAGCTCTAGTTTTTCACCCCCTTGAGTTTTAACAGTAACTGGATATAGATGGATACCACCTGATACAGAAGACCTATTGTCAGATATAAATTATATTGTTTCCGAAAACAATCCAAAGTAATTGAAGATTAACATAATATGTATCTGAATTAAATAACGGGGACATAATAAGGGGAAAGTGAGCCATGTCTCATTAATGTTGTAAACACTTAAGTTTCAAAAGAGGGTTACGACAAACTAAATCATCAGAGATAAACAAATTAGATATAGTGTAGTTGTTGAAGAATATCATAAGAACAAGGGTAGTATAGCAACAAGGCACTGTCATTCTTCATTTCTTTAAGTAAGATATTTCACCTCCAGTAACAATTACGCTTTCCATTCCTACAATAAATTATGTATGCAAATATTAACATGGAACCACATTTGCTTATACATCTGTGGTCATCCTAGGGGAAGGAATTATGTGTGGAGAGAAATAGGCATTAAGTTGACCCACAATGTTTCAATCCATATTCTAAATAATAGTCCATGTAAAAGATCCATCAACTTCTATCAAACTGAAGCAAAAACAATGTTGTGGTAAGCCTGGTAGAGGAAAATGGGAAAATAATATCTCTGAGCTTGCACAAACAAATTAAAAATATGTGTAGACACAAAAATAAACCATTTGAAGCTAGAAACAGACAGCTGCAGACTAAACGTTTAGAATACATCTAAACATAAAGTAATGAACAAGCAGTAAAAGCAAATTAAAGGTCCTGGACTGGGATACATAGCGGTGTATAAGTTCCTTAGTTCTTTACCAGTAGTGACAATTTTATGAATTCTAAAGTTACAGACAGGACTATTAGTGCAAGAGGCAAGGAAAGAAGAGGCAAACAATAACTCCACCTTCCTTCGGCTGGTCCCCTGGAGCCCCATTCGAAGACTCTTTCATTTCAGTCTTCATATCAGCGGATACACTCAATTCTGCATTTCCATTAGCTTCTGAACTTACACAATCACTCATAGGAGCATCAGATGGCACTTTATGCTCAGTAGCACTGGTGGCATTTTGCCCTTTCCGATTCTTCCCTTTGTTCGATTTTCCAGCCATCTCTAACCCCTGCACACACAAAAATGCACCATATAAGTATTCAAGTCACCAAGCATTTCTGCTTATTACTCCATGAATTTGACATGCTTGCTTCTAAAAAGCCACAGAAAACGAAATAAAAACATTAAAAACTAAGCGAAATGGAAAACAACAACGAAAGGGATAATGATTATTTGATACATTCCACTGTTTATAAATCAAAATAAAAAAATTAATACAATTTAGCCAAACAGTGTTCTATGATAACTCAATATAAGCAAGCAAATAGTGGTTATGGCGGTACCTATTAAAGAGGGCTACTCCGGTGGCGTGCCGGCCGTCTGTGTTGAAAGAGAGAAACGGTGAGTGGTGAAAGAGTGTAAGGGTGAATAAAACAAGGGCGTGCGTATGATCGGCTTGGCCTTCTTGCTGCGGCCTGCGGGTAGGGCTTCTAAAAATAAAATCTCCTTTTTATAGGGTTTCACACTTTCACCAACTTTGAGTATGTGCAGCCCAAGTGTTATTTTGGCTTGAGCTTTATAAATATATAATAATAAAATAAATAAATAGCTGCAAATAATGAAGAAAAAAATGTTGTTAACATTTTTGGATATGCATTAAGAAAATCTTGTGAATGCATTAGATAACTAACAAACATTCAATATTGGTAAAACTACACTCAAATTGATTTGAGTACACTATTAATTATGCATTCTCAAATATGGTGTAATACACGTACGAAATTTGTAATACTAATTACGAAAACAGTATCATATTTTTTATATTTTTTTCTTATTTTTTACCAATTATATCTCTCAAATAAATGGGTATGGTTTATTCACACTTGTACTCTACTTGCATTGAAAATTTGAATTAGGGATGCACTCAGGTGCAAATAAGTGCCCAGGAAGGAATATGCGAACGAATCCGTACGCGACACGTGTCCAAATCTAATAGCTTAAATAAAACGCGGTGACAGTTTCGTAAATAATTGAACATCGAAGTGCAAGTAAAATCGCTTACAAGTGCACTTACTTTCACCTATAAGTGCGTGTAATTTTGTCTTGTTAACATTCACTTCCCGCAAACGTTCATGCACCTATTTATAACTATAGGTGCAACTATTTATAACTATAGGTGCAACTACTTATAACTATAGGTGCACATATTTTCACCTATAAGTGCATGTAATTTTGTCTTGTTAATATTCATTGATCTGAGTTCAGCGCGTAGTAATACCCATGAAAACCACCCGTAAACATTCATGCACCTAGGTGCAACTACTTAGAACTATATGTGCAACTACTTAGAACTATTTGTGCAACTACTTAGAACTATATGTGCAACTATTTAGAACTATTGGTGCACTCAGTGTAAATTTTTACTTGCACCTATAATACATTTTACATGCACTTGTAATACATTTTACTTGCACTTCGATGTTCAATTATTTACGAAAATGTCACCGCGTTTTTTTTTAAATCAGTGTTTCTCATCCATTAGATATGGACACGTGGACGAACAGAATCCATTCATATTTCGCGCCTGGGCGAAGCATAATCGGTGTTTCTCATCCATTAGATCTGGACACGTGGACGAACAGAATCGATTCATATTTCGCGCCTGGGCGAAGCATTCGCACCTGAGTGCGATTCTAAGGATTAGATTAATATTTATTATAGAGTTAATTCTACCAGAGGTTCCTTGTTTTTTATGACAATTCCAAATTTAGTCCTAGACTATCATTTTTGTCATTTGACGTCCAAGACTTTTATTTTTTAGGCACTTTTAGACCTTTTTATGACTTTTTCTATTTTTAGTAAGGATATTTTTATCCATTTACATTTTTCTTTTGTTATTTTTTCTGTTTCAAACGATTTAATTGGTTTAAGACTTTACTAAAATCAATTAAAAAGGTACTTACTAGTTTATGTTTGATTTTTTTTTTTTTTTTTTTTTTTTTTTTGTGTAGACTTAGTGATGTTGTCCGTGTTGCATATTTGATTAAAATATTTATTAATTTCATTAATTCGATTAAAAAATAGCATCTTTGTAGGTCTTGCTTTTTTACTTTATAATATATTTTAATTAGTAATCAATATTAATCATAGTTACCCCTACCAAATATATATATATATATATATATATATATATATATATATTAATCATAGTTACCTTTTTTATTTTACTCTTTTCACTGTATGCTATCCTTGGTTATTCTTTTCAATTCTTACCTCTATGACTAGTTGAGTTGCCCATACGGACTATTCCAATAGAATCGTAATTTGCTATCTCGTAAATATGACTTGGTATTTAAGACTTGTTTGTAACAAAATACGATAATGATAAGAGTGCTAACTGCATCATGCTATTGATATGTACTTTGATGTCCTATATGCAACATCTCTAACTTGTTTAATATAGGCCTTGATATCTATATCACTGTCTTCCATTTAGCAACAACTCCAATGATGTGTACTTTGATATTCTATGTGCAACATCTCTAATTTGTTTAATCCAGGCCTTTGATATCTATATCACTGTATTCCATTTAGCAACAACTCCAATGAAACTATATATCATTGTTTCTACCTCTGTATTCAATTTCATGCTTCAGGCCATGCAGCAATACCATTTTTGTCTCTAATTTGTTGAGCACACAAATGACAATATAGTCTGCCATTTGTATATATTTTTAAGATTGTATTTGTATAATTGTGCATAGTATATTTTTTTAAAAGTATTTTTATTAGCAACTAAATAAACATTTAGCTAAATACCTTGAGGGCATGTGTGATGGCATCACTGTTGAGTCACGTTCCAATCAATTGATTATAAATAAGTTAAAGTGCCTTTGGTTTGTCTCATTCACTCTTATATATAGCTTTTGTCAACGGATGAGATTTGTTCTATACATGTAACGGGATTGTCTTTATAAAATATTTTTAAAATACATACTCTTTTTAGATTAGTTTATATTTGTACAAACTTAGTAAAAATGTTTATTCCGATTTTCTCCATGCTTTAAATCCATTTAAAATTTGAAGGCCCACTACCCCAATGTCAGTCCTTTTTTTTTTTTTTTTAGTTGCATTGTGATTTTGCTATGCATATTTTTTTTTCATACAAAAATAACACAATATAAGGGAAATTTGCATTTTGGTCATTTAAATATTTTGCATGTTAAAAGTTAATCAATTAAGTATAAGATTAACGAATTTGGTCCTTTAATTATCTAGTGGGTTGTACACGTGATTCACTTACAACGCAAATAAATATCGATTTTAATTAAAGAATATTAAAATTGGTTGTCCTATGCTAGTCAAATCACAAATGAGAATGGAGTACAATGAAGAAATTAAAAAGTGTTAATTAAAACACACAACAAAACAAAATAAAAAAACACAATTACTAAAACATTCCTCCTTATAATTGGTCCAACAGGCATACCTATTTGCTTAAAAAGTCAATTTTGCCTTGTTTGGTATAATTCAATTTTGGTTCCTTTAACTGGTCAATCTGTCATTTAAGTATTTGATAAAATGGTTTATTATATTACTTTACTTAGACAATAAGTCAAAATTTTAAAAAGCTAAGAAGAATAGCATTTTTAGTTAGATGTTTGATACAATGTAATATCTGCTCATATACTTCCGCAACCTACTAAAACACAAAAAGCCAATAACACCACCACTAAGGCTCAAACTCACAACCTTCCATTTGGAAGTCCAACCCAGATACCAAATACTACAACACCTCCATTGAGCTAGGCTTGATCTCATGACCTCTCATATAGAATAATCATTATATGTCATCTGAGCACAAGGTGTTTGGCTTGTAAAAGTAATTTAAGAGCTAATAAATTAGCATAATAGGGTGTTTGGTAAATATATATTAGCTGATTGGGTTACTAGGTTTGACTAGTTGATAGCATTAGCTGATTGTAAAAAAATGTTTGGTAAATTAGCTGATAGCTGATTACATGCAAAATGATTTTCTCAAAAAGTTGATCAAAAAAACTACTTTGAGCATCTTTTAAAATTTTAACATTTTGGAGCAATAAGTTGTTAAAAAAAAGCTAATTAATCAAACACTAATATTGATTATTTAACTCAGTCAAACAGCTAATATCGATCAAATAAGTTAAAATTATCTGACAAGCTAACTTTTTACCAAACATGGTCAATATGTCTATGCCCTTACATGTCAGTTTACATACAATCAACTATAAGTAAATAACTAATTTACTAAACATTTGTTTACAACCCGCTAATCAAATTAGCTAACCCAATTAGCTATTAGCTATCAGTCATTTGCCAAACAAGCTAACACTCCCCTTATATTTCATTTGATTTACAAATATTTTATAATTAAAAAAAAAAAAAAAAAAAAAACCTAAACGCTCATGAATGTGCGCTCTAGGCGAAGTTCATCATATGACTTTAGCCGACAAATAATCATAGAAAGTTAAACAAACTGATCATTTAGTAAAAACACTCTATTAGGGGAACTAAGCTTGGCTATCATGTCAAAAATTTTGTGATCAAGTAGTATAACTGTGGTTATTCAAATAGAAAGTCATAAGTTCAAATCCCTAGAACATTGACTTTTTGTATTTAATAGGCTGAGAAAGATTATAACAGAGCTAATAGTATATTTTAAGGATAACAATGAAAATCAGTTATTATCAAACAAAAATACAAACGAAATAAACCATACCAATAGAATCAGGTGTTATGGATTCCAATTATACCAAGAACCATATAACAGAGAAAATCAAGCACTCCACATATACATTCTCTCTGAACAGAGTTCAGGTTAGATTATACAATGAACTACGGACTACTCTCCATTAATCAAAGATTTCTGCAAAAACATTCATATATATGATATATCCTCGTATACATATCAAAGAACATCATCAACAATTCTTTGACAAAAACCAAGAAAAAAAAAATATAATGCACATTAAACGTGGAATGACTCGAGCTGTACATCCTTAGACTTCAAGGGAACATATTCTCCGAGGTAATCTTCCAGATGATCCGACAACGTAGACTTGTCGATATTCTCATGGTGATATGACTTGCAGATGAAGTAAATGATGGTTTGGGTGGTGAGTCCAAAGAGTATGAGAATCGCCAGCAACCCCACGCACAGAATCCCATACCCTACCCTCCCTGCAACCCCGCCGCCATAGCCGAGCACCACGAAGTACTCGAACCCGGTCTGAACCCCAAAGAAAACCAGGTTCAAAAGCAGGAAGATGACCGCGGAAATCCCCATTTTGCCCCTGATCAGACGCCTGCTTTTAAGTAGGGCGTTCAGGCCTTTCACGTCTTCCAGTACGGACACCACGGTGGCGAGGTGATATATTACGGTGATGTACACGAACCCTACCATGTACCCCACAATTATCGCCGCCGCCACGAGCAACCCTAGCCCCCTGGGCCCCACCACCATAACCCAGAGGATGAGGATGGAGAAGGTGAGGATATTGTAGGCGAAGAGAATCGCGAAGCTCCAGAGGAAAGTGACCATGAGGCGCTTCCAGACTTTTGGGACCACCGACATGACCCGCCGGAAGGCGATCTCCTTGGCGGTGTAGATGCTGGCGATGGTGTAGACGACGGCGGCGGTGGAGAGGAGGGCGAGGACGAGGAAGAAGATGAAGTAGGCGATCTTGAAGAGCCAGAAGGCGGTCCATTCCGAGGAGAGAACGTCGGAGATCTTGTCGTACGTTTGCGTGCCCCGCTGGATCCTGTCGAGGATGTACTCGTCGCGGAGGATGTCGGTGAAGAGGATGTCGGAGATCTCGATGTGCGCGAGGTAGATGAAGGAGAGAGGGACGATCATGGCGGCGGTAATCTGGGAGAAAATATTCTTCCATGTGGAAACCAGGCTGAATGATTCTTTGAATATGCTGAAGAAGCCTAGAAACTGAATCTCGTCTTGTTCCTTGTCCATTGCTGCGATTAGATATGAGATGATATGATGAAACAGAGGAATAATCAAGAATGGATATGGAAGATGAGGCTTTTTCTGCCTGGATAATCTATCCTGGTATTATATTGAGGAAGGAAGATGAACGGTCTATTTTTGATTTGGTTTGGTATGATAGAGAAGTGGTAGACTTTGATTTTTAGTTTATGGAGTGGTTGCCGGTCAAATCACTCAAATGGGGTGGGGAAATTATTCTTTTTAATATATAAAGAAAAAATTTGTAATTAGTGAGTAAATTTCATTATAACCTGGTTTGAACCTTCTCCTGTATGAAAACTTGAAAACTTAATCTGACATCTTGTTCAAATAATGAATTTGATTGACTTGCAATCATTAGATACCAGAGTAATGTTACACCCTCTGGATCACCCCTTTACCGGCCATTTGGTTGCAAGTAGGAAGTATATGAATTGTAATTTCTAAAAAAATAATGAGGTGAAAATAAAATATAATTTAAATTCTATTGTTTGGTAACCAATAATATAATTATTATGAATTTCAGTTATAGTGTTTGGTGTATATGAGAATTGAAATGGACGAAGTAATAGAAAAATTAAAGTATTATTGTGTAATAATAATAGCCACTTAATAATAAAGAAATTTCTTCTTACCCCTTATAATTTTCCCCTCCTAAATTCCTCTATAACTTGATTTATAATTATTCGATGTCATGAATTGGTTGTCCCCACAAACTTTTAATAAAAAAGTAAAGCAACTAATCAAGCAATGTCATATCATAATATTTTTTTGTTTAGAGGTCAATATCATTACTATTACTATAATAATAATAATAATAATAAGCAAAACAATGTAAGACATGTGTTTGACAAACAAAATAAGGGTGAATTTCTTTACTCGTTAATTTTTTTTTTCTTTCCATTCGGCATGAAATATAAATTAATGGAGAAATGGTGGTAATTAAAATTTCATAAAATAGAGAATTTTTGGGAAATTGTAATTTTTTCTAAAAAACAAATGAAGCTAAGGAATTATGTTGAAAATAAATTGAAATTTTCGTTTAAAAAAAAATTGAAATTTTCATTTACCAAATAACATGTTAGGGGTAGGGGCAGTGCGGAAACTTCGTGTGCCCGCTTCTTACGTCTTTCAATTTTCGTGTGCAAGTAGTCTAAGGTCACAACGTGTGAAAGGGGCGCGGCTGACGAATTCAACGCGGAACACTATGGGTCAATGGTCATTGCTTACTTTTTTCTTTTTAGCTCTTTTAAATTGGATAAGGATTTTTATTGGCAATTAATATTAATATTATTTATATATTAAAATAATATAAAATATTGGCTATAGATGGTTTTTTAAAATTAGGTTGACCACACATTTTAATAATTGAGGATAAATGAGTAACAAGCACAATAATATACTAAATACAATATTGAGTTGTCGTTGTTTTTTTTTTCCTCATAATAGCTTAATGGTTTATTGGGCAGAATTTGGGGGAAGAGACTAAGGTTTGAACCTCGGCGGCGACAGTGTAAGAATTATGTTCAAAGTGGGCAGATTCCTTGTGCGCACCGGCATTGGCCCTGTCTGCTGAACCATTAAATCACCGTGATTTATATCCTCTCACATGCTTTATCAGGTCGGAGTGTGCCCTTAGAGTCGGAGATTCAACTTTTTGGGATTTCAAGAAGAATGTTTAATTTCAATATAGAAATTGTTGTTGATCTGGCATCTCTAATTGATAGCTTGGGAGTTCGTTGCTTCCCCACGAAACACACACACACACACAAGTGAGAATCTTCATTAACTGTTCGTTGCTTCACCACGAATCACACACACACAAAAGTGAAAATCTTCATTAACTACCATCCACAACCAGCTTGATTGGCGTAAGTGACCGCGAGTTCAAAATATGGACATATATAACCACACATTTCATATTGATAAATAATATTAACACTTATAAACTTTCAAATTTGCAATAATTATAAAATCAACTTCAATTTTAACAGTTTTTAATAATTATAAAACTGACCTCATTTTTTTAAAAAAATACAAATTATAATTTATTGATAAACCTTGATGGTGGTCATCTTTTGTGAACCTTTGTTAATAGATGTATACCCACGATTAGGAAGTTTTGGTTTTTAGATTGTCAAGTGAACACATGAGGAGTTGATTTGAAAGATAGATATATCTACTAGGAAGCCCTGAATACAATAACCATATTGATATAAATGGATTGTCATACCACTTTGTGTGAGAAATAGCTCAACTGCATAAGATAATTTCAAAAATAAAAATAAAAAAAATTGCATTTTCTAGAGTGAAAATTTACGATTTTTGTACTACATAAAGAAGTGATATGAAATTAAGGTTTTAAACTTTTTCCACCACCATATATAGTGATTGAAAATGTTGTTTACTTTTTATTATGGTCATATAATTTTGGCAATCAAATTAATTTTATTTTATTTTTAAATAAAAGGTTAAGTTATTTTATATACAAAAGGCCGCTGGTGAGACTCAATCCCTATTCATTCTTCCAAATATTCACCTCTATGACCAGTTGAGATGCCCATGCGGGTACTTTACATTCATTCATAATCCAATGTCTAGCTGACATATTTGTTGTAAAACTGTGAGGGTCTACAACTTTGTTACGAGAAAATATTTGATAATAATATCATCGTAGAGCTTGATTCTAAGGCGGGACCGAGGTGTTATTGACTTATTGGACAAATTGAGCAATGAAGATAAGCATAATGCCTTAATCTTGGACTACAGGTTTCTTGCATCGAAGTTCTCTTACCTAAGAGTCATGCATGTATTGCGAGAAGGAAACAAATATGCCGACTTTCTTGCCAAACGTGAGTGGGGCTAATGAGAAATTAGGGAACAACATTTCTTGAGGACCCCCGGATGATTTAATTAACATTTTGCTGGCAGACGCGAGTGAGACTGCCACTCAGAGAACCCTCTAATCCGAGGCCTAGCCTCTCGTTCATCTAGAAAAAAAAAAAAGAAGAGAAGCTAAGTAGATGAAATTCACATTAACCTTTAATTTTCCATTTTCGTTATAATTTCGTTGCTAAAAAATGCTGAACTAAACATCGATTGTATTAGTTGTGTACATTGTTTTCCACTTTTCCTAGTGCATTGAGGATTTGGGGCATAATTACACGAAAGCTTAGAGATTATTAAGTAATTAACCATTGTTAACGTACCTAATTACGGAGTACAAATTTGTAAAAATCATTTTTTGTCGAACCCGCCAGGCGCGAAAATGAAATGCACAGGCTTTATATTTGATGGACACGTGTTTATATTTGATTCGAAGTGGTTCCCTCCACGAGGATCGTTTTACGGATCACGACCTTATATCCTATCTGAACCGACCAAAGTTGAAATTAATCAACGGCTGAAACTCGCCTCCGAAAATCCCAAATTTCAAAAACTCCCCAAATACCCAACCCTCCCGCCCTCAAAACCCTTATATAAATTTCCCCCAAATCCCTTTCAATCTCACAAGCATTCATAGCAATTTCTGCAATCTATACATACAATTTGAGCTTTCAATCGTTCCAATGGCACGTACCAAGCAGACAGCTCGCAAGTCGACCGGAGGAAAGGCTCCCCGGAAGCAGCTGGCCACCAAGGCCGCAAGGAAATCTGCTCCGGCCACCGGCGGAGTGAAGAAGCCCCACCGTTTCCGTCCAGGGACGGTGGCTCTGAGGGAGATCCGGAAGTATCAGAAGTCCACCGAGCTCCTGATCCGAAAGCTGCCGTTCCAGAGACTCGTTAGAGAGATTGCGCAGGATTTCAAAACCGATCTTAGGTTCCAGAGCAGCGCCGTCGCGGCACTCCAGGAGGCGGCGGAGGCCTACCTCGTCGGACTCTTCGAGGACACCAACCTTTGCGCTATTCACGCCAAGAGAGTCACCATTATGCCTAAGGATATTCAGCTCGCTAGGAGGATTCGTGGCGAGAGGGCTTAGGTTGAAGTTTGATAATCTGGTTGATTTCAGTTTCTGTTGCGTAGTAGTCTGTTCTGTTTTGTGTTTGCTTACTGTGCTGCTTTTCCTGGTATGTGGTGTTAGAATGGTGTAAATTCTAGGGTTCCTGCAGCATTGTTGAAAGATATGTAGACGTGTAGTCACTGTGCTAGTGAAAATTTAGGTTATCCTGGTTAATGAAATTTATCAAGTTTTCTGCCATCTGGAAGCAAATAGCAATCTGAGATAACCATGTTTTCTGAATGGATCTTCTATTAATGGCCTGCACAAAAAATGGTATCCATGAACTTTGAAATCTGTGATGTTCATAAACTTGAATTATAAGTTTTGCTAGTAAAGGATTGAATGATTGATATGCCCTTAAACTCACCCCATGTCCCCAATTATTATTCTTTGTTGTGTGTTCCAGTGCGTTAGGTTTAACATATTTTGTATCATTATATCAATATTTTGATTAAAAATGGCTTGCATATGATTCCATATATAGAGTAGGTACCTGCATAAAAGTTTCTTTCAATTATTTATGTAAAAGTTGAGTAATGACTGATAAGTTCTGAAGTGAAATGGCTGTTATGTGCTTATATGATTCTTTGCATTATTTATACTGCAGCACTATTTAACTCTAAGCTTTTCTTATGTATATATTGGTGCAGGAATCCATCAAATTCCTTATGACTATAATAACTTAAAAATGGTAAAGGTACATCCTTTATTAGTGTACTGTTTCAATATTCCAAAATAACTCAGTGTTGGGATAATTGCAAGTTGGAGTATGTTTCATGTTGCTTAAATTTTTATAAAATATATGTTGTCTTGCAAGTTGCAAAAGTGTCTTATTCTTTGTAATTGGAGCAGTAATCATCTCTTCTGCAGAAGTTCTGTCTGGTCTTACAAAATAATTCTGTGAAACTGATTGCTTTGCTCTGAGGCTGTGAACGTATCTTTAGTCACTATAACTGAGAAAGGAGATGTGGAACTGCAAAAAACATGCCACTTAGTTACAGTCTATAACTGTGAACTTGCATGTATTATCCTTCAAGAGCAGCTTACTATAATATAACTAACACATTACAATATACCAGGAAATGACAATGTTTGTAGTTACCTCTGTGCTTGACAAGGTTGCTTTATTTTATCTAATTAATTATATTTTATATTTTGAATAGTTTTTATATCAAAATTAATTATTTATCCTAATTAATCATATTTATTACTCGGCTTTAAGTATTTATTTTTTCAAAATAGCTCATTTGTCTTTAATCTTTCAACCCCACTAAAAAGATTTCTGAATTCGTCCCTACTCTTAGCAAAACTCTTAGCACAACTCTTAGCACCACCCTTAGCACAACCCCTTGCACAACCATAGCACAAGTCTTAGCACAATTCTTAGGACAACCCTTAAGTATATAATGTGTTAGTTTAGATGGTAAGATATCTTTTTTTTTTTTTTTTTTTTTTTTTTTTTTTTTTTTGTTTTTGGAAACGATGGTAAGATATCTAGTTTTTCCCTAAATGTTAAATGATAGGGGTTCAAATAATACAACTACATGATTTTATAGAGAGATTAATTCTAATTGTATTCTTTATTTGTAACATTGTGTTTTTTAGTCTTAATTTTAATATATTTTTTTTATAACTTTTTTTAGTATTAATAGTGATATATGAGTGTTTTATTATAATATCTTGGCAAAACTCTTATCACAACCCTTAGCACAACCCTTGGCACAACCTTAGCACTGCACCTCTGTTACCTTGCTAGCACCTTTTTTTTTTTTTTTTTTTTTTTTTGAAACTTTGTTAAAACTTTTGTTATTCTAATAATTTGCTTCCTTGGAGATTTGAACACTTGATCTTTGCTCCTTCGCTAACATCTTTGCTATTTTACTTTGACTTGAGCTCCTCTTTTGCTACTTAGAGCAACCCCAACAGGGGTCCATCCAAGACTTTTGGAACAGTGAAATCTTTGGAGCTTAGCTTTTGACAAATGGGAGTATGGGGTTTTAGGCATTTCTTTCCCCTGCAAAAAAATAAATAAATATAAATGGTAGGGAATATCCCGACCGGCATAAGCTTACACCCGACCGAGACGCCTTCGTCCCTTTCTCTTTGTCTTTGCAGGTAACAGGGCGGGCTCCTTGTGAAGAACCCCGACCGGGAGTTGCCCGAGCGGCAGTGTCGACCACCGAGCGGTAGCCCTTTGGCGAGAGAGCTGACAAAGGACACGTGGCGGCTCTCTACGACGACAGACAGGGCACCCGGGAGGATGACACATGGTGGCTACGTGGAGAACATGCCGAACGACCGGATTCTTGTCTCCGGCACAGCGGCTATAAATACCTACAGTAGCTACAGTGTAGAGGATTTTTGGACGATCGATAGGTTGTTGTTAGAGAATCCCGACCGCAGTCAGTCGACACTCAGAGCAACCAAGTAGATTGTACTTAGGGCCTCTACCGTGATCAATAAAGACGTTTATTTGCTTTGATTGGTCTCGAGTTTATTTTATATTGTTTACGTATAATTAGCAGTATCATTTTGGCGCCGTCTGTGGGGACCCGTGCAAGAAAGCAACGTCTAGACGAGCACCCGGTCTCTTTACAACAATGTATCCGTGGGTATACAACAACTTCGCCGACGACCAAGCAGATGCGGCGAGCTCATCTGACCATCACGCTACCCAACAGCAAGGTCAGACGGTGGATCTCAATCTCAACCTCTCACCACCGCATCCATCCAACAAATACCCGGCCGCCCAACAGCCGGTGAACTACATACAACCGGGACTTCAGACGCCTGGTCAGCAATACACGCAACCAATGATGTATCCCAGTCAGTATCCATACCCGGTCCCACCTCAATTGTACGGATATTGGCCAGGCCAACCAATGTACTACACTCCCCCGGTTGGCTATTCACCTTTCATACCTGCGTACACGGCTCCAGCCGCCGCCCCTCCAGTATACCCGGCCGCTCAAGTAGAGCCGCAGCATCAGCCCACTTCCCGGGCTCGACGCTCGGCTCGTTCGCGGTTGGGGTCGGGGGGTGCTGTTGCGATGGAGGCACCATGGCAGGCCCAGCAAGCAGAGGAGGTTCCCGCCCGAGCGGAGGACCCTGAAGAAGTTACCCGAGCGGTAGCTTTTGACCGTCTTCGACCGGAAATGCGGCAAAGATTGGGGCCCCAAGACCCAAATCGCCAGCCGGAAGACGTGCACATGCAGGACGCCAGCCAGGAGGCTTCATCCGGGCATAGCGGGTCGAGATCACACCGTCGGCGACGCGCTCGGGACACAGCCCAAGCCGCCGAGCTCAACGAAACCCGAGGATTGCTCTATAATCTCCAGGCGGAAGTCGCGCAACTCAAAAATGCGTACCCTGCAACACCCCCGGTCGACCAATCGACCCTGCACCAGACGCCTTTTACAGCGGCGGTGATGGCCCAGCCTTACCCGCTTGATTTAAAGGTCTCTGGAGAGAAAACTTATGATGGTCGGGCAGACCCCGAAGCCCACGTTAACGATTTTTACAGCAATATGATGCTGAAGGGCGTTTCAGACGCCGTAATGTGTAGGGCTTTCTATTCTACGCTCACCGGTCGGGCGGCAGAATGGTTTCGAACCTTGCAACCGGGCTCGATCGACAAATTTGACACCTTGGCGATCAAGTTCGTGAGGAAGTTCATCACTTCCAAAGTGGTGAGGAAGCCCTATATGTATCTGGAGAAGGCCAAGCAGCTCGAAGGGGAAAGCTTGACCGACTTCCTCATCAAGTGGAAGGCGGCGGTCGGGGAGGTCGAGCCTATGGACGATGCGACCGCCACCCACATGCTTCACATCTCTCTCCGGGCGGGATATTTGTATCAAGACTTCATCCTACACCCCCCGGCCATTTATGAGGAGGCCCTTCGAAGGGTCACAGATTACGCCAACGCCGGCGAGGCGAATGCCGTAAAGCGCTCGCAGGTGGTCGGTTCCTCGTCCCGTAAACCGGCCGGCCGGGCGGAACATCGGTCGGGTGATGACCATTCCCGATCCCGCACCAGGCCTGGTGAGTTTACGGCCTTGAACCGATCCGCAGCGGAGGCCATGCAGTACGCCCAGTCCTGCAATCTCATCAAACTCCCCCATCCCGATCGAGACGGCCCCGACAAGAATAAGCATTGTGCTTACCACCGATGTGCCGGGCATGACACCGAGGAGTGTACCCACTTGCGCCAACTGTTAGAAGATTTGCTCAACTTGGGGAAGTTGGACAAGTGCGTGGGGAAGAGAGAGGACAACAGGAGGAATACCGATCGGAGAGATCACTGGCGTTCCCATCACCGCTCCGATCGATCTGATCGCGATGGACGCTCCGATCGGTCAGGTCAGGACCGAAGAGATGATCGAAGGGACGATTGTCATGATGCTCGACGGGACCCTGACCCTTCGTCCAGCAGCCGACCCTCAGGAAAGCCCACTATCCACGTTATTTTTGGTGGATTGGAAGACGCTTCCCGACCGCGGACCAATTGCCCGGTCGCTATTGTGGATTCCCGGGAGACCGGGAGGAGACAGAACCCGACCAAGTGCACATTTGCGGTTCAGACCGGCAAGTTCCTCGGCTATATGATGACCAAGAGAGGAATTGAACCTAACCCGGCCAATTCCTCTCCAAGGAATTCCACCGTTCGGGACGACGTAGAGAAGGTCGATTGGTCATCCGGTTATATGATGACCAATTGACAGGTCGGATCAAACGAAATCCGAAGAAGACCTGTGCCGAACCGATCCGGAAGGGGTCCAGCGACCGGTGTACTATGTAAGCCACGCGCTACATGGTCCCGAGCTCCGATACTCCCGGTTAGAGAAGGTCGTCTATGCCTTATACATTGCCGCGAAGAAGTTGGCTCCCTATTTCCAAGTTCGAGCAATTCGCGTGTTGACCGATCAGCCGATCGGACCAGTCCTCCGAACTGCTTCATCATCCGGTCGCCTAGTCAAGTGGGTCGCCTAGTCAAGTGGGCGTTAATGCTGACCCAGTACGCGATCGAATACCGACCAAGACCTACCATCAAAGGTCAGGCCCTTGCTGATTTCTTGGTCGAGTGCACCGCCCGGGACACCCGACCCCCCGAGGTCGCGGATCCTGAGGCTGAGTGGTGGTTGCTGGCTACTGACGGGTCGAGTAGCAAGAAAGGAGCAGGAGGAGGAGTGGTGGTCACGAGCCCGGAAGGATTTAAAGTTTATTTTGCTCTCATGTATCAGTTCCATCCGACCAATAACGAAGCCGAATACGAAGCATTTGTTAATGGCTTACAATGCGCTCGGGACTTGGGGGCTGAATACATCCGAGCTCAAACAGATTCTGCGCTCGTGGTCGGGCAGGTTCTCGGAGATTATGAGGTCAATGGAGAGCGTCTACAACTGTACCGAGACCTGGCCGTGGAGAAGCTTGCTCAGTTCCGGGGGTATACCGTTCGGCACATACCCCGATTGGATAATGCCGATGCAGATATCTTGTCTAAATTGGCTCAAGACGCCCCGGAACACATGTCGAAGATAGCTCGGATTTTGGTGATCCCGAGACACAGCATCCATCGCCTACCGGTCAATCCGATCCAACCGGTAGAAGACAATTGGACCACTGATCTGAAGGAGTTCCTCGAGCACGGTCGATTCCCAGACGACCCCCAGCGTGCTCGAAAAGCCAAACTGAGAGCCCCGAGGTTCCAAGTCTTGGACGGTCGTCTCTACAGGCGATCGTATGGAGGCCCTCTTATGCGTTGCTTGACCGCATTTGAGGCTGATTTAGTCATGAAGGAATTGCACTCGGGAATTTGTTCTTCACATCAAGAAGGCCGATCCCTGGCCCGTCGTATCATGCTGATCGGGTACTATTGGCCGTCCCTCCAGCTAGACTGTGAAAAGTTAGCTCGGGAATGTGAGACGTGCCAACTGTTTGCCCGGATGCCTGGACGACCGACGACCTTCTATCAGCCGGTCACGACTGCAATTCCCTTTGCAAGGTGGGGGTAGATATCTTGGGCCCTTTCCCTCAGCTCTCCGGTCGGAGAAAATTCGTGATAGTCGCCATCGATTACTTCTCTAAGTGGATAGAAGCCGAGCCCTTAGCCACGATCACTTCTCAGCAATGTGCTCGGTTCCTTTGGCGTAATGTGATTTCCCGCTTTTGTGTGCCCGTGCATCTCATCAGCGACAACGGCCGCCAATTCGTAAGCCAATATTTCCAGAACTTCTTGGCCACGATCGAGACGACTCACGTCCGGTCGTCGGTGGCTTACCCGCAGGGAAACGGTCAAGTGGAGAACGCCAACCGGACGATTTTGGAAGGTCTAAAAAAGAAGTTACACTCGGCTGGTCGTAGTTGGGCCGATGAGTTGTCATATGTCTTGTGGACTTATCGGACGACCACGAGGGAAGCTACTTTGGAGACCCCTTTCGCCCTGGTTTATGGAGCAGAAGCCCGACTCCCAATCGAGGCTTGGGTCCCGACCGATCGAGAGAGAACATACAATGCGGAGGAAAACGAACATGCGATGGTCGTGGATCTCGACGGGGTCGAGGAAAAAAGAGAACTAGCCGCTCGGCGTATGGCCGAGTACCAGAAGCGGGTCAAGAGCTCGAAAGATGTTCGGGTCAACCCTCGTTACTTCCAAGTTGGAGATTACGTTCTACGACGAAGGGAGGCCAGTCAACCTTTGGAGGGCGGAAAGCTAGCTCAGAATTGGGAAGGGCCGTACATCATCAGCGCAATCATACGGCCGGGTACATACCGATTGGAGACGACAACCGGTTGGATAATTGAGGGGACTTGGAATTCCGAGCACCTCGTTATGTTTAGGCATTAGCCTATTTTTTGTAATCTTTAGACGAAGTGGGGGCTCGACCTGCGAGTTAGTCCCGGTCGTCGTTTGTAATTAAATTTTATGATTGTAAATATTTATTTAATCGCCTGCGAGCGGGAAGGTTTAATGTACATACGATCGGTGATTGCTCGACCGGTCGCTGGACCCCTTCCGGATCAGTTCGGCACAGGTCTTCTTCGGATTTCGTTTGATCCGACCTGTCAATTGGTCATCATATGAAGCTTGTTTTTTGTCAAACTTGTGTCGTTCGCCTCTTTTCCCGCCCTTTTACTTTTAACCTTAGTCATGCAAATGCCGACCTTTAGTGCTCGACCTCATGGCCTTTTGGCCTGGTCTTGCAGTATTCGACCCGTGCGACGCCCGACCTTACGACCCGGTCGTGTCTCTGAAGTTCCGACGTCAGACTGGCCAACCCGATAGAGTTCACCCGATTCCTAGGCCTTGACGAAACAGGTAAGCCTCCACGGTCGGGATATATCCGAGCGACAGTCAGTCAGCACTCAGAGCAACCAAGTAGATTGTACTTAGGGCCTCTACCGTGATCAATAAAGACGTTTATTTACTTTGATTGGTCTCGGGTTTATTTTATATTGTTTACGTATAATTAGCAGTATCAATAAATAAATAAATTGTGTCAGTTTTTTTTTTTTTTTTTTTTTTTTTTTTAGGAAAAGAAAAGAAAAGAAAAGAAAAGCTGGTCCGTTGCAGCCCGCATGGGCGATTGTGTTAGCTTTCACTATATTTTTTTTAAATTTTTATTTTAAAATTACGCTGGTCGCGTGGGCGATTGTTCCTTTATCAAAGCATCACATCATTGGATGAAAATATCATTTACCTATTTGAGTAATTTGAGATTATCAACATTCTCGTAGTCATACATTATTCACGTTTCACGAAATACTTTTTTTATAACGTTCAAGAGAGGTAATCCACATATAGAAAACCAACAAACGCACAAAGTAATCTTACACATTCTCGTAGCCTTAACCTTTGAGGAAGTAATCTTATTACATTATCAGCTTTGTGAGGTAATAATCCAATTACATTCTTATAACTTTCCAAGGAGAGGAGTAATCCACATTCTGAACAATACCTTCTGACATTCCTCAAAAACACAGTATAGACTATAGATTCTGAGTTTTCAGTTTTCAGTTTTCAGAGAGAATATTCTTCATCACTAATGGATTTAATTAACCTTGGGTGACCTGAATTATTAAACGCGAATAAGAACACGAATAGGAAATAGATAGAAACGATGTCGTAATAGATCGTGAAGACCGTATATTGTATTATATGCCGTAAATAGGCTATTACAATGGTTTGCTAGGACAGAGTATGTAAGAATGATAGAATGTCCCTTAATTGGACAAAGAGTGGGTCTTTTATACAAGTCATGACCTCCTAAATCGGGGAAAGCGGTTGCCCCTGCCATGACCGCGCCCGGTCTGGAGACCGGGCAACGCGACTGAGGTCGGCTGCCGAGCTCGGACCGACCTCCAGCTGACCTCCAGACGATCTCGGTCTAACCTCCAGCCGACCTCGTGTCGGCCTCCAGCCGAGGTGGATAGACGGGGCACGTAGCGCCGCCCCGGGGTCCGTGCCGAGGTCTCTCGCCGGGGCCTAGTGCTGAGGCGCCCGCCGAAGCCTCGTGCAGGTGGACGAATGGGACACGCAGCGCCGCCCCAGGGTCCGTTCTTGCTCCATGCTCTCGGATCGATTCGGATCCATTCGTAATATATCCATCAATCACAATTCTCATGAATGAATGGGTCTCACCACTATAACATTCCCCACTTGAAGTAAAATATCACCATTCTAATTCTAATGTATATTACCACAGAAGTAAATGACAATAAGTTGTGCAAATTAATTAAAAGTTGACAGTGAATGCTAAACGAATGACTGCCTTTACAGCGTGAAGGAACATACATTAATCCCCCAGGTGGCTAACTTACTGAGAATTCATTAAGGCATAGAATTGAATTGGTCTTATTAATGCATATATGGTTAAACACGGAATAGAAACGTAATGTATTCCCAACATTTAATCTCAATCATCTAAGATAATCAAAGTACTAAAAAAGATGATGATCAATTCATTGATCCATTAGGCTGAAAAAAAAAATATTAGAATAGATACTACTTTGTAAGGGTTTCAATAAAATAAATTGTGATGGATCCGGCCGGGGCCAAGGCTTCTAGAGGTCTATACAACAACTTGATAGAACATAGCCGCAATACTCACTTGGAATTTCTACTTTGGTCCATTTCTTACTCTTCACCTCCAGCATATAAGCTCTTCGACTTCCCATCACCATCATCTTCCCCTGCCACCTTGTCACATATGCTACACTGCATATCTCGTCTGGAACCCTCGTGATGACCACCCATGTGCCGTCCTGTAATGCAATCACGTCCCTGCTTTCGTTCACTATGTATATTACCCCACAAATTTCTAGATAGATTGCCGGATAGGATAAAGTCATCACGTCTGAGATTCTGTCACTTAGATGCCATTGACGGGTGACGAGGTCGAGTGTTTCAGTGATTTGATTGGCCTCCACCTCATAGTAGCTGCCGATGGCGTGGAACTTGCCACGGTGGAAGACACACGTGCACTGGTCTCGCCCGTATGACATGTCCGGCAACGACATCCACCTGTCCCTCGCCATGTCATATGCCAACGTGGAGTTTAGCGAGTTGTTATCCGAGTCAAGTCCGCCAGCGACCACCACCATCCCCTCCTCCTCCGACGCCGCGCATCCGAAGAACAGGCGTTCGTTGCCTGGCATATCGGCCCCGCGCCTCCACCTGGCGGATAAGAAATTGTAGATGAAAACTGATTTCAGAAACTCCCCTGTCACCCGATCGCACCCGCCTATCACCGCCAGCTCCGGCCCAATTCCGACGACGCGGCAGAAAACCGGCATACTTTCCACCATCTCCGGTATGGGTGGAACATCGTAACAACGCCCTTTTACCGGCTCGAAAAGCGTGAGCCGGCAAACCGGTTGATTCCCGCATAAACGATCCTTGGACTGAGCCATGGCAATGAAAGGTCGGGTTAGACCGGAAGCTTTCCGGCGCCGGAGGAACTCCGGCTGCTTAATCACACCGTTCCATGCTCTACAGACAGATGCAGCCTTGGGAAACTGATCAAACGAAATCCGAATAAGACATTCCAGAGCTACCTCGTTCGGAAGACCTGGAATCAGCTCCATACACACAAAATTAAAGCAAGGGATTATTAAATTTGAGAATTTTGGGTTCTTGAAGATGAAAGCTAAGGATCCAAGAGTCTCTATTACCTTTGTTAGGGTTGGCGTATGAGATCCAAACTTTTTTAGGGTTAGTTGGCGTATGGGATCCAAACTTTTATCAACTTTAATCTTTATTACATACAACTAGTTTTGTACGCGCATTGCGCGATTGGGATAATGCCCAATGTTTTTTTTTTAAATAAGTACTTTAAAGTATATTAAGGCAGGATTATATTGAAATTGTTCATGCATAGATAATTGAAGGTTGAATTTGCGTATTTAAATAGGTAATTCTTCTCCCAAAGGTTGAGTCCCCAACCCCAAGGGCCCCCCGCACTCCGACCCGACAGAGCATTGTGGAAAGTTGTAAATCACGGTGACTCAATGGTTCAGCAGACAGGGCAAAATGCTGATACACACAAGGAATCTGCCAACTTTGGACATAATTCCCGCATTGCAGCTGCCGAAGTTCAAACCTTGGTCTCTTCTCCCAAATACTACCCACTAAACCATTGAGCTAAGCCCGTGCGGGTTAAATAGGTAATTCTAAGTTTACAAATGCAAGATAATATAGTCAAGATTGATTATAATTGTCAATAAAATAATTGTATAGGTATGATTGAAACCAAATACGGACATAAGGGAAAACAAATAAAAATTAGGGCATAAAATATTAAATATATACTAATATTGTTTGAGGAGATTCTGACATTAGGATTTGTGGTTAAGTTCTATTAAGACTTTAATATTAGAATTGGATTAATGGTGTAGTTATAATTCTATATTAGAATTAGACTAACGGTGAATTAACGGAAAAGTTAAATGGATAATTATATAATTAAAGATAAATTATAAAATCTTAAAAGAAAAAAATTAAAACCTGAACAATATGAACCATTCATTTGATTTAATAATTTGACGGTCATTTTTTCTACCCAATATTAATAATTAAATAAATTCGCTGGTCAAATCTGCTAGTATAATCCGCTAACGCTAACCTCTAACTGCTTATTGTCAAACAAGGACATTGCGAGGTAGTTCTCGCTTCAATTTGTTTTGTGATTTGAATACTCTCTTTGTCACAAAATCTCTCAAGTAGTTAATATGGTTGACTTTATTAATTATATATATATTTTTTTTAATTTTTTCATGGTATTAATAAAATACTTGGTAAATAAATATACAGCATTATTTTGTATTATAACTTTGATATTTAATTAGAAAAGTAGTGCACAAAAAAAGATAATAGATAATGTAGTGAATATAATCAATTGATGAATTTAAATGTAAAAATATTTACATTTGAGAAAAATAAAGACAATATAACTAATGAAAATATTTCTTTTAATTAATTTATTGATAATTAATAATTTTTTTTCACTGAATAAAGACATTGTAAGGATAATGTAGCGAATATAATCAATTAATAAATTTGAATATAAAGAATTTTTATATTGAAGAAAAATAAAGACAATATAACTAATAAAATTATTTCTCTTATTTAATTTATTGATAATGAATAATTTATTTATTTTTTTTTGAATAAAGACCCTTGTGGACACATAATTCTAAATTAAAGAAATGCATATATATTATTTTTCGTTGTAACTACTAAATTATTATTTATATAATTTAATAAGAGTAAAATAGAGTACTAATTATGCCAACTTTGATTGGGATGAGGTTCGAACCTAAGACCTTTTTTTTATTGAAATCAATGAGTAAGTTAACGGTGAACTAACGGCAATTCTTAAAATTTTAACGGAATTAGTAACGGTGTGTGGGTATTTTAGGAAATTTTAGTGTAAAATTTAAATCTGATCAATCTTTTAATCAATCTGAGCCATACATTTGATTAAAATCTGTGACCGCCATTTTTTATACCCATTATAGGCCTAACTCTCTTGGGCTCTTATTAGTATAGTAGATAGTAGATTTTGGAATTATTCGTTTTTAATTTGTACAAATTTAAACTTCTAAATAAATTTATAATGTTAAAAAACTATTCGATTTGGACTCTAATATTTAGTTCAGTCTTTAAATAGTTTTTTTTTTTTTGAATAAAAAATAGTTTAAGTCTATTAGAATTAAAACAACTTATGAACCTTTCAAAAAAAAAAAAAACTTATGAACTTTGAATTACTATTTTTCTCTCTAAATTTATCATTTTCTGTTTTCTATTTTTGTAAAAATAAAATGAAAAATATAAAATTATATCATTAAAAAATGTAAATAAGATTTTGAATGATTTTTTTTTTTTTTTTTTTTTTTTTTTTTTTTTTTTTTTTTTTGTCTTAGACTATGGACAGAGTAACGTGGACAATTTTAATCATCTATACAAAAAAATTGGACAATTTATTGATGAGGATAATTTTGGTCTTCCCTCTGTATTTCCTTTAGATAGCCGTTTGAAAGCGGGTAATTGTAACATTTCATGATATCTCCTTCTTGCAGCCTTCTTTCAAGGTTGTTGACGGATTTATTGAGATTTTGAAATCTCTGAAGTTGTTCTTCAAGTTCTTTGATCTTCTTGCTCATCTTCTCCTGAATCTTTGGGCAAAGTCTCTGTAGACATAGAAAATTTGAACCCAACAAATGGACTGATAAATGGTTATTGGACCGACATCGGGATTGATTATTGGGCCAATTTAATTAATTGGATCATATAAATTAATTTAATTTAATTAGCCCAATTAGATTTGATTTGGGCCATTGGATTAATTAATTAACTGGTCCAAGCCCATTTTATATTTGAATTTGAATTATAAATTATAATTATAATTTAAATATAATATTAATTTTATTAGATTTGAATTAGATAATTATAATTTAATTTGAATTTGAATTAGATTATACAATAATGAACCTGGACTTGATCTTGGGCAAGGTTCATTTTCCTAATTAGTTAATTAATTAATTAGTTAACTAAAAAGGGGAGTTGGTTGAGGAATTTTGGTTAAGCTTTTGGTATAAATAGAGCCTTCATTTCATTCCAAAAGACACTTGAAAGTTTGAAAAACTTGAATGCTTAGAGCTTGAAGGCATTGCACAACTTGAAGACTTAAGGAGTTGAGAGCATTTGAAGAACGCTTGAAGGCTTGGAGGCATCTTTTAAATATTTTGCAGGCAATTTGAATCCATTGCAGGTACTTTGGAGCTTTGCAGAATTGAGTGTCTCGAAGATCTTGAAGTCTTCCGAAGGCATTTGAAGACCTTAAGGCGGCTTGAATCCATTGCATGTGTTTTTGAAATTTTGCAGGATTGATTACTTCTAAGTCCTTGACGCTCGTTGTTGGGAGTCACGCCAATTAAATTCCGGAAGCTACGCCAATTAAATCCCGGAGGCACGCGCCACTTAAATCCCGGAGGCTACGCTACTTGAATCCCGGAGGCACTTCCATAGATAACGTCAGTGAAGAATCAGAGGACTAGACAGAGATTTTGTACCTACATTGAATTATACACACGCTGTACACGGAATTTTGTGAATATATACAAAGTTTACTTTTTGTGTTTACAGATTTTGGCACGCCCAGTGGGACTACTCTGCCTCTCATCTCTTCACTATTGATTCACGAGCTCTACAAGGAAGGAATCCAAATGGCATCAAGAAATCCCTCCTCCAAGATGACCTATGCTCAAGCTACCCGCTCCAAGCCATCATCCGTGGCCGGTTCCGGTGATAGCCAAAATGTGGAAGGAGCAATGACTCGGAGCCGAGTGAGGAACCTAGGGGTGCAACTGAACGAGATCCAGAACATGGTTCATAACATCGTCCGAAGGATTGAAAGCAACTCCACCAAGTCATGGAAAGCTGCATATGACAAGGGTTCATCTTCGACGAGGGAAACTATTGGCAGCAAGAGTATGACTCCCCCAAAAGGAACCCCTAGTAGCGGTAGCTCGTCTCCTACATCTCAATCATCACCTCTGCTGAAAACATCGTCGGAATTGACTCACAGCTACACAGTCATGCCCGTTATGACGACGAACGCAGCTTCAGTGGAGGAACAACTAGCAAACATCACCAAAGCTCTTAAGGGGATAACTACGTTCATGCATAACCAAGAAAGGAGAATCAATGAGCTCAGTCAAAAGGTTGAAAGCGGAAGAAACGACGAAACAAGTCGAGCTTCTGAGAAGCAGCCTCAAACCCAAGAGGATGAGATTGATGTCGAGTCACCGCGTCATGAAAGTAGGCCAGGAATGGAAGAGACAATCTCTCGTCCACCACCCGCTGAGAAGAGTATTCCAATTTCTGAGGGCATGATACCTGTAGATCAGTTGAACGATTACATCATGGGAGCAATTAAAGGGAAGCTCGAGGGAGGACAATCTTCATACACTTACACTAAGCCCTATACTCAAAGGATTGAAGAAATGAAGATGCCGTTGGGCTATCAACCTCCCAAGTTCCAGCAGTTTGATGGAAAAGGCAACCCAAGGCAGCACATCGCCCACTTCATTGAAACCTGTAATGATGCAGGAACATACGGAGATCTCCTCGTCAAGCAATTCGTTCGCTCTCTGAAGGGCACTGCCTTTGATTGGTACACTAACCTGGAGCATGGTTGCATTGATAGCTGGAATGATATGGAGCGCGAGTTCTTGACCCGCTTCTACAGCACAAGAAGGACTGTCAGCTTCTTGGAGCTCACCACTACCCACCAATGGAAGGGTGAGCGTGCGGGCGCTTACATCGAGAGATGGAGGGAGTTGTGCCTTAACTGTAAAGAGAGGATATCACAAAGCTCTGCAATTGAAATGTGCATCCAAGGCATGCACTTTGAGCTCTCTTATATCTTGCAGGGAATCAAGCCTAGAACATTTGAAGAATTATCCAGTCGTGCTCATGACATGGAATTGAGTATTGAAGCCAATGGGGGACTAAACATGTCAAGTATGCCCAACTCATCAAAGGCACCTGCAAACCAAGATGTCAACAAATGGAGTAAGTTCTTTCCAAAGCAAGAGAAGAAAGAGACGATGAACGTGATGACATGACCAATGCGGGTTTTCACCAAAGTGGCTGAGAAGCCCAAGCAAAGATCATTCACTGGCCCATCAAGGGGAGCTAGAAAAACCAATTGTTGAAGAGTGGCGGGAGAAACAATATCCATTCTTGGATTCTGACGTTTCTCCTATGTTTGACGAGTTGCTGAAACTCAAATTAATTGAGTTACCTGAGATGAAGCGCCCCGAAGAAGCTTCTAGGGTGGATGACCTCAACTATTGCAAGTATCATCGTCTCCTCGGACACCCGATTGAAAAATGCTTCGTCTTTAAGGATAAAGTGATGGGACTTGCTCGTGATGGAAAGATAGAGCTTGCGGATGCTAGCGCAAGCACAAACCAAATTTCATGTGGGAGGTTCGCTCCACTACTTATAGAAGATGAGGAGAATAATGGGGGCAAGCAACATAAATGCACACTTCCATTTAGAGTAAAGCATGCTGAGGTGCAGTACTTAAAACCATCACAAGTTGATCCTACTAGTCATATTAGACCATTAAAGAAGATGACAAAGCAATGGGTTGAGAAGAAGTCGGCAAGGGACCCCGTCCATGACTTGAAGAAGAAAGGACGTCCCAGCAAGCCACGGGCACCAGTTACCCTAGCTCGATACATGCCAAAGGTGTTTCGCCTGAGTAGAACAGACATTCTTGGAACTTGCTTGAATACCAATGAAGAACATGTTGAAGTGGGAGAATCTTCATTCCCCTTGATTGAAGGAAGCAACGAGGTCCAAACTCGCAAAGCCGCATCTTACACTACAGAGATAATTTTCAAAGATGAAGATCTATTGCTTGGTGGTGCACCACATAATCGTCCATTGTTTGTTGAAGGTTATGCCCGCGAGCAAAAGATTAAAAGGATTTTGATTGATCAAGGGTCGGCTGTGAACATTCTGTCACTCCGGGCTATGAAGGAACTTGGCATCTCCACCGATGAACTCTCTCAAAGCCGCTTAATGATTCAAGGATTTAATCAAGGCAGACAAAGAACACTGGGTACCATCAGACTCGACCTCAGGATCGGAACACTAAACTCAAGTACACTATGCTATGTGATAGATGCAAGGACGTCCTACAATTTGTTGCTAGGCCGACCTTGGATACATGAGAATGGAGTAGTCCCCTCATCCTGGCACCAATGCCTCATGTTTGAAAAAGGCGGTGTGATAGAGAAGGTAGTCGCCGATGAAACTCCCTTCATCGAAGCAGAGTCGTACTTTGCAGACGCAAAATTTTACTTGAAGAAACAAGTTGTAGAGGAGGCTGATCAAAGCGATGTTGACACACCTCCCGATCCAAAGTGGAAAGGCAAACAAGTCGTAGACCAACCTCATTGCCATAAGGAACTTGTTTTCCCGCTTACAAGAATTGAACCATTGAAAGCTCCCCCAGCCAAACCGCTTGGAGAAGAAACCAAAGATAACGATGTTCGGGATGGAATAGATGAAATGTTGCCTGTTAAGCGCACTAATGGCTTCGACCCCAATGCTTATAAACTTCTAGCTAAAGCTGGCTACAATCCCAATGAGCCGCAGAAGTTGGGGAAACTTATCCCAGAAGCCGGCGGTAAAGGCAAGTCAAATCAGCAGGGACCGCATGAACGTAAAGGATTAGGCTATGGGCTCCCTAAACCAGTGCGAATCTTCATAAACAGAGTTGCAAGTAATTGCATCACGTCTACCGATGAGGAGGAACAACACAAGAGGCAATCAGTCTTTGATAGGATTGGTGAGGTAGAACCACGACGGTCAGCCTTTTATAGGCTTGGGTCGAATCCAAAACCTGCCAAGAGGAAGTCAATACATGACAGACTTGGAGCTGCTCGAGTTTTAAAAGAACAGACCAGCACTTCTATTGAAATAGAGTCTTCAAAAAGACTTAGAAGTATAGTTCCCTCTCGTATGAGACGAGAAGTTGATGTCCATGTTTCATGCAGCGAAGTTTTGAAGGTCCAGCCAAAGACCATTATATACACCCGTGTGCAAGAAGGAAAAGAAGAAGACCTTGATTCCGGTTATGGAGCGACACTAACTCAAGATGAGGTGCCGTCTTCATTCCACATTAATTGACATGATGAGATCCCGATTGCAGGGGGCATGTACAACTTTGATGAAAATGATGCGCAAGTCGGCCCTATTAATTAAGTAAACAAGACTACTTGATGAATGATGTCCACAAAAAATGCAGCACGTAGTTAAACTGCTAATGCATCTCGCTTGTCTACGGGTGGGCCCAAATCATAGACGCTCCTGGCCCGCATGAGCTTAAACTGTGAACGGCTTTACTTTTAAAAAAAAAAAAAAATTTGAACTACGTTTGACTTGATCTCCTTTGTGGGAGTACGTAGGCAGCTTAGAAATTTTATTGTCTAAGTTCAGTCATAACAAAAATTTTATATTTTCGTCCAAGATAGTGATTCTATGGAAAGGAGGAGAACAAGTCTAGTCTAGGAAGCATTGCAAGTCTCGGAATGTAAAATAATTGTCAAAGCATGCATTCCTGCAGCAATCGGTCACTGTTCGGTACTTTGGTCATGTCTCGGTCTATAATAGTCCGATTGAGGTGATCTGGGTATCGTTGGAAAGCTAACTTACAGAGCTACGATTTTCATGAAGACATCTAAACTTGAATATGAAATTTGAAGGACCAAAATTCGAGGGGAAATGAAGTCACGAATCTGTCCAGAATTTCCTACGTTCATATCTCATTTAAATCTTTCAATGAGAAGGTTTATGAGTATTTTTCATGGTTCCTTTTAATGTTCAGGGATATTAAAATGCAAGAGAAGTATGCTTTAACATTCCAATAAAGGAACAGGTTAAAGTGAAGCGATAATACAAATTCAAAACTACAATGGAAGAACGACAGCTTGTGTGGCATCGAGTTATTGTTGAGCATGGGTAAAAAGAGCTTCAATTGTTGGTCATGAATTTCTTCGAACTTCTCTTTCGTACTCAGGGGTCCAATTGTTAAGGACGATAAAGTGATAATATTATAATATATCATATACATGTATATACAATACTATTATTATTATTATTATTATTATTATTATTATTATTATTATTATTATTATTATTATTATTATACTATTAAGATATTGCAAAACAAAAAAGGAAAAAAATATAAAAAAAAAAAAAACAAAACAAAAAAACGAAACAGAAAGTAAAACAGGAAAAAAAAAACCAAACGAAAAACAAAATAAAAAGAAGAAAAAGGCAAAAAAAAAAAAAAAACGAAAAGCAAAAGATTGAAAGGAAAAAAAACAAAGCCAAAGCTAGAATATATAGAACATATGTTGAATGGTGGCGTTGTTTTGACAAGTGACAGGCGGATCCCCTTGAAGCAATGTCTAGTTTGTTTTCCCAATAAATGTTGCAGCAGTCCTGGCGTCCTGCGCTATCACGTGAAACAGAGGCTAAAATCAAGTCCTCTCTGTTAGGACATAAATGTATGGCTCAAAATCCTTTGAAGAATTAATCTTCGGACATCCCGCGTCGCATGGTAGCACTCCAGATTCATGTACTGCAACTGCCGCACAATCAACACATGTTCTCACATTTTCCCATTATTCATGCGCTATTTTCTCTTATTCAATGTATAAATAGCATTAGCTCCTTTGTTTTCAAACACACATCAATTCAACATATATTATATTCATTCTTTCTTTCTCACGTAGCATACTAATATATATATATTTATATTTTCATTCTTATTAATTATTTTTGTCATTTTATATTTTTTCCTATTATTTAACTTCTATAATTCTCAATTTTCGATTCTTCGCTTCCGCATTATTCCGCTATATTCCTAACAAGTGGTATCAGAGCGGTTTAATTGAGAGTTATTTTCAAAGATGTCAACTGTTACCAAGTTCGATATCGAGAAGTTCGACGGGAAAATTAGCTTTTCTATCTGGAAGGTTCAGATGGAAGCCGTTCTAACCCAGAACGGTTTGAAGAAAGCGCTAGCTGGGAAGAAGAAGAAACCGGATGCAATGACAGATGAAGATTGGGAAGATTTGGATGACAAGGCACGTTCAACCATTCAATTGTGCCTGTCTAAAGAGGTTCTACGTGAAGTGGTAAGTGAGAAGACTACGTCAGATTTATGGTCCGAGCTGGAGTCGCTTTATATGGCCAAGTCTCTGGCGAACAAGCTGCGCCTGAAGGAGCGTCTGTACACAATCCGTATGACGGAAGGTACTTCGATTAAATCTCACTTGGATGAATTTAATTCTATTTTATTGGACTTGGAAAATATTGATGTCGTAATTGAAGATGAGGATCGTGCTGTTTTATTGCTTGTCTCTCTCCCTAAATCGTACAAGCATTTCAAAGAAATTATGCTGTATGGTAATAGTAGTGATACCCTTACTTTTGACAATGTTAAGTCAAACCTATTGTCCAAAGAAAAGTTTGACTCTGAAATTAAGTCTGAGGACAAAGGTGAAGGCTTGACTGTAAGGGGTCGTTCACTTGAAACAGAGAGTAGCAATAAAAAATCTAGATCCAAGTCCAAAGGACGTAAGTCCAACAAATCCTGTAAGTACTGCAAGAAGCAGGGTCACGATGTGACTGAATGCTTCAAGTTGAAAAACAAGCAAGAGAGAGAAAAGAAGTCTGCTGAAGCTAGTGTTGTTGAAAGTGATTCAGAAGGCGATGTTATGTTATCTGTTAGCTCCGGTGACAAACGGAGCAAGACTGAGTGGATTCTGGACTCTGGTTGTACGTTCCACATGTGTCCTCACAAAGACTGGTTCGTCTCTCTGGAACCAGTTGATGGTGGAGTTGTCTTGATGGGTAATGATACCCAATGCAAGGTTAGTGGAATTGGAAGTGTTCAGATTAAAACTCATGATAATGTTGTCAGGACTCTTACCAATGTTCGGTATATTCCTGATTTGAAACGCAATCTGATATCCTTGGGCACCTTGGAATCTCTGGGGTGCAAGTACATAGCTGAAGGTGGAGTTCTGAAAGTCATAAAAGGCTCTCTTGTTCTCATGAAAGCTTCTCGTTCTGGAAGCTTGTACGTGTTGCATGGCAGTACTGTGACAGGTTCAGTAGCGGTATCCTCATCGATGTCTGATGCGGATCTCACTCAATTATGGCATATGCGTCTGGGGCATATGAGTGAGAAAGGCATGCATCTCCTGAGCAAGAAAGGTCTCCTTGGTGATTCAGGTACGGGTAAATTACAATTTTGTGAGCATTGTATTTTTGGGAAACAAAAGAGGGTTAGTTTCTCTACTGCTACACACCGTACCAAAGATGTATTGGAATATATACATTCCGATTTATGGGGACCGACTAAATTCCAGTCTATGGGAGGCTGTAGATATTTCATGTCTATTATTGATGACTTTTCCCGTAAGGTTTGGGTCTATTTCTTGAAACACAAAAATCAGGTTTTTCCTATTTTCAAAAAATGGAAAATACTTGTTGAGACTCAGACAGGGAAAAAGGTCAAGAAGCCCAGGACAGACAATGGCTTGGAATTCTGTGAGTCAGATTTCAATGACTTCTGTGCGGCAAATGGAATCGCTAGGCACAAGACCTTGCCTGGTAAACCCCAGCAAAATGGTGTTGCCGAACGTCTAAACAGGACATTATTGGAAAGAGCTCGTTGTATGCTCTCTAATGCTGGGTTATGGAAACGGTGTGATTTTTGGGCCGAGGCCGTTTCTACTGCTTGCTATTTGGTAAATAGATCTCCACATTCATCCCTTGATTTCAAAATTCCAGAGGAAGTTTGGTCAGGTAATCCTGTTGACTACTCTATCTTAAGAGTTTTTGGATGTCCTGCTTATGCTCATTCTAGTACGGGTAAATTAAACCCGAGAGCTGTCAAATGCATTTTCCTTGGTTATGCCTCTGAGTCAAAAGGGTATCGTCTATGGTCTCCTGATTCTCAGAAAATCATTCTGAGTCGAGATATCACTTTTGACGAAAATGCACTACTTTCTTCTGAAAAAGATTCCAGTACAGGTGAGACGCAGAGTACTGGTGATAAGGTGGAGTGTGAGTTCAGGCCTAATGATAGTATTACTACCACTAATGGTAATACTACAGATGATGCATCTACAAGTACCGCACCTCTCGTCGAGCCACAGCGAGAGTACTCTATTGCCTAAGATCGGCCTAGGAGGACAATTAAAAAACCTGCTAGGTACGCTAGTGACGATGAAACCCACTTGGTTGCTTATGCGCTTTCAGTTGCACAGGAGGTTGATGGTGATCCATCCTGCTATTCTGAGGCTATTTCCTGTGCCAACTCGTCCAAGTGGTTGGTTGCTATGCAAGAAGAGATGGAAAGTCTCCATAAGAATGAGACTTAGGAGCTGGTAGATTTGCCGAAAGGTAAACGCCCATTGAGCTGTAAGTGGATTTACAAAAAGAAAGAAGGCATTCCTGGGGTTGAGAAAGCACGGTGGAAGGCACGGTTAGTTGTTCGAGGTTTTGATCAACGTGAAGGTATTGACTTTAACGAGATATTTTCTCCAGTTGTTCGTCATACTTCTATACGTGTTCTACTTGCTTTTGTTGCTCTTTTTGATTTGGAGTTGGAGCAACTTGATGTAAAGACTGCTTTCCTACATGGAGAGCTTGATGAAGAACTTTACATGTACCAACCTGAGGGATTTGAAGTTCCTGGGAAGGAACATTGTGTCTGCCGTCTACAAAAATCTCTTTATGGGTTAAAGCAAGCTCCAAGGCAATGGTATAAGCGGTTTGATGCGTGTATGTTGGGGCAAGGGTTCTCAAGAAGCCAGTATGATAGTTGTGTCTATTTTAAAGAATTTTCTAAAGGGTCTTTTGTCTATTTGCTTCTTTATGTTGATGATATGCTCATTGCTTCCCCTGATATGTCTCTGGTTGATGACTTGAAGTCTCAACTAAGCAATGAGTTTGAGATGAAAGACCTCGGTGCAGCAAAGAAGATTCTTGGCATGGAGATACACAGGGATCGTCAAGCGGGTAAACTTTATCTATCCCAGAAAAAGTATGTTGAGAAGGTTCTTGATCGATTCAATATGTCCAATTGTAAACCTGTGTCTACTCCACTTGGTGCACATTTTAAGGTATCCTCTGGTTCATGCCCTAAGTCTGATGTTGATGTGGCTTATATGTCAAAAGTTCCTTACTCTAGTGCTGTTGGAAGTCTTATGTATGCTATGGTATGCACTAGACCTGATTTGGCTCATGCTGTAAGTGTTGTGAGTCGTTACATGCATAACCCTGGTAAGGAACATTGGAACGCCGTTAAATGGATTCTACGGTACCTAAAGGGTACTTCGTCTTTGGGCTTGGTTTTTGATCGAAATTCTTCTACATCTACTGATATTGTGGGCTTTGTAGATTCTGATTATGGTGGTGATCTTGACAGACGTCGGTCGCTTTCCAGTTATATTTTCACTCTTTGTAATTGTGCTATCAGTTGGAAAGCTACGCTTCAGTCTATTGCTGCGTTATCTACGACTGAGGCGGAATATATTGCAGCAACAGAAGGTGTCAAAGAAGCTACTTGGCTACGGGGTTTGGTTATGGAACTTGGTGTTTCACAAGGTCACACTATTGTGTTCTCTGATAGTCAAAGTGCTATCCATCTCACCAAGAATGATACCTATCATGCCAAAACCAAACACATTGATGTCAGATATCATTTTATTCGAGATGTTGTAGCTGCGGGAGATATAGTCGTTCAGAAGATTCATACATTGGAGAATCCAGCAGATATGCTCACCAAGCCTCTACCTATCACTAAGTTCAAGCAGTGCTTGAGTTTAATCGGCTGTTTCAGTTGTTAATTCCCACAGTGAATTTGATCCAAGGTGGAGATTGTTAGGACATAAATGTATGGCTCAAAATCCTTTGAAGAATTAATCTTCGGACATCCCGCGTCGCATGGTAGCACTCCAGATTCATGTACTGCAACTGCCGCACAATCAACACATGTTCTCACATTTTCCCATTATTCATGCGCTATTTTCTCTTATTCAATGTATAAATAGCATTAGCTCCTTTGTTTTCAAACACACATCAATTCAACATATATTATATTCATTCTTTCTTTCTCACGTAGCATACTAATATATATATATTTATATTTTCATTCTTATTAATTATTTTTGTCATTTTATATTTTTTCCTATTATTTAACTTCTATAATTCTCAATTTTCGATTCTTCGCTTCCGCATTATTCCGCTATATTCCTAACACTCTCCCATACATCCAAGAAGTCATCTTAAATATTCAGAGCTCGACTTCTCCTTAGTTGGCTATGGCAACCTGGTAGCAGGCTCCAATGGCTCCGATGACAGCCTTGACGGGAAGTACAGGCTACGGCAATAATTTCCAGCGGCTCCGGCGGTTGAGCGGCGATTTCTAAAAAAAAAAAAAAAAAAAAAAAAAAAAAAAGAGATGAAAAGAAGAAAACAAAAGAAAAGAGCAAAATGAAAAAAACGAAGCAGAAGAAAAACAAAAAAAAAAAACGAATAGGAAAAGGGAAATAAGTTTTGTTTAAAGTATGTATTTCATGTATATGATGTTATTTGCTTAAAGCTTCAAGGGAAAAGGACGTGTGTGGAGTGTAGTGTGCCACGTGTCCTTCTCTAAAAAGAATGAAATAAAAGAGCTCTCTTCACAAGAATGAAAGCAGCGATTCCCATGTATACATAGTTTCCCAGTCTCTTCACGCCCAGCGGTCCATTGCGATAGGAAAAAGCTTCAGCAACGGATACCGGCAATCCCAGCGACGGATGGCGAGAAATTCCAGCAGACCCAGTATTAAATCGTGTAGGCACACCTCCAAGCTCCAGTAAGTACTGTTGACAGCAAAGAAAAAAAACTCGACAAACAGGAAGGAACTCCGGTAAGCTGCAACGACGGTGGTGCGACGATCCACTTCCGGCAACGCTAATCTCCAGCTACACCCATCAGCCGGCTCCGGTTAACTTCCAGTAGACGTAGCAGCTCCGGTAGTCTCTGGTGAGTTGTGACTTTTGCGATCCTCCGGCAGCAGCGTTGGTGGGTGAGCGGCAACTTCTGCAAAAACAAAAAAATCTCCGGCGGGCAATTCCGGCGACCCTCCAGCAGCGGCGATCTCCGGCGACCTGCAAAAGACAAAAACAGAGCTCTGCGATAACCCTCCAGCCGCGGCGATCTCCGGCGACCTGCAACAAACAGAAACAGAGCCCAGCGATGAATCTTCCAACAACGTCGTTCTCCGGTGAAAGGCTGAGCGGTGTCATCCTTGAGCGGTTTCGATGGCTTTAATGACGAAGAATGGATTCCGGCTCCCATCTACCTCCGGCAATCTCAACAACCTGGTGATCTCCGGTGACTTCTGCAAAAAAAAAAAAAAAAAAAAATCCGGCGAAAGATTTCACGATGCTTGTTGTTCCATGAGATTGACAAGTTTCCTTGAGGCGGTTCAACGGCGGCTGTCCTACGAGATGGGCAACTATCCTTTCATGGTGCACGGTTGTTTCTGGCATTCCCCTCTTCTTGTTCCTGTAAATAAAAAATGCATATAGGGAAGATGAAATATAAGGTTTTACCCGATTAGATAGTCGGACCTTGGATTGCTCCTCCTCGCTTCTCTGTTTGTGATGTTGGTGTGAGTTTATAAGTGTGATGAGGCTCTTATTTATAGTTCATCGTAAGGGAGTTGTGATTGGAGTTGGATTCTACAATCAGATACAATTTTCCAACAATATGAGTCAGTTACTCAGTTATACTGCTGAAATCATGGTGTTAGCTTGGCTTGAGTTAGAATTCACGTGCACACCGTGACTTTGAACTTGACTTGAGTTTGTTGATGGGCTTAGAATTTTAAATTGGTCAATGGACGTTGTATAGCTTCTTACCTTTGGGATCATGGAGTGTTGCTACACCAACTTCATCCTAAAATAATTTTGGGCTCAATGAATATGTTTGGGCCCATGTAATGCACTATTTTGGCTCATAGAATATTCAAGTTTATAGTCGGGCTCATTTTGTGGCAATTTAATCTTTTGATTTGTATTCGCGAAATATCCGCACATACATTTGGGCCCGTGGAGATAGATGCACCACGATGAATTTAAAGGACCGTTTTGTTAAGTTTCAAGACTTCCTCGCTCCAAGCACATTAAGCGACATGTCCCGGCAAGTCTCGAGGGGGCAATTTGTAGACACAGAAAATTTGAACCCAACAAATGGACTGATAAATGGTTATTGGACCGACATCGGGATTGATTATTGGGCCAATTTAATTAATTGGATCATATAAATTAATTTAATTTAATTAGCCCAATTAGATTTGATTTGGGCCATTGAATTAATTAATTAACTGGTCCAAGCCCATTTTATATTTGAATTTGAATTATAAATTATAATTATAATTTAAATATAATATTAATTTTATTATATTTGAATTAGATAATTATAATTTAATTTGAATTTGAATTAGATTATACAATAATGAACCTGGACTTGATCTTGGGCAAGGTTCATTTTCCTAATTAGTTAATTAATTAATTAGTTAACTAAAAAGGGGAGTTGGTTGAGGAATTTTAGTTAAGCTTTTGGTATAAATAGAGCCTTCATTTCATTCCAAAAGACACTTGAAAGTTTGAAGAACTTGAATGCTTAGAGCTTGAAGGCATTGCACAACTTGAAGAGTTAAGGAGTTGAGAGCATTTGAAGAACGCTTGAAGGCTTGGAGGCATCTTTTGAATATTTTGCAGGCAATTTGAATCCATTGCAGGTACTTTGGAGCTTTGCAGAATTGAGTGTCTCGAAGATCTTGAAGTCTTCTGAAGGCATTTGAGGACCTTAAGGCGGCTTGAATCCATTGCATGTGTTTTTGAAATTTTGCAGGATTGATTACTTCTAAATCCTTGATGCTCGTTGTTGGGAGTCACGCCAATTAAATCCCGGAGGCACGCGCCACTTAAATCCCGGAGGCTACGCTACTTGAATCCCGGACGCACTTCCATAGATAACGTCAGTGAAGAATCAGAGGACTAGACAGAGATTTTGTACCTACATTGAATTATACACACGCTGTACACGGAATTTTGTGAATATATACAAAGTTTACTTTTTGTGTTTACAGTCTCATGTTCTTCGAGTTCTCTGATCTTATGTGGATTAATACAAGTTTATTGCCGACTCCAGCAACAATAGTCACCCTACCACTGACGACATCGTCGAGAAGGGAACTTCGGCCGTCAACAAGGTTTCGTCGACGACGGCCTTATCGGAGGAGGGTTGGAGGTCCAGGGAGAGCTTGATGGACTGGGCAACGAGGGAGGGGAAGAGGAAGAAGTTAAAGGAGAGGATCTCAAAGACGATGAGCATCTTGGCGGTGTTGGCTCGCGGCGGGCACTCCGCACTCATACAATTTTGGAATTATTCGATTCTTAATTTTTACAAATCCTAATAGTATTTGATTTAATGTCTAAACAAATTTAGAAAGTAAAGAACTATTGGATTTCGACTCTAATATTTAATTTAGACTTTTAAAAAAATATTAAAACAAGTCCCCATAGCTTAAAAACAATTTAATCAACCATCAATTTAGTGAACACCACAATACCTTACGAATTATAACTTCTTCAAGTTCATACTGATAGACTAACCTCCGTTGAGAGAAACTTCCTCTAAATTTGAAAAGATTAATACTGACAGGCATTCATGCAATGGATCTGATCTGCAAGTTGTGGTGGTGTGATTTTGAAGACAATGATCATTAATTTCAAAGTCCGAGAATCTTTTTGCCCGTTTAATTTCAATGATCTTTCTCAATATCTTAAACAATGTTTTTTGTATTTGAGCATCTATACAGAACATCATTTGATTAAGCACATTACTTTTATTTATAGTGGACAATGGAAGGCTTTGTGGTGTGGAGCAAAGAGGAAAAGCCAGGAGTTAAAAGAGAGACTTCTTTAGAAATTGTTCGGGAAAAAATACAAAATTATTTGATTGAGCACATTACCTGACTTTTAATTAGTTACAACAAATGTGTAATTTGAGTTATAAATTCTTTAAGATTATTTTTTGTAATGGAAATTTTCTATGTTTATTATATTTAGTAATTATATTCTATCATTCTAGCTTTTTGGATTACAAGCTAAGGACTATTAAAATTATTCATTATATTATGCATTATCCAATTAACTCAATAAAATAATTACTTTATCTTTATTTGATTTGATTTTATTTCTTTGCAGATATTTCATACAAATGTAACTCAATGTATGGAATGTGATTTACAAGTTATTAAGAAAGTTTATAAGGAGTCTTTACTTCTCTTTTAATTTATTTTCTCAAAGGACAATGCTCAAAATAAGTGTAGGGAAGGAATTACTATTTCAAATTATTTATTACTCTTGTGGTTTTAAAAAATAATAATAAACATTAGAAACTTGTAGAAAAATTTAAAATTTTATGTACTTTTCAAATGTCAAAATATATTTTACTTATAAAAATAAGTATGAATTTGAATTTTTACCCACTGAGTCTTTAAATAGCCTATGATGAATATAACTATATTTAAGCTTTTGTTATCTCTTAATGTATATATTACATGTGGCTAGTTATTAATTTTTATTTGTTTTAATCTTTATTTTTGAATACTTATGTTTAAGCACAACCGAAAAAATCAAAATAACATAATTTAAATTCACAAATAGCCTGCTTATATGTTCTTTACAATTTCTTTGGTTGTCCTTATACATGTTTCACTTTATATATACATTTTACGTAGTATCTATTCTATGTTCAAATGTATGTTGTTGTATAGACCAGAAGTACACTGAGCTTTTGAACCGAAAGCTGCCGCTCCTCACGTTCCATGCAAACCATTCAGCAAAACGGCTGCAAAGACCATGATCAAGTGCGCCTAGAAAGGAAGACATTCCAAACTTGAACCGCCTTTGGGCATGAGTGCAAGAGGTGGTTTAATTTAAATCATCCACCTTGTAAACGACATATTATTACAAAACTCTAATATATTAAAATCTTTTAAATGATACTGATATTAATTTTATATTTTTAATTAGCCTACAATTATAATTATAGTTTAACTAAAAAATAAAAAATAAAAATCAATATGCCTGGTTTTTTGTGGTTAAATAAAAAAAATCTTATTTAAAATTTTTAATGATATATTTGTATGCTTTTAATTTTATTTTTACAAAAAAAAAAATAGAAAAATGATGAATTTAGGGAGAAAAATAGTAATTTGTTAAAAGTTTATGAGTTGTTTTATAATCCTAATAAACTTAAACCATTTAAAAGTCTGAATTAAATATTAGAGTCCAAATCGAATAGTTTTTTTACTTTTTAAATTTATTTTGAAGTTTAAATCAACTACTATTAGGATTTGTAAAAATTAGAAACGAATAATTCTAAAATTGTACGTACTAAAGTTTATAAAAGTTTGAATATCATACGCCGGTAATAAAGACTGTATAACCTGTATTTACTGTTTCCTTAGCTTTCATCTTCAAGAACCCAAAATTCTCAAATTTAATAATCCCTTGCTTTTCTGTGTATGGAGTTGATTCCTGGTCTTCCGGACGACGTAGCTCTGGAATGTCTTCTTCGGATTTCGTTTGATCAGTTTCCCAAAGCTGCATCTGTCTGTAGAGCATGGAACGGTGTGATTAAGCAGCCGGAGTTCTTCCGGCGCCGGAAAGCTTCCGGTCTAACCCGACCTGTCATTGCCATGGCTCAGTCCAATAATGGTTTATCCGGGAATCTACCGGACCGGCTCACGCTTTTCGAGCCGGTAAAAGGGCGTTGTTACGATGTTCCGCCGATACCGGAGATGGTGGCAGGGATGCCGAATTTCTGTCGCGTCGTCGGGATTGGGCCGGAGCTGGCGGTGATAGGCGGGTGTGATTTGCGGACAGGGCGGTTTCTGAATTCTGTTTTCATCTACAATTTCTTATCCGCCAGGTGGAGGCGCGGGGCCGATATGCCAGGCAAGGGACGCCTGTTCTTCGGATGCGCGGCGTCGGAGGAGGAGGGGACGGTGGTGGTCGCTGGCGGACTTGGCTTGGGCAACATCTCGCTAAAATCCACGTTGGCGTATGACGTGGCGAGGGACAGGTGGATGCCGTTGCCGGACATGTCATACCGGCGACACAAGTGCACGTGCATCTTCCACCGTGGCAAGTTCCACGTTGTCGGCAGCTACGAGGTGGAGGCCCGTCAAACTACCGAAACACTCGACCTTGTCACCCGCCAATGGCGCCTAGGTGACAGAATCTCAGAAGTGGCGGCCTTATCGCGTGAGACAACTTACCTAGAAATTGTGGGGTAATATACATAGTCAGTGCAAGTAAAGACGTGATTGCATTAGAGGACGGCACATGGGTGGTCATCGCGAGAGTCCCGCTACGCCACGTGGCACATGTGACAGGGTGGCAGGGGAAGATGATGGTGATTGGAAGGGTAGAATATAATAGAACTCGGAGACGACGGAGAGCTTATGTGCTGGAGATGAAGAGTAAGAAATGGACCAAAGTAGAAATTTCAAGTGATTATTGCGAACATGTTCAGTGTTGTTGTATAGACCTCTAAAAGGAATACTGAAACCTCAGATCCATCATTTGTTCTTTTGAAACACTTGTGATTATTTACGAAATAGTATCTATTCTATACTTTGATAATTTTCTTTTTCGGCTTAAAGAATCAATGAATTGATCATCATCTTTTTTTAGTACATTCATCTTAGATGATTGAGGTTAAATATTTCACATAATGGGAATACGTATGATACATTTGAATTGCTTTACTTCACTGTCTATACATCCACTTTGAACTTTCTGGATATTGGTATTTATGTGGATATATTTATAATAGCTCCAAATTTGCTGTTATTTGATGAATCTGAGTTCATCTGCTTAGTAAAGTAGCAATCTTTTTACCCCTAACTTTTTCAGTTGGTGGTAGTTCATAATTACAAGCTTGAGGATTGACTTGTAGGAGACTTGCAAAAGGTGTTGCTCTTATAAATGGAGGGCCAGCCTCTTTCAGGTTATGCACAATTATACAATTACAGTCTTGAAAATACATAACATATGGTGAAGATTATTGTAAAGTTTCACACATTCCTGAGGACTATTGTACATATTGGAAAGATGGGTTCTGGGAGGTGAATTCACTTGAAGAGAAGCTCGGGAGCAACACCTCTCGAGGGCCTGGAACTGCTGCTGCTGCTAAGATCACTGGGCGGTGCAACGCACTCTAGTCTCCAACTTTTCGGGATGATTATCATGCTGCATTGCAGCTCCTAATCCTGAGTTTTATACTTGTATAGTAAATATGCTTGGCATTTTGTTGTGCTCATTTTTCAGTTGTATTTTAAAAGATTGTGCTATTTGCTGTTCTCTAAGAATGTATGGTATATTGGAAATGCAGTATGGCTTTACTAGAATTTTGAATGTTTTGGATCTTGAGTTTCTTGAGTCACTGATGCACTGTATAATCATTATAAGGGCATCATGTTCTCCCCTTATATTTCCTATTTTGCGGGCAATCTCCTCTACATAATCTATAATCTCTCATCTTATTTTCTCTCCGACCATTCTCTCTTTTTAACATTTTGAGGCTGATTCGATGTAATTTCTTCTTTTCATTTTTTAAAAATAATGATAAAAGGTGTGAACATCATCACACCTTCAGAATTTAATGAATTATGTTATTAGGGAGATAAATTTCTCTCCGGAGCAACATGCTCCTCTGAGTTCTCTCCCTTCCCACCAATAATCTTCTTTCTTTTTCCTCCTATAGAGATGCCCTAAAAGAGTTATTTATTTGTATATTGTGATTTTTCATTTTCTACTTTTTTTTTTCAATTTCCAATTTTTTAGTTTTCTGATTTGATTTTACAAATTTAATTTTTAGAGTTAATTTCATTTCAAAGCAGTGAAGATGGAATATTAACTTACTTAGCATCCTCAATAAGGAAATCTATAAGCCCTGTTTGTTTTCCATATGACATTGTGCAAGTAGAGGGTGTATCTCCACAACCCACGCGTCCAATACCTTGAAGGCAAAGGTATCAGTTCTAAAAGATCCAAACAAGACACCAAAGATCAGATCAAATATCAATTTATTTAATGATACAAATTCTTTGTTGCAACACCACAATATCATCTAGTTTGTTTCATAATCTTTGTGTATCCACAGTAATAGATGTTCAAAGTTAAAGTGGTCATACAAAATCTTTGTGAAAAGAAAGGAAAAATAAAAAGGCTTGGCAAAACAAAGGTAAGTTGATGATGGGGATATGGGACCCTGGGGTCCATTTTATTGAGAAAGTTTTGGCCCAATCGCTAAGCGGAGTGTCTATCTTTATGAGTGAGGTGGGTCCGGGGTGTCCATTTTTATGGGTGAGTTGTTGACCCAATAAGAATAATGAAATTCTGTTGAGCTAAGGAAAGAAGGAAGCTTGTAACAAAATATTGTTAAATTATTACTAGGGGGACAACACAAGTCCCAAACCACCAAGCCAATCAAGATCTTATGTACTAAAGGGCAGGAAGCTCCACTTATGCACGAGAGTGCGCTGGAAGTAAGGTAGTGGAGGGACACATGTGTGCTCTAGAATGAAGGCTGTCAAATGCCATCCATCTGTCAACCATCCGTGAACCCTCAACAGTATAAATAAGCATCATTCCCTCTCTTTTAAATGCACCCTTTAGCTCACCAATCCCCTTTTGATTCGTTGGTGTGAGTCTTTGACCCCCTGTTGGCACACCAGAGTTTGAATCTTATTGGTAACATATTTAGTTCTACTTAATTTATTAATTCCCTTGGCTTGTTTAGTCACTATTTTGGGTCTTATTCCATTCCTTGAGCCGTAATCTTTGTATTTAGACCGCCATTCTAAGCTTGTGCCTCGAACTTTTTCATTATTTTGGGCCTTATCAAGTTCATAACCTCTCAATCCAGCATATGTTTTCTACCCTAATGAACCCTTTTAGACAGGCTTGACTAGATCTTCCAGCAATGGAAAAGGCAAACCCCCTTTAGACAAGGTTGACTAGATCTTCCAGTAATGGTAAAGGCAAGTGCATTATCACTAATGTCTTTTCATACCCGTCTGCTCAACCTAAGGATCTCAACTTTGGGACGGGCAATTTCAAGTCCATGAGCATTTTCAGACCCAACATCCACAATATTTAACACCTTGTAGTCATTCCAAAAAGGATCGAACGCAAACCCAAACGAGAATATCACATATACACAAAAATTTACAAACCTAGTTGTCTACTCGTGGTGTCCAAGCTTTCGTTTTAGGGGATGGTAACCCAATATTAGATTATAACATGATATCAGAGTATGTTTGGTTCACTTTGTGTTCACCCAATTGCGTACTCGTGGTATTAGTGGCGTTTTATAAGCTTTCGTTTCATGGATTGGGTAACCAATCATAAATTATAACATGTTATCACTTTTGTTTCAAGGGAGGGTAGTCCAATCTTAGACTCTGAACATTCAATATGTAAATTGTGAACATTCAATATGTAAATTGTGAGCATTCAGTATGCAAAATTGTGAATATTCAGTATGTAAAATTGTGAACATTCAGTATGTAAAATTGTGAATTTTCAGTTGTGAACATCCAGCAGGTAGATTGTAAACATTCAATATATAAATCGTGTATTTTTAGACCTGAATCCACCTTGCAAGATGAATCCGGATCCACGGAATAATTTGTCTCCAATATACCAAATTGCAATTTCACAAATTCTACCGTGCTCAATTCTTCAAAAAACAATGTAGCCCAAACGGTAAATTCTTTGAGCCCAAAATGATAATCCATCAGCCATGTTCCATACAATAATCGCCGGTTGCAAAAACTAACGTTTTTTGACTAAAACGCGCCTCCCACTTAAAAAAAAAATAATTCAGGTTCGATTTCTGACAATAACATTTTTGTGTGCATAATTTGAATTATATATCCACAAATTCATAACTATATATCCACAGTGAATAAATAACACAAAATCCAGAATGAATGAACTAAATATTCACAATGAATGAACTAAATATCCACAATGATTAAATTAAATATACACAATGAATGAACTGAATATCCACGATGAATGAACAACATAATGTTGTTGAGTGGAATTGAAACTGATTTTTTTTTAAAAAAAAAATGGGACGCGCGTTTTTAGTCGAAACGACGTCGTTTTGCAACTGTGTGCACCATGCACAGCATAACTATTGTACAATAATTTGCCTATTTTCATGCAACGCAAATTTCAAACAGAGATAGATTAGTTTAAGAGCATCTACATCAGGGGAGAAATGGGGGAGAATTCACTACTTTTGAGGCTAAAATGCCATGGTGGCAGAGAGAGAATCAAGAGAGAGAAGGGGTGGGGAGCATCTGCAAATGTTGGAATATTACTCCGCCCAAGAAAAAAAATTAATGATGGAGGAAAGAGAACCAATAGAGAAATGACATGTTTATTTTTTATATATTTTTTTTATAAAATCAGTTTTGACATTTTTTTTCCCTCTCCTCTCACATTATTCTCTTTCCTACCCACTATTACGTTCTCTCCCTAGGGATCTCAAACTGATATAGATGCTCTAAGTTCAATAATAAAAGCATATCAGATTCCCATGAATGAATATTGAGAACTTTTTATTGCCCCAACATGCATCATCATAAATTCAAATAATAATTCCCAAACACAATTAAATGAGCCGCCACCCTTTACGCAACCCAAAAGAACAACCGGCAAAAATGGCCATTTCTAGAAAATTTCCGACGTGAACAGCCATCAACCATCATCTATATTTATTAGAGTCCACCTGCCAATTACCTAATCGGCCTGTGAAGACTCTGAGCGACGTGGTGCCAGCCGGGATTTCTCCTCGGAACAGGTTCGATGCGACTTCCGAGCTTAACAAGATCAAGGAGACCCTCGCCGTTCACAAATTCCCTCTTGATGAGTACACCCCCATTGCTATCCGTGCGATCCCTATGCCCGTTGACAAGTACCTCCAGAAGGTACGTATCTTTACTGCAGTTGAGGATGAACTCCGGCGATCGGTTATGATGCAATGTGGAGTCAGGCGTGGCTTCTTCCGTGAGGCCCGCAACATTGTGCCGGCCACCTTTCTCAATTTCTGCAACTATCTAAGGTCACCCCTGGGTCAGCAGGATGTTCGTGACGGTCACAACCGCCTCAAACTTGAGCAGAAAGCCACGGATAACTGCCGCGCCGAGGATGTCGCGTTGCTGGCTCTTTTCAACCACCAAAGATTCGATCTGGCCCAATATCAGATGGCTATCCGCGCCGAATGGGAAAAGAAGAGAGCGGAGCTCCTTGAGAAATTGCGCGCTCTTGATGATAAGTACAAGCGCAAGCTGGCCCGTAAGAAGCGCAAGTACCAACCCGCTGGGCAATACCAGGAGCCATCAGAGGTGGAGCTCATGCGTGAGTGCTGGAGCTACTACACCACTCACTGTGTCAACCGCGGCGTCGCCGCTCCTCAGCGAACCGATGAGGAGCTAAACTTCGCCTTCAGCTCTTTCTCTGCCATGGTCAAAGAGGACCACATCGTTAATTTCATCAGAAAGGACCCCATTAAGAAGATGCTGCAAGATTGGGGCACCAACAAGGTAACAAGAGATTCTAATGGAAGATTATAGAAGATCAACTACGGAAGAAAGCCTTAAGTTAGGGAGTATTGAGTTTTGTTTTGTGTATTGGTTTGCGAACTGAGTGACTTATGAGTCAGCTAAGGTTGTTTAATCTTTGCGTGGTGTGATGGAGTGGCTTGTAATGTAGGGGAAAGATCTTCCTAGTTTAATGACACTAGAGAAACTTACTTGGTCTATTCTTTTAGCAAAAAATGAGCACGGAGGATGCAAATTCTACTATTAAGTTTTGTCATTATTCTTGTGATCTTGTTTCCCATACTTGCTCCTTTTGCAGCATATTGATGCCTGTGGCATTTGATCGATTTGAGATCACACATGTCCCTTTTTTCAATTTTCACACTTTACAGATCGTGGAAAGCATGATCTCGAGGTGGGTGAAGACATAGTTCCTGAGGGTTCAGCTTCTCAGGATTTTAATTCCTCAAATTTTTCTGTGTCTTCACCCACCTGGGAATCATGCTTTTCACTATCTGTAAAGTGTGAAAATTGAAAAAAAGGGACATGTGTGATCTCAGACCAAATGGCACAGGTATCAATATGCTCCAAAAGGAGAAGTATGGGAGACAAGAACAATAGCAAAACGTAATAGTAGAATTTGCAGCATCGGTGCTCTTTTTTGCTAAAAAAAAAGATCAAGTTTCTCTATTGTCATTAAACTATGAAGATCTTCCCCCTACATTGCAAGGATGTCATAAGGTTCACAGCATTACACTTAACCTGCTATTCTTTTTAGGTGGTGCCATTAAACAGTAGTAGAGAGGGCAAGAAATATGACAAGGATTAATCATGAGCATTTGGAAGATTAGAGTGAAACCAGTGATATCGTGAAGGAAAGAACCACCAGCATTCCTTCCCTTTCACCCAATGTATGTCTAAAAGAGAATCATCTCAAGTTTATCCTCTTCTTCTTTCTAAACGACTGCCAATCCACTAATACATATAATAAATGTTACGTTGTTAAGGAACATTATTCCCCGGGTGGCTAACTTACTGAGAATTCATTGGGATTGCAAGACAAGACAACTTATGATGCAGACACAGTTTTATGATTCCATGATTCCGGCCACTTGAACACAAAGAAACTGTTATTACTAAAATAATGCTTCAAATGATTTCAACCTCACCCCATGCAGATCTATTTAATAGGCGTAAAAAAGGAAGGTACTGAATCAATCGTTATACATTTGACTATAAATAATCAAACTGGAGCTAAGGGAGCAAGTGCAGAAGTAAAATCATATTCGCCCTGTTTGGTAAAAAATTGGCCTATGGGCTAATTTTGGCTTATTTGACCATTATTAATTGTTTGATTTAGTTAAAATATCAATATAAATGTTTGGTTAATTAACTTTTTGCAACTCCAAAAGGCTAAAATTCAAAAGGCTACTCCAAGCAACTTTTTCAATTAGCTCTTTGAGAAAGGAAATTATACCAAACAGCTATCAGCTAACAGCTAATTTACCAAACACTTTTCTACAAGCAACTTTTTCAATTAGCTCTTTGAGAAAGGAAATTATACCAAACAGCTATCAGCTAACAGCTAATTTACCAAACACTTTTCTACAATCAGTCAATGTTATCAACTATTTATACCCTATAATTAACACAATCAGCTAACAGTAAACACCTATCAGCTAACCGCCATTTTACCAAACAGGGCCAATGCATTCCTCAGTTTCATCTTTAAAAAGCTGGACACAAACAACCAAATGTCTTCCATTCAAGTAAAATTTAAGTGGAAGCTAGCACAAATAAATATTTTGTGTTTATATCACTAACCTGTAAAAGAAGCATTGCTCAATCCTGCAATAAAAAGAGAGAAATCCATGTAAGGAATTTTTAGACAAAAGGCTGAGAAATAAAAAAGTAATGATATAAAAATAAAAGAATATCAAACTTCAAACTTCAAATAGATACATGCATGCTTCTGTGTAAACATATAGCTTATATACAAAGTAGCTTATTGATAACCAAAGCAGAGTAGATGATGTGGAAGAATACTAGATTGCTACTTTACTAAGCAGATCAGATGAACTAAGATTCATCAAATAACAACAAATTTGGAGCTATTATATATCCACATAAATACCAATACCCAGAAAGCTCAAATAGAAAAGTAAAGCAACTCAAATGCATCATATTTTCACTTTGAAACATTCAAATCACAATAATTTTAAACACGAAATAGAAATGTAACGTATTCTCATTATGTGAAACATTTAATCTCAATCATCTAAGATAATGAATGTACTAAAAAAGATGTTGATCAATTCATTGATCCTTTAGGTCGAAAAAAGATTAGAATAGATACTACTTGATCCTAAGTGTTTCAATAAAATGAATTATGATGGATCCGGCCGGGCCGGGCAGGGGTGGGGTTTCAGTATTCCTTTTAGAGGTCTATACAACAACCAATCGTTATGCTGTGGACTCGTGCCCAACGTGCATCATGGGGACGGTAACGGTGTCGTCAGTGGCACCGTTATCTTCCTTTTTTTTTTTTTTTTTTAAATTTCAGACCGCTTCGTTATAGGAGCATATATTCACAGCTCTGTGTTCATAATTTCATAATTGTACATTCATAATTCCATAACTGTACATTCATAATTCAATAACTGTAAATTCATAATTTTCGAAGCTCTATGTTCATAATGTCAGAGTTCTGTGTTCATAATTTCATAACTGTACATTCATAATTCAATAACTGTACATTCATAATTCCATAATTGTACATTCATAATTCCATACTGTATATTCATAATTCCATACTGTACATTCATAATTTTCGAAGCTCTATGTTCATAATTCCGTAACTGTACATCCATAATTCTATAACTGTACATTCATAATGTCATAACTGTACATTCATAATTTCATAACGAATACGCTATTAACGCCGTTAACAGCCTTTCGAACAATTTTTTTTTTTTTTTTTTTAGTTAGGACAGCGTCGTTTTCCCTGAAGATGACGCCGTTTTAGAGACGTGCGCACCTTGCAAGGTCCGCACGTGCGCATAGCATAATTTGCCATACAACAACCTGATAGAACATGACGGCAATAATCACTTGGAATTTCTACTTTGCTTCCACTTTAAAAAAAAAAAAATGAAAGATAAAGGTGCCACTAATGGCACCGTTACCGTGTCCAGCATGCATGCTGGACACGGGTCCGTAGCATAACGATTGGAATATGTTCTGGTACCATAGATAGCAAATAATCTAATATCTCAGCAATCTAAGGGTGTGTTTGGTTCGCACATAGGAATCGAAATCGGAATGGGTATCAAATACTTGGTAATGGTAATGAGTTTTGGTGAAAGTATTTAACATGTTTGGTAGTAGGGTGGAATGAGAATGGTTACTAATAGTAGTGGTTAAGAATGAATAAGGGAATGAAACCCTTAGGGGTCGTTTGGTTCAAGGAATGTCAGATTACCCTAGAGAATGTTAGATTGCTGGGAATGTTAGATTACTGGAAATGTTAGATTACTGGGAATGTTAGATTCCTGTGTTTGGTTAAAATTGGGGTATGTAATATAATCATGTTTGGTTTAGGGTTATCTTTTATTCACACACTATAATATCCTTAACATATTTTGATATATTTAAATAAATTTAAAAATTAAAATAAATAAATAAGATAACGGTATCATATATAATTACATGATTTTAAAATATTAACTAAAATATTGAACTTGAGAAACAATTATTTTATATGCTAACCTAACATAATAAAAATAAAAAGTATATAATTACAAAAATAATTATATATATATGTGTGTGTGTAATAAACTAACATAACCAAGGTTATCTTACATAACCTTAAAAATTGAAGGGAATCACATTCCCTTCAAAATCCTATGTGGAGGGAATGTGACATTCCTGAGGAATGTTAGATTCCCTGAGATAATTTGAACCAAACATAGGAATGTGAGGTTTGGAATGTCACATTCCCTTGGTTATGTTATATAACCTGAACCAAACGCCCCCTTATTGTATTTGGGTATGGGTTTTTCAATTGATGAGTATTCGAAACCCATAGTAGTGTTCTAAAAACCTATTAACCAAATAACAACAATCACTTTCATACCCATTCCTATGGGCAAAACCCACCAACCAAACACACCCTAACATTCCATAAGTTAATCTAACAACTAAACACCTCCTTAGTATTAGTGTGTTGAATTTTTTTTTTTTTATGTGATGATACGAATTACATAATACACTCATCTGTAGGGTAAATAGTGCGAAAAATGCTTGACTATCACAATAATGAAGCTAGAATTTCGATATTATTTGTTTCCTGAATTCTCTTAGCATCAGTTAGCATAGCATGCTGTCATTGTGTGGTATGTTAGTTTATTCAATTGCTGGAATGACTCCAAGATGTTTGATGAAAGGCCTCCTTTAGAAACATGGCCTAGAGAAGGGTAGGATGAGAAAAGAGAGTCACTCAACTATAATGTCAGTTGAATTGAGAAACCATAGCAACCAACAACAGCTTACTAGATTCATGATGCTAACTTGACATTTGTAGTCTTGTGCTGATCGAAAAATGATTCTTGAATCATTTGTACTGATGCACTGTACCAGAACTCCACTGAGCTTTTGATCCGAAAACTGCCGGTTCCAGTGACTGGTTAGAGAAATCGCGCAGGATTTCAAGACCGATCTTAGGTTTCAGAGAACCTTTGCAATATTCATGCCAAGAGAGTCATCATTATGCCTAAGGATATTCAGCTGGCCGGCTAGGAGGATTTGTGGCAAGAGGGCTTAAGCTGAGGTTTGATAATCTGGTTCATTTTAGTTTCTGTTGAGTAGAAGTCTGTTCTGTTTTGTGTTTGCTTACTATGCTGCTTTTCCTGGTATGTGGTGTTAGAATAGTGTAAATCCTAGGGTTCCTGCAGTATTGTTGAAGAGATGTAGATATGCAGTCACTGTGCACTGTGCTAGTGAAACTTCAATTTAACTGGTTCTATTTCAAGGATTATTGCGATTGTCTTGTATCTGCAAATGATTCATAATTTAACCATATTTCTCTTCCATGAGTATATTACATAAATGAGAGGGCACATTTGACCTTCATAATGTCTCTGCTGTTTATAAATTTGAATTATAAGTTTTTTTTATTATAATTATTTAATTTAATTGTTACGATGATATTGTCTTTCAAGATTTTTTTGTTTTTTTTTTTTTGTTTTCTTTCTTGCTTCAGTGCATTTGATCTAAAGGCCAACATTTTGTTTCTTCTTATCATTATTTGAATAAAAAATGACTTAGGCATTGAATTCCAGACTTGGTGCAATCAACTTTATTAATGTATCATTATTTGATTTAAGAATGACTTTTGCATTTGAATTAAGAATGACTTTGGACTTTGGCATTTGATTCCATCTTAGTGTAATGTGCTTCTGTAATTGAGTTATATACCCACTAAACCCTGAGCTGAAATGGCCTCTTGTGTGCCTAGATTATTCTTTGTATTATTTATTCTACAGCACTATTTAGTCTATGTTATTGAGCTTGTCTTTTATATATAATGGTGTCAATCAATGAAATTTCTTACAACTTTCCAATACATCAAGAATGACTCAGCATCAACATTCCAAAACAACTTGATGTATTGGACAAACCTTGAGTGGGACTGGGAGTAGGTTTCAATGTCTCATGCTGAAAATGACCTAAACCAAATAGTCTCGTAAGGCCACGGACCTGCAGAATTTTCTTAAAAATTCGTATGTTTTTCATTGATGGGGTTTCACTCAGGCTCTGAACGCTCACAGGTAATCTTTCATATCCATCCACATGTTTCTTTCCTCCCGTTCTTCTGCTACCTCCCCCATTTCCAGCTACTCACTTCATCTCGATCTATTCATCTTTTCATGCGTATATGATTTATCTAACTTGAGCAGCATATACATTGAGGCTTCTATTGTTATTTCTTTTTTCTTGTTAAAGCTAAACAAGAGTGAGCTGAACTGGAATAAATGTTAGAAGCCTTGTCATTTTCTATGCTGTAGCAAGTCTTTGGCAAGTCAATTTATTGTCAAGTAGCAACTCAAATTCAAATTTAATACCAGCCAATTCCAACTACTCTTGCGAAATATTAAATCTTGAGGGGTTGACTTGGGAGACTTGTAAAAGGTGTTGCTCGTGTATAAATGGAGGACCTCTCTCTTTCAGGTTATGCACAATCATACAAATACAATCTTGAACATACAGAACAGATGGCAGAGTGTACTGTCGTTTTTGTGCTGGACAAGATAACAATCTTGTTAGAGGCAAAAGTGGTACTGCTGCACGGGCTCAAGGACGAAATTGAATACATCAAGGATGAACTGGAAAGGGTGATAGCTTTCCTTGGAGTTGCTGATACTGTGGAAGATGCTGATGCAGAGATCAAGGTCTGGGTTAAGCAAGTCCGAGATGTTGCATATGACATTGAAGATACCATTGATGAGTTCTTGCTCCTCGTACCTGCTGAGCATCAGTCTAGTAGATTCTGTGGCTTCCTGTGGAGATTCTTTTTCTCCATTAGGAACTTGAAATCACAGCAAAGGGTTGCTTCTGAAATCCAAAGCATCAAATCCAGGGTGCGCAACATTGCAGAGGGACATCAGAGGTACCGTTACAGGTATCATGTCCCGGACCAAGTCTCGAGTACAAGTCATGCTTATGAGATAGCAAATGACCGTCGAAGTGATGCACTTCTATTGGAGGAAGATGAGATTGTGGGAATTGAAAACCCCAGAAAAGAGCTAATTAGCTTGCTTCTGAAGGATGATCCTACACTCAAAGTGATCTCTGTAGTCGGAATGGGTGGTTCTGGCAAAACCACTCTGGTGAAAATGGTATATGATGATGTGAAGAAACATTTCCAGAGCCATGCCTGGATAACAGTTTCTCAGACATTCAAGGTTGAAGAGGTCTTGAAAGACATGATTCAGCAGCTGTTTGCAGAACTAAAGCAACCAGTCCCGGAAGGAATGGGCTCAATGAATGCAAACAAGCTGAAAGTGATTGTGAAAGAGTTCCTGTTAAGGAGGAAGTATGTTATTGTCTTTGATGATGTTTGGACTGCTCGAGTTTGGGAAGCTATTAAACATGTGTTACCTAAGGAAAAGCATGGCTGCCGTGCCATGATTTCAACACGTCTTATGGATGTAGCTTCTTCTTCTAGCACTGATACAAACGGCTATATTTATGAGATGACACCCTTGTCTGAAGAAGTGTCTTGGGCCCTCTTGTGCCGGAAGGCATTTCATGCGAGCTCATGCCCGTCACATTTAACGGAGATTTTAAAGCAAATCTTGAAAAGATGTGGGGGATTGCCTCTTGCAATTGTGGCCATTGGTGGTGTTTTGGCAACCAAGAACAAGACCAACATCAATGAATGGGGAGCCCTTTATCACAGCCTTGGCCCGGATTTTGAAGGCAATGATCAATTTGAAAGCCTGAGAATTATTCTGCTTCTGAGTTTCAATGATCTGCCTCAATATCTTAAACTGTGTTTTATGTATCTGAGCATCTATCCAGAAGATCATTTGATTGAGCACAATTCTCTGATTTATCAGTGGACAATGGAGGGCTTTGTGAAGCAAAAAGCGGGAAAGACAGTAGAAGAAGTTGCAGAAGGCTATCTCTTTGAACTCATAAATAGAAGCTTGATCCTTCCTGTGAAGCTCAACGATGATGGAAGCATGAAGCAGGGTCGAATCCATGATCTTTACCGAGAGATCATCCTTTCAAAATCAACAGATCACAATTTTGTCACCACAATCGATGAAGAGACTGCAGCATGGCCTGAGAAAGCCCGGCACTTGTCAGTCCATGGCACATTGGGCAATGCACAAATGAAAAGGCAAGGAACTAAACTTCGATCTTTGCTTACATTTAATGTGACAGATTCTCAGTTCTCGTCACACGTCGTTCAAATACTTAGTAGCTGTAGGGTTATCAAAGTTTTGGACTTACAAAGCACTTCTTTAGAAATAGTTCCTGAAGAAATTTTCCAATTGCTTCACTTAAGATATCTAAGTTTGAGAAGTACAAAGGTGAAAGTGCTTCCAAGGTCAATTAAGAAGCTCAGAATGCTAGAGATATTGGATCTCAAGTATACATTTGTTACTGAGCTGCCAGTTGAGATCTTAAAGCTTCAACATTTGCGACACCTTATAGTCTATTCCCATGTATCATTTGCATATCTACCATATAATTGTTCCCCAGGGTTTAAGGCACCAAAAGGGTTAGGAAAGTTGGGATCTTTAGAGAAACTTGTGTATGTTGAGGCTAACCCTGGTAATGGCACAATAGAAGAAATAGGGAAACTAAATGAGCTGAAGAGACTCTGCATTCTGAAGTTGAGAACTGAAGATGGTAAAGCTGTGTGCTCATCCATTGAGAAGCTCCTGAAACTTCGATCGTTGAATCTGAAATCAATAGAAGAGGATGTGGTCCTAGATGTCAATTACCTTTCTTCGCCTCCCCCTCTTCTTCAACGCCTTTACTTGTCAGGATACATGGGGAAGATGCCACATTGGATAAAGTCTCTTCGTAACCTGGTCAAAATATACTTCCGGTGGAGTAAACTCAAGGATGACCCGCTTGAACATCTTCAAGATTTGCCTAATCTTGTCCATCTTGAATTTCTTGTGGGCTATACTGGAGAACATATGCACTTCAATGCTGGGAAGTTCCAAAGCCTAAGACTGTTGAATCTGGATAAGTTAGAAGAGCTGAGAAATGTGGTGATTGGGGAGGGTGCAATGCCACATCTTGAGAAGCTGGTTATTCAGAGATGTAATCAGCTGGCAAGCGTGCCTGCGGGAATCGAGTGTCTCTTCAACCTGAGGTACCTTGAATTTTTCGATATGACTGATGATTTCATCTCGACGTTCCTTCCAGATAAACGAGGTGAAGATTATTGTAAAGTTTCACACATTTCTGAGGTTTATTATACATACTGGAAAGATGGTTGCTGGGAGGTGAACTCAGTCCAGGAGACCTCTAGTGGTCCTGAAACTGCTGTTAAGATCTCTGGACGGCGCAATTCCCTATAGTTCTCTACTCATGGTAATAGCATGAAGTTTTTAACCTTACCATCTCTAAACTCCCTAGTTAAGATACATTTCAGATTCACTTTCATATCTTCAATTTGTGTTTCAACTTTCCAATCTGCAGGAGCTAAAATGGTATCACCATTTTTGGAGAAGATCATTGTTCAAGGATGAATTGAAGCTTGCTGGAGAGAGTACATGAAGCATATTGATGGGGTATTATACACACTTGAGCCAGTACATGCTAGCCAGCCCAGAGTGGCATTTGCAATAAAAGGATGGAGGAATTGGCTCTGGTGTTCTCTGTTGCATCATCCTACATGCATATATCATGTTTCTCATTTGTCTTCCCAATCTTTAACTTTGTCTGTTGCATGTCTCATATGTTGTCTACTTTCTTGTAATAATGTACTTTTGATTGATGTTTGGCTTATGTAACATAGTTTTTTTTTTTTTTTTTTTAGTACTACTGACTCAGTTACAATGTAATATATGTTCATATGTAACATAGTTGTTGTTTGAACCTTTTGAATAAAGTAGCTTGCTTAGTTAGGGTCGGGCTTTGACTGAGTCACTATAAGGGGTGTTTGTTTTTCTTTATTTTTTTATTTTTATTTTAAGATTCCTATGCTTATTTATTACTTTGCCCTTTTAATTTTAATTATTATAAAATATATATTTTTTGTTAGTTTATTATACGTATCATATTTAATTATTTTGTAATTATATATTTTATTTTATTTTTTATTACGTCATGTTAGTTTATAGAGTCATTTTGTTTTTCAAACTCAAATTCTTAATTGAATTATTTTTAAATTATGTACATATGTATTACTATTGTCTTATTTATTTATTTTAATTTTGAAGTTTATTGAAATACATAAAAATATGTTAAAGATATTTAAAAAATCATTATAACATAAAAAGTAACTCTTAAACCAAACATGTTTATATTACATATTTCAGTTTTAATCATGATGCTCTAGGGGCGATGAAATTTTACCTTTGTGGACAAAGTTAACTTGTTTTTATATATTCAATTCAATATCGATAATGACACATTTGGTCTCTTAATTGTTGACTAATATGCAATTTAATCAATTATTTTATTGTATTTGTAAATTTAGTTTTTTAAGTATAAGATAGTCAAATTAGTCCCTCAAATCTTTACTTAAGGGTCCCACTTTGCGAGACTATAGATCCTTATCTGTGAGATCACTCATTTGAAATGATAATCGAAATGTCGTCACATTATATAATAATTGACTTAGTTTTTTGAAAAGCGAAAACAAATAATTAAGTAAAATATAACAAGAAAGCAAAGAAAATTAAGGCAAAAACTCTCAAGCTCCCCAACAAACTATCCACTGTTGATGTCAAGATCAGATATAGAAAATGAAGCTCTTCTCTATATATATTAAAGCAAAGTGATTAGGAAATAAATTTTCTCTTCAAAGTGTAAAAGCATTTATTATATTCACATTACTTTATAAATTTATGTAATTTTAATTGAAAATCAAATCAACATCAACATGTCAACATAACATGCCTCTATCATTAATTTATAAAATATTACATATATTATATATTATATCTCTTCTCTTCTCTTCTCTTCTCTTCTCTATCTCTATCTCTATATATATTAATTAAAGCAAAATGATTAGGGAAAATTATTTCCTAATCATAATCATCATAAATAATTAAATAAAGATGAAAAGAAAATTAAAGTGAATAATAAGCAAAAAGATTTTAGTGGATATGGGAGTAATTCACAAAATTAATTTGAGTAATAATTGTTGATCCATAATTGAGAATTAACATTGCAATAATTGATTGGAGATAAATTTTAAAATTCAGAATCAATATTTACATGAACATTTACACCTACTTCAACACTATAAATAAACCATCATCCACAGGACCACAACCAGTACTACACTTATGTGTTGGTCGTGGATGGAATCGGGAGGATGGTGGTGACTAGAATTGGGAGAAGAATATTTTTGGGAGTTTAGATCTCTTATAGAGAGCTTTATACCGTGCGATTTGGGGAAGATGAATCAAGAAATGTGCAGTAGGCTTGAAGAAAAAACTGAGGATAAAAATCATACCTTGCTTCTGAACTTGGGGCTTCGATTCTTGGAGCTGTTCTTTCTTGGAAGCAAAGACAACTGTTAGCTGTAACTCATGAACGCGAAGAAGAATAAACAGCTTACATAAAAAGACTATTTTGCCCTCATGAATAACAAATTAAAAAAGGTTTAAAATTTTCTGGCCAATTTTCACCAGTAATTTGGCTGGAAGGACCAAATCTGCTAAAAAAAACATAATTAAAGAACTAAATTGTTAATTTTAAAAGTCATGAAACAAAAATTATACATCCCATATAGTTATAGGACCAAAAGTGTAATTTACTTATTTTGTTAAATTAATAATAGTCCATGCAACGCACGGCATACTTACTAGTAACAATAGAGACAAAATGATATTAAGCATAGAAAATAATTCCCCTTGTCTTCCACTCTTCCTCTATTTCCCGTCAAAGAGGAAGTGCCATTTTTCTTCCTTCTTTTCCCATGCGCCGGAGCAGACAAAAGGCAAATAAAAAAAAACTCATTTTTCCATGTCTGGTTTTCACCCTTCTACACGGCATACACCACACATGACGCAATGCACAAAACCAATATTGTACATGTTTGGGATGAACAAAAATAGCATAATTGAAAGATTTGGTCCAAAAAAATGACCTTTTTTCCGAAGGAAGGAATGGTCCATTCCTAACAAACTCTGCAATGTCGTGTTCTTGCTAATCTGCAGGTAATTTTTGATTTGTTTTGTTGTTCTTTCTCTTTTTAAGTACATAATTACTCTGCTTATGACTATTTTCTTCATTGAGTAGCCTGCTTAATGTCTAGCCTTGGATAGGGCTAGGACAAACAAAGAATTTTGTGCAGCTCCCGACAGCTGCAGTCAGTCTGGGAGTTACACTCAATGTGATAGGCTCTCTTGTGGACACACGGGTCCTTCCACCTAATAAATCGTTGAGTCACCGTAATTTATCCTTCACTCCTGTCGGGCCGGATTCTCTTGTAGGCACTAGACAAGGTCCTCCCCACCTAGTCATTGTAATTTATCCTCCACTATCCTGTCAGACCGGGGTGTGGGGCCCGGGCCAAGAGAATTTCGCCCGGGCAAGAGAGTTTGCTGTGGTGTGAATATGTTCTGGTGCCATATATAGCAAGTATCTGATAAAAGATTTCAAGAACATGATGTATCTAATACTGCCACTTTGTGTATCCAACTGGTGATTCTATCACTAAAAATGCAGGTTTGCTCCAACTTATTAAAGAAGAGTTTGCTGGTCAACATTGATGTAACACCTTGTATTCACAGTTTTTTTTTCCTCTCTCAGTGCCAATGAGGATTAAGCTCTTCAGTCTTTCATATAGTCTTCTGCCACCCATTCAAGTTGGTTGACAGCCAGGACCCTTCTCAGTTGAGTTCTTTAATCTTTAGTTTTGTTTTGTTGTCTTATACTATTGGTTTATTTGAATTTTCAAATAGCTTTATGCATAAACTATGATGTCAAAGCAGACTTTGGGTTGGCTTTCTATCTTCATCTACCTAACAGAAGTTCATTTGCATGGCAATTTCCTATCTTTACTGAAATTTCAGTCTTCACATCCTAGAAAGTTATTAAGAAATCTCACCACACTTTCACAAAATCAGTGTTTCTTCTTTGCCTCTAGAGTCTATATGTTCATGTATGAATTGATGCATAAGTTGCTATATCGCCTTGTTGATAACTTCAGAATAGAAACCCCTCATGAAGACAAGAAAAACCTGAGTATAGATGAATGTATGCATGGGAGATTATTTAATTGAATTTATTCTTGAGAATGTTACCCTTTTATTGGAAGAAAAGGTGAATTTATTGAAGGGAGTCAAGGAGGAAGTTGAGTACATCAGAGATGAACTGGAAAGAATGATAGCTTTCCTTGGAGTAGCGGATTCCATGGAAGAGAAAGATGCAGAACTCAAAGTGTGGGTTAAGCAAGTACGAGATGCAGCCTATGAGATTGAGGAAACTCTTGATCAGTTTGTTCTCCATCAGACTAATATTTGTGCTCAATATCAACCCTTCAATTTCCTTGCCAGATTATGTCTCAAAATCAGTAAACTGCGAGCTCGCTTGGCTATTGCTTCCAAAGTTCAAAGCCTCAAATCAAGAGTGAGCAATATTTCTGAGAGACATCAACGATATCGTTTCAAGTTTAATGTCCCGGACCAAGGTTCAAGCTTGACACCTGCCAACAGCTTTGCGACTGATTGTAGAGGTGATGCACTTCTACTCGAAGAATGTGAGCTTGTTGGCATTGATGGCCGCAAAAGACAAGTAATTGGCTGGCTTTTGGAGGTGGGTTCCGGGCTCAAAGTTGTTTCGATTGTTGGGATGGGAGGATTGGGGAAGTCCACTTTGGCTAAGAAAGTTTATGATGATGCCACAGTGAGGAAACATTTCCACAGCCATGCTTGGATAACTGTCTCCGAGTCTTTCAAGATCGAGGACGTTCTCAAGGACTTAGTTCAACAGCTCTTTGATGAAGTAAAGAAATCGCTTCCTGAAGGACTGAATACCATGAATGCTATTAGGCTGAAAGAAGTAGCAAAAGAATTCCTGCTTGGGAGAAGATACATAATCGTCTTTGATGATGTGTGGGCTATCGCAGTTTGGCAATCTATTCAGCTTGCATTGCCTAATGAAAACGATGGAAGCCGTGTGATTCTAACGACTAGAATCAATGATGTGGGTTCCTATTCTATCCTAGAATCCAACGGGTATAAGTATGAGCTCAAGCCTCTGACAGAAGAAGAGTCGTGGACTCTGTTTTCTCGTAAAACATTTCAAGAGAGTGCTACTGCTTGCCCCTCACACTTGGAAGAAATTTCCAAAAACATCTTAAAAAAATGCGGGGGACTGCCACTAGCAATTGTAGCCATTTCCGGGGTCTTGACTTCAAAGAACAAGAACAATATCGAGGAGTGGCAGGTGTTCAACCGCCACCTCGGCTTTGAATTGGAAGCAAATGACAGACTCGAGAGTATCAGAGTCATTTTGCAGATTAGTTTCAAAGAGCTTCCTTTCTATCTAAAGCCATGCCTTCTGTACATGAGCATCTTTCCGGAGAATCATTTGATCGAGCACAACACACTGATCCGGCTGTGGATAGCCGAAGGGTTCGTGAAAGAGAGAGAGGGGAGGACACTAGAAGAAGTTGCAGATGGCTATCTTAACGAACTCATCAACAGAAGCTTGATCCGTGCCATCCAAAGCAACGACGATGGAAGCCTCAAGTTAGGCCACATCCACGACTTCTATCGGGAGATTGCTGTTTCGAAATCTAGAGATCATAATTTCGTGTCAACTGTCAATGAACATATCACTACATGGCCAAACAAAGCTCGGTGCCTATCAGTTCATGGCACTTTTGGAGGTGTACCGAATAAAAGGTATGTTGCCAGGCTCCGGTCTTTGCTTACATTTGATGTAATAGATAGCCAATCAACATCTTGTGCAGTCCAGTTGCTCAGTAGCTGCAAGATGGTGAAAGTTTTAGATCTCAGAGGAGTTCCTCTAGAAATTTTCCCAAAAGAAATTCTGAAACTGCTTCATCTAAGATACTTGAGCTTGAGAAGTACGGGAATAAAGATGATTCCCAGATCTATCAAGAATCTCCAAAATCTTGAAATCTTGGATCTTAAACAGACTTTGGTTACTGAACTGCCAGTCGAGATTCTCAAACTTCAATTTATTCGCCAACTTTTAGTGTATTACCACGGGCAGTACTCATATCCATCTTTCGAGCCATTTGAACACTTGCACGGTTTTAAGGCACCAGTGGGAATAGGAGGTTTGTCACGTTTACAGAAACTCAGTTTCATTGAGTTAAACCATGGCAGTGGCATTATAAGAGAAATCGGGATGATGACTGATCTGAGGAGACTTAGCATTACAAAGTTGAGAAGGGAAGACAGTGAAACATTGTGTTCCAGTATCGAAAAGCTCCGATCTTTAAGCATAAGATCACTGGAAGGATGTGAAATCCTTGATCTAAGCTTCATGTCTTCTCCTCCACGCTTTCTTCAGCGGCTATATCTGAAGGGCTGCTTACAAAAGGTGCCACATTGGGTACCGACTCTTAAAGGCCTAGTAAAAGTATATTTCCAGTGGAGCCACTTAATGGAGAATCCGCTAGAATATCTCCAAGACTTACCAAACCTCGTACACATTGAGTTTCTAAGGTGTTATGTTGGGGAGACGCTTTGTTTCAAGGCTGGGAAATTTGAGAAGCTGAGACTGTTAGATCTCGACAGATTGGAAGGCCTAAGATCTGTAACAATGGAGGTAGGTTCAGTTCCTCTTCTTGAGAAGCTAGTCGTTAGAAGATGCAACTCTCTGGAGAGAGTGCCTGCTGGAATCGAACGCCAGGTAAACATGAAGTTCCTTGAGTTCATAGACATGCCAGAAGACTTTGTAGAGACATTTCTTCCTGATAGACGAGGCTTAGATCACTGCAGAATTGCACACATTCCCGAGGTTTATTACGCGTATTGGAAGGAAGGTCGATGGATGGTTTACTCACTCGAGGATACACAGGTGAAGGAAGACTGCAACAAATCTGCCATGAACACATATGAACAAAGGAAATGGCTCTAGCTAGTAATTGATTTTGCTTTTGCAATTCAGCTTATAGTCTCACTTCAATTGAATTTGATATATCTTTTCAGTTCTTATATATAGTAGTGTTTAATCTAAGAGATTTGTTGCTCAAAGAGGAATCTTGTACTTCTGGTGTGGAGATTGCACGAATCTAATGCCTCTTGTGCACCAATGAAAACACTAGGTTTATGTAGAATGAAAACACAATTCGGTTTTAGTGAAAGTGAAGTTCATTCTAGATGTATATCTGTTTTATTTGAGCTTGAAATAAGTTTAGAGGGAAACAACTTTAACTATAAAATTAGCATAAAGTTTGTGGCATAAAGTAAATGATAAATCACGGTATTCAGTCTGCAGTTCTTGTTTTCTTGTCAATTTTGAAACTTTTTATTTTACTTCGTTTTAACTTATGTAGAATGACATGTTTCTCTTATCAAATCTTTGTTTATATCTTTGAAGTTCTGAAATCCCTTTCTGGAGCAGGTTCAAGTTGTGATTATATATTCATCTAACAACTGATGGAAAATCATTTGGGTAGAACTTTTCTAAGTCTAGCAGAAAGTCAACCTGCAGCTTTCATCAAGTCAATGTCTTTTCTTTGCTTCTAGATGTCAGGAAATGGTGTTTCAGAGCTGAAAATCTGTGTTAAGCTAAGCAAGAAAGGGAAACCCGAGGGGAGAAATAGATGTGGCGGATTGTTTGGTTGCGTTAGTTCTTGACAAGATTACTCTTTTGTTGGAAGAAAATGTGAATTTGTTGGAGGGGGTTGAGCAGGAATTGAAGTTGAGTTCATTAGAGATGAACTGGAAATTAAAGAATGAAAACTGCAACAAATCTGCCATGGCCACCTATGGCAGAAGGAAATGAATTGGCTCTAGTATATCATGGCTCTCAATCTGCATATATATATATAGATTGATTTACCTGCTTGTGGTCTTTTGCAGCTAGGTCGACATTCACCCTGAACGCACCTTCAGATAGTTGTTGATTTGAAGCACTTACCTATACCTATCTCGTGATTTAGTTCATCCTAAGATTTTGGAATTCTAGGGATTGGGGTCCAATTAAGGTGGATTATAGTTGCCGGCCATTTCATAAAACTTTTGTTGAACTGCACCGGAGACATGCATGCATGCAATTCATGCCCAGTGAAGCAAACTGAGCATGACTGGGAGTTAGGACGGCAGCACGAAACAGCACACCGGCCTACATACTCCAATCTCCGCTATATATTTCCACAAATCAACTCTGATAAGGCACTTCAACATCCCCATATACTTGGTACGATCGATCTATCAGAGGTTTTGAATTGGCAGATCAGATCAGACAACCTTAATTAATTAGCTGCTAGTATAGGAATTGAAATGAAGAAGCTCTGGCAGGAGAGTTATTGTTGGGTGTGGTTAATGGTGTTGTGGTTGGTGGTAATGGCGAGTCTGGTGTGGGAAAGCAAGGCCGCCCCTTGCGGTTCCACTTTTGTCTCCACCATTATTCAGCTCTTACCCTGCAGGCCCGCCGTCTCCGCTTTCAGGCCGTTTCCGCCCACCGAGGCTTGCTGCGCCGCCGTCAGGTCTCTCGGCCAGCCCTGCCTTTGCGCCGTCGTCAATGGCCCTCCCATCATCGGCGTCGATCGGAACATGGCTTTGCAGCTTCCAGATAAATGCACTGCCAACTTTGAACCGTGTGAGCCCCTCCTCTCTTCTTAACATAAATTAATTCTACATTTATTATCCTAGTAAATTTACTTGATAGTTTCAAATTTGACTTTTCGTGGGTAGCTATATATCTATACTATCTAATGACTTTATTAGTTTGAGTTATAGTTATGAGTAACCTAACTCCTTTACAACTAAGATCACAAAATGGATTTCACTGGGTATGCATTTTCGGATAGTGACGGTACAATGATAGATTGTACTTTGTTCTTTTAAGTATATAGTATAACTCAACAAAATACAAAGTATTACATGTTAATGCGCATTAAAAATTATTTAAAATGTCTTACATGCAATTTAAATTTTCCGACTTGTACTTTAAATATTATATGCTCAACACTAAATATCCCACCACCATTGGACGTACAACATGTCAACTTGAAATTTGTAAATATCCTTAATTTCTGCTAACACAAATGGAAATTTCGCTATTTTCATCCAACATTTCCGTTCAACCGAATATTGGTCGATACTTTAATAAAAATTTTAACTTCATGTCCCTAAAAATTGATGGACGGAAAGTTGGTCGGAATTTCTGTTCAACTTTATAAAGGGGGCTGTTCTATGACTGTTGTTATATGTGCAGGTGAGCTTGGGAAGTAGTGTTACTGTGGATAGGGTGGGAAGATGGAAATGAATAAACAAGGATATGGAGGGCAGTTCTGTCTTTTCCTTAGCTTTTATCTTGAATAACAGTTATTACAATAGTTAGGTTAATTACATGTACCAAACTTAATTAGTATTGAGTATAAAACATTGAAAGATATATAATGCATTGCCTACAAGTTAAAAATGTTTTTGCTTAGCAAAAGTCTCCAAGCTAATTTGTCCAGATGATCAGAGTCATTATTCGCTACCATTTAATCTGTGCCGAAATTCGTGTTCCCATGATTATGAACATTATAATATCAAGTGCAAAATTCACATAGAATTTTTGAAAAGCATATATGTTTCAGATAATCGACAACATCGTGGATCCAAACGTTAAATGTTCGACCGCGGACGAGTAGACATGGCTCAGCATGACTGTGACCAACCTGGAGATGTGTCGCGCAGAGTTCGTCGACCTCGAAGTCACCGGCAACATTTTTCCGACCGTGACGTCAAATAATGTGTTGTATTTGATCAACAACTAGGGGTGTGCAAATTTCGGAGAAATTTCGGTTAACCGACCGAACCGACATAATTCGGTTAACCGTTTTTTAACCGAAATATTTCGGTTCGGAGAATGGTTAAAGGTTTTCCCAAAATTCGGTTAACGGTTAATTCGGTTCGAAAGTGTCGGTTAACCGAATTAACCGAACGGTTAACCGAATTTTGGAATATATATATAATATATTAAATATTAAATATAAATATATAATATGTACTAAAATTCCAAATAGTCAAATGGATTATGGACTTATGGTATTATTTTTGTATGTTTTGATATGAATTTATTATGATATGTATTTTATTTTAATTGAATTTATTATTTTAGGAGTTATTTTTAGTATTTTCAATTTTAGGGTTAAAAATTTCGGTTAACCGAAAAAAAGTTCAGTTCGGTTAATTCGGTAGAGCGCATTTCGGTTCGGTTAATGATTAAGACAAAAAAAATTTCGGTTAATTCGGTTCGGTTAACCGAATGAACACCCCTATCAACAACACTTTGACTGTTAACAAAGGGTTCACTGCAACCAACAACGAGGCAACATGGTACACTGAAACCGGGCCTAACCAATTAGGGAAACCTTCAGTGTACCATGTTGCCTCGTTGTTGTTGGTTGCAGTGAATTCTTTGTTAACGGCAAAGTGTTGCTGATCAAATACAACACGTTATTTGACGTCACGGCCGGCAAAATGTTGCCAATGTCTTTGAGGTCGACGAACCTCGCCCGACATGGCTCCAAATTGGTCACAGCCGTGCTGAGCCATGTCTGCGCGTCTGTTGCCGAACACTTATGTTGGGATTGATGGTGGTGTTCGATTTTCTAAACCAAGTTTGTATTGTATGGTATATAGAATACGGATACAATTTTGTTAACTTATTTTTTATTGTACGGAGTATTATAGAGTAATATCAATGTTACTTTTAGAAAGATAGTTACGTTATGTATACTATTAAATTAGTTTGTATTGTACAGAAAAATATTAGTACAAATACAGTTTTGTTAACTTATTTTTTTATTGTACTGTGGAGTAATATCAATGTTACTTTATATATATATATATATATATATATATATATATATATATATATATATATATATAGTTATGCGCATCTTAACAGTTAAGATATGATCTTAAGTCTCTAAACATAATTACAATAATTGGAAATGAATTATTTATGCCATGTATCTGGCATCAGCTTTAATTTATCACAATCCAAAATAATAAAACATCACCTAAACTCCTAAAGTAGTTCTGTAAAGGTAACTTGGAAGATATGGATAGTGCATAGCTCTTACCTCACTTGCCTTGCTTCCTAGGATAATATAAATCAGTTTGAAATAACACTTTGTGGCTCTCCCAAATGAGAGGTCATGAATTCGAGTCCTAGTGGGGACAATATTAACTCTTTGTACTTCAGTAAATTGAAAAAGTAGCTATGAACAGATACTACATTGTAATAGAATTCACAGTATTCAACAAAATATCACTAAGTTGATTATCTACCACTATTAAAGAAAAATTATTCTCTTTTCAAAAACCTTCTCTTAAATAGGAGTGGTCCTGGTGTTGATATGTTTGAGGACTTTGTAAATTGGATTGCAGCCATAGGTGATGGAACAGTTGGTGGGCTATCCCAGATGATCGATATGTTATTATCATGTAATGGAGACCCAATTTTCACGATTGTAGAAAGTACATTTCCTATGTTCATTAATGGTAAGTGTGATATTAGATTTCTTGAAGGTCGGGCTATATTAGCACCAACACTTGATGTGGTTAACTCTATTAATGAATATATGAGTGCCTTGCATATTGCTGAAAGCAGAACGTACTTAAGTTGTGACAGTGTTTGCAAATCAAATTCAAGCACGCAGTGGAATCCTTGCTGATGTGCACTACACGCCAGGGTTCCTAAATGGTATAAAAGCGCCAAGTGTACCCAATCATTCCTTGACGTTAAAAGTTGGTTCACTTGTAATGTTGTTGAGGAACATAGACCATTTCATTTGGTTTATGCAATGGCACTAGATTGGTTATCACTAAACTAGTAGATCATGTAATTGAAGCAAAGATAATAATTGGTAGCAATACATGCACTAAGGTTTTGGTTCCCCGTATGACCATGACACCATCAGATCCTAGACTACCTTTCAAATTCAAAGAAGACAATTCTCTTTAATGTTGTCATATGCAATGATCATTAATAAGCTAAGATTCAAGGGCAAACACTACCAGATCACATGTTGGCTTGCTTCTAAAGTAACATATTTTTGTTCATGGTCAATTGTACGTCGTTGCTTAGCTTCTAGAGTTAGCAATCTAACTGGATTGAAAATATTAATATGTAGTGACCCGAATACCATTAGTACTTCAACTACTAACATTGTTTACCATGAAGTTTTAAATAATGTGTAATATTCAATTTACTTTTTATTAATTAATAATAATTTTTGGTTTTTAATTTAAAATTTAAATTCATGTATATATTTATTATGGTTAAATTAAGTCTACCATAAAGAACTTAAAGTAATTATAATAATTATCTCACTATAACACAATAACAATATTTTTAATATTTAGTCCGTGCGATCACGGAAAAATACTTAATTACATGTACCTAACTTAATTAGAATTGAGTATAAAACATTAAAAGGTATATAATGCATTGCGTACAAGTATAAAATGTTTTGATTAACCAAAGTCTCGAAGCTAAGTTGTCCAGAGTCATTATTCGCTACCATTTTATCTGTGTCGAGATTTGTGTTCCCACGATTATGAACATTACAGAATTCACATAGAATAATAATTTTTGAAAAGCATAAAATCATGGCAAATTATACTGTGAACTATGCATGGTCCATATTGTAAGGTGAATAATTGATAAATATTTATTTTTAGTATACTAAAAATTATTTTTCTCCCTCAAAAGTAAAGACCTGCGCTTATCAGGACCCTCAAGTCCAGACTCGATAGGATTGTAAAAAAATAAATCATGATAACTATCAATACTTTAAAAAATTAATTTGCAATACAATACATGTAGTATACTAAAAATTAACATGTATGTCAGTGATTTACTCTGTATAATATAACGATCTGATGGTAAAATTATTGTACCTTGTCTTGAACAAAAGTGTGTTTTGGACATTTTTATTGTATTTTGTAATTCCAAAGAGATTTCGTGTGGATAGAAAAAAGAGTGAGAAAAGGACTTTGAGGGAAGAAAATATAACACCTGATATTTAAATATATTTGGAAATATTATTCCTTGGATCATAAATTCATATAATTATCTAAAAGTCCACTTGAATTGTCATCAAATATTCCTTCGTTAATCACCCAACTAACTAAAAGTCTATCCACTAAGATAACATTATATGGAATAAATTTTATATTGAGTAAATACCCAAAATGGTCCCTCGACTATAGCTAAATTCACAAATTGGTCCTTGACTTTCAATTTTAACCAATTAAGTCCTTAACTTTGTAATTTTGACACGATTTGGTCCTTCATCTATTTGACCGTTTGTTGACCGTGATCAACGATCTCCAGAAGAACCTTCAGCTCTCGTCGAAGCACGTGGAGGCCTCCAGGATGACGTTGCACTGGTTTGGAAACACGTCGTCTTCTTCGCTCTGGTACGAACTCAACTACATTGAATCCAAAGGGAGGATGAAGAAAGGCGACTGGATTTAGTAGATTGCTTTTTGGCAGTGGATTTAAATGTAACAGTGCGGTCTGGAAATGCAACCAGAATCTTAAAAAATCGACGATGGACCATGAAATCGCATATATATCCTCAAAAATCACAACCAACAAACGGTCAAATAGACAGAGGACCAAATTGTGTTAAAATTACAAAGTTAAGGACTTAATTGGTTGAAATTGAAAGTCAAAAACCAATTTGTGAATTTAGCTATAGTCGAGGGACTATTTTGGGTATTTACTCTTTTATATTTTATAGCATCTAATTTTATTTTATGAGAGATTGTGCGTTCGAGTCTCATTAGATGTGGTATTTGACTCTTTGTGCTTCAGTAAGTTAAGAAAATAATTATGAATACTACATTATAATAGAGTCAGTAGCATTCCAAAAATTTAACACACACACATAAAAGTTCTTAGGAGGCAACTAAGAACAATCTCAACTTTACATCTAGAAAAATCAAACCGACAAAATCAAATTTAAAAATAAAACACTGTGGCATTTTCATAATTATCACCAACTTTCCTATGCAAACTTGAATACTAAAATCTGCACTTCTCAGAATTTTTCAAGTTTGCAAATTTAATATTAACATATTGCACATTTAGTATTAATATTTTGTACATTTAGTATTAAAAGATTGCATTTGCAAAAATTCGAGAATGCATTGCACTTAAAGTTTCGATTTTAGAGTTTATAACTGAATTTTTAATTTTATTTGGTTTAGTGGTTCACTTTTTACCGCTTAGAATATAAGATTTATGGTTTAGATTTAAAATTTAGCTTTTTTATTAATTTTTTTAAAATTATCTAGATTTAGATATTTAAGTATTCACATTTGCAAAATGAAATTGACATTAATTATAAAAATGCTACTGCATTTTTTTAAAATCTGATTTAATCCATATGATTTTTACAGGTGTAAAACTAAAGTTGATTCTTAGTTTATACACATATACATACACACACACACAAACGCGCGCGGAGTATTAAAGAAGAAAAGTGAAAAAAAAAAAAAACAATATATATTCACTAGCTTGGGGACCCACAAATTATTCTGTGGACCTAGGTCTAAATGTTCACAAAATAATAATAAATATTCACAATTTATCTTTTAAAAATTTACAATTTATATACTACAAACATACAATGTTAACATATATGCAATTGATTATCTTGTTTTGTATTCATAAGTTCCTTTCAAATATTGTAGTCATACAATATTAACATATTAGGATTTGATGACCATGTATTATATTTCCTTTTATAGTTGTTATGTGTTTTAACTTAGAAGCACAATTTATATTCTAGAGATTCACAATTCTAATACTAAAAATATAAAATTTATACGTCGTTTAGGATCAGTGTTTACCTTGTAAAGTGAATCCTGGTCCAACTCTTAGGGACCAATATGTGTAAGGGTGATGAGCGGTTAGTTTCGGTCAATAACTGAAATTTTTTTTAGATGATTAAAACCAACAAAATTTATACTTGTAATTGATATCGAAAATTTTCACTTGGTCAATCATAATTGAATTAAACTATAAAATCAATAACTGGAATTTTTGAACAATAATTTGATTATTCGGGTGGTCTGTTATTTTTTTGCTCACGGTAAGTCTAGAATAAGCATGAGACTAGCCCTACTCATGTTCCAAGTGCTCCGCGTCAAGTCCTACCCAGGGACGGAGTCAGAAATTCGATTGAGGGGGGCGAAACAGTACAGACGGATTCAGAATTTTTTTTCAGAAAAGGCGAAATATTAAAACAAAAGAGATAATTTAAAAATAAATAAATAAACTACCTAAGAAATATAATTGTAAATATTGTTGGATATGGACAAAAAATAAAACAAATCTAAACTTTATAAAAATATTCATAACAAAATATGAAACATAATTAATAAAATAATTTGAATAGAAAACACATTATAAATTACACATCTTATTATAGAGAGTGTGTGTAATATTAAAAAGCTATTAAAAAAGAATTGTAAAACTATGTTTTAGTTGATGCTAAGATTGAAACCCTTAACCTCATTATTATTACCAAAGATGTGCTCTACCACCTACTCTAACTCAATTCTTATTAACATTTTATAGTTTTTTTATACTAATACTAAAACATGTACTATATATACATATATACATACAAATACTATACACAGGGTGAGGGTGGGGTGAGGGGGCAGCCGCCCCCAGCCCCCCTCACCCTCCGTCCCTGGTCCTACCTTATGGGAGGCCTAGTTTGAACGGTAGCCACTTCAAAGTTTGTCCATTGAATTGTGTGTGTTTTTGTGTATATATACACACACTAACATGCAAAATGAGATATAGAGACAGTACAATAATACAATTTAAAGAAAAAAAAAAGGAAAAAACATATATAATTTTAATTGTGAATTGAAGTGATCATTACATTGTTCCATTATTTTAGGATTGAAGTAGTACTCCGTATTAAACTAACAAACATGGTACATATTTATCACTGTGCACCACTCCTAGAACTCGAGGATGTGCATCCCTCTTATATAATAGTCCACAAATCACACAAGAGAGATAGACCACATTAAAAAAATTCCGTGTTAGAGACTTGATTAACTAAGAGTGATTGACAAAAATCAAACTAGTGACTTTCTAATACTAAAATCATGCTTTATTCACTCAGTTACGTTATTTTTTCTGGGCAATGATGTGAAGTGTTAATTAATGACATTATGGTTTAATTGAACCCTAAAGAAAAGCAAAACAAAATAGAATAACTTGTCACTCTTCATAAATATCCATTTCTAACATTAGTCATGATGATGGAGTTGATTACGCCAATCCAAAACATTAATAACTTGCATGCCTTAAACTCTTCACCGGCCACTCTATCTATTTATACATCCGATCCCCACTCAAATTCTTCCATGCAAAAGTAATTTACAAAATTAAGCTTTGCATGTGATGAACAGTCCCTTTAATTTATTGACTGCATTAATTCAATCTGTGAACGAAGTTTGTTCTCAGTAGATAGGAAGAAAATAAGGGATCCGAGATCATCAATTTCACTTGATTCTTCTCTGTAAATCGATCTCATGGCATTTCCAATGCATCTCTTTCTCACCCTGCTCTGCATTTCATCGTTGATTGGTGAGTAAAATTAAACCACGCTAAAAAATTGAATCCGATTAATTAATTTGACGGGGTTATAACTTTATAAACACATGTTTCTGTCTTATTTTTTCAGGTGAAAATGGAGGAGTTGATGCAGCAACTTTCACGTTGAAGAATAGATGCAACGTGACGATATGGCCGGGGATTCAATCAGGAGCGGGGCATCCCGTACTGATGAAAGGAGGGTTAGTGCTGGAAGCGGGGCGGAGCGAGAGAATCGACGCGCCGGCGGGGTGGTCGGGGAGGATCTGGCCGCGGAGTCGATGCGCGTTTGATCAATCCGGGAGAGGGACTTGCGGCACGGGCGACTGCGGCGGGACCCTCCAGTGCGACGGCGCGGGTGGAGCCCCGCCGGCGTCGCTGGCGGAGTTCACCCTGGACAGCCCGCTCGACTTCTACGACGTCAGCCTCGTCGACGGCTTCAACGTTCCCCTATCCGTCTACCCGTCCGGCGGATCCGGGGATTGCTCCGAGGTCAAGTGTCTCCGGGACCTGAACAGGTCGTGCCCGCAAGAACTGCAGGTCCGGTCCACCGGCGGCGAAGTCATAGCGTGCAAAAGCGCATGCATCGCCTTCAACCAGCCGGAATATTGCTGCACCGGCGAGTACGGCAATCCGCAAACATGCCAGCCAACAAACTATTCCCGTATATTCAAGAATGCTTGTCCAAGAGCTTATAGCTATCCATATGATGATGCCACGAGCACTTTCACCTGCACAAAAGCAGATTACTTGATAGCTTTCTGTTAGAAATTTAATATGCAGTCTAACTATTTAATATGCAGTCTAACTATCAGTTTATACTTTTAGTCAAAGACAGAACATACACCTATCTAGCAGCCATGATGGTCATAAAGGCTGTTTAATTTCAAGAAAGCTTTATAATCATATATGAAAGATTGAAAAACATACAACTATATGAACAAATTCTATAGCTCAGATCATACTTTGGTGACAATTTTCCAACAGAGTTAGTTGAGCAGTTGGCTTGGTAGCCACAAGAAAAATGTGGACTATTGATCAATCATATTACATTTAAAACTACCAATTTCATGTGAATCAATATCGTGGCCGAAAAGCCTTGAGTTACATACAGACAACCTAACTATGAATCAAAAAGATCGGATGATGGAGATGTATTCTCATGCAGCAGAAGATGCTTCACCTGTGCTGGTATATGACTGCAAAACCATGGCTGATGAACCAATTCTGTGAAGAATCAGTTCTATGAAGATCTACAGCAACTATATGAACTCCCAGCTGATACAGGTTCATGTCCAGTCCCAGGGAGAACAATTTGAGTTCCCTTGAGAAGGGATGAACTTCCAGCTGATTCTGCTTCTTCATTGGCGACAAGAGATTTTTTGCTGACAACCCGGTAAATCTCTGTCAGGATGTTGAGGAAAGCTGTCTCGACATTGGTTGAGTCGAGGGCGGATGTTTCAATGAAGAACAGATTCTCCTTCTCAGCATACTCCTTGGCATCCTCTGTAGACACAACTCTGTCACTCTCCAGGTCAGTCTTGTTGCCCACAAGTATGATCACAAGGTTCTTATCAGCATGGCCACGCAGCTCCTCTAACCACCTTGCAATATGGTCGAACGTTTGACGTTTGGTTATGTCATAGACCAGCATTGCTCCCAGTGCACCTCTGTAGTATGCACTTGTCACCGCTCGATATCTGGAACCAAACAAAGATGCAGTTTCAGAGAGACTAATTAACAACAGGAAGAATGCAGAATCCAAGATAAAGTTTCTTGTGAAGGGAAATTGACTGAAATGGGAAGATTTGGTGTGATACATATGAAAATAGGAAGATCTTGAAATCCGAACAAAAATAGGTAAAAACTAGTTTGGAAATGCAAGTCCAACTCCGTCAAAAATGCATTTCCCAAATGCGTTTAACCCAATTTCAAAACTATTTTTCCAGATAGTTTTGAAAAATGATCATATGTCAAACGCTATCACAAGCATACTAAGAGATTCATTGAGATTATGGAGACAAGCAAATTCTCATCTGTTTCCAAACAAGTTCAATAATTAAACAGATGATCAGAAACTACATCCAGTTGGACAAGAAGTGAATTTGTCTAGTTCAATCAAGTTAAATCAGATTGCACTAATATGAATATGCAAGACTACACAGTTCAGTGATAGGTGATAATTTGATAAAGATCTGTCAAAAAGCCAAAGGGTTTTCACAGAACTAAGCATTTGTGTTTCCATATCATGAAATAAGATAATCCGCTAAAATTTAATCCATCTCAATGTAGAGATACGCGAAAAATCTAGATCAATCGCCACAACAATACACCTAAGCAATAGTTCAAGCATAACAAAATTACTCCGAATTTCAGTTTATTCATATGCTCGATGGATAAACGAACGCGACAAACAGGCGATACAGAATAGGGAAAAGTAGTACTGTAGCAGTAGTAGTAACGGAACCTCTCTTGGCCGGCGGTGTCCCAAATCTGAGCCTTGACGCTCTTGTCATCGATGACGACGGTCCGTGTCTGGAATTCGACTCCGATGGTGGCCTTGGAGTCGATGCTGAAGTCGTCCCTAGAGAACCGCGCCAAGAGCTGCGACTTCCCGACCGCCGAGTCTCCGATCAGCACCACCTTGAACACGTAGTCGATCTTCTGATTGTAGTCGCCTCCGCCTCCGTACATCCTCGACATCGTGGAAATCAGACCAAGAACCGATCGTCAAAGACGCCAAAAGATCTTGAACTTCTCAGGCGTTGGAGATTTAGGTCTGATTGAATGGGAGGAAGATGGAGGAGACGAGGTGTTTGACGAAATGGTCAAATGGTAAAGCCGGCGGAGTTGAAAATGGTTTTAGTCGGCTGACAGCTTTCCAAACCGTTTGTCTAGTTGGACTTGGCGGCGAAGGGCGTGTACTAACGGCTTCTTGCCGGAACTCGGAAGATATTTTACTCTATTTTTTGAAAAAAAAAAAATCTTATTTCTATTACATTTTAAAATTCAATAATATAATTTATAGAAAATTATATAATAATAATTAATAATATATGTTGAGTAAGTAATTAAACATTTACCACTTTTTATTTTTGAAATATGGTATTTTCACCTCAATAACATCTTCATTTAATTTATAATAAATGTTATAATTGTTTATTTATTAATCATTAATTGATATTTATTTATTAGTCATTTTTTTTAATCCTACTGGTTCTATTACAATGTAGTATCTATTCATTAATTGATATTTATTTATTAGTCATTAGTTAATCTAAATTGCAAAATTTGATACCAAAACTCAGTCTTAAACCAATATTAACCCTTTGATAATCCTCAAATCTCTGCCAATATGATAGTTAAATCCTACCCACATTGTCTATTGGAGTTTCATAGAATTTCTCTGCTTCGCTCTCTTTTGCATGTTGTATTAATAATTTAATATTTATATCTCATAAAATATGACCACTCCCACTAAACTTTTATATTATTTTTTTTCTTCAATTTAGTAAGGTTTGAGATTTCTTCGACATAAGATTAAAAATTAATTTACTTTGAAAATAATTTCGTTCATGATATGTATATCCTCTAATCCATTTTAAAGGTACATTAAATTCTATCACAAATCTCAATAATAAAAGCAAACTATTTAACTTAGGCTATATTTGAAAACTCGAAAAATGATGAGTTTTTCTGATTTGGATGTGATTGAAAAACTCAGTCAACAAAAAACATTTTCCTTAAAAAAAATCAAGTTAATTTGACGAAAAATGACTTCCGCCAAATATTCTGCCAAACATACAACAATGTTTCTTGCGAACGCCAGAGCTATACTTTTCGACAAAAACCAGAGAGAAGTTCCCTCTGGTTTTCAACGGGGAAACCAAAGAGAGTTTCCACCTGTCCTTTTTGTTTTATTTTGTTCTTTCAAACTTTTAAATAATTTTTTTTTGAAACACAAACTTTTAAATAATTAATATTATTTGATTTCAAAAAATAAATATTATTATAAAAAAATTTTATTTTAAACAAAATGTTTAATTATATAATTCTACCTATTTTTTAGAAAATGAACAAAACATACAAAAACAGTTTTCTGCCAAACACGAGAAAAGAAAATATTTTCCGAAAAATGACTCATTTTCCAAAAGTCATTTTCCTACTTTCCAAACCAACCTTAGTCATTTTTCTGCTTGTCATCCTCAAAAACCATACCAAAAAACTATAATGGGGATGCTCTAAGAGTCTAAGATGGCAAGAGCAACATAAAAGAATAAAAGATGGGGCAAGGAATGAGATAAGACATTCATTAAGAAGATGACCTGGAGATGGGCCATTATGATAAATAAGCAAGCAAGTTTAATTTCAACACTTAATACAAATTTGCAGGGAAGTCATTCAATCTGTAAGGACACAAACTTTAAAAGTGGATTCTTTTCCTGAAAAACAATATAGACCGAGAGCTGGGGTGCTTTGATGCAGAGGTGTTATTACAGCATTCCATGGCAGATACGATTGGAGAGATCAAGAAATCGTCTCAGTAATACGATTTCCGAGGATTGTTCTGCAACAAAATAGAAATGAGATGTGGTGAGCTTTTGCTGGCATGTTCATGTTTCAGGGGTTAGTTGCGGCATAGAATATGAAAAAAAAAAAAAAAACTAGTTTATGGAAGGTAATCTTTTGGTGTCTCTATAAATGTGGTGAATCGTACCAAAGGATTTGGCCTGTATCGATAGCCCAGCATCATCCGCTTCTTGTACTGCTCATAGATATCGTCTTCTGGAGTGACCTCCCCGGGATTATGAGCACCAACCCCGAGGTTGTTTGACTTTACTTCACCTGCTGTAATTGGATCAGCAATACCGCTTCTAGAGCTTCCCAGACCTTCACCTGCAAATCACAAAGATTGGTGAGGAAGGATGAGAGATCATTGAAGTAGTTCGACCAAGTTATGCTCAATCTAGAATAAAATGGTCTGGGATTTTTGAGTGACGAGAAACCCCGCCTTGTGACTCTAGCCAGCAAGGACCACAAGGAGGTAAACTAGCCTAGGTTGCCTATATTCGAACCAAGAAAACCAATAGGCTGGGAGTCGAACTTGTAACCTTGTAGTTACCAAGTTAGCAGTCTGATCAACTTGGTTGGGGTTGCCCCCAATGATATGGGATTTTCATACAAAAAGTATTTTACCTTCTCTCCATCCCATTTTTGATAACAGTTTGTGACCGATATTATTGGCCTGAATTTTGTTCCTCTCAGCAATCTCCTTGGTTGCTTTCTGCGCAGCAGCATCATTGCAGTTAGCCATGAACTTTGCAAGCTCTTCGGGTGGGATATAGTCTCCCATATGATGCCCTTTCTTGCCAGAAGAAGCAGCAACTGTGCATCATAAAACATGAACTAAGAAATTAGTATAGTTCCAATGAAGTTAGCCATATCAGTAATGCATCAATAGTTGTAGATTATAACAACATCAAAAGAAAAACCTTGAAGGGAAGGGGGTGGAGGCATCTCATCCTTTGATGACTTTAGGGGCCTCAATTTCTCTTCTTGTGCAGCCTTCTTCATGTAAAACTCCATCATTGCTATTGGATCTGCTGCTGTTGGAGGATTAGGTTCACCTACAAATAGATCCTAAATGAGTAAAATACGAGAGAATGTATGTTCGAAAGAATCTGCATCTAACCCTCTCACCATATCTTCCAGTATATGCATCCTCTCTAGAAGCATCTGCTGTACCATACAAAGCTGATGCTGGAATTTGATAATTCGAGCGTTGCTGATATGACCTTTGAGATCCGCTACTTGAACTTGAGTAAGAAGTTTTTGTACCTCCTGTGAGTGTGATGGAACGACAGAAAAATACATCATTTTAGGAAACGAAGACAATGTAACAGATTCTTTAAAATATCCCAATACACAGCTGTTTTAGATAGCAGACTATATTAGAACTTTACATTATCCAAATAAGAAGCCAAGAAATGAATTGTATGAGACAGAGAAGCAAACTTAGTGAAACAAACACGTACAAGTAAGAAGCACAATTGAAATGGAAAAAAGGAGAGGAAGTCACGCATGACTAACAGTCTAGAATTAGGAGATTTGGAACAAAAGATGAAAGTTAACTGACCACTTTGTGCAGTTTGAGAGTCAGTGGTTTGTGACAGAGCCTTTTCCTCTTCACCAAGCCGATATTCATAGTATTTGTAATCAGGACAACTATCATCAAATAAGAACCTGCAAGAGTCCAATATATATATAGATGGTAAATTTCAGGATATGCTACAAACTAAACATGAAAAACAAATTACAGTCTTCAGGTATTTAATCAAAGAGCGGAAAAAAGAGAAAAACGAACTACAAAATTTTATTATCAAAGTTAAATGAAGTAGACAGACAAACAAGTTACCAATATATAGTTGTATACACACAAGGTAAATTTTAGCCACAAACTAAAAATTCATTCAAAGTCAACACTTGGCCTAACACCAGTTGAGCATCTACAGCTAGCCAGGAGGCAAAGACTGCCTCCAAACCAACCTATAAGGAAAAATAAAATTCAAAAGCAAAATAATCTGCATTAAACTATACCTAACCCAGGTAATGTACAAACTGCATATGCAAATACACTTATACACATGCAAGAACAAATACTGGAAAATGAGGATCAACGCCATAACACCGCAGCAGTCAGTGGATTTTCAGAACACAAACACAAGGCACGTACAATCCACCAAAATGTCAGGGAGTGGATTTTTTTTAAAATCAAGAATTCCACTAATAACACAAGACAGAAAGTGAAGCAAAGATCACCAAAAAGGGATCATGTAATCAGAACAAAAGACTAATAACCATTCAAAAAGGTTGCAAGGGCATACTTAAAGGGAGTGTCTCCAGGATTCTTTTGGCGTGTAATATCCTCAAATTGCCTTCCATTCTTGGCCACAAAACTTGCCAATTTGTCTGCAACTTTCTTCACTGTAGGATCACTTGGCGGAGGTGGTGCTGCATGTCACTTAAAGAACTGATTAATACCGAGAGCATGAACAAGTGAATGTAAATTACTCTTGTAGCAGGCGTGCGAAATTTTCCAAATCTTTCATTGAACATCTCTTTCCCACCAATGTTGACAGAGATTAAGTTATACACTGCATTCATGAGACAAGAATAATTCAAGAATGTTTTGTCCTCTACTTATCCATCACCTCAAGTAGAGAAACACCAATAGAAATTCTTCTATTGCAACCAAGGGAACATTTTTGCAAAACTATTACTCTCTCTATGATAGCAAAATTGAACTTAAAACAAGAATAGTACTAAAAAAATTCCCTATCTGCACATCCAGAAAGACAAGGAATCAAAACTAGTTTTCAGAATCAAAGTTGCATTATAACACAAGCACTTTTAAAACAACTTTTTTTTGGTACAACTTAGGGGAATGAGGATTGAACACATGACCGATTATCTAAAGTCACAAACTTATGCCTCCAGCCTCTAGACTATAATGTTTTTTTATTTCTGGTGTTAAAACTATGAATATCAAGAAAATCTTTTCAGAAAGGTTTGCCATTTTAGTGGAATTAGTAATGCACACACATAGGTGCAGAAATTAGAAAGTTGTGGAAAAACCATTTACCATTGAAAACAGCTCTATCTATCAAGTTGTAATATGGTGGCCAAAATTCAAACATTCATAATATAAATAATTACCAACATCAAATTGCCTCAATGATTGCACAGAACCAACGGGCTCATCCAACTTTTGCCGTTTAGATGGGGCATCTCCAGAAGGATTTCCAGCATCCTTTTCATTCTCATCCTCATCTTCACCCAACTTAACAGAAGGTGCCACAATTTTAGACTTCTGTTTTAGGCTGAATGCAAGTTTCCCACCAGAAGGAGCAGGAGTGGGCTTTCGAGATTCATTGCCCTTTAATGCAAAGCTTGTTTTATTAATGATAAGCTTGGGAGTTGAAGTTCCTGACAAATTTGAAGCTACTTTTGAACTCTTTAATTCAGTGTCTGTCTTCCCCTTCTCCTTATCCTTCTCTTGTTGAAGCTGTTTAAACCTCTCCATGAATGAACCATCATTAACAAAGAGGCTAGGATCTTTTGCTTTCTCCATTGACAAAACTTCTACTACGAATTTTTGGTCACCACAATGTTTCACTGCTTGGCAGGCACTAAAAAGGTATTTAGAGACAGAAATACATAATTTGAGCTGGCAACAAAGCCAGCCCAATCCAACAAAACCAAGATCCTTCCCCCATGCAATAATCGGAGCTCAAAACCAAAAATAGTTACAAGGATGCATATATGACTGACAAAACCATACACCAATACACTGCTTGCCAACAATCATCTGTATATAATGCATTGAACTAACAAACATCATTTTTTTTGTGTGGGATGGGATGGTTCAACAACCTCATACCTTGTGTAGCCCTCTCAAACGAAAATAATTAAACCAAAACAGCCCAAATTTGTTCTAAAACGACGAGGGAGAAGAAAGTAATGATCTTGAAAATGATTATATATAAAATAAAATAAAAAAAACCCTAAATTTTACAACAACCCCACTCAATGAAGTATTATCATAATTCTACCATCCAAAGTTTGACAATCAGATACAAAACGACAAATAAGAACAATTCAACCCATAGTTATAATTTAGCTACACGAATTTAGAATCGAAAACAATTTTTTGATCTGCAATCCTCAAGATTTTCTACCTGGAAAGGAAAATCAAGAATCGTCTCCAATTCAGTCTTCGATTGGATTGTGATCAGTGCAAGAAAGGATGATCGGGATGCAAACCAGAGATACATGTACTGACATACAGGCGAGATATTGTGTGATGGCAACGCACCCTTCTTCGTCGGGTTGGATACAACGTATGTTAAATGATAGGACGAGGAAAGGAGACCATGTGACTTTTGAGCTTAGGGTTTGCAGGATTGGATTTTATGTAGTGAAGTTGCACCGTAGGTCCCTGAATTTGGCTTTATTTCTTTCTTCAGCCCTTAGACAAAAGTCTACCACTCCTTTTTTGTTTTGGTTTCCTTTTTTTGTTTTTAATTATAATAAGGTTTTATGTTGCAAAAATTATTCTTAAGATAGTGAGGATGTTTTTCTATAAAATTGTTATTGTACTAGAACATTCAGGGGGCGTTTGGTTCAGGTCGTCTTAGATTATCTAGGTCATCTGAGTCTGATAATGTTATATTACATTGTTTGGTTCAAGTTATGAGATTATCAAGTAATGTTATATTACCTGAAAGCTGATGTGGCGGTAATATTTCAAGGTAATGTGATTACCCCCATTTTTTTAGGTAATCTTAGATTACCTTGAATTATTCCAACTTTGTCCTTGTTAACTAATCATTATATTATTATTATTATTATTATTATAATAATAATAATAATAATAATGAAATTAATATATGTTTATATAATTAAATATACATATGTGTATATTTATATATATTTTTTTTAATATTTAAATTTTGATATACATTCATAGATATAAATAAAAAAACACACATAATATATTGATGGTTTTATTAGGACCGGGTCCACCATAAACCGAGTACAGAGAGTACAGAACGGAGGGTAGGGCGCTAGGCCCAACACGATATGTATAGAAGCCCGAGGTACAGGCCCAAGAACAACGACCCAAATACAAAGGATAAGGCCCACAAGGTGGGCTATAGCTAACTATGCTACTAACAGGAATCGAACCCAGGTGACTGGATTGAGAGTATGAGACCAAGACCACTGGACTAGTGTGCCTGTCGTGTCTGAGTTGCCCCTTAGCCAAAGATCCAGGGCCCCTATTTATAGCAAGCCCCCCTCCTCCTCTGGCGTCCGCGTGTCCCACGTTGCTCCTCCCCCACTCCGCTTGTTTGTCGCCATGCATGTCACGTCGCCACTATCCCCGCGACTCCCGCATCCTCCACCATGCACGCCGCACCTACCTCCCCCCTCAGCCGTACCTACCTATCCCCTCACGCCGTACCTACCCCCCCTCATGCCGTACCTACCTCCCCCCTCACGCCGTACCTACCTCCCCCCCTCACGTCGTACCTACCTCCCCCCCTCATATCGTACGTACCTACCCCTCACGCCGTACCTACCCCCCTCACGCCGTACCTACCTCCCCCCCTCATATCGTACCTACCTACCCCCTCACACCGTACCTACCCCCTCATGCCGTACCTACCTCCCCCCTCACGCCGTACCTACCTCCCCCCCTCATATCGTACCTACATCCCCCCTCACGTCGTACCTACCTCCCGCACCTATTTCCTCTCGCCTTCCGGTCCATGTTCTTCACCCTGGCCCACCATGCGTGCTTGTCTTCCTAGCCCAACAAGACTTGGTCTAACTTCCTTCTTTCACCACCCCCACTTAGATCAATACTTTCCCAATAAAATGGACCCCTAGGGTCCCATATCCCCATCATATATATATATATATATATATATATATATATATATATATATATATATATATTATTGAGGGCATTATTATAAATTGATCCATATAACCTAAAATATAACCCTGAACCAAACAAGGTAATATTAGATTACACCATCCAAACCAAACACACAAGGTAATCTTACATTCCCAAAATCTCACATTACCTTCCAGGAGGTAATCCTATTACCTGGGGTAATCCAAGATTCCGTGAACCAAACGCCCCCTCAATGTTTTTATCACATGTCATAGTTATATATTCTTGAAATATTTATTTTTATAATTTTGTATTGATATATGCTAAGATACCGAATGACACTTTGATAAATTATGAAACATTAATTTCAAAATACACATTGAACATTAAATTATTCGTGTGTGGTAACTAATATAAAAATAATGTTCCATCCACTTGAAAAGTCGGTTTCTTTACTTGTAGGCTGTAGCGCGACGATGGAGTGTATGAATGACAATGGGGCGAGTGGGTGCGGGGGATATATTTCCCGCACCCACATTCCCAACCCACTTCCCGCACCCCGCGTGGGTAATGAAATTCATACTTCATACCCGTCCCTGCAGGAATTTTGCGGATGCGAGTAATACCCAACCCGCAACTCTCGATCTAATTATTACTATTACACTTAAATCTAATAAAAAATTTAGAAAAAATTGCACTTTTCCCCCCGAGTTATTCATACATTTGCTCCCTCAATTATTATAAAAGTTGTGATTTTTTTTTCTCTTATATATTAAATGGACATTTATACCCGTAAAATAAATATTTTATTTATTTATCTTCTTTAACAAATTATTGTTTATACGGATTGATGACTACGGTTCGGTTCGAATTAAATCGGACACTATAGCAATCAAATCGAAATTTTTTTGTTATGATTCAGAACCAGAACCCAATATTTGAGTTTCCGTTATATTAAAATCGTGAACTAAAAAAGATAGATCATTAATCGTGAACCGGATGTTCAAATCGGAACAACTACTAGCATTAGCTTAAAATTAGAATTATAATAGTTGCAAATAGTGTATGTTCTTTTTTCGCATTTATTCTGATTCTCACATATGAATATATATAAACGCAATTTGGTTTTCATTTTGAACCGTCAATTCACGATTTCATATCCAATTTGAATTACTGGTTCAAACTTTCTTTTAAACTTGTATATTTTTATTTTTAAAATATTATAAATTCAATAATTAATATATTTTAATTTTTCAATTCAGAACATGAACTGTCAGTTTCAGTTCACGATTTTAATAAACTCTAAATATCGGGTTATGGTTCGAAATTGTCATCATAACCTTTCTGTTTGGTTGTTATAGTGTCTGTTCGGTTTGAACCATATCGTGGTTATAATTTGTTCGAGAAGAAAAATAAATGAATATTTATTTTAAGAGTAAATATGTCCATTTAACATAATATGATGGAAAACTATCACTAAGATAATACAAAGGGAAAAAGTGTTATACGTATATAACACATGGGAAAAAAGTGTCATCTACAATTCTAATTATCATATGATTTTTTTTTTTATAAGTTTGAACACAACTCTAAAATTTAATAAAAGCCAATAAAGTTAGTCCTTAATTGGAACTAAAGTTGTGTTGGTAGTATCAATTATATTAAGTGTTTACTCATTATGCTATTTGTGTTGTTCATATTCAATTTTCATAAACAACAAATTAATAAGTTTAATTCATTGTACATTTTAATCGTAAAATATACATAAACTTATATAATAAATGAATACTAATAACAATATATATAAGTGCGGCCGTGCAGGTGCGGGATATCTCCCCGCACCCGCCCCATACCCGCGCAGGTATACAAAATTCCCCCTATACCCGCACCCATTACCCAAATTATGTGCGTATTTTAAAATCTGTAAGGGCGAGGATGCGGGAAACTCATTGAGTGCGGGTAGAACACGGGCTTAGCTCAATGGTTCAATGAATATTATTTGAGAGAAGAAACCAAGGTTCGAATCTCAATAGCGGTAGTATGAGAATTATGTTTAAAGTAAGCAGATTCCTTTTGCGCACCGACATTATAAAATTCAAAAATTATGAATATATAAATTTATAGTTAACATAGAACAAAGGTAGAAGAATTGCCATCCAGCGGTGAATGCTGGTGATAACTGATAAGTCTGAGCTATAGTGTGTAGAGGCGAAGGACAAGGCAAGAGGAACGGACGATATATCGCCGAGTCTCTGCCGGCGATAGACATGGCAATTGGCTTGAAAACCTTAAACTCCATTGCCGTACCTATCAATCTCGCCTCCAAAGCCTCTCTCCTACGCCCTTTTCACTTGCCTCATCAGCTCCGCCACAGATTCCATTTCCCTATATTGCGTTCTGCTTCTCATTTTTTTCCATTGTGCTCACTGCGTAAGTAATTCCGCCTATTACTCGTACTCTAGCTTCTTCTCGGTAAATATGAATGCGAAGCTTCATTATAAAGTCTAGGTACAGATCATTTATTTGTTCTCTTTCTGTTCTAATTTGCAGCTGAAAAAAGCAGTGCGAAAGCCTTGCCTAATGGAGCTGGTGTGGCTGTGAGTGAGGCTTCAAAGAATGGTCTTCTTCAAGTGGTTTTAGTTTCTCCTCAGGTTGCTAACCGAACTGTGAATTCCTAATCTGTTAATTATTGCTCCTTATTTTTTTTAATGTTTTAAATGCCTATGCAGTCATAAATCACAGCTGCACAAGAAATAATTTCATATTTAGGACATGATAGTATGCTCTATGAATCATTTACAGTGGTTCCTCTGTCTGCAAATTTGAAGCTTTTTGTTGCTGCATTGTTATAAACACTGCTTAACCTGTTGGACATGTAAATAATAGCTATCATTTCAAGATGAACTGTAGACAATCCAAACATGATAGTCTTTGAAAGAAGTACTCAGTTCGATTAGTCCATCAAGACGACACACACACAGTGCCTAATCCCTCGTTGAATTGTAGGCACCTCTTTTGGGTGGGACAAATTGTTCTATACTTTCTCTATCTGTTGTAGAACAATGAGTCAATACCCCACCATCGAGGTTCGATCCTGTGACCTTCCCTCAAGGAGAGCCACAAAGGTTCTATCTGAGCACAAGGTGCTTGGCGTTGAGCAATTGAAAACCTGGGATTGTATTTTGATAAGTTCAAAGTTCAATACATACTTGTTTGATAACCAACCAATCAGCCTGATTTAAGCTGAACTTATCTGGATTTTTTTTGGGGGTTATCTGTTGCTTACAGTGGAGGACTGGAAGCAAATTGTGAGATTAGATTTGGTACACTATGTTTTTGCATTCAGTCTACAATTCTGACCTTGTTATTTTGTTGTCAATGTCAGTGATGTATTTATCACATTCATGTTCTAGCAGGGAGCCAATCGGTGTACAAAACTAAAAACTATATAAAATGTGTTCTTTTAGCTTGGTAACATTAACTGCCCACTGATCCCTTGCCTCTGATAGATTCCTGGAAATGTTGGAAGTATTGCGAGAACTTGTGCAGCATCTGGTGTTAAACTCCACCTGGTTGAGGTAGCTATATATAGAGTTTTAGAGCTGAATAGGCTATGTAGGTACTTTAATTTCTTAATAAGAAGTCCATGTTGGCAACTATAACCAGCTTAGCTCTTTGCCTTTTCCAGCCATTAGGATTTCAAATTGATGATACAAAGCTAAAGCGTGCAGGACTGGATTACTGGCCGTATCCTTTGCAGCACTTCGTAATCTGTATTTGTTCATATTAATACTGTTTATTTTCATAGTTTGTTTAAATTTTGGCCTTTTAGTGCTTATTACTGTTGTGTAATACTGGCATGAAATTTCTACCATAGCAAACTGATGCAGCAGGTTGGCCAAATCAACTGCAGAGGCTTTAATGTAGATATGAGTTGAACTGTTGAAAAAGCTGAGAGAAACAAGTATAGTACGGAGTAATAAATAAAACAAGATAGAGAAGAGAACAATATGATAAGAATAAAGAGAATAGCTTTCAAGGAACCCAAGAGAGCTCAAGCATCTTCATATGAAAAAGATACAATGTCGACTTCCACACCCCCTTCATTACAAGAGACTATATATAGGGTAGGCGTAGACTTTTTGTTGCACTGCTATCCTAGAAAACAAGTCCACTCCAAATGGGATACACAACTTTGAAGAAATCCAGAACTCATAGCATAAGTACTAAGACTTAGGATATGTATTGCAGCATATAACAATAGATAACAAATATGAAGACTCTACTTAGCAACTCAGAAGCGTCAGAAAGCATGACTGCATCACTTAGAAGAGTCAGAAGGCATGATTAATATTTTGGGCTTCTGTCTGCTTCTGCATCTGTAGCTAGCTTTGGATGTCTGGCCGCCATTCATCTTCCCCCCTTTTCCTCTTTAGTTGATACTGTATGCAACACCACAAACTCTCTCTCTCTTTCTCTGTGCATCGCCAACGCCTTTTGCTGGTCACTTAAGATAGTCACAACCTAGCAGACCTCTGATCTAGGATGTGCTTATCACTTGCTGAAGTGTCTCCACTCTCCAAATATTTGTTTTGGCAAGCTCTACATGGTGAATTTTACTTCTAGTCATTCTTACATTTTCTTTGAAGACTATATGTACTTAGAGAAGAGTGTCAAAATTAGCGAGTAAAAAAGTAAATATGATAAACTTAGATGTGCATAAAATTGGGCATGCATGCATGCACAATTGGATCAAAGGGAGGTGATAAACTGGACATGTATACATTTTGTACTCTGCTTATTTTTAAATTGGTACTATAACAAAGTTTTCAGATTTTAACTCTTCACATCAGATATGTTGTTGTAAAAGTGCATCAATCGTGGTCCGAGTTTCAGGACTATTTCAGCGGACAGGTGTCTTTTTCTGCCCTCAAATCTTAATCAGTGAAATTAAAACCCTTCTTAGTTCTTCCATTTTTAATTCATGGGGTTTTAATATAAATATTTTTCCACTACAGACTGGGGACAAGAGGCTTTTGGCATTTACTAAGAGAGGGACAACAATCCATTCAGTAAGTACTGCATTTGTGTTATTACATTTGTTGGGTTCAGATTCTCCAAATTGAAAATTTTACCGCAAAAGTAAGACATTTTTGCCTTAGAAAAGAACTCAGGAATAACAATGTTGTGGCTATCTCCAAAATCTCTGTATTATGTCATAATTGCTAGCAAATATGATTATAAGAAACACAAGGGGGCTAGCAATATACAACTTTATGATTCAGTGTTTGCTAATTCAGTGAAGAGCAGATTTAGTAAAAACACAATTTGAAAGTAACTGATAATTTTGGGTTCTAAGCTAGCTCACCACCTTAATTGGATAAAGTGGAAACTTGTGACCTGTGGCCTAAATAAATTGTGCCAGAGTTCAAGTTGGATACTCCCCGCATAGGAATGACCAGCCACAAGTCCAGTATTTCAGTAAAAATGTACCAGCTTGACTGATATCAAGAGATGAAAGAGTCTTGCTTTTACTTTAAAATTAATCAGACTTCTTGTGACTTGGAGGTCTCAAAATAGGACTTGCATCACTTAAGAAGGGCATATAACCAGTGAACTTAGCATGTGAGGTTGTTCATAGTAAAGAAATACTCCATGGAATATAAGATCAAAATGTACTCTTATGCCATAGTGAAATGAGTAGGTAGAAATTTTCTTTGTACTTTGGTTTAAAATGCAATTTTATTGAAGGACATAAATTTTATGTAATATCAGGACTTTTCCTACAGGAGGGGTGATTGGCTTGTATTTGGCTCAGAAACTAAAGGGCTGCTACCCGAAATCCTGCTTGATTGCAAGACACAACCACATGGCGGGGGGACCCTCCGGATTCCAATGGTTGAAACATATGTTAGGTGCTTGAACTTATCAGTGAGTGTTGGCATTGCTTTATACGAAGCTTCTCGACAAATAAACTACGAGCAGCTTCAGTCTGAGCCAGAACCTTGTACACATATATCATTTACTACCGAAGATATTTTTGCCTAGTTTTTTTCTGCGCACTATGCAAAAATGCTTCAATATTCTTTTTCTCCTTGTACACCTGATTTATCATTGTTCTCTTTGATGTTCAAGTTGAGTTGACCTTGTACCAGTCATACTTGCATTGAGAGGAAAAGATGGTTCAATGTCTATCTACTATAAACACTGTTGCAGAATACAAAAGATGGTTCAATGTCAATATCACTTTTATAGATATTGAAAACTTAAAATTTTGTAATAATTATAAAATTGACTTACTTTTCTTTTACTAAAATCTCAATGAGTTGGTAAGTTCTTCTTTTACAAGATGACCATATTTTCATTTTATACATAGATACATATAATGGATAAAGGCTACAGATATTTTCTTACAAATAATGTGTTCAATCTCAACTAAAAGAAATTTACATAATAATATGACATTTCAAACTCATGATCTTTCATAATGTCTCAACTAGAAGAGTCTTAATGAGCTGATGTTTCAAATCTTAACCAAATGCATGTTCTCTTTTAGGGATAGCATATCCTAAAATAGACAACAGGATCAAACTAAATTCCAGAGCTCAACAGTAGCATCAAATTCAAACCACAGATATAAAAGGCAGAATGTAATGGACATAATAAGCATCTAACAAAGTTGAATCCATAAATAAGAAAAACACCCAAACAACAAAGATCTAGGATGTGACAGAGTGATTGACTGCAAAATTAGAGTATTCAACAAACAAAACTGTAGATGTATTAAAATCTCCTAGAGGATGTTATTCACTCTTCATCGTCGTCAATGATTGCGGTACCCAAGCCCTTGAGTCCCTCTGGGGGAATTTCGGCAACAGTGACCAATGAGTAAAGCTCCTCCTTGGCATCTTCGTCGTCATTTCTCTTTCGTGCAATGCGAACACGAATTCTCCTTGGAACACTTCGGATCCCTCGGCTCCAGATGTGTTTGTTGAGCTTCACATCAACCCTAACATCAGTTGTTCCCATTGCCTTTTGGGCAAACTTCCTGATTTCCTTTATAGCATTGGGAGCCTTCTTCTTGAAAGTGCTGCACATAAAAATATGATGGGTGTGACTGAAGATTATACTAAAAATGCATGACATAACTATATATGGTAGGACTCGTGATGAGAAACAAGAAAACAGGGAGGGTGTCCTTTGACACTCATGTAATATACCCCAAAACTCAAAGAGGTAAAAAATGGTACACTCTTCACACGCAAAAATACCAACACTACCGCGATAGATAGTGCATAAAATCAGACTATTTATTGTGCCAATTCTAAATGTAACCATAAAAAACACAAAAAGAAAAAGGGTAAAGTGGAAGGTAGCTTACAGGTATATACTTGTTTTGGAACATCCAATATAAACTTATATTCTTGTAGATTATGGTTGTGCCAAAAGTTTTTTATCAACCTTTACCCTAATAATATGAGATTAACCAACTTAACCAAACAGATTATAGTCTTGAAGTTTAACAATAATAAAAATACAAAGGGTAAAATATAATATCTATTGCCATCTTTGGACACAAGACTACACTAAAATGGTAAGTACCTCCTTTCATCCTACCGGCAGCATTTGAGTTAGAAGGCCATACATCTTATTTCAATCTTCATAGTTCTCTCCAACATATTACAGTATAAATAAGTCCAGGCAAGGGTGACGCACAACCATGGAAATATGGAATACAAGTTGGACTCTTATTAGAACTAAACAAGCTAAAATGTTGCATATTAGTGTAGAAGCACAATCTTATATGGCCACTACAATTCTAATCGCACACCAATGTGGGGTATGATATCACAAGACAATAACACATAAGCTTCCTCCAAACCCAGACAATATAACATATTGGTCTTCAATGACTTAGTACAAAACCCTAATCAAACTTACATTTCAGATCCCCAACGATACAAACCCTAACCTCACTTTAATTGTAGAAAGAAAGAAAGAAAGAAAGCGTCAAAGACAGATTCAGCGTTAAGGAATGCAAATCAAGTTCAATTGACAGATTAATAATGCGCATACAGAGAGATGAGCATACCATCCATGCAAGCGTTTATGGAGATTGATAGTGTACTCTCTCGTGACGACCTCCTCCTTCCTGGCTTTGCTCCCCTTCTCCGCCATTGTAGCAGCTCCGCTTATCTCTCTCTCTCCCGAACTCCTAGAGTTGCTCCGCTGCTATGTCTCAGCTGCCAGAGAAAAACCCTAGTTGTTATAGTGGTGGATAGTTTTGGTCCACTCTCCCTGAAATGCCCTTCCAGACTTTGGGCTTGCGCAGGCTCGTGGGCCACGTACATGGCCGTCCAAAAGCCCAACTGCTTTGATCCAAAGAGAAAGGGTAGATTTTGGCCCAATACATGCGACCAGAAATCATTATTGTGTGGACCATATTTTGTAATGTGTAAAATAATGTACATTCAGTACAAAAATAATGTATTTTTAATATATTAAAAATGTACACGATATTCAGAAAATGTATATTATTTGTGTACTGAGTGTATATTATATTGTATAATGTACATTCAGTACACAAATAATGTACATTTAGTATATTAAAAATATACATTCTGTTATGGTCCACACAACATTGTGCGGACCATGGTCCAGTCAATAATTTGCCATGCGACCAGGCAAATTATTGTGTGAACTATAACAAAAAGTACATTATTCATGTACTGAATGTACATTATACAAAATAATGTACTTTCAGTACACAAATAATGTACTTACCCTTAATATAATGTACATTTTTAATATATTAAAAATACATTATTTGTGTACTGAATGTACATTATTTGATAGTATGGTCCACACAATAATGATTGATGCGACCAACAGTCATTATTCTATGGACTATGGTCCATAAAACATGAATAAAATGTACATTTTCAATATACTAATGGTATATTATTTGAAAGTACATTATAAAATTTGCAATGGGATCAATCAATATTTACTTATCAAGTCTGTTTAGGAGAACAATGAGATTATAATGGCTAAAGTAGTCATGATCAAATTATAGTGGTGGTGATTAGATTGAAGCAATAGTGATTAGAGTTGTGAAAACGTGTTTGTTTGTAAAAACAATGGTAGTGGTGAGATGTTAATGATAAAATACATTTGTATACAACTTTGATGAGAAAATGTTTTCAAACACTCCCACCACCAAACCATTTGGTCTTGTGAGAATTTGACTTTAATTTGGGTGGTTAGACGCATTGAGTTTGAAGTGTTTCACCACCCTAATGGTTAAACTTCCAAACACCATCCAAAAGGTACTTTTGTTAGGTATTTATGATATAATTATAAAATTTTAAAGTGTGAATCAACATCAATATCTTTTGTATCAAGTACTGTTATATATATATTATATTTAATTGCAGAGAATAGTATTGAAACTAATGTTGATTGTATATGATACAACCAAATAGCATTCAGGCATGGTTGTACCTTGTAACTTTGTAAGCTTATACAAGAAAGAAATATGTAAATTATTGTTGGAATTATGGTGCACGACTTATTTCTTTGGGAGAAGAAATAATATTGGGCTTGGAGCAAAAGAATAAAGCCCATGGTAAGGACATGTTGGAATAGTGATGTTGTGGAACCGATGGTGCACACGATTGTAAAATGATGTCGTTTTTGATTAAAAACGTGCGTCTTATTTATAAAAAAAAAATTGAGTTTTGATTCCCCTCAACAGTATTATGTTGTTCATTCATTCTGGATTTTTAATTCATTCATTGTGGATATTTAGTTCATTCATTGTAGATATTTAGTTCATTCATTCTGGATTTTTAGTTATTCATTCATTGTGGATATTTAGTTCATTCATTCTGTATTTTTAGTTATTCATTCACTGTGGATATTTAGTTCATTCATTGTGGATATATAAATTCAAATTATGTACAAAAAAATGCTATTGCCGGGAATCAAACCTGATTTTTTTTTTTTTTAAGTTAAGCGGGACGCGCGTTTTTAGTCAAAACGACGTCGTTTTTGCAACCGTGTGCAGCATAATTTGCGGACATGTGACATCCAATCGTTATATCGTGGATCAGGGTCCACAGTGATCCTGGTCCAATACACAGAATTCATGTTCATAATACACATACACATAAATATGATATAATGAGCATGAAATTTGTGCATTATGAACATGAATTTTGTGTATTATATAACTAAGGACATGTAAACACTTAACATAATACACATAATTCATGTTCATAATTCACAGAATTCATGTTCATTATATCGTGTTTATGTATATGTAGTGTATTATGAACATGAATTCTGTGCATTATGAAGTCAAATTATGTGTATTGGACCATGCACTGTGAACTCTGGTCCACGATATAATTTGCTTGTGACATCCTTCTCCCTAAATGTTGAATCTTCAACCACTAGGGTCCCCACACTCCGATTTGACAAAGATTTGATGAGATATAAAGCACGGTGACTTAATAACTCAGCAGATAGAACCAAATGTCGGTACACACAAGGAATCTGTTCACTTTAGACATAATCCTCACATCGCTGAAGTTTGAACTTTGATCTCTTCTCTCAAATATTGCGATCTATTGAACCATTTGAGCTAAATTCATGCGGATAGAACATGTGGCATCCTCTCACGTGGGAAGGACACCCAAAGATAGTGGGAATACAAAAGTTCACTTTCGTATAAATAGCAATTTCCCTTGTAATTTTAGACAAGTAATCCACATTGAGAATAGTTAAATTATGTAAAACACATACTCTATAGCTGTAATATTTGATTTTATTTTTTTTTAATCTTTACATCGTTAAGATAATACAACTATAATAACATTCACGTTCTTCTAATTCATTACTTCTCGACAATTGTTATTATTGAGTTATAGACTTGATCAGTCGCCAACTTTAACAAACACCTTATCAATAATCCAACAATTATGATTCTAAATGAAAGGATTTTGATGTGATTTGATATATATCTCATAAAATTTATTAATTTCTTGATCATAATTTATATACCAAAGGAATATATAATTCAATATTCGCATTAAATTTCTTATGGAAAAAGGACTACCAAATTTGGCCTACAACTCTACATGATATTGTTATATATATATTGGGCATGTTTCAGGTTTCGTTTTATCTTTTTTTTTTTTTTTTTTTTTTTTCTTCTTGATTAAAAAAATAGGAAAAAGAAATGGTTAAGTCCAACTGAAGATTATTTAACTTTCTTTTTCTCCCTACTCCCTATCTGCCAAGTTGAAAAATCATGCTAAGAGAGGACATGCAGTTAGCTATGGCACTTTTGAGACCCACATTGCCACATTTTACCAAATAAAAAGGAAACTTTCAGATACGATTCTAACTCAACGAGAAATTATTGAATCATACTTAAATTAAAATCAAATTTTACTCTTGAAGTAGCTTTTATTTATGTGTCTGTATCATCTTAAAAAAGATTTGACGTTTGTGTAGAATAAATTTTGAATGTATTGTTAACCGCATATGATGTATTGAGATTTGTGAGGTCATCAACTAATTTCTATATTGACATTTGTGTAGTTTTTTGTGTTGATTGGATGAAAAACTTTTATAATCATGATGAGGAGTATGAGCTTCTGTTGGATTTCAACGCTGCACTATTGATATTGCACGGTCTTTTACCCATTACTTGTTAACCCTCACCCGGCCTACTGCTAGAGCAAGATTTTAAGAGGATCGATCGAACCGACCGATTTAATCTCGTGTGACAATTCATTTTTATATTGCAAATTCATTTTTAGTATATTACATGTCAAAATGAACATGTAGTACACTACAAATAAAATTACAATATATATTTTAAAAATAAACTTGTATCAATGCAAGATGGACCTCAATCCGAATATAAAAATTGGTACAATAATAAAACTTCCAACTTTATAGTTATATTACCAACCGTCATAAATTCCTAGGTTAAATAAGCAGTCATTTTTAATTTCTTGCTACTTGAATTGCGATGGAGTTTATATAGACAGCCATGGAATATACTAGATAGCAAATGTTAGGTGTAATGGTGGGTGATGTGTGTGTATATATAATTATATATATTGAAACAGACAAACAAAATTCAGTAGTGATCTCATGATTACGATGTTTTCGACAGTGATTTAACTATACACACATAATCGTGACAACAAGATCAAACTTGCCAATTAACTAGCTAATTTTACTTATTTATTTATTTATTTATTTGTGTTTTATATGATGAATGAATGCATGTACACTAAATTATAAATAATTAACTAACTCTAATAATAAGTACTAATTTTTTTGTTTTACTTATCATTTTATTAAGTCAATTAGACTTGTATGATTAAGCATATATATCCACCATATATGAAACGAACCATATACACGTTGAATTGTTTAGAAGTTTGGGAACAATGACGCTGAATCGAGTCTCACTAACAACAGTGTGAGAGCAATCTCTCAAAGAGCGAAGGGGGCTCGGGGGCTCCTTGTGCGCAGTAATTAAGTAAATGTCTAGTCTCTATGTTCAGCTGAGTTATCATAATTTATATTTTCTCAGATGCTCTGTCGAGTCGAGACGTGGAGGACCCTTGAGGTTAGGGATTCAATCTTTATGGGAACAATGAATTGTTAAGAATTAAGTTGGATGTTAAATGGTCTAGGTTTATGTAATCTTGCTTGTTGGTTTTCTTAGAGAAGTAAATCGCGTTAGGAAAAATGAAATTTTTTTTGCTTAGAACCAAATTGTATCAGCATGACCGAAGCATATACATATCTATCAGCCAATGCGTTGCATGTGATCTACATAGACCATCAAAACATTTTTTTAATTAATTGCAATAATTCATATGTCATCACATACATATTCTTATTATTATTAATCCTAAGAGAATAGACTTAAAGCTATCTGTTTAGCTGTTCAGATTTGGATAAAGTTTGGAAAAAAGCAAAATCATGGGACAAAGGGTTGTCGGTCTTTATGTCTTTATTGTCGTTGTTTTAAGCCACCTTAACCACAAAGCTTGTTTGTAATCGGGTACAATTTTAATTAAGTTGGTCAAATAATTAACTTGATAACTATAGAATTTTAAGTTTAATGTTCAATGAGGGTGACTATTAATCTTATTGATTTAATTTGGATCAATTAACTATGAATAACTTAGGTTGATTTATTTTGTCATTTATTTTCTTATGATATTTTACCATTTAGTTTGAATTAGTTAGTTATGAGCAACTTAAACATGATTACTTGTCTAATTTACTTTCTTGTGAATCTTTACTAACTAGGGTTACAATACGAGATTTATCAATATACACTTTCAACAATCTTGTGGTCTCATGTGGCGATTGTATGTTTTTATCATCATACACTCAAAAAAAAAAAAAAAAGAAAAAAAAAACTTAATGTCGAGAGAGAGAGAGAATTGACTTGGAAACATACTATCAACTTGGAAGGAAGTTATATCTTTTCTTAAAGTAACAGCTGATATAAACTGCTCCACTACACTGTCGGCGGCCAAGAAATTAAACAATGTCCAATCTTTAAGTCACAATAATATGAAAAATCTTATTGGCTTTTGTTGAAAGAGGATTAAAAGTTTGTGCTTGGGGGAGTACTTGTTACGATAAGGTAAAGATTTATTCTGGATTAGTGGTGTGAGATTTGTAGTTCGGTTTGAACATTTTGGGTAGAGCTACTTACTAGGAAGAAGTGTAATTGTTAATTTGTTAGTGAGTATTTTTATTGATAATATGTAATTACTGATAAGTATATCCCTCGTTTGTACGATTGAAAACTTGTTTGGCATACAAACATGTGGCTAAGAGGTATTTTTTTCGAACATGACCGACCTCACTAGATCTACTCGACTCGAGTGTAGTCAAGGAATAATTACAGCTGGGAATTTAATAGTTACGCTGTATATATATGCACGGGACTTAGGAACCGACCTCGTATGGTTGGATGAATTATTCCGAACAAAGACCTTCATTGTTTAAAGAGCATGTCCAAACTGAACACATCACCCCAACCGTATCCTGATGATGCGACAGTCAGGAATCTCCTCTCGAGATTTCCCTTGTTCAAGACCGGTGCATGCAGGACACGTGGTGCGCATGTCGGGCGCTCGACATGTGTGTCCTCCAAGCCTCTATATAAGGCGCCTTTATTGACTGAAAGAAGGGACTTTTGAACCTTTTCAATAACAATACATTTTAACTTGGGAACCTCTGACCCACCGTCTAAGCTACCCGAGCTCATGTACCTACTCCGTAGACTATACGTAGGCTAATACCCTAGTGTATTTACCACGTCAACTACTTAGTAACAAAATTAATGTTTTAAAAACTTAGTGAGTATTGGTCACTCGCCCGCGGGATTCAACGTGTCCCATGTTATTTAGGGTAGAGCATAATAATCTAGTGATGTGTTTGACTTTTGGATTGTCATCGTCTAAAGTGCAACATTTAGGTTGTTTCGCCTAATAGCATACATCATACTTGTTCTACATACTCTTCGGTAACTCCGTTTTCCGCTCATGTTTTAGGTTACTCATTATAATTTGTTTCTATTTGACGTGTTGTCTCTTACATGCCCATGATTCACAATTTGAAAGGTTACCCTATTTAAAAATTTGTCTATCTATGTTTATTTTCAACTTCGTGAAGCTTTTTTTTCTTTAGACTACTTTGATATGTTGTCTCTTGTCTACCCATGATTTGTAATTCAAAAGGTTGCTGTATTTAAAATCTACCTATCTATACTTATTTTTCAATTCTCTCAAGCATTTCATCAATTACTATACCCTTAATCGTCTTTAGATGCCTAAGTATCCATCTTAAGTGATTCACTCACCATTAATTTTCATTGAGAGTAATATTTTATTCTAAGCAAACCAAGTGTTACACTTACTAAATACATTGTATCCATCATTTCCATTAAAGTTTTAATTGAAAGGCAAGAAAGATTCCAAGTTACTACATTGTGTGGTCAAAAGTGTCCAAGAAATGGAGACAAACCTTGCAAAATTACCTCTACCCACTCAATCTAATTATCTTTCTTGTTAATACAATCATCATTACTCTTAATTAAACCTTAATTGACATTTGCATTGTGTCATATGAAGTCATCACAAAACCCACACTCCAACACATGCACATATATATAAACCCCTAAACAGCCCAAACCTAAAACACACCAAAACCAAAACCAAAACCAAAGAAATGGCAACCTTAAACTCCTCATGGTTTCTAAGGATTCTCACAATCCTCATCACTTTATCATCAACTTCCTTTGCTTTCTCAGATTCATTATTCCAAGAAAGTTTTTACCAATGTGTTTGTTCGAACTCTGACTTCACCATACCCTTCTCGGCGGCCTTCTTCGCCCCGAACAATGCTTCGTTTACTCCAATTCTCCAGTCGACGGCCCAGAACCTGAGGTGTCTGGTGCCGTCTGTCCCGAAACCCAAACTTATTTTCACCCCATTGGTTGAGTCCCACGTCCAGGCGGCGGTTATCTGCGCCAAGCAGCTCAGAGTTCAGCTCAGAGTCCGGAGCGGCGGCCATGATTACGAATGCCTGTCGTATATCTCCGAGATGGATTCGCCGTTCGTGATTCTTGATCTGGGGAAGCTGAGGAGGGTAGAGGTGAACGTGGAGGAGAACACGGCGTGGGCTCAGGCCGGGGCGACCGTCGGAGAAGTGTATTACCGGATTTCTCAGCAGAGCCGCACCCACGGCTTCCCGGCGGGGCTCTGCACCAGCCTGGGCATCGGCGGGCACATCACCGGCGGCGCGTATGGGACCATGATGAGGAAGTACGGCCTCGGAGCTGATAACGTGGAAGATGCCAGGATTGTCGACGTTAACGGGAAGATTCTTGACCGGCAAGCAATGGGGGAGGAGCTGTTCTGGGCAATCAGGGGCGGCGGCGGCGCCAGCTTCGGAATCATTCTCTCGTGGAAGTTAAGGTTAGTGCCCGTCCCCTCCACCGTGACCGTCTTCACCGTTCCCAAAACCCTGGAAGACGGCGCCACCAAACTCCTGTACAAATGGCAAACCGTCGCCGCCGATAAACTCGACGAGGATCTCTTCATCAGAGTCATCATCTCCGCCGTGAACGCCGCCAAGAAAGGCGGCGGCCAGAGAACCATCCAAACCGCCTACAACGCCCTGTTCCTCGGCCAATCCGACCGTCTTCTCCAAATAATGTCCAAGAATTTCCCAGAACTAGGATTAACCAAAAAAGACTGCATCGAAATGAGCTGGATCCAATCCATCCTCTACATCGCCGGATATCCAAGAACCACCCCGCCGGAAATTCTCCTCCAGGGCAAATCCCTCTTCAAGAACTTCTTCAAAGCCAAATCCGACTTCATAAGAGAACCCATCCCAGAATCCGGCCTGGAAGGCCTCTGGAAACGCCTCCTCCAAGAATCCTCGCCGCTGCTGATATGGAACCCGTACGGCGGCATGATGGCGGAGATCCCAGAAACCGAAACCCCATTCCCGCACAGAAAAGGCGTCATCTTCATGATCCAATACTTGACGCTGTGGAACGACGCGTCGCCGGAATCGGAAGCGAAGCACTACGATTGGATGAGGAAGCTGTACAATTACATGGCGCCTTTCGCGTCCATGTTTCCCAGAGAGGCGTACGTGAATTACAGGGATCTTGATCTGGGAATGAGCAAGGGAGGGAATGAGAGCTTCATCAAGGCTATGGCGTGGGGGAACAAGTATTTCAAGATGGAGAATTTTGATAGATTGGTAAGGGTGAAGAGCAGAGTTGATCCTGATAACTTTTTCAGACATGAACAGAGCATCCCCACGCTTCCTCTGTCCATGGAGGAGCATGGCATGGGGAAGACGATGATCCATTGAAGTATATATTATTTATAGTTTACTAGCTAATTTTTATTTAAATTTCATGAGTCTTATGTTGTTAAATTTGGTGTAATGGATGGAAGATAAAAAAAAAATTCCATGTAAAAATATGTTGAAAATATTTCTTTTGAATTTGGTGTAAAGGGTTGAAGATAGTCTTAATATGCTATGCACCAAATACCCATTGCTTATGTTCCTTTTTTCTTAAAAAAAAAAATTTAATCTCTTATTTACTTTCAAGTGGAAAAGCCCTTTTAATTTGTAATACTTTATGTAACAGTGAATTCCATTTTTGGTCCTACTGTTATAGGGGCGTTTTCAATTTTAGTCCACCTTAATTTTCTTGCCACTTTATAATCACTATTATTGAATGTGTTCCACTTTTAGTCCCACCGTTAGTATTCCCATCAAGAGGCCGTGTAATCTAGGGGTATTTTGACATTTCTTCTCATCCAAGACTATGTTTGACTGAAGAAATGAGAACATTAAACCTAAAACCTAAGAAACCTCGTCGGCCCATGTTGGAACGAATGAAACGATGTAGCTTTGGCTTCCCATTCTCGTTGTTCGAAGAGCCATCTTCGAATATCGGAGGAGGAGGACGAAGCGCCTGGATTAAAAGAGGAGAGACAAACATAAAAAGACCAAAATACTCTTTGATTATAGGGCCTCTTGACGAAAATATTAACGGTGGACTAAAAATGGAACACATCCAATAACAGTGGTTGTAAAGTGGCAAAAAAAAAATTAAAGTAGACTGAAATTAGAAATGCCCCAATAACAGTAGGACCAAAAATGGAATTCACTCCTATATGTGAAGTGTATATGTTTGAAAGAGAATTTGATAGTTTTCCCCACGACTTATAGATTCTTGGCAGCATCTTAATTCAACATGTCACTCATAATATTGGATTTTTTGGTACGATAATAGTGTTCTACCTATTTAATCAAGTTTTTTTTTGGTTGCCTTATGTGTGTGAATATATAAGCATTACAATCAATTGTAATTGTCTTTAAGCTTTCTAATACAAGACTCCTAATTTCTGGTCACAAGTTTGTTTCTTGTCAAAATATCTTGATTCATACAAAATTTTTCTAGTACAATTTATCTTATACAAAAATAAAATTTATCCATTTCATACTATTCACCAAAACAAATATATTTGGAGTGTTGTTTGGTGCTCCATTATTATATTGCATAACAAGCAATTCTCCACTTTGGTTTAGTGGACATGATACACGGAATAGAATAGGTATGCTCGTCTACTCAAACGAATTTTGGTTCATTCGTGTCAGGATAGCTGCCATTTTATTGATGCTATATTTGAGAGTTTCATAAACTCGTGACATATATACAATATAATTTTCGTTAAAAATTGAATCCATGACCAAATGATTCTAACCTCAAAGTTCTTGTAACTTGAGTAATTAATATGTGAGTGCAATCTTAATCGAGTTGATTGTACAAATGGTTCAATAGTCATAAGGTTCAACTCTTCATGAAAACTACAATCTATTGACAATATTTGTTTAAGCAGGTCAACTATGTGCAACTTAGGCTGTTTCACATAGAGCACATACACATCAAATCATGTATATAAACTACACCCAACTTACCAAGGATTAAAAAATGCAGGTATGAATTTGACATTTGACCAGTTGAGACACATCTTGTGATTTCCTTCTCACGAGTTTCTAAGACATGAGCGGTGGCAATTATATAGTGGGCCGCAGTCCACAAAGCTTTGTAGACCATGGTCCAAAACGACAAACACTATAGTGTATCTAAACTGACACTGCAATTGAATTGAAATGAAACTGTAGTTGTGTTGAAATGAAACTGCAATGTATACAAAATGAAACTGAATAACAATTTCACATATTTGAGGGTATATTGTCCAACGAAACTGTAGTTATATCAAAATTATATTGTAGTTGTGTTGAAATGAAACTGCTAGTATATTTGATGCATGGACCATAATGCATTGTGGATCGCAGTCCACAATATAATTTGCCCATGAACAGTGAGAGGTTTTAAGTTTGGGATTCCAAAGAAAAGCTCTATTGTCATTTGGGATTCACTATTTTAGATGGGAGGTTGAATTTATAAATGTTCGCGTCTTGTTAAAGAGTTCTATATTAGAATTTTCATATAATTTCCGTCAAATCCAAATTAGTCTTACATGAATACAAATATTGAATATTACTCCGTACATGAAAAAAAAGACAACTCAAGTCACCCAAAGTGGGTTGAAAAGGAATAGTATTGAGCATTAGAAATTTTGGAACCTTCAAGATTGGTGCAATACCCCAAAAGTAAAAATAGTACAGTAGTGGTGTCTCTTCTCCCACAACAACAAAACATAAGACAATCATATATATGTGCCTATTGGGCTATAAATACACATATTCCATATATATATATATATATATATATATATATATATATATATATATATATATATATATATATATATATATATATATATATATATATATATATATATATATATTTCAAAAGACTAGTCACTAGTGGGTTGCTCTCATTTCACACCTACAAGAAAGATTGTAACCAAAGGCAATAATTCTGCTAACATTATATGCATATGAAGTAGTAGTGGCATTGGGTGCAGTCCACATTTCCTTTAGATAATTTCCACATTGTTTCACCTTTTTCTTTCATGGCATACATAAAAATAATAATAATAAGACATACTTAAATTTCAAGTTAGTGACAACAAAAATCAATCTTATGATGAATTACGATCCTTCGACAAGAGTATCAAATACTTGTAATTCAAGTGTGAAATTCTTAATTTTTCAAAGTGATCTAAATATGTACGTACACATATTATACTTGACGGAATAAATCTAATTGCATTAAAAAAAAAAAAGACTTTAATTAATTGCCTCAATCGGGTGAGAGTGGAGATCCCTAATCTATTTGCTCTTGCAATCTAGCTACTAAGTATCTTATCTACCATCGAGTCACTCTCAACTAAGCCAATTAAAGAATCTTGTTATATATGTAACACTTTTCTTAGTTGATCTAACTAAAAACCAACAACTCAAAATTATATGCCAATTCCATCGAGAGGCCCATGTGATTCAAACACTTGTAACCCAAGTATGGAATTTTCAATTTTCAAAATCTTCCAATATACACACATATTATATTATACTTGATAAATAATCTCAACACATTTCAGAAAGTCTCTAATTAATTACTTTAGCTAAGTGGAACTAAGAATCTCTTACCTATCCTTTTTTTTTTTTTTTTAATAATCTTCTATGTAGCTACTGTCGAATCACTCTTTACTAAACCCGTCCAAAAAACTCAATGAATAACACTTTTCTTAGTTGGTCTATCCAGAAACCAACACCCAAAGTTATCAGAAAAAGATGTGTCCATTCAGAACAAAAGTGCCTGATAATGTGAAGCTTTAAAAGCCTAATGATTGATGACTTTAATTAGTGCTTAATTGTCACGCTCAAATTAATGAACCCTAAAACGGGCTTAGTGATTGGATCAAACAAAATAGATTCCTTCTTAGTCACCCTCCAATTTGAAAATAAAAGGCTAATTCATTAATTATAAGGAGAAATGTTTACGATACAGATTGTTAGAATGACAATACATTCTTTACAGTCAAATTTCCTAACAATGTAATAAAAAACTTGAATCCCAGACTGTTTTACAAATTTGAAGCCGAAGTTGTTGGATGAACTCGGCTTCTTCACAGATCTGGTCAAACATAGCCAAGCCTGACTCTGGTGAGACCATTTTATTATTCCACGCTTATGAGGAGAACTCGTCAAAGAGACGAGAATGAAACACTCGCCTGCAGAGAAACGAGAGAAAACAAACTAGTCAAAGGAACAAAGGGATAACGTAGAACCAAAAGAAAACAACATAAATAGAGGGTCACCCTCCAATTAATCACCCTTTAATCTCTTCATCATGGGAACTAATTAAAAAAACTGGATGGCATGACAAAACACTAACATGCGATGGTTGGTTTCATGTGACATTCATTAATTAGTGTCATTTTTCTTTTTCTTTTTTCTGCGTCGTCTTTTCTTAATTTTGAGGGTAGGGCAGAAAGGTGATGAAGGAAGTGTGTAGAGTGTTACTTTTGGTGAGAATCTAAGAAAGTAATATAATGGCCATTGTTAAAAGACTATTAAATCTGAAAAGAAGAAAAAGTGATTGTTTGGGTGAGTGGCGCCTTACTCTCAACATTAATTGTCACGGGGCGTTTTATCTCGGTATTAGAATCAAAGTGACGGGACTTGAAAAGAGTAATTCGAGCATAGCTTTCATATTAAAAGATCAGAAATTTTATTATTGTCACACATTTTTAGTTGAATTAATTACATAAAATCTTATTAATTAATACATTTATCTCTTTTATGTAATTTGGGACTATTATTCAAGAATGAAACTCTTATGTAGTAGCTGGGTGTTTTATTCGTCATGCAATAAAAAGAATCAAAGGGATCTAAACCAAAAATAATGATCGTTGGATAGCGTCAAAGTTGAGGAAAAAATTAAAACATATTTTACATTATTTGATTAATGTAGAAGTTATTGCAATGGAACATAAATTTCTCAATTTTAAGAAAAATGAATTCCTTGATTTTGTTAAGTATTTCACTTTTCACACGTACTTTTTTAGCAAAAGGAAGACAACATGAATTTTTATATTACTCTTACATATCTTTATTATGTAGAGTCATTGAATTTTTATATATATTAATTATTTTCAAGAACTTATTTTTTACAAATCAAATAATAGAATTAATAATTTTAAGTAATTTCTTTTTTACAAAATTCAATGGTTCGTCTGGAAACCCAAAAAATATAATGACCTTGAAAGTCATTTTTGAAAATTTTAATGTTTGATTAAAAAAGTCAACGAAAAATACTTATTCTAATCAAAGAAAAAAAAATTCATTTTAACTGAAATATAATTTGAGATTTTTACTTGAAAGATATTTTCTAGATTTGTCTCTCACACTCCACTTTCTTTTTTCCCCCTCCCTCTAATTGGTATAAATTACTATTTGGATTGGACCAAACTATTCAGTTCATGCAATTAATCTATTTTTATAGGTTAGTAACATGTTGCCCTTACAAATGAATGATTTAGCCATTGCATTCTTCTATGATGGCTTCGGTGTCATCATAACAACAACAATAACAACTAACTTTAATTTTAATATGACATTTTTTTTTTAATGTTGGGGTGTTAAGTAATGACTGTTAGCTGATTGTGTTAGTGAGTTTGAATGTTTGATTAGTTGATAACATTAGTTTATTGTAGAAAAGTGTTTGGTAAATTAGCTGTTTGGTAAAAAAAACTGATCGAAAAAACTACTTTGAGTAATTTTTTTTTAATATTAGCATTTTAGAGCAATAAGTTGTTACAAAAAAATAATAATAATAATAATAATTAATCAAACACTTATATTGATTGTTTAACCAAGTCAAACAGCTAATAGTCAAATAATTCAAAATTGATTGATAGACTAACTATTTTACCAAACAGTGCCATTGTAAATTACTAATTTCTTTTTAGGAAAAAAAAAATTGAAGGCATGCATGGGTTCCTTCATTTCCTCCTATGTTTCCAGATCTGGATACAAAGGAGGCTTCTTTGTTACATGACTTGTTTGTATCCCAATGGAGACAAACAGACCACCTCTATAGATGGAGACCTTCATTTGCCTTTGATTTTTAATTTTAATTTTTTTTTTATTATAATCAAAATAAATTTCACATTAGCACAATCTGGTGAGGATAGTCGTCCAGGAGAGAAATAAGAATGCATGTCAATCATATGTCTAGATCAACGAATTAGATGTAATTTTGAAAAAACGACATGGTGGCATTTTTGTAAATAACTCAAACTTTGATGTAAGTAAATGTGTTATAAGTGCAAGTAACTGGTGCATCTTTGCAAGTAAAAAGTGTAAGTAAAATCACTTACAAATGCAAGTAATTTTACCTTGTTAACGACATTCGTGCACCTAGGTGCAACTACTTATAACTATAGATGCACCTAGTTATAACGTCAGGTGCACTTAGTATTGATGTTTAGTGTAAATCTTACTTGTACCTATAATACATTTTACATGCACTTGTAATACATTTTACTGCACTTAGGTGCACTATATGAAACTGATACTTGCACTTGTAATATATTTTACTTGCACTTCGATGTTAAATTATTTACAAAAATGTCACCACATTTTTTAAAAAATCAGTGTTTATCATCCATTGGATCTAGACACGTAGGCGGATGACATGCATTCTCATTTTTTTCTTGGGCAAGCCATTCGCACCTGAACGCTCTCCTATATATACACATACATACATATGAGAACATGATTTCTTGTAAAAAGTGAAAATTGATTTTAACATTCCGTCAAGGTTTATTAATGGTTGAGAGTTATATATAGGCATAATTAGCCTATAGGTCAATTTTGGCTTATTTGATCATTATTAGTTGTTTGACTTGGTTTAAAAATCAATATAAGTGTTTGGTTAATTAGCTTTTTGTATTCCAAAATGTTAAAATTCAATAAGTTACTCAAATCGACTTTTTCAATTAGCTTTTTTAGAAAATAAATTATACCAAACAGCTATCAGCTAACAACTAATTTACCAAACACCTTTGTACAATCAGCTAATGTTATCAACTAGACCTCCCACATAGGGGAGTAATCCGATACCAGTGGACCACAAGCCACTTGGTAATGTTATCAACTAGTTATACCCTCTAATTAACCCAATCAACTAACAGCTAACAACCATTTACCAAATTTGGCATTTTTTAAAAAAATGAACAATTTTATAATCATTGCAAATTTTGAAGTTTGTAATATTTATAAAACTGATTCCTATATATTTTTTTATTTTTTTATTTTGCAGCATTCAACCGTTACTTTACCTAAATAATTAAATAGATCATATTAATTTTCACTTTTTAATCTGATAGCTTGCTCTCACTTCTCACCTGAATCCTCTCATACATATATACAGCCATATAGGATTCCATTATTGGCATGACATTCTGGCTTTTTGGTAAGGGACTATTAAATGGGATGATATTTACACATATATATGGTCCCCAATAGATAGATATATATAGGAAAGTGGGGGTTGTTTTGTCAATGATTTCTCATTTCCCATTGGATTAATTAGTGTTTAATTTTTGCTCCAAAAAAAATTAGTGTTTAATTAATACTCAAAGTCTAATCATCTTCCATTTTACATTTTATTATATATTATATATATTCCACTGACAAATACTCTTTAAAGAATAAAAGACCTAGGATTCCAATGTAACACCTCAGAAAGATTAGATTCCATTCTGGAATATGTTTGTTCTTTTATGTATGCGGTATCTATGAATTCATGGTGTTGCTATGTTAACCTCACTGTTCAAATTTGTATAACAGTAAACTTGATATCTCTTCTTACCTTTTTTTTTTTTTTTTTTTTTGCGTGATGAGAAAAACCCGCAGTCATTATCTGAGGATGACAATAGGTAAACCTTACTTTTATGTAGTAGTCCATAAATAACATAAGAAACGTAAACTGCAATAGAAAGATCATGTGCGACAGGCCACTTGACTAAGAAAGTCTTAGCAAGAATAAAATCTGTGACCGTCGAGTATAAAAATCATGCACCACTAACTTTTTTTGGATGTTAATGGCTCTATTACATTGTAGTATCTGTTATCTGTTCATATACTTTCTCAACCTACTGAAACACAAAGAACAAATAACGCCTCCATTAAGGCTCGAACTCACCATCTTTTAAATGAAAGTCCAACCCGGATATCATTAGACCACATAGTCTTGGTCATGCACCACTAACTTAGTTGTCACTTTCAGGGAAAAATTGATATCTCTTCGTTACGAGATGTATTAAGATAATTCTTTTTGAATGTGTAAATTTTTTAAATTCGTTATTTGAACGGACGAGAATTCGGGAGAAAATTTAAGTTGGAGAAAAAGATTTTTACTTTTTTTTTTTCCTAGTAAATGTGAACTAAAAGTTTAGGTTCTTAATAGATTAACACATTAAGACATTGTATCGGACGAAAATGGAATGCTTCAAAAGATAGATGGAGCCCCTAATAACTTTGAAAACGTACAACTATTTGAGGTCCATTGAACATGCATGGTGAAGCCACATATATATATATATATATATATATATATATATATATATGTATATATATATATATATGCTTTTGGCATGTGGAACATTTATGGTACGTACAATATATATGTAAAAGATTATATTCACCTTGTTTTGCTTATCTTAATGTCTTCAAGCTAGTCTAAGTAAAATTCATTATGTATTAAAGAAAAAGTAAAATTCAATATAACATAATAAAAACTTATATAAGACCGTTACACGTAATTTAAATATCAAATGTATAATAGTTTTAATAAAAATCTAAAGCATGTTTGGATATAAATGGAAAGAGTTCGAATAATTGAGGGTGGACTGAGACTAAAGTGTATGATGTAGTGACGAATTGTAGACTTTTTTAAAAATACAAATATATAGTATTTATAAGAAAAGAGTCTAACCATTATAATTAAGTTAATGCAAGATAAAAATGGGGGAGATGACGACTAATGAATGTTTGTCGTTTGTAGCATAAGACAAATAGCTAGAGTTGTAACGTATAAGATTGATATTGATGATAACTACCTACTGTGTCTTGTAGTGATCCCAACTAAGAGTAGTTTCGATCCAGATAACTTCATAACTAATAAATGTTTGGAAGTGATTCCTCATGAGAACGACGGAATCAATCATAAGCGACCAAATGACCTATAGATTCGAGTTCAAGTGATCAAGCAAATCAAAACTTAACGGGTCATGTCTAATATGGTGTGGATATTAATCCTAATTAACATGTAATATTGACGGGTCAAGCGGTATAATTGTGATTCTCCCAAATGATAAGTCATGTTTGAGCCTCAGTAGAGACATTGATGTTTGACAAAAAATTATAATTAAAAGTTAACCTAATCTACAAATAACTTATCAGATCAAATCAAAAGATGTCATAAAACGCTGCTACTAAATATCAAGTTTAAAACTCTCTTATATTACACTATAAGAGTACATATATTATTTTCAGTAACATTTTTTATAAAAAAAAATAAAAATCATTTTCCGTAACATTATATTTGCCGGTAAAGCCATAAAGAATGTACTACAATGAACAAGTGGTGATGACATAAAGAAGTTCCCAGTTGATGAGGAAATAGTAAATGCACATCTGACTATTGGTAAAGGAATGCAGCCTTTTTGCATTGAAATCCGAGGCAAAATCGCGTCATAAATCTCGCGATTTTTTTACTTTTTTTTTTCTCGAAAGATATAAGAGATGTATAGAGACCGAATAATCGCGATAAAACGTCACTTTCAATTTGGTGCCGTATTTTTTATTTATTCTTCCATCTTCTCTCCCTGCTTGCTTCTGCGCTCCTGCCTGTCAGTTGCATGTCAACGTAACAGATTACTCATAACCCCGTTTTGTTAATTCTAGTCGGCCACCCAAAATTTTTTATTTTAAATTATTAATTAATTTATTTATTATAGAGGTATGTTATGGAATTTTATTGTATTAAAATTAATTTTTTTTTTTTTTTTGGGTGGGTTGGGGAAGAATGTTAAGAGTTTTAGTTAAAATTGATTTGTATAGAAAAGGGTTCATAATATGGAAACTTGAATTAGAAACATTATATTAGTGATTGTTTGACGGTAAATAAGGTTACCCGAATAGTTCTAGAAAGTAATCAAGCTTGAATTGCTTAAGAATTTCAGTACAAAGTATTGAACGTATCCTTGCCTAATGAAAAGTACCATACTTATATTAGTGCCCTCAACGTTCTTTGCTGAAGTAACGGCCCTATAATAATGGGAAGCTGATTCTGCATTAAGTGTGGTAATCGTTTCCCGTTGAATAGGTCGATGTTGAAGTAAATGTTTCGGTTACGTGACCGTTAGTCTTTTTCGGCTAATTCCGAGTTGAGTGTCAGTCCAATTATCCTATCAATGTTCATAATATAGATGACAAATCGGATCTTGAAAATTCCTTAATTCGTATAGTTAAAGAGCTCTTAAGTTTTTGTAGCAATGCTAGGGGAGTTGTTTCTATATCTAACGGTAATGAATGCTTGATTACTTCCATTAATCTTTGTTGTAAACATTTCAGCATATAATTAATGAATTAGCTCCTTTATTATTATTTTAAAAAAAAAGTAAAAATAGAGTCAACACAATAAATTTTAGTTTATTTATTGAGAATTTGAGATGTTTAAATTTCAATTTAAAGTCAGTAAAATTCTTAAAAGAAAAACAATTTTGAAACGGGGGTGGGTGTTAAGGCTTCTATTTTTGCTAGATTTGAATACTATTTTATCCCCCATGAGCAAGCCCTAAAAGAATATTATCATCCTTAAATTAAAGAATATAAGAAAAAATATGGTGGATGCATAATCATAATAATAGAAAAAATAACATAAATTATAACAATAGAAGTATTTTTATCTAAAAATTCAAATATTATATAGCATAATTTTTAAAATACAATACACAAAATAATTAGCACTAAAAACATTAACATAAATTTGAAATATAACTTTGATCGAGACTTATTATGTTTTTAGATTGGTATATTTAAGATGTTTCATTTAGAACAACTTGATCACATGATTACTGGTAACATTATACACGATTCCTTGTTTTCTCATCATATTGATACATCCAAATATCTGATGATTCATTGATTCTGTCTCATAAAAAGAAAAAACTAAATTAATAATTAAATTCAACATGTATTCTTTATATTATAAGCAGTTTTTTTAATAAGAATATTATATATTTTATATAAAGAGAGGCAACTTTCTAGTGCCCATCCAGAATTATTCTCAATCGTCCAAATAATTTAATATTTAAAATACTGTATTTTACTATTTTCACCAAAAAGCAAAAAGTAAACGAAAATCAGGGGTATATTCATCAACCCACGCCTTAAAGATTTTCTCACACATCATTTAAAAGTCTCGTCCTTTTATCTCCAATTTCTCACGAAACTATCACTTTCAGTCTTTCACTGCTTTAGGGCCCACGAACCCGCAATGACAACTTTGCCCCAAACACCTCACCTAATTTACCACAAGATGCCCCGGTAAGTCGACACGGCGGCCCGCCGGTCCCCGTCTCATCGTGAAATTAAGATTTATGAACAATCGAACATCCGATGAACAGCACAATAAAAAACTATTGAAATTACTAATTAGCAATCGTGAAGCTACAAATCTTTTATCTATCATTTCGAAGAAAAAAAAAGTGAAAAATCTGAAATAAGATTAATCATCCCATGAATAACAATCGCTAGAGCGAGATTTTATCATCACAACAATTTAATTACGAATTTCTCTTCACTTTTTTCGATTCATTTCTCTCCCTAGAGAGCAACAAACAAGAGCGGAAACAGCTGCGGAGATCGATGGAGGTATCGATCTCCCTTCCCCAGCTACGTTCCGTTTCCAATCCCACGTCCAGTAGATACGCCGTGTTATTTCGTGTTTCCACCTTCAGAGTTTGAAGATCTTGGCGGCCCTCACGACAGGATTCTCCCTCGCGATGGCCTCCCGGCCGGCGGCTTTGTAGTCGTAACTGCAGTCGTGTCGGTCGGAGTACCGGTGCTCTCCGCAGAAGAGCTCGCCGCACCGGCAACGGAATCCGGTCAAGCCGACCTTCCTCCGGCAGCCGGAGCAACGGTTCACCTCTCTCTTCGCAGGAGCCGGCGAGCTCTCTCCGGTTTTCTCGTCGATTTTGTCCGTCGAATCTTCCAGCTTCTTCAGATCTGGAACCGTTCTCCCGGGAGAAGTCCTCCGGAAGGTAGATCTAGGCGACTTCTCGGCGAACTTGTGCGGAATCGGCACTGTTGACGCCGCGACGGAGCTGGAGGTAGACGCAGCCGTGGTGGCGTTGAAGCACTTCTGACACATGCTGTTGGTGGCCGGGTTCCCGGTCACGCCGCAGTTGTTGACGCACGGCGTTATGGTCTCAGGTACCACCTTGAACTCCGTCTCCTCCTTCTCCGTCTTCTGTACCATTTTCACAACAACAAAAATTTCTCAAAAGAAAAAAACAAACGATTTCTGTATGAACAATTCTAGAGAGAGAGAGCTGAGGTTGAAGAAACGGAGAGAGAGAGAGATATAGGAAGCGAGTCGGATTTGGGTTGGGTTTGAGGAGACGAGAGGAGATTTAAGGGGGGGAGAGAGGTCGGTAATGGCGATAGAATAATGGCCTCATTAGGGACGCGTATCACGCAAATTGGAGGCCGCTGTGTGGACCAAAATGCCCTTGTAACTTTTTCGTAATTACGCCAATTTGGTGGTGGTCGTACTTGGGCGGTTCTAGATTAGCTCTGACGTGTTATTTACTTAAGCGTCACATTTCTGAATATTTTAATATTGTTCCCTTCGGGGGACCCTTCACATATACCGTATAATATAATATAATATATAATAATATTCTTAATATTTATATGTCCTATAATCCTAACATAAATTATTGATAATAAAATACGGATTAAAATTTGAGAGCTTTTGAATAAAATAATATAATATTATGGTTTGTCATTGCCCACAATCTACTACAATAATATAATATTGTTACTGTTTATACGTTCGGTAGTCTCTACATAAATTAACAAATGATAGAAATACGAATTAGAACTTGCGAGTAAAGTTAGAGAGTATCTGAATGAAATAATATGATATTGCTAGTGTTTATATGTTTGGTAGTCCTTATATAAATTAAGGAGTAGTAGAAATATAGATTAAAAATTATAAGTAAAGTTATAGAGTGTTTGGATGAAGTAATATAATCTTGCTAGTGTTTATGTGTGGTAGTCCTTGTATAAATTAACTAGATAATACAAATCAAATTTTGTAGGTAAAGTTAAAGAGTATTTTGATGAAAAATATAATATAGCTATTGGCTAGTGTTTATGGCATTAGATGGCTTATTATTGATGTAGTAAATATGGAGAATATTACCGAATGTACAGTGTTTCGGTCGAACTTGAGTTCGTCATTTTCTTAGTCTGCTTGTTGGTTTAAGTTCATATGTTCGGGTCACGTGACAGCGGGTCAGAGATTTCCGGGTAAAATAATGTTAAATAATCTTTTATGAGCTATAACTTGAATGCAGAAGCACAATTAACATTGAATCACATTTAAATCAAATCAATTAACTAAACAATGTTTATGATCATTGATTTTTAATTAAACAGAAGTAAAGATAAAACTTACTTGTTCAATTGAAGATGTAATTTTTAAATAGGCTTAGATCAAGAATGTTTCACCTATCTAATTTGTATGCCTTATTAATCTCGTGATGATACGGAGACTGGAAAACTTAGAGATCGAAAAACTAAATAATCCCTAGAGTTTTCCTGTGTATTTATAGATGTGATGAGAAACCCTCTTTCAAGAGGAATGGGTAACTTCCTTGAATAGAAATCCCTTTAGGAATGTGAAACCTCCTTTTAGAAAACACATAACCTTTTTCCATTATACATCTTTTAACCCTTATAAACTTAAATGTTAATAGGATGAGAGGGATGGAATTTCACCCAGTAATTCCGTCTTTACACCTCACTAATCATCAACGTTAGTACCTTATGAAATTACAACCTTTACTATATAAATCAGTGTTATGAAATAATTATTTATAACAAAGGTTAGCTTTTGAGGATGCCCAAAAGCCCTCATCTTTAACATTTAATGTGGTATTTATAGGATGGTCTATGGGAGCACATGCCGCGAACCCGACATGTAGGACCATTCAAAAGGGCAGACCGGGGACTTCACTGCTTCCCCCACACGTCTGAAGATTCCTAATACTAACATCCTTCTCTCACTTCACGACTTTATAGAGTCTCTTAACCTCTTAAGTGTTGTAGCTTGGGTTTTACATCTCCTGACCTCAGAGGATAGGGAGCACCCCAAGGCCTTAGCGGTAGGCTTATTTACCAAACTCTGGTCGGCACACAAACATGTGGTCAATCCGAGAGAATTAGGGTCGAGAATGATGCTCTCCGATAATTCGTACCGGCACCGACCCGATACACAATACGGGCTAGTCCATGGATATTCCCCAACAATTATAGTTATGAGCAATAGCCGGGGAAACTTTTGTTTTACTTCATGCAAATATAATATAGCTAGTGTTTGATAGTTCTTATATAAATTAACAGGTAATAGATTAATAGAAACACATACAAAAACTTGTAAGTACAAATGTACAATTATAAACTATTTGGATGAAGAAGGAAGTAGCTTGAATCACCAGAGATGATTCGTGAGCTCAAGTGTTTTAAATATTTACAGATTATGAACTCTCAATAAAGAGACATTTATATATGGTTAGAAAATTTTACAATTATAAATTAAATAATCGACATTTGTGACTTTAGAACATAATTCAGGAGATAGTTATAACATACAATCTTAAAACTAGTAATAATTGTCTATTTTGTCACGTAATAATCCAAAACCATAATGAATTTAGAACTGCTAAGTGATTATTTTTGTAAAAGTAAAATAACCATATGAATCAAATATGCCAAAAGAGTTGAACGCGAATGGTTGAATATGCCAACCCGTATTAGGTACCCGATAATAAAATAATAAATCTCCAACAAATATAATATAATATATATAAATACATAAATGTAAATACGGAGCAGTAGGATATTTTTTATTTTTTATACAGCCTGGAAGTGTTAGGAAAGTGACCCCTTCTATGCGAAGGACATCTTTATATTTTCTAGAATAATAATGATGCTTTTTTCAAAAATATATACTCCGTTTTATATTAAATATTATCTCAAAATATTATAATAATATATGGAGTATTGATTTATTAATAGTTAAAATAATATAAGATTGGCACAAGTGTCAAATAGACTCATCTATTACTGTGAAGTGCTCAATTCCCACCACAAACTAAATTAAGTGTCAAATAGGTCCATTTACCAGTTAAATTTGTTCAATTAACTTTTTTTACAGATTACCAATAGGTTACCTATTTATTAATTATTAATAAATAAATAAATAAAATAATTAAAAAAAAATTAAAAAATTAAAAAAAGATAATAGCCACCGGCTGTCTGGCGAGCACATCTGGACATCCACGGCTGTCCAACTCCGGTATTATGACCGACCAAAATCACCTAGTAGAAGAATGCATAAATATACTTATTAGTTATTTCTGCTGAAATATCAAGATGATCTAGGAAGAGGAAACTAATCAATCTTGCAAAAAGTCATTTTACTTTTTCATCATCTGGTAAGTTCTGGAGATAATCAATCAAAGGCTTCGAGTATTCTACCAGTGTTGTTATATTGTTCGTATCTGTCAGATCGATGCCAGATCCTGTGAGGTCCAACGCAGTAGGATGCAATCCCGTTTCCTCCAATAAAGCAACAGTTTTGTACCAACACCAAGTTCCAAATCCCTCTCCATGTATCAAAACAAACTTCTTCGTTTTAATGTTCTCCAAGATTTCCAGTGACTGCAGCAGATATTTCTCATTAGTTCAACTTCACACTTGTTTGATGGTTTTCATTCAAATCAACTGTTTCCTATCATGTTTTCTCCTTTTGACTAATTCATATCCTCTGCAAATATATTTTAATTGGAGTTCGATTCCCAGATTTGGACCTCAGTTGGACGGCTGTCTGTGAATGGGCAGCCACCGGCTGTCCTCGCCGGACAGCCGGTGGCTATTATCTTTTTTTTTTTAATTATTTTATTTATTTATTTATTAATAATTAATAAATAGGTAACCTGTAAAAAAAGCTAATTGAACAAATTTAGCTGGTAAATGGGTCTATTTGACACTTAATTTAGTTTGTGGTGAAAATTGAGCACTTCGCAGTAGTAGATGGGTCTATTTGACACTTGTGCCTATAAGATTTAGTGAAAACAAAATTAGAACGTATTTTAATCATTTTTAAATATGATTATTTATCCTCTACCCCCCGGGGTTGGTTCAACTATAAGGATAACAATAGTTTTGACTTTTGAGTAGCATGTAGCCTCATATATTCACCCTCCAACTCTCCAAGTCTACAAATACGAAATTTTCTATTTTGACCTGATAAGATAATAAATGAGTAAATAACGATAACACAGCGACACATTAGATGTGACTATTGATGGATCAGTGTTTGATTCTCCATAAAGAACTCACTACATTATGTGAAATTCTTACACTGTGACTGTCGGGAGTTGATCATGTATTATTAGATTCATTGCCCGCAATTATCACCAAGGAACCAGTTAAGTTGTCTATGTGAGCCCAACTTATATTTACTCTCTTAATTTGACTTTATTTTTATTTTTATTGTTGATTTTTAAAACGTTATATTAAAGGATTGGGTAGTATAGTTGTATAATTTTAAAATTCATTTCTAACCTACCACCCATTACAATTGAAATTTTTATATCATAGCCCATCAAGGGATCAACTGCCCATAATCGCTTTACATAAATTGACCCCTGCAACTTGCATGAGAATTGAGAAATGACTGAACTCACCATTAAGTCATTAACTAATTATATGATCCACAATTTCCACATCACTTGGGATGTTTCATGCATTAGATATGTAATGTTAATTACATATAATTAGAACAGGAAGTTTATGAAAGAATTAGTATCCAGTTTAGTGATCGACTATAGTGATTTTTCTTGATTTAGTCATATTTTTTGTATATTTAATTAGATTTTCGATTTTGATAGTTTTACGCAATTTACACCCACCATTGCAATCTTGTAAAATCACTTAAAACCAAATGCTATTTAATTATGATCATAAAATTCTAAACAAATCGTTATTGGGTCACCAAGTTTAAGTATATATATATAAAGGCAAAACAGGCAATAATGTGAGAAGGAAAGTGGGACACAACTTGCTTTCTTCTTTCCTAATCCACCATGTCCAAACTTTAAATTACTCCTAATCTTTCAGCGCGTGACAATTGTGTTCCTCCGTGTTTTAACTCCCCATCCAGAGGGCAATTTCGACAATTCAATTGCGTCCCTCCTCCCAAGTCTCCTGTCCCACCATCACTCATCTCTCTCTCTCTCTCTATAAGTCTCTCTCTCTCTCTCTATATATATATATATTATATGAGCGGCTCATTCAGTAGCGGCGCTTAGCCGCCCAACCTGACCGTCTCTTTCTCAACTTTGGAGTCGGCTTGCTGAGGCCTTTGCTTTTTCATTCGGTTGTGTGGGACCCCAGTCAAGTTTTGGGTCCCACTCTTCCTCCCCATTCTATCTCTCGCTTTCACGTGCTGTAAATTGCGGGCCCTACCTCCAACACTATAATTTATATTATCGAGGAAGAAAGTTTATCGTCTTAATTCACACTCACGTCAATAATATCGTATCGTATGTATAACATTGTATATATTACGGGCTACATTTTGTTTATTGGATACTATTAATATTGATATCCATAGTTTTTGTTTTCTTGTCACTGTTACATTGGGTTTCAAGTAACAACCCCATCATAATAATAGCATGTATAGAAGCATAGTCAGTGTCAAATTAGTAGTAACTTGTTGAATATGTAACTTAATAACTCAACTATACTCTTTTACCGATTTAAGATTCACATTATTATTTGATCCATTTGAGAGTTTATTTTTTACAAATGTGAAAGAATAACTCTTTTGAATAAAGTTTGATAACAATTCAACAATAAAATTATTAAAATGTAATGTGATTATCAAATATCGAGATGTCGGGTCAAGCAATAATGCGGATCCTAGATCACAATTGTTTGAAATCATGATGTGCATTTCCGAAGCACAAATGAAGTGATAGCGAAGCATATGTCCACAGTTACAGCTACGACACAACAAAGGCTTTTCTAATTCAAGGATTGCTGAAGGAATATATATATATATATATATATATATATATATATATATAGTGTCAGGTTAAGACGAAAATCTAACGTCAAGAACTAAATTTGTCACTTTCGGCCATAACTAAGGAGTAAAAAATGGATACAGTCATAATTGATTGACTAAGCCGGAGTACTCGGATTCAAATATGCAATTTTTTCCAAATTTATTTATACTGATTTTCTGGTGGGTCTTCATTAGATGAATTTATTTTCAATGTATTCATACTTATCCGCAATTGACAAAATTGTCTCTGTTTTTTTCTTGAATTGGTTTATGAAAACGACTATTTGTGATATATATATATGAAATTAATGATGCATATAAAACACGAATAGTTGAATCATTCAAGAAATTCATACTTTTGCATTTTGCAGTTTCAACTTTTTGTTGTGCGTATATAGGGTCATTTGACTTATTTCTACTTTTGATCCCCAAACTATTGTACATTTTTAGTATTGGCTCTCAATTCATAAAGCCTACACTCCGACCCAATAAGATTGTAGAAAGATAAATCACAATTATTTAACGACTTCTTAGTAAAAAAACATCCACAACGAATACATCGCAATAGGTAAAACTCTCATATTGTGATCGTCAATGTTTAATCCTGATTCTTAAATCATTACCCACAAAAAACACATTACGATAGATAAAACTCCCATATGCTTACTCCTGATTCGTAAATCATTACCCTCAAAGTACTACCTGAAATACTAACTGAACTGCCCGTACGAGAAACTACCTGAAATACTAACTGAACTGCCCGTGCAACACTAACTGAACTGTCCGTGCAAGAAATAAGTGCTGATCAAACCAACACTCCTTGCTCCAGCCCTGCTAAATCTTCTAACAATCTTGAATTATAGAGTTGGTGAATAAACAAAAGATTGAAATTAAATAAGCTTTACAAAGCAGTATATATAGAAGACTAATCACAAGAATGTCAATAAACCAAGCCACAAAAGAAGCAAAGTGCAGATGAAGCCATAACATGATGCACTACACTGATAAACAAGAAATCGAAAACCTTCCTTGATTTCTTGAATAGATGCCATATCACGCCTCTCTTCCATCCCCCCTCCTCCCTAGATTTTGTCGAGCTTTTCAGCCTTAACAACCGGGTTGGCTTTGGATATGGACTCCTGAGCTGCCTTCTGGTAATCGAACTGGCACTCGTGTTTGTCAGAGTAGCGATGAACCGCGCAGAAGAGGTTCCCGCATCGACAGCTGAAGCCTGTTAGCCCCACTCGCTTCCTGCAAGCGCTGCACCTCTTCGGACCTTCCTTCGTGTTCTCACCGCCGTTGTTCTCGGGTTGCATGCACGAGACTTGGGCAGTTACTGCACTGGACTCGGCGGAACCATCGTGGGAGCTTACGGCGACAACATCTACGGACTTCCCGCCGTTCATGATACTCTCGATGGAGGAAGCGGCGAGCCTAGCCTGCTCTTGCTTCAAGACGGTGTCCTTGTAGCATTTAGAACACATGTTCATGGTCGCTACGGTTCCAAAGAACCCGCAGTTGTTGACGCAAAGGACGGGAGCTTGGACGCCTGCTTCGTTCTGCTCCATGTCTTTGAAATTTCCTGCACCGCAATTACTTCTTTAATAAAGAATGACTGGTTAATCATATCTACTGAGAGGATGCAAATATCAGACCTCTCTTTCATCCCAGAAAATGCGGAAAATTAGTACCAAACGATAAGCAATGTAAGTAAACTTATGATAAGTCATCAAATCCTTGGATAGAAAGATGCATATATACACACAGAGAATGCATCTTACAGCTAAACTCAGTGGGATTTATATGTTTCTTTATTTCTCAAATACATATTTTTGTTTCAAGAGTCTAGCAAAATGAAATTACCCATTTAAAAACAAAATTTGCTTTCTTGATAACAGCAAACTAAAAACACATTTAGTGGGAGGCAACCCAGTCGAGTTGGTTGGGCAATTGGCTTGGTAACCAACTAACCAACTAACCACAAGGTTCCTCGTACATTGGTCTTCTTGGTTTGAGCCAATCAGCTATCAACAATTTAGGCAATCTAGGTTGATTTACCTCCTTGTGGTCCTTTACCGGCTAGGGTCACAAGGCGAGCCTCACCCATAGTTCCCCTTCGGGTAAGGGCTATGGTTTTCCCATAAATCAAAAACACATTCACTGGGACCATAAAGCCAACGAGTAACTTGTAGCAAGACTCATCAAATTTTTAAAGAAAAGCTTTCATTAAGGTAACAGATCAATGGATGGCAACATGCAAGTTTCTTAAGCTATATGCCGACAAGAAACCATTCATGTTTCATAGTTAAGGAGCTAATCACGGGAATCATCTCCGTACACTCAAGAGTTAAGATAAGATCTTAAAAGTTCATAGTCAATATAATGTTAAAGTATCACAACCGACAAATCCACATATATTACTCCATCTCAAACACTCAATGCAACAATGTTATGATACAAACTTGCAAAAACTCATACATCCTTTTCACTTTCTCAACACCCGACAGTTAACGAAGCACAATTAGTTGTCCTGAGCAAGTTGAGATTTCAAATGAAAAAAAACAAAAACAGACAAAAAAAAAGAGGAAAGAATTCATGGTTCACTCACAACACATAAGAGTTACTTAAAATTCAGCCACTATAGATTCCTTGTAAAACATAAACATAAACAAAAAACACTCACCTGTTCGCCTGAGGAGACAAATAAAAGATCTTTCGTGTAGAAAACTGTGAACCCTACAGAACAAACGACCGCATAATCATACAATAAATTAGCAAAAAAAAAAAAAAAAAAAAAAAAACAGTGTCGTAATGTAAAGCAAACATACAAACATAAATACAAAACAGACAGAACATCCAACAGCCAAACAATCATATCTGAAATTTATACAATAGATTGGCAGAACATAGAAAATAGTTGTAATTTAACAGAAAACAAAAAAAAAACAATGCGAACGAACATCAACCGACATTCCAGCACAAACGACGGCATCTTAGAATAAAGTGGGAAAGCGAAGGGAAATTTTTGAAATTTAAAGCAAAAATCTCAATCACACCGTCAAATCAAACAACAGACATCGAACAATGTAAATATGTAAAAGTTTATCATCATCATCGTATAAGACTATAAGGAGAGGGGGTCGTAGAAACAAACCCTAGGAGGAGGAGCGAACAGGAAAAGGGCTTTGAAAAGCTTTAGGTTTGGAAGGACCAGAAGAAACTGGAAACAGAGGGAGTGGCCGAATGAGACATTTATAGTCCTACGTTAGATGGACGAGGAGAGAATGCCATCTGTTTGGGGTTTAATCTAATAAGGTTTTCTAGTACTTATAAAACACTTCAAGTTTAACTCTCCTCATTTATTTTCAAAAAAAAAAACTCTCCTCATTTTTTTGGGTGATTTTTAATGAGTTAATATCCAATTTAATCATCAATTATAATCGTATTATCTATTTTGATGGATTTATACTATTTAATTTTTTTTGTAAACATTTTTGTTAATTGACTATTAAAAATATGATCATAAAGTAATTCATCACCCTTATCTCATTTGAAATGATTTATTCTTCTTTCCCTTATTCAACACTACTTAAAAATTGAGATCTTCATCCCCAAATCAACTTCAATCCTATAGGGTTGGAGTTGATTTGGGTACAAATATTTACATTTCTGCGTGAATCTTAATAAAGAGAAGAAGAATGAATCATCTGAAATTGATAAATGATGAGAAATTAGCATTAGGATCCTATTTCTAACCGTCAAAATTTTTAACAAATGACTAAATTGGGTAAAATTATCAAAGTCGATGACTAAATTGAGCACAATACAATACCTATTCGAATTTTTAACGGGACATGGTATTAACGAAGAAGCCAGGCTGACTTTTCCGTTCAACTGGATGAAGAAGCCAAACCGGTTTGAACGGAGAAGCCGGTCGGTCGCCATACTTTATTTATTTATTTATTTTGTGAATTAAAAATATATTTTTATTTATATTAATTTTTAAAATTAAAAAAAAAAGAAAAAAAAAGAAATTTACATGTGACTTAAATATAACCAGTTAATTAACTTTTTTTTTGAAAGACCGGTTAATTAACTTAATTGTATAATTTTTCAAAAAAAAAAAAAACTTAATTGTATAAAAGTGAAAAGATTAAGAGTCTAATTAAAGCTTTTGTTAGTTTAAGTGATCAATGTCTATAGTTGAAGGGTCTATTTAACCTTTATCCCATATTTATTTATACAGAAATACAGAATGTCCTTTACTTAAAGAGACTTCTAACACCTAAACGAATATAGGATTAAAATGATTAACTTTTTCAAAGTCGAAAGCTTATCAAAATGATTAACTTTTTTAAAGTCGAAAGCTTAATTGAAAACGAAAAATAGTCGAGAATCAAATTAATAATTTCGCAATAGTCGAGGAAGCATTTTAGTAAGAGTAAATACCCAAAATAGTCCCTCGGCTATAGCTAAATTCACAAATTGGTCCTCAACTTTCAATTTCAACCAATTAAGTCCTTAACTTTGCAATTTTGACACGATTTAGTCCTCCATCTATTTGACCTTTTGTTGACCGTGATCGACGATCTCCAGAAGAACTTTCAGCTCTCGTCGGAGCACGTGGAGGCCTCCAGGATGACGTTGCACCGGTTTGGAAACACGTCGTCTTCTTCGCTCTGGTACGAACTCAACTACATTGAATCCAAAGGGAGGATGAAGAAAGGCGACCGGATTTGGTAGATTGCTTTCGGCAGTGGATTCAAATGTAACAGTGCAGTCTGAAAATGCAATCGGAACTTTAAAAACCCGACGATGGACCATGAAATTACATATATATCCTCAAAAATCACAGTCAACAAACGATCAAATAAACAGAGGACCAAATTGTGTTAAAATTACAAAGTTAAGGACTTAATTGGTTGAAATTGAAAGTCGATGACCAATTTGTGAATTTAGCTATAGTCGAGGGACCATTTTGAGTATTTACTCTTTCAATAATAAACTCTAACAAAATTTACGAAAAAAGTAAAGACAGGTACCGAACTTAACAGTCAGTGAAGACGAGAGCGTAGACGGAGCCACGGAGGTGAGTTTTCCCTCTCCCTGCAGTCTTTTCTCGTGATTCTCTCCGTTTTTTTATGGTTTTTGTTTGTGTTAATTGCTGTCTGGGATGGATTGCACGAGTCCTCATATTCGTTTGCTTGCTTAATGAAGGGCAATTGTTGTTTGCTTTTCAAGAATTTATGAACCACCCTGGAATTCTCTTTATTTGAATTTCTGGGTTTTGTTTATTTTATTTCTTTCTTTCTTTCAATTGGTTCTGATTCTTGAGGTAAGTGAAGTAGAAATTGAAGAACCTTTCTATTGATGTGTGCTTCATTTCAAAGTTGTTGTATTTTTCTCTTTGTAATATTGGAATTTGAGGATTGAGGTTATTGATTTCTAGGGGGTTGTTTATTCTCTTTATTTTCTTCTTTAAAGGTAACAACACCTGCAGAAAGTCTAGGTGGTGACTTGCCTTCTTTAATGACAATGGACCGCGTTCTCTGGTTCAACTCAAGACTTCAACTTGCAAGAGCGCCATTCGGGCTGCTGGTTCAAAGTTAATGCAGTAGGGGAAAAATTAATCTAAACAAAAATGATCTATCTTGGCTTCTCTATTTTTTTGAAAGCAAAATAACCGGCATATATTAAAGATACGCTAAAATAGAGTCAGGAGGGATAGAATTTCAATACAAAGCAGTAGAGAATGAGCAAAAGCAGTAGAAGCTAGAGTATGAACTATTAAATTAGCTGATCTAGGAACAAACTTCAAAAAACAATGCGTGAAAGTAGTAGACATAATAGATCTGCAACCATCGATAGCATAGCCAATGTATGAGCGAAAAGGTCCCGCATTCGTAGCCAAATAGTGCTGAAGAGTCAAGCAATCTGTGTGAAGCTCCACCGTCTGTTTTCCACGATCCCTCAACCAGGACAAATCCTCTTTGCATGCAAGGGCCTCGGCCATTAACAGAGAAGAGCAATCCGGGAGACTGGTGTTGAACGCCGCAACGAAACCCCCTACTTCGTCCAAGAGTACTGCCCCAGTCGTAGCTCTGCTGGTTGTAGCATGATAACCGGCGTCGACAAAGCATCGTCGAACTGAGGCGGACGTGTGGTCCAACGCGGGGTGCAACATGGATGGCTGAGAGGTGGCAATTTGGTGAACACTTCGTCATGGATGTATAGCGGCTGTGGCAGTTGCCATCAATTTCCTCGGTGTCGGCAGGAAACAATCTCACACCGCATTGTTCCGTGCTTTCCAAATGTAGTATAGGAGGCCAGCTGCGAGCATAATTTGATTAGTGTCTAAAATATTTGTAACTTCCTCAAACCAAACAAAAAAAATATTTGTCATAACATTAGGGATTGGAAGGTTGGAATCACGCCAAACAGAGGATGCAAAATCACATAGCACCAATGCATGCAATATGTGTTCTTGATGAATACCACACATGGCACATATATGATCCACATCCACTCTTTTTATAAGCAAATTCTTGGTTGAGATATCATTCAAACCTCTCCCAAGAAAGGTTTTCCATTTTGGGGGACTTTTAATTTCTACCATGTGAGCCATTTATCAAAAGACCCTTCACAATTAACGTAGTCCCCTACAATGATTTTATAGGCATTACAGAATAGCAACTCTTGGGGTCCCATGCCAATACCAAATATTCTCATAATTAGGGCTAACGGGAATTTTCTGAATACGAGTAATATCATGGGGAGAAATAGATCAGATAAAATAGAATGATCCCACGAACTAGTATCCTGATCAATCAAACCTACTACTCTTGCACTAGCCAACTGAGGGGCATCTCAGTCTAGATCACAGGGTCTTGATCATCTTGGAGCCAAGGTTATCTCCAAATTAAGGTAGATTCTGCATTACCCACCTTGCGCCTCATGCCACTTTGAACTAGCCCCTTGAGCAAGGGTTGTCCCCAAATTAATGTAGATTCCGCATTACCAATCACGCGCATCATGCCACTCTGAACTAGCCCCTGAGCTGCCATTATACTAGGCCAACAATAACTAAGTGAGGTTATTCCCTAAACATGGCTAAGAGAATGAACTCTTAGGGAAGTACCTGGCCTTGTAGACTCGTGTCACCAACGAATCAGGCATAGTAAGGAAGCGCGACACTTGTTTTCCCAACCTAGCCAAATTAAAAGCCTTTATATTCTTAAAACCCAGGTCACCATACTTTTTGGAGCACATCCTTAAAACCCAGGTCACCATACTTTTTGGAGCACACATAGTCTATCCCACGCTTTCCACGGTCAGTTCAGAACCCCACCAGTAGCGGTTCATGATACGCTCAAGTGTTGTACAAACAGACATAGATAGTAAAAAAACACTCATTGAAAAAATAGACATGAGCTACACTTTTCAACAATATTTTCTTTTAACTGCCTGTGATAGCTACTTCTTACTCTAGAAACCAATTCTCTGTCTGATTTTATCCTCAATATATGTGAAGGCTGCCTGGCTCTCTATTTAGTATGCTTCACAACCACTTCCATTGCTTACTATCTTTCCTATTTGCTTGTGTTTGTAATCTGGAATTGACAAAATTGTTTCCATATATATATATATATATATATATATATATATATATATATATATATATAGTGTACTTCTTTAGTGAGTCTGTCCCTCCTTTTATTATTACTACCTGGTAATTTATGTGTATGATGTGTGCACAATGCGTGAAATTTCATGTCCAACATTTAAATGCAATTAAAAATAATTTTTTTTGAAGAAAGTGAATACATTATTAATTTAATTCGGTATTCAACGATCAATTATATATATATATATATATACTTCATAAAGAGATTAGAAAAGTTAATGTAGATAAACTTTGCATCTTCACATCTTGGAAGAACATCCACCACTTCCTTGGACATAGATGTTTTAACTTTTCATCAGTCATGGTCTCCAACAAAAAAAAAAAAATGCAGGATATTCAAATTTGGGCATCCAAGATATTTAAAAATAATCCATGGAATCAAACCATAAATATAATAATTCAAAAATTCAATCATATTGCTAGAGAAAAAAATTCCAAAATTAATACATAAAATGCAAAGCCAACAGGCCCAACACACATATATTCATATGCATCAATGCTCTACATATATTTATGGTATCAATCATCACTAGTATCCATAATATAATATATAAACAATATTAGATATTCATATATATATATATATATATATATATATATATATATACGGGCTGGGATTGTACATTATTATAGAAACATAGCTAGAAAATTCAAATAAAGGAGAACTATTAGTACTTATTACAGTAGATTACCAACAATCAATTGTCATTAAGATTAACAATTCTAAATTAAAAACTGAAATTACGTACCCAATTTCCAATCTCATCATCATAACTATTATATATTATTCCATTTCCATGCATAAACACCAACGAACAACGTAACTAGCTGAACCTTGTTATCTGATTTGTGAGTTGGTAATGGTTAATACTACTACTACTGCCGGCCGCCTCCTTCTCCTCCGTATAACTATACGGCGGCGGCAATTGGGGCAGGCCACTGCCACCCGCCGCCGGCAGATAGTTATTGTTGGTCTCCTTCTCCTCCAAGTAACACGTACCGCCTCCGGGCAGACCCGGAAGTGTGCATTTCACCTCGTTCATCTCCAAGTAATACGGCGGCAGTGGGGGCAAATCACCGCCCATATACGGCGGCGGCGGCGGCATTGCCAGCTGCATTGTAGTGCGATCCATGGAGTATTGCGCCATCATCCCACCACCAACCGGTTCGTACAAGTTGACTTGCTGCTGCCGGTATTCGGCCGGGAAACTCATCATGTCGTTGTTATAGATAATAAAGCCGCCGCCGCCGCCGCCGCCGCTGGAGGAGGCTCCGCCGGCTAAATGCATGTACTCTGCTTCCTTCATCACCGGAGTCATCATCCTCCCCGGAGTCGGGTTAGGGTTTGCGTAGCCCAACAGCCCGTAATTCTTCTCTTGATCATCATCGGGAATAATGTTAGGGCTATTATAAACAACTTGCAGCGGATTCACGTACCCTAAATTATCCATTTCCATTGGATCAATCACGGAATTAATGTAGTAATCCTGATTATTATACCCTGGGAAGATCGATTGTTCCTGTAATTCTCCATTAATATTATTCATCATCTCCAACCTAGCCGCCGCCGCCTCAAGTTTCCCGTCCAAAACCCTAACAAAATTCTCCAATTCCGCCTTCGACATTCGATCCATGAACTCCAGATTCGTCGGATACTTGGCCTCCAAGTTTTTCTGCTTCAATTTCCTCACTTCTTCCTCCAACTTCTTCTTCCGATCCATGAAGAAATTGGAGATCCCGTAGGAGCGGGTCGCGTTGTCCGCAGCCACCTTCTCCTTGTACACCTCGATCATGCGTTCCACCTCCGATCGATCGGCCGGCCAAATCGCCGGCGGCTCCGATGATTGGCTGTTGGGACCGTATATGATCATGCACGCATTCACGTCGCACAGCGTAGTGAACTCTCTCATTTTCTTCATAATCCCTTCCTTCCTTTTCTTGTAGGTCAAGTTTCTGGCTTTCTCTTTTGGGATCAGTTCTAAGTTCAGTTTTGCACGCCCCATCTATATTATATATTGCAAGTCACTAAGTTAAATCAATCTAAATTACCCAATAAACAGTACAGTTCCAATATATATATATATATATATATATATATATATATATATATATAGTAGTATGAATTGATAGTTGGAATTGAATACCAAAGTAAATTCAAATTTTAGTGACAATGACTGTAATAATAAGAACAATAAACTTGAACAATATTATATTATATTGAACATTCAAAAACACAATAAAATGACCCCAAACAAAGAATTTTTTTTTTAAAAAAAAAAAGTAAAAAGAAGTCGCATAATAATGCAAGAAAGTACCTTGATGAAGTGGTGTGAGTTCTTAAAAACACAGAGAGAAAGAAGAAGGGTTAAACATAAAGGGGAAGGGAAAAGGTTAGGGTTATTGCATTTATAGGCATTATAATTGATTGCATGGTTATAATTAAGGAAACAGAATCATTATTAATTAGGAATTGATTTATAATATCAAATCTATGTATTTTTGGAAGCTCACAAATTTTACTTCATCAAAATATTACAAGCATATATATATATATATATATATATATATATATATATATATATATATATATATATATATATATATATATTTATTTATTTAAATAGTATTCGGACATTTTATGCAGTCTTTATACAAACACTAAGATTCTTCTAATTTTTTTATTTTTTATTTTTACATTTCTTTTACACTATACCATGTGTATGCGTAATGACAATATGGGTAATGATGATTATTGGTTGCATCTATGGAAGCTTAAAATCTCCCAAATATATATATATATATATATATATATATATATATATATATATATAATATTTATTTAAATAGTATTCGGACATTTTATGCAGTCTTTATACAAACACTAAGATTCTTCTAATTTTTTTATTTTTTATTTTTACATTTCTTTTACACTATACCATGTGTATGCGTAATGACAATATGGGTAATGATGATTATTGGTTGCATCTATGGAAGCTTAAAATCTCCCAAATAGAAAACATTTTTATGGAAGACTTTGAGTGGTATCCTCCCCACTACAACAAATTTGATTATAAGGAGAGTGGAAATACAACCAACATGTGCTATGTGTGGGGTGATGAATGAAGACACAATGCATGCCTTAGTAACATGTGGTTATGCAAATTCCATTTGGGCTCAATCTCACCTTCCAATCCCCATGATAACAACAAATATTTTTCATACTTGGTTTAGTGATCTATTTGAATATTTTAGACACTACCAGATTATTCACGCAGCTGCAATCTTATACTACATTTGGAAGGCCAGAAACGAAGCGATATGGGATGCGTGTTTACCGCGACCACGGAAAATACTAGCCTCGGCCAGAGCCACGGTACTTGCGTGGCAACACACCTACCCGAATCACCACCATGCACCCCACCAGGCTGTCGCACAGCAGCCCAATACTGCTACTGCCGTGGTACACCAGCAACAGCAGGAGGACGCTGCCGAGGCAGTGATTGCTGCCGGGAACGAAATTACACCGCCGGACCTTTATACGCCAATGCGAAAGTGTTATTTCGATGTTGGTTTTTTGCCCACCACTGGAAAAGCCACAGTTGGCGTAGTCTTGATCAGCGAGGAGGGGGAATATATCTCGGCATTCATTGCACCCTTGTCGGATTGCTTCTCCCCACTTATGGCTGAAGCGGTAGCATGCAAAGAAGCCTTGTCTTGGTTGTGGAATCGTGGGGAACGATCTATACGCTTGTTCACGGATTGTTTAACACTACAGCAATACTTGTCAAACGCAACTGTCTTACTTCGGACCTACATTGGCTATGTCGTTGATGCTTGCAGAGCACGCATTATCTCTTTTAATTACTGCCCAGTTATTTTTATTCCTAGGTCGGAGAATTATTTAACTCATAGTTTAGCTGCTTCTGCTTTTATTTATTCTATTGTTATATATTCGAACGATGTCCCTTCAGACTCTATTTCAGAATAGTTTGAATAAATGCTGGCCACCTTTCAAAAAAAATACCATGTGTATGCGTGTGTTAGTTTGAATCATGGTTCTACGAAGCAATTATATTGGAGTTTAGTAAAAGTAGTACGGAGTTCTCGATTTCAGATAAACTCAGCATCAAATTCAATTCTTCTTTTTAAATTTTTATGGATAATCTTAATGAAATTTTATCTAATTGAGTAGAAAGTTTCTGATAGCTGGAATCAGCAGAAACGATGGAGAATTGAATGAATTGAATTTCCTCGTTTATATGCAATGGTGACAGATAATTCTTTGTTATAGATATCAGATGTCATGTTTTGGGATTCATTTTACCTAAAATGTATTTATTTAAATAGTATTGGGACAGAATATATATATATATATATATATATATATATATATATATATATATATATATATAGAGAGAGAGAGAGAGAGAGAGAGGGTGGTTTTCTGGTGCATACCAATCTTAATGTGTGAACTTGTGTATCCATCTGGTGCATTGATTTCGTGGGAGATATAATTCGATCACTTTCTAATTATTGTATGTGGTATGTTAATTATGCTCATCTTCCAAGTCGAGCTTTCAAGAGCATGGTACCATAAATAAAAAACGGCATACACCACCAACTTATGTGATGTCCTAAGTGGGGGAATGATATATTTTACTATTTCATTCATATTGAGGACTTTGATTGGAGCATTTATTGGCTTGGCGGTGCACTCACCAAGGTAGTCCAAGTTGACTTTTATACTTGGACCCCTACTGATATTAAATGGTGCTCTCACGTCTGTCCTAGTGGCTCCACACCCCATCATCAGTGCAATGTGGTTTCTTCTGATAATAGGGATGGGCATTGGCATCACTCGAGCGGTAAGACGTTTTCTACTTTCACACATATTTTATAATATAACTTGACACTTTGGTGCCACTTTTTATGCTAATTGTATTTAAACTAATTATACTAATCATTTGCATGATATCTCTATGTTACTCATTTGGATATCTGCCGGCCATAATAGAGATGTTTTAGATAGGATATTTGATCTTTCTTTTTTATTCGGGAAATTTTGTCTATTTCTTGCAAATTTTTTGATCTATAACCTTTTTTCCACTACATTGGCGTTCAACTTTTTTCGTTTTAGTAGTTATTGATGCCTTATTTCTTTTGCCATCAATTTTGCTTGGTAGAATTAATACATGACACACTAGTGAGCCATATAGACCTTTCATTGTGTTGATGCGCTCACATTGATCTGTCTTGTGAGATAGGATTGCTTCCGCTATGTTTCCCCCGCTTATATGGTTAGGGCCACTAGTCTTGGTCCCTTTTTCCTTTGAATCCATAGGGGTAGGCTCCTGCCATTTCTTTCTTTTCTAGTAGGGGCCACACTTGTACTTGTTATTACATTTATTTTTTTCTTTTTACCTCATCCTGCGTTTTGGGAAAAGGAGGATGACCGTGCTATCTTGCCTGACTTTGTCACTTTGTCAGGTATTTCATTATTTTAAATATTATTCTATATATATTACTCATTATATTGAATTAATTTCAAAATGTGTCGTCATAGAAATTAAAATTAATATATTAATATATATATTTAATTTCTTACATTGTAGCTTAGTTTGACAATAGTTTTGAGACGAGTCGGTGATGCCGAGAACAACATAATGAGGTATCCATACAATATCGTCATTTTTGTTGCCTTTCTTGCCATAGTAAGAGGTCCTCATGGTTGGACTGCTTGCGCATATCCTTTGGAGGTGGCAATATTAGGGCGTAGTGAGTATATTTTTAGTCAATATGTTCTTATGATGTTGGTGCCCACAGTTCATAGCATAATAATGAATGGATATTTTTTATGTTTTAGTATTCAGGCATTAAGATACACGTGCGATGTGCGTGCGATGCACGAATAAAATTTTTTATTATATATTTAGATAATAAAATTAAAGATGAAATTATAAACAATTCTAATGTTGAACCAACCTCGGAGCCCATGAAAGCTTAATAGTGTAGGAGTCTTTTGGGCGGGAAGTTAAAATGAAGGATTTTGTTTTTATATATAGTATATTATTATTATTATTATTATTATTATTATTATTATTATTATTATTATTATCATTATTATTATTGTTATTATTGTTATTATTGTTATTATTATTATTATTATTATTATTATTATTATTTGGCTTATAGTCAAATAGGCCCTTAAACTATAAGCCAAAATACAATTAGCTCCATAAATTAACAAAAGCTCCAATTAGGCATTTAGGACGTTCATCTCTTCACTTGTATGTAATTAAATCCATAACCTTTTAAATTTGTGCAATTAGCTCAATTTGCAGGTAAACACAAGGTAATAGTAGGTAAAATTGATTTAAAAAAAAAAAAAAGAATTTACAAACAAAAAAAAAACCTGAAAAGTTGGACGAAGAAGCCAGGTGGACTTTTTCATCTAGTTGGACGGAGAAGTCAGTCGGTCGCCGGACTTTTTTTTTTAAAAAAAATTATTAATTTATTTAAATTAAAAATATTTTGTATTTTAATTAATTTTTAAAATTAAAATAGAAAAGAAAAGAAATTTACTTATGACTTAAATGTAACCTGTTAATTAATTTAATTGCATAAAAGTGAAAAGATGAAGGGTCTAATTGAAACTTTTGTTAATTTAAGAGATTAATTACATTTTGATCTATAGTTGAATGATCTATTTGATCCTCATCCACTTATTTATTACATATCAAGTTCCATATGGATTTGGAATAATATCTGTCCAACTTTTACTACATGAATAAACTAATTAAAATTATAACCTTTTATGAGTTAATCAAATAAGCATTATCTCATATGTCATAATTAAATATAACAAAATTCGTATGTCAACTATTATGTAGTGTGATGACGGGTGACTTACCATTCTAAATTGTTAACTACTTTTGTTTGTTTGATATATCAAAAAAAAAAAAAAAAAAAAGCAAGTTTAGAATAATGTGATTTACAATCTATTGCACATAAAATTTACCCAATTTTCATTGTCATCTAAATAAAAAGTAATCTTATTCTTTTCAGTGCTAAACTAGTCGCATTGATAACAATATGAAGTGCTTGTAAATTAGTCTTTTTTTTTTTTTTTGAAGGTCAATCTTGCGATTGTATTAATGAATCAAAGCTGAAATAGCGTCAGGTGGGATAGCATCCCAGTACATATCTTGATCCTGAGTAAATGCTAATGTAGCTAAAGTATGCGCATGTAAATTAATCTGCCTAGAGATGTAATCCAAAGTAATACGATTAAATAATAACATAAATGTTCTGCACTGGTCAACTGTGACCCCAACGTACGAATGGATTGGCGTATGATGATGCCTGATAATCGTCGTCAACTCCATACAATCCGTGAGTATACTTACTGATGTGTTGCCCCGTTCAAGCAGCCAAGACAAAGCCTCCTTGTATGCCTGGGCCTCCGCCATAAGTGGTGAAAAACAAATCGGTGACTTGCCATTCCTCGCTACCACAAACGAGCCATCTGGCGCTATAATTATCATGCCGTAAGTTGCTTCGCCCGTGTCGTGCCGGAAACCCGCGTCCACATAACACCGTAGACCATCCTCCCCTGGACCGTTCAAGTGGTCCGTCGCCGGTGCGGGTTCGGTTCGGTGGGCATGGGCAGTGCCGTATGCGTGTAGTGCTACGGTGGCTGCTCTGACCAATTGGGTAGGCCGCATCATTGATCCCTTCCAGACAGCTGAATTCCGGGTCTCCAAATATAATATAACACTGCTACCATTAACCGGGTCTGCTCCTCCGTCAAGGCCGCCATAGCCCCTTTTAGCCATGTTGTAAACGAGCCTGCAATAATATTAATAATAGGCAATTGTGTTATATTCCAAACAAGTCTAGAATATTCACAGAGCACTAAAGCATGCAACACATCCTCATGATCTAAACCACACATCGGGCAAGTTGGTTCCACCTCTACCCTTTTAAATATCAAATTAAGGGTTGTTGGTAAAATGTCACATATGGCTCTCCACAAGAAGGTTTTCCATTTAGGGGGGACTTTTATTTTCCACACTGCTACCCATTTATCAAAATTCGCTGGATTATTCTCATAATCACCCACAATACGACTGTAGGCATTCTTTACTGTATATGTCCCCTTTGGGTCACTCACCCAATACCATGAGTCCTCATACTCAGGACTAACATGGATCATATTTATTCGCTCCACATCTTCAGGAAGAAATAAATCAGACAAAATATGCGGATCCCAGGTATGAGTCTCGTATTTTTTAAAGCAAATATCCAGGAGGCAGAAGTTATAAGGCAGTGCCTTGCGAGGTATGAGAAATTGTCAGGCCAGGTGGTCAATTATAATAAATCTAATATATGTTTTAGCATAAATACCCAGGAAGCTCACAGGACACAGGTAGCGAATTGTTTGGGGGTGGTGCAAGCACCCAATTTTGGGAAATATTTGGGCCTACCATCTTTTGTAGGGAGGAATAAGAGAGCTGTTTTTTCATATGTGGAGGATAAAATCAGGCAGCGAATTGGTTCGTAGAGTAAAAAGTTACTCTCTCAGTCCGGTAAGGAAGTGTTCTTGTAAATTAGTCTTTGATTAGGGACAATTCTTTTTTGAGTTGGTCAAACAGTTGACTTGATAATCATAAATTTCAAATTGAACTTTATGTTATAGTTGTACTTTATCGTGTGTATATATATATATACATATATATATATATATATATATATATATATATATATATATATTAGTTGAATTTATAAATTCTATTTTATATATTTTTTAAGAACAAATTAAGTTAATAATGCATAAATAAATGGAAAATGTTATTTATCGATTGGGTAATGAGAAAAATTTGTAGTTTTTTTTTTTTTTTTTTTGTTGTACCCAAAACTGACATGAAATTTAAGGTTAAAGGATCAAACCCTTAACCTTTGGTTAAAGATAGATGAGTCCATTCCACTCAATCACACTCTCTAAGTTGTACATGATGTACAAATCATGCTCCATCTACTAGAGTGAGAAGAGATTAATATAATCAAGTTTACAACTTTTCTAATATGAAAATCATGCTTCACCACCCCGTCACATCTTTCGGGGCAAAGCCACTGAATTTATTCTATGAAGTTGCTTGTTTTTTCAATTGGCCTCTTCATCCAAAATTGTGGGAATATATCATGGGACTCATTGAATAGATATTTGTGTCTAACTGTGACATTTAATTGTTGTCATTTTCGAGTCTCTCCATCTTTATTGATAAAAAAAGTTTTAAATTAAGAAAATATAACAACACATAAATTTAGTCTAGAAGTTTAACTTTATCATAATGTAATATTATTACTTTTTGATAGGTAATTAAATTATTTCAGGTTGAATTGCATGTAACTATAAAATTAGAAAGTAAATTGATATGGTCAGGCGGAAGCTAACTGAAATGATAAATGTGCTCGGAAAATTAATTAGAGGTCCAACCATATAAGGCTGGGAGGCTCTGAGTGGAGTGGTGTAAGTTGGGAGCTAAAAGTCCGCCTTAAATGTGCAATAAGTGTCCTATATATGGAGGGGAAGAGGGGACACATGTCGGGTGCCTCCGCATACCATCCATGTGTCCTAGGTGGATTCAATTGTGAGGTTATGCTTGACAAGTGTCATTAGAAATTTAACACGTGAGGGGTGCTTTGAGACTGAAAAGTCTACTAATAATGAGACCGGGAGGTAGACATGTAATTTTAAGGTCGGGAAATGAACTAGTGAGGTCGGAAAATACACTAGTGAAGTCAGAAAATACACTAGTGAGCTCCACAGGGCAAGTGAATTGCCCTATAACCCTATCACTTTTGGTCTAATAACAAGTGTTCTCAATTAGTCAACTATCAATCATACCGATATGAATCATATTCGTGTTAGGTATGACATAAAGGGTGGCAAAACACCCTATCATAAATTTTATTATAGTTGCATTCCAAGAACTCGAACATAAGACATCTAGTTAAGCATAAAGAACTAACGTCATTTCATCAATGCCCCATCCGAATATAATAGTATTTTAATTTCAAATTAGGATTGTCATGGGGGGTTTATGAGTCTTTTCATATTTTCATTTCTATTTTTAAAATTGGTGAGTTTTTATAATTCTTGCTGCGGGGATAGAAAAGAAGGCAGTATTCATATTATTGAAGTTTACGCATCAGAGAAAATCTCATAGTTACTCGTCACTGGCCAAGTATATAATTCTGTATACGTATTCATATCTTTCCAATTAGGGTTCGCTTTGGTGGACCAATTTGATTTTGATTGAACACAAGTGCAGGAAGCGTTTGAGGTAAAATTAGGTTTGGGATTAGGGGGGACGGATGGGGAGCGGAGATGATCGGACGTTTAGGGTGAGCTTCACCGGCGAAGGATTGGCAAAGCTGCGGGGGCAAGTGCAGGAGAAGCTTAAGGAGTTCATGGGGGACTACACCGACGATACACTCGTGGTACGCTATCGATGAATGATTTTCTCTAGGGTTTGTTTGACAATTTTTGCAGAAATTTGAAAGTTGGGAGAATCGTGGGAGTGGAGAGTGCTGTCACGCCTGTAATTATTTAGTATTGGGGTTTAGTTGAGTCTGTTGGAGATTGTATTTTGCAGCATTTTAATGTGGAATGTGACATTGCCTGGAATCTGAGTCAAACTGGAACCTTTTACCCAGTTTCATTTCTTTGCTGTTTTTATCAGTTTCAGTTTATTGAATTTAATATGTGTTCTGTAAATGCATGGGGTTCAGTCTAGATGCATTTAGTTTCTCTTTAGTGCCACATCACTGGAGGCAGCATAAGATAGAATGAGTTTATCTCTTTTCTTTATCAACTGGTAGCTTCAACATTGTGCTATATTGTTGCACCATACTGCTATTTGTAGTTCTATTTGATTGGTAAAATCTGCTTGTACTTGAATCATGCAACTGTAGTAACAGGTTCGGACTTCCACTACAATGGGAAATATATAATTTGTATTGGGGGTTCCATATGGAACTATGTGGGCCTCACAGTAATGATGCTGGATTCTCTTTTTTTCATGCGATGAACTGTTCTAATTTTGGGATTTCTAAAATCATAGAGAGCTAATAAGATTTTTTTCTTTATTAATGGCATAACAATCAAGTGAACTCTTCTAACCATGTGAATAATTTGTCTTCTCATGAATTCCCTGATTTTATCAGAGGCAATTTTGTCTACCAGGTTGTCTGAATACACAACTTAATTTAATTTGAAATTAGAACCTAAGTGAGGCCTGAGTGAGTGAACTTTCTAATCTTATATTAATTCTTAAGTTGGAATGTGGTCTAGATGCTATTGCCTGATCTGAATGTTACTTCTGGAAACTTGGAAAGATTAGAAGAAAGCAAACAATAGTCTGCTCTTTGCTGTTTGAGCTTCCTTTTATCCCCTTATGACTTTGACCATTTGATGTTACTGACATTTAGTAATTAGTGAATGAATTTGTTCCTGGCATGCACTTTGGGATAAGAATTGTGATTAACGCATCAAGTACATTGGCTTGATAGTTACCTAGGTTATTTTATGACATTGACCATTTGATGTTACTGACATTTAGTAATTAGTGAATGAATTTTTCCTGGCATGGACTGGGGAGAAGAATTGTGATTAACGCATCAAGTACATTGGCTTGATAGTTACCTAGGTTATTTTATGACATTGACCATTTGATGTTACTGACTAAAGCCTGCCAGAAACTATTTTTATCCTTTTCAACCTAAGATATCAATGAAGTAATAGTAAAGCTGTAACACATGATATCTACACCTCACAAGTGTGAACCTTAACTATTGAAATATCTAGTACTGTGATGAAAATGGAAAGAATGAAGAACTTGAATCAGATATAAGGAATATATGAATACACGTTTGGAGAAGGAAAAGGATATTGCTCAAAAGTTGATGGGTCATGGGTGTCTTACTAAATTGGTATAAGGTTTAGTAATCCTTATATTGGAAGTAGGATACTCACACTGAATCCTGTCTCTATGTGTATTATGTGTGTGTGTATCCAAGTCATTTAGATCTAAAACTTCTATTGAATCTAAGCACATGGTCAGGAAATTGTAAATAGTAATAGGTTGAAGATGATCTGTTGCTGAGTTGAACTCCACTTGGATTACATGCCAACCTGTTTATTGCACAATATAGACCAAATAACCAATTTATAGTTACAAAATTTGAGATATTTGATTACATAGAAACTTGACTTGATATGACATTACCCATTTATCTACTTGGCTGGTTTGAATCGAGAAGTGCTATCATTGTGGAACTTCAGAAGGTCAATTTTGAGAAAGTTTTTGCATGTAGGATATTAGATATGTTCCAGACTTCCAGACGAGGGTGGCATTAGTTGTGGAGGCCTTGTAATGATTTTATGCATTTGCAGGAATATGTCATAGTCTTGCTCAAAAATGGGAGGAATAAAGAAGAAGCAAAGAGTGAATTGGATGTTTTCCTTGGTGATGACAGCGACTCCTTTGTCTCTTGGTAATTTGATTTACATTTTTTAGATTGTAATTTTCAGTGCTTGCTTATTGAATACTATATTCTCATTGCTGGTTTTATTATCTTGTTAAAGGCTGTGGGATCATCTTAGTTCAAATTTAAACCTGTACATGCAACAACAAGAAGCCCCTCTTGATGGAGTGGTCAAAGAAAGACCTGCCAGTGTGGAGCATACTGTGAAGAATGAAATCCACCATGTGAAGTCTGAATCTGACCAAGTGAAATCTGACAGACCAAGATCCCGCCATAAAAGGGAATGGAAAGGCCTGCTGAGAGATGCAGATGAACACCCAACTCTGCAGGGTGTTGTGGTGGATACTACTCGCCCACAGGTGGAAAGTCAGCATAAACTTGCTCGGACAACACAGTCTATATCTCCCAAGCCAGAAGCTCACAGGAAAAGAAGTAGACCTGTAGATGGGCCAACAAAGAAGGTATATTTATGGAGATGTAGATCAATTCTCAGTTTAGAAACTACTTCCCAAATCATAATATGGCATATTATGGCCTTATTGCTACGTTAGTATATACAGTAGAGTAAGAAGTCAGCCAACTGATGTATCTGGGCTTTGAGTTTAATATTTATTTATTTATTATTTTTTAAAACTTTATTTTGTCTATTCATATCTACCTTATTTTTTTTTTTTTCAATTCAAATATGTGAACTCTACTGAAAAAAAAAACTGATTGGAGTTTAAGCTCAGTTAGCTTCTGTTAGAATCATATTCTTCACGCAAATTTAATTGCTTTTCTATTTTTTTTTAATATTGTGGCAATTCTTTCAAAATTAATTTTTTTCCTTCATAAAATGAGCATTATCACATTATTTTAGTACTATGGTACATGGTCCAAAGTACCTTATATTTGGGTGTACTTAAATTGCAACATCTATCCTTGATATGTGTGAGGGAAAAGAGCAACCGTTCTGCTATAGGGAGGATTGTTGAATTTCATGTTGTGTGCCAGAGTGGATTGTTATTTGGATCCATACAATGTCCATAAAATGTGTTCTGTTTCTTCACACTCTAAGGTGTACTAGTTGGATTCTCTGTTGAATAATTCCTATCATTCAATACAATCTGATCTGCCCACTTAGGGCTAGATTTCTTTGGTAATAGGGACAGGATGAATATCTTTGATATTAAGTATTACCACCTAACTTCTGCATGTATTTTGCCTGTTTTACTCATTATGCTATTTTGAATGCCTTATTGCTTTAATTTTTTGATCTGCTGTTGTAGTGCCACTATGCTACTGTTCATTCGATCTGTACAAAACATACAAGCAAATATTCTTTTGTTATAAAAAAGATTGACTTGTTGCCCATTTACTCTGCTAATTTGATATATGTCTCTTTCTTTTTGATAGAGAGAATCAATTTCTCAGGCAACAATTGCTGCTCCACGAAGATTGCTGCAATTTGCAGTGCGTGATGCAGTGGCTACTTCAAGGCCATCTGCTGAACCATCACTGAAACGCCTTCGTTCTGTGGTTTCTACATCTATGGAGGAATCATTAACAGAAGAACGCCCACACAGATTACGGTCCGTTGCAAGATTGCCAAATGCCATGACCACTGCTATTAAAGCTGTTGCTGAAGCTGCCAAAGATGTGAAAAAAATTAGATCATCAGCTAATGTGTTTGATAGACTTGGTAGTGTCACTGAAACATTAGACACTAAAGGCCAACTTGAGTTGAGGGAAGATATTTCTGAAGATGTCGAAGATGAAAAATTTGTTGATGTAACAGAAGTTCCCTTGACTTATCATCAGAGAAGTGATTATAGTGGACGATATTCTTCAAAATTGCAAAGTGACACTGTGATGGCTTCTGACCCTGCATTAGAAGATGGGGTTTATGGTGACATCAATGTTGTGGATCGAAGTGCTATGGATGCCTTCCAGAAACATTCTTATGTTGGAAATAACAGTGTGAACCCACCGTTGGTTGAGCACAGTGTGGGTAACAGGTCTGATGGAATAATGCTAAAGTCAGTGAAGGATCAGGATCAGCCTACATCTACACCCTATGCTTCTCGTAAAATAATGACTGGACCTCTAAATGTGAATACTTGGAAATCACCTCAATATCAGGAGGCGAGGAAGGCAGTGGAGATAGGCTATAATAAATCTACACAAAGCAGTGAGACAATGGGAGCCAAGTCTGGCATGCAACTGATGAAAGAGAATAGTACTACTATAGCTGTTGATAATGGAAATGTAGGATATTTGTGTGATTTCATATATGCATATGATTATTGATCAGCATAAGATTTGTGTGCTTTTGATTCAGACATTTTACATGTTCATATATCTCATTGTGTTTCAGGTCAAATCCAGTTCAGACACGAAAGTGGAATCCCAAAAGATACAGTCTGCTGTTCCTGGTGAGTCTGGCTGTCTAGCGTGTATGTGAGTTTTGAGTTCATTGTTGTCCTTATAACCCTGTTAGGTGTATATTTATCTGTTACTTCTATTTGGGTATTTTGTGCAGGCTTATACTCCACTGGAACACCTACAGAGGATTCTGATTCCCGGACAATCTTTGTCAACAATGTAATTACTCAAACTTTAGTAATGAGCTTTGCATCTGTCTTCCTTCACTAGTCACTACTAATATGAAATTTCTCCCTGATTTGATATCAGGTCCATTTTGCTGCTACAAAGGACAGTCTTTCACGACATTTCAATAAGTTTGGAGAGGTGCTTAAAGTGGTTATTTTAACTGATGCCGCAACAGGACAACCTAAAGGGTGAGGTGCTTTTCAACCACATTCTTAACATCTTTAAATACTGTTGTCTAAACTTGTAGTGGAAACAGGTCAGCTTATGTAGAGTTCATGAGAAAGGAATCAGCAGAGCATGCTTTATCGCTTGATGGAACCTCATTCATGTCCCGTATTCTTAAGGTGTGTTTTCTAATGACTTGTTTCTTGTTGTACCGGTAGAGTGATGTTGGTTTTTAGTCCTTATTTTTATTTACAATTTTTGGAGTTCAAAAATGTAGCCTTAACAAATTAAATTAGCCTATAATTGGATGATGTCTGCATTGATGACCCCCTACATATTGTGGTGGAGTAACATAAATCAAGCGTTTTTATTCCATACTGTCATTTTTAGGTTGAACTTCATTTTTGTGACGGAGTTACATTGAACTGCTTTATTCAAGTGTAATTAACTCTATGCCTTGGAACAAGGGAAAATTTCACTTTTCGTCTCTTAGTTATAGGATAATTGTAGAATTCGTCACTAATTGTTGGTCGTGCTCACTCACTTTTCGTCCCTAGGCTATAATTGACGTTGCAAATTTCGTCCTTTTAATAACAGGTTGTGCTCACTTCTCGTCCCTAAGCTATACCAACATTGCAAATTTCGTACCTAATGTTTTGTTAGTAAAGGGACGAAATTTGCAACGTCAATTATAGCTTAGGGATCAATTCTACAATTACCCTATAACTTAGGGACGAAAAATGTAATTTTCCTTTGGAATAATTATTTCATTTTATGTGTCTTGCTTGAGCAAATCTCTGTTTTTCTTAGGAATGAAATTCATGATTTGATTTATCCGTAAATGCAGGTTGTGAGGAAAGGCTCCGCACCTCCTGAAGCTACACCTACCATCTCATGGCCTCGAATCGTGAGAGGTGTACCTTTTGCCGCTTCTAGGTTTGGCCGGAGCCCTTTCCCCAGAGGCATGCCCAATGCATATAGGGCACGGGGCCTCACAATCAAACCGGGTGCAAGGAGCTTGCAATGGAAGCGCGATGCTCAGTCAAGTCCAAGTCAAGCTTCTGCCTCGAACAATGCAGTTCCACCTTCCACCACCCCTCGAAGCATGACCTACGTTCGGACAGAACAGAAAACAAATGGAACCTCCAACGCTGCCTAGTTCTTCACCACCCCATTCTTTTGCGCCCCTCTGACAACACGGAAGGATCCAAATCCCAATAAACGCGCTTGGCACCTCGGATTATGTTTTGCTTGGTCAGTGAGATTGGAGAAAAATATGTTGAATGAAGGGCATAGCATGCAGGCATGAGCTTTGATGATAGTTGTTGGGAATATGGGCATGTGGTATACAGCTGAGGTAGCGTACGTTATTAATGTAGTTATTTTCGCAATATATGTGAATAGGAGGAGACTAGGGGACACAATATGTCTAATCGCTTTATATTTTAATTCAAAAAAACTAAGAGGAGAAAGGTAGAGCTTGTTCCAATTTTTTTTTTTTTTTTTTTTTTTTTTTTGGGGGGTCTAAATCCAATTTCTGTTTGATGCCAAATTGTCTTTCAATCACTTCGTTGTTTTTATATGAAATGAAAAAACAAAACAACAAAAATTGTCTTTAAATAATGTTCTTGATATTAGCCTCTGTATTTTAGCCTTTTAGGTATTACCATTTTAGCTGATGAGACTTGTATGTAACAACATAAATAATCATGATTTCCAGAATTATTGTCCTCATCAAGATATTTAAGTAAATTTTACAAAGAGTTGAATGACTCAAAGTGATCAAGGAATGAAAGCTTCCAAAGCTTCAAGTTTACAGTGAATTTTCTTCTTAAGCATATATTATTGTTTTTTTTTTTTTAAATTATTATCAAAATTAATTAATAATATAAATAAAATAAATAAAAGCTTCCAAAAGAAATAGTTTCATGAAGATTATTACTCTTTTTTCCCATAACATAATCCTAGAACGCAACGGAGTCAGTATTTAAAAAAAATAAAGGTAAAATATTCACTCATGTTAATTTGTTCATTTAATTTTGCATGTGATAATTATTTGTTAAAAAAAATAAAAATAAAACCAAGCAATAGTATAATTAGTTCACTGAAATGACATTGGAATATAAAGTAAATAATTTTAATTAATAATTATCAAAGAAAAATGATAGAAAATAAAAGATACATTCCATCAAATCCAAGCTCCTTTATTCTATTTTTCTTTGATTTTTTTTGTCCACTACTAAATAATAATTAAAATTAAAATTAAAATACTATAGTAATAATCCCCTTCCCGCCATTTTCATTGTCAAATATTTGTTCGTTGATTCGAAAGCGTCGTCCGGGCGGATGAGCTCAGTGCATGTAGGCGGCGAAGAAGGAGAAGAGAGAAGCCCCGAGCAAGGATCCGACGGCAGGCAAGGCAGCAAAGGCATCGCTTGCTGCCGCAGCAGGGCCTGGTGCACCGGCAGCAGGGGCGGCGCCGGCAGCAGGGGTGGCAGCGGCAGCGGCAGCCTCAGAAGCCATGGCCACGCTCATGGAGGCGGCGGCGGCGACAAGGGCGGCGGCGGCGATCTTCTTCATCTCCATTGTAGTAGGTACGTGAAGGCTTGATCGGCAACAACCTCGAGAAATTGGATTAATCACCGAAAACCTTCGATCGCAAATCGATTTTTTTTTTTTTTTTGGTTTTATTTCTGTGTTTATTTCTTGTTGTGTTTTATTGCTGCCCTGTGGTATGACTGGGGAAGAGGGTTTATATATGGGGAGGTTGGGGTATTTTTGGAAATTTATTAATTATTTCCCACCACATATATTTATTTATGGTAGAAAATTTTGTGGTAAATTATGGGGGAGGGAGTGAATTTAGGGTAGTTAGGTGAGATTTTGAGAGAGTATTATGCTAATCAATGGATAACGGATAACAAATAAAGCATATATCAATTTATTTTGTGTAGAAAATTGTTATTTTCTTATATAAAAAGTTATTTTTTACTAAGATAATGGTTAAAATAAGTTCTCGAATCAGGCTAAATAATGCAATTGAGTCTTGAATTTTTAATTTTCATAACACATATATATCGATTATTATGATATTTCATTCATTGAATATTTTCATAACACACATATATCGATTATTATGATATTTCATTCATTGAATATTATTAAATTGACAGGTCCAACTTCACGATCTCTTAATTTATTTATTAGAATCATAATAATCTATGAAATTCTATTTAGTAAGATTATACAAAATCATTAAATTGTGGGATTATTTTCCATAAATAGAATATTTTAAAATTTTATTTACCAAACACCAAACTAAGATATTTGTAAAATACCAAGCATCTAGCTTGTGCTTAGATGACACTTTTGTGATTCTCTTTGAGGGAAAGTCTTAAAATCGAACCTCGGTGACCTTTTGGGCTGCAACAGATAGAAAAAGTATAGAACATAATTACTACTATACATTGTAATAGAGTCAATATTACTCAAAAAAATATTTGTATATTTATTTTGGATTTTTCATTTCACCAATGTCACTTACTCACATCATATACTCTTATTAAAAAAAAAAAAAAGATAAAACTTTAAATCTACTATCTACTTTACTAATAAGAGCCAAAAGAAACTCGCATGGGCAGCTCAACTGGTCATAGAGGTGAAAGTTGGAAAGAATGATGATGACTGTGTGATCCTTGTGCGCAGTAAGCCAGTAACTGCTCTGTCGGGACTTGGGGTTCAGATTTTAACTTACTCATTGATTTCAATAAGAAATGTATTAGGTTCGAACCTCATCCCAATCAAATTTGACATAATTAATACTCTATTTCACTCATATTAAATTAAATAATTTAGTGGCTACAACAAAAAATAATACATATGCATTTCTTTAATTTAGAATTATGTGTCTACAATGTCTTTATTCAAAAAAATATATATTCATTACCAATAAATTAAATAAGAGAAATAATTTCATTAGTTATATTGTCTATATTTTTCTCCAATATAAAAATTCGTTACGTTCAAATTCAATTGATTATATTCACTACATTGTCCCTACAATGTCTTTATTCAAAAAAAATTATTCATTATCAATAAATTAATTAAGAGAAATAATTTCATTAGTTATATTGTCTTTATTGTTCTTCAATGTAAACATTCTTTACATTCAAATTCATCAATTGATTATATATATTCGCTACATTGTCTATTATCTTTTTTTGTACACTATTTTTAATTAAATATCAAAGTTATAATACAAAATAATGCTATATATTTATTTACCAAGTATTTTATTAATACCATAAAAAAATTTTAAAAAAAAATATAATTAAGTCAATCATATTAACTACGTGGGGGATTTGTTGACAAAGAGAGAATTCAAATCACACAACAAATTGAACTGAGAAACTATCTCGCAATGTATTTGTTTGGCAATCAACCGTTAGCAGATTGTGTTAGCAGTTAGCAAATAGCGGATTATATTAGCGGATTTGACCAGCGAATTATATCAGCAATTGGTAAAAAGATATTTGAAAAAAAATTAGTTGTTTAGATTAGCATGTAAAATGACTTAAAGTGTATAATAATAATAATAATAATAATAATAATAATAATAATAATAATAATAACAATAATAATAATAATAATAATAATAATAATAATAATAATAATAATTTACGAAAAGAAATAAATTTAAAAAAAAAAAAAAACATATGGAGAGCCGAATGTTCGACACCCCTTAGTTTTGCCACTTTTCCCACATCGTTGGGAAAAGTGGCATGGGAACCTTGACTCCTATAAAAGGAGGCTCAATGCTCAAATTTAAAAAATTAAGCTTGGAGTGAACCAACTAAACTGGCTATTGTTATTCAAGAAGTCGAAACGACTCTACATTAAACGTTTTTTTTTTTTTTTTAATACAAGGGTGTTTTGGAAAAATCATTCCCAAAACGTTAAGTGAAAATATTGTAAATTGCAGCGTTTGTATTTTCAGTGGTTTGGAACAATAAGGGAAAACCATTCCTCAATTAATCTCATTCATAAATCTATTTTCTAATGGATGATATTGATTATCATGGGATCGCATCCCTATATATATAATTTTGGTTGTCAATTTAGATATATTATCCTTTAAAATTAATTTCAAATGGAAATTTTTGTGAGTTAATTTAGGTACATAAGCATACAAAATTACTATTATATTGATATTTTTTTTTCTTTATGAGTTTGCTAGTCAATATGTAGCAGAATGCTTAAAACTGTAGTTTATTACGGAGTATCTTCTAAATAACATGAGTTTTTTTGCCAATTATCATATAGTGTGATGACACAGCAAACCATGAGTGTTTAAAAAAAAAACGTGAGTTCAATTATTATTGGCAACATTTTAAAATTTTATTATTTAATATGAAATGAGGATAATATGGGTGATAGTCAAGCTGATATTGTAGAAAAAGTTATGTCTTTGCCTACCATGCCCCTTTCCAAAAATGAAAAGAAGTAAAGATTTTTGTTAATAATAATAATAATAATAATAATAATAATTATTATTATTATTATTATTATTATTTTGCTTTTTTACAAAAAAAAAAGCATTGTAAGTAAAGACATAGACATTGTAAAATCTGTGTTACGGAGTATTTTGTAACGTGACTTACATTTTTTTATTTAGGAAATGAAAGTGCACTATGTTTATAATATGACTTACATTTTTTGATTTTTGAAAAAAATCACATCCATTACTTGAAAATGCACGGAGTGAAACACGCATTGTGATCCTAACCGGCAAAGAGTTACAAGGAAATAAAATAAACTAGATTATCATAATTGACCAGTTCAAATTGCGAAAGAATACAATCCATTCAATATTTTCATCTATGAATGGTATTTATGGCAAATTATACCATGAACCAAAATTCATCTTACATTGTAAATCCTAATTCAAAAATTCAAAAATAACTTTCAAATTTTGTATACGTAATCATATCTTTCCAATTAGGGTTCGCTTTGGTGAACCAATTCGATTTATTAACAATTAGCTATCTACCACATCCCACAGAACATGAAAAAGAAAAATAGTAAGAATATTTATTAACTAGAAAAGTTCTCTATTTTTTAGAGAAACAAAATACAAAAAAAAAAAAAAAAAGTATTTATCACATAAAGAAATTCTCTATTTTTTTTTTTTTATACATCAGGAAGAAACCCGAAAACAATGAAAACCCCCAAAAAGATTTTTAAAAAATTGAAGTAATAAAGCGACTGAATTTTCCAGATGAGCAGAAAACCAAATGAGGATCCAGTGCAATATACCAATTTCTTTATGAGCTTTTCATGTTATTAACCAAAATTTAAGAGAATTTTTTTTTGTAAAATCACAATGTTACATGTAACACTCTTGAGTTGACCTCCCACAAGTCCAACAGGGAAGGCAGTGGGCAATACTTAACATGGAATTATTTGGCAGAGTGAGCAACCCTCTCCTCCTCCTCCTCCTCCTATAAATCTAATTTCATATATTATATATATATTTGTTGTGTGTATGCATCCAATCACAAGTAAAATAGAGTTCAGAAACAAAATATTGCCCACTCCCACTGCAATGCACCTTCCAATCTTCATATCCAATGCCCAATCCAACATATCTTAATCTGTTACACTCAAAACAAGATCGACTATGTCAGCCATACCTCCTGCAAAAACCAATCCCAACTTTATACGATTTTGCACCACAATTTCCATGGTTGGACCACTGATAAATGTTTATTTTTAATATACTGAAGGTTCATTGAATCTTTAGTACATTAAAAATGAACATTCAATATACTAAAAATGAATATGTGTATCAGTGGTCCACCTTGAATCTTTAGTATAATGATTGCAATTTCAAATATATGGCAACAAGAAGCAATACAATTAAAGATCATGATTATATTTCAATTGCAAGAACAGCACTCGCTTTGCTTGTTGATAATTGTAATTAAGGAAAGAGAATAATCACACCTTACAAAAACCCAGTTATATATCCATGCTGTCTGGGTGAAATTTTACTTGCTTGAGACGTGCATCCTGTTACCAAACAACCCATTAATTACAAAGCTTGTGGCTTTATTTTTAAGTTAATAGAAACTGATTTTATTTTTGTGAAGATGTGAACTGAACATAGCAATTGAAAATTGTGGATACCAGACCAATGGGATAGTCATTCAAAATATTAACCATAAGTTTTTCCGAGAGGGTATGCATGGAAGTTGGTCAAAAGCAGTGAAGCAAATTGAAAATCTGAAAATACCTTATTATTAGAGCAGTTTTCACCTTATTTGCAAATTACTGAGGAAGTCTGAGAGCCTGAATAAAGTATGAAGTGGATCGAATCAAAAGGTGAGAGAGACCAGAAGAGATGTATCACAAGATCTTGTGAAAAAGAGGGAATTGGTTGCAAAATGAAGAAACCTTATATTTTTGGCAATCACTGTACTTCCATCTTCAGAATCAAGATGCCGTAAAACCACTTCCTCCAAACGACCATCACGGTAGGCATGCTGTAAAACAAAAGCAATAAGGCCTTAATATGGGGTATTCCAAAGAATACTGACTTTACAAACAACACCACAACCTATCCCAAAAAAACAAAAGTGGGACATAATTTTAACAAGACTAGTATCAAATAAACCCATTCAGATACCCTTTAAAAACGCTAGGAGTGTTTAACAATAACATATTTGCTTGTTGTCAACTCACCACAATGCACGTACAGTTGGTCATGTACAGACATTGAAGTTAATAAAAGATCATTGTGGCTTCCACATGGTCTACTAAATTCCAATACTGTAATTACTAAATAACTCAATAGAATCAATGCATATCCCAACATAATGCCTAGCATAGATTCTATTGAATCAAAGAAGGGCAAACATCCTTCAAGCATAGACAAGCTAGGGAAGAGTGACTGCAAAGTTGCCCTATTCCTGAGTCCTGACAGTTATGGGTTGTAGAGAGTGAAGGCAGGGACAGACAGGCAGACATCACATAAGCACTTCTATGCATCTGGCTATGTTCAGAAGCATGGAGCATATTCCAAATAACACAACTACAATCCTTATGCCAAAACACAAACAAATATTAAATGTATTAACAAAAACCAGTGAGAATCTTAACATTTCATACCTTGTAGAAACAACTAGTCCCGAATGGGCAAGTTCCATTCCCAAAGTCAAAGTGCTTGCAATCAATAGAACTGGAAAAGAAACGAATTAGAGATAAGAAAATATAACATACAACAAGATCACTGATTAAAGCTGGAAAGAGAGCATAGAAAGAGCACATTATGGGGCCTTTTGCTGTGTCAAGAAGTGGAGGAGGGGGTACCTACTTTCTCTTTCTACCACATAATTCACAATTGCAACTCATATAAACTTATTAATCCATTCAAAATCTCATATCTGAAAAGTTTTCATGTGATCAAAAAAATATCAGTTTACTTGTAGAAATCACATTGAGGTCATGTGGCCACTAAGCATAAATGTCAGCCTCACACACAAGCAATGAAGGATCCAATAGGAGAATTGTCTCCTTCTACAATTCAATGAAACAACAATGATGACAATTGACAAGTCATCATCAAGCTCATAATTCTCAAACTTGATGTAAAGTGAAGATCAATGCATATGATAATGCATCCCATAAAAATGATCCTAATCAGAGAATGAGTTTGGCAGGCAATACCAGGGAACCCAGAAGCCCACATCCTACCCCTCTCCTTAAAGAAACAAAGACACACACAAATAATAATAACAACAACAATAATAATAACAAATTAAGTTTTAGAAAAAGAGATACCTAAGTTTTGCTTTATAGTTGTCAACGATTTCATTTTTTTCTTCTTTTGAGCAGTACCAAATCACACTAGGAATGACGAAATATGAAAGCTTTCGGCATATAGGGCACGCCCTCAATGCAGAATTTACATCCAGTCCAGATGTTGGTGAACTACTACGCCAATTCCTGATGCATGATATGCAGAATGGATGATCACACTCTGACAAGATTCCAAATTTACGTTCAGCTGCTGTTGGCTTTGAGAGAACACGCTCGAGACACACACTGCACTCTATTTCTTGACTATGTTTTAATGCTTCGAGATGATTTTGCCTTTTCTCACATGTTTTCATATGCTCCTCCCTCTCCTGAGGCCTAAAAGGATGCAAGCAATGTTTACCACAGGTGGGACATACATCTCCATGTATATAAGGACAATTATCCCCACGCGGACAACTACCGGCAGCAGCAAAAGAGCAGATTGGTTGATCGGCTGGATTCAGACTATTCAACTCCACTATATCATCAATCTCTAACAAGTCATGAGGTCCTGACTTTTGCTCCCATGCTGGTGTGTCGGGAGTGTGAATAAGTCCCTCCAAAACAAAATGCTCTGTGGCGATACTTGGAACAGGACCTGAACCATTCACTACAGTTGCAGAAGCAACAGTCAAAGAACCCGAGCTCGAGAGTAAATTCTGATGAGAAGGTATGGAAGAAGATGGTGCAGAAGACTGCAATCGCGAAACCTTAACATGCTCATATCTGCACCTGCTTCCGTAAGCACAAATCCCTTTTTGGTAGTAGGTGCATATCTGTAACAATTAATCCAATTACTAACAGTTCCAAAAGCTTACACCAAGTGCACATCATGCAGTTCTGGAACGAAGCTAATTACTAACAATCATATATTGACAAAATTCATCAATGCCTTGATTACCAAAGCATATAGTCAAGAATGTTACATTGTTAGGAGGGGCTTTCCAATCATGCGAAAACTCACAATGCTCCCCTTTCAGACAGGCCCCATGAGCAAAAAACTTGCAAAGCACCCTGCACGAATTATAAACAGCTCAAAATCCATCAATCATATGAAGAGAATCCATTTTGCACCTTTTCACATAAGAACAAAATAAGGAAAATCCAGAAAAGCACACATCCACGACCTAAAAACCTAAAAACCTAAAAATCCCCCCACCTCAATTACCACAGCATCTCCCAAATTCCTCTTCGATGGCAGCGCATATAAGAAATTAAACCTTAACAATCAGCTAGCTCAATATACAATTAGAGAAATTAATCCACACACACATTCAAATTCGAAAATCTTCGCCGATATTTCAATCGCAAAAATTCAAAACGGAAACCGCCTACCTTTTCGACATGGCTTCGATCTCCGGCGAAGAATCGGAGCCTGCAAATAATTTGCGCTGGGGGATTAATAATGAATATTCTGGCCTTTTTCAACGAGCAGTGAAATAGCCTTCGCACCGCTGTGTACCTCTCGCTCACAGAAAAACAACTAGAAACGTGCAGGTGAGAGGTGCGCGTATCAGAGGCTTCTGGCGGTTCCACTGCTGAGGTCACAATGGGTCTCAATCGTGAGTTAATAATCGCTTGCCACTTTTAGAAAAGATGTTAAAATGTTGGGGTGGTTTCGGGATTTAAAAGAGTTATGGGTCACAGTGTGATTAGTAAAAAATGGGGCGATTTCGGAATTTAAAAGAGTTTTGGGTCACAGTGAGATTAGCCAAAATAGATAACTGAAAATCTGAAATGGATAACAAATTAGCCACATCCATTAATCTGAGATTGCAGTACAGATCCCATGGCGACCATTTTCTCTCCCTCCGCCGTGTTCTCCGGCGCCACCGCGAAACCGCCGCCGCAGCAGCAGCAGCAAGCCAAGTCGCCTCAGGTGTCGATACCGCCGCCGTCCAAACCGCCACTAGCGAACATAACAACCGCGATAACCGCGACGGCGTTAGCCACGGCGATACTGACCGCCGCGCCGCCTTCCCTAGCGGAATCCCCGGCCTTCTCCGTGTACTACGGAACCGCCGCCAGCGCCGCCAATTACGGCGGATACGGAGGGAATTCCGACAAGAAAGCCACGGCGGAGTACATCTACGACGTGCCGGACGGGTGGAAGGAGCGGCTGGTGTCCAAAGTGGAGAAAGGGACCAACGGCACCGACTCCGAGTTCTACAACCCGAAGAAGAAGAAGGAGAAAGAGTACCTGACCTTCCTCGCCGGGTTCCGGCAGCTGGCGCCGAAAGACGCCGTGCTGAACAACCTGGCGCTGTCAGACGTGGAGCTGCAGGACCTCATCGCTAGCGCCGACGGCGTGAAATCGGAGGAGAGGAAAGACGAGAAGGGGCAGGTGTACTATGAGTACGAGATTGATGGGGCCGCCGCGCATAGCTTGATCTCCGTTACTTGTGCGAAGAACAAGTTGTATGCGCATTTCGTGAACGCTCCGTTGCCGGAATGGAACCGCGATCAAGACACGTTGAGGCACATTCACCAGTCTTTCAAAACAGTTGGGTGAGAATTTTTTTGCTTGTACAGAGGTCAATTAGCAGAGATTAATGAATGTATGACGATGATGATGATGATCCTTAAGGATTATTGTTGAAGGTGTTTGATAAATTTGTGTAATTTTGGCTAATAAAGTCTCTGTGATCACTATATTGTGTCTAATTAAGCTAGTGTTTGTTCATATTGTCACATTCCAACGACTCAGTTTGGGTCAACAAAAATATAGGGAAAGCTCATTTGGCTGCAAGAAGAATAGAGGATAGTTTTTTTTTTTTTTTTTTTTTTTTTTTTTTGACTGAAATGGTCAACTTTCAAGAAAAAAATAACAAGAATGGGAAGCTTTTAAAAGTTGTACAAAATAAGAAAAAACTTGTTTGTGATTTGAATTTCTTGACAGAAACGTAAGTCGAGTTTCTTAAAATTTCAAAAAAAAAAAAAAAAAAAAAAAAAGGGTGATCAACAAGAAACGCAAGTGGCAATTGCATTTTTTGGATAATACGAGAAACGCAACGGTAGAGATACGATACATAGGCACAAATGGCGACTCAAGTCGGAAACAAATTTTTCTCTATTTTATACAACTTTTAAAAGTTTCCCATTCTTTTCACTTTTTTTTCTTATAGTCAAAAACTCAATAGAAAATATCAAGTCATGGATAAATTGCCTTCATTTTTAATTAAATTAAATCCAATTCATTAAAGTGTCTTAATTAGGAATAGGAATAAGGGTCAAATAGGCCACTCATCTACGCACTAAATTGTAATTAGGCCATTGAACTAAAAAAGAATGCAATTGAGGCATTAAACAACACAAAAATATACAATTTAGCCCAAATGACTTGTTTACTTGATGTAGCAAGTTATCGATTTTAAAATTAATTTTTTTAAATAATTTTTAATAAATAAATAATTAAAATATATATATAAAAAAAAAAAAAACAGAAACTGCCGCCCGGAGACGAATCGTCTCCGGCCAGCTTTGTCTCCATCCCATGGAGACGAACCTTCATCTCCATGGCTGGAGACAAAGATCTTCGTCTCCATAGCCATGGAGACGAAGCCGGCCGGGGACAATTTGTCTCCGGCGGGCAGTTTCTGTTTTTTTTTTTTTTTTTTTTTAATATTTTAATTATTTATTTACTAAAAATTATTTTAAAAAATTAATTTTAAAATTGGTAACTTGTAACATCATGTAAACAAGTCATTTTGGGCTAAATTACATGTTTTTGTATTGTTCAATGGTTAAATTGCATTCTTTTTTAGTTCAATGGCCTAATTACAAATTAGTGTGCAGTTGAATGACCTATTTGACCCTTATTCGCTAGGAATATGATACAGGTGACCAGGTGTAAACGAGTGGAACCTCATTTTGGAACTAGAATAATACCTGCTTTTTATATAAAATAGCCTTGCAAACTATTTAAATCGAGTATTAATATGTTTAAATTTAGCTTAATTCGTTATTCAAATTATTTGGGTTTAAACTTTGTTTACAACTTTACAATACATAAATCAAATTTGAATAACTCACAAATTACTTGCAATAAGCGGCAATTTATATCCTACACCACGGCGCGCGTTGCACTATGCGTCCAGATGCAAAACGACGTCGTTTTAATTATTTTTTTTTTGGGAAAAGAGTCAAATAGACCCTTAAACTATAGGTAAAAGAGCAATTAGGCCCTTCAACTTTGAAAAGGTGCAATTAGGCACTTCAACTTGTTGTTTTGAGTCAAATAAACCCAATAGCAGGCTTTTCACCTGGAATAATCGGTCAAGAAATTCCGGCGATATTTCCGACCATATTTCCGGCGACAACAAATTTTAAAAAAAAAAAAAAAAAAAAAAAAACAACTTGCCGGAGAAGACAACCGTCGGTTGTCTTCTCCGGTGGAGAAGGCGACCAGATCTGGCCGCCCTCTCCAGTGGAGAGGACGACCAGTCCGGTCGCCTTCTCCACTGGAGAAGGCGGCCAGATCTGGTCGTCCTCTCCACTCCTTTCCAAGGGAGAGGACTGTGGAGAGGACGACCAGATCTGGCCGCCCTCTCAAGTGGAGAAGGCGACCTGATCTGGTCGCCTTCTCCACCGGAGAAGACAACCGAACGGTTGTCTTCTCCGGCAAGTTTTTTTTTTTTTTTGGTCGCCGGAAACAAGGTCGGGAATTTCGTCGGAATTTTTTAACCGGTTATTCCAGGTGAAAAACCTGCTATTGGGTTTATTTGACTCAAAATAACAAGTTGAAGGGCCTAATTGCACCTTGTCAAAGTTGAAGGGCCTAATTGCTCTTTTGCCTATAGTTTAAGGGTCTATTTGACCCTTTTCCCTTTTTTTTTTTTTAAATTTTCCGCCCCAGTGAATGGCAGTAGTTTTTTTTTTTTTTTAAAAAACCCGATGTTCAAGAATGTACATAATGTTATACTAGAATACACATAATGTTATACATGAATGTACATAATTATATAACAAAATATACATACTCTTTTTAAAAGATAATACACATAATCTAACATAATACATAATAAACATAAACTTTTAACATAATACACATCAACTCTTAACATAATACACACAAATTTTCTGATTCGGATGTACATAATTGTATAAAAAGAATGTACATAATTGTATAAAAAATACACATAACTGTATGAACCAATACACATAACGTTGTGAACAAATACACATAACGTTGTGAACAAATACACATAGTCTCAGCAACTTCCTACCGCGCCTCCCAACACTACCCCAAAACGACGTCGTTTTGGGAGGTGCGCGGCGCACAGTGCTATGTGCGCCGTGGTGTAGGATATAACGATTGGCAATAAGCCACAATCATTATTCCATGGGCCATGGTCCACACATTTGCACGAAATATACATAAAAATACATTTTTAATATACTAAAAGTACATTATTTGTATACATAAAGTATATTATGTGAAAATACATAATTTTTTTTTGAATGCTACTAGCTCTATTACATTGTAGTATCTGTTCATATACTTTCTCAACCTACTAAAACACAAAGAGCTAGTAACGCCTCCACTGAGGCTCGAACTCACAACCTTCCAAGTGTAAGTCCAACCCGGGTACCATTAGACCACATAGTCCTGGTAAATAATATACTTTTAGTATATTAACAATGTATATTCTATTCATGACCCACAAAACTATATAGACCATAGTTCACACAATAATTTATCAATTAGTGGCGCAAATTATGCTGTGCAACCGAATGCACCTTGCAAGGTGCATACGGTTGCAAAACGGTGCCGTTTTGGTTAAAAAAACGCGCGTCCCACTTAAAGAAGAAATCAGGTTCGATTCCCGGCAATAGCATTTTTATATATCCAGAAATTCATAACTATATATCCACAAATTCATAACTATATATCCACAGTGAATGAATGAAGTAAAAATTCACAATGAATGAATGAAGTAAAAGTCCACAATGAATGAATGAATGAACTAAATATCCACAATGATTGAACTAAATATCCACAATGAATGAACTAAATATCCATAAATTCATAACTATATATCCAGAAATTCATAACTATATATCCATAAATTCATAACTATATATTCACAGTGAATGAATGAAGTAAATATCTACAATGAATGAACTAAATATCCACAATGAATGAACTAAATATCCATAAATTCATAACTATATATCCACAAATTTATAACTATATATCCAGAAATTCATAACTATATATCCACAATAATGCTATTGCCGAGAATCAAACCTGATTTTTTTTTTAAGTGAGACGCGTGTTTTTAGTCAAAACGACATCGTTTTGCATCGTATGCATCATGTGCATGGTACATTCGGTTCATCGGTTGCACAGCATAACTATTGAATTAGTGGGGTTTGGGCTTCCCATGAAAAGGAAAAGGTGAAAGGAGATACCCCATAATTATTTGTTCATATTGATTGGAGACTAAGCCCAAAAGTAGAAATAACAATATATAAAAACTATAATCATTTTTAAGGTGAAAAATGCTAAGAAATATAAAATAAAATAAAAAATATTTTTACCTCACAACTCTTCACACTGGTTGGGTGGAGGAAAAAAAAATAAATTCGCTCTTGTATAATAACCAGGTAAATATTATATTAGCAAAAACAAGTTCAATTAAGGTGGTGAATCAAACTCATAATTTTCTAATACGAGAATTATGATCCACCTACTCGGTCACCCCTTTAGAAGTTAATAACCAATAATTGTTGATATGCATACTAAAGATCAAACCAATATAATTTTGAAACGTGTGGTGTAACTATTTCAAGACAAATGATTTTTATATATATAGAAAATAGATATAATTTTATTTCAAAATTTAAAATTATAAGAATTTATTTCACTTTTAGTTCATAAACTATAATAACATTTTTTATTTTGATTATAATTTTGATATATTTTATTTTTAGTTTTCAACTTTAAAAAAATGTTTTATTTTTGTTAAATGTGCCCTTAATTTGTATCTGAAAGGATTACAAAATTGCATCATACTATATTTGAAGACATTTAGGACGACTAAAAATATCTTTTTTAATCGATAATTAAAAGTAGAAATAATGAAGTAGTCGAGAGAATACTTTTAAATAATAATTTATAAAACGAAAAATGACGAGTTTAGTCCATAATTATACTAAAATTGTATACAAATTTTCACTTTTAATTATGTTGAAAGTGACAGCTCCAATCCATTATTTATAGATTTTGTTAATATTATTAATTTATTTTGAATTTTTAAATTATTAAATGACATATTGATTATTTTGTAAAATTTTCTCAAATTCCCTCCATGAATCTTTATATATATGCTACCTTTACTGCAAAATAATATCATACGTTACACAAATAATAGTATAAGTTGCACTTGTTTAACAGACACAAAAACAACTAAAAATATCCATGTGATGCACAAAGTACAATCTAATTTGCAAATAGTTTAATAGACACCAAAACAATAAAATGATAACCTGAGTTACATGATTTAACATGCAAAAAACAATGTTTATTATCTAAATATATGACACATACTTTCAATTATTTTGCATTTTTGCTTATTAAATTTAGAATGATTTGCTGTTTTTTTGTTAGTATCATTTTTTGAGGTGCCTGACTAAAAACAAATGTTGGAGATTGCACTAAATCTTCTTGAGGGTGTACTGGCTAATAATTGATGTATCTTTAATCATAAGTAATCTCATACTTGTCATTTTTGTTTCTCAGATTCCTCCTCAATCAAAACAAACAAGTATTTAGAAATAGTTTTGCGAATGGGGGATGCACTGTTGTGACTTTGGTTAAAGATTGCTTAGACCTGACAAAAAAGTTTAGGAATCTCCAGGTCACTCACATTGAGTGAGAGGGAAATAAGTGCGCAGAGTGGCTGGCGAATTTGGGTCAGAATATTGATTGGGGAATGCTCTTTCTGGACAATGCCCCAGCCAGTGTTGCAAAAATCGTGCCTAGGCGGTCGACCTCCTAGGCGCCCTAAGCGGTCCCCAAGCGCCTAACGATTTTTTCAACATTGGTCCCAGCTGAGCTAAACGATCTTCTTAATGCCGACGCTCGTAATACACCCTACATAAGGGTTAGATAATGCTCTCTTTTGAGGGCTTCAAATGTACCCAAAAAAAAAAAAATGGTTTTGCCGTAAGAGTCGAGTATATATGAAGGTTCATGGGGGGAGGAAATTTGAGAAAATTTTACAAAATAACCAATGTCTCCTTTAATAATTTGAAAATTCAAAATAAATCCTTTATATAATAAAGCTATATGGTTTGAGAAATAATTAATGTTACAATTAATGCCACAACATCCTTTATTATATAAAAAAAAAAAAGCACAACATTTAAAAAATAAAATAGCTATATATTATATAATTATATAAAAAATATACTTTTGAAAAATAAAATAGTTATATATTATATAATCATATAAAAAATGTGTTCAATTAGAGTTTAAATTTACACATACAAAATTTAAAATTTGCTTTCCAAATGTAATTATCTTAGTTATTATTTGTATTGTGAAAATTATAATATAGATGAAATACAATTAAGAATAAATCAATGTAATTATGTAAATTATCTCTATAAGTTTATTTGAATATGCACATAATTAGAGATTATATTAACCATATAAAAATTTAATTTTAATTTTAATTTTAATTATAATTTTGTATTCTATAAAAATAATAAATACTTGACCAATGGAAGCAAGCTCAAAAATATTATTGTATTAAATAATTTAAAATATTTTAGTTTTTTTATTTATATTTATAATAACATAATTTTTTTCGTGCATCGCGCGGGTGAATTATTAGTTGTTAATAATGGTAACAAGATCTACAAGTAATTGATTGAAAATGTCACTTTCAACATAATTAAAAGGAAAGATTTGTATAGGGTAATAGTTCATGGACTGAGTCTACAATTTAAATATAACTAATCGACTAAAACTGCCATTTTCCCTTTATAAAATTGTAATAGCATAAATAATTAGCTATAAATTTCAATGTTGAAAAAATCGCTAGGCACCCTCTAGGCGCCTAGGGACCGCCTAGAGCGCCTAGGCGGGCGCCTAAGACGCCTAAGAGGCCGACTGCCTATGCGTGATTTTTACAACACTGATAAATATTACAAGAGGATTTAAACAAGCTTCTTTAAGAGGAAACCTAAATGGTTTGATCCCCTCCCCCCCTCTTCCATGTCAACATTTTGGCCTAAATTAAATACTCAGAAATAACTCTCAGGGATGCTCTAATGAACGTATACAAGCAAATTAGCGGACAAGCCAAACAAAAGGGACAAAGGCCCTTTTTTTTTTTTTTTTTTTTTTTTTTTTTTAATAAAAATAAATTCGGTGTAATGGAAAATCCCATTAAAAAAAATCTATATTTCGAGGATACTAATAATATCTTCTATAAGAATCTAGTCTAAGGCGGGCTATCAACCAATCATAAACCTCTCTCAAATTGGACGATGGATTTTTGTGCAAAAATAAAAAAATTCAATTATACTCTCTATCTATATACATGTAGGGCCTTCATGTCCCACTAGCACCTCATCACTTGTTTACTCAACGAGCATTAAAATTTTGTTCAAACTCATTCATTTATAACATATAAATAAATATACACAAAAGTTCTGCCTTGAACTATCATTAATTAACTTACACACTAAACTTCATTCTCTTCTTGCAATTGACCGATCCATTGCAAACCCTAATTTACTCATTCTTTCCAAAAGGTTGAACCCCAACCCTAAGGGTCTCCCACACTCTGTCTCGACGGAGCATTTGGAAGGATGTAAATCATGGTAACTCAACTGAACATAAACCACAGAGGCTAGACCTTTGCTTATTGCGCACAAGAAACTCCCTCAATTTGAGAGGTTGCTCTCAAACTGCCGTTGGTGAGAACCCTAATTCACTCATCACACTATGAATGCCTACCTTTGCATATAAAGTAGGATTGTAACACCCAACTTGTTCCCGTGGAGTTTGATTCTTACTCCAGAAGAAAAGGTTTAGCTAAAAGTTATATTCCGTATTTAATATAGCGCACCCTTACAAGTTGGTTTGTTCGTGCATCGGAAGTTTATATTAAATGATACTTATATGAATACATTATTTCGCAACATTATATATTGAAATGGGTGACCAAGTGTAATTTACGGACTATTACAAGCGGGGTTTACTCCAATGCATCATACCCTTAGATAATTATTGTGAATTTTTTTGGTCATCATCTGGAAAGGAATAAAGAATATTAATTAAATCAATGACAACAATTTTTTAAAATAATAAATTGTGATTATTAGATTCTATTAATTACAAAGGTTTTGGTTGGATAACCATATATAGGAAATTACACATAAAATTTGGGCAAAGTTTAAACTTTAAACCTTCTCAACACCAATTTCAAATAGCTTTAGGGCATCATATATATATATATATATATATATAATCATGCAATCCTTGACAAGTTACACCTTTAATTGCTAGCTAGCTTCTTCCAAGTTCTAGCCCATGCCACCACCACCGCTAAAAATCTGGCATTTTCCGACCAACAGAAAACCTGTAGTAATCGGAAATTAAAGAAGCTAGCCAATTAACTGCAGAGGGATCGGAAGATACAAAACCCTTGATTACTATAAACGCTGATGAGATCGAAACCATGCATGCATATATATATATATATATATATATATATATATATATATATGTATGTATATGCATGCATTCAAGAAATAAATTAAAAATCCCCTGTGTACACGTAGTAGTCTTGCTCCACGTCGGACGTGGATTCATTATCCTCTTCCCCGGCGAGGTGGTTGGGCGGCGCGTCGTCCGGCAGGGCGGCGTGGGCGTGGCCGTGGCCGAAGGCCTTGACGTGGTCCTTGAGGGACCTCTTGTGCTTGAAGTCGGAGCCGCAGACGCAGAACCAGATCTTGCCGCAGTTCTTCTCGTGGGTGCGCCAGTCGCCCTTGACGGCGAAGGGCTTGCCGCATTTCCGGCACATGAAGGGCTTGGCTCCGTGCTTCCGCTTGTAGTGGGTTTGGAGAGTTCTGAAGTCCTTCAATGGGCGGGCGCTGGGGTGGTCGATGTTGTGCTTGCAGCCCGGGGCGCAGCAGAAACACGGCAGCCTTAGCATGGCGGTTGGCTGGGTTCCTCTTAGTGATTCTGGGCCTTTTCTGTATTGTGATCCATGCCCCCACATATGCATCTGCATTAATTTGTTGGTGAATGCAAACAAACTATACTTAAACATGCATTATATATATATATATATATATATATATATATATATATATATATATATATATAGCACATTCAGTTATGGTACTCATACTGCTCAGTAGACACCAATACACCATATGTGGTTCTGAGTTAAGTATGGAACACAAAATGGTTAACCCGTTCAAGAGGCAACACACAAGATGTCAACTATGGCGGGAGATCAACATACTGCTTCTGTTTTTGCTACTACAAGGTCAGGTTTCTGATAGATTATTATTCAGTATCGTTAAATTATTTAGATATAACATTATTTTCCAATCATCTCTCATTTGTCTCCGTGTCAATAGTATAATAAGGTATAATGGTAAGATATAATCATATGTGATATATTCTCCTCGTAAAAGGTTGAATTCTCAACCCCAAGGCCCCACACCTTAACCCGTCAGAGTATTTGGAAAGATATAAATCACAGTGACTCAATGACGCAACATGGCCAAATGCCGGGAATAATCTACCAACTTTAGATATAATCATATGTAATATACTTGGTTGTAGGCTTGTAGCAATAGGTGTATGTGTAACCAATCCAAACTAAGCCGCCATGAACAGTCAAAGCTTTGACCCAGTTTAAACTTAAAGCAAATTAAAGTCGGAGCTGATTGAACTCTAATAATATTTTGAGTTTGATTTGAGCAATCTCAAATTTTGTACTTCTTATATAATACTAATAACCACAACAATAATAATATAATTTTATAACTAAATATCATCACAAAATTCAATATTATATCTTGATTATGGTCATTTTATAAGATATACATATATTAGGGAGTAAATACATTTATAATAGTATATATATATATATATATATATATATATATATATAAACTCAATTGGCCAGGCTTGTGAGCTATGCAAACTGAATGCTCAAGTTTGACTTGAACTGAATTCATTACTCAAACTATTTGAGATCAAGATCGGTACAAAAATAATTGAATCAAATTGGAATACCCGTAGAATTGTATCCAAACAACTCATTTACACCCCTAATATGGGTAATATCAATGTGGTGCAATGTACTTTGTACATAGTCCTAATAATATATGATACAATAAAAAATAGTATATATAATTGTACCTGATACTATAAGTACCAGTGACAATCTACATTGAAAAAAATGTCTATTTTCTAAAAGTAATTAATATTGCACGTATGTATTCTTAATTTATGCTCCATTTTTTACTTCATACTTAAGTGATATGTTCTGATTCATCTAGAAAAAAGAGTAAGCCACAACTTTAAAATAAAATCACAAAAAAGTTTACTCTATAAGAGTACACATATCTTTTTCCATTTTCTAATCAATAAAGAATACTACTTTTACTTTGTATCAAAGTATACTTAGAGTGCTAACATAACAATAGAACATTTTAAAAGAGATACCATTTTCCTAATAGCTAATTGACAACACAAGTATATACTTATAAGCTAATTTGGATTTATTAAAAAGTATTTAATATAATACTCCGTATATAGTTCAAAGTCTCAGTATTAAATTAGGCTAATTAGCAGTTGCTTGAGAAATCACAAGGTTTCAAGTTCGACATTTTGTGGGAGGTGCCTATATTAACTTTATCAATTTGAGAAGATCAACTATAAATAATTTAGGCGAATTTATTATCTCGCATATTTAGGTATGAAATGTGGAATTTTTTTTATTAAATCGAAGTTTTTGTATTAAAGTAGGCTGCTAGACAGACATATTGAATGATGTTTTAACTGACACTGGACTCTGAAGGGATGAAAAATATCATCTGGCCTGATTCTCCTGGAAGTAACACTATTCCACTTTCTTTTTTTGCTTTTGTCTGGAGTTTTGTCAGTTCAATGCTGGAAAATTTGTTCACTTTTACATTCAATAATACTTTGAGAGATTAAAAACATGCACAAAATTCGAAATTTAGAAACCTATCTTGCCCCCTACCCTTCCCAAAAAGGCTAATAGCCAATGTGTATGATAAACACATGATAACTTAACAGACCAGAAAACATCATAAAATGCTTGCAGAGATTTAAAATTGAGGAATCTTGAAATTAAAACCAGTTTGATTGCTAACTTCTTTTGGGGTTTTAGGAGGAAAGCCAAACATCATTGGAGTTCAATTCTTGGAAAAATGTGTGCTTTCCTGTTAACAATGACTAATCTTTTGATGGCTAAATATTGTGCTTACTTGTGCATATATATCATGGTAATAAACCATCAATATTCTGTGACCGGGTGAGAGTCATCAATAGTGAGACATTATCTTACAAAAATTGAAACAATACAAAGAAGATCAGATTAACATCGTTCTCGTGCAAGAAATCTCCAAAATGATTCTTTTTTGGGTCTTTATTTGAGGAATGAGGTATAAAATACCTAGTTGCAGCTATCTACCTTAAAGATTCACATTAAACAAAAGGGTAAGTGAATTTTCAAGTTCTAAGTGAACTAAACTTATATATTATCAACCAAATGGACTAAGAAATTGATTGCATTGAGTTCCCAAATCATCATATCTTAGTTTCTGGGTTCAATTCTCACATACCCTTTTCTCCATGGATAAGTCTCCCTTAATACGGGTCGGGTCAAGATGGAAATATAATACTTATGCTGGAAAATATAATACTAATCAGGAATAAATTGTTTGTTAATACTTATGAAATTCTAACAAATTTTAGATTTTGTCTTTCCCAAAATGGTTGGAGACAAAAAATTAGAAATGGGAAGAAAAATTGAGGGGTTGGAGGATTGAAGCAATTAAGAATACCTGGAGATTGTTGTATCTGTTGAAGGTTTTGAAGCAAAGATGGCAAGAGAACTGGGTAGGGCCAATGAGAATCTGGGAAGGGGTGGGGATCCAATACTGTCCATTGTTGAGTCTGTTCAATGGCAAACCTGAGAGGACATTATCGGCACTAGCAGAAGAAGCTGCCGCAGCATAAGTGGTGAAATCAGAGGTGCTGCCATGTCTGATTGAAGAAGAAGAAGATGAAGAAGATGGGAGGCCAATATGTAGGGCAACGCTCACATCTTCTTCATCAGTGCTACTCGCGGAGAAGCTCCTCAGACTCTCCTCTTTAATGGAGGATGATGACTTCTTGCTGGTTTCTGCATTGCATGGTGGGGGTGAGGTTTCAGTATTGGTAGTCTCCTCTTCATCTTCTTCCACCTCTTCTTCTCCTCCTCCTCCTTCTTCTTCTTCCCTGAGGTTTAGGTTGGGGAGGATAGGGCGGGGTTCTCTTGGCGGCGGTGGCGGTGGTGGTGGTGGTGCCGCCGTATTGTGGTGGTGGTGGTGGTAGTAGTACAATGTGTTATTGGAGGGTTGCAGGTGTGGGGAGGAAGAAATTGTTGAGATTTCTTGTTCATATTGATGGAGAGGGCTGAAATTGAGCCATCCATTGAAGAAATTGTGGTAGGGTTCTGTCATTCTTGAAACCAAAAAAAAAACAATCTTTCTCCCTCTCTCAATTCTTTCTATTAGGGCTATACATTGATGGAACTAAAAAGAAGTTTGGGGAGGGAGATGGGTAGTGGTGGTGGAGTGGATCGAGCGGGATGGTTTAATGGTGGGTTTTCGTCAAACTGAAAGTGAAAAATTCAAGTTTTTCTACACTCTTCGAGTCGTTCGAGAGTTTCCCTCAACTCCATATTCTCTTCATAATTAGCATATATGAATCAGCAATAATGTGTAAAGTAAAGTATATAAGAGAATAGTGGTAGGGGGGAAGTTCTAAAAAGAAAGTTTCGGGGAGTGGGTTAAGGTAGGGTAGGTTAAATGCCCATGATAGCGAAGTGAAAGCGAAAAATTAGAATTCTGTCGGACACTGTAGGTCAAGAATTTCATTTAACTTTATTGTATTACCGACACGTAACTGTCATACTGTACACTATTCAATTATTGAAATCGACTCCACATTTCGAGGCTATTTCAGAGGGTGTATGTATGTATAGCTGATAGAGCAATTCACCACCACTACCACCAACACCACGACCTGTGGGATTAAAGGCTGCAGAGGGGAAAGAAAAAAATGTATGTATAGGTAAGAAGAAAGGCCAAGAACAAAGTCAGATACTACACATATGTATAGCAGTTGGTTGTCTCCCCCCAAAGGCCAAGAGAGACTGAAAATTCTGCATTGTTATAATAGCTTGTTAGTATATACAATAATATTTTTAATTTTTCTCAAAAATCATTCAATATAGTCTTCAAGGTTTGAACTACTATCTCAGCATTTGCTTTGAAGAGTGTGCATGTGCACTGTTTCTTTTTTGTATGCACTCTTGCACATTTAACCTAGCAACTGTGCATTTCCCCAATCCCCTCTCTTAGTTTGACATACTCCATTAAAATAATACATAAATATATAATATAGTACATATATATAGACTAATGAATTTTTTTTTTACGGTACTGATCAGTATTGGTATTAATAATGTCGGATTTAATTTGATATAATATATATAATTGTACGGGATATTATTGGTACGTTTATTGATAGTATCCCGTGTAGCAAAAAAATTGTACGTGTGTATATTTGATTTTGGTTGGCACTATAGGCTTCTTTAAATTAAATTAATACTTATAACTAACTCAGGATCATCAAACTTTACCACTACACTAAAAGTTATAACTAGTAACAAATGCGTAACTTTATTGTGTCACATTTTGATATATGGTAGGATGCTAGACTCAACTCTTTAAATGTTCGCCCAACAATAACTGTTTGTGATTGAACTCGCTAGCCTCAATTGCACAACATGTTAGCCAGATTTGAACATGTGACTTGCTTTGAAATCAATGGTCAGATTTAGTCCTTACTATTATGCCAAAAGTTATAGCTAATAGCGAAGACTCAATTTTATTATACTTGTTTAACAGTTAGCGCCATGTTTTGATGACATGGTACTAGACTTGGTCTTCCAAGCTAGCTTCCACCCGATAATGTAGATTAACCTTTTTTTTTTTTTTTTTTTTTTTTTTTTGTTGAATACTAGCTTAACCTTTTGATTGCAATTAAAATATACGATCAAAACAGCACATTTAAATATTTACAAAGGAATATTTTACATTCTCTTTCCCTTAATTACTTAAGCTAGCTAGCCCATTTGGTAAATCATCTAAAATGTTTAAGGAAAATAACTTTGTAATTTCATGCATGTTGTGGTCCTTGTTCTACGTAGTGTTACTACTAGTAATAACTAATAATAGTTAAACTATTGTTGGGCAAGTCCAACATCATCTCATTAAAATATGATGTTTGACTGCTACGTAAGTATAAAGAAATAAAATTACATTTTCATTACTAACTATAACTTCATATACTCATTGTCAGGATAAAAAATTTACCATTATGCCAAACGATATAGCTATTAGTAAAATCGTAACTTTATTTTCATATACTTATGTAACTGTTCGCGCCACATTTCAAACTCAACCCATCAAATCTCCATGTAAAAATAAAACAAAAATGTCGTCGAATGAAACAACAAATCGGGTTAGATTCACATCGCCCACCGCATTTAATTTGTTAAAGTATTCATGGGAAGGATCGAAAATTAAACTTTAATTAATTTGCAAGTACTAGTTTAAGTGCTTGTTCAGTTGTTAAGTGACAATAGTGTAGACTAATAAGAAGTATATGATACTATAAAATATAAATCTATAATGTCTAGCCACGTTGTTAATTTGTTCAAGTGCTTTAATTAAGCACTAATATTAAAATCAATATCATTTTCGTCCTAAAAGATCATATGTTTAATTTTTACCAACACTATTTTAATCGAATTCGTCACACATAATACGTATTTGAATGTATTTTTAATGCGATTTATCTCTATGTATACTTTCGGATAAGAGCTATGAGTCAAATGTAACACCTATATTATTATTAGGGGATCAATATTATATTGTCTTTTTTTTTTTTTTGTCAACTTCACACCTATATTTTCTATATTTCAACTATTTGGATAGATTGGTTCTGATACCAATTCTCATGGATCTAGGCTCAAGCACTTACTAATACTCCAAAAGTCATATCTAGTAATAAAAATGTACTCCGTCTGTCTCATTTTGTCTGTCTATTTACTATTTATTGGTCAAACAAACTCATCATCTTCATTGCTTATTTTCGTTAGTAATTTTTAATTATTTTTAAATTTGATTTTTTGTGTTTAATAGTACTTTTAATGTAATTTCTAAATATATATAAATTTTATATACTAATACTGATGTGGTAAATACGTGGTTCCCATGAATATGTACAACTGTACAAGTACTAATGTCAAATCGCGGGTGGATTCTTCTCTAGTCTAGTTTAAGTCATAAGCCCGGGTAATGGCGTGAGGTTAGAGGGTTCTAAGCTAAATAAGACTAAACTAGAAGTGTCCAAAGTCCCCTTTCACGCATTTAATTCAGTATTTGTAGGAGGTGTGAGGGAACACATGCCAGTCTCTCAGCATGTGTGGCACGTGAAACGCATGCACATGGGAAGGTCTGAGGCTTCGCTTATCCCTCCACGTGCCTCGAAACTCTTGGACTCTTTCGGACCCACTATTACTGGGTTTCACTGAATGAGCATAGCCTAAGGCTCTAAGTAGTGTAGGTCAGGTGGTTGGTCCCGACCTAATATGGTCGGGGTGAAATGATAAGAGCCCGGCATTGCTCCATGCCGAGCGCACCTTTACTCGGTCTTGTGAACGGGGTCGGGTCAACGCACTCTAAGGTCGATAATGCTCGGCGATGGCTCTACTCGGTGGTACGTCTTATACTAAGCATGTTTACAGTATGATACCGTCGGGAATAATCCCTATCAAATACTAAACTTAATATTTTAAAAAATTAAATAAAAAATAGCTTCAATTATATTAAGTCTCGTTGACAAATAAAATGGGACGAGAAAGTAATGTTATTTCTTTATACTTATGTAATATCAAGCATGGCTACATTTTGAGGGACAAAATGTTAAATTTGACCATTCAGACCTCCCATCGGAACAATGGCTAAATTGATATTTTAACAAAAAATGAGTTATCCTTCCTATCAACTTGATGACTAAATTGATATTTTAGCCAATAATGAGTTATCCTTCCTATCAACTTGATGGAATTCATGAAGATTCTAGCTAGCTAGGCCTATTTGTGAGCATACATATATGCTATGCTAGCATTATATTTGGATAATATTATAGATGGATGGATAGAGAGAGAAAGAGAGTGGTTAATGGATGGTCCAAAGCACCCTTTCGAGGCTTGGAGCGACCTGAAAAGTAAAGCTTGAAAAGGAGAGGAAAGGGATGATGAAGCTAAATTATATATATACACATACATATGGTGTAGATGTGATGAATGCAGGCCATGAAGCCTGCAACGACAGCGATGGCAAGCGGCGCAACAAAACTAGTTTTCTCCATCCTCTAACCTTTCATGCACATGTCCGGTCTGCATCTCAGATCAAATAAAGTGAACAAGATAATTATAAATATAAGTGTTTATCATTATACCAAAATTTATAACTAATAGTATGATGGGTAACTATATGGAGAGTCGAATCTAATATCCTGCCATCAAAACATGGTGATGACTGAACTGCTATGCAAGTATAAGAAATGCGTAGATGTTGAGAAGTTGAGGATGACAACATGCAATGTGAGCCTGACAGTTGTACCCTTATTGGAATGTGACGCTGACTCCTATATGCAAGGGTTGGGCAGAATTTTATTTTCTTATAGGCTGCCATCACAGTTTTGAGAGGCATGGTGCTAGACTTGGCCATTCACCGACTTCCGCCCAACAATCCCCTTAGTCATCAATTGATGAACTTGACCCTTTACTGATCTCCACTCAACAATTCCCCCTCCCAGCACCTCATGTGACTTTGCTTTGATACCACTTTTTAGGATTAAGTGCTTACCATTACGCCAAAAACTATAGCTAGTAGCGAAGTCGCTACTTTATTTCCTTATACACCATCATCACATTTTCGAAAGGTAGGGTGCTGGACTTGGTCATTCGTTGGCCTCCGCCTAACAATCCCCCTAACCACCAATAGATGAACGTGGCCCTTTACCGGCCCCTGCCCAACAACTTGCATAGTAGAAAGTGAAGTAGACATTTTTCAATAGTTCCATACAGAAATTGAGATATTTTTAGACAAAACTAATTTGAAAAATACATTTTTGCCTATTGTATGAAGCTAAGAGGATGACATCATGTATATTGGGAGAGCTTTGGAGGGTCAAGTTTAGCATCGCAAATATAAGAAAATTAAGAAACACTTTTACTACCCATTATAACTTTTCGCACAGTGGTAATTATTTAATTCTAACAATTGAGATACTCCCATTGATGAACTCATATTTAATTTAAACCAAACGTATTTCCGTTTGACATTTTTTTTTTTTTTTTTAAGTCAGAAATGAGATTTTAAAAATAACATGAAATAAAATGCATTTTGAAAAGTTGGACTCAAACCCATTTTTCAAACCAAATTTATTTGCCTTTAAATGTGTAAAATATAATCTTAGCTTCTTATTTTAATCGTGACTTATTGTAAAACACCTATTTCTATCAATGTCCCGGAAGGGGAGTGGAGGGTAGGGTAGAAGATTGGAGTTTGCTGTGAAATCAGTGTCATGGTTTGAGTGATTTATTATGAGCCAAGAGATGGAGGTTTGCAAGCTAGCTAACTATGGAGACAACTTGGATCCTAAAGATTTAGGTCACATGTGACAAACTGTAGTTGTATGTGTTCTAAACAGTGTACGTTTTGGGTCATTTGCTCAAGTGGATGGACCCCCAACTTAACTAGGGTAACAAAGAATTCAATTATAAACTTCATTTATAACTATCTTAAGAATAAATTTTGAGTGTATGTCGGCCTAGATAGTACCCATCATTTATTAGGATCAAGTTCTTACCACTACACTAAAAGTTATAGTTCACAAAGAAAGACATTTTTAAGAGGCAGTGTGTTAGCATGACCAAATTTTAGGGCGGCTATCAATTACTAATCCTTCTCCCTAATAGGGGCACAAAGAATTTGTCCACTTTAGACATAATTCCCACACTGTTACTACCAAAATTTGAACATTAGTCTCTTTTCTCAAATACTGCCCACTAAACAATTGATCTAAGTCCGTGCGGGTTTCAATTACTAATCCTAATAATATGAAAAAGTGTGTCTTACACTGATTTAGAACTTACTCCAATTATATAATTATGACATTTCCAACCCCACCTTGCAGATATTCTCCTTTCATCCCTCACCACAAATCCCAGCTTGCAAGCTCCATACTATCATTATTATGTACACGTACTAGTGAAATATAGTTTGGCACCACTTACATAAAAATTCACCTGATGATGAGTTAGTTCTTTCTTTAACTTTCTATTAAATATCTAAACTAATAATTGGCCTGTACATTCGAAGAGAAATTCACAATCATTATTCAGGTGCACACTTGAGTAAACCTCATCTTGTGACCTTAACCGTCAAAGAACTATAAGGAGAAAAATCAGCCTAAGTTGCTCATAGTTGACCGGCTCAAATCAAGAAGGCCAATAAACTGTTCTCATTAGGAGTAGAACTTGTAACTTTGTAGTTACCAAACAAACAGTCTGACCAACTTGGTTAGCCGGAATTATTTGTATAAGTTTGAACCCTAACTTAAAGGCATATCACCACTTCTATCTTGAGCATTAGTAGAAAAGATAAATCACAAAATATAACTCAATTAGTCAATTGAGCGGTTCAAATATTGTATTGGTTATAATAATAAAATAAGCAATAATCTCATTTCCCAAGTGAATTCAGATTCGATTAAACTCGAAATAATCAAACAAAAATTGGTAGGAGAAGTCGTTGTTTTTGACCAGGTTTAGTTTCATTCGTGCCTTTTGATTCATTCAAGAACGCACGAGTGTGATGTATATATAGTATATATAGTGGTTGGTACTTGTATATGGAATTGAGCCATTTTTGGGTTTCCAATAATCACCCCCCCTATGCTCAAGACAACCTTAGTTTCTTTCCCACTTTCTTTGTTTAATAATTATTTATGTGTGTTCATGCAACCGGTGGTCTCAAAACCCCATTTCACATGCCTCCCCTTTTGGAAATCCTAGGAACACCAAATCCCACTACTTCTTCAATCTATGCTAATAGGGTGTTTCTCTTTTACCATTTTTACTATAAAAATTACAAGTTTAATTCTTATTAATAGTCTTTTAATCAAGTTTACAGTTAGATAGGAGCAGAATTTATCTAATTTACATCTTTAGGTAATGGTTCTAAATTTTTTTGGTCACTTAAACAAATTGTGAATTCCACTTTTAAATTATTCTTGCAATTCTAATTACAGGGTCATTTTTAAAATGACGATTTTGTCCCATAACATTTATAACAAAGATGTTACCTTTTATTATGTCTTGTAAAAAATCTGCCATGACAAAATTATAAAGATATTTCTATTAAAGTTTGGAACAATTTCGCTACTTTAAGAATAACTTAATGACTAAAAGTGATTGTATGTAACAATAATTTAAGGAAAAAGTTTGCTATGTTTTTGTATAATTATTACTTAAAGGACTAAATATATCAATTTTCCATATTTAAAAGTAAGTATTACTTGTGTGAAGCTAACAGGAATTGGTGGATGGAAAACACTTTTAAAGACATCTAGCATCACTTATGAAAATTGACTCTAGATATCTCGCCTCGATTTTCTAAATTTAATGTCCGCTATAATTTTTAGTTTAAAAAAAACCTTGCAACGGCGACTATTTAAAGTGCGATTTAAGTAAGCCACTACAAAGAGGTAAAACAACATATAAGTTGTTTATAGCTAATTAGCTTAAACTAAGATGATCAATTAACAACTCTCATCAGAGCTGTTCGAACTTTGAACTTTGAACTTTGTAGTTACCATGCACGCACCAACTTAGATAAGGCTGTCTCGAGTCGGCTATAATTCATAATTGCTAGATTCGCTTGAGTTGCTGCCTGGATATCCATAGAAAGAGAGAGAGAGAGAGAGAGAGAGAGAGGGGGGTGGGGGGGGGGGGTGAGAGAGAGAGAGAGAGAGAGTAGGGCAAGCTTTGAGTATGGGAGCAGGCAAGCAGGGAGGGATGAAAGGGACATGACAATGGAGGGTTAATGATGATGTTAAATGTGAAAGTTAAAAAAATTTGTTAACAACAAATGATTGGGAATCACTGTTCATGTATAATCTTGATGTCACCCAATCTTTATTATCACCCATATTTCCCCCTCCAATCCATCTCTGCTCCCCCTACAAACTGCTCGGGACATAATTCAATGATCGAAAGGTTGAGCGTGAATATAACCACCCAATAAATACTTTCAAAAGATTTTCAGCCCTAAACAAATTACAATAAACAAACACTCAAATTCAGAATCACTGAGACACATTACATGATTTACATCCTCTCAGAATCATCGAAACAGGGAGTGAGGGGCCCGCAAATTTAGGGTTTAAACCTATACATACATCTAACCTGCATGAAAGCGATGTCACCTCCATCTCCTGCTGCACCTTGGATGCCCACCAAGCAATCTCCCGGGCCTACACCCACATTTATGTGTAACTTCAAATGTTTGCAGCCCCTGGGAAGATCCCACTGCTATCCATATCCACTGAACCATGAACTTGTATATACATACACATATATATATAAGGTGCTGTACGTACGTATAGTACTGTTTTTGTAAGAAGATTAATGATAATTATGTTGTGTATACAGAGCATTAAACAGTAGGTGTGAGATTAAGATAGCAGGCGGTGGGACTATAAAGTGGGAACAACAAAGTTAAGTTGTCATCATCTTTAATGTTGAGAAAGTAGTCATAAAGGAGCAGATTAAGCAGTAATTAAGCTGCAGCTCTCTGATCTGATATACTATACATACCCGGATCAACAGTACGTGTGAATAGTGTCAGCTGCTCTCATCTGAATCTTAAACAACTATTTTTAATCTCTTTAATTAAGAGAGAGAGAGAGATCTTTCAGGGGCATTTTTGTAATTTTCCTACCTCTTTTTTGTTTTTTTGTTTTTTTTTTTTTTTTTTGTTTTTGGGTAAAGAAGGAGACCCGCTGTCATTATTCGATGGTGTACACGGGATAAACTTTACTCATTTGTAACCGTCCATAAACTACACAGAAGAAGTAAATTGTACTATGAAGATTTGACTTGTGCAACGCGCTTGATCATCAGGGTGTCAAAAAGATCAAATCGAACTCGTGACGTTCTAATACATTGACAAAGTCTCAAAATAGTTCCACATTGTTCATCATAGAGTTGCAAATATGATTCATATGCTAAATGAAGCTAAGGAATTAAGTCACGGAAAGCATTCAGTAATAGGTTTTTGTAAGGCCAAGTTGCTAATGCTTGCTTATAGGGATTGTTAGATAGAAAATGAGTGAAATTTCAAAATAATCCTTTAAAAACTTTAATTTAGTATTAGATGTTTTTTTGTGACTTCCGTTAGTAGAAAGACCAACAGCTTGTTTAGTAGAACATAATTGTAATTCTTTGACATACAAAACTGCATTCTTTATTTGTCGGACCACGAAGTATCCTGAACAGACCATAACTATAGAAGGCACATTTAAGCTCGTACAAAATTACATTGTTTTGTTTGAAGGAATTGCAATTCCAATCCCTCAAACTATTGAATTGAAATTCATAGCTCCCCTCCATTCCCCCTCTAATGAATTGTAATTCAGAGAAATGAAAAATGAGTAAATTGACAAAATTGTTGTTGGTTATTATTATTATTACAAAATGATATTTTAGTCTTTATATCACTTTTTCTCTTTTAATTCCCAGTAATTCTATTCTTCCTTAGTCCCTAATAAACAATAGAATTTGAATTTCTATTTTTTTTTCATTTTTTTCTTCGAAATTACAATTCATTTCCCCTTTAATTCATTCCTCCCAACCAAATGTCAACTATTATAACAATAGATAGATTATTATTATTATTATTAAATTGACACTTAAAAATAAAAAAAAATAAAAAATAAAAAAAAATAAAAACTAAATTGCACAAGGTAGAACAATTAAGGGGTCAAAATACGATCTTTTCTTTAATGAAATTTTTGTCAAGGTTATTTTCGTAACTTTACATGATCGGGTTTACGTAACTGGGCTAAACCAACACGGTCGGTAAAAATTAATGGGCCGAGTCAAACAAAACATAGATATCTCCTTATCGGCCTTTTCATAAATGATTGGGCCTCTAGGAATTGCCCAATACCATTATCCCAACAGTCTTAATGGACATTTAGTTTTACGGTGTTAATTTTTGTCTTTAATTTTACTTATTTTTTTAAATATAAAAATTTTCTTTAAAAAATAATTAAATGGAATTAAGTGATATAATACATATTACCACAAAATACATAGTCCTATCACATGTCTTTCGTTGATTCAGTGAAAGGGGAAGAAGAAGAAGAATAATAAACTTTCCCTTAACACTAGTTGGAAATCATCACATAAAAAATAATGATTAAAATGAAAAATTCATATCGTAAATGTCATACAATTAGTATTAACGCCCCAGACAACTCAAATGATCCATCAATCAATCAAAATAACGTTATAAGTTTTGTTTTGTTAGCAGTTACAACGTGTATAGTTTAAATTCTATGAAAGACCAAAAAAAGAAGTATGAATTTGGTCTTGTTGTGGACACTAGTGTATAATCATTTAAAGGCATGTTGACTAGTTGAGACACATTCCAATATTTACCCCATTCACCAGTCTCTAGGGCAAGAGCAATAAATGACCCTTAAATTTGGAGTTTAAACTTATATATATAATTAGTATTATATCATCATTGTATTATGAGAGAATTGAATTTCTCATGAATCTTTTAATTTACAAGAAAGTCCACAACTGCTATCTGAAGATGCGTTTGAGGTGAAATTCACTTGTGATCTCATTCGGCAAATGATTACAATGAAGTAAATCATTTTAAGTTGTCCGGATCCATAGCTGATTAGTTCAAATCAAAAAGGTCAATAGACAATTTCCTTAATAAACCAGATTTAAAACTTCATGATGGAGGGAGGCTTATAAAAATAGGCGTCGTAAAACTCTTAAAATTAATATCATATATCATCATTATATTAGGAGGGAATCTCTCGTTGTTGGTCCATCAAGCTTCTCGTCACGTTAATGTTTCTTAATTAATTAATTAATAATTAATGTTAGACTCATTATTGACAATTAATATTTTACTACTCAAGAATAAGTCAATGAAAGTGATACTCTAGCTGCACTGTATTCTGATTGGTATTACTCCACTTTCAACCAACAACCATGCACACATTCTCACATTAAATTCAATTTGTCAAGCCTTATCATCTAGAAAAATAATATAATAAATTTGTACCTTAATAGATCTACAACCGCTTCTGTCTTAGAGAGAGGTAGAAAAAGTAAATTCTAAAAAAAGTGATATTTTTCACCTTTTCTAAAATTTCCCTCTTACTTTCTTTCTTGGTGTAGCTAATTGGTTAATTTAGTATTTAATTAACAATATGTTATATCAATAAATTCATAATACCCAATAAATATAAGTCATATCATAGAGAAAAAATATTAAGAGAAACTTTGGAGGTGGGCAATGTGAGAGGAGGGTGGGGGGTGGAATAACATTTCCATCCACAAATGCTTGTACTAAGTAGTACTTATAACAATGTCAAATCTATACTTTTCTTTTTGATTATCGGTAAGACTCGAACCTTGCACTTTGTGACTGCTAGCAAAGCAAAATTTATGAATTTGTTTTTAGTTGGTTAACCAATTGAGTTGTGCCCGGGCAGAAGAAAATAATATAATTAATGGTTTTGGCCTGTCTAGTGAGGCCTTTGATATAATCATGCAAACGTTATATCGTGAACCAAGCATGGTCCACATTGCAAGGTGGACCACTGACATACAAGTTCATTTTTAATATATTGTGGGTTCATTTTTAGTAGTTTCAATTCATTACACTTCGATATAAGTTCATTTTTAGTGTACTGTAGATTCATTTTTTTAGGTAAAAACAAAATGCACCTATAGTACACTAAAAATGAACATGCAGTATAACATATATCAATAGTTCACTGTACAATGTAGATCATGGTCCACGATATAATTTACTTTAATCATGAGTTATGAGTAAAATATGAGGTATTTAATTAAAAGGTAGTAACTCAAGTAAAAAGAGTTTGAATCACTTAAGTATGTGGTTACGCCATTAAGGGTTCAAACCAATGTGTATACAACTCGATTAGATTAGTCTTATCTTTAATTTTGAGGTGTGGATTTTATTAAGAAAGATATGTATGCTATTCAGACAATACATGTACCATGTAGCATGTAAAACAATTTATTACAACATAATCAGAAGCAATGAAGAACTAAGTAACCCCTATAAAGAGGAACTAATTAATCAAATTACTTCTCCCTAGATTGTTCCAACAGACCAAAATAGGTTCATTTCGCTCTAATTTACAGGCAACAAAGGCTGGATCAGAGATATGTATAGTATGAAACACCATTAAGAGAAGCATCTTATTTTAACAGACATCCAAATTAAAGTACAATAATAGAAATGAGGAATTATTTATGAAGATTGAAATCACAAAATAAAACATCTAATTCTAACTTATTCATCCATCTTCGTCCTCGCATGGTCGCACGAATGCGAGTTCTTCAGGTGAGAGAGGTCTAAGATGTTGGCTTACACAGACAAGAAATGGTGCATTGCTTTGAGGTGATATGTGATGGTTTACTTGTAGTATGTTGGAGGTGGTGGTGACTCATATTTGTAAGGAGGCGGAGGTGGTGATTTGTAAACGTAAGGTGGGGGTGGTGGTGACTCATACTTGTAAGGTGGGGGAGGGGGTGACTTGTAGACATAAGGAGGAGGTGGTGGTGACTCGTACTTGTAAGGAGGTGGCGGTGGTGATTTATAGACATAAGGAGGAGGTGGAGGTGACTCATACTTGTAAGGTGGTGGTGGTGGTGACTCATATTTGTAAGGTGGGGGTGGTGGTGACTTGTAGAGGTAAGGAGGTGGAGGTGGTGACTCGTATTTGTAAGGTGGAGGGGGTGGTGACTTGTAGACATAAGGTGGTGGCGGTGGCGACTCATACTTGTAAGGAGGTGGTGGTGGTGACTCATATTTGTAAGGTGGAGGTGGTGGTGACTTGTAGAGGTAAGGAGGTGGAGGTGGTGACTCATATTTGTAAGGTGGAGGGGGTGGTGACTTGTAGACATAAGGTGGTGGCGGTGGCGACTCATACTTGTAAGGAGGTGGTGGCGGTGACTCATACTTGTATGGTGGAGGAGGTGGTGACTTGTATTTGTAAGGAGGTGGTGGTGGTGACTCATACTTGTATGGTGGAGGGGGTGGTGACTCATACTTGTAAGGAGGGGGTGGTGGTGATTTATACTTGTAAGGTGGCGGTGGTGGTGATTCATATTTGTATGGTGGAGGTGGTGGTGACTCATACTTGTAAGGAGGTGGTGGTGGTGACTCATACTTGTATGGTGGAGGTGGTGGTGACTCATACTTGTAAGGAGGAGGCGGTGGTGATTCATACTTGTATGGCGGAGGTGGTGGTGACTTATATTTGTAAGGAGGTGGCGGTGGTGACTCATACTTGTATGGTGGAGGTGGTGGTGACTTATATTTGTAAGGAGGTGGTGGTGGTGATTCATACTTGTATGGTGGAGGTGGTGGTGACTCATATTTGTAAGGAGGTGGCGGTGGTGACTCATACTTGTATGGCGGAGGTGGTGGTGACTTATACTTGTATGGTGGAGGTGGTGGTGACTCATACTTGTAAGGAGGAGGGGGTGGTGATTCATACTTGTATGGTGGAGGTGGTGGTGACTTATATTTGTAAGGAGGTGGCGGTGGTGACTCATACTTGTAAGGAGGAGGCGGTGGTGATTCATACTTGTATGGTGGAGGCGGTGGTGACTCATACTTGTAAGGAGGAGGCGGTGGTGATTCATACTTGTATGGAGGAGGTGGTGGTGACTTATATTTGTAAGGAGGTGGTGGTGGTGACTCATACTTGTAAGGAGGGGGCGGTGGTGACTCATACTTGTATGGTGGAGGTGGTGGTGACTTATACTTGTAAGGCGGCGGTGGTGGTGACTCATACTTATAAGGAGGCGGTGGTGGCGACTCATACTTATAAGGAGGCGGCGGTGGTGACTCATACTTGTAAGGAGGCGGAGGAGGTGATTTGTAAACATATGGCGGAGGGGGGGACTTGTACTCGTAAGGCGGCGAATAGGTCTCATCACCATTAACTTTCAAAGCTGCCAAAAGAACCAGTGCAGCCATCACAGCCCATGGCTGTGCTTTCATGATCCTTGCCATGGCAACCAAAGGCAAGATGAGTTATGGTTTTCTTGATTTGGAACTAAAACAAGAAACTCTAAACCTTATATAGATGGTTACCGCCACTTATTTTTGAAGAGTTCAACTTGCCATCATCATCTATTGGTTTACAAATGCAAGTGCCAGCCAGCATTTGATCTATTCTTAACTCTTTTTGCCGTGTGATAAATAATATAATCATATAAATATTTATTTTTCTTTGTGATGATGTATATTCCTTGAATGTTAAAAGTCTACTGGCTTATTATTCTGAAGCATTAATAATGAAATAGCATTGACAATGAAATACGTGGAATTAGTAATTATATATAGACAATCTTTTTTTTAAAAAAAAAATGTTGGAAGAGCCTGTTAAGTGTTAAAAGTCATGAATTACACTTTACCTTTTAAGATAGTCAATTTTTTTACATGTGTGTGACTCATATAAATTGAATGATATACTTCGTCTTAAATTAAAAAAGACTAAACTAATAATTAGAGTACACATTCATGTTTTATATTATATTATGCTCAACAACAAGATTTGTATTTAAGACAAATCAAACGCATTTGACACAAATCCACAAGTTGTAGTTGGTGAGGCATGTTTACAATAAAGTCTTGGCATTTAGTTGGTTAGGTTAATACATTTTTGTTTTTGAAGAAGTTTACCAAGTTCATGATTCTAGAGATATGTGAGGACGTCTAATTGTATTTCATTTTTTTTTTAATTATTTTGTTTTAACACTTGTCTATCTTCAAATGCTCCACCGCTGTTAAATTTTTTAATAGCAATTTCAACTTAATTACCAAATAAAGTATACTTGATAATTGCAAGTGGTGACAATATAGTATCATTTATAGAAGGTAAATATTGTTAGGGGTGCTCAATCATACACTGTCATGCTGCAATAAAAATTACTTGTTGACAGTAGCATATTTGATATCCCAACAACCATGTTAAATGTGTCATTTTCTATTCAGGCCATTTTTTCTACAGTTAGCCTAGCTTGGAGACAATTTCTTTCCAAATTAGATATTGAAATTTTTTTGCTTGCTTGGTAGCTCAACTGGGTACAGAGGTAAAATTTGTCACAAGAGATCAATTATCAAGTCTCGTCAGTAATAGTGTGGAAGCAACCTCTCAAAATGTGCGGGGCTCCTTGTGCGTAGGCACAATAAGCAAAAATATAACCTCTTTTGATCAGTTAAGTTACCATAATTTACCCCACATGGGATGGACTATTCCACCTTTTATCACAAAATATTGAAATTTTCACCAAGACTATTCTTAAATTTCTTTCAAATTGATTCGATTCAAGTGTCTTACCTAAAATTGTTTAAACTCAATTTATTATCTTAGTTTTAAGTTTTAAACTCGACTTGATTCGTCTAAGGAAATTACTGACAATTATCATACCTAAGCCATTGACTTTCTGAGTTATACCCAAATTTTTAAGGAAAATGTTTAGTTTTTTTTTTTTTAAATGTCAATCAATTAATTAATCTAAGAGGTTAATATATATATATATATATATATATATATATATATATATATATATATATATATATTTATTTATTTATTTATTTATTTATTTATTTATTTATTGAGAATCAATTCACACACTCATTATTGTTTTATGTGCATAAATATGCAAAATCCATCTCCTTATGAGAATTGGATCCACTTTGATCCAACTTAAATTGTTGATGGATCTCACCTATCATTTTTATGCCAAGTTTTTAACAATGCATTTCTCTTTTGAAAGCAAAGAATAGTGAATGGAAAATTGGAGAAATAAAAAATCTAAGATTTGAAATAAATGAAACTTTAGATGGCTTTCGGAGGTTAGGTTCTTAGATTATATGCATTCCTAGCATACTTTTTCATTTTCAAATCCTATTGTTATTTGCAATTCACCACTATTGTGTCTACATCCCTTAATTCTAACTCACTTTCAAAATATAATATAACTAATAATAATAAAATACTTTTTTTTAAAAAAAAAAAAAAAAAAAAAAAAAAAAAAAAGACAAAGCTGACAAAAACCAATAAAAAAAAAAAAAAAAAGACAAAGCTGACAAAAACCAATAAAAAGCTGCCAAAAACAATGTTTGCAAAGCTTGTAAAATTCGCAAACCTTATAAATCATTATTTTAATAAAATAATAAATAAATACATATTATAATTTGACATGGCCATTTGCATCCTTTTCAATGGTGCAAATGGTAGCCCACATGACAGTGGTCTAGTGAATGAACAGTTGCATTTAAAATTTTCTTCCAACAATAAGGTAAGGATTTGAATCTTAATTACCATAGACAATTTAGAAATAAGTTCCACCAATTCGATATGGGGTTGGGGTTGGACTACCCTTCTGGTGTGCATAAAAGTACCCCACCACAAACAATCTAGAAATGAGATTCATCAATTTGATATGGGGTAAGAGTTGGGGTTACGTTGAACTCCCCTTCTAGTACGCAAAAGGGTAGAGTTTAGTAAGACTCGAAACTAAGCAGGCTTGATTTTCCTTCTCATTAGCAAAACCAAGAAATGGTCTTATGAGGATGGATTAACCCAAGTCAAGACCTAAAACAACTCTCCTTGTTGTTTATACAAGTCTTCATCACTTAATTATAGACCTTTTCTAAAATGCAATGTGCAGATCATACATATATCTTTGTTTACTTTTCTTAAAATGGTCTTAATGTGCATTAAAAATACTTGGAAATATTTATATAATGATGTGTTACGGCACGCAATAACAGCATAACCATCACTTTCTTTTACCTCTTCTCTGGGAAGCCTATGACCTTTTCTGCATTTCTTTGGTGAGTATATATGCTTTGTCATTGCAGTGATTTATTCAATCAGCACTTAAATCTATGAATTGAGTTCAAGCAATTAACCTATCATAAACTTGTAGTGCCTAAAAATTCATTGTTGAGCCTTAAGTGTTCGATGAATTGCCTCAACGAAATCTGACGAACATCTTCAATGTCGATCAGGCTAATCACATCAAACTCTAAGCAAAAATTCCAATTTAGGGAGAATACATATAATCGAAGGAAATTCATCGTAAGATGTACCTTAAGATGCCGCACATATTTCCAGAATTTATTTTTTTGCGACGATGAGACTTCGTCTTCTGATCCTCGATGATCGCAGACTGTAGAGAAGAGGGAAAAGGTCATACACATCCCGTCATCTTCCTCGGCGACGATGGCGTGGCCAATTGGCCGTCTTCCATGGTCTAACTATTTGTTTAGGTTATTGCCATTGACCCATTATTATTGTTGCCGGAGATGGAAGACATCAAATGAAGTTCTGGCGGCGGCGTTTTCTAGTGTTTAATTGTACAACAAGTCACAGAATAGCTGTTATATTAATTTTGAAAATAGAATTGTAATTTTACCATAAGGTTCTAGTAATAACTACTTAGTTGCTAATCTCCAAATAATACTTTGTTTTATTTTTACTTATACTGTGTTTGCAAGACTTTTGGCTCTCTTTTTTTTGACAATTTTGTACTTTTTTAAAAATTAAATTTAATCTAAAGCTTTTTTTTTTTTTGGTTGAAACTTCAAACATAATATTATTAACTTAAGAAATATGAAATACAAGAAAGAATTAAGGATGACAATGAAATAGGACAGGTCGGGAGTGGGGGTGCATGTCCCCACCGTGATTTCTTGCCTCGTTTTTGAATAAAAACTAGCGTGCAAAAGATGGTTGCAAAAATTTCTCGCCGCCGCAAGATCCTGGAGGTTTCACCGGCTGCTTTGGTAACCGACAACCAAACAACAACAATGGTGGTTATTGTTTTGTGCTTTGAGACCACAAATCTATTTTTTTCCTATTTTTTATATTTGGCTGGGACCATAGAACAATCTATTTGAAGGTAAAAAAATAGGGTAGAAAGAGGAAGGAGATGAATATATTCTAAATGTTAGGGAGGAGTCAAATCTAGGGTTTACTTTTGTACAAGAATGGGTACTGTATTATACACAATACACATTAAATTAACTCTTAAAATATGTAAAGAAACCGTATGCTACCAGTAATGATAATTCTTTTTAAAATTGCTATGCACTAGACCGTTTTTCCTAAAGTCGGACTCCACCAGCACGGTTTTCCCTGCTACGGAACATCACTCCATGAATCGTATCCACCCCCATATTATGCACCCTCGACATAATCACCCTAATTAAACAAACTAACGAAGGGTCATTGGTTAACCATGCATCCTATGAATAAAACATTCAATTATTGTGTCAAAGCATGACCTAAATACGACATATTATTTGAGAGAGAACATGTTCTATATTCATATATATATATATATATATATATATATATATATATATATATGTATGTATGTATGTATCAAGGTGCCATGATGCCTAAAAGCCATAATATAATCTTCAACATGTGTCTTTTTCATAGTTTATAGATCAATTAAGATTTGTCATGAGCAACGAAAACCAAATTAATAGAGAGATTCAGAAATTTAATAGAGAAATATAATAATGTAAAAGTTTAATATTGAAACTTTTTTTGAAATATTCATGATTCTTTATATTTGTTCTATATTTTCTCAAACATTTTCAGTTTAAAGAATCTAAATTTTCACCACCGGGGTTTGAATCTATGACCATCCAATTAAAATGGTAATCAGGATGACATCACACTATATGGTAGATGGCAATATTAAAACTTAATATTGCAGAAATTTAATACAAATATAAAGAGATTTGAAAGGACACTATTTCAATAATACAACCCGCATACGAAAAATTTAAGAATGGAGCATTCAAGGGTGACAAACGTGTTAAGACAATCCATTTCAACCAAAATATGTTGCCAGTAATCCTCATTAAACGATTATAAAGCTTCCTTAGTTGTTAATGCTTCCGCTATGTGAGGATCATCAAGACATTGCAAATGGCCATTTTTGATAGCCAAAAAATCACCATTACTAGAAAAGCAAAACCACACCAAAGAAAGCATGCCTTTGGTCTATGAACACAGTACATCAGCATCAACCCGACACAACATCCTAAAAAACATATGCCTAATGGACTGATTCCAATGGTTGGGTCGGGCCGGGGATGGAGGGTCTCGCCCATCAAATTCTAGCCTTCCACTAGATTGCAGGCTAAAGCTTTTACATCATTATTCACACTGAATTGCTTGTTGTTTCATATTTTATCATTACGGGCTTTCCAATCGCCCAAATTAAAGCACAACAATCACCTTTTTCTTATCATCCTCATCCCCAGAAGCAATGATGAATTTAAAATAAGTTGAGGTTATAGAAATGTAGAAAAAATAATAGTGAATTACAAATAGTATAATAATATTATAGTAATACTGTTTAAAAAAAGTAAGAGAGTATTAGAGATACAAATAGCCTTATGTAGAAACTTATTCTCCTTCAAGCAATCAAACATGGACAATGAAAAACAAAGAAAAAAAAAAAACAAAAACAAAAAGGAGAGTTAAAAGAAAGATATTTTTTTTTCTTCTTATCAACTTTTTGGTATGAGGGAAGATATTATTTCTTCAAAGAAAACACGTGAAATTGTTATAATGTGATTTTATAATTCAATTTCTCATTATTGCTTCCAAACAATTAAAAGTGATACTACATCCTAAAAACGTGAAATGAGATTGTTATAATATGGGAACAATTTCAGTCAAATTGATCAGACATTAATTTGGTAATCAAAATGTTTTAAATTTAATTTTCTATAAGAATCCTTACAATGCACTCTCGAGTAGTCACTAGATTCCTGACAACACATTATCGAGTAGTAACTGACTTTTCCTATAAATTAAAAATTGTTATAATATGAAGAAAATGCAACCTTAATACTGTATTCATTAAATAACAAATTTGTGTAACGGTCAGAAAGCCAGTCGGAAGGTAACGGTCATCTCAGCTCCCTCCATACGACCATAACATACAACGTTGCCACTCACGTGATTCGCCTCTCTCTCTCTCTCTCTCTCTCCAACATTTCCCTGATATATAACAATATTACTCTGTAATCTGCACAAAATAACGAAGTTTTGATCTGTAAAGTTTCAACAATGGAGGTTGCTGTAATCGACTGGAAGAACTTAGATTCCAGGTTTGTGAAAGACGATCTCTTCGAAAACTTCAATGCTCCTCAATGGGTCGATTTCTCCGCCCCCGACGACGCCGCCGCCGTCGACGACGAAGCTTGGTTCTGCCGCCCCGGTAACCTCTCCGGCGAACACTTCTATACACTTGTTTAAGCAATTATATACTCATTCTTTACTTCCCCTTTTAATTTCTTGTGCAGATTGCAATCACCCGAAGACAGTAGAAGACTTTTACAATGCAGCAGTAACGCCTACCTTAGAGGTTTATATTTTTCTTGCTGTTCATTGCCTCTTTGGTTTTCGACGAAATGCCCAAATGAATAACTTTAACTTAGATTTCTTGTTTTGATTTCACTCCATAGAAGATTTAAGAATCTGAACTCTTTCACTTCTCAATTGGTGAAAGATCACATCTTGATGCCAAGGAGTGTGGGTTTGGGGTTTGGGGGTAGATTAACTCTAGTTTTCTGCATTTTTTTCTTTTTATTAGCAATTATAAGAGAATTCATCATAATGTTGACATACAGGCAAACTTGTTTTCTTTTGGCCCTTTTGAGAGATGAATTCTAACATTTTTCTCCAAATTTTATGTTTTAAAGCATCGAAGAACAGCCAGTGTTTCTGAGATTCCTCCACTCAGGGAGAGAAATAGAAGGTAATAAATAGCAAATGCCCTATTTTTATGCAGGGTATTTTATTACATTTAAGCAGAAGAAAAAGTTAGAGAATCTAAAATGCAATTTCACTTGCAGTTTCAGGGATGCCAGCTTGAAAAATAAAGGGCAAGTTCTTCAACCTGTAATGTCATTGAACAAAGATGCGAAATCTAATAGGATGGTTGTGGTTGGGGATAGTGAGAATCAGAACCCTAACTTCATGACCCCTCCTCCTCGGTTAAAAGCTAAGGTCCTCAAAGAGGCAATCAAATCGAGCATGGAGAGGGAGGCGGTGGAAGAGAACTCCTTGTATAGGGAACAAACACGGCGGTTGAGGAGTACCCTATCTGCAAGAAATCTGTTTGGCGGTGGTGGTTTGATGAACAAGGTCTCGGAGTTTTGCAACGAGTTGAAGAAATTGGCTTCGAGGGCTAGGGAGAAAGAGAGAGCTGAGAACGAGAATGTGGAAAGGACTCCTACAATGGTGAATAAACAGAAGGTTAAACCACATTTTGGTGATGAAATAGAAGGCTTGGATGAGAAACAAAAGGAGAGGAAACCATTGCTCGAGTTGAGCAAAGAGAAGCAGACAAAGAAGCTGTAAACTCTTTTCCCTTCTCTTCACTGCATAGTTTCATCTTTGGTTTGATTCTTGAAAAGCTACCATGATCGAACTTTTTCTGGTCTTAGTACAAGTCTAACGTGTCGTTAATCATCTGAGCAGAAGAAAGGCCGATGCAGAAAACACCCCAATCAGAGTAGACGTGAAGAACATCAAACGCAATTTAGACGAGAGCTTGATGCAGATCCGGACTTCTCCTCCAACTCCTCAATGTTTTTCAGCTACCAAGGGCAGCACTCCTCATAACGCTCCTCGTTCTAAACCCCAAGTATGCATTCATTTCAAATCAAAATCTTTCTTTCATCAACTTGTCAAGTAGACTTAAATGCAGCAACCCAGAATTAAAAACTTACACCCCCCTCAGTTCCCAAGATTCCAATAAATCGATGAACATGTATACACTTAAGAAAGCTTTACGATGCTACGATAGATGAATGTTGTTGCTACCTAACATAAACAGAGTAAATTTTGTCGATAAAATGATTGTAGGAAAGAGGAATCCTGCAAGAGCTTAGACAAGGTAGCAGCAAAGATGGATCTGGGAAGAAGAGCAACAACCATGGAGGACATGTTTCTTCTATGCTCACAGAAAGGGAAGGCAGAGGCCTAGATGTCCTCTGGTTCTTAAAGCCATGCACACTCTCAAGCTAAAATGTGTTAATAATATTATCTATTCTTTTCATTCTTTCATTCTTTTCTGTATTAAAAATACCCAATTCTTGTTTTATACAACTGTTACTAAAATTGTCGGCAATTAGATCCTCATATGAGTTGTAATTTGAACATTATTTTGTACTCAAGATCTCTGTTATGAAATAAAATTCTTAATCGGACGATCAAGATTCTGTTGACCCTTGTTTCTTTTGTTAAGGAAAAAGAGAAAACAACCTCAACAAGACAGCGACAGCTTTGTTTGTCTTATTTAACTTTGCCACTTCAACCATACAAATATCTACAAGTAGACCATAACGACAACCCCATAAATGTCTAATGGTGACGTTCCTCTTATCAACTAGTACTTCGACCAACATGTACATTACTCCCCCGTTTAACCATTTCCCTATAGAGTTTTTTGCACTTTTAGTCCCACGACTATAGTGACACTGGCAGAATTGATCCACGACTTTTGAACCTTGCAATTTTAGTCCACGACTATTGTTTTTTTGCAAAAATGGTCCTTCCAGCCACTTTTCCGTCAAAATTTCACCGGAAAAAAAAATTCTCTATTTTTAGTCGGGTTAAAATTGACATTTTACTTATCTCAAAAAATTAAAAGAAAAAAATTGATATTTGACTACATACAATATTACTGGGCTACATACTACTGCCCTAGGCAGCGGAGTACATGTACCACTCCAATGCTGCTGCCGGATAACCCAACTAGCCCGGGGAATGCCACGGCCGCTCAGCCGCTTACTGACAGCCCTACCTACTCCAGGAACTTCGCCGCCTGGGGCAGTAGTATGTAGCCCAGTAATATTGTATGTAGTCAAATATCAATTTTTTTCTTTTAATTTTTTTAGATAAGTAAAATGTCAATTTTAACCCGGCTAAAAATAGAGAATTTTTTTTTTCCGGTGAAATTTTGACGGAAAAGTGGCCGAAAGGACCATTTTTGCAAAAAAACAATAGTCGTGGACTAAAATTGCAAGGTTCAAAAGTCGTGGATCAATTCTGCCAGTGTCACTATAGTCGTGGGACTAAAAGTGCAAAAAACTCTTTCCCTATACATACCAAATTCGACTATTAACTACTCCAAACCAGTTTGATTTGGTAACTACAAAGATTCTAAATATTTATCTCGCTATGAGAGCTATCTATTTGTCTTTGTGCTTATTTGCTAGTTAGAGTCACAAGACAAACTTCACATAAAACGCAATTTCAAGTAGCAGGAGAGTACACTAATTTTCATTAGTATAGTAATTTTGTGCGATAGGCTCAAACTCTAAGGTGCAAGAATCATACTTCCTTTCCAAACATACCTTTTTTTTGGATGATGAAAGAAATCTACAAACATTGGGTAACTCCGTTATTGTATAATAACTCGTAAATCACAATAAAGACAAATTGTATTAATGGGCCTACTCTTTTTATCACTCTCTTATCTCGCCAACTTGGGGTGTGTTTAAGGAGAAGGGACTCATCCATCTTTAATCAAAGGTTAAGGGTTCAATCATTGACTTTGGGTATAGAGCAATCTTAAATCTTCAGACTAACTGTGCTACTAAAAAGATATGTCAATAATTCAACGAAATGATTAGTCACTTTCCGACGGTAGAAACTTGGGTATATCCAAAAAAAAAAAAAAAAAAAAAAAAAAAAAAAAAAAAAGGGGAAAAAAAACTATCTTATCTCGCCGTCACAATTTGCTTATCTATTTAATGATTAATTTAGATTAAAATTTTAGTTATATTTTAGTATCAGAGAATTTACATTATTTTCACTTGATCATGAATGGTTGGATATAGGCGCAAGATCTTTACACTTTTATTACAGTCTGCATATAAAAGTGCCAGCTTTAAAGCTCATAATTTGTACAAATACAAGGTATTAAAAAAAAAACATTATTTTGCTAATTCAACATAGTCAAACTCAAATCCTGCCGAGATCAGACACAGTCCATCGCATTCAAACATTAAAATTCACGAAAATTCAAGAAAGCTCAAATGGGATCAAATTTCTGCATAGAAGAACATAGCAGAAGTACTGGAACCTGATAAGCCCTTTTATTCCTGCTCTTTATTTACATCATCATTAATTTTTCCGAACCAACAATCACAAGAAAAGAAAAGTGAAAAACCCAGATGAAATCGAGGCTTCCCATGATTAAACTCTGAGGGAGAAGAACAATTTACAGGCTACAGAGGGTGGAGTTTTCCTAGGTTGAAGATCCCAGAGAAACAGAGAGAATCACCTGGTGGTGTTGCAGAGCATACAGTTCAAGATCCTGAGCCAGGCATGGCGGAAACGGGGATAAACCCGGCCGGTGTAAGAGCTGGACTCCCTCCAGAGATCTTCCATGGACTCCATGAACAGGTTGAGCCTTCTTATGGGAGGGACGTAGAGAGTCAACGGCACGGCCGAGAACGCCATGGCAAATAACAACTGCAGCATCTTCACCCTTTTCACTTCGAGTTTACTGGAAGAAGATGATGAAAGAAGAGGTCGGAAATTGGAATCTTGCTTGCTGATAGGCGCCCAGAAAATGTTTGGGTTTTCTTGTAAATTGTGATGAAGAAGTTGAGAAGGAGTTAAGGATTTTTTTTGTTTTCTGAATTGTTTATATATCCCTGAGCCTGACTGGTGGGTCTTCAATTTTGGGAAGAAGATAAGACTTTTCTGTTCATGCCCAAATTGCTCCTCTGCACTGTGGTTTGTCTTTTTTTTAATACCTGCACTGTGGCTTGTTTATCAAAAGAATTTAAAAAAAAAAAAAAAAAAAAAAAAAAAAAAAAAAAGAACTTGCTCTTCAACCATGAAGTGATACACCAATTAACATTTAATTTTATTTTTAGCGAAAAGAGTATACTTGATAATTTAGGGTAATAATTGAGCGAAACACAAAAGTCTGGGACGATATTAGGTCACCAAAGTTGTTTAGGACGAAATTGAGAAAAATCACTATAGTCGAGGACGATTTTGGGTATTATATATATATATATATATATATATATATATATGCAAATGTAATACTAATTAAAAATAAAATATTTGTTACTTATAAAAAAATGTAATATTTTTTAGGACAAATGTAATACTTTTATATTTTTATGTAAAAGTATTACATTTTCTCTTTATAAGTAAAAGTATTACATTTGTCTTAAAAAGTATTACGTTTTTCCTTATAAGTAACAAATACTTTATTTATAATTAGTATTACATTTGCTAGTATAAGTATTACATTTCATCCTAACTCAATCTGTTTCACAGATAATAATCCGTGAGACGATCTCACACAAATTTTTGTATATAAAATTTGGTTAAACTAAAATTGATCATGTTTGGTAAATTGTTGTTAGCTAATAATTGTTAGTTGTTAGCTGATTAGGTTAATTAGATGGTATAACTAGTTGATAACATTAGTTGATTGTAAAAAAGTGTTTGGTAAATTAACTGTTAGTTGTTAACTGTTTAGTATAATTTCTTTTTTCAAAAAATTAATTGAAAAAGTTGCTTTGAACACCTTTTTAAATTTTAGCATTTTTAAGTTACAAAAAATTAATTAATCAAACACTTATATTAAATTTTTAATCAAGTTAAATAATTAATAATAATCAAATAAATTAAAATTAGTTGATAAACTAACTATTTTACCAAACAATGCGAATATATTATTTTTGAATTAAAGTAGAACTGTATTCGTTGCACGAAAATTGCAAGCCATTTAGAAGCCGCGGCGCAGCCGGGATTGCTTACTATGGATGCTTTGGTTCTTTGCATCACTGCTAATATTCCAACTATGCCCATTGTTTGCACTCTCTGCTTTCCCATTCCACCACAACTTTACACCTAATATCTTTATCCTTAGAAAATGGGTTTTTAAATTGGTTACCGATAACTTTATTAATTATAAAATACGTACACTTTATGAAGATTTTGTATCATAATTTTGTACAAGAAATCTCGTAAGATGTACTCTATGTTAACTAAAAGCTTAAATTAATAATTGAATTGTACATTTATTATTTATATATTATTATATGTTGAACAGTGAAATTTTCGTACTGATTTTGTACACATATTCAATTGTTGTGATTATAATATCTTCTCGTACCCAAAATCGGGGTTTCAAATAGTGCCAAACATGTATGATGGATTTGTGATTTGAATGTAGGGATGAACACGGTTTTATATCAATTTTGAACTATCCATTTCTTATTTCTGAGGCTCGAAACCATCACCTCCCATATAGGGGAGCAACTTGATATCATTAGACCATAAGATCCTTTCGTCACTTAAATTCATTATTACTAAATATTTGGTTTTGATTTAAATATTCGAACCACACACACATCTCTATCTTTAGTCGAAAACATACATATCCTATTTACTATTTTTTTTTTTTGTTTGGTACAAATTACTCCGTATTTGTTTTGTATTTTTAAACAATTTTTAATAATTTTAACACTTTTTTAAATATATAAAATTTATATACTAACAGTAAACAAAACATCACAAAAAATTGAATTGTAAATAATTGTAATCAAGTATTATACTATTATTAATTGAATTAACCCGGCACATAAAACGAAATAGTATATTATAACCAATGTTATATGCGAAGAAATGAACAAACAAAAAAAAGGTAAATAGAAATTTCAAATTTCAATAAACCATTAAATTGGGTAATGATTGTAAATTTTCATTATCATCTAAAAAAAAAATCAAACTTATTATTATTCCCTTATCCAACATAATCAATCAACACTCTCTCAGTCGAGTTCATCGTACATGATTTTCTTAGTGTGGTTTTACCTATTATGTGTAAATTGCAGACTGTTAAAAGTAAGGTTTACCAAGTATATTTCTACATACCATCCGATAGTGACTACAAGTTTCTCGCGTCATATAAAAAAATACAAAAAAAATTCAATTTTCTTATTATTATTATTCCCTAACCGAACATAATCAATCAACACCAATATCTCGATTGAGTCTATCACACATGGTCTTTCTAAAGTGATTTGCATTTGATATGTATTTTTCGAGGTATTAAGAGCGAGGTTCACTTTGTGCATACCTTCATATAATGAATGTTAGTTTCTCTCGTCATAATAAATAAATAAATGAAAAATTCAAAGTTGTTATTGTTAATCCCTAACCCAACATAATCAATTATCACTATATCTTGATCCAGTCCTCACACAGGTTTTCTTAGTATGATTTTTTTTTTGTGTGATTTACATATTATTAAATAGGAATAGATATACAAAATACACTCTCAAATAATAACAATCAATTTCCCTCGTCATCCCAAATAAAATAAAAAATTGAAACGAATGGTAGTTAGGACAAAGAAAGAGTAGGTATGTGAATTTAATTAGGCTATTAGGTGGAAGAGTATAATGAATGTTTGGGATAAGGGAGAATAAAGAAGAGTCACGGGCTCCAAATTAAATGTTCCCATTTAACTAACTTTTGGTGAATGATATTAATGGTGGAAACATAACACATTGCATCTGTGGCCATTAATTTTGACTGGGATTGATGCCTCCACATATAAAGCATAGAATCATCCACAATTCGATACGTTGCACATTGTTCCTCTTCATTGCCTATTTATGATTCGTAATGCATTAAAGACTTTATAACATGGTAACATGATTCTTGCTCACAAATGGTGAACTCTTTGGCTCAATGGGCCTCACACTTCTGCTGATAAGATAGTGAAGGAATAAATCACAGACCACAATGATTCAACGTCCAGTTAAGTGGGAGGACTCTGAAAGTTCACAAAAAGCCTACTGCATTGAGTGTAACTCTCATTTTATCAAGTTTTGATCTTGTATTATCCACAATCTATCACTTGAGTACTAACTGAGTTTTCTATATGGGCTTCAATATATGATTCTACATAAAAAAAAATAACGGTGTTAATGTGAATTAATAGCAATCGTTATGCTATGGACCCGTGTCCAGCATGCATTGTGGACACGATAACGGTGTCGTTAGTGGCACCGTTATCTTCCACTTTTTTCTTCTTTTTTTTTTTTTCAAAAAAATTTCAGACCGATTCGTTATAGGAATATATGTTCATAATTTTATCACTATATGTTCATAATTGTAAGTTCATAATGTCAGAGCTCTGTGTTCATAATTCCATAACTGTACATTCATACTTCCATAACTGTACATTCATAATTCCATAAATGTACATTCATAATTCAATAACTGTAAATTCATAATTTTCGAAGCTCTATTTTCACAATTTTAGAGCTCTATGTTCATAATTTTATCACTATATGTTCATATTGTAAGTTCATAATGTCAAAGCTCTATGTTCATAATTCCATAACTGTACATTCATAATTCTCTAACTGTACATTCATAACTCCATAACTGTACATTCATAATTTCGAAGCTCTATGTTCACAATTTTAGAGCTCTATGTTCATAATTTTATCACTATATGTTCATAATTGAAAGTTCATAATGTCACAGCTCTGTGTTCATAATTCCATAACTTACATTCATAATCCCATAACTGTACATTCATAATGCCACAAACGAATAACGCCGTTAATGCCGAGACAAAATCAATTTTTTTTTTTATAACTAAAATATCGCGTTTTCCTTGAAAACGACGTCGTTTTGGACTCGTGTCCACAATGCATTGTAAACACGAATCCACAACATAATTTGCGAATTAATAGTCAATAAATTAACAACACATTTAGTTCACATAATAGATCAGATTGACAGTGGGAGAACATTTATACCAATAAGCTATTTTATTGCTTGGTATGTCCTTTTATTATTAGGAGTAAGCTAATCCCCATGAAGGGTTATGATATTAAGTTATTCCTGCGTTATTATGAATAACTTATTTTTTGTAATATATCTTGACTGATCATAAAAGGTGAAAACATGGTACGAAGAGTGTACATGCAGAGATAGAAACTTGGACATTTTAAATTATGGTACACTAAAAAACAAAAAGCAATATAATCTTTTAAAATAAAATCATTTGATTGTACCCCAACTAACCTGCGCGAAATAATTAATTTACAAAAAACGAGCATATTCAATTTATTATGTAAAATTATACTTATTTTAGTTATTCGTTATTTTTATTGAGGATTAAATTGAATACATTTTTGCATAGCCATGAACTATCTTGAATGAAGTAATACTTGATGACCAAATTGGAAATGATGAGATAATTGATGGATTATTTTAAATTTTATCTCGTTAAATTATCTATTCTTTGTTAGTTCATTTGTTTTAACTGTGTTTTTTTTTTTTCTAATACGAAGTAATTTTTAATTTAATATAAAATTTAATACGGAGTATAATTTTTAAATATTTAAATTTTCTTCACCTGCAGTACTATATTTAAATCGTAAATAATTTGAATCAGTTAACATTAGTGAATCATGTAAAATAAAAAGAAAGGAGCATATTTAAAAAGAATATTTTGAAAGGGTGAATAATATTTTGATTTACAAACAAATTTACAACCGCTACTTGAATGTACACTTTTAAAAAAACTTGTTCAATATTTCTTTGATATCAATCAAGAAAAATAAAAAAAGAATCTCCCCCATCAAAGTTAAAAGACCTTGAACAACAAGATTGAGAGTCAGTTTCAACCTGGATATAATCCTAGTTTTGATTTTTAAATCAAAACTAGGATTATTAACTAGTATGTAACAAAATAGGAACTAACTCTAAAAACTATTGCATGTGACAAGATACAATTGTTATGCAGTGGAATTGTGTACAAGGTGGACACGGTTCCAATACGAAGTCGTTTGACAATTTTGGAGTAACGGTATCGTTAGTGACACCGTTTTTCTTCACTAATTATATATATATTTTTTAATTTAATTCGTCAAAACAACTCAGCGAGACATTGTGAATATCGAATTCAAGAATTATGAATATAGAGTTTAAAATTTATGAACATAGAGTTCTGTAATTGTGAATAACTGAATATAGAGTTCAATAATTGTGAATATGGAGTTCAAAAATTATGAACATAGAGTTCTATAATTATGAACATATAATTCTATAATTGTGAATATATATATATATATATATATATATATATATATATATATATATATATATAGTTCACTAATTATGAATATAAAATTCAAAATTTATGAATATAGAGTTCCATAATTATGAACATATATTCCAGTAATTATAAACATAGATTTTCTAAAACAAACGCCGTTAACAGTAAAAAAAAAAAAAAAGAAAAGAAAGAGTAATTTTTTTTTTTTAAAATTCAAAAAACATCGTTTTCCACCAAAGTGGTGCTGTTTTGGAATCGTGTCCACCTTGTAAGGTGGAACCGATTCCACAGCATAATTTGCCGACAAGATACTGATGATGATATTATTATCATCAGATCAATATAAGCTGGATTCCTTGAAGCCCAATCCTTCTCAATCTTAATTGTGAGCAGAAATGGTTTCTGAGCTCGTTCTGAAAAATGTCAAATATGACAAGTTAGAAAATCCATGCTAGAATGTGTGTTGTGCACTCAATTAAGCTAAGTATCGATAGTGATATGTATGTGGACTGGTTGTTAAATGTAGTAAAATTAAAATGATAATTTAGTATTGTTAAAATGAAACTAGTGTGTGGAAAATGAAACTAAAAAACATAGCTCATTCAACAACGTATATTATCAAATGAAACTGTAGTATAATTAAAATGATACTTTAATGTTATTAAAATGAAATTAGTGTGTATGAAAAATGAAACTAAAATCCAAACCCATACAATAACATATATTGTCAAATGAATGTGAGTGTAATTAAAATAACATTTTAGCATTATTATAATTAAACTAATGTGTGAAAAATAAAATTACAAAATAGAGCTTATACAATAATTTATATTGTCAAATAAAACTGTAGTAGAATTAAAATGATACTTTGGTATTACTATAATGAAACTAACGTGTGTGGAAAATAAAACTGAAAAACAAAACAATATTGTCAAATAAAACTAAAGTATAATTAGAATGAGACTTACTTTATGAACCACATTATTACATTGACCATGGTTCACAATAAAATTTGCCGTTATAAGATACCTTTGACTACTAACAAAGATTTCCCTTGTCACAAAAAAAAAAATTAAAAATTAAAATGTACTAATAAATAATTTCAGGGCTAAATTGAAATATAGTCATAAACCAAATGGCCTCATATTTATTTATTACAGTAATTTATTTTAGACGTAGCGAGAGCAATAGTGGTGGTCAATCTCTATAGGGTAAACTGTAGCGTTCTTTGGGCTTCGTTCTTCAAACCCTTCCCTTCTGACTCTCTCCGGATTCTCTCTCTCGCGCCGGCGAACGATTCAGCTTAGAGCAAAGAAGAGCTCTCTGAAATGGCAATGGCAGGACGTGCTAGATCGATGGGCTTCCCTCTTCTCCAGAAGGCCCTCTCTTCAGCCGAGAGATCTAGCGCTCATCGATCATTTCTCTGCCCTACCCTCTCCAACCCTGAGGTAAACGGCCGATTATCATCAAAATTTCACCTTCAATGTGATTAACATTTTGTTCTTCGATTTTCTTTGTTGGGTGATTCTTCGATTTTCTGCTGGATTTTGAATTTGCGTTTTATCTGATTTATGTCTTTGGGGTTAGCTGAAAGAGTATAAATTTGTTGGATTTATTTTTTCCGGATACCATTATTATATGTGGGGGATTTGTGCTTATTTTCCCTTTCGAAAGACTCCTTTTTTATTGGAGAGAGTTTAAACAAACGGGGATCGAAGATGGAATTCTATGGGAAACCGGTAATCCGGATTAAATAAATGGGATTCCTGTTCAATGATGTAATCTGGATTAAACGAATGTGGGAATATGGATTCCCACGATTTGAACTCCTGGCAATATTTCAGGATTGCCTCAAAGAAACACCCTCTAATAGGGCCCGATGAGATTATCAGGGTTAGAATTCTCTGGGAAATTGGTGTTTGTGATTGCCCTGGTTGACAGCTTAAATTTGTAATTCGGATGAGTTGATTATTTGGATTAGCTATCTGGTATGCACCTAGAGAATTGGAAGTAGTCCTTGACCAATTGGTTCCTTATGGTTTGAATAGATCGTGATGATATATTGCTAATAATTTATCACCTACTCGGAGGTCTGACTCTTTATTGTTCTGCAGTTTTGCATTGTGAGCAGTGGTGATGCTATTTAATGTTTTATTTTATGCTTATAGGCATAATTGTTTGATTCATAATTTGCTTAATTACTCCAAGAAAGTATTGAAACCCTCACATTTCTTGCAGCTGCTGAGGAACTATGCAACTGCCTCTGCTTCAAAAGAACAAAAAATTAAGGTATGTTGAGTGAGTGCCTTTAAGCTCTATGCTATAAATGGTATTGCTTCAAGACAAGATCTTTGATATATCACTGGATTTGCATATTTGTATACTTAAAAGCTCTCTAATATAGTACAATGCTACTTCAGGAAAAGAATACTGGGAAAACAATTGTATAGATGTAAATGTTTGCTACTATAGTGCTATTTAGATCTGTACATGAAATCATATTCTCACCCAAATTTTGGGAAATATGACATATCCGAATGTTGAATTCTGTAATGATGTTTCAGGTGCCTGTGACAATGTATGGGGTTTCTGGAAACTATGCATCTGCTTTGTACCTTGCAGCAGTAAAGTCTAACACATTAGAGAAGGTTGAGTCAGAGCTCTATGACCTTGTTGAGGCTTCAAAGAAGAGTCCTACATTTTCTCAGTTCATGAAGGATCCATCTGTACCTGTTGATACTAGAGTGAATGCCATAAAGGAAATTTCTGCTCAAGCTAAATTTGGGGATACCACCCAGAACTTCTTGCGTATGACTCTTGATTTTGTTTAGAAGTTTTGACTACTTTTATGTTTTGTGCACCACTTGATAGATTGACCACTGGTTACTTACAATTATTCCATGTAGATTGCATTGACTTGAATTGTTATTTGTCATGCATATGCGTCTTGTTTCATTTACTCTAACTTATGTGTAATAGATTTCTCTTCTCTTTTTTCTCCTATTTTTTCCTCTTGTCTCAAATTTTGAACTATGAAACAGTAGATACCATTGAGGCATTGACCTCTAGGCAATATGAACTGTGACAGGTTTTTTTTGGGTGCATAACAATTTACTTCTGGAATCATTCAACTAAAACTAACAATTTGATCACCATCTAGTAATGCTTTTCATTTAACTTGTCCAGTTGTTTTGGCTGAAAATGGGAGGCTGAAACACATAGATCGCATTGTGAAGCGATTCAAAGAGCTGACCATGGCACACAGGGGAGAAGTCAAAGCCATTGTGACAACAGTAATTGTGAGTATATCTTCTTGGATTCCAAATTTCATTTTCTTACTGTGCATTTTAATACAGAAAATAGATTACACCGAGTATTATTTTCCAATTATATGTCTGTAAATATTTATAGTAGTGTTGGTATGTCAATTTAAGTAAGGACAAAGGATGATTTTGTTATCTGGACAGATGACCTTCTATTGCTTCCTTCAGGAATTGTATATTGCATATAAAGAGGAAAAATTGTCGAAAGATGGCTTGCCCAACTTCTTCATTTGATTCTTAAATAATGTGTTGAAGTTCATAACCAGCAGTAGTTGTATAAAGTGTTGTACTTTGGAAGTGTAATAGATGGATTGAGTCTTCGATGCACTTTGTTTTAAACATAATAGTCTGTCTTGTTTCGTTGACAGCCCCTTCCTGCTGATGAGGAGAAAGAATTGAAAGCCACATTGCAGGAAATGGTTGGACAGGGAAAGAGTGTTCAAATTGAACAGAAGGTAATACCGCAATATTTAGGTTCTATTATTTTGACTACCTTCTGTTAAACTTGTTGCTGAATGCTATTCTATCCTGCCTGACAGATTGATCCATCCATTCTTGGTGGCCTTGTTGTGGAATTCAGTCAGAAAGTCTTTGACATGTCTATAAAGACTCGGGCACGCCAGATGGAGAGATTCTTGCGTGAACCACTCAACTTTTGAGAGCCTCCAATCCCGTTAGAAGGTGTTTGTTTTGTTTCCATCTTGAGGAAAACACGAATTCGGTCTGGGCTCCTTGAGCTGCCTGTTTTCCGATAAAACATTATTATGGTCTTTTTTTGCAAATAAAGAAAACTTGCTTTTTGTAAGAATTTGATGGGAAAAAAAAAGAAAACCTAATGTTGTTTTTACTTTGCTGACATCTTTGATCCATAACTTTTCAAGATACAGCAAAGCATTATTTATCCCTACAAAACATATTCTACAGAATAAAACTTCTGACCCTGCAGTGACCAACCAAGTATTTTCTGAGTTTCAATTTCATTGTGTTGAAAAAGTTTGCTATAGGATTTCTCTTTATTTTTATTTTGGTATTCCTGGAATGAATGTCATATACCATTGTTTGTTTTAAGAAAATGTGAGATTTTCACATTTTTAGGTTATGTAAGATTTTAGAGAATATTATATTAGAGGGTGATCAAATAAAAATAGGGTCCTAAGTAAGATTTTAGAGAATATTATATTAGACGGCGATCAAATAAAAACAGGGTCTTTTAATTCAATGTTTTTTTTTTTTGGAAGAATAAAGATAGTTTCGAGACAAAGTTATCTTTCTTTTTAACTTAAAATTGATGTTCAATTTCTCATTCTTTATTAGTGTGATGAGCCATTTCTATGATGTTTATTTGGACGTAAGATTTTAAAAAACTTATTAACATTTTATTATGTTTAATTATGTTGTGAATTTTTTTTATTTTTATGATGTTTTTTTATGTGAACTTATGAAGCTTAACATTTGACGAAATATTTATATGAAAATTAATTACAGTCTATTCAATTCAAGAGATTCGGTAAATGAGTGATATTTGAATAATTTTTTTTTTTTTTGTTTTTGTTTTTTTTGGTGTTTGAATATATAGATAAGTCTAAGAGATACTGGTTATTTCCTTTCAATTCTTATGTATACCAAACATTGCAATTAAAAATTTCAGTAATTATATTATGCAAACCAAATACTGGCCGAAATTTAAATCACACTTTATTTTCACATTATTTCTCTCCCATGAAATTGCAATTCATTTCCTTTCTAATTCCCTCCCTCCAGCCAAACGTCCTGTAAAAGTTATATTTATGTATCGCATCTTTTGGAGGTTGCATGGATCATATATCATATATCCTGCAGTTAACCCAAAGCTTGAATTCATTATATTGATTTGGTAGTTAATTGCATATATGATATAGAAAGAGAGAATAATTAACTTGGGGATGAAGCTAAGGGAGTGAGTCCTTAAAAGCCAAAAAAATTATTAGTTTGGTGCTTCTTCGGTTAGGCTATGCCCATCCATTTTCTGGTACGGTGCTCCCACTCCACTCATAAACACCACTAATCATTACTATTATCACTCCATTATAACCTAGCTAGCTAACTCATCACTCTAACTTTCCATTATTATTATATTCTCATTAGTTACCAATCATAGATTATTATTTTTTTGACGTAAAAACAATAATAAGAGCAAATTTTATAATTTATGCTTCTTAAAAATATGTCTGACATAATAAGAATAATACTGCAAAGCTTATGTATTCAGGCTCTCTATTACAATGTAGTATGTGTTCATATACTTTCTCAATTTACTGAAACACAAAGAACCCGAATACCATTAGATCACGTAGTTTTGGTATTTACTTATATACTTTATTGTCATTTAACATGTAAAATTTTGACCAAATCTTTTGCCGCCGTTACTTTATATAATTAACTCATAATCTAATTGGATATGTCTCATCGTAACACATTCACAAAGAGATTAACGCTGGTAGTGTTACCCTAACAGGCTACAACACTAACTTCTAAATGGTATTATATAAAAAGGAAAATGCTACTAAAATATCTTAATAACCTTGTTTCATATAATTAATTGTTTATCTTCTCTTTCCGCCATACTAGAAAAACATGCCATTGTTAGCTTATCATTGAAACTTTAATTTTACGGAGTAAAAATTATTTAATAAACACACTTTCTTTTGTCTGGATTTCTTCGTTCATTATCCACGAATACACTACTATCAATTATTTTTAAATGTATGGTCATAATTATATAAATATATTACATTTTTCTAAAATTTTTTTAGTCATTGATCATTTTAAATAAACGGGTGAGATTAAGATTAGTCCGTAGTTCTCATTTGACTACTAATTCTCATATGATCATCACTATATATATAGAATTGAGATAAAATGAGAACTACTTTTCCCTTGCGAACATGTGAACTACTTATTGTGCATGTTGTAATGTCTGATTGTGCATTCGTTGATAATTGATTGTGCAGTTCGCACGAGAGAGGTAGTTCTCATGTGATCTGCCCACACCCCCACTCCCCACACAGATATATATAGGCTTATTATGATCCCATGAGAACACATTGTTGGGAGAAAACTAAAAATCAATCTCAGCCTTACATCTATAAAAATCAAACTGATCAGATCATATTTTTAAAAAAATACAGTAACATTTTCGTAATTATCATCAACTTCACTTTGCAAACTACTTAAACACTTAAAGATGCAATCTTTACGAAAATGTCACCGCTTTTACATAAAAAAAAAAAAAAAAAATCGGGTTTGATCCGTCCAATTTCTCCAAACGTAAGGCCGAGATTGATTATTAATTTTCTCCTACGAACTTATTCTCATATGAATATATATATATATATATGGGTTTGTATGTATGTGTGTATCTTAAAAATGGATTGCTTGGGGGAGTGAAGAAAGGATAAGGGAGTGGGATGTTTTCCCAGACAGCTGTGACTGTGCAAACAAGTAAAACTTTTGAAAAAAATAAATAAATATTTGGAGTAGCTTATAAGGTTTTTTCTTATTCGCTTTAATTTTCTCGACAATTATGTTACGTCCCAATCCGCATGCAACATCACATCTTCACTGCACCCTTCATTACATTAATTTTTATGTCAAAAAAAAAAAAACATAAATCCCCACGAAAATTTTATTAAGTTCGTTAAGTTAATTGTTTTCCTTTTATGCATATATACATATACAGTGCGTGATAAGGATACAGTGAAGTGGATTTTCATGTTTATCGGATCTCTACTACACTGTGAGGTCGGCAGGTTAGGTACAGAAAGCGAACTCAAATATATAACAGTACGTTGTCAATATATATATATATATATATATATATATATATATATATATATATATATATATATATATATATATATAGAGAGAGAGAGAGAGAGAGAGAGATCAGAGAGGGTTCAAATGCGGATATTGCTTTCGGTGCGGTCGATACAGATTCACCATTAGTTATGCAAAAATGCATCACACAGTGTTTGGAAATGCACCACAGCGCACCTAATGGTACATTTTCAAACACTTTGTGGTGCATTTATGTGTACTTAATGGTGGGTAACCGCACAGAAACCTAACCATATATATATATATATATATATATATATATATATATATATATATATATATATTGATGGATATATTATACCCACGACCCGACCCGGGGTAGCAACACGGACCCGGGGGACCACGGAGGTGCCCAAGAGCAGTACGGACCCGGGGGACCACGGAGGTGCCCAAGAGCAACATGGACCCGGGGGACCACGGAGGTGCCCAAGAGCAACACGGACCCGGGGGACCACGGAGGTGCCAAAGAGCAACGCGGACCCGGAGCACCATGGAGGTGCCCCGACCCGAGCCAACCTACGTGGAGCTCGGTCCTACCCGGGCTCGGGACCCGACCCGACCCGGGCCCGGTCAAAGTGAGATCTAACCACCCCCGATTTAGGGGGAGGCGGTTGGGGGGTTTGCTTGTATAAAAACCCACCTCCTTGTCCTAACAAGGGGCGATTCATTACATATTCTACATGTATTACACATTTTGTCCTATCGGATCTTTGTAATAGCCAAATACTATGGCAATTAATATAATATACGGTCCCCAGCGACCTTTACGATATCGTTCTACATTATTCGCTTATTGTTCTTATTATATTACGTTCTTATCCGAATTTATTGATTCGGGCACACCCCGGGTTAATTAAATCAATCATATATATATATATATATATATATATATATATATATATGAATATACATAATTTACTTCAAAGTCTTCTTCACTGTCATTCAGCATGACTTAAAGTAAATTGTGTGTATTTATTTAATAGATTGTGTGCATGTTGTAGTTCGCAGGTTCGTAAATTCTTACCTAAGGCTAAGGGCATGGTTCACCCACACCCTCCCGTATGTTTTTTGTTTTGTCTTTTATTTTTTTTTATTTATTTTATTTTATTTTTGTAAAATCGAAGTCGGTATTCCCAAAAGGACTTCATTTTACGTACACTATCGTACGCCATTTACCAAGGTGTTGAGTGGTAGGGGCTAATAATGATCATGGAAAATGAAAAACTTTTATTTGTTGAAGGGTAAAAGTATTATTTGATGTGATGCATTTTAATTTATCATTTCTTTCAATTGAGTTATCATGAATTATATCTTCCCAAATGCTCTGTCCGGTCGGAACGTGAAATCCTTAGGGTTGAGGATTCAACATTTAGAAACAATATAATGTTATGTTATATAATATTATTTTATTTTATGTCCAAATAAATGTAATATTTATTAATGACGATTACGGCATTGGTAGTGAATGGGTGATTTAGACGTGCTGGTCAAAGTACATTGAAAAAATTAGGTGCTTTTTTGTTTATTCGTTCAACTTAATTATTTGTAATCTTAGATGTGTAAACGCAATCTTGAATTGTGATTCATTTGAGTATATGTATGATCTCCAATTAGACTATAGCAATTTATTATATTCAAACTTGAATCTTTAATTTAGGGAAAAAAAATAAAGTTCAAAAAGTTTAAAGCAAATGACATAAAAAAAAAAAATTTACAGTATATTTTATGTTACTGTCTGAGACGTGACCGTAATTAATTAACCACTTTATAATGTATTTGAGTAATGATATTTATCTCTTGAAATTTTTTCCTCCTAATCTCCTCTTTTGACATTACAATATTTGATTTGCAGATACTTTAGTATTTCAATTAAAAGATAATAAGATTAATTAATTCATGAGCATCCAATGATTATATTCACGTTAGGAGGAATTTAGGAGGAGAAATGTTATGAGGGGTAAAAAGTAATTTTTCAATTTATTTTTGGCTCCCTTGGAAAAAAAATAAAACAATTTATCCATCCAACAATAATATATATTGCGTGTATATAAAAAATTCTTCGATGCAGCTGTATTATTTTTAAAAAGTAAACATGAATTGTTTTGGAAGAATCGAACTCTTTCAAATTAAACAGTAGACATTATATTACAAAAATACGTCTACCCCTTTTTATTTTTGATATGAGACATTCAAAACATTAGTACAAAAGAATTTTCATAGGCACACACATGAGCTTGTTTGGCATTGGAAAGGCACATGTGCATACTTTATTATACCTGGTATAATCATGCAAGAATTACATATATTAGACATTGACATCATTATTATCAATTGTCTCCTTAAAATTTTAACACATACATGTGTAATATGGGGACAATGTCCCCAATACCATATGATATAAACCCTAGAGTTTTTTACACTCAGTTTTAGTTGCACTCAATACAATTGTTACCATTAACGATATATATATATATATATATATATATATATATATATATATATATATATATATATATATATATATTCATTTTTTCCAAAAAGGTTGAATCTCCAATCTCAAGGCCTCCCACACTCCGGTCCGACAGAGCATATGTGAGAATGTAAATCATGGTAACTAAGTTGAACTACAGAGACTAGACATTTGCTTACTGCGCACAAGGAGCCCCCCTCACTTTGAGATGTTGCTCTCACACTGCTGCTGGTGTGACTCAATCCCTGATCATTCTTCCCAAATTTCACCCCTATGACCAACTGAGCTGCCTATGCGAACCTGCGAATTACTGAAAGATTGCACCGCAACGGCTCCTAGACATGCTTGGAGGACCTTGCGGTGCAATCGCATCCGGTTTGGTGCAATCATGTAGTAAGTGCGGTGCAATTGTTCAATAGTTCGCCGATTCACACGTTAAGGTCAGTTCTCACCTGATTATGCGCAGGCACACACACACATAGTCAGAATCAAATGAGAACCACTGTACTATTTCCGTGAGAACGTGCAAACTAGCTTTTTTGCAACTTGAAAACTCACATTTCTGTAACTACTTTCGTATTTTGGGTTATGCAACTTGTAATTTTATTATTGTGTAACCTATAGTGATTAATTGTGAATTTGTAAAATTTAATTGTGCAGTTCGCACGAAAGTATTGTTCTCATTTGATCCTATCTATATATATATATATATATATATATATATATATATATATATATATATATTCAAAAATGCCGGAGTATTGAATGATGTGGAACTAAGACAAATTATTCCGCAGGAATATTGTGGGACAAATTATAAGGTAGTAAGAACACTAGTTTTGGAGACAAGTGCACATGCGGCAGACAGTTCTAAACCTTAATTTACAAACTATATTTAGTCCTTTAATCATACATAATCCCGGTCCAATGTAATTAAACCTTACAACTAAAAGATACTTATGTATGTGTTAACCATGAAGTCAATTAATCAATTATGATGCCTTCCATCAATGAACAAAGAATTGAACAACTTACTAATCAATTAAAATCAACTAAATGAATCACACGTTTTTTCCCTCATGATGATGCTTGTTGAATTTTCACTCTTTTTAAAAATATATATATATATTTTTCTTCCTTGTGCATGCTGCACCATTATTTTCTTAACCAAAATAGTTGCAAATTTCAAATTCTAACAACTCTCAATATTCTATGAATCGGAACTGTAAAAACTAAAAATGTGTTACTAAATAAATGTGTGAATCTTGAAACTATTAAATTTTAATGTCGCGGGCGAATTGTCATTTAAATTTTAGTTGTTCATAATGTCACTATCTAAACTCGCTAATTCACTTACTAGACATGTCACCTTCCGCTTCCTTGTTGAAGGCATCATTATTGTTTACTACCCTCATCTTTGATTTTCGTGTTTAATTTGTTGGAAACTTATACCTATTGTACACTACCACTATATATCATCATTGTTAATTGTCACAACCATGCTATCTTGGCCGATCAATCCCTAGTTGAAAGTTTTCACTACCTTAGGCCTACTATTCTCTTCCAATCACTAGAATTTTAAGTGCTACCACAAAACCCTCAATCACTAGAATTTTAAGATACAATATGAACCGTTGCAATATTAAACATACAATAAACACTTAAATTTAAGGAAATTAAAGAACTCATACACTCAATATACACTATAGTGTTTGCCGTTTTGATATAACTATAGTTTCGCTGGACAATATACACTCAAATATGTGAAATTATTATTCAGTTTCATTCCGTATACACTGCAATTTCATTTCAACACAACTACAGTTTCATTATTTCAATTCAATTGCAGTTTCCTTTGATAATATAATAAAAATAATACATAAGACAGTGTCAGTTTAGGTACACTATAGTGTCTGCCGTTTTGGAACATGGTCCACAGTTTAATTGCTGATGAGTGGGTGGAACATGATTCTCATACCAAAAAGGTCACGAGTTTGATTCTTGCTAACACCCTCTTGATTGAACTCATTGCACATGATCTTCCTAGTGCGATTTACTTTAAGAGTGAGGTTTACCTAGTGCACACTTTAGGGTAGTGTGGCTCAAGATCGGGAATTACCCCATGTACACCCTCGAGTGTGTCCGGCTTAAATTGAGATATGAGGGAGGGGGCATTGATGAGTAGGCCATATTCCTGTGTAAATGCTCACAAATTACACCTCAAAGATAATATCCATTTTAGATATATTGTAAACATAGTCATATACGGCTGCTATCTCTAACGTAAAGTCATCATCATATGCCATACAAAAAATGAAAAAAAATAAAATAAATAACATAACCTAAATTTGGGGCTCACGCAGTCACAAAATTGTTTATAGTGTCTTGCATTGCAAGGATGAAAGTTTGGTACTCTATGCACTATATTGTGGTGCTAATAGTTTAATGGACGAATAGATATATATATAAAATAATAAGTGTATTATATTATATTGTTGCATACAAAATCTTAATGATTTTACGTTAAAATATAATGTGTTGACAGGTAATTTGCTTCATAGGATGGTTAGATGAATCCTGAAGAACTAAAAACATGCTTTACAACGTTATTCTCTCATTCTTCATGCAACAACAAACTTTTCATTACTATTTGTATACGTTTTGCCACGCGTTCTTCAATCCCTATTATTACTACTCTTCACCAAAACTCTATCTCAAGTCCTACTCTTCTTCATTCTACAATTTCTGCTCTCTCTCTCTCTCCTCTCTCTCTCTCTCTTATGTTCATACATATATACATACATACATATCATGCTTGGGATTCACGTATTGTTGACTAGATGGCTGCATTTCTTTGAACAAATTAATTAAAGCATATTTATGAAGAACAAAACATCATAGAATGTCTTCTGTTTTTTAAGATTTAGTAAACCCAATAAATATAAGGATTAAGTTACAAGGACAACAAGTAATTTCTAGTTATTAAGCTTATCAGACAGTTAATTAACTTAATAGTCACAAAGTTTTAAATTTGATTCATGTTGTCTATTGATCTTTTTGGTTTGAATCGGTCAATTATGAGCAACCTAAACTAGTTTACATTGTGTGAATTTTTCAGGTAGACACTGTGAACTTCTTGTAAATCAAAATTACATAGACAAAAAAATTTCACCAAAAAAATTATTTTTTAAAATTATTGTCAGGTCAAATGTTAGAAAGATTTTGATGAAAAAATTTGATTTTTGTACCTTTATCGTAAATATAATATGCAAATGACATGAGGTAATAAAAAGTCCAATAATAACACCTATACTTATATAATACATAAAGTAGATTTCAGGTTAGACAAAATATTTGATTGTTAACTTGATCATTTATGTACCTTAATTCTCATTAGTTGTAGGGTGTGGTGGGCCATATGTGTGTGTAAAAGGCTCTTGCATCATATGCCTTACTACAACTTACTAATACTATTTACTGGTCAAATCTGTTAACATGCACAACTTGCTATTAACTAATAATAAACACAATTATCCGCTCTTAGTTATTCAAAACAATTCACTATCAACTACTAGCTACTTTCTACTTGCTAGCTAATTGTCAATTAAAACCTAAAGAAATTTTTTTGACTGTTGATTAGATTATTATTTAGGAATTGATATATATATATATATATATACATAAAATAGCTATACTATATGACGGTCGATCCGTTCAATATTAGCTTAGGGAGCTGAGGAAGGGGGGATGAAGGCTTGATAGGGTGGTAATGGTGATTATGATGGTGATGGTTTGTGGGGCAGCCACAAATAATTAAAATTGAGAAGTGAGGAAAGAGAGAGGGAGAGAGAAGGAATAATAATAATGTCATAATATAATCAAACGTTTATTATTACGCCAAAAGTTATAACTAGTAACACCTCCTCAATTGCACTACATGTTTTTAGTGCGCTCTGATACAAATTGTCAGTTCAATCGATCACTATACCAAAAGTTATAGCCCAGTAACAAATGCGGGCCCAACATATTATTTCTTTATATATAATTACTTAGCATTCAGCGTTACGTTTGGATGACAGGATACTAGAGCGAAAGGAATAATATGAATTAATTAGTTGGAGATGGAGATGGAGTGGAAAACGGATTGGAGGGGGACCTGCATAGCATAGGAGAGAGGGAGATTGAGAGAAAGAAATAAGAAAGGGATGGTTGGTCTTCTTGTCTTTGACTCCATCCAGTCTCTTTCTTTGCATTTTTCTTCACTCACAAGGTAATCATCATATGTGTATGAGAATTGCAACATATCTTGCTTCCACTTCACATCATCCCTCTCTCTCTCTCATCATCATCATCATCTTCTTCCTCATCTTATATCACCTCCATCTCCCATTCACCATCAATCCTAGCTACCTACATACATACAGAGATTGCAGGAGATCGAAGGAGGTGAGGATGAGGAAGCCGGATCCGATGGGGAAGATGGGGAACAATAATAATAAGGCGAAACTGAGGAAAGGGTTATGGTCGCCCGAGGAAGATGAGAAGCTGATGAGCTACATGCTGAGGAATGGACAAGGTTGCTGGAGCGACATTGCCCGGAATGCCGGCCTGCAGAGGTGCGGCAAGAGTTGTCGCCTCCGGTGGATCAATTACCTCCGACCAGACCTCAAACGCGGCGCCTTTTCGCCGCAAGAAGAAGAACTTATCATCCATTTGCACAACATTCTTGGCAATAGGTACCTGGCCTAACTAACTTACTCTCTCTCTCTCTCTCTAATTCACCGGCCTTCTACATATATTATTTACTTTCTCTCTCTATTTATTTCATCTTTTCTTGAGACTACTGTATACTATATAGGGTTTAAACACACAAAACTTAGCTTGGATATATACATTTGTTTGTGTTTGTGGAAAGAACGAGTCTCCAATGTATACCTAGCTATGGTTATGATAGGATATAGTATGTGTGTGTGTGTATATATATATATACACACACACACATTAGACAGAATTTCTATACTGGGTTTATGTGCATTATTGTATTAAACATCTAGCAAATTTTACTGGTGTATAAAAGAAAGGTATAATAGTAGTATATGGAAATAATCGTCACCTTAAACTTTGACATATATATATATGTGTGTGTGTGTGTTGTATATATAAATACAATAACATAATAGCATTAGTTCATGTTAGTATTCATGGGCTAAATGGAGGTCTACATCCTTAACAAAGGTTAATTAAATTACATATACTACACATAAAATCGATGGATTATGGCCAACGATCTTGCAATCTAGTAATATAATTAATTACCTCTATTATTCAGTTGGGTCGAGATCAGGTTTTGAAATTTCACTTTTAATTTTGAAGGCAGGTAATATAATTAATTTTTTGTAATTCTAAGATATTTTAGGTTGTTTAGTTTTGGATTCATTTATTGTGGAAATGAATAATAGGGATAGAAAAAAAACTTGTAATGTCACCAAATTATTTAGCATTAGTGCAGCATTAATTACCTTAAGCCACACCTTTAATTGGAACTTTACTTCAGTATTTATGTGAAAATTTTATTGTGCTGATACTTGATAATATCTAATACAATTATATATGTTATTTTTTGTTATATAGAGTAATCTTAATAACAGCATTAAAATATATTATATATAGTTTTACTTGATATTATTGACACTGATATTATAGACAAATACATGCATGGATAGAAAACAGTCAACTAGACATATATAGAATGTATGATTATTATTATTTAATTAATATTAAGTGTGAAAGGCGCAGAATGTATGTATAGAAGTGATAGATATATGGAACTAATCTGATGATAATGATCAGGTGGTCTCAAATTGCGGCGCGTCTTCCCGGGAGGACAGACAACGAAATCAAGAATTTCTGGAACTCCACCATCAAAAAGAGGTTGAAAAACAACGCCAATAACCAAAACAATTCATCATCGCTTTCCCCGAACACCAGCGATTCATCCTCGGAGAATCCGAGGGCAATGATCGGCGGAGCCACCGCCTCCGCCCTTATTCTTCCGGCCATGCACCACCACCACCAACCGGAATTCATGGCGTCCATCTGCATGGACTCATCTCCGTCGTCATCTTCCAACATGCTGCCCCACTTCAACCCTTTCCCTCCGCAGCAGCCCTTCGAGGAGGCGGCGGCGGCGGGGTTGTTCGGCCTGCCGCCGTGCCTCGCGGCGCAGCTGGTCGGAGTTGGTGGGCCCTCCGCCGCAGGCGAGTGCGGGTTTCTCGGAGACTATAATAATGTTGTCGTGGAACCCTGCTACGGTGTAATGGGGTTGGAAAATGACCTGTCTGTCCCTCCATTGGAGAGCATTAGCACCGCTAATAACCACAACAACAAAGACAGCAAGGAGGAGAATAACAATAACAATAATAACAACGTTAATAACAATAACGTTGACTATTACGGCATCTTTGAGAAGAAAGCAAACGCCGTTAACTCCAACAACAACCACTTGTACGAGGAAGGGAGCATTAAGGTTGAGGATTACATGGTTAATCATCATTGGAGTGGAGAAAGCTTAAGAATCGGAGAATTGGATTGGGAAGGTTTGTTGGCTAACGTTCCCTCTTTACCTTACCTTGATTTCCAAGTTCAATGATCTTTCAAGTTTCAACCCCCACCCCCACACCCCACCCAGCAAGGCCCCACCATTCTTGGCATAGACAAACAATTTTTTTTTTTTCCCCAAAAATACAAAAAAAAAAAAAAAAAAAACCCACCATCAAATCCTCTTTCGCTCTATCTTTAATTCTCCAGTTTTCCCTTTTTTGGATGTTCTTCGTTCTCCTTTCTTTGTTTCCTATTTTGCCATTAGGGTTTTGGGTTCTCTCTCTCTCTCAGCTCACTGTATTCTTTGAGGGAAAAGTTTAATTCCCAAGAGTAAATGTTTAGGTGATGACAGAATAAAGTTCCACGTGGCATGCCAGATCAGTGGTCTGTGAAGTGTATACATACAGGTGGAGTAGCAAATTTTCAAACATTTTGCCACTATGGAGGCTGCAGGTAGAGGGATTAGGTGGTGCATGAGAAATAAGAATATACTGTTTCTTGAAAAGCAATGCAAGGATTTATATACATATAAATGTGTATAGAGAGGGCGGAATAGAATAAAGTACAGATCAGATCTGCAGATATATGTGATCGATAGAGTTTAAAGCTTTGATTTAGTCACAGAGGAAATGAATATAATGCATGTTCATATAAAAGATATATAGTCAAACTTTTCATTACATTGTACTTTTGTACTTGTATCTACAATGCAAATTATGCAATAAAAGTTATTCCATTCTTCTTAATTATATTGTTTTTTTCCGTTTCATATTTAATTCAATATTGGATGATTATCTGCACACAAGAAGCTCAAACTAAATTCAAACACTCAATATTAGTGACAAGAATTAGGAACCCAATCTAAACACAAATCTCTAATGTTGATCGCACCCTGTCACGGAAAGCAAATTTTAAGTGAGTCTTATCGTCCACTAGACCAATGCCCTAAGAACAAGAGAGCCTTTTAGAGCTACATTAAATTACAAATAAAAATTAATTATTGTATTATTATAAATTCCTAAGCGTGTTACATGTACTAAGACATCTCACTAGAAAGTTCTTATGCAATGAACTTAACGAGGCGTGCTATTCAGATATGAGAATCATACTCTACTAACTCGATCATTCACTATGGGATCCATTTTTTCTTTCTTTCTTATTATATTGTTATTGATCTTGGAGCTGTATACACTTGAATTCTGTAATTGTAAGAGTACTCGAGAACCACTGCATTAATATCAAGGTTATATAGAAAATGAAAGATGTGTGGTCAACAAGCGTCGCTTTGGCCGAGTGGTTAAGGTGTGTGCCTGCTAAGTACATGGGGTTTCCCCGCGAGAGTTCGAATCTCTCAGGCGACGAACAGTTTCTTTTACTCCTTTTTCCTCTGTTCCTCAGTTGATAAAATTACTGGGTGACTGAATTTTCAATATCTTTCATTTTCAATTTTGAGAATTGTTTTTTTTGGGATCTTGATGAGACCAACAAAGATTCATTATAGACAATAAAATAGAACAGCAGAGATCTGTTGGAGACTGCAACATAGTTTGGACACAGTCCTATAGACAGTTTATATATAGTTGCAGAGTTGGAGGGAGCAAGAATGGCAGATAGAGTCCTCCGAACCATTTAGTTTTAGGGCTCTACTCAGCATTAGGCTTTTAACAATCCTAAAATAGCCCAAAGGCCCAAAGTTGTATAATGAGTACAATTATAAATTGCGAAATGTAAATCCATTATATGAACACCCCAATACAAATTAACAAATGATGGCGGTATGGCCATGTTTGGTAAAATAGGGACAGTTATGCCATGGAACCGGGTCTACCTTGACAAAATACATAATTTATATATTGAACGTTCACAATTCAAATTGTGAATATTCAGTATGTAAAAATTGTAAATATTTAGTATATAAATTGTGTATTTTTTTGACCCGAATCCACCTTGTAAGGTGGACCTTGGTCCACAGAATAATTTGTCATAAAATAGTTAGTCTATTAGTCAATTTTGGCTTGTTTAATCATTATTAACTTGTTTAACCACTATTAGTTGTTTGACTTTGTTAAACAACTAATATGGGTGTTTGATTAATTAGTTTTTTTATAACAGATTATTACTCTAAAACACTAAAATTAAAAAAGTTGTTCAAAACATATATTTCGATCCACTTTTTTAAAAAATTATTTCGTATGTAAAAAGCTATCAACTATCAGGACTATGTGGTCCAATGGTACCCGAGTTGGCCTTCCATTTGGAAGATTGTGAGTTTGAGCCTTAGTGGAGGCGTTATTAGCTCTTTGTGTTTCAGTAGGTTGAGAAAGTATACGAACAGATACTACAATGTAATAGAGCTAGTAGCATTCAAAAAAAAAAAACAACTAATTTATCAAATATCTTTATATAATCAGCTAATATTATCAACTAATCAAACCCACTAAGCCAATCAGTTAACATCCATTTACGTACCAAACACCCCAAATATATAATTTAGTTACTATTGGGGGAATTATCACTGAATCCCACACCCAGCTCAACATGTCCACTTAGATGAAACTCGGTCAGGCTATTAACGATGCAATGTTGAAGGCAAAGGGAGATTAGCAATCGGACTTATAGCTTGGGCATATACATCCAAATATATCTAACTTTTAGTATGATGTTAGAGATAGCTATGTGGGAAAATTGACTGAAATGTGACACTAGACTCATTCAATTCTCAAAATATGAGATTGCTGAAAATTGGAAGAAGTTATGAAAAATACGTTTGGGAAATGCAATTATGAAAAATACGTTTGGGAAATGTGATAAAACGCATTTCCTAAACGTGTTTTTCAAAATTTCGTCCAATTTTTAACAGTCTCATATTTTGGGAATTGTACGAGGCTACTATCACATTTCAGTCAATTTTCCTAGTTATGTGTGCCAGTAGGTTATGTGTTGATGTGCATCAAAGTGAATCGTGGCAGACACGAGCACAAAGGACATGCGTAGGCCGCGTTGACTAGGAGTCGAACTTGTTATCTTGTGTTATCAAGTCAATAATCTGACCAAGTTGATTGGGGTTGCACCGTAACTGAATACAATTTTGTAGAATAATGATATGAATATGGAGGATTCATGTATATTTGGGTGTTAAAGCCCCCTATTTATATATACATATATGATAATATTTGTCTTGTAGCTAGGACTAATGTGGAGAAAGATCATGTAAGAATGGAGAATACTATCCAACGTTGCATTGATCCACTTTCTCATATTGACATCGCAGTTAAGTAGGCATATTTTGTTTCTTCTTTTAGTAGTCTTTAATCTGGACTTTTAATTAGGTTGAATCCATACATTAAAATCCCAATATTTGCTAAAGTATCAAATAATCTGGATGAGATTTGAACCTCTAATAATTTTTTTAAAAAATATCATTTTATCATTAATCAAGAGATGTATTTTTTAATCCATATTGGTGCATCTCCTCATCATTACTTAAATATCCATCTCATGAGGTGATCTATGAAGAATTATAATATGCTTTTTTTATTTATTTATTTATTTTTTTTTTGATGTGGTACGTATTGATTGATTTATAAAAAGTCGAGTTAATTTTTTTATATATATTTATTTTTCTTCATCTAATATGTGACAAATTAATAATTTTTCAGAGTATTAACATTTTTCATCTGCAAAAACTATCACTTTTAACCTAACAATTTAAGACACTTAGTAAGTAGACTACTAATACAATTATAAGGTTAAAAGTTCAGCTCTTATATATATTTGCTACAATATAATAGCGAAGTCATCAAATACATTAAAAAAGTACTAAATCACATTAAGAAGATCATGTGCAATGAGTTCGACCGAAAGAGTGTTAACAATAATCAAACTCATGATCTTTTAGTACGAGAATCATGCTATCCTCTTTTTTTGTCACTAGGTCTTCCCAAAATTGGGGAAAGATCTCTTAAAATAAGCCTAACATAGCTTTATAAACAAAGAAAAAAAATGGGATGCATATGATGTCTTTGTACAAAAGCTAAAACAACTACTAATTGTGATGGTCTTACCACTATTACCTTCAATGATGAGCACCCATTTCCATTCCCTATCTTACACAACACTATTAGTTGTCTTCAAAAGTAAGCTAAGCTAAATCATGCCCACCACTTACCCATCCAATATTGCATACATATATATATATATATACACACACCCTTACATGTTACTTATTCACCTGCTCTATTTCTGTATTTTAATCCTCTACAAGTTGATTGGTCTAAAAGTTCAAACTTAGATCAAAGCATCATATATATTAAAATGATAATTTGAAAATAAGAAATTATTTACATCTCCAAATAATTAATTTAGCACTAAATTCTCTGCTAGACTAAAAGGGTACGGTGTTACTTAAATTGTATAAAAGTGTGTATAGGATAGTGTACTGTGAGTCTTCGTCAGTTTAATAAAAAAAATTGGTGTGCAGTACTAGTTGACTTATCATTTAAAATTTTTTTATTTTAACATTTTTTTTCGTTTTGTGTGTGAGAAAAATTCACAACCACTACCTAAAAATGTACATTAGATAAACACCACTTCTTTATAATAACTTACAAATTGTAATCGCAAATAAAAAAAAAAAAAAAAAACTTTGTATGATGAAATCTATCAATAGAGCCACATAGCCTTGGCAGATATTTTGTGATGATGGTGCAAGTAACGTACTCTTTTAACAAAGCTTATATATAGAGCAAAAAAAAAAATGTATTCATAAAAATGTTACTAGCTATCACAAAAAAATAAAATAAAAATGTTACTAGCCGTTAGGGGCTATGATATAACACCCTACTTCTAGATTATCACTAAAAAGGATAACCTAGCAAGCAAAATGATGCAACCTATTTATGGGGCCTGATGCTAACATTTTCAATTCTTATTCAAAAAAAAAAAAAAAAAAAAAAAAAAAAAAAAGAGAGAGAGAGAGAAGGAAAATGATATTATATTTATCATGTTGAGTTATAATGATATAATTTATTTTCTGAGGTTTATTTACTTTTTCTTCCTTAGTTATCATCATTATTTATGGTTCATCTCCAAAACCATAAGAAATTATATATATTTTTTAAATATAAATATGAGCTAAATCTTTGAATGTTGTTATATTATATTGTTCATTTAATCAAAACACACTTAATAAATAATAGAATTTTTAAAATTTTCATTTTCGAATCCTAATTGCATGTCTAGAAACAAGAATTAGGAAAAATTATCTTCTCTATTTTGTACTATACCCTCAAGTTAAAAGAACAATAACACTAAAAAAAATTGGTTAATGTCTTTTCAAAATATCATTTTTAAGATTCTTGACGTCTATAGTAAATGGGTAAAAATGTCCATTTTAGAGATAATTGGGGAGGGAAAAAATGAATGCTGTGCTCCCATAATAATTGAAGAGGAAATAAGTTATAGTATCATTTTAACTAAGTCAGGGAAAAAAGTAATTTTTCAATTAAAAAAAAATCAAGAAACCTAATAGCCTAGACAACTAATAAATGAAATTTTAATATAATTGTAAAGTAGAATATTCGACTATTATAGAAGATAGTTATTTTAAAAGTCAAAATATTTGAATGACGAGAAAAATAAATAAATTGTACTATAAAAATCATGTATAATGAGCTCGATCGAAAGAATATTAACAAGAATCGAATCTATAATATTTAAGTATATATCAGAGTTACTCCATATAGTTTATCTATTTGATCACCTTATTGGAGCATAGTTAAAGTCATACTTAAATAGGGGGGGGGGGGGGGAGGGGCGGTGTTAAAATGGTGGAAAAGCGTGCTTAGTATGGCATCATTTGGCGAGACATAAAAAGCAGAAGAAAAATTGGGTGTAAAGCAAATATGTGTCGCAGTGTTTGTTAATATTTAATGATATCAATAGCATGCGTAATTTGTGGTTCAAGGTTGTCTCGGTTTTGGATTACTTCTCCCAAAACGTTAACCTAAAACCCAAAGGGTCCTCCCCACATTGACCCAACAAATAATGAAATGACGGTCTTTCAAAGTGGGTTTTTTTTTTTTTTTTTTTTTTTCCTTCATAACCACTAAAGAATTAATATCAACTTCAAGTCCTCAATCAACTTGCACCCTCGAGTTCACTATAAGTGATGGATTTAATTAACTTGGGATAACCCGAATCACTAAATCTGATAAATAAGAAAAGAGTAAATGGATAGGTAAATAGACAAAATACGGGTTGTAGGATCGCGGGAATCAAATATTGTATTAAGAATGCAGTTGCCAAGCTATTATGAGACAATGTAATGCTATTACAGTAGTGATTTAGGACAATAATGGATAACATGTCTCAATCAGACAATAGGGAGGCTTTTTATACAAAATAAACCCCATAACCGCCCCCCTAACGCGGAGAACGGTTGCATCTTCTGTTTTGACCGCGTCCGGTCCGAGATCGACTTCTTGCCTGACTGGCCGAGCCCCTTGGCCAAGGCCGGGCTGAGCACGGGGTTCCAGGTCCACTCCACACCTTCTTGCTTTGTTTTTTCGGATCAGTTTACTCCCATTATAATATATCCATCACTAAAAGTAGCTCACCGGTAAATCACTTCATAAAAATAGCATGATGATGAATTTTACTTCTATTCTCCGTATTTTCAATTCTCCAGCTTTTTATTATCAACTTTTCAAATGGAGAAAAAACTACAAGTAAAAGAATTATTGTTTGTTTTTTTATTTCTCAATTATTTCAATTTTCAAAACAAAATATTTTTCTTCCATTAATAAATTAAAATTAAAATCACCCTATAACCTACCAATTAAAGTCTTTATCCCTCCATCTTTCCATGATGGCTTAAAGCTGATCTTTTGAATGCAACTTAGCTGCTTAGCAACAAATTATGGCATGTGCTCTACTCATTAAATCTAAATCTAACTTCAAATAATTATTTATCTTATTATGGTGATATTGCCTTTACTTTATATTCATATTATAACGATGGCACTTGTATTATTCAAGTATCTGCCCACGAGTTTATATATATATATATATATATATATATATATATATATATATATATTATATTTTGAAATGTACATATATATATTTTTATATATTATATATTTAACTTTAACTCAATTGGAAACAACTGTATTAACGTTCTTAGTTTGAGCCAATTAGGTATAGATAAGTTAGACAAGTTTACCTTATTGTTGTTCTTTATCAGCTAAGATACACATTCTGAGTAGTAGCAGCGAAGTTTCTTTTGTCACTCAAAAAGTTTTCAAATATATACAAATGCACATTTTTTAAAAAACTATCTTTCCTCCAAAAATGAAAAAAAAAAAAAAAATCTAATAAAGGTAAGTTAATTAGTGAGTGATGAAAAGCAACGTCTCCTATCTTGGGGTTTTAAAAAACCCTCCAAAAGCCCTATCACATGGCATCAGAACGAAATCATCTTTCCCCTCTTTCCCTTTCCCTTTCCCTATCCCCATTTCCATCATTCCCTCCCATTCTTGAAACCCGAGCCGCCATGGCCGAGTCAGAGGAAGAAGCTCTGTGCCGAAACTACCCTTACGCCCTCTACTTCGTCCAGAGCCCCTCCACCGTCTCCCATGCAAACAGCGCCGACCTCGGCCGCACCTGCACCGCCCTCAGCCTCACCCACGCCGCCAACAACCACCCCAACAACGACTACTCCCCGCCGCGCTCCGAGCCCACTCGCCCGCCTCTCTCCCGCTACTCCTCCCGGGGCTCCAACAACACCTTCGCCCGCCACGAGAAGAAGGTGTCGTACGACGACGATTTCCAGAGCCACGGCACCGGGGTTGCCCAGAACGCCGGGGAGAATCTCGGCGCCGGAGTTGAGCGGCACTGCGCCGGCGAGGATGAAGACGGGGAGGACGATTTCGATGAGTATTATTATGGGAGACGAGGAGGGTGGAAGAGATTCTTGTCGATGGGGTATTCAGATTCCGGTGCGTGGATGTTCATGCAGATTGCTTGGAGGCTTGTGTTCAGTATGGCGGTTGCTTTGGTCGTCTTCTACATTGCTACCAAGCCGCCGCCGCCTAAAGTCTCCGTCAAGGTACGTACTCCGGCCACCACTCATTTTATTACACCAATTTGAAAATTTTACTTCTAAACATAACTAATATGTAGGGCCAATCTTTCCTTATATCCCATACTTTATATGCAATAGTTATAAAATTAGAGTGGTGACAACGAAATTAGTGGCTTAAGTGTATAGTTTTACATATTGTTGGGACTCGATCCGCCTTTGATATCACTTGTTAGAATTTTATCAATAGGTCAAAAATTATAGTTCTTTTATATTTTCGAGAAATAGGGTGTTGAACTTGGTCCTTCCTCGGCTCAATTAACCCCTAACCACTGGACTTGACCTTTTTATCAGTCTCAGGTCAATACTTTCTAATTAGACAAATTTGAGTTGTTAGAACGGGGACAGTGAAACTAGAGTTGTTATACTTTTAATTGCACCGTTATCCTTGGGTTCATTCAAATGATCCTTCCGAGAGTGATGCGAGTAGTGGATTAGACGGTTCCAATTGTTCTTCCAAACACATTTTTAGAAGAGCTCTCCAAATAGAAGATACCAATGTCTAAACTCCGAATTTTTAAATGACAAAATTTAATAATTTTAAAAATGAGACAGTTGTAAATTCTTAAAAGTTGTTGTACTTTATAGTTTATATTCTTAAAAGTTAAATTTAGACATAATAAAAAATGGAGTTAAAATATAGTGAGATTGACTTTGTAAATGGGCAAAAGGGAAATGGTATTGAATGATTTGATTTGATTTGCATGTGAATTATCCCCCAGTGCTCACTGAAAAAGAAAAAAGTAAGAAGAATCTCATAGATTTACTTGGTACGGAGTATTATGAATTGGGCCCCCACGGCCCAATATGCAATGTTTTGTCCATGCTAATTATAAGTTAAGGCTCCATATATATACTCCAATATTGTTTGGGTGCTAAACCTCACTCCATCTCTATGTAGCCCAATCATTATTTGTGGGTCATGGTCTATATGGCAAGTGAACCGCTAATATACATATTCATTTTTAATATATTGAATATTCATTTTTAGTATATTATATATATATATATATATATATATATATATATATATTTAAATATACTTCTTAAAAATGAACTTATAGTCAGATCCGGTCTCGTCCAATCTGTATCTACTAAAAGTGGATGAGATACGGATCTATTTAGTGAAAATAAACTTTCTCTATCTGTTAGATTCCAAAGACTGAATACCCCACCACCGAGATTCAATCTTGTGACTTTCTCTTAAAGAGAGCCACATAGGTGGTGCTAACTGAGCACAAAGTGAAACATTTATTAGTTGTGTAATGGGAACTATGATATAATTCCACAATGAAGAATCATTATGTTCCTTTGGCCTGCTGCACATCATGTCTCTTTTACTATTTGTTTTCTTAAAATTTTATTCAAATCAATATGTCGTTTCATAATCTTTGTAGTGCTGAAGATGATGAGGAATGTTTTGTGGAATTATGGGTGCTCATTGCTTGGGACATTATATTGTTATACCTTTTAACCTTGTTGTCATTATGTTGTTCATATCCATTAATCCATATGATATTATGAAAAGAACCTTCTCGAATATCATGCGGGTAATATATATTTCTTTTTCGTTTATTTAAATTAGCAAATGTGTTTATTTAAAAAAAATAAAATAAAATTAGCAAATGTGTTAGTCCACACTCTTGCTAGGGTTGTAAGTTCTCAGTCTGATTTCTTTATTTGGAACGATTATTGGTACCACTTGTATCCAACACCTTTTTCCGATTTCTTAATTAATGAATTGGTTTTATTTCAAAAAAAAAAAAAAACTATATTTAGGAAAACAGTACTGTCACCATTGTGACATAACCATTTTTTGTCTTCCATCAACAAACCAATTTAAATGACTAATGACATAAGTGTGGTTGGATTGCTTCCACTAGGCCCTTACTCTATCCACTTAAATTCCTGTAAATAGAACAGTAGATCTGACTGACTGATTCAAACTAATAAGGATTAACATGCCAATCTTTTTGGGGGTTGAACTTGTAATTTGTAATCAGGTGGTTATCAAGTTAGCATACTAACTTATTGTACATAAATTTTCACTACTGGAAATTATTGAATTTCCGACCACCTGAAAGTGATCTTAAATCAAGTTGAAAGCAAAAAGTGGTCGGAAATAGCAACAAAGATTTTTTCGGATACCAAAAGTGGTCGGAACAAGGCTTTCGACTTGATTTAAGATCACTTTCAGGTGGTCGAAAATTTCAGAATTTCCAGTAGTGTTTAAACCTCCCTAGCTAGCATGACAATTAATATTCAACTCTTTGTAATATTACAATAGCTAGCTAGGACTATATAGGAAAGGAATCATACGATGTAACATTTTAATAAACAAAATTTTGATGGGATTTCCTTAGGTGATGCCATACATATACTTAACATGAAACTAACACAAAAATTGTGCAGATTGTTGGAATTCGAGAGTGGGGATTAGAAGAGGGAGTGGATGCCACGGGTGTGACTACTAAAATGCTAAGCTGCAATTGCTCCATTGATCTCATCATAGACAACAAATCTAAGCTCTTTGCTCTCCACACTCATCCTCCCCTCACCTCAATCTACTTTGGTAGACTTCCTTTCGCCACCTCTCAACTCGTAAGTTGGCCCCACGTTCCATCGATCTCAACTAAAAATATTAAACTATCAACAAAATTATATAAGTTGGTTTATCTTTATTGTAATCGTTTGTCAACTAAGATCACAAGGCAGAATTTACTTATTGTGCACATTATAAGACTGCGGACTTTCTTGGTCACTGAAAATATTACTATGTATACGTAGGGTGGGGAGCTGTACGCGGGGAGTTCGGGTACAACGTTGTTCAAGTTAACGGTGGGTACGAGGAATAAACCGATGTACGGCGCCGGGAGGGCGATGCAGGACATGATGGATTCCGGCAAGGGGTTGCCGGTGGTGGTGCGGCTGCGGTTCGTGTCGTGGTTCCGGGTGGTGTGGGGTCTCATCAAACCAAAATTCCACCACCAAGTGGACTGCCTTGTCGTCCTCTCCAAATCTTACAACAAGAAACGCCGGACTCAAGTCTTTAACAGCACCTGCGTCATTCTCTGATCAATGTTATAATTATTTAATTTTTTTTTAATTTTATGAAATGACGAGAGAAATCCACTATCATTATTCAAGAGGATGCATGTGTTACAGTAAACATTCTTTTTTTTTTTTTTTTTTTTTTCTATTACTATGTATCTTTGTGTATGGGACAAGTAAGCTTGCAAGAAAGAGTTTATTATTTTATTGTACTCTATGGCGTGATTATGTCCAACATATGTCGTTAGATCCAATAACTCAGGGCAACTTCAATTCATGTATCACTGTATTAAAAGCAAAAATAATAAGGAAATAATAATGGTTTTATTGTAACGCAAAGAAATTAGATAAAGTTTTATTATAACGCAAAGATTTTTATGAGATCAGACTTGTCTACCTGAGAGACAAATTTATTTTTGTGATTTGTGTCACGAATCAAGTAAAATATGTTTTATACACATGGGTCTCTTAGAATTAACGGGGGTGTATTCAATCATGACTTTTGTAGAGTTTTAAAGACTTTTAAAATGATAGATTTTAATAAACTTTGATTGACTTTCATAGAGTCGTTCAAAACTTTATAAGACTATAAAAGTCTATATAAAAAACATTCATAGATTTTTATCAACTTTTTATTTTAAAAAGTCTACAAAAGTCATTGAAATTCTAAATTAAATACATCCTTACAAACTTTCAATAATTTTGATTCTTTATCATTTATAATTATTTTTACAAAACATTTATAATATATCATAAAATTCTTCTTATTATATAGGTCTTCACTCACAACAACATTCTCAACATTATTATTTTTATCCATAGTATGCTGAGACTTATATGCTAATTACTTATATATATTATTAATAAACATAATAAAAAAAACTATTTCATTATAAATTCATAACAATATTGAACAATAAAATTTATTATAAAAGAATTGATCAAATAAAATATTTAAAAATATAATTACAAGTTCCATAAAATAAAAAAATTAAAATCTAATATTAATAATTAATAATATATATAAAAATTATACTTCATATATTGCTAGGCAGCACGCAAAGAACCATTATTTGCAATAGCAATTTGAGACTGTGAACAACAACAAGGTGCTACTGTTTGCAACCCCAAATTGTTGTTGCGAAGTGCGAACAGTAGTTCGCTATTCGTAGTAAACTGTTGTTTAAAATATATATATATATATATATATATATATATATATATATTACGAATATAAACATAAAAAAATCAAAATCAAAATATATAGTATTTATATATATGAATATTATGAAACATATACTAAAATTTGACGATGAAAATTTTACTTTGTTCATGTATTTAGGGAGAATTAGAGAAAGTTAGGGATGAAAAATTCATAGAAAAAATAAAAATCAATATAAACAAGTAAATTTAGGTATGAGGAAAATATAGGATAATGAAGAAAAAGAATAATTTTATTAAATTTAGATAGATTTATAAAGTTTAAATATGGAGAAAAATAGAGTTTAAATAGAGAGAGAAAACATTCAGAGTTGTTAGAAAGAAAATTTTGAAATCTTGGGGTTGATGGTTGGATTTCAACTATGTATATTTGAGAAGGAAAAGCCTACAAAAGTCCTAAAATTAAAAAGTCTACAAAAGTTCATAACTTTTTGAATACCACATGACTTTTAAAGACTCTTTAAAAGTCTTAATCGAATACCACGCGACTTTTAAAGACTCTTTAAAAATCTTGATTGAATACCGCCTAACTTTTAAAGACTCTCTAAACGTTTAAATTGAATACATCTAAACTTTTAAAGTTCATAAAAGTTTTTAAAACTCTACAAAAGTCATGATTGAATACACCCCCCTAAGTGTTTATCATTATCCCAAAAATATAAACAGTAGTAAATATATAATTTTATTTTCTTATATTTGTATTGTATAGTAGTTAGCTTCACGTTTCAAAGCCTAACAGTGCAAGTGGGAATTTGAGATATTTTGCCTCAATTTCCAGTTTTAGAAAGTGTCAATGTGAGAAGATGAGATATTTTAGCCCATTTTTTTTTTTTTTTTTTTTTTTTTTGATGACATGAAAAACCTGCCACCACTATTTAAGAATATGCACTAAATCCGGCTTGTGAATTTATTCTGTAAAAGATCACAAGATGGTAAATCAGTTTAAGTAGTTCTCCATATAGTTGACCGATTCAAACGAAAAAGGTCATAAGCTTTTCTTACAGGATGTCAAACTTGAAATCTTGTTGTTATTAAGCTTGCAAGTTAACATGCCGACCAATTTGGTTGGATAACCTCATTTTTTAGCCCAATTTCTAGTTTTAGAAAGAAGCTTACCTGCATTCCACCATTGATTATAGGTGCGCCATTAGCAGTCACAACATTAAAAAAACAAAAACCTTCATGTCACAGTCTGATTTATTACAAGGCGTACCTAGTATATATGGACCATGATAGAGATCTCTATAATTACAACTCCATATTAATCACTTCTTAATCAATCATCTTTTTATTAGATTCGTAGATTTCTTATTAATTCAGAGTTGAGTCAGCCAATTCACGAGTAATTTAGGAGTTGAATATAAATAAATTTCATTATTTTTAATCCCTGAATGATTAATAGAGAGTGGTATGTAATTATAAGGGTGAGAAACATTTTTCATTAAGTATATATACATTCTTCCAAAAAAGGCTGAACCCCAACCCTAAAGGCCCCCCACACCCAGCTGGCCCGACAGAGCATTTGGGAATATATATACATTAACAATATGATAAGTTCATAATTGATCATATACCCATTGTATATATATATATTTTGTTAACAGAACTCAACGCCATGAGATAATGGCAATAATTGAGCATTAAAGCCGCAAGCAATGCCCCAATACATACTATCCCTTTCGATCGTTTACGAAAGCATATAATATATATACATATATGCACTATGAGCATTAATGATAAGATAAATTAGTAAAGGCGTCTCGGTTGCTTTCTCTCCACTAATGAAAGATACAAAAGACATTATATATTCATGGTTATGTATGTGATAGTTTGAATGAATTATCAAGTTGACAAAATTAAACTTATTCTCTTCTATATATTCTTTTCTGAGTGGATGGTCACAATTGGAACCAATTATGGGACGACAACAGATACCTTATCTCGTACGTCCGAGTACAATGCTAGCTTTTTAAAGGTGCATGCAATGTGCCACCACATAGTTTTAATAATTCTCAACCAATAATGTACAAGAATTTTGAAGGGCTTGTATCGGTTGTACGTACGTTTGACACATTTCACGATTTATTTCTTTTCTTAGTTTCTAAGGCATGCCAGAGTACGTTGTGACTGACCATAAAGTTTGAGGTTCAAACTTATATAATTTTAATTCTCAAGTGATAAAAACATTAAACTTCACGAGTAATATTACACATACTTTCACTTTTTATTACATTTTCTAATCCCTGCTTACATGCATGGCACACTTTGATTCATTTAAAAAAATATGGGCCCTGTTTTTATTACGTTTGTTGAGCATAATATATAAATAATAAATGTGCAAGCAAGCTATTAGTTTAGAGTTTAGACTTTTATTTGAAACGAAACTCAGCTCATCATTTAATATTGTACTAGAGCCAACACAAACAAAAGAAAGTCATCTATCTGTGTGTCACTCAATAAAAGAGTAGAGACTATCACTGCTGGAAATTATGAAATTTCCGACCACCTGAAAATGATCTTAAATCAAGTCGAAAGCCTTGTTCTGACCACTTTTGGTATCCGAAAAAACCTTTGTTGCTATTTCCGACCACTTTTTGCTTTCGATTTGATTTAAGATCACATTTAGGTGGTCGGAAATTCCATAATTTCCAGTAGTGCATGTGTTCATGTGTTGCTTGAAATCTATCAAAAAATAATCGAATTGCACAGGGGAGGGGCGACTAAACACATCTTTCAATTGATTTGGAGTCTTAATTTTAGTATTTCTTGGTGGTGGGCCTAGAGGGCTAAGTCCAACATACTAAATAGTGTAACAACATGGAGTCTTAATTTTAGTATTTATTGGTCGTGCGCCTAGAGTGCTAAGTCCAACATACTACTATCGAAACATAGAATTGGCTACTGCACAAATATATAAAATAAAATAAAAAAGAAGTTAATATATATATATATATATATATATATATATATATATATATATATATATATATATATATATATAAATACTGAAAACCTGGGATTTAAGAACCAAATGTAATGTTCATAGGCAATTGTTCTTTTCTCTTTAATTTTAACAAAACAAAAATTTGGATTTTGATGGATAGTGGTGAAAGTTAGGTCACCATGGCAAGGCCGTGGGTGTTGGGAATCCTACGTGTGCCATGTATTTTGCAACATACAGCAGCAGCAACAACAATAATAATCCTTTTAGAAAATAACAAAAATAATGATAATATTAATAATAAATTTTTAATGAATCTTTTAATCTTATTATTACTTAGAGATTCAATCTTTATAGGTATCCACTTGATTGTGACATAGGAATAAAAATGACATAGGGAAGTGATGGGGTTTCAATTTTGCAGAATTCAAATGATTATTTGATGAGAATGTAATTTAAAATTATAGGGACTTTAGGAGCTATAATTCAACAAAATGGAAAAGTTGTACTGATATGATGTAGAAAATTAATTCGAAATGACCCGAAATAATTAACCCACTCAAATAAAAGACAAGAAATGTTAAAGACCTTTTTGAAAGAAACCAAATAGTATTTAGATTGTATTAATTGTTTAAGGGATCACAAGAGGTGTTCTAATAAGCTAGACCTAGCTAGAATGTCTAAACAAGACATGTGCATTGCAATTTATACAAGTTGTGTTCGGTCAACCACCCACGCGACCCGGACTCCATTCTGTGCAAAGTGGACAGTTATAACTCCTCTGGTCGACCGCATAGTGTGACGACCTGACCCTCGGAGTAGGGCCGGACCACCTTGGACCGACCTCGAGCTGAGGCCGGTTGCCAAGATCGGATCCTCTCCATAGTTTGGGATACGGGCCCAATATATCCATCATCGACTAAATCCTTAGCCACTCAGAATCTATAATAGTACACTCACGTATGTGCACTATTAGTATCTACGGATGCACTATCACGTATTTTCAAATGTACTGGTAATTAAAAAAAAATACTAACACTTTTTTTCTCATTTAATTTTTGTCCTTAATATAATTTTCTGACCCTTGATCATCCTAGATGAGATTAGTCCGTGTGTGTGTGTGGGAGGGGGGGGGGGGGGGGGGGAAGATCTAGTGCGGCTAGTACTTGTTGTCAATGCCGTGCAGCCGTGCGATTTTGCACCATTTTGTATTCACAAATGCACCATCACGTGCTTATTAATGAACTAGGGTGTGGTGCATTTACTCAACACCACTCTAGTGAACATGTGGTGGTGCATTTGCGAATACATAGTGATGTAAAGCCATATATATATATATATATATATATATATATATATATATATTTATGCGTGATGCGTAGAAATAGGTGTTCAATATTAGTACTATATATTAAAATTTTAGATTTATTTAGATTTTAGATATTTAAATTATTTTTAATTAATAATAATAATAATAATAATAATAATAACGTAAAATATTTTTATAAATTTGATATTTATATTTTAGAAAATAACTTATAATATATAACTTCGATATTATAATGTGTATATTATTATTGAAGATAAAAGAATATATAGTAGATGTATATATATAGTACAACTTTTATACAATAATGAAAAGTATAACTTTCATTCACATTTATTATGTTTTTATTTAGATTAGATATATATATGGCATGTTTCGATTCATCTGAGGAAATCATCATCTGATTAGTTCATGCATGTTTTAACTTGTGTAAGCATAGTTTAATAATGTTTCTTTCAAATCCACGAAGTTTCATCGGTCTTACGTTCACGTGGCCGGTGAAGTCATTTAGGGATTTGCAACATAGATAGATTCCTCGTATGGATCAATTACTTATATGGTTCACTAGCTGTTCTTGATGACGAAAACCTGAAGCAATGCAAATTAAAGACAGTCAAAATCAATAAAGCATATAAGTCCGGACAATCTTATATAAACCCATTTCTTATACTTGCCATCTTTAGCTTTTGTTTCCTTCACATGCAATCCATATATTTTTAAAAAATTTTATTTCATAATAGTATAAATGTTACAAATTTTATATTGCAATATCTTCAGATCGTTTTTATAACGAAGATATTTGGGGGTTGTAAATAATGGAATTTAAGCAACCCATGAGGGTGTGAAAGGGCAATGCATGGAATTAATGCATAATATTCAATCCAAAAAAAGTTCAATATATATAACATACACAACTTTACATAATGAGTTTGTTATTTATTGAAACAAAAATTATTTAGAAAATTACACTATAACATCATTTTAAAAAATATAATATATCAAAATAAATATAATTGTCACATAACATAAAAATTGTGTGTTAAATTGCCAAATTTAATACCACGAATTTAAGCTGCTTTTGGCTAGAAATTGGGACATTATATTCAGGTAATGTACGTGTTTAGGGAGCATAATAGGTTACAAACCTTGGGGTTCAGCCTTTATTGGAAGAATAATAGGTTACAAACCAGTTTAGTTGGCGTGTGTGAGTATGCACTCTCACTCTCGTTTCTAACTAATCTGGCTAGCACTTTGCCCCTTAATTGAGCTGACCCGGTGCAAACCGGAATTAGTTCGAGTATGGATAAAAAAAAATAGTTGAATTTAATTTTAAAAAATTGGATATTATGACAAAAACAAAACCTTGACTTTTTCCACCAATAGACCCTACTAACATTATGTAGTATTATCTTATATTTTGTGATTTTAATATGTGTACGTAGCTAGCTTGGTTGCATGTGAACAAAATTTTGCTTACCATGTATACGTACCCAAAAGCTTGTGGCTCTCTCTCTATATATATCGTTCATTTAGCCTCTATATTATTCAGCTTCAGCATCATATCTGCCGTCCTTATAAACCCAGTATCTCTTTACTCTTGTTCTTAGTGAAAGTAAGCAACTTTGCATACACTTCTTTGTTTAATTTGCATATCTACATCATATATGGCCAAGATTTACAGTGTTAGGATCTTTGTTTCTTGTTTCCAGATGTGGATGTCACCATTCTTGGTTCTCTTCCATGATGCAAGGTATGTACTACATAGTACATATATATATACCTTAATCTTGAATGTGTAGGTTTTCTGAAACTCCTAGGAAGATGGGTCAAATGTGTTTTGTTTTGCTGAACATACAGGAAAGTTTTCAAATGGGATGATCTGGGTGGGGAGATTCTGAGCATTGCATTCCCTGCTGCTCTTGCATTAGCAGCCGATCCTGTTGCATCCTTGATTGACACTGCATTCATCGGCCATTTAGGTATGATTAAGCGCTTACCACTGCACCAAAACCAAAGTTTCTTATTCTTGCATAGCAGTAGTTTCGATGACAGGATGCTAGACTTTGTTGAGCATATAATCATTAATGTGCAATCCAACTATCAGCTTTTAGTTGAGCCTGCTTCAATTTGGTATCAGAGTCAGACCAAAGGTGAACTTTATTTCCTTATACTTTGACCTGTGTGGCTAACAATGGTGGTTTTCTTTGATTAAATGCAGGTTCTGTGGAAATTGCTGCAGTGGGGGTTGCGGTTTCGATCATAAACCAGGCGAACAAGGTTACCATATTTCCTCTTGTCAACATTACCACTTCCTTTGTAGCAGAGGAAAACAGTGAATTATGTGATGATGGGTCGAAAGAGGTTTCTGCCAAGGTTTACAGTGAAGAGAAAGTGGCAGAGGAGCCTGGGAAAGATTCTGATCAGCTTGAAACGATGGAGAATGGTTCCCTCACAATTCCAAGCAGTGAAACAAAGGGTTCTTCTGCTTTATCAGATCTTGAAGCAAGTGAAAGAGACAGCAAAGTTAAACGTGGGAAACTCCGAATTCCTTCTGCATCAACTGCTTTAATGATGGGATGCATTCTGGGCATTCTCCAGACTGTGTTCCTCACAGTTCTTGCAAAGCCTCTCTTGGGGTTGATGGGTGTCAAGCCTGTAAGTTCTCTCATCTCTTCTGTTCATCTTCTAGCTAAGAACTTCATTTCCCATTTCCAGAAACAATAACACCTCTGATCTCCTTTTTCTTCTTCTTCTTGAAATTAACATACAGGGATCTACCATGTTAAACCCAGCATTAAGGTATCTGACTCTGAGATCACTGGGTTCCCCTGCAGTTCTTCTGTCATTAGCAATTCAAGGGATCTTTCGCGGTCTCAAGGATACTAAAACCCCCTTGTATGCCACAGGCAAGCACTTAAAAACTTTCTGAAATTTTCAAGAAATTTGATTCAGATTTCTTCCCAAACTCACATCAGTGTTGTTTCAAAACAGCTGCAGGTGATTTGGTGAATATAATATTGGATGCTATCTTCATATTAGCTTGTCATTGGGGTGTGAGTGGAGCTGCCATTGCTCATGTTATCTCTCAGTAAGCCTTATCAGACCTAATTAACTTTTTATGTCTCAACTCTTCAACTTGTTAATATTCTACTCATCACCTTAACTCACAGGTATATTTTATTACTCATCCTGCTCTTCAAGTTGATCAGAGAGGTTGAGTTGTTGCCACCAAGTTCTAAGCATTTACAGCTCAGTAAATTTCTCAAGAATGGTAAGTAAGCCACAATGACTCATTTTGCCATTCTGATTAGGGCAGAGGTCAGTGAAGGGTCAAGTCCAACACCTTGTCTCTGGAAATAAAATTTAAGCGTTTGATCCTAACAAGTGGCATCTGATCTGCAGGATTGTGGCTATTCGCGAGGGTGATAGCCGCCACGTTCTGTGTCACTCTGGCGGCTTCTCTGGCGGCGAGGCTCGGTTCGACAGTCATGGCTGCATTTCAAGTCTGCTTGCAAATCTGGCTCACATCTTCACTGCTTGCAGATGGGTTGGCCATTGCAGGACAGGTACCTAAGACAGACAAAATTAGTTGTTAGTTGTTAGTTGTGTCAATAATGTTTCTGTTTTGCCCTGTCCAGGCAATTCTTGCCACTGCATTTGCTGTTAAAGACTACAAGAAAGCTAAGGCTGCTGCGGCTAGGGTGCTCCAGGTATGCAGCATCATATCGAGCATAATATATATAAATAATAAACGTGCAGTCTATATTCTGAGACAGGTCGAATATGGGTATATGTGCAGATGGGGTTTGTGATGGGACATGGCCTGGCTGTGGTGGTTGGACTAGGTTTATACTTTGGGTCCGGGGTTTTCTCGAAAGACAAGAACGTTATTCGTCTGATAACCATAGGCATCCCGGTATGTAGTCCAATTCAATAACACAAACCTTGTATATATGCTTGGTTTCATTAGGATTAAGCTAAGGCACTGATAGTGTTGAAAACCCATCAGTTTGTTGCAGGCACACAGCCAATAAATTCACTGGCATTTGTTCTTGATGGTGTCAACTTTGGGGCATCAGATTTCTTCTACTCTGCATATTCTATGGTGATGGTGGCGGCAATGACGATTGGGTTTGAATTCCTGTTCTTGAAATCCAATGGCTTTGTTGGGATATGGATAGCCTTAGCCATATTCATGCTTCTGCGCACCATTGCAGGTTTATGGAGGTAAACAAGTTCGACTCCAGTAGGAACAGTCTATTAGCCTTCTTGGTTTGAGCCAATCAATTTATTACCTAGTCCTTTGTCCGCTAAGATTATAAGGTGGTGTTTATTCAATGCACACACTCGAATAGTGATTGTTGGTTGATCCAAAAGAAACTTAGCCCACTTAACTACTTAAGTTACCATTAATACTTAATTAATGTTTGTTTATATATGCATGAATTGCAGGCTGGCAACAGGAACAGGACCTTGGTGTTTCCTCAGGGCCTCAACGCAACCTATGATTTAATGTTCCTGCATCATTTTTTAAACACCAGTAACAATATGTCTTGTATGTACCCCTCTTTTTTGGTAGATTAGATGTCACAAGGTATACTATGTTTGGTAGATTACATGTTATTTTAAGTTTTGTTGTAATCTTTTTATTGTTTAATAATGGTTATTTTAGTTTAATTTATGGATCATAAATCATTTTACTTATGCAAGGAATGAAAATGCGACACTCGAGAAAGTATAATGTCAGTAAAATTTTTGCATACAGCCATAAATAAGATACATGTGCCTCCCGCAGTTCAGCACAGTTCAGCGGGTTAATAGACCTTAAATAAGTTAATATATTTGTTTTGCTATATATCAGTCACATGGTGCATAGTCTGGTTCTTACTAATGACCACAAAATGATATTTGAGTCCTTGAAGGCACATACGTAAATAACTTCCTCCACCAAATTTCACAAAGCGATAAGGAAAAACCCTATCACCCGCTTGTATTTGGGTCACATTGGGATTTTGTTTGCACCCCCTACGTGCAAAAGATAGCCTTTATGATATAATAGTTCAAAACCACATCATTTCTTCGAGATGGGACAAAAGTTACTTAGGCTATGTTTGGCAAACCTAGCTGAAAGCTGAAAAGTTATAAGCTAGAAGTTGAAAACTGAAGACCTGTTAAACTAGCTGATTATGCTCAAAAGTGTTAAGCACTAAAAATGACATCTTCATAAAATTTAAATAGTTTAAAATTTAAATAGATTTGTTTACATATTAAAATTTAAATTTTGTAAGGAATAAAATTATATGATTTAGCATCAATACATCCAATACAATCCTAAATAATAATAATAATAATAATAATAATAATAATAATATAAGGGGAGAGGAAATGCCAAAATGATTTTAATTGAGAGGGTAAATGATGTCATTTATTTAAATTAATAAGGATAAATATATATATATATATATATATATATATATATATATATATATATATAAGTTAAAAGCTACTAATTAATTTTTGAAACGCTACTAAATTAGCATTTCAAAATAAGTTCTTATTTTAAACTATTAGCTTATATTGGGAACATTATTAAAGAGCTTATAATTAATTAGTAGTTTAAAATAAGCTATAAGTTCCTAAATAAGCTTTGCCAAACAGAGACGTAACATTTCCCAACTCCAAAATTTTCCACTCAAATGGAGACATGAGATACAGAATCAATTTCTCATTCACTCATGTTCCATTTCGAGTGTATAATAAACTGAATTGAACCTTTCACTTTGACCCTATTCAAATAGGAGGTGGACCCCACCCAAAATTTTGCCACCCTCGAGTAATGATTATTTCTACGAGTTTCTGTCGTAACCCAAAAAATAAAAAATAATTATTATAACAAAGCATTAAAGAAATATGGGTACGTACATCACTGTCACGCTTCATTTTCATGGCTTATTTGATATTTGATTATGAATTGAAGAAACCTTCAACTGGTGCAGAACCATCTGGTGCAGTATGTATATGTGTGTTCATTATAAGCGACAATGCAGAAACATTTTAGAAAACCAAGAAAGAGATTATCAACTAACTTTTCATTACAAACTTCCTAATGTCGTGAATTACTTCACTTTTCTTAATTGTTTGATATTTAATGTATGTATTGTTCGCTCGATAGTTCAGTTCTAATACTTTATTCGAGAGCTATCAACACTTAATCAAATATATTTTTATCTGACACAATATAATTTTATTTTATTAATTGACAAAGACTTCATTAACAATAATATAACTTCACCTAATTAAATAAAAATTGAATTCATTTTTAATTAATAAGAAAAATATTTCTCATTTCTTAATGGAGATCTATATAACCATGAAAGATTAAAAAATTAGTGGAGTAAAATTGACAGAGACATGAGTCATATTTACTCTTATAAGAATGTCTAAATAAAATTTGTTGAACTTATGAATATGTGTATATTGTTTACTAAGTGTACCTTGATTGATTATAGCAAATTATACTGTGAATTATGGTCCACATTGCACATAATTAATATATGTTTTCTTTTAGTATGCTTGTTAAAAGTTTATTTTTAATGTAGTAAATTAAAAATACTCTTTCATGAATTTTAAGATAGCATAATTCTCGAGACTTCTGTCTAAATTGAAAAAGAAAAAAATCATACCATCAGGGCCGGCCCAGAGGGGTGGGCAACATGGGCACCCGCCCAGGGCCCAATGTTGAAAGGGGCCCCTTAACTTGGATTTTTATTTTTTGATAAAGTTAAAAAAAAAATAAAAAAATTCTTGCATGAGCAAAGATTTGAACTCACAACTTCAAAATTATTATTTAACATTATATCTACTTAACCATTACAATCATTTAATATAATAATTCAATTAATAGATACTCCGTATATATTAGATAATATTAAATTAATTTATAATTAAACTTTATAGAGGGGCCCAGAATTTGAATGATCACTATTTCAGGATTAGTTCAACTAGTTTTTTAAACAAATAAAGTCTTAAAAAATTATATATCGATAAAATTCAAAGTTATCATTGAATTATTTTCAATTAACACAATCTTTTGAAATATATATATATATATATATATATATATATATATATATATATATATATATATATATATATAAACATTTTAACTTTATATATTAAGGGCCCTTATTTTTACTTTGCCCCGGACCTATAAAATGATAGGAACGGCCCTGCATACCATCTTATCCACACTCCTATGGGTACCTACTTTTATTAAGACGTACTAACCCTGTTCGAGGGTTGCAAATCACTCTCTTGTAAATTTTAAGGTAATTGCATAATCAAATTCAAATTCAAAACCTCTTGTCAAATTGAATGAGACTTGCACTATCTCATTCACACTCTTACCGTACCAACTTTCATATTTTCGTGGAATCATTATTATTATAATTTGTATATCTTAAGAAGAGGTGTCAACTAGACAAGAAGCATCTAGCGTAGGTGGTACATTTTATATTTTTGTATATATGCAATAATGTCAGTCGTGGCAATTTGGAGGGTGAGAGATTAGACGACCTGTTTGGCTTTGTTGAGGCCTTGATCGTTTGTCCCATATCACAAGGAATTTTTGAATAATTATTTAAGTAAACCAACAAAGTGGAAAAAATGAAACCACACAAAAAATAAATGATAATTACGTAGTTAAATTCTTGGAGGTCTTTCCATTTGTCATCAAACTAATAAAAAAAAAAGTTATGTATGTACTTGTGATTGTTTAGGTGCCTTTTATATCAATTTAATCTACAACTATACATATGAATCCAACTCATTTAATATTTTATATGAAATTAAAAACAATTATAATTTATCTCTTCGATTCATTTAATGACACCTCGCTCGTGTTTTCTTATTCGTCAATTATCTTTAGATAGGGCGGTGTATTATGAGATTGCCCTATAAATTTCATACCATGCATTCAAAATCATTATACAATAATGTGGAGCAAATCACAGTCAACATTCAACAAAGACTAAAAATGAAAAAAACAAACAAATTAAAGACTTTGGTTTCAGACTTTCTTTTTGACCAACACATTAAGATGTTACGTTGCAGATAGTAAGACGATTGCCTGGAAGGTTTATCTGGGGGCAATGTTTGCAGGCTTTCTATGCATTATATTCAAGAACCGCAACTCCCAAACGTGGAAAGAATAGATCTTCACGAATCCATATAGAATCATGTATAAATGTTTGCCTCTCGATCTTTTTCAACGTTGTTGGATTGTTTAGAGTGTTGTTGTTTGACTAGACACGCATGACGATGATTAAATACAGCGTTGTTTTATTTCAAAATTAGTAATTGAATAGGTGAATATGATTTTTGTATTTGAAAGTTACGAGTTTTAAAAAAGTGGTTGAGTATGATTCACTTTTCTTATGTGATCTGTCGATTATTATTATTTTTTTTTTACCAAAAAAGAAAATTAAAAACAAATTACAACGTTGTACTTCATCATCACCTTAATTCCAGCTTTGGGCATTTGTGGTTAGGTGGAGGTTTGAATCCAATAAAGAAGATGGTTTTGTAGGTTCATCCGGGGATACAAAAAAACAGAAATTAGTGAATTATATATTTGGACCGTCAAACAAGATTTCATAGTATTATTATATGTGTATATTTGAATGGTTTAGCTGTGCGATAGCCTGTCGTTTCTATGTCGAAGACTGGATGAGGTAAGCGTTCAATTCCCAAATAACAAGACTCCATAACTTAATTTTTTTTTTTTTTTAATAGAGAAGGGTGGGGTTAATAAATTATTATTTTTATTTAATAAAAGTACAAAGATATTGGGAGGGGGTGAGTAACAATAATATTTATGGCTAGGGTAGATAAGTTGCATCGTGTGATTCTGGGGTAAGTAAATAGGTCAAATTAGGAATAGTAGACAATGATATGTAAAGTAAATGATTATGATAATAAATGTAATTATAATAATGGGTTGGCTGTAATGATCGATCGTGAGTAGTTAGGACTTAGAAATATAACACATAGGTAAGGTAGGTGATAATACATAAAAATAAATTTTTTTGAAAAGTCGTGTGTAAAATCTAAATACACAGATTAGAGAGTTTTATTTTCTGAAAGTACACTTATCATTTTTAATTTTTTGAAATAAATAGTTAGGTAATTGTACATAAGAGTATATCCAAGAGATGTGAATTGAAACTTCATGAGTAATTAATGGTAATAGTGTGATAACTTGATGAATAAAACTATATATATAGAGGTACTAGGATTCAAGCATTCAACACAAGGTTGATGATGTAGTACTGATAATCAATTATATGTGAATAACAAAGTAATATTAATTGTTGGCTAATAAGGGCTAATATTATATTGCAATAGAAGACTTAATTTACCCGTACTTAGTAAGGTCTTAAAACTTGATTAACATGTAAAAATTTGGTTCCTAGTAAGGTCTTAAAACTCCCTATTTATCAAGAGTGTGCAATCAGTTAATCAGACCGTTTTAATCGAAATTTTAAACTTTTAACCGTTAATTGAACCGAACTTTGTATTGCCGAATTAATCAAATCAAAAAAAAAATTGATCAACTGGTTAACCGAACTTTTTTAAGCTAAAGTTTTAAATCTTAAAAATAATACCTATAATAATAATTCAAATTAAAATAATACATATAATAATATGTCCATAAGAAAATATGCATGGCAAAAACAATACTATAAGTCTATAACAACACTTTTACTATAAACATAAAAGTACAAATTATAATAAAGTCCAAACATCCATATATATTTAAAATTTCGATTAACCGATAATTTTAAACCGAATTAACCGTTAATCGAAATTTTAAAAAAATATTTAACCATTAACCAACAGAATAATTTCGGTTAAAAAACAGTTAACCAAATTTTGTCCCTTCGATTGTTTAACAAAAAAATTTTGAAGTTAAAAAAGTTAAGCTATGATAATTAATTGAACTTTTTTAACTGCAACCAAGCTATGACAATTCGATAATTTGATCTTTTAACTACAACTAATGAAAAGGAGAACGTAACACGATACAAATGTACCTTTTGCCATGTGTTACACCATATTCTCTATTTTTCAACACCTAAATATATTCTTATTTTATCGACATTATGAGTTCCTACTATATGTCTAAACTAGACATATCTCATCCTTTCTATATTTGAGTTTGGCTTTCCATTGGACTAATAAAAATAGACTCCATTAGACCTCGTTATTGGGCTGTTGGGCTATAACACTTTCCTATAATCCCAACATTATATATGCTTTGTATTTAATAAATTTAATTAAAACATGAAAAAAAATTCTAAATTACTTAAGATGGAAAGATTATGGCCCTGTTTGGTAAAAAAATTAGCATATAAGTCAATTTTGACTTATTTGATCACTATTAATTGTTTGATTTAGTTAAAATATCAATATAAATGTTTGGTTAATTAGCTTTTTGCAACTCCAAAAGGCTAAAATTCAAAAAAGCTACTCCAAGTAACTTTTTCAATTAGCTTTTTGAGAAAAGAAATTATACTAAACAGCTATCAGCTAACAGCTAATTTACCAAACACTTTTCTACAATCAGCTAATGTTATCAACTATTTATACTCTCTAATTAACACAATCAGCTAACAGCAAACAGCTATCAGCTAACAGCCATTTTACCAAACAGGGCGATAGTATTTTTGAAATGTTCATTTTTCTGTTTTCCAAACCATAATTCTTGCCCTTCATTTCTCCAAACCGTCGTCTTCCTCATATCTATACTTCAATTCTGTAAGACTGTAACTTTCTTCATCATTTTCATGGAATCGTAGCTCAAGAATATTTCCGCCCCGACGTTGAACGTACATTGCACGTATTGAGCATATAACTATTAATATGCAATCCAACTATAAGCTTAGCCTTTTAGTTGAGATGAAGCACATAATATATACAGAGTTCTAATATTACAAATGATGGAAAAAGTATGTATTACCATACATATAGTAATGTCCACTATATTTAATTTATTCTATTATTGCATATTGAAATTATATTGGGATATGCCCTTGTTGTTTTGGTTGGAGGGGAGTTATACTTGGGAAGAGGAGCATTCTCAAATAACAAAAAGTTCTTCGTATGATAATCAAATTTCCCTCTAGCTTTCATTAATGGGGATTCTTGAGTTTTTGCATTGATTTTGTCCAACTTTTAACATGATTTATAAATCGCTTTATATGCACAATGAATGTAATTATGTAAATGCGATGCTTAATTATAGATGAGGTGCATATTTCACTGTGCATTTTTCGGGCACATCCGGTGCAATGTGTGCAGAAAAGTGACAATAATGCACAGCCATTTTTAAAATTATAAGAGAAATTATTGCCAACATATGGTTAATTACTAAAAAATCAGAGGTTACATAAAGTTCTAAACAAATTAAGTCTATTTAAACCGAAAAAATAACAAAAGAAAAATATGAAAAGACAAAAAATTCTTATTAAAAATAAGAAAAGTCATGAGAAAGATTAAAAATGTCCAAAAAATAATAGTCCATGATATTTTATTTTATTTTTGAAAATAATAGTCTAGAATATTAAATAACAAAAACGATAGTCTAAGACTAAATTTGAAATTGCCACCAAAACAAGGGACTTCTAGTGAAATTAACTCTTGTTTGATGTTTAATATATTATTTGACGGTTTGATCTTTCAATTTTAATTCTTCTTCTCTCAAATACTTTCAATTTTAATTATATATTAGCGAGTTATCAATATTTAACGATAGATCCATACGACCTTATCTAACAAAAGATTATTAAATTAAATGACAATGACTTCATTTAAGAACTATATATATAGCTTTACCAAACTAAATAATAATTGGATTCATCATTATTTGTTCATGTATGAAGAAAAAGATTTCTCATTCCAAGAAAGATATATAATTATGAATGAGAGATTAAATCGAACAAAATTGACAAAGATCAAAAGATGAATTCAATTTTTGTTTAGTTATATATGATAATCTTCCATTAAACAATAAGGATCTATCGCTAAATATTATTGATAATTCCCTAATATAGAATTATAATTGAAAGATCAAATTTGTTCAATAATATATCAATCATCCAGCAAGAAAATTTACAACCTTGCTGTCTTTGTATAATTTTCTATAAAATTTTGACATTCCTTTCTTAATTTTCTAAGATGGACTTGTATTATATTGCTGCTTTTACATATATATACACACACTGCACTCACTAGATGCTTTCATGACATCACAACCCCTAAACCCTAACCTTAATTTTTACCATACATCATTAAAATCTAAATTACACTTATTTCTGCTAATGACCTTGTGGTCTAGTATCATAAAGTGACGCTCTCAAATAGGAGGTCATAGGTTTGAGTCCCAGTGAAAACAGTATTGACTGTTTGTACTTCAATAGCAAATTCTTGTTCATATGGAGACAAAAAGAATAATGAGAATGGAAAAATAAGAAGAAAAAAAATAATAATAATCCCAACATTATATATGCTTTGTATTTAATAAATAAATTTAATTAAAACATGAAAAGAAAATCTAAATTACTTTTTTTTAGTACTACTAACTTTGTTACAATGTAGTATATATCCATAACTACTTTCTCAACTTATTAAAACACAAAGAGTCAATACCGCATCCACTGATGCTCGAACCCACAGCCTCCCACATGGAGAGCAACATGGTACCACTAGAGCCCGAGATACTTGGCAAACTATAAATTACTTAATGGAAAGATATTTTTCAAATGTTCATTTTTCTGTTTTCCAAACCATAATTCTTGCCTTTCTCCAAACTGTCGTCTTCCTCATATCTATACTTAAATTACTGCAACCCAGGAATATCTCCGCCCCGACGTTGAACGTACGCTGCACGTACGGGGAAAGAAGACAGGCTATGGCGACAAAAAGAATGATGAGAATGGAAAAATAAGAAGAAAAAAAACTTTAAAGAAAAAAAAAAAGAGAGAAGAAGAAGCTGAAAACACGGAAAAATTAATGCTGAGAATAGGGGAAAAAAATAGAGAAAGACAAGAAAAAGAAAAAAGTCGGGAAAATTTTTTGTGGATGAAGTTCGCCAATTTACTAAGCACTTAGATATAATCACCAAAAAAAATAGAAATAGAGAATTTTAAAATAATAATAATACTAAAAAAAAAAGAAACTGAAAACAGGGAAAAAGAATGTCGAGGACTGGAAAATTAAGAGGGAAAGAGCGCTAATGACCTTATGGTCTAGTGACATGAAGTGACTCTCTCAAATTAAATGGAGGTCATAAGTTTGAGCCCCAGTAAGGACAAGACTCTTCGTGTTTCAGTAGATTGAGAAAGTAACTATGAACAAATACTATATATATATATATAGTCAATGACCTTGTTTACAAAAGATTATTAAATTAAATGACAACGGTTCATGGCCACTAGACCACAAGGTCATTGACTATATATATATATATATATATATAATATATATTATATATATATATATATATATATAGTCAATGACCTTGTGGTCTAGTGGCCATGAACCGTTGTCATTTAATTTAATAATCTTTTGTAAACAAGAATGTTGGTTAAATATTGATAACTCTTTAGTATAGAATTAAAATTAAAATATCATATTTGTTCCATAACATATTAAACATCATACAAGAAAGGTAAACTAATTAATCCACGATCTTACTATTTTTGTAAAATTTATAATGAAATGTAGACGATTTTTTCTACAATTTTCTAAAATAGCCGCGCATTGTCACTTTTATACATGCACATGCATTGCACTGGATGTGCCCGAAACATGCACCTAACTCGTCTACGTTGCTGGTAGTGTTACGTTGTTGTTGCGTTTCCATTTAGGTAAATATATAAAGCAATTTATAATAATTCTTATTAAAAGTTTTTAACCAAACTCAAAATACATTAATCAGTACAAATTTATATTTACATTATCTAGTCTACAAAAGGGGAAAGGGGAGTAGAAGAACACTATATATGCTAAGTATCAAGGGCCCTGAGGAAACGCCAAGGTCCTGTTCCAGTCGCCAACCTGCATGCATGCATAATATAAGTATGTATTACCATACATATAGTAATGTCCACTATATTTAATTTATTCTATTATTGCATACTGAAATTATATTGGGACATGCCCTTGTTGTTTTGGTTGGGAAATTATATAGTCAATAATGACCTTGTGGTCTAGTAGTATAAAGTGACGCTCTCAAATAGGAGATCATAGTTTGAGCCCCAGTGAAACACAGTATTGACTCTTTGTGCTTCAATAGGTTAAGAAAGTAAAATACTCAAAAAAATTACACTTATTCCTAACTGTAACCGTTCCAATAGCAAATTCTTGTTCATATGGAGACAAAAAGAATGATGAGAATGGAAAAATAAGAAAAAAAAATTTAAAAATAATCCCAACATTATATATGCTTTGTATTTAATAAATAAATTTAATTTAATTAAAACACGAAAAAAAAAACTAATTTTTTTTTAGTACTACTGACTTTGTTACAATGTAGTATATGTTCATAACTACTTTCTCAACCTACTAAAGCACAAAGAGTCAATACCGCTTCCAATGATACTCGAACCCACAACCTCCCAGAATTTTGTAGTATTTTTCAAATGTTCATTTTTCTGTTTTCCAAACCATAATTCTTGCCCTTCTCCAAACTGTCGTCTTCCTCATATCTATACTTAAATTCTGTAACTTTCTTCATTTTCATGGAATCTTACTCAGCTCCAACTCAGAAATATCTCCGCCCCGACGTTGAACGTACGCTGCACGTACGGGGAAAGAAGACAGGCTATGGCGACAAAAAGTATGATGAGAATGAAAAAAAAAAAAAAAAAAAAAAAAAAAAAAAGAAGAAGCTGAAAACACGGAAAATTTAATGCTGAGAGTAGGGGGAAAAAAGAGAGAAAGACAAGAAAAAGAAAAAAGAAAAAAGTTGGGAAAATTTTTTGTGGATGAAGTTCGCCAATTTACTAAGCACTTATATATAATTAATCACCAAAAAAATATAAATAGAGAATTTTAGAATAATAAATAATAGTACTAGAAAAAGAAACTGAAAACATGGAAAAAGAATGCCGAGGACGGGGAAAATTAAGAGAGAAAGCTGCTAATGACTTTGTGATCTAGCGGCATGAAGTGGCTCTCCCAAATTAAATGGAGGTCCTGAGTTTAAGTCTCAGTGAGGACAGAACTCTTCGTGCTTCATTAGGTCGAGAAAGTATGTATAACAGATACTATATTGTAACAAATTAAAGTTAATACTACTAAAAAAAGAGAAAAATCAAAAGAATATATATTTTCCCAACCTTTTTCCTTTTCTTGTTTTTCTCTCTTTTTCCCCCATATTCTCAGCATTAATTTTTCCGTGTTGTCAGTTTTATTATTATTATTATTATTATTTTTAATTTTATTTTTCCATTCTCATCATTCTTTTTGCCTCCCTATGAACAAGAATTTGCTATTGGAACGGTTACGATTAGGAATAAGTATAATTTTTTTGAGTACTCAACTTTCACAACCTACTGAAAACAAGGAAAAAATTAAGAGAGAAAGACAAATAATAATAATAATAATAATAATAAAGTTAGGAACAAATAATAAAGTCAATGACCTTAATTGTGATCTAGTGACATGAAGATGCTCTCTCAACTGGGAGGTAATGGGTTTGATTCAAATGAAACCATTGTCATTTAATTTAATAATCTTTTGTAGACAAAAATGTTGGTTAAATATTGATAACTCTCTAGTATAGAATTAAAATTAAAATACCATATTTGTTCCATAACATATTAAACATCATACAAGAAAGGTAAACTAATTAATCCACGATCTTACTATTTTTGTAAAATTTATAATAAAATGTTGACGATTTCTTTTACGATTTTCTAAAATAGCCGCGCCCGAATGCACATACATTGCACTGGATGTGCACGAAACATGCACCTAACTCGTCTACGTTGTTGGTATAAATTTTACATAATTGTGTTACGTTGTTGTTGCGTTTCCATTTAGGTAAACATATAAAGCAACTTATAATAATTCTTATTAAAAGTTTTTAAACAAACTCAAAATACATTAATCAGTACAAATTTATATTTATATTATCTAGTCTACAAAAGGGGAAAGGGGAGTAGAAGCACACTATATATGCTAAGTATCCAGGGCCCTGAGGAAACGCCAAGGTCCTGTTCCAGTCGCCAACCTGCATGCATGCAAAAAAAACACATATTATTATATACAAACATTGAGTCTAGCTTTATGGTACCTTAATTTGGCTATGTTTTTGAATCTGAAAACTGTAAATTAATTACCTCCAAAAGCCTGCAATGGTACGCAGGAGCATGAATATGGCTAAAGCAATCCATATTCCAACGAAGCCATTGGATTTGAGGAGCAGAAACTCAGATCCAATGGTGATGGAGGCCACCAGCACCATAGAATATGCAGAGTAGAGAAAATCCGATGCCCCGAAATTGACACCATCAAGAACGAACGCTATCGTGTTGATGGGTTGTGTGCCTGCAACAAACTGGGAAAGAAGTTGTGCAGAATCAGTGCAAAAGTTGAAGAATATAATCACCATTGATGAAAGCTTGCTAGCATATATATATGGGTTGTGTTGTTATTGGAGATACCGGGACGCCTATGGTTATCATGAGAAGAACATTTTTGTCTTCTGAGAATGCTCCTCGTCCCAAGTATAGCCCCACTCCCACCAACACAACAAGGGCATGTCCCAATATCACTCCCATCTGCAAATATAACCACATTTTGTCTCAGTTTGAACTGGTCAACTATAAGCAATCTAGGCTGGTTTATCTCTTTGTACACTAGGGCCACAAGACTGAGTTTACCCAGTATGGCTGCATATATATGTACCTGAAGAACTCTTGCTGCAGTGGCTCTAGCTTTGTGATAATCTTTCTGGGCAAATGCACCAGCAAGAATTGCCTACACAATAAGATGAAACACAAGCATTGATCAATAAAGTTGCTACTAAGTAGTCCGTATAATTTTTGACATGCATAGTGGTAAACGTTTGATCCTAGCTGGTACCTGTGCTGCAATGGCCAAGCCATCAGCAAGGAGAGATGTTGTCAACCAGACTTGTAAACAGACTTGGAAAGCTGCCATGATTGTGGCACCAAGCCTAGCAGCAAAGGAAGAAGCCAGGGTGACACAGAATGTGGCGGCGATCACCCTAGCAAACAACCATAACCCTGCAGGTATAGAAACAAACCATCATATCATAAAACTCAGATCAAGGAAAGAAGCTAGACTAATGAGAATATAATGGTGGAATTGAATCTCATGTGTCACTAGCTACTTACCATTCTTGAGAAATTTACTCAGCTGTAAATGTCTCGAACTCGGGGGCAACAACTCGACGTGTGTAATCAACTTGCAGAACAAGATCAGTAACATAACATACCTGTTAATCAATATATGTTAACAAGTTATTGAAGAGTGAAGATCGATCGAAAACCAATGAATCAGAACAGAAAGTTAGGTCTGATAAGGCTAACTTACTGAGAGATAACATGAGCAATGGCAGCTCCAGTGACACCCCAATGGCAAGCCAATATAAACACAGAATCCAGTACTACATTTACTGAATCACACACAGCTGTTTGCCCAGAAAACTAGCTAATTAATATGAGTTCAGCAAGAAAATCTCAAATTTCTTGAAATTTCAGCAAGCTAAGCTAGCTAGCAGCTAAGATCAATGTTACCTGTGGCATACAAAGGGGTTGTGGTATCCTTGAGACCGCGAAAGATCCCTTGGATTGCCAGTGACAGAAGAACTGCAGGGGAGCCAATTGATCTCAGAATCAGGTACTTCAGTGCTGGCTCTAACATCGCAGATCCCTGCATGCATACATGTTTCAAGAAGATCGAACCGTACAAAAAGTGATCAGATCAGAGCTGTTATATATCTTAATTCAGTACGAAACGAGCAGAGAAACATACAGATTTGACCCCCATCAAGCCCAGAAGTGGCCTGGCAAGAAGTGTGAGGAACACTGTTTGGAGGATGCCAAGAATGAGCCCCATAATTAGAGCTGTGGATGCAGAAGGAACTTTCAGCCTCCCACTACGTCTAACTTCCCTCTCCTCTCCTTCATTGATCACATTAGGTGACACATTTTCCTCAAGATCTGACAACAAAAACATCAACTTTTGATCATATCAGTTCATCCCAATTCAATACAAGCCAAATGAATCAAGAAGACATACAAGTTTGCAGTGAAATCTGAGTTATTTCATCGATGGAAGGAGAACCATTTGATTCACTGCTTGCCATATAACCACTCCCTATGCTTTCATCCTCAGATTCTCCTGTCTCTTCTGACCCTTCTTCTTCTTCTTCACTCTCAATCTGGGCAGCACCCCCTTCTTCTTCTTCTTCTTCATTATTAACCACCTCCTTAACCGTCGTCTCCTCTGCAACAAACGAAGTAGTTATGTTCACCAGAGGAAATATCGTCACTTTGTTCGCCTGGTTTATAATCGAAGCCACCACCCCCACCGCCGCAATTTCCACCGCCCCTATCATAATCAAACAAACCATTAATCTCAGATCCACCTGGCCGGCCGGACAGAAGATATAACACAAATATATATACCCAAATGGCCGATAAAAGCCGTGTCGATCAAGGAAGCCACCGGATCGGCGGCGAGTGCTAAAGCCGCCGGGATTGCCACCCGCAGTATCTCCCTACCCAGATCATCCAACTTCAAAACTTTCCTGCAAATCCATCAGGACTAACAAATTAAACTCTGCTATCTATCAGAATAGATTATTGATCAAGATTTTAAGTACCTTGCTTCAAAGAAGACGACCAAGAACAATGGCATCCACATCTCCGAGAAGCGAATTGAAAACGGCAGTGATGATATGATGAGAATTAAGATGGTTCTCCGGCGGCCTGTAAGCATCAAACAAAGGTGTTATATATATGGACGCTATATACATATATACTGTGAATATATGGAAGCAAAGAAGAGTACGGAAAGTTGCCGAAAGCTAGCTGAGTCTCAGTAACTTAACGTACAGTTAGTTGGAGCTGATGTTTTGCTCTGTAAGGCTAAGGATGAGTACAATGCATTTTTACGGTAAAGCTATATATAGAGAGAGAGTAGAGAGAGAAACAATGGCTTGGGTGCACATGCTAAGCATGATGAACACTCTTCATCAGATATTTTGCCATGCAGTGATGCAAGCATTCAACAGAGCTACGTGAATATATTGAACTTTCTATATATAAAAATAATAATAATAATTTTATTAATTAGTTAATGAATATTTTTTCAAAAAAAAAAAAAAAAAAAAAAAAGACAGAGAGAAGAGAATGAAGCATGTAATTCAAGTCTAAGTGTGTTTATAGAAATGATAATTTTAGGCCTAGATTGTAGTCATATTTGGAAAACTAATCACAATGGTAATAACTAAAATCCTAATAGAAATAGCATAACTATAAATATATATAAAAGTGAAGGGAAAATGGAACTTTTTCCCCTGTGTTATATACCTATAGTATTTTTTCCCCCTAAATTATTGAAGTGGCTATTTTTCCTCCTGAAATGTTAAATAGACATATTTACCCTTAAACTAAATATTTAATTTATTTTTTTCTCCAACAAATTATGACCATAATTTGGATCAAACCAAACAAACACTATAGCAACCAAACCGAAATATTCCAATTACAATTTAGAATCAAAATTCGATATTTAGAGTTTATTAAAATCGTGAACCGGAACGGACGGTTCATGTTCCGAACTGAAAAAATAAAATACATTTATTGTTGAATTTATACTATTTTAAAATAAAAAATTAAGATTTTAAAATAAAGACGGTTCAAAATCGCGAATCGAATCCGGAACCGCCGGTTCACGGTTCAAGATTCAATTTTTTTGATACATAATTTTAATAAATTGACATTTAAATATTGGGTTCTGGATTTGAATTATAACCGAAAACTATTAATTTGATTGCTTTAGTATCCAGTTCAATTCAAACCGATCCGTGGTCATCCCTACGTATACGCAATAATTTGTTGGAGTAGTAAAATAAATAAAATGTTTACTTTAAGGGTATAAATGTCAATTTAATATATCATGGGGAAAAAGCACCACTTTTAGAATAATTGAGGGGGCTAATGTGCTTACCTAAATAATTGAGGGGGAAAAAGTGCTATAAGTATATAACTCAGGGGCAAAAAGTGCCATTTTCCCTAAAAGTGAAATAATGAAAGAACAAAGAAATGGAGATAAATGGTTTGGATAAGTGTTGCAAAGATGGCACAATCGGCGCCTAGGCGCCCTAAGTGATCCCCGGCGCCTAGGCGCCCTAAGTGATCCCTAGCGTCTAGAGAGCACCTAGAGATTTTTTCAACATTGGTTTAGGGGAAAATGACATTTTTTCCCCCTAAGTTATATAGCACATTTTCTCCCTCAATTATTTATGTAAGTACATTAGTCCCCCTCAATTATTTTAAAAGTTGTGATTTTTCTCCCTGATATGTTAAATTGACATTTCTACCCTTAAAGTAAACATTTTATTTAGTTTATTTCTCCAACAAATTATTGTGTATATGTAGCAATGACCACGGTTCGGTTTGAACTGAATCGGACACTATAGCAATCGAATTAAAAAATTTCGGTTATGATTCAGATCTAGAACCCAATATTTGGATTTTAATTTATTAAATTTATGAACAAAAAAAAAAACTGGATCATGAACCGTGAACCGATGGTTCCGGATCCGGTTCGCGATTTTGAACCGTCTTTATTTTATTTTTTATTTTAAAATAGTCTAAATTCAACAATAAATGTATTTTATTTTTTTCAGTTCGGAACATGAACCGGCCATTCCGGTTTGCGATTTTAATAAACTCTAAATATCGCGTTTTGATTCTAAATTTCAATTGGAATATTTTGGTTTGGTTGTTATAGTATCTGTTTGGTTTGAACCAAATTATAGTAATAATTGGTTGGAGAAGAAAAAATAAATGAAATATTTATTTTAAGGGTAAATATGTCTATTTAATATTTTAGGAGGAAAAAGAGTCACTTAAATAATTTAGGGGAGAAAAGTGTTATAAGTATATAACTCAGGAGGAAAATGTGTCATTTTCCCTTGGTTTAGATTTTCTTTTTTTAATAATAATAATTTAAGTACTACTGTCCGAGAGCCACTGAGATGTGATTGAGCTACAAGCTACGATTAGCAGGTTTGGATTGGTTCAAATTGAATGGAACTGAATTTTCATGTTATTTGGATCATTCACAAAACATAAATTCTGGGAATTAACCTACGAAGAATAAAAAACGTACAGTAAAATGTTTTTGTTTGTGTGTGTTGACCCGTGACGTACGTGAGAGTAAATGGTGGTGTAGTGCATGCGGAAAGCCGGAAACGTGAGAAAGTTGGCATACTATGACGGAGGCATGTTAATCTTATCCTTAAAACGGAGCATGCAATATGGGTCGGGTCGGGTCGGGTCGGTTACATTATTGTTAAAATAGGACCCAGGCCGGTTTTTTGCCTTTTGTCAATTGTTATACTGTGAGCACATGTCCACCTTGTATACTGCGCATGAATCTATATTCATAATTTTTATACTGTAGATTCATAATTTCTAGACTTTCAGTGTAGTATAGAAATTATGGATTTAAATTATGGATTCAACGATTTTAGAAATTATGAATCTAAAGTATAAATTTTAGCTCACCAAGATTCTAGAAATTATGAATATAGATTCGTGCGTACCACGTGCATGGTGGGCACGTGCTCACATCATAATTTGTCGCTTTTTGTGATCCTGTTATAAATGAGGTCCTACCAAAATCACAATCTTTAAAACTAATACCGTAATTTTTTCTAATAATAATAATAATAAGGTGGTAAAATGTTGATGTGTCCAAAGAAAACTTTTAATTTTTATTTCTAAACTAGTTAGGTAAAAATTAAATATTGAGCCATCTAAAATTTAGAATCATGTACTGTAGTCCAATTTGCACAGCCTAAAATCCGACCTGAATAAGACCAAATGTTTCCTAAACTCATAATTAATATTAAATATTATATCCATTAACCATGAAATTGACAACATTAATATTTTAATTGAGACAAAATTACATTTTTGTTTTCAACCATCCACCGTTACAGATAATAATTTACTGAAGGGTAGAGCTAGGTACATGAGAGAATTGAAGCTTGAAGTAGCCAGCTTGAATAATGGTGATGTGATGACTGGGATTCTGATGCGAAAGATGAGGAAGGAGAGAGACAGAGAAGAATAAGAAAGGAGAGAAGAATAAGAATTGTTTTATTCCAGGCTATGCTTCTGTAAAAGTCTTAACGAAATATATATAGTACTACTCCAACTATTGTTTAAGGAAAACAAAAACAAACTTAGGTAATTGCTTACTATAATTCTAATGCCAATAAAACAACTTAGGTAACTGATTACTATAATTCTAATGTAAATAATCTTCAAGCCATCCTGGAGGTTTCCTTATCCTTGTTGGCCTGTTTTCCCCTCCAACTATGTCATCTTCAACAACTGGATTTTGACTATCACCTTCTTGTTCCTTATTCGTTGTATGTGGCCTCATCTGGTCTTGTATGGGCATAACACTCCCCGCGTCATCAAAAACCACCTTGTCCTCAAGGTGGAACTGTGGATATCTGCGCTTGAAATCCTCCGCATTTTCCCAAGTGGCATCCTCCGGGACACTATCACTCCATTGCACAAGTAACTGAGTCTCCATCTTCCCTTTGCGTAGAACTTGTCGTGACGCACAGATGGCCAAGGGCTTGGAGATTGGACACCCTGAAACAAATTCGTCTGGTAACTCAAAGCTTTTAATTTCTTCCTCACCTTTGTATGGCTTGAGCTTGGAAACGTGAAAGACCGGGTGTATTTTTGCTCCTTCAGGCAGTTCAAGACGATAAGCCACATTACCAATACGTTTTAATATCTTATACGGCCCATAGTACCTTCTTGCTAACTTTTGAGACCCCCGTCCGACCACAGAGGATTGGCGATACGGTTGCAGCCGAAGTAACACCATATCCCCAATACTCAGTGAAACTTCTCTTCGTTTAGCGTTGGCTTTTTGCTCCATCCGGTGTTGTGCCTCTTTGATATTCACCTTCAACTCACGTAGCAACTGGTCACGCTCTACCAACAACTCGTCTACTGCCTGGTTGGTGGTTGCGTCTTTGGTATACTGTGGGATGGTTGGCGGTAACCTGCCATATAAAGCTTGGAAGGGAGTCATTTTAATTCCAGTGTGGTGACTTGTGTTCAAGCAGTATTCTGCCCAACAAAGGTACCATGCCCATCTCTCAGGCCTGCTATGCGTAAATACCCGTAAATATTGCTCTATAGTGCGATTCATGACCTCCGTCTGGCCATCCGTTTGAGGATGGTATGCAGTGCTACGACGCAAAGTAGTGCCGCTAAGTGTAAACAAGGTATCCCAAAACTTGCTTAGGAAAATAGGGTCACGATCAGATATTATGGATTCCGGGAAGCCATGGTGTTTGACCACAATATCAGCGAACAAGTCTGCTGCCTTCGCTGCAGTAAAGTGTGACGGAAGAGCTCCAATATGAGTGTACTTGCTCAATCTGTCCACCATTACCATAAGGACATATTTACCTTGAGATACCGGCAACCCGGTGATAAAATCCATTGAAACCTCTGCCCAAACTTGCGCTGGGATTGGTAATGGCTGAAGTAAACCAGCTGGTGCTTGGGTGCAATATTTAGTCTGTTGGCATGGAAGGCAAGCTGCTATGAATTTAATGACATCACGTCGCATATTCGGCCAATAAAATGTTAAGGATAGCCGCAGGAACGTCCTAGTGACACCAGAATGACCTGCCATCGGAGTAGCATGAAACTCGTGCAACAGTCTAGACTTGAGTGTCGAGTGTTCTCCCACATAGTACCGATTCTGAAACAATAGCACACCATTTCGTACAGAGTAATCTACAGGTAACGCGCCCCTCTCAAAACGACAATGCAAATCGCGGAGGTCTGGTAAAGTAGTATTGTCTTGTCGCAATTTATCCAGGAAGTCAGGGATTGGCTGACTTAGAAGGTGGAAATAGGGTGCTATGTGTGCTGCATGCTCAGTTTCCCCTTGTACTCGAGAGAGTGCATCAGCCACCTTATTTGAGTTTCCTGGTTTGTAATGGATATGAAATTGGTATCCCAACAGCTTGCGGACATAGAATTGTTGATCAGGAGTTTGCACCACTTGTTGAAGCAGTTCTTTAAGACTTTTGTGGTCGGACCTTATTATGAAGAAACGACCAAGGAGGTACTGGCGCCATTTCTGAATTGCTTCGACTATAGCATGAAGTTCTCGTTTGTACGTAGACGCTCCTTGTAATCGTGGTCCAAGCTTCTTGCTAAAAAAAAGCGATGGGATGTTCTTCTTGCATAAGAATAGCGCCAATGCCTATATTAGATGCGTCAGTCTCTACCACAAATGGCAAGGTGAAGTCTGGTAACCGCAAAACAGGTGCTTTAATCATCGCCAATTTTAAGTCCTCAAATGATTTATCTGTTGCTGTGGTCCACTTGAACTCGTCTTTTCTCAGTAAATCTGTAAGTGGCGCTGCGATATGGGCATAACTCCGAATGAATCGCCTATAATATCCAGTTAAACCCAAAAATCCGCGAAGTTGTTTCACGGTTGTAGGTTTCGGCCAATTGAGCATCGCTGCAATTTTAGCCGGGTCTTGTCGAACATGTCCCTGTTCAATGATATGGCCAAGATACTCTACTGACTCCTGGCAAAAATGGCACTTGCTAAGCTTGATATAAAAGTGATTGTCTCCGAAGGTTTGCAATACGTGGAGTAAGTGACGCGCATGGTCAGTCAAATTGGCACTATAAATTAGAATATCATCAAAGAAAATGATGACAAAGCAACGTAAGAAAGGGGAGAATATTCTGTTCATTGTCGCTTGAAAAGTTGACGGAGCATTAGTTAGGCCGAAAGGCATGACTAGGAATTCATAGTGGCCTTCGTGGGTACGAAAAGCAGTTTTGTAAACATCATCAGCATGTACTCGAATCTGGTGATAACCTGCTCGGAGGTCGAGTTTAGAGAATACCCGTGCCTTTCCCAGTTCATCGAAGAGTTCGTCTGCAGTAGGTATAGGAAAATTATCACGAACTGTGACTGCATTTAAAGCCCTATAATCAACACAAAATCGATATGTCCCATCTTTCTTCTTTACAAGTAGGACCGGAGAAGAGAATGGACTCTGACTGTGTTGTATGATGCCTTGTTCCAACATCTCCTTAACTTGTTTCTCGATTTCTGCCTTTTGAAAATAAGGATAACGATACGGCCGTACATTGACCGGATTTGATCCCGGTAGGAGACTGATGCGGTGATTAAGGAACCGTTGGGGTGGCAGCCCTTTAGGAACCTGAAATAAATGCTCATAGGAGCGCAGGAGTTGTAAAATTTCCGGGTGCAAGTGAGCCGGAAATTTGATGGGTTCATTATCTGGAGTTGTGGTGTCCGTTGTAGGCAACATGAAAAGCTCATATAACTCCACAGCATCGTCTGTATCCATCAGTGCCTGTAGTTGCGTAAAAGAGACCTGTCTAGGGGCTAAAGACTGAATCCCAGTTAATGCCACATCGCGACCTTGCCATTTGAATTCCATCGTTAAGTTGGCATAATCATGCGCCACTTTACCGAGTCCTTGTAACCATTGTACGCCTAGCACCACCTCGGGGCCACGGATTGGCAAGACATATAAATCAACCGAGAATTCTGACCCTTGCATAACTAAAGTGGTATTTTTACAACAGTAGTTGCATGGCAATGAGTCACCATTACCGACATACACCCGGAAGGGTGGCACCGACGTCAGCGACAAATTCAACTTTTCAGCGACACTAGGTTGAATAAAATTGTGAGTACTCCCTCCATCGATGAGGATTTGGACTTGTGTGTCACCCACTGCTCCCCATAACTGCAAGGCACGCGGGTTGCCCGGGCCTGCCATGGCATTTAAGCTGGAACTATCCCCCAAGAGAGCTAAATCATCAGGGGGCGTGGCATCCATAGCATCCACTGTGGCGGTATCCCTTACATCGTCGACGTCGTCTGTGCCAAGGAGTAACAAGAATTTACTCTGGCAACGATGGTTGGCAGTATACCGTTGATCGCAATTATAACATAGTCCTTTTGCCCGTTTCTCCCGAATTTCATGAGGTGTCAGACGCCGAATAGGCAGTGAAGCAGATGTGTCTCTAGGTTGGTTCGAGGGCACCGTAGGAGGTAAGGGTAACGACCGTTGTAGTGGCACTGGAACGGGAGATGCAACAACAGAAGATGATGGCATAGGTGTAGGCTCCTTTGCCGGCCAACGGGAAGAAAAACGTCGATCCCGTGAAAGCTCGACCTGAAGATCTTCATAATGGGATTCGAGATCCCTTGCTAAGGAAAAAGTCGCCATTAAAGAGGCAGGACGTGCACGCTGAACCTCTCGCCGGATATGTGATTTCAATCCCGCAACGAACATAGAAATTAAAATAGCTTCAGAGATGCCAGAGACTCTATTCATGAGACTCTCAAATTCAGACTGGTATTCTGCCACTGACGTTAATTGCGCCAGTTTGGATAGCTTGCCTTGGTAGTCTTCGAGTCCAGAGGCTCCAAAACGGAGTTCAACTTGGCGTAAAAACTCCGTCCATGTGGTGAAAAGATTGTTGCGTTTCATCCATTGATACCATTCAGACGCCTTTCCCTCCATGGTGAATGCAGATATACGAACACGTTGAGCATCAGGTATCTCGTGGTAATCAAAGAACTCTGTAGCACGAAATATCCAACCACATGGATCATCACCGTCAAACTTTGGCAACTCAAGACGTATGGTGAAGGGACGGTGATTGCTAGCCTGTGAATCATGCATTGTTACGGTTGGCTGTGGGGGATTAGGAACTGGACCGAGAAGACCGGTCATAGGAGGTTGTTGCCGAACTGTCGCTAAACCAGACACCATGCGTTCCACCCGCTCCATGGTGCCAGCAATATGTTGAATGGCGGTATCGGTACGTTGTTGATATTGTAGGTTGGTGAATGCTGCTCTATCTATTTGGTCTTGGATCTCAGTTAAGGAAGGAGTAACCGGAGAAATCTCTGGAGACCCCGATCGGGAGGGAGTCGTCATTGTGTTCACAGTTCGGATGAATGAAAGCACCAATTGATGCGAAAGATGAGGAAGGAGAGAGACAGAGAAGAATAAGAAAGGAGAGAAGAATAAGAATTGTTTTATTCCAGGCTATGCTTCTGTAAAAGTCTTAACGAAATATATATAGTACTACTCCAACTATTGTTTAAGGAAAACAAAAACAAACTTAGGTAATTGCTTACTATAATTCTAATGCCAATAAAACAACTTAGGTAACTGATTACTATAATTCTAATGTAAATAATCTTCAAGCCATCCTGGAGGTTTCCTTATCCTTGTTGGCCTGTTTTCCCCTCCAACTATGTCATCTTCAACAACTGGATTTTGACTATCACCTTCTTGTTCCTTATTCGTTGTATGTGGCCTCATCTGGTCTTGTATGGGCATAACAGATTCCGACGTGGAGGACAGCTCAGCTGCATGCAGAGTGGATGGAAGCTGAGCTGTGCATGTTGCGTGCGTACTTGCATGGGTGGGAAACGTGGAGGGCATCCCATGAATTGCGGCTACCCCGTACGTTGTATACATACAGCATCCGATGTATGCATGCAGTACGTGGCAAGTGTTGTGCATGATACTTTGTTAGCTGCGCTGCGCAGTAAGATTCCATGGAAAAAGAAGGAAAGCTAAGCTGTTTTTCTGTAAATGTAACTATTAGTTATCGACTATTATGACATAAAAATTAACTTCATCATAAAAATAAGGAAAATGTATCAAATAGACCACAGAAATTCTAGCTTTTATGCAATTAGGTCACTAAATTTAGAAAATGTGCAATCAAACCTTCAAACAATTATGTAAAATGTGTGCGGGCAATTGAGACATTTTTTTATTTTTTTCCCCGATAAAATTCTATCATATTATTTACATAGAACAAAGTATGTACTAAGAGTTGTCTTTTCCTCTACCATACTAGCTAGTTTGGAGTAAAGATTAAAACATTTTTAACTTGAAGTTCATTAAATTAAAAGAAATCAGAAAAATGTGTCAATTGCACATATTTTGTTTGTTTGATAGTCTAATTGTACACTTTTTAAGTTCAGTGACTCAATTACACAAAAACAATAAGTCAAATGACCTATTTGGCACTTTTTTCAAACAAATAAAAAACTAAGTTAAATGGTCATCACTTTCATTCTTTCAATATGGAACCCTGGATAGGTGCTTAGCTCGATCGCCTGCCCTCAGTGTCGAGCCTAGTTATATATCTCTATGTTGGATTTTTCCTATAATATATATTGATCCTGTTTGGTAAAATGGTTGTTAGCTGATAGCTGTTACTGTTAGCTGATTGTGTTAATTAGAGGGTATAAATAGTTGATAATATTAGTTGATTGTAGAAAAGTATTTGATAAATTAGCTGTTAGCTGATAGTTGTTTGGTATAATTTCTTTTCTCAAAAAGCTAATTGAAAAAATTGCTTGAAGTAGCTTTTTGAATTTTAGCCTTTTGAAGTTGCAAAAAGCTAATTAATCAAATATTTATATTGATATTTTAACTAAATCAAACAATTAATAGTGGTCAAATAAGCCAAAATTGGCCTATAGACCAATTTTTTACCAAACAGGGCCATTATATATTGACAAAATCTTGTGAGATGTCTCATTGACAATGATCCATGAGACGGGTTGTTGGATCAAGATGAAATGTAATACTTATATAGAGAAATGTAATACTAAATCAATAATAAAAGGTTTATTACTTATATGAAAAAATATAATACCGTACTTTAATTTTGAAGAAAAATATAATATTTTTACATTTTGCTTTAAAAACATTACATTTTTCTCAAAAGTATTACATTTTCTTTTATAAGTAACAAACAATTGCCAACATTACTTATAAGAGATTGTAATTAAATACTTTTTATGAAAAAAAAGTAAGATGTAAAAGTTCGTATTACATTTGTCATCAAAAGTATTATATTTTTTCTTATATGAAACAAAATAGAAATTAAAGTTACTCAAATCTACTGCTCAAAAGACAATACTAGATATCAATACTGCTTTCGCTTTCACTATTGCAAGATTAGATTTTTCTGGTAATAAATTTTATATTGAGTAATCATTAGAATACAAATATATCTAACACTCCGTTCCCCTGAATAACCAGCACAGAAATATATGACGAGTTTTGATAAGCTATTTTTTTTATGAAAGTCCTAATACGAGTGTCTATATCAAGATTTTATATATAGAGTAAAAGTAAGGAGTATAAAATGATTTACACATTATATATTTTTCTTGTCCAAAAAGGTAATTAAGTGGATGAAATTTTTGGTACCCAAATATCATAAGTTTAATTGCTATCAATATTTTTCAAGTCAAGTTCATCACATTAAATTTTCTTAACATTATTAATTATTGGGACAATAAATGTGATTTCTCTCGTGATTTCAAAATAAATAAAACTAAAGTAAGTTGGTAGCTGCAAGATTGCACCATCCATAAATAAATTATTATAGTCCGTAATAATAATTAAATTAAAGGGCTAAAGCAGGCTTATTTGGGGAAAGGACATGAAGAACTAGGTAGCATCACAACAGGCTTACGTGAACATTTGGACAAAGCGCAAATTTTTTTCTGAGCATGAAAGGGGTTTCTCACCTTCCCTCCTTCCAACTCTGCTCAAATTTTATGGTTTCTTGAAAATTTCTGCTTATTTGCAGAGGGTTTAGTCAAATTTAAGCCATTTTGTTTGTACCCTTTAGTAAATACCAAGTAGAAATAGCATGGCTGAGCATAATTATGCAGATGATGATGATGATTTTGCTCCTCTTCTGAAGAAGTTGAAGCTTCCATTCTTGATTACCTTCAATGATGTCAGGTTTGAGTTTTTCTTCTCCCCCTTCAAAAAATATTACTGTTTTTTTAGATGACTGATTCTTTTGAAATATGTTTTTTTCAGGCATGTTTTCAGATTGGATGATCTGGGTATGGAGATACTGTGTATTGCAGTCCCTGCAACTCTTGCATTAGCTGCAGATCCCATTGCTTCTCTGATTGATACTGCATTCATTGGGCATTTAGGTATACACATTTCTGAGAATCCACCTTGAAAACTTAGAGAAAACATATGGGTTAGGTTATGGTTAGATTCAACCTTTTAGTATTCCATTCTCTACGTATGCACTAATTCATATTGGAGGTGTTTGGTAAATAGCTGTTAGCTTATTGGGTTAGTGGGTTTGACTAGTTGATTGTAGAAAATGTTTGGTACATTAGCTGATTACATGCAAAATGACTTTCTCAAAAAGCTTATCGAAAAAAAGTACTTTGAGTTGCTTTTTGAATTTTAGTGTTTTGGAGAAAAAAGCTAATTAATCAAACACTTATATTGGTTATTTAACCAAGTCAAACAGTTAATAGTGGTCAAATAAGCCAAAATTGGTTGATAAGCTAACTATGTTACCAAAATAGGGCCAATTCACTTTGTTCGTGTTTAGTAGATTGTGGGTAGGGACACAGGATTGAGCCTGGCAGCCCGGGAGTTACATCTAACGTGGTGGGCTTCTGGGTACCAGGCACCGATCCTCCCACCTAATGGGCTGTCGAGTCACCGTCCTATCTGTTGGGCCAGGGCGAGGGAATTTCGCCTTGTTGGGCAAAAGTAATCACTATTTTAGTGTATTTTTTTGGCAATTAATCACTATTTCTTTGATTTGGTATGAAGTGAACTGCTGCTTTTGCTTGGATAGTGAAGAACAAAATCATGAATGTTTTTTGTTGTGTGTGACAGGTTCTGTGGAAGTTGCTGCTGTTGGAGTTGCCATTTCCATCATCAATCAAGCCAACAAGGTTACCATATTCCCTCTCGTTAACATTACAACTTCCTTTGTTGCAGAGGAAGGCACCGCTAAAAAGATTAGTGAATCGTCAAGAATCGAGGGGGGCTCGGGTAAAGGATCACCCAAGGGTTATGAACTGATAGAACTAAAGCCAGAAGAAGATTCTGATCTTGAAAACATGGAGAACGCTTCGGCCATGAGCAACAAAACAAAGGAATTTGCACCAGAAAACGGTATATAGATAATAGATTAATAGAGGCACTCTTTGAAGTAAATTTTTAATCATATTAGTTTGGGGTCTGCAGTTCTTTCATCAAATTCTGAAACAACTGTGCCTCAATCTCCGATTGGTACTGGGATTGGTGGAGGAAAAGGAAAAGGAAAAGTTAAGCGCGAGAAACAACAGATCCCTTCTGCATCAACTGCATTAATAATGGGTTGCGTTCTTGGCCTTCTCCAAACAGTCATCCTCGTAGTTCTGGCAAAACCACTTTTGAGCTTAATGGGTGTCAAATCTGTGAGTTTTCTTCTAGTTCTCAGTTCTCACCAACATTTCATATAGTCTCGTGTTGAGCATATAACCATTAATGTGCAATCTAACTATCAGCTTAAGCTTTTAGTTGAGATGGAGCACATGGTTCAATTTCCCGAACTCCCGATTTCCTTCCTTGACCTGAGAATTTCATTAGTGTGGCATATATTTGCAGAAACATTAACAACTTTTCTTGGTTTTCTTGAAACCATACAGGAATCTCCCATGTTAAACCCCGCACGAAAGTATCTAACTCTGAGAGCACTTGGAGCCCCCGCTGTTCTTCTGTCCTTGGCAATGCAAGGAATCTTTCGCGGTCTAAAGGATACTACAACCCCTTTATATGCCACTGGTGAGTAGTAGCAAATCCTTAGTTTCGTATCATTCTTAGTGTAAGAAAATAAGATCTTTACTTCTGTAACTGACCCTTCGTTGCTCGATCTCTTCAATGGCTAAAATCATCAAGAACTCATTAATTTTCTGGGCTAACAGCTGCAGGCAATTCAACAAACGTAATCTTGGATCCAATCTTTATATTTGCTTGTCGTTTGGGTGTTAGCGGTGCTGCTGTTGCTCATGTAATCTCTCAGTAAGCCTTTGCGTCAGAACTCGATTCACATAAACTCTGATCTCTAATTTTCTGTTCGGTATTATTGTCGTAATTAAGTTTCTTAACACCCCCTCGCCTTTTCCTACAGGTACTTATTAGCACTGATCCTGTTTTGCAAGTTGATGCAAGAAGTCGAGTTGTTACCACCGAGTTCTAAAGATTTGCAGTTCAGTAAATTTCTCAAGAACGGTAAGAGACTCTTCTTGACTAATCATTCCCATTAGATTTCTGGCAATTCCGGGTTGCTTATTATAACGTTCATTGAATTTTCTGCAGGTTTCTGGTTACTTGCACGGGTGATAGCCGCGACATTTTGTGTGACCCTGGCCGCTTCTCTGGCTGCACGACAAGGCTCGATACCTATGGCCGCATTTCAAGTCTGCTTACAGGTCTGGTTGACTTCATCGCTCCTCGCTGATGGCTTGGCCATTGCAGGACAGGTAATTACATACGCAGAATACCAGCCAGACTTATATTATATGCTCAACACGCCCCCTCACGTGTGTGGGCCGATACTTTTGATGTGCTCCAAGCAACACGTGACCTTTGGCATGGCTCTGATACCAAATCGAAGCATGTGCACCATCTCAACTAAAAGTCTAAGCTGATAGTTGGATTGCACATTTATGTTATATGCTCAACAATTAACATAGTATATACTAAAATCTAACCTTAGTTAAGGTGCTGATCAATTCTGTTGTCTCGCTTTCTAGGCGATTCTTGCTTCTTCGTTTGCTGAGAAAGACTACAAGAAAGCTGAGACCGTAGCTTTCAGAGTGCTGCAGGTACATATATACAAATGGTCGAATGCTATTCTTTGAAAAACTTTATATAATCGGAGACAAAAATGTTGTGTAGATGGGGTTCGTGTTGGGACTTCTACTTGCTGTTGTCGTGGGATTAGGTTTATGTTTTGGATCAGGAGTTTTCTCGAAGGACAAAAATGTTATTGGCCTTATAACCATAGCCATCCCGGTATCTCCCACAACACAAACTAAACACTTTTTTTTTTTTTCTTGTTAACGAGAAATCATGAACTAAGGCATTGTTTTGTTCAATCTATCAGTTCGTTGCAGGCACGCAGCCAATCAATTCGTTTGCGTTTGTTCTCGATGGTATCAACTTCGGAGCATCTGATTTCTTCTACTCTGCATATTCAATGGTTAGCCTACATATCACCTGCCATTTTCATTTACACACAAAGAGGGATCGAAAAAAGGCTCCAAGAATTCATCCCGTCTTGTCTTTTCAGGTTCTGGTGTCTGCAATGACCATTGCCTCCGAGTTCCTTCTCTTGGAAAACAATGGTTTTATCGGGATATGGATCGCGCTAAGCATATTCATGCTTCTCCGCACAATCGCTGGCCTTTTGAGGTAACGTGGACACTTCTAACGGGGCTATTGGCCTTGTTGAGCATATAATATATTGAATACAAATGTGTAGTCTCGGTGCCCCACTACTGATTGAACTTTTAGTTGAGACGGAACACATGCTTCAATTAGCTGACCATAATCCTCACCTATGCTTCAGCTAGCTAAGTTTGGAAGCTTAGGTGATGAGAATTTAAGGTTGTTTGGTTATGTTTTTTTGTATTGTGTTGATGCTTTGCAGGATGGGAACAGGAACAGGACCCTGGCATTTTCTTAGGGCTCGGACAATAGGGGAACCCAATTTATGATTGTACATATATCTAACATCTTGTATGTAACATTTTTTTTTTTTTTTGAATACTATTGACTCTATTACAAGATAGTATCTGTAATATTGAAATCTCAATTTTGTAGGTATATAATCCTTGATGCAATATGGACTCTGGTCCATGATATAATTTCTCACTCTCCTCTAGCTTCTAGTTACTCACTTGACTCAAATTCACTACATTTAAGTATTTTCTTATCTAAGAGTGCAAATTACATCGTAGCTCATGGTTTCATCATGCACATTATGGACCCTGAGCCAATTTATGTACATATAGTTAAAGTATTATGTACTTTTAGTTAGCAGACTATGTACATTTAGTTATAATTGATTGTACATAATTTGTTAACTAAATATACATAATAATTGAATGCACATAATCTTTTATCTAAAAGTACATAATGTGTTAACTGTATGTACATAATTTGGATAAGGGTCTACAATGTTCATATTGGACCCTAGTCCACGATAAAATGATTGCCCTAAGAATATGTGACACTCTGCGAACATATCTCACTATTTAACTTTTTATAATCTAAGCTCTTCCACGTATACCCTATAGCTTCACCATGAAAATATCTATAATGTGTCATTAGGGCATAGTTTACACTCTCGGTATTTCACAAATATGTTGTGTTAAGATCATTCTTAAAAGTCAATACGGCTATAATACACTTCTCAAATTAAATATCAAGATTGTAGAATATTTGAAAAAGAGAATTTCATATGATTTTTATTTCCGTGTAAAACGAATTTATTTTTAATTATTATTAACATGGTCTAAAAGATTTTTAATTATTTTATAATGTCCTTTGTATATATGTAATATTTTATAACAATTGGTATAATTATCTAATACATTAAATATTTATTGAGATTTATAAAATTATGTAATTAAGTCTAAAATCACACTATATCAAACACTAGAATAATACATATAATTTCAAAAGATGAAATGGAATTTTAGAATATATATATATATATATATATATATATATATATATATATATATATATATATATATATATATTAAAAAAAAAACAGAATATATAGAAACAGCTGAAAAGCTCAATCATACAACTACTTATTATAAGCAAACATGAATATTCCAAGTGATGAAGCATATATGATTTGGCTAAGGAAAATGGCCCAAGTTCTGGAGATTCCCTGTCCCAATATAATATAGTCATGGCTTACTTTGAACTTTGATGAATTATTAATACTGTAGAATATGATAAGGAATCTTTTATATATATATATATATATATATATATATATATATATATATATATATATATATATATATATATATATATCAACAAGAATTCATAAATAATTTAGAGTTAATATTTTATATTCATATATGAATTATGATTCATATTTGTAGTTATAACCTTCATTTGTCAAACTTGGATAGGTTTTACTAAATTAAGGATTTTGATATTGTTGAGTCCCTAGTGGAATCACATCAAATACGTATATTGAAGTTGATAGTTATTAGGCAAATACTTTGATCACTTAGATGCATTAACATTGAAATTTGTAGTTATAAATTTTATATTAAATATAAGTTATTAAATTTGTAAGTTAGGGATTCTACAAATTCGCAAAATCCCTCTATGGACAAGGATGGAAAATGAATTTCATAACATGCGCAATGCAAAAAGTAAAATGAGAATGTATGGTTGGGGCCGGGGGGATATATCTTCTGCCCCCGTCCCCGACTCCCCGCCAATCCGCCATAGCCCATTGCAATAGTTTGTAGATAGTGTTCTCTTTCATTTATTAAATGAATTGACTAAAGCACGTTCGGTCTGGAGGGATTATCCTCCACCTTTTATCTCGTCTTCAGTTTAATGCAATATGATTTCCTTGGCTTTCAAAAAAAAAATGAATTGACTTTTTTAGTAGAGTGGTTCATAATTGTTTTTTGACTTCTTCTCTTATTTTTTATTTATTATCATGTATAAAAATACAATACATTTATTATAAAGAAATATCGAGTGCTTATATTAAAGCAACACAATCCATTTATATTATTAGTTTGAGCCGGTTAATTAGTTATGAAAAAATCTAGACTATAGTTTACTTCTTTGTCGTTGTTTGCTGATTAAGGTCACAACGTAAATTTTACTTAAAATACATCTTCGAGTAGCGGCCCGATTACGAATTATCCCATAAATCAAAGTTAATCGAACTAATTTGTATCAACTTCTACAAATTAAAAATCACGTGCATTTGACATATTAGCATTCATTTAATGATACTTTATATATATATATATATATATATATATATATATATATATATATATATATATATATTTGACTAGGCAAAGTCACATTTCCATTATCTCTTTTTAATTGCAAAACACCCTAATAGGAGTAAATGAGTAATAGAGTTATTAAATAAATAAATTTTGATGTGATATCTTAGATGTACAGTCTTTCACGGCAAATAATATTGTGGCCCAGTCCCAAAATGATGTCGTTTTGTATCTTTTTGTGTATCTGCTGTTAACTTCTTTAAAAACAAATCATGTTTTGAATATACAGAATTGTATAATAGAATACACATAATTTTATATCTGAAAACACAGAATTTTATAACTGAATACACATAATTTTATTTTTTGAAATGATAATACACATAATCTAACATAATACATAATATACATAAACTCTTAACATAATACACATAAACTCTTAACTTTTAAAAAAATATTCATGTTTCGAATGTACAGAATTATATAATAGAATACACAGAATTTTATATCTAAAAACACAAAATTTTATACCTGAAAGAGTCAATTCTATTTTTGGTCCTACTATTATAGGGGCATTTCCAATTTTAGTCCACCTTAATATTTTTTGCCACTTTACAACCATTGTTATTGAATGTGTTCCACTTTTAGTCCACCGTTAATATTTTCGTCAAGAGGCCGTATAATCCAAGGGTATTTTGGTCTTTTTAGTTTGTCTCTTCTCTTTTAATCCAGGCACTTCGTTCTCCTCCTCCGATATTCGAAGATGGCTCTTCGAACAACGAGAATGGGAAACCAAAACTACATCTTTTCGTTCGTTCCAACATGGGTCGGCGAGGTTTCTTAGGTTTTAGGTTTAATATTTTCATTTCTTTAGTCAAACATAGTCTTGGATGAGAAGAAAGATCAAAATACCCCTAGATTACATGACATCTTGATGGAAATACTAACGGTAGGACTAAAAATGAAACACATTCAATAATAGTGGTTATAAAGTGGCAAAAAAATTAAGCTGGACTAAAATTGGAAACGCCCCTATAACAGTAGGACCAAAAATGGAATTCACTCTACCTGAAAACACAGAATTTTATAACTGAAAATTCTCATGTTTCGAATGTACAGAATTATATAATAGAATGCACAAAATTTTATACCTGAAATTAACAAAACGACGTCGTTTTGAAATGTGCAGGATGCACATTACTATATGCTACTGATGCACGGTATAACGATTGGTCTTTCACTGTCATCCATACATTTTATGGGCCTATAGAGGCCCCGGATGGTCTATGTTACCTTTGACAAAATAATTTTAATTTGATGTAACATTTCTTTGACTGGTTAATTACTTCATTAAAAGAACTAAATTTTGACGTCATACATTTTTATTACTAAATTATCTAAGTAAAAGATTCGATCAAAAGGTGTCTAATTAATCACTATTTTGATCTGAGTTTATGTATTAAAGATTAAGGTCAACTACTATGTAGACACTATTTGTTTATCGTTTCAATGGATTATCACAAGATCAAACTCCAGTGGTGATTCTTTGAGTTGAAAAGACCACATATGCATAGTGTATAAATAGAAGTGGAACTCTGGGAGTTTAGGATTAGTCGGACAAGTTGGGATACCTACTACTACCACTACTACTACTACTAATAATAATAATAATAATAATAATAATAATAATAATAATAATAATAATAATCTTATTACTCTATATAATAGCAAAATGTTTTTTGCCAATCAATTTCCCGTCTAAATAAAATTGCATCATTTTAAGGTATTAAATACTTTTTTTTTTTTGAATGTTAAGGTATTAAATACTAATTAAATGAAATTGCATCATTTTAAGGTATATAATGCAGCATACTTATCTATTTTCAATACATGTTAATCTACAATTATTGTTATTTAATGATAAGCAGGTAATACATTCCAGTATTTTTAAGTTAACATTTTATTATATAAATTAATTTATTGTTTACTGAAAAAAAATTAGAGTATCCGATTTTAAAAAATAAGATTAACCTGTTTTTTTATTCTTACAATTTTGTTGATCGACAACAATTTAATTATTCATTCTAATATAGTTTTGAGAGGGTTTTTTTTAAAAAAGTTACTAAATCAATTACTAAATTGAAAAAAAAAAAAGTTTTTTAAAATTTAAATCAGTTGCATGAACAATAATATTGGAGAGACGAATAAGTTTAAACAAATAATTATTGAACTGATATTAAGTAATTAGAAAATATGATGTATTTCTTAATTTCATTTTAAACAATAAGTTTTACCTGATGATACTGTATTTATTAGTTTGTTTTAGATTTGTTCCGGTCACCCGATTTTTCAGATCGGCATTTGGGAAAGAAAGCAATTCCACAACGGCCGAAAGCTACGGTCAGATTATTTGAAAATTTTTTTAACAGTGAATTACTTGGACGTGCGATGATTTAAAATCGAGTATGTCAAGACGCCGGAAACAGAGAAGGTTCGCGTAAGTCAGTGAACATTTTAGAGAGAATGAAGAACGCAACAGAGTAGACGGAAGCGCAATCGTTAAAAAATATGGATTAGGGTTTGGTAATCAGGTTTTACAATTGGGTTAATTGGCTCGGGTATTGGGCTGAAATGCAGCGTAACTGGATTATATGGATAGATAATTAAATGTTTATTGGGCTTAGCATTGCAGGTTTTATTTTTTCTTTCATGTCATGAAATATTTCATATTTAGTTTAGATTTATATATGTTGTACGTATATAATTATTATTATTAAGCAATGTTTAAGAAAAGATTTTTGTAGTTAGTTTCAATGTATAATGATGATACTGTATTTTTTATTTATATATTGTCAAGTATATGTACTATAGGCTTTAATTGCAAATCATATTAATAAATGTTTTTATATATAAGAAAATTTAATTTCATAATTTTTTATTGTATATTGTTTGATTTCCTAATTAAAAAAATTATAAAAATGTGTGTGTGTGTGTGTGTGTGTATATATATATATATATATATATATATATATATATATATATATATATATAATTATTTTAATGTACACTTTTTAAATCTCATGTGGTATGTTATAACACAATTCTTTATAATATATCCTAACAGTATCTGATGTTCGATATAACAACCAATTTAGTATTGTTAAAGAAAAATACATTTCATAATAAGTTTTAATTTCATGATTAATATTTTATTTTATTGTTTTTAAAATATTATCAATAATAAAGTTACTTAAATTTTATGCCGTGCATCGCACGGGGCAAAAACTAATAATAATAATAATAATAATAATAATAATAATAATAATAATAATAAAACCAAATGTTTCATTTACAAAATAATTTAAAATCTTTTTAAAGAAAATTAAGCTCACTTGAATAATAAGCCATAAGTTTAGCACTAATATTAATAATGAATTTATTAAGGAGTCATCCAAAATCATGGACATTTTATAGGCAAAGCAAAATTCCAATTGACAATTGTCCATCAATCCAACCATTGAAGGCAACTACAAATTTACAATAAAACCTTTCACTTTCAACATCTCGGCGACCTTGTCAAATAATAATAATTTTACGGTGTCAACCAATAAAAATGATATATTTTATTATATCTAATATTATTAGGTACATGCATGTATCAACAATACATGATTCAACAGATAAAAATATATTATATTCTATATGTATTTGTAGACACATGTACCAATAAACACAGATTATCTTTTAATAATTAAGTTCCTGAACTAAGAATAACAAATTTTTTTAAAAATGTCACAAATAGAACCTTGAACTAAAATAGACCCAACACAGTTATCTCTCAAATAGACCCTCGAATTTGTCCAAAATATACAAGTAAGCCTCTAAATTAATAAAATCTCAAATAAATCCTTGGACTAGCGAAAAAATAAAAAGAAAGTAAAATGGGTTGAATTGCATTCTTTTTTAAAGTTCAAAAGTCTATTTGAGACTTTTTAAATAATAATAATAATAATAATAATAATAATAATAATAATAATAATAATGGAGACAAAATTACATATTTTAAACAATTTTGAGTGCATATTTGATCCTTATCCCATATATATATATATATATATATATATATATATATATATATATATATATATATGCATGTCCTCGTCATCTCCAAACTCTGACTATAAACTACTTCCTATATCATTAATTATTAAAAAGTGTCTTCATCAGGGCCGGATTTTAGGCTGTGCAAGCTGGGCTACCGCACAGGGCCCCCAATTTTAGAGGGGCCCCAAAATTTAGAGGTTCAATATTTAATTTTTACCTAGCTAGTTTAAAAATAAAAATTAAAAAGTTTTTAATTAAACTTTAAAGGTTTTATGAAGAGATGGTAAGAATGTGTATTTATTGTATTTTAACTTGGAGGTCAAAGGTTCGAAACTTGCATGTATTAGTTTTAAAAATTATGATTTTGGTAGGGCCACATTTATTTACTAGAACAGGGCCACCAAAACTTAAAATACGGCCCTGGTCTTCATTATCTCAACCACTTCTCTGCAAAATTATAATAAAGGGAAAATGACACTTTTTCCCCCTGAGTTATATACTTATAGCACTTTTTCCCCCTGAATTATTTAAGTGGCTCTTTTCCCCCCTAAAATGTTAAATGGACATATTTACCCTTAAAATAAATATTTAAAATAAATATTTCATTTATTTTTCTTCTCCAACAAATTATTACTATAATTTGGTTCAAACCAAACAGATATTATAGCAACCAAACCAAAATATTCCAATTACAATTTAGAATCAAAACGCGATATTTAGAGTTTATTAAAATCGCAAATCGAAATGGCCGGTTCATGTTCCAAACTGAAAAATAAAATACATTTATTGTTGAATTTAGACTATTTTAAAATAAAAGATAAAATAAAATTTAAAATAAAGACGGTTCAAAATCACAAACCCGATCCGGAACCGCCAGTTCACGGTTCATGATCCAGTTTTTTTGGTTCATAAATTTAATAAATTGAAATCTAAATATTGGATTCTAGATCTGAATCATAACCGGAAACTTTTAATTCGATTGCTATAGTGTCCGGTTCAGTTCGACCGAACCGTGGTCATTGCTACATATACACAATAATTTGTTGGAGAAATAAAATAAATAAAATGTTTACTTTAAGGGTAGAAATGTCAATTTAATATATCAGGGGGGAAAAACCACCACTTTTAAAATAATTGAGGGGGCTAATGTGCTTACATAAATAATTGATGGGGAAAAAGTGCTATAAGTATATAACATAGGGGGGAAAAGTGTCATTTTCCCTATAATAAATAAATAGTATTCTCCATAAGATGCATTGAATGGTCTATTCTACACATTTTAATTGGAAAAAGCATCAAATAGACCATCACACTTGTATGATTCGTGCAATTAAATTATTTAACATTAAAAATGTGTGCAATTAGCATTATTTGTAGGTAAGTAACAAGTTACTGATAAACTTTTGATTTAACATGCCACATGAAAAATAAAATAATTGTTTTTTAATTATTTAATATAATATAATATAATATAATATTAATTTTTATAAATTTAAAAATAAAAATAAATAAATAAATAAATAAATAAAACCAGAGCCACCTCCGGCCTCCACTGTCAATGTTGACGATGAGCCGACCACCTCCTCCATCGACGTTGACCGAGGAGGCAGACTCCTCCACCGACTTAGACAGAGTGGTGAGTGCTATCAACAAGGGTTCAATCACGAACTAGGGTGTGATAGCCCTCCTCCTGGATTGCAAGAACTTGATCTCATAGGAGGTTGTGGTGAAAGTTTCTCATGTCCTGAGAGAAGGGAATAAGTGTGTTGATTACTTAACAAATCTGTGTCAATTTGGGCATGGGGGACTACAATTTGGGAGCACCGCTGCAGGGCCGTATTTTAAGTTTTGGTGGCCCTGTTCTAGTAAATAAATGTGGCCCTACCAAAATCATAATTTTTAAAACTAATACATGCAAGTTTCGAACCTTTGACCTCCAAGTTAAAATACAATAAATACACATTCTTACCATCTCTTCATAAAACCTTTAAAGTTTAATTAAAAACTTTTTAATTTTTATTTTTAAACTAGCTAGGTAAAAATTAAATATTGAACCTCTAAATTTTGGGGCCCCTCTAAAATTGGGGGCCCTGTGCGGTAGCCCAGCTTGCACAGCCTAAAATCCGGCCCTGCACCGCTGTAAGGCATAGGGAACTTGTTTCAATCCTACACTAATGGTGCGAGAACACATAGGATACAAGTTTAATATCTCTTTAAACAGGTGTTGAAGTATCTCAAAAAAAAAAATATTATTAAAAAATATTACTCCCTCCGTCCCAAATTGGTTGTCTCATTTGCTTTTTGCACGCTTTTTAAGGAATTAAAGTAAATGCTATGTATTTTCCAATTATGCCCTTCACTTTTTCACTTTTGGAAATAAAAGCAAAAGTCATAAGGGTAATTTGGGAAAATGTAGAATGATGGTGATGTTCAATTTTGGAAAGAGGACAACACTTTGGGACAAACTAAAAAGGAAAGTAAGACATGCAAAATGGGACAGAGGGAGTACATATTTCGCATGAGACAATCTCAAACAAAACAAATCCAATAAAGATTTACAAATCAATTGAAGTAAATGTGTATCATGGAATAGAAGATTTGAATACAAATCAAAATCCACATAAAGTCTCTTTGTTGTATTACACTTGTAATTTTTCAACCCAGAATTTTGAATTTGTAACAAATTTACAATCTAATCTTCAATGTTAGAACAAGTCCAAAACGGCACCGTCGCAATCAAGAAATCAGCACCCACCAAATGGGACCCACCACCATCACCTCAATACAATAGGATGTCCCAGGCCTAGAATATGGACAATCTAAAAGAAAATTAAGAATCATAATAAAAGCTATAAAAATACTAAAATCAAGGGACTAAAGTTAGAAGTACTAATTTTTTATATATTTAAAGTTGGAAAAAGGTAAAATAGGCACCAAAATAATTTTAAAATAGAATTGTCATCTTCTTTCTCTGTTTTTCTAATTTTTAAATTAATTTATTTTTTTGAAATAAAAAGTTTAGACGAAAACGTTTACAATAAAGATCCATGGAATGGTGAAATATCTTTTATTGTCAAGACATATAAATAATTAATTTATTAAATAAATAAATAATGTCACATCAGTAAAGAGTTAATGTATTTAATTATAACTGTATAAAGTTCGTGGGTCTAATAGTATCATAGGTCACACTATTTGTCTCTAAATTTTCACTTTTTACCTTTGCCTCTAGTCAATTAAGATCACCAAATGACTTCAAGATTTTCAGATGATCGATTGAACCAATAAAGCTAATCCTTTGAGACTTTACCTATCCATCTTTTGCACCTCTCGATGTTATTTCATATTACTCCCCATAAGTCAGAACTCAGAAAGTTTTGGTGACCCCTAAGTCAATATTAGCATTCTATAAAGTCATCATACTACTATAGTAACAACAAAGTCGAATCCAAATCAATATGGTGACATTAAAAGATAAATAAATCAATCAAGATAGTAATAAACTTGCTACACGAGCTTAACTCACTAGTTCAATAGACAATATTATAAAAAATAAAAAATAAAAAATAAAAAATAAAAAAAACCTCGGTAGCAACAAACAAAGTAACAATTATGCTTAAAATGGACAGATCCTTAAACTCAATTAAACTTCATTATTAAAAATAATAATAATAGAGAGGATTCAGGATTTTCATTGTGTAATTTTCTCTTACATTCCTCCAAATCATGACATAGAAATTACATGACTTAGTGAATAAGGGAATGAAAATACAGTTAAAAAACCTTAGTGAAAGGAAATGTAAGGGGGAAAATTGGTCCTACAATTATGTATTACAGAAATGAAACATTACACAATCTGGGACTGGGTTTTCTTGGTTACAGCCCCAGAAAGACAACAATTTTCTTGACTTCTGCTGCTTTAATCAAATAAAAGATTGAAATTTAATGAAACCTTTGGCCTGTCTTCCTTCTTTTGTTACCCCACTTCAGCGCTCCTTTCCACCAGCCAAAAAATAAGCCGCAAAATAATACTATATACTTCCCTAAAGACTTCAGTTTTGTCTAAAGCAAAAAAAAAAAAAAAAAAAAAAAAATTGATTACTTTTTCTCACTAGGCTACACAAGCTGATCAAGTTGCATCTGCTCCAGCCAAGCTCCAAGAACTGAATGAGGATCCATGGAGTCGATTTGAGAACCAGATGGCGTAGCAGCAGTGCCCGAGATCGGGGCTGCCAACTTGTCTTTCATCATCTCGGGTGGTGATTCCTTGACAAGAGATTGCACCCATGATAGGTCAGGCCCCTCTCCATTGTTGTTGTTAAGCTGCTCGGAAGAAGACCTTCCCGGGTGTCTCAGTTTATCGCCATTGATAGACCAGTCGATGTTGGAATTCAGGGATCCTAGATTGGACCAAGAATTACCTGCTGCTGCTGCTGAAGGGGACCCGACGATGGAGGGGTTGTTGGAACCGAGGTCCCGGGAGCTAAAGCAGCGTAGCTGCTGATGCTGCTTCTCGGATTGAGCAAATGGAGAGAGGCGGCCGCTCATTGGGGATATGGGATCCACGCTTCTTGGGGACATTCTTCCCGGGGAGGAGACTGCAAATGGAGCCTGCAAAAGATGGTGCTCAACGTTTTTAGGAGAAAACACACTAGTATTGATGGGCGAAAGCATTCTCTGTTGCTGTTGGAGCTGATTGAAAACAGCCGATTTGTGTGAAGGCGAGAAAACGCCAGAAGCCGCGGCTGCCTGATCAGAGTAGCGAGGAGAGGAGGCGACCTCGTTAGAGAAAAGCTCTTCAAGATTCGAAGGGGTTAGTGTTTTAGAACGACAAGAATGGTTCAAAGAAGCAGAATTGTGACGCGACTGTGAAAAACAAGCCAAGTCATTTAGAATTAGTTGCTGCGCATCAAAATCTTGCAGCATGTTCAAATCCTCGGGCAGAATGTCTCGGGCGCTGAGAGAAGACCTCAGCCGACTCGACTGGAGGTTGCTTCCCGGGAGATGCAGCGTCGGAACGTTCGGTTGTGGCCAGGCGGCTGCAGGTGAATGAGACATTCCATTGGCGGTAGGAGACATGGGTTGATTGAACGAAGGAGACATTACGGGGTGCGAAGATGGTGACCCGGGCAGGAGACTCAACGCAGCAGCCATGTCCATAACACTCGCAGTTGCAGCAGCAGACCTCGGAGATGGAACTGCAGATCCAGTAGAGACATACAGGGGTCGAAGCTCCTCGGGAGTGTGGGCAAAAAAGCACACTCGCCTAGCACACGCGGTGCCATCCTTACACAAGCGAGTACGATATTGAGCCGGGTGTAGCCAGCATTCAAACACCCCGTGAGCATACTCGCACATATCACCACGCCTGCAGGCCCCCTTGCGAAATTCGGGACACGGCACACAACTGTAATGGTATTTCCTAGGATCCCTTCTGCGTGCATTCTCCCCCGGGTGCACAAAGGGGCACTCCGTCCAGTCATGAGAATACGCCCTAGAACAAGGCCGCACCTTGAAAGAGAACATCCGAAACTCATCAGTCGAATATATGCTGTTCTTGATGTCGGGAAGAGACGGATCGATAGGGTATTCCTTCTTTTCCGGTGCAGAATTAGCAGGAACATCGCAAAACTTCGATTCCCTTGGATAAGATACCAAGTCTGACGGTGAACACGGAGATCCATTGTCGGGTGACGAAGAGAGGATCGGTGAGGACGCATTCGAAGTGGTTACCGACACTCGCAAATTGCACTCCCCAACCGAACCATCAGAAGTATTGTTCAAAAGCAGCTCTTCAAGAGAAGCCCTACCCCCCGGAAGCTTAGGAGGAACAGCAATTACATCAGCAGGCCGCTGACCATTAACATCTTCAACAATCGGGTCAGCCCCTGCTGACAACAGCAACTTCACCACTTCAGAGGCATTAACAGAACCACCAGACGTCGCACAGTGAAGAGCCGTGATCTTGTCTGGCCCACAAGCTCGATTAACATCCACTCCAGGCTGAGCAAGAATCAACCTCAAGACATCAACACTACCATAAGTGGCAGCAACCATCAAAGGAGTCCTTTCCTCATTAACAACCTGCTTCGAGCCCTTCTTTCGGACTAACCAAAGCCCAACCGAGTCAACCCCACACGAATCACACTCAATAGACCGCTTAAACGCATCTACATCATTGTTTGCAGCAAGCTCAAGTAAACTAGAAAAAGCATCATCAGTCTCAATGGTATCCTTGCACATGTCCTTCATACTAGATTTGGTATCAGAACAAGATTGGTTGGTAGCTGTAGCAGAATTTGATTGCTCTGGGCCACTGCACATGGTTCAGTCACCTGCAAACCAAGAATACATATGAATCTAAACCAATCCCAAGAATCAGATCTCAGGGATCATATGCTTTTTCACTGACAAGGACCAGATAAAAACAGGGAAACAAAAACAAACAACAATTTCAGAACTCATCAACACAAACCATTAACATAGATCTACTCCTTTAAAACCAGACTCTAGAAGGGGTGAAACATATTGGGTACCACTTCACAGAAAAAGGGTCAATTTAAACATATCAATACCTCATCCAAATACCAGATCAGAAACAGGAAAAATAAAATAAAATAAAATCAGTGCTACATATTCTGTCTGCTGAGGAAATGATTCTGATTTGATTTTCTCCACTTTATTTACATTCTCTCAGGTGAACACAGACAACAATATTATACCAAGTTTACATCACCTAAAGAAAAAGTTGAACTGAAGAATATGTCTGTTAAAAGACAAGACATCAACTAGAATCGCATCGAAGCATATATTCTGAAGCAGTCATTTTCCCCACTGTTAACTCCCCGTATCTCCAAAGATCGCATTTTTAACCAGAAAAAAAAAATTATTAAAAAAAAAAAACAAACCAGAGAGTCATACAGAAAAACATACCACCAAAAAAATTCACAAAATCTATAATTTTACGCATATAAACTACAGATCAAAATATGAAGAAAACAAAATTAATCCCAAAAACTAACAAAAATTTGTCTACTCAACCGAAACCAACACAGGAGCTAAGAGAACAATACAACCCAGAAACGAACGTACCAATATTCATCAACAGAAGCGCCGCACAGATCCGCGGAGAGGGAAAGGGAGGCGGACGGAGACTTCAACACAGCAAGGCGGCTACGGCGACCGGAGATTCACTTCCGATGTGGATCATATCCACCGTCTGTCGCTCCAACTCCAACAGCAACCGAGAGCGAATAGCACTCCCATGATAATTTCTACACGCAAAAAGCTCCGGCCTGCGTATGCGTACGTCGTATACCTATATATATATGTATATAATCCGTTGCGTGTCTATATAGGTAGAGATAAACAGTGAGACAAGAAGATCGGAAGACAGTGACAGACCTAGAGAGAGAAAGCAAGAGAGATAGAGAGAGGGAAATGAAATGAAATGAAATCCAAATGCAAATGAGAAGGAAATGAAATGGAAGTGAAGAGTCAAATGAATATATATTTGTGTGTGTAAGTATAGGCCGGTGGGTAGGTTGAAGAAGGAGGGACGGGCTACCGGTTCAGCAGGTTGGGCGGGGTGTGGGTGACCGGGTGAGGATGTGGCGGATTTGAAAGATGAAAGTAAAGCGGATTTAAATGAGAGAGTTGGAGTCCGCCAGTGAGGAGCGGACGCCCGGCAGCGGTCAGTTTCGGAGTCAAATCCAGAGAATAAAGTATGAACTAAAAAAGAGAGGGGTAAACTGCAAAAGGTGAAAACTACAGGTGTTTTTACCCTATGCTCCTTTATATTTATAATATTCCATATTGACCCCTCTAGATATCGCAAAATAATCCTTTTCATACAATCTTGTAATTTAAAGGCTTAAAGCTCTTTAGTTATTCATTCAATTTGAAAAAAAAATACATTACTAATATACTTTATCCATTTATTTTATGTAGTGTATTGTATAATCTTTACTATATAAAAACAACAACAATTTATAGGGAAAAGTTATCCAATATTTATGGGTTTAATAAATTTTAGGTATTGGGCCTCAACAATGGATTAACTTTAAGCCAGAAATTAAAAAAAAAAATGTAACCATATATTAGCCTACCATTTGTTATATTAAAATTTTATTTTTTATTATATTATAAAAAATATTATTTGATTTATCTTTTTATTTTTGTAATGCCCAAAAATAAGTTATATATATATATATATATATATATATGAAAAGATTGTTGGGTTTATATACAAGCAAAAAAATACGTACAAAGTTATAAATTTATTAAATACTAAAATTAGATGAAATCTTTAAAAGATAATATTACGCGTATAAATAGATATTGATTTGTATTAAATGTTAATTATAATTGAACCACACCTCAATTATAATTGGACTCCACATATGTAAAAAATGAAAAATCTCTATATAAAATCAATATAATTCTTACATAGATAAACTTTTTTAAATGAATAAGTTTTACATTTTATAGTTAAATTTCAAAAAGAAAAAAAAAATATCACAGTGTATATTTATATTAATATTTTAATAAAATTATATCTCTTCTAAAAAATAAAATTATATCTACTTAGTATTATAATTAAAACAATACTTTTAAAATTATGTATGTGCATCGCACGGGAAAAATACTAGTTTTCTTAATATTTATATGCTAAGATGGGGGAAATTAAATAATTTTATTAGGAGAAGTTTAAGGGTTTAAAGGAGTGATGATTTGATATTTCTTATTTATTTAATTAAGAAACAATTGGAATTAACATACCAAAGTATATATAGGATGGATAATAGTAGTAAATAAATATAGGATGTGTAATTAAAGCTAATGTTGATGGAAAAAGCAAAGGGGCAACCTGATTTCTACATGATGTGAGTTCTCGAGAACATAGTATTTCATTCATATTTTGTGCAAACTCATACATGTGTGTGTATATGCATGAAATTATTAATATTAATGGTATAACTAGTGTATAATTATACTAAAAAATAATTACTCCCTCGGTCTAATTTTACCTGTCTTACTTTTCTTTTTAGTTTGTTCCAAAATGTTGTTCTTTTCTAAAATTGGACATTACCAACATTCTACTTTTTCCAAATTACCCTTATAACTCTTGCTTTTTCTAGTACTTTTATTTCCAAAAGTGAAAAAAGTGAAGGGCGTAATTGAAAAACACATAACATTTACTTTAATTCCTTAAAAAACGTACAAAAAATAAATGAGACAACCAATTCGGACGGCAAAACATGAGTTCGGAGGATGTTTCTGGGAGAGTCAGGGTCAACCAAAGACTACACAAGGAAGTGAAAGGTCGCGTCAATTTTTTATCCCGGAGTCAACCATGATGTCACTGGGTCACCATGGACACCAAGGTCGGTCAACATGGTTGTTGGACGAAGATTGAGTCTCACGAAGGCGTCCTATTTGCGTGGAGATTGTTAAGAATGTAATATAAATAATTGAGTCATTGTCTAGTTTAAGACATACTTTGTCTCATTCTAACACTTCCCTTTGTAATATTCAATCATTCTATAATGAAAATACGAGATTCTTCCGCATTCATATATATTAAATCCTTAATTTTGTTATTTGTTTAATTAATTCAAACCCATGATTAATTTTCTCAATATATAAAGTATTTACACGTATTCATCCCTATACAATTCGCTAACCGCGGATTGCTAAACAACCTAAGAATTATATTGGTCAATTATCCAAAGCAATTAAGCAAACAAATAAAGATGAATCTAATTCCACATGAAAACAAGCATGATTAGCATTCGCTCACCATATCAAGTCAAAGACTAATGATGTTGTTTCCGCCTAAAGAGCAAACGTTAACTAGAAAAAGACTAAATGCTAACTTTTAGGTAATAAAAAAACATTCAAGTATTAGTAAATAAAAAAATCACAATTGATATTAATTATTTATCATATTTATCAAATACTACTTTTTTTCTTAATATATATACATAATATTCTCAACATAAATGAAAATAGTAAATAATTATTAATCATATCATGATTGTTAATTTATTACCTATATTTGCAACTATAGGTTTTTAATATACCAAAGGCGAAGCCGTAGTATTTGTCTCCCTACCAAAGACGATGGGGAAGGGATGAGTTTTTTTTTTTAACTAATATTTAAAATTGGTTAATATTTAACCAATACTAATGAAAAAAAAAAATTAGGTCAATTTTCCTTTAACATTTAAGATATGCAAATTGCATTTCAATATGTATTTCATTTCCATATGTAAATACTTTACCAGATAAATAATCAATTAATAATAAAATTAATTATTAATTATCAGACCACTCTCCCTTTTCTTGCCCATGCTGTGATGCACTTCATCTCTGTCGTCCCACACGGCCACACCACTACCATAAACAACTCACACTTATATATGTGTATATATTTATATAAAGCATTTGATATTGAATGAATCATTAATTATTAATTTTAGTTGAATATTGTGATCATTTATGATTTTTGTTGAAAATCATGTATTAAATTTAGTCTTATCAATAATTGTTTTATATTTTTATGCCTTACAGTGCAAAATTTTGTCTTCCAGTGCATATTGTTATGCCTTCTAGAACACATTTTTGTGTCTTTCAGTGCACATTGTTGTAGATGGTAGGTGGTGAATTTTTTTTAAGGAGGAGTTGATCTAAGACTAAGATTTAACCGCATGTTTTCACCGGTCTTCACTACACCAGAGCCTATATTACAAAAATTGGAGGCTCGGCCTAAACTCACAAGACCCTGCCTCTAGAGCCACTGCAGAGGTAAATCATGAGTTGTGCAGTCAGCTCACCAGTTAAACCTTAGTCTTCATGCGCGTACAGAGGATCCAATCCAAGACTACAAGTCAGGCAACAAACCACTACGCTAAGTCCCGAGTAGGAAATATTAGTTTTATTTTTATAATACAAACATCACACTAGTAACATACTCCTTATTAAATACCACCATAAGAACTCTAAATTAACCTCTAAGTCCCATATACTTCTTTGGGAGAAGAAAACATTGTTAAATTCTACCAGCAATACAAATGAGATAGCAGCATTCAGAACAGTCTATGGTAGACAGAAGACAATTTTGTTTATCAAGATGAGAAAATGAACCAATGAAGCGGAAAATCTTGGAAGGAAAGCATATATATATATATATGTCCTATGAATCCATATTTTCTGCATTTTCATCATCTTCAGATGGCCATATAACAGTTTGAAAGAGGCGCTCCCGCATCATCTCAACGTTCTCTTTGGAGATTCTTTTGTACATTTCTGCGTGATCACATCTCTACATCCCAGTAGTGGAACAAGCCAGCAGGGAAAACTGTTTAGTTTGTGAGTTTTGTGTATTGGAAAAATGACATCTGAAACGAGCCGTGCAGTTTATGTTTGAACTATAGTTATATGATATACCTTCATCCATATGCTATACAAGTGGAGACGCGTTATCATCACTCTTTCTGCAAGCTCCCGTCTTTCCTGCAAAACTCGGGAGTTACCCGAATTGTTCCATTTATGGTTCTATCATCTACTAGACAATATTTTATCAATTTCAAGAAAATATGTCTAATTTTCTTGTGACGTTTGAACGAATGCAATGAGCTCTCTTTGTGGGGGAGGATTTCGGTATAACCCAGGTTCGATTCCCAGAAGTGACGATTCCCTTTGGGCCAGCTTCTGTGCCTCTCGGAGCGAACCGGGTGGACCTGGACCGTTAAACGGACAGAGAAAGACCCGGACCACATTGTGGTTTACACCAAAAACATGGTAAGAAGATTCGGGGATTATTTGTTTCAAAATATTACCTTGAAAAGTTCCATGAGAAACCCCTTCCCGGTGTTGGGCCCTTGCGTTGCAATAAAGCTGTCAAAAGAGAGAAAATAGCAAGAATCTTACAAGAACACAGATCTCGCAATCCCTTTCTGAAAGAAAGATAATTGTAGTTTTCCCGAGTAAAAAATGCTGAAACGTACTCACTTGTAGAACCACGTGTACTGCGGGGGATTCAGCTCATACAATTGGTGAAGAACGGTTCTTACAGCTTTATATGTCATCACATTCACTATCTCCTGTACAGAATAACGAATATCATGACAAATCAAAAAAGACATCACTTGAAAACAACCACAAATTGCATGTAATCTGTTAACTAACTTCTCTGCTAATGTCTTCCGAAGTGACTTGATTTATTCCCCCGTCCATTCTTAAAGTTCTCAAATGAAAACTATAAAGACCATTTGAATTGCTTGATGAATGATGGGTTGTGTAATAAAATTACAATATAGAAAGTCCAGTCTAGCATATATGGCAGAACAATAAACTTGTGACACGAATTACCCAAGGTTGGGCGAGTGTAATTCCAACCCCGATTCTTAGTCTCTGCTCTAAAAGACAGTAAACCTTAACCAAGGCAAAGTACCAGGAAAAGTCCAGAACTTTCATATTTGCATCTAAAGGAGATGTTGAGGCTTCGTACAAAGCGGTTTCCAATAAAACATGAGACTAGCCATTGCAAAAACGCTGCACAAACATTTTCTTTGGAGACTCAACCTATCTGATCTAATCATGTGAAAACATAGAAAAGATGATCTGAGTACCTATGTTCTTATACCACTTCATGGAACTTGTTCTTAGATGAACCAATGTATTGGCCATGAATTCATATTAGACATCTTACATTAAGACATAAGTTAACTTGTCTACATCTTTTGCTGTTTCATACTCCACCTTTCTTCAATGAAATCATAACTACACCTTTATATAATTATATTGTAATAGAACACCTATCACGCTATTGATTTGGTAACCACAACTTACAAGTTCAACTCCCATAGAAGTGACCTATTGACCTTCTTGGTTTGAGTTAGAGTTAGTAAGCTATGGGCAACCTAGACCTTCTTGGTTTGAGCTGGGGGTCGCTAGAGTCACAATGTGGGCACACTCTCGGGGGAGAGTCTATTGACCCTCTTGGTTTAAACCGGTCAGGAGGCGGGATTTACTTGTTACACACTCTTGGGAGTGGTTTGAGTCAGTCAGCTATTCAGATATGGGCAACCTAGGCCTTCTTGGTTTGAGCCGGGGGGTCGCTAGTCACAATGTGGGCCGGGTTTATGTACACATTCTCAGGAGCGCCAATTGACCCTTTTAGTTTGAACTAGAGGATGCGGGATTTACCCAATACACATTCTCGGGAGTGATTTGAGTTCTATATGGGCAACCTAGGCAGGGAGGCTAGGGTCACAAAGCGAGAGCTGGGGTGTATATTCTCGGGTAGTGGTTGCTGGTTGAAGTAAGAGAATTTACACCCCTATACTAAAAGCAAATCACACCATTAATGGTTCGGACTGCTAAGTTCAAACCCTCCAAACACTGATCATAGTTCAAAAGACATGAACTTTAACAAAATGACAACAGAAAAAAAAAAAACAAAAAAAAAAACAAAAAAAAACCAAAAGTGTGCTTACCTCTTTGACATCATTAAAGGAGTCGTCCGTCTGTCCTTTGAGCTCACCAAAAACAACAAATTTCCTGACTTTCTGCCTCTTTCTGGAAACCCCATTTGCAGCCCTACTGCCCAGCTTCAACTGCCGCCTTCCCTGCAAGCTTCTCCAGAAACCCACTTCTCCTCCGCGGGCCCTGAAACAGAACCTATAAGAATCGCCGCAGTTGGGGGGGTTTATGCAGAAACGGGGGGTTGGGTGTTGGGTGTCGGCAATTGAACTTGTGGATACAATAGCTCCAACCATAATGGATTATTGCCCCGGCCGGCCCCCACGATTCTTGAAATGTCTTGGGATAAAGGAAAGGGGAGTAGCAGTAGAGTATTCTCTTCAGGATTCTGATCCTACAGAATTCAGATCAGGCTAAGAACACACCGGGGAAGAATCTTTCTGTTTGTGGATACGGCTTCTCAGATTCTGAATTTGCATGCTAATTTTGCTTTTGCTTACCTGGTTTTTTGAGGTCCACATTTTTCTTTTTCCCACCAAGCAAATGTTCATGCTTCAGCCGTTCAATTTTCCCAGTATCACACGTCAAACGTGTTGTGTACACTTGGCTGACACGCCTGTTACAACCCATTTACGTTAATTAAGGACCCTTAGAAAAATTCAAAAAAAAAACATAAATCAAACTTTAAAAAAATTATTTTTTTGGTTATATATATCACTATAACCGCCATTTTCACCATGATCTAGTAGTCTCAAAGAAAATGTCTACGTACAAGTTGAGAGTAAAATTTAAGAGTCTAAGTAGTATTTTTCAAACTGTCTTCGTCAAATATTTGAGAGTCTAAAGTAAAAGTTGAAAGTAAATTTGGAAGTAAATAGAGTATTTTCCAAATTAATCAAAAACTATGCCAACAAGTACAAATTGAACTAATTAGTAATTAGTTGAACTAAAACTACATCACTAAGAACAAATTGAGAGTGCAAGTTAATGAATAATTACAAATTACAATGAAGCAAGGTGGCACCCACCATGTATTCATTGGGACAAGAATGGAATGCCACTTGAGTTGAGTACACAGGAGGATTACAGGACAGAGGGGGGCAAAACGGCGTCATTTTGTTTTAGTATTGGAACAAGAAGCACATTCCCAGTTCTAGACATGCAAACTTCTTCACATAATGGCAATCCAACTTTCAGCAATCAGTCAGCATTGTCCACCTTTTGGTCCTTCAATCTTCGGTTTTTTTTTTTTTTTTTTTTCTAGCAGTTAATACCGCATTCCTGAACATCGGGGCCAGTAACTCGAGTCGTGAAGGGATCGATTCGCACCCATAACAAGGAGAAGATGGAGGCGAGAAGGATAGACCAGACAACGACGATGGTGGGGGTGCGGTTATGGCGTCCCATGAGACCTTTGAGGAAGGGATAGAGGTGAATGATGACCCAGAAGGCGAAGAATAGTTTACCAAAGAGAGGTCCCCATGTCTGATAACCGCTGTTGATGGCATACGAGACCCCTGCAACAACGCCTATCAAATTTATGACGAGGAGCGTCGAGGGAGGTATCAGAAGTGTTGTCCATTTGAATAAGTAGAGTTCTGCAAAGTCCCCGTCTTCATCGGACGCCTTGGATGTGACGGTGAAGTTTGTGTCAATCCCGGCAAGCACTTTAAGCAGCCCTTGGACCACAGCAAACAAGTGAGCTGAGACACCACCGATAACCCAAAACTGTTCATTCCTCCACCATTCATCAATTCCAACACCACTCCACCTCATCTCTAGTATACCGGTCGCAAAGATGGAAAGGAAAAGGGATATAAACCAGATGCTGGCAATGTTACTAATCTGCAACACACAGCATTGAGGAAACACATAATGAGAATATTTCTGTCGAATGTAACCCTAACCCTCCCTAGTAGAGTGCGTGATGGGCCAAGCCCACCTATTCGGCAATGTACACAGTTTTACATACAGATAATTGAGAATTCTGTTGCTATCCACAATGATTATGAAACAATATCTTATCCTCTATGTTCATCAAAGGAAAAGAAACCCGTTCATTCATTTTATTTTACTTTTTCATATATGCTATGTGATTCAAATTCTAGGCCATATGAATATTGAGCTGACAAGGGCAATAATATTTGTGCTGGAGGTGGGGCAGTATTAATTCTAACATGCAGTTTTCAATAATCATGAATAAAAAAAATTTAAAACGAACCTGTGGAATGATGAACTTCCCCGTAAATAGACAGACAGCTGGAAGAGTACAGTAAAGAAGAAGAGGGATTGAAGTGATTGGATATATGGTGGTGTTAACATAAGCAAATCTCTCTAGCCATTTCAACCTTCCATTATATCCATACCATATAGGGCAGTGCCTACTGAAAAGAATTTCCACAGATCCCAAAGCCCATCGAAGCACTTGGTTCAAACGATCTGAAAGATTAATAGGAGCAGAACCTTTAAAGGCTGGCCTCTTGGGCATGCAGTAAATTGATCGCCAACCACGGGCATGCATTTTGAATCCTGTAAGAATATCTTCTGTGACAGAACCATAAATCCATCCTATCTGCATACATAAAATGATGATCAAAAGAAAATGGATCAATCAGAGTGTATGTTAAGCAACCAAGCAAAAGGTAAGGTTCCAAAAGCATCGATGAAACAATAATTTCTAGTCACAAGTTTGTTAGAGTATATGTATTTTGAAAGAAAAAAAAAGTTGTGTTATAACAAAAATTTAGGACAAGCAATTTTCTATGCTCTAGAAGTTCAAATTAGAAGATTACATTTTTTACTTTTTTTATAAAAAAAAATTCACCCAAAACCCAATACACACACACACACACACACACAGTCATCACATAACATCATTTAATAAGCTTCTAGAAGAAAGGCAAAAGAGGACCCTAGTAATTTTTTCATACCTCACTTCCCCATTCTGTTTTGTCCTCGTACCCACAACTGATAACATGAATAGCCTCCTTCAGTAGAGTCTCTGGGGTAGCAGACTGAGGAACACCACCATTTTCCATAAGTGTTGATGCAACAAAAACAGTAGATTGACCAAATCTTTTCTCAAGCCTCATTTGAGACATCTGCAGTGATTTCTCATCATCAAATCCAGCTCCTGTTTTAAGGTAAAAAGGAAAATTTAGCACAAATCAGACAAGAAAGAATATCTGATATTCTGATAGTTGAAGATTCCATGTAAATTTTCCTGCCAGGATCAGAGTATCAGATATTCTTTTAAATATGCTGTTTGCTCAAGTCTGTCCACTTCTCCATTTGCAAGTTAAGAATTGGTTATCCACTATAAACTCTACAAAATATGATATTTATTCCATCTCAGGCTTTGAACTCCAGATGATAAGTTAATGTACATCTATGATTTGACTCCTCATTCATTGACAAACTTTATCTGAACTCTGAAGCAATTGGAAATGGAATGAACAATGACTTAGCTATAGAGACTGCAAAGGCAAACAGACAATGTTATGAATGTAGGGTGTGCATTCACAATATATAACAATATAGGTCCTCAGTTTTCAATTTTATGTACATATGTGCTGTGCATGCACACATATACATCCTTGCATTCAGGAAGACGATGAAAGATATAGAACATATGCATCAAAGTGCTCTTTAGAAATATATAATCATCAAAGCACAGAGTACTACTAACTTAAAAACATACAACTCTATATCAGTCCTACAACCAAGAAATAAAGATTGTAATGAGTCATACCTTCAAACCCCTCCTCAATGTCTTCCAAATTGAATACTGGCACTGTAGGATCCACATGGTTGCCATATTTCTTCTTATCTGAACCCTTCTTACTAGATTTAGAACTTTTCTTTCTTGAACCACCAAAGCAGGAAGAGAACAATCCAGGCTTCTTATTCTTCTTTGGTTTAAGAGGAGGTTCATAACCATATAATGCTGTTCTGTTGAAGACACATCCAGTACCGACGTAAACAGGTCCTTGAATGCCATCTAAACCCCTCAAGTTTATCTGTTTTCAAAGGAGACATAACAAGTATGCATGAAATTATGGCAGAGGAGTCAATGCTGTCATGCATGATGTTAAGTATAGCAGAACTAGATTGTGTAACAAGTGAGGCTCATAAAAACTTACATCAAAGAAAACAGTATTACGGTTGGCATATCGATCATTCCTATCAATACCATCAAATCTCTGTGGAAATTGAACATAGCAGACATATTTTCCAAGATTAGGATCCATCATAAAGCACATTGCTTCTCGCAACGCTTTGCTGTTGTTTATGTAGTGATCACAATCAAGATTCAACATGAATGGTCCATTGGTAAGAACTGCAGAAACACGAACCTGCAAGAGAGTTTTTAAATAAAGAGCTACAGTACACACATAAAGGAAGAAGCACCATGATAATTTCTAAATGCTTACAAGTGCATTCATAGCACCAGCTTTCTTGTGATGCTGAAATCCTGGCCGTTTCTCACGAGAAACATAGACTAACCGGGGAAGCTCATTACCCTCAGTGTCAAGCCCTCCACTTTGACCCAAGAAAACCTAATGAAGTAATTAACAAGGTTAGTTCTGAAAGAAAGTACTGCCTTTCGGATAGCTATATAACATAAAGCATATCTATTAAATATACTCAATCAACTATATCATTACAGAAAAAACAGCATAAAAACAATAGACGATTTATCAGTTTATTTTTCACATGCATTTTTAACAGCACAGAACTAGGAATTACCTGAATCATTCCCGGATGATCCCGGGTGTTGTTTCCAGGCCATGGTGTACCATCTTGCATGATCCATCCTTCTTCAGGCACTTTTTGAGCCTTTGCAACAAGGGCATTAACACGTATCTTGAACTCTTCATATTCTCTCTGTAGAAGAAGAATGTAGAGATGCATAAAGCCATGGATTTACATAAAACAGAAGACAACTCTGCTGTAAGAGAAAAGCACCTTCATAGCCCTACGATCTTTAACAAAGGATGGCTGAACTTTATCCTTCAAGTAGTCAATCTTCTGAGCAAAGTACCATTCTGGAGCTCTTGGCTCAATACTGTACTTCTTACAGAAAGGAACCCACTTCCTTGCAAATTCAGCTGTTTCTGATAAAGCTTCAAAAGTCAGCATTGCAGCACCATCATCAGACACATAGCATGAGACCTTATCAACGGGATAATCAACCGCAAGAATTGATAGGACTGTATTCGCAGTAACAAGAGGAGGCTCCTTTAGAGGGTCAACAGTACTGACAAATATATCAACAGCAGCCAATTGTGATGGCTCCCCTTCTCGATCATATCTGTCATGCAAATTGTAATTTGGGCTTTAAAATCAAGTAGAAAATACAAAGTAATTGAAGAAACTGAAAAAGAAGGATATCTTACCTAAGAGCAAGTCTATCAAGATATGTTTCACGGTTTACTGGCAGCCACTTAGGAAACTGATCCAGAATCCATGATATCGCAAACCAAATCTCACAAATGACAGATAACAACCACAGAGGATATGCATTAGTCACTGGGTTTGTAATACGATAATGCAAGAAAATGCATAGAATAACAAGCCGCAGGACAATAACCATTCTATATGGATTTATCCTGGATGATGGAATTGAAACCTTCCTTGAAAGAGGCTGCCGAGCCTCGTCATTCCTGTTCCAGAAATGGTTACAGAAGTGACGTCAATATCTGAAGCTATATTTGAGCTAGTGAAGCTAAAAATGCAGCAAATGCTAATACTATTATATTTAAAAGGGTATGATTTGAAACCAAGGAACAATTTTAATGTCTATAACAGCTGTAATCATGGCAACAATGACTCCAAACTTGATACCTACCAGAAGAAGCACACAAATTTACCAAACTTTTAGGCAGAGAAAAGAACTCACAGCAAAGAATCATCCACTAAAATGTCTGTGCTGGCATCAATATCTCCACCTCCTCTTTCAGAAGGAGGATGGCTAGTAGTCATTGGTATTACATTCTTCTCCTGTTTCATCTTCCAACCATCAACTCTTTCTTTCCATGCAACATTGCCCAGCCCAAGAGATCCAAACTCCCTCACTGGATCTACAACCCTAGTATTGGCTGCACCATCAGAATTTGAATTAAATTTCAAAAAGGGGATGATTGCATTTATATTCAGGGCAATGATATACAAGAAGTCAAGAAACTTACGTGATTGGTTTGCATCAATTGAATAAGTTAGTGGGTGAATATGCTTTGTACCAACGCCAGGACCAGGAGAAGCCATTGAAAGACGTCCAGGTGATGCTGCAGACAGTTCTCCTGAAACCTAAAGGCAAAAAAAAAAAAAGTTGAATTTATTTGCTGCTCATTACATGCAATGCAACAAATGTCAGAAGCAAGAAAATAGTAACTATACATCAGTTCCATTTGTGAGCAAAGGTATGTTGTTATGAGACACCTCCTTGTCATATTTGGGACCCTCAGTTTCTTCACGTCCAAAGGTCATATGCCAGCTCAACATACGCTCCGCAATCTTCTGCTTCTCATTATTTTCAGAAGAGTAACGAAGACCATTGGTATCATCATGAGCATCAACATCCTCCACTTCTTCATTATGAATTGCAGGACTTCCTGTAACAAACAAACAGACTGATAAGGCACATCCAAATAAAGAGAATTTAGGTCTTCATCTCATAGAATGCTAATGAAACCTTCAACAGATTACTGTAGACTGTAGCATAACTAATTAATTGATTCACAAGTAAAAATATCAAGGGAAAAAAATTGATTCACAACTAGAAGTATCAAATAAAGCAACAATAATAATATTAATTATTTAATTATCATATCACATTTGAAGTTGCTCAAGAATTTCGAAGTTCCTTAATAATATGATCAAACATCTGCATTGAGTTATTTTATTAAAATAAATCAAATCACATGAAATAACTATGCACTTACATAAACAATTATCTATTGGAATATATTTTTCTTGGTATATGCATTATCCAATTACTAGCTTCAGTAATATATGCCCTGCAGAATTTTGAATAAATACACCGAGACTAGGCAACATTACCTTTATGTCTCTTGTATCTAGTTTTGCATTGGGGACATGACTGATTCCCATCCTTCCTTTCATATTCATAGCATGGCCTGCACACAGGAAAGGCACAGACATGGCAAGCAACAAATTGCTCACCATCCACAGTTGTACCAACACCATCACCACAAATCTGGCAGACCTGATCACTGGTCTTTAAGGATTTCCCCTGCATTACCAATTACCAGTGTTTGAAAATTTTCATACCACTAATCAAGTATATGACTTATGCAAACATACAAAATTCCCATCCATAAGAGAAACCAGACTCAAGGTTATGAATATCTCCCCAAACTATGTTAGACAGGGCACTCCTACACTATAGCTACAAATTTATAGACCAATTGTTGATTATAGTTACATTATTAGGTTTTCAATACACAAATACACAATGCATTGCAAATGGTGTAGACAAAATTGCCTTCCTACAACTACAAAAGGCAAGCAACTTTCATTGTAGAACAAATAAATTAGTCCCGTGGGAAAATGTCCACATTAAATAGTAACCTTGGTATCAGCTTCAGAATCCATTGTCACGTTGTCTTGAGTCATAAAATGGAACTGCTATGTGGAGTATCAACCTTACTTGGATGTGCTACAGACCATCAAGGCCCACACTCTTGAAAACAGAATCTTTCCTCTCAGTCTTCCACTGCAAAAGCAACCAAACAGCAATTACATATCATATCATCAATTCCCATAATCATCAATAATCACATTTTCCTCAAGAAAACTCAAATTTAAAAGAAGTTGAAGTAAACAGCCAGTGAAACCCAGCAAACTAGCTCCGGCAAAGGCAAGAAGTCATTTTGCTAAAACACTTCCATTTAATTTTCTCTCCCAACACTTCTAAGAACTAAATAACGTAAAACTCACCAAATATTTTCAGTTACAACTCACTAAATTGCAGTACCTCGAGGTCCGAGCGGTTATCCCAAACCCTTCACAAAAATTATTCTCGACCCAGCTCAACTCTCCACCAAATCTTCCTTCAAATCCTTCAATTCAGTACATAAACCCACAAGATTGAACGCAATGCAGCACAAAAATCAACTCCAGCAAGAAGCAATAGATGAAATGTCACCCACAACTTCTCACTGTCTTTCACTATCTCTATCTCTGTCTCTCCCTCCTTTTCCGTGTATATATATAACTAGACAGTTCATATACAGCTGGAAATAGAAATAGAAATAGAAATAGAAATAGAAATAGAAATATAATTATATTATATCATTTTATTTTATGTAATAATATAATGAAGACAATTGAATTTTTTATTTTTATTTTTAACACATTTTTTAAAAATGTAATGTATGTGAAGGAAAGTTTGGCGTAGCAGAGGCGAAAGAGACGCGGGAGCTTACGAGTGAACGGATGAGTGAGCGAGTCAGCTGAGTCACAGACGGTTGGAATTGCCACCTCTTTCGGGGCTTTAGAGAGAGAAAGCTTTTGACTTTTTACTCTCTGTTAAAATGGCGACGGAAGTGAGAAACCAGTAACCACAGAGAAATAGGGACTGAGCTTTATCCTATGAATTTTTCTTTTTCATTTTTTTATTATATTATATATTATATATTAAAAAAATTACATTTTTAGTCCTTCAGTTATACCCGTAATACAAACTTAGTCCATGAGTTATATACGTGACCATCTTCTTCTTTTCTTTTGGTTAAACGGAGGGAAACCTTGGGCTAACAAAGCCTACACAGTGGTGACCACATGAGACGTGACGAGAATTTTCATCATATCTCTTTCGATAATATTCAACAGACCTGAAAGGGGAAGTGCATGATCATTCAAATCACTTGTTTGGAGAGCACCAATGCTGGCGAGATGATTCGCAACATTGTTATGTTCGCACCAAATAGCTTTAAACTCAACCCTTGAGAATCTTCCTCGCCACTCTTTCACTTCCTTGATGATCTCATGTAATGGCTCTCTAAACGTGTTTTGCTCATTAGTCCATTTAAACATGTTCCAAGCATCGGTTTGGACCTCAATATTTCAGATTTCTTTACTCCAAGTCCACTGGAGTCCTTTTGCGATTGCCATGGCCTCCAATTCAGCCACACACTAGGCTGTTTCGCATAATTCACCAATCTCCATTGCTGTTTTGCATAATCCTAACGAACCCTGAAACATTAATGTAGGCTAGTTTGGTCATTCAATGACTAAAATCGTCACTCCATACATAACTTAGGGGTTAAAGATAATCGCGCATGTAACTCAGAAACTAAATTTGTATCAAAGGTATAACTGAATGCCCAAAAATATAATTTTTCCTTATTAATATTATATATTATATTTTAGGCCAAAATAATTTAAAAGTCAATTTTATCATCACATCATTCAAAAATCCTCAATAACTTCTTAGTTTTCGACATGATTCGAATACCACACTACTACTAAAGCTAGACTTTAAAATGATAGATCAAACCAACTGAATTCGCTAAATAATTTTTTATTTTCTTTCCGCGTCAGAAAATTGATTTTTTGTAATTTTGTAAAATTAAGGGGTGGGTTAGTAATTTTGTAAAATTAAAGGGACAAAGAAAATAAAATATTTCATCAGGAAGATATATTTAGGGCTTTCGAAGTAGTTAGGGCTTTAGGCTTCAGGTCGAATTGGGGAAAAATGACTTCTTTTAGATCTATCAGGCAGGTTATCTACGATAGAGAAGCCAGAAAACAGTACGTCTCACTTTATACATACATTTTTATTGCTTTGCTTTTCTGTGTCTATCTATATCTATATCTATATCAGCATATATGTTTCTGATATGCATTATCTATATATGCTATTATCAAGATGAGGATGAGGATTATATATATGCTATAAAAATGTGGATGATGAATGTGTTCTGTAGTGCAGGCAGTACCAAGCTAACATACAAGGTCTCAATGCCTATGATCGCCACAAGAAATTCCTCAGTGATTATGGTTATCTTCTTTCTGTCTCTTAAATTATCTATAGGAATAGGATTTGTACTTCTAATTCCAGTTTGTTGCTGATTAGATGATTTTGTTGTTATGTTCTTGTATGGGAGTGATGAGTACTGGTGTTTGGTTAGCATTCGTTTGGACTCAAAGACAATTTTATTTTATACTGTTGGTGGTGGTGATCAACATGGAAATGAGACCACTTATTCTTTTCTAATCTTGTAATGTGAATACAGAGCAATTTTTTTTTTTGTTTTGTTTTTGTTTTTTTTTTTTTTTTTTTTGTTTTGTTTTTTTTTTTTTTTTTTTGGTTTTTTTTGGGTGCCTTGTTGGATGCCAAGGATGCATGCAAATGGTTATATTTGTTTTGTCCTGGTGTCCTACAGCATTTGGATGATTCTAAGTCCCCTTCTTTCTTATTCTTCACCATGGGAAGGAAGGCTACGATAACCCTACACATTATTTAGTATTTTAGTTTTTGTCTTAAAAATATCACCAGGGAATAGTCTTTATTTCTTTCCTAAATTTTGCTTTTTATTTTTATTTTTATTATTTTGGATAGGTTATTGGCATAAAGACAATAGCAATGAGACCAATTATTCTTTTCCAATCTTGTAATGTGAATACAGAGCATTTTTTTTTTTTTTTTGGGTGCCTTGTTGGATACCAAGGATGCATGCAGCATGCAAATGGTTATATTGTTTTGTCCTGGTGTCCTACATCATTTGGGTGATTCTAAGTCCCCTTCTTTCTTATTCTTCACTGTGGGAAGGAAGGCTACGATAACCCTACACATTATTTAGTATTTTAGTTTGTGTCTAAAAAATATCACCAGTGAATAGTCTTTATTTATTTCCTAAATTTTGCTTTATTATTATTATTATTATTATTATTATTATATTATATTTTGGATAGGTTCTTGGCATAACTAATGAGTTGATATATCCTTTATTAAGGTCAGAATGGAAAATTTTACATAGTTCAATGCAATGTGATCTTTCTATCTTGGTGTTTCAGTGAAGTACACTTATTCATTTAAGTATAATGATTGGACAGAAAGGGTACATGCAAGTAGTGAGATTTGTATTTGTTAAATCCTGATGTCCTACATCATATGAATAATGAACAGTCTCCCTCTTTAAAGTGGAAAGGGAGGCTACAATTACTCGTACATCTTAAGGACCTGTTATATTACCCTGTTGGCATTTCCTGCAGTATAATATACATGTCTTTTTTTATCTGGCCATAGTTCTCACTTCTCGTATACGTGGAATTGTGCTATTTTTCTCAAGAATGTTGGACATTCTCTTAGACAATCTTATCATCGTTTGCAGTTGCCTATTATGGGAAGGACAGATCAACACAAGAAGTTTTGCCTGTTAAAACAGATCAAGACACACTTAGAGAGGGATATCGGTATGCTCATGTTAAAGTCTATTTCCAAATTAAAAATTTGAAAAGAAAATAATTGTAGTCTCCGATCATCATTGTTCTTTTAATTTTTAATCTATATCTGAAGGAGTTTGTGACTGTAAATACTTTGTGGTTATCTAACCTAGAAGAATTTCGTTTCACCCTTAAATCTCTTTGCTCACAATCTTGGGATATTTGTTTGATCTCTAACTTGCGCTCTCTTTCTCTCATTAAGGTTTATACGAACTGAGGAAGATGATATGAATCCATCTTGGGAACAAAGGCTAGTGAAACGCTACTATGACAAGCTTTTTAAGGAGTATCCTTTTGGATATCTGTTTTAACAAAGTGTGTTAGAATAGCATCATGTTATGAAGTCATGTTTGGAAGCCACTCTATCTGCATTCATGGATTAGTGATTAGATGCCCTAGTATGCTTTTGATTATCCATGTATGTAGAAAAAAAAATTGTCTGTTTTTATTCTTCATCCAGTGTCAAGTGTTTATTCTGCATCTTTTGGTTACTGTATGATGTCTTTAACCCTTCAAAGATATTGCATAGCTGATATGACACACTACAAGAGTGGCAAGGTATATAACTATATATCCATTTCAAGGAAATTGGGACTTAAAATTTTTAGCACAATATTAATTTGTTTAATGAACACATTGACCTTTTAGTTTCCTTAGCACTTTAGTTTCTCTAGCATAATCCACTTCTGTTCCTATGAAGTTGTATGGAATTAAATGTATTGCTTTTCCATTTTTTAGATTGGTCTAAGATGGAGGACTGAAAAGGAAGTAATATCTGGGAAAGGTAAACTTCGTTATATTTTTATCTAATTTTTGTTATCTTAGTTATCAAATAAGTTGTGGACAAGTAGCTTGAGCTTGACACACCTAAACACTTAACGTCTTAACATATGATTTTTCACTGTTTTTGGTGCCTAAATTTTGCAGTTCTTTATCCCTGTTTTTATGTTTGTGCTGAATTACAATGGTTTTGACATGAGTTGTCTTAATAATTGCAGAGTCCTTTATGATTGAGTCAAAGATAGTCATTAAATTCCCTTGATTTCAGGACAGTTCATATGCGGTAATAAACATTGCAATGAAAAAGATGGTCTAGCAAGCTATGAGGTAAGTCACGTGTGCAAGTCATAAATGAACCAATTTATCACCTTCCATTATTCTCTATTATTTAACAACTTCTCTGTTCTTTTCTTGTTGAAGCTTATGTATCTAAGCACTTTATTTGGTGAAATGCCTAATAGTTTTCTCTTTCAGGTGAATTTCTGTTATGTTGAAGCAGGGGAAAACAAACAGGCCCTGGTGAAGTTGGTGACATGTGAGAGGTGATGCCCTCTGCATGCTACTTTTTCCCCATTTTTAATAATCTTATGAATTTTTTTTTATTATAGCTTCAAAGCAACTATAGCTAATCAAATTTTCCTTCATTTTGTTGCAGATGTGCTGAGAAGCTTCTCTATAAGAAGCGTAAAGAGGAGCAACTGAAAGAAAAAGAACGAAGGAAAAGGTGCTAATTTTTTCGCCACCACCACTCTATTGCCGAAAAATCCCCCACACAGAACTGACATTTTATGATTTTTAACTCTTTCCAGGGAAAGATCTGAAAGCAACGATCAGGAAGACGACGAGCATGACAGAAGGAGAGAACGAAAAAAAGGTTTGATTTTTAAACACTGTTTAGTCATTGGTTCACTTTTATTATTCGGGATGTGCATTCATTCTGCTATGCATCCATCTTCCCACCAAGACCATCAAGTTGACGCAAACCATGTCCCTTCACACAACATACAAACCTTTAAGGGTTTGCAACCTTGTTACTTGTACACTTATTCCTTTACAGGATCAAAAGCTTCAGCATCAGCCGAGGATCGCAATAAAACAGACGAGGATGATGAGAATTTTGACGAGTATCTCGAGGGAATGTTTCCTTGAAACTGTCTGCTAGTGCTGGATGAATGCATTGATGTCTCTAAATGCTCTGTATACACCACTATATATCTTGTATTATTACAACCCACATTTCCACTCAGTCAAAAGTGGTAAATGAAAATGGTAGCATATATTGTACTCCAAGATTAATCAATACCTAAATTTAAAGAAAAATGAAGCACAAGCTTTTTGGTAAAGATAGAGATAACTTTTACAGTTTTACTCTTGCTTTATTCTCTACAAATTCTTGGCAAAAATAGCCATATGATCATGCTGGCTTCATTTCTTTACCCTTTTTAAAAATAATTTGTTGAAATGGTCAAATCCAAAGGTTTACTTTATTGATTTGAGTATAAGATTGGAGTGATTGAGGTTTTGACGATTTATTTCTAGAAGAAAGAGATGGTAGTAGACCACTTCAAACGGGGCAAAGATGAAAGCTCACACTTTATTAGTTTTTTCTTTGGCATTTTTTTTTAGACGGAGAACCCGCAATCCCTATTTGAGAGTATGCATTGTGTAATAGTCTGCACAATACCCCAAGATCTTGTGCAACACACTTTGCTTATGTGTAATATGCAAATCATATAGAAGAGGTATGTTGCACTAAGAAGACTGTGTATTGCGGAATCGATTTATAGGATGTGATAAAGGAAGACCTTGTGCTATAAACTTGACCGAAAAGATATTGAAAAAATTGAACTAATGAATTTCATGTACTAAAATTATGTTATACTAACCTGGGGGATGCGGTGGTTGAGTAGAAGGGACTCATCCATCCTGAATCAAGGTGGTTTGATATATATATATATATATATATATATATATATATATATGTTATACTAAAATTTGGTGACCTATTGTCTTATATGTGACACGTTTTTTAGGTGCATTTTTTGTCTTTTCAAGTAAAAGTTAATTTCATGTTTATTTATTTGTTAAAAGTGTGCGTTAATTTCACTATTAGTTTTCAATTAATATGACAAATACTACATCTATATTTACTATTTTTATTTTGTATTGTTACATCGTTGGCTTTTATATATTTGTCATAAATTCTGTCATATATAATTTTATCATTTAATTAAAAGAATTTATGAGATATTGTGAAAAATTACATGTTAGTTATCTTTTTGTAGATAAACCTTAATAGGGTTACCTGTATTACAAATTGGATCGAAAGTATGTTGGCAATAATTGAACTCGTGATATTCTAATATTATAATCATAACTCACTCACTCAATGACTCGACCAACCATTTTCAAAGTCATTGTGTAGTCATAATCGTTAAAGATAGAATGACAAAATTTAAATTAGAAACTCAATAAAATAAAAAGATCATAACTAAATATAAATCTTGAATACTACAGATAAAATTTACTCTTTACAAAAATACTACTTTTTGAAAATATCTCACTTTTTTCCAACATTACCTCAATAATTGATAAAAAATTTCTACTCCACAATTGACAATTTTACGTTTTCTTGCAAAACGTGTAACTTATCTTTTGTCCCCTTCGTGCAGCACAACAACGTAGATAACTTCAATTTTTGTCAATAGCTCACTTCAATCTCTATTCTCCATGTTAAAGAATCTGCTCACTTTAGGTATAATTTTTACATTGTTGTTATCATGATTCGAACTTTAATTTTTTCTCTCGAATACTGTCTATTGAACCAGTTAGCTAAGCCTATACGGCCACTTCAATCTCTATTGACTACACATTATACTAACAAGCAATCTTGAGCAGGCCTAGTGCATTAATTTAGTAAATGAAAAGTCTCATTTAAAATTTACTTACAATGTGAAAGGATTTTATTTCTGTCACAAATATTTAGAATTTGGGTTAATTTTTTATACACAAAAATGTATTTTAGTGTTAAATCTTAAAACTAAATTGACGCAATTTACATTTTTATTCGCCTAATAATGGTTTCATGAAATCCTAAAATCGAGCCCGCATGGGCAGCTCAATTGGTCATAGAGGTGAAAGTTGAAAAAAATGACCAGGGGTCAAGTCTCACCAGTGACAGTGAAGGTGATGAATTCTGTGGTTCAGGCCAACTTGGGGTTAAAACTTTTGAAAAAAATGAAATCGAGAAACCCAAATTATCTTTTAAAAAAAAACAATGTTAGACCCATTGCCTATATGTCACTCTCCGCGAACATAGGGACTTGGTCGTCCTTCCTATGCATATAGTTTGCTTTTGTTTTTTGCCCACAAGAAATCTCCTTTTGGTGGTTCAAATTGTGGGCTATATGGTTTGGTATATGTCAATATTTGGGTTTAAAAGTTGTTTTAATTTGTAGTGCTCAAATTGGGAAAGAACGTAACTAAAACAACGCAAATTATGCTGTGCAACCAAATGCACCATGCGCATAGTGCATTCGGTGCAAAACGACGTCGTTTTGGTTAAAAAACGCGCGTCTCACTTAAAGAAGAAATCATGTTCGATTCCCGGCAATAACATTTTTATATATCCACAAATTCATAACTATATATCCACAGTGAATGAATGAAGTAAAAATCCAGAATGAATGAACTAAATCCACAGTGAATGAATGAAGTAAATATCTACAATGAATGAACTAAATATCCACAATGAATGAACTAAATATCCATAAATTCATAACTATATATCCACAAATTCATAACTATATATCCACAATGAATGAATGAAGTAAATATCTACAATGAATGAACTAAATATCCATAAATTTATAACTATATATCCACAAATTCATAACTATATATCCAGAAATTCATAACTATATATCCACAATAATGCTATTGCCGAGAATCGAACCTGATTTTTTTTTTTAAGTGGGACGCGCGTTTTTAATCAAAACGACGTCGTTTTGCATCGTATGCACCATGTGCATGGTGCATTCAGTTGCACAGCATAACTATTGCTAAAACAAAGCATAGTCCATTCTATGCAAATTTAGTTCTTTTACTTGGGAAATTATATTATATATGAGGGATTTTGTAATGTATGAAATAGTCACGAGATATTAAAATAAATGATTACACATATAATATTTATAATTTAAAATATACAGAGTAATATATTTTCACAAAGCTAAAAATTATATTTACAAAGATGATCAATTAAAATCCGAGATGAATAGTCATACTCAAGTTGAGAATGAAAATGTGATATTTCCTTATACTATAGTTTGTTAGGGTTTAAGTGAAGCCATCATATTTTGTATTACCGGGGAAAAAAAAATTATTGAAAATTGAGTAAGAGTTTTCAACACTCAATTTCGCACATATTGTATATATATAATCATTCTATAGCTTCGTTTTAATTATCAACTTAAAAAACCTACTTAGATTTATAAATCCAATATTCTCCACAATATGCAAATACAAGTATAGTATGATCAAAAAAAAAAAATCCTTAAATTTAGAGGACTGAATGCAACAGTGTGAGGATTCGAATATGATGATAAAAAGTGTGAATTGGATGCCTTGTGCGCGTATGAAGAATTGAATCTGATCAGTTGCTTGATTACTGACTCGCAATTTATCACAGTGGCTTTTAATGCAATTAAATTTCCAAGTATTATTATTTTTTGTAATAAAAAGTAATTATGTGAGAAAACACGGGGGCTGGTTGGGAATTTGATATACATCCGACAATGGTAATCAGAAGGTTAATCAACTCAATTAAGTCATCTGGAAGCTTTTTTCCTTAACAGAGACATGAGAGCGACTTTTGCGTGAACCTTAATAAATCCCAAAAAACAAAAAAAACAAATTCACGTAATCCGATTCATCTCTCTCTCTCTCTCTCTCCATATATTGATACATAATATAGTGAATTAGTGTTTGTCATCAGCCACTTATTTTAGTTTGCATAGACAAATGGGATTCTGTGAGCTCTGAAAATCTTTCAAGGGCATCAAAAGGAGGCTTCTTTCACTGCTCTTATCCCCACATGAAAGGGTAAGTCTCTTTGGACATATATAAAATTCCTTTTTTTTTTTTTTTTGCTGAATTTGGAATTATTGGATACCCAATTGGGATTCTCTGATTGGGTATTCTTGATTCTCTCATTTATAACCTATTTTCTTGAGGTTTAATTGGTTTACAACAACAGCCCAAGACAAAAAGAGATGACAGATATTTAATCAATATATGCAGATTGAACACAATTATTGGTGTTTTGCTTTAATTTTAGTAAATCTGTTCTTCATTTGTATGCTTTAGTATATATCTTATATTCAACGTTTGAGAAAGTTTATCTGAAATTTGCAAGAGGATGTATATATCTGATCATTTAGTTTATGGACTTAATTTAGGGTTTTTAATGAATCAATCTGTATACAATTGTGTTTTTTAAGGTTCTGGTCAGTATTCTTCACTTATTGTAAGCCATTGACCTTTAAAATTGATTCTTGGTCTCTGAATCTCCCAAGTGAGAAAGGGATATTCTCCAGAAACTGATTACTGGAGTATTCTGGGATTTCTGTACAGTTTTCTGTCTTTTGTTTCTCTTGTCGAAATTAATGAATGATTTTGTAATGTTTTTTGAAGTAATCTCTAAGGCCTTAATGAATCTGAGTTGTCAGCTCTCCAAGGTTTTAATTTGTTCTTTTTGCAGCTTGCACAGTAAATCTTGTGATTAGATCATTCGTCATTTCCGAGAGTCTCTTTAATTTGTTGTGCCTGCTATAATTAAGCACGAAAGCCATCCCTTAGAGACAGAACTACCGAGGATCTTATAATCAACGGTCTACATGCAACCTTGGTGGCGCGGTTTTGGTGACAATGGTATGCCTACCTTCGGGCAAGAAACAAACGGGTCTATTTCCTTTGAAACAAACGAGTCACAGGGAAATGCCGAAGGGGGTGGTAACAAAGAAAAAGAAACGAATTCAACTGCACAATCTGGTACTTTCTTTCTTGCTCGCTTTCCATATTTCGTCAGTACAGAACGTAATTTTCTATAAGGGTGTTATGAGCTTCGATTTTCATGTCTAATGATGGTCTTTCTAGGATTGAATGAAAGTAATAGTCAAGACGAGCAGCACCTCAAACATGCCTCTTCGATCCCCGCTGTTATGAGTGAGCAGCTTGGAGCGAATTCCCAAATGGAACTCGTGGGTCATTCAATTGTAAGTTATCCTTTCAAAGTTACAGAGTATCTATCGTTCGGAGCTCACTAGTTTATTAACGTGTTTTTTTGAAGATGTTGGCATCATACCCGTATGCAGACCCGCAATATGGGGGAATGTTTAGCTACTGCTCACCGGTAAGCACAAACCCTTCTTCCCATCTTCGGTCTCCAGACATCCATTGTCTTTGGCTTTTCGTGCTGTCTGGTAGATGTGTTTTTTCTTCCGATTTCTTTGAAACAATATAATGAAAGATAACTTATTATGGGAGTTTTCGCCACTTTTAGTCCCACGACTATTGGATCATTTCTACATTGATCCCCCACTATTAGTGTTTCCACATTTGGTCCCACGACTTCTAAAACCTTGCGACATTTGGTCCTCTGGCCTAATTTATAGTCACCCATACCAAATTTGTATCTCTATGTTATTGAACATGAGTGCATAATAGTCTAAGGGACTTATCTTAAAGAACAAAGTTGCCATTTTCTATGACATTTTTCAACTAAAAAATTTGGTCACTGGTGACCAGAAATTAGGCTGGAGAACCAAATGTGGCAAGGTTTTAAAAGTCGTGGGACCAAAGGTGTAAAATTAATAGTCGGGGACTAAATGTGAAAATTATTCAATAGTCGTGGGACCAAAAGTGGAAATAACTTTGTATTACGGCATTCACAAGCCAGATATATGGTTATGTTGGCAATCATTAGAAGTTGTCTATTTACTTTTCTCTTTTGTATAATCTAAGTGGACGAATGCTCTTCTATGGTATTTTGAATTTTTTTATTTGTTATTAATTTTTACATCCGCACATTTATTTACTGCATGTTTTCAGGTACAATCTCACCTGTTTGGACTTCATCACGCTAGAATGCCTTTGCCTCTTGAAATGGAGGAGGAGCCTGTCTACGTCAACGCGAAACAATATAATGGGATTTTAAGGCGAAGGCGGGTTAGAGCTAAAGCAGAACTTGAAAAGAAAGCCATCAAAGCCAGACGGGTAAAAATCTCAATGCGTAACTTTCTTCTTTAATTTTTAACTGCTTGTGGTAGTAGCATTGCTTAAATTCACTGATTTTCACTATGTTTACCTCTTTGTTATCACCGTAACTTGATGGTGATGCGTAAATTTTGGCTTTGAGTAAAGGGGAAAATATTATGCGTAAATTTGGGCAATCTAGGCTGGTTTACCTCGTTATGGTCCTTTGCTGCCTAGGGTCGCAAGGCGGGCTCCACCCATAGCGCATTTCCCGTAAATAAAAAAAGGGAAAAGAACAATAGTACATTTGTATGCAAAGTACTACATTAAAATAGTTGACACCCGTATTGTTCTTCACACTGATTGATGTTGCCATTTCATGCTTGTTCAGTTGTTTGTTACCTGGAATTATTGTTCCTAGTATGTTGTGAAACCTTTTCCTTTGGTATTTTTGAGGTATTAAATCTAATAAAATTGTAACACTTGTGGGGTTGTCTTTTTTATGTAACAGCCATATCTTCATGAATCTCGCCATCAACATGCACTGAGGAGGGAAAGGGGGTCGGGGGGCCGATTTCTCAATACAAAAAAGCTAAATGATATGAATTCGAAAACAGACGAGCATACGCAATCTGGTGCAACTGCTACAACAAACTCGGGCCACTCATCGGGTTCAGAGCATTTGTGTACGAACAGCGAAGGGCAGTCTGCTGTAAAAGAAATGTGCAGAGCAGACAGCCATGGCTTCCCATCGGTGCATTTTACAGAGTCGAGCGGGAATGAAAAGGGAAGTTTTCGTCATGGTCATCAAAACTGGAGCTTTATGGGAAACCAGGCTCCTCACGGTGCGCCACCCAGCAATTGAAAACTCGTTCCTGTGTAATGGAGGGGTAAGACAATCCATCCCTTCTTACACGGGTCTGGCAATTCATTCTTGGCTTGTTTTACCTATGTGGGCAAGATGGGTAGAAACGAATAGACTCGGGCTGTGTCGGTCAGCCATTTGTTTCTATTGCTTCTTCCCAGTGTTGTAGATATATGCTCTGATATATAGACTGAGAAGTTGTAGTGTGATTATTTTGTGGTTGGCTTACCACAAAAAAGATAGTGGTGTTGAACTTATAGACAACAAACTGTGTCAAAACTTGTGGTCTTTTGAGATGTTGTGAATCTTGTTTGCCAACTCATGTATACTTTTGTTTTGATTTTTGGTTTCCATGTCTTTCTTCAAAATAAGAAAGAATGACTGACTGACTGACATCTTATCTACTCAAAGCAGCACCAATCATACCGATAAGACGACGAACTATCTCCGATCTCACTTGAGAGGAAAATCTTAGCAATCGCATTAGCTACCTTATTTTGCTCTCTGTATATATGATTAACACATTGTCTTTGCATCAGTTTGTGACACTTAACCGAGATGTTAATGATCCCCACTACGCTCTCCCTTTGGTTAATCCACTTGCAACCATGAGCTTACGCTTCTTAATTCCTATCATTATTATGAAAGAATGTGGTACAAAATTTCTAGCCTTGCACAACGCCTAGACTCATTTCTTATTTATTCTACCACGAACTTTTCTTTCAGTTCAATATCACACTTGGCCCTAATTCGAGAAATTTCAGCACCATAATTTAGCTAAAAATGGATAGATTTATTTACTCTAGTAATAAAATGATTGAAATATTAAAAATATAAATTTAAATTGAAAACAAAAAAGATAAGAAGATAAATAAGATAGGGGCTACATTAGTATTTTTAAGGAAATCAATTTTAAGAAAGTTTGTGCCTTAGTTATAAATAAATGAAAACACTAGGGCAGAAATCGAAAAAGAAAAAGGTTATATATACTGTCGGGGCGGCGCTAAAACCACATTAGGGTTCATTTGCAGCAAAGAGCCCCATTGAAACAATGCTTCTCGGCTTCTTTCTTCATCTTGGATTGTGTATTTCTGGGTGCATCGAGAATTGCCCTAATTTGTATTTGAACCATTGTTTTTTGGAATAGATCTGTTCTTTGTCTGAAGAGATTTCGTGTTCCTTATTTTTATCAAGATTGGTTTGGTGTTGTTGGCTTTGTTTCTTATTATGATTTTTTTTTTTTTTTTTTTTAATATCCCTTTGATGAAACATTTAGTAATCTGAACATGTGCATCAATGGTGCGGTGCTCCCTCTTGCTTGCAAGAGGTCGAGGGACCAAGGCTTCTTTGCCAGGTTGATATCAGGCTTACTGAGGGATACTCTTCTTTCTTCTCAAATTCCTGTTTTCCTTTCTATGAAGAGCAATTTTTAACATTAACATTCATAGTTTTTAAGTCATAGAATCTTAGATTTGGTTTGTTTCCAAGGATAATGTTGCTGATATTGTTATTCATAACCACTATTATTTAGTCAAACAAGCGTTGGAAGTTGAATATGTTCTTTACAATGAGCATTTCATATACAGAAATAGATACCAATATAGCAGTCACTGCAGCTGAGCTGAGTAGCTGACAGATTTATAGTTAACAAGAAAACCTTGCCCAACCACTTCTATGCTTGCTTTAACTAGATTGAGTCACCAACATTTGATCTCAAATTTCTGCTTGAGTTTGAAGTTGTTCCTGTGCAGAAGAGCATGAACCCAAACTATGAGGCTATGAAGCTTAAAGTTGAAAGCAGAAGACCCAAGTCTTGTTTGGATTCTAATAATTGAAGTGTTTCAATATACATAATAAAATGCATACCTCAGTCACAAAGAAGGCATGGAATCCATATGGAACTCTTTTAGGTAAATCAACCACTGCAACGGGATCAGCTGACATTGTTTTTGCATCAATTACATTCACTCCTGATTTTCTGTGGAAGTTATCAGAGAATGAATTTGTTAAGATGATAATAATTTATGTTTCATCACACTTGTTAGTTGTCACTTGTTAATCTACAGGTAAAACAGACAAAATACTAGGTCTTAAGACCATCTAGGCAATGTAAAGGTGAAGTGGAGGTACCCGGTGTTCTCATCGTGTACAAAGAATATCAAGTAGCCATCATCCTCTTCACAAGCGGTACCTTGCTGACGGGGAACAAAGATAGCTTCAGAACCAAATCTGCCAGGTCCTAGGTCAAAGATGCCCTGAACATTTCCTCCAACTTCAAGCTGTGTTTTTCCAGTCTCTGGTTCAGCATGCAAGTCAAATTTGATGATCCCCTTGACCTTTGCAATGCTGTTTAATATGGTCCCATATACATACCTTTGTTTCCTGAACATATTATTATGTTAATGGAAGAGCTCTTCACATACACACTAATTAGGTTGCCCAAGGTGAAGGTTAGACGAAGTAGATAAGCAGTAGAATGAATAAGGCAATTCATTACCCAGTATCTTAAAGTTTTTGTTACCTAAGCAGTAATGATCTATGTAAATAAATTGTAGATTGATTACAACTCACCTGCCAGTGTAATTCTCATTCACCCGTGGAAAATCGACAGCAGACTCGGATAATTTCTTCTGTGTTGCTAGATAGCTTTTCATGTTAAATCTCATTTCATACCTGACAAAATATAAACAGGATCATTCCTTAGTACCCAGTCAAAGATATAAATGAGTTCACAAGATGTCAGAAACCCTACAGCTCGTTTGCAAAATTCTCAAGAGCTTCTTCGGCAGTTCCATTAACCATGTCTAGATCTAGATTCTCAAGGCGGCATGTGATCAAAACAATTTCATCTCCCTCCTCCCATGCATTGGCTAACAAGGAGTCAGAAAAGAAAGGAAGGTAAGTACTGCACTAAGAAAGATTAAAGCACTGATAACACTTCTGGATCTTTCATGCGGTCATGCCTAATACAGAATGAAAATTGCAGATTAGTATGGAGCAGCAAAAACTTCATCTCCTTACTGTTCTTTCTTTATCATTTACAGCTAGATACCAAAATGGAGATTCTGATTGTAGATTTCTATTTCTATGCAATTGAGAATTAGGTGGGAATGTTTACTGAGCCCGCAAGCTCCTACAGACATTTCTGAAATCATCTTCTCAAGATATGTGAGAAACAAAACCACATTTCTGAAATCATCTTCTCAAGATATGTGAGAAACAAAACCAGATATCTTATTCACCGCAGCAGAGGTGTAATACACACAGGAGGAAAAGGGGAAAACAGAGATTTGGGAGTAACTCTTTTCTGTTTCAGTGCTTGAAAATAATTCCCACTGCTTGAACAGCATCAATCCACTGGATAGATGATTTCTTTTATTCATTTTGTTGCTTGTTTTTTAGAGAAGATACCAAATGGTTGTGCTGAACTTGAAGGAAAGCACTTCTCAATGCTCTATTGAATAAGTGCAACTCATGAGTTAGAAATATTTTTTTGTAATCTTTTATCTATTGTGAAAAGCATAAACAAGTCCTCGTATTTTGTCTACTAATTGCGTCCCTGTTGAAGTATGAGCTAGAATTACAGTGTTGCTCTGGAAATAATAGTTACGATCTCTAGTCATATCTAGTTTGAAAAACCAGGCAAAACTAAAACATGGTTGAAACTTCCAGGTAACCTAAACTTGTGTCAAACAAGCTTGTTAAAGTGTCAAAATTACTTTCTTCAAGATTATCAATCAGATAACAACCTTTTTTAATGTCTAACATATAAATGTATACCGATATTAGTAGAACAAGTGATCCCAGAACTCACCATTGTGAAATATGAAGCAGTTAGGAAGCTCAAACCATTGGATAGCCAGTTCATTCTTTGCATAGCGTGGAAGGACTCCAAAGCGAGCCTTTTTTGTACTGTCGAATTTGAATACGAACTCTTTGTTTTTAACCATTTCCTGAAAAATAAAATTAAAAAATCAGTGACCCAAGAATGCCAAGATTTGACCACTGGGTGCAGATTGGCAAGCAATAAAAACACTATTTGTAACATAGCTAAGAACAGGAAAGCAGGGAGTTTGAAGCCTCTATACAGGTTGCAATAAGATGTTAAAGAGAACAGATGCTTCAAAATGTAACACTACTTGAATCCCACAGAAAACATTATCCAAATCATAGAGATTCTCTGCATTGATTTCTTAAATGAGTTTTAATCACATATCTACAGGGACTTATAGAATTTAAGGTAACAGACTATTTCTCATGAGTTTTGTGTCACATTATCTCATCATGGAGCAATAAAAATCATTTCAGTTTAATTAAATAACTGATGCTCATCTCATCTATAATTACACTAGGTAAAGTTCAAATTGGATGAGTACTAGACCTTTGGTCTGAAATACAGAGGGAGATCCATGAAAATCGCATAATTTTCAGTAATTGCAAAATCATGCATCATGATTGGTTCTGGTACTGTAATTGGAACTGGGTCATGCATTATACCATCCTTAGATACAACTCTGTATGTGACATAAGGTGGTGTATGAGAATAGCCAAACGTAAACATCTCCCCTGTATGCAAATATTACCAAGTCAGAATAAACATTATGCCATAAAAAGAACTGGGGGTCAAATGTTTGTTAGATAATATTGCAAGAGCTTTACTTGAAGAAATTTTTAAAAGTGTTATTGCAAGATGTTCATATTGGGTTAGTCCGTTAGCGGGACTATGGAGGATATTAACGGGGGTTCTTAGATTATTAATTACCCTCTGTCCTGAAAGTATTGTCCCCTTTGACTAGACACACATATTTAGAAAAGTATATTCAATGTACTGACTAAGTGATATATTTATATTTTTTCTCATAATAAACGTAGGCTATTTAGGGTTTTAGGATAATGAAACTATAAATGTTATTGTACATATGGAAACAGACAATTTTTTAGGGACAGAGGGAGTAATTAGAAGAGAAGGTAGCTTGTTGGGAGTGGCTAAATGAGAAGGAAATTGAATGGCCTCTGCAGCAGATGTAAAGGGAAACCAGAAAAGAGCTAGGGCGATAACCACACCCGATTAGGAGAGAGGGTGATGAGAGAAATTCATGGATGCTTTAAATAAAAACATATTAGTTAGATAACTAATTCAATACCATTTTATTCCCAAAGCATATTATGTGAAATTACATATCTTTCTCTTACCAGTCACTGGGTCAACCTTTGGATGAGCAGTGAAGGAATGTGACAATCTTTTGTCATAATCCAGCATGCCAAGAGTTTGTAGATCTCCATCCTCCAAAACTTTAACTACATCTGTGCAGAGTATGAGGCTAAAAAGATTTAAGTATTATGACAAGCAAATTTATCGATAAAAATTATCTTAGTACCATTGCACTAAAAAATAGCAAGAAACCCAAATCCATGCCCCTAGTGGATTCATAATTATTAATCATGTCCACAAGACGTAAACTAAAGAAAGATAGAACTAATTGAACCAGATGGCATGTACAAGCCTCAAATAGATATATCAGAAATAAACAAAGGTTCAGACGATTGATAGCATATTTATCATATGGGACTTAAAGAAGAGAGATATGCCATACATGGTTTATCAGCCTCTGAAAGTGCCAAAAGCTTCCCATGGTGATAGATTAAAGCTGTATTGGCTGGAAGAAAGAGAATTATATTTACTCTTAGAAATTTTTGCATGGAGATATAAAATTAGATGAACTATTCTATCAATTGGTGTGTTTATCTCAATCAAATGTTTTGGCAGTTACAAAATTGAAGAAGAGCCATATTGTCACTAGTAGAAAACCATGAATCCATGATTCACCTACCAGTGCTTGTTCCATAGGAAATATCTAATACTTTGAGCTTTGTTCTTAATGTTTGAATGAAAACCGTAAGCAATCCGAACAACCCTTTAAGATCTCCAATCTGCAAATTATGCAACAATGTCTAAAATATACAACACAGATGAATGATTACTACATGAGTTATACTATACGTACTCCCAAATTCTACTCTCACTTTTACTCCATGATGCGGCAAATAAAGATAGGCTATTTTCATCATGTGGGTCTCGGGAAAAGTGTCGACATCAAAAACTTGTGAGAGGGAGTAGAAAATGGAATTCCACCAAGTATTTTCCTTACTACATAGATTATTGCCATTAGCTCACTTCATAGTGTTGAAAGCCAAGCAACTTACAGGTAGATAAAATTTTAGGCCAATCTACATTCAAAAAGAAAGATATAATTCAAAACACACCTTCATAAACTTAGCTCCTCCAAAAAACTGTTCTTGCTTAAGACGTGATGTCGTCACAAAACGAGAGACATATGTTGCTTTTCCATCTTTAATGCGCAAGCCATGAATCATTCTACATAACAAGTAAGTTATTTGCAGACCATATATAATTTGAAATGAGAAAACATGTAGTTTAAAGAGGGAAGAGAGGTAAAGAAATCAACACACCCATCTCCATCAAACCTGGAAAGAAGAAAAATAAGGATAAGCTTCACTGACCCACAATAAGAAAGTTGGAAGTTTTATTGTTCAGAAAAATAAAAATAGCAAATGCCAGAAATTAGACAATAGTTTCACCATTACTAAAGCTAAATTGCTGAAAAAGTGAAGTCAAGAATGTTCCGAAAAAATTATTAACCAACTTCCTATGAGTGCACTCATTTTAGGTGAAGGCAAGGGAACCATAGGTTAAGAAAACTCCTATTGATTTTATACTGGACACAAAATGACATACCAATGATACCCGGCCACTGGAGCAAATTTTGGATTCGGACCGACCCTGACAAACTCACCATTTAGGCATTCCTGCAATGCCAACAATATCATATATTATTCATAAGTTAGGAAGCATGGCCCAACCTTTCTCCTGGTAGCAGAGCTTATCATATGTTTCAGATTCTTCATATCATTAAATAGCTATGAACATACCACTAAGAAGAAAAGACTCTACAACACTTGAATAAGGTTCGAGTGCATGGACTAAGAGGACGCACAATGAATCAGATTTCCATCTCGATACCCACTTATCAAGTACTGTTGTTTAATAGTTTTCCCTGTATCTATTTAATAAGGAGTAATTCCTTGTAATTGAATTAGCCACATTGTTACTTCAGCATTAACATCTGCACAACGAATTCCCTATATCATAGGAAGCATTTTGTTGATATATCCTCCTAATCATTATGGAGTATTATTTCACAACACAATATACTATATCATATATATGTTGTCATTATCATAAGGGAAAGCCTCAATAGGCGCCTTGTTTATCAATAAACATTTCCATTTCTTGTATTCTAATAATTCTTCTTCAATATTGTCAACAGAACAGGAATTATAAATTTTCAGTGCCAAGTATTCACTTCCTGCCTCATCCATCACAACTATATATACTCTCCACTGCCTGTATCTATCTGTGAGTGCACTAAAACTTGAACACCACTCATTTAAGCAAAGGAACTCGTTCAATTTCTAGAATTTCAATATGAAATAAGAGATTAAAATATAAAAAATAACTCGAAGAAACTTACAGGGAGGTGGCCAGAGACAGGAAGATCCTTGCAAGGAGGGGTTTCTTCAGGAGCTGGAGCGAAATTACCAGAAAGATAGTGAAGCGGTTTGGAAGAATCATGCATCACCTTCACGATCGCCCACTCCAACCAATCTATGGCCTTGGCGGCGATACCACTCTGCGGCGTTGGCTTCACCACCACCACACCTCCCTTCACTCTCTCCACTCCATTCTCTTCGTTCCTCCCCATCTCTCTCTCTCTCTCTCTCTCTCTCTCTGCACAGTGAAGGTAGTGAGTAGTGAGTGAGTAACGACTCGTGTCTGGTGAAGGAGAGGACAGCGTTTCCTTTGTGGATATCGGTTGTCGCACTTCCGTAACTAAATTTGTGAACGGAATTTGTAACTCATAACAAAAAAAAAAATACATTTTTAATATATTAAAAAAATATTATTTGTGTATTAAATGTACATTTTCTGAATATAACGTACATTTTTAATATATTAAAATACATTATTTGTGTACTGAATATAATTTATACAACTTTATGAACTATAATAATCCACACAATAATGATTGTTGGTGAACCCATCGTTATATCGTGGACCAAGGTCTGCAGTACACTGAAAATCCTGGTTCAATACACAGAATTCATTTTCATAATGCACATAATTCATGTTCATAATACACATACACATAAACACGATATAATGAACATAAATTATGTACATTATAAACATAAATTCAGTGTATTATATAACTGAGGACACATCAACAATTAACATAATACATAAAATTTATATTTATTATATCGTGTTTATATATATATGTATTATAAACATAAATTTTGTATCTTATAAAGTTAAATTCAATGTATTAGATCAGACTTTATAATTCATTGTGGACTCTGATCCACGGTACAAAATTGCCGACCAGTGCCGGCTAACTTTGGACTCCCCGCCGAATCTGTTGCCATTACAGCTTTGAAGAATATTCTTCTCCATCGATTTTAGCACATTCTTAACCATATCAAACATTTCATTTTCAAAGCTCTATGACTGTATGAGTAGCCCATTAAGAGGCTCAGACTCGGCCCAATAACCCCCTTAAATTTTTTCTTTTTTCTATTAACTTAGGTTTATAACTTTGCCGGATTATATTATAGACCCTAACAACGTACTACCGACTTCATTTCTATTTCATGATTGTTAGTTGGTTGTAAAGTTGGTTTGAACTTAACTTGCAATAGGATGTGTATTATATATAAGTTAAAGTTTTTTTTCTTTTTTTTTTTTTTTCACGATTGTTAGACTCATTTATTCGCTGATTATTATGGATTATCTGGGATTGTACTATGTAACTTTTGTAATAGTCAACTCATAACTAATACAAGAGAGATACATCATACTGTGAAGACCTTGTGCGACAAGCTCGACCAAGAGAGTATTGATAAAATAAACTTGTAACTTTATAATACAATAATTGTGCCTCACCCACCCGAGCACCCCTTTTAGTGCATATTGGCAAAAAATCAAAATTGAGACCCTCTAGATATGAAAATATGTTCCCCCACTCTAGCATTTCATCCAGGACCAAATATTATTTTTGTCATATTTAGTGCGCGACTTTCATCTTTTTTGCTACTTTTGTCATCTATGACTTGAAGCAATATGTTTAGCCCGATAGGCTCAAAATTAATATGTCTAAGAGCATCACCAATTCACCACCAATGAATTTTGGTAAGTTTTTTGTGTGATCAATGTTGAGGTGGATGAACGAGAGGAGATGAGAGAGAGGTGAGGATCTTGACAAAATGAAAGTTTTTTTTTGTGGGATCCACTAAAAAAAATAAAACAAAAAACAAGAACAATAACAAACCATTCTGGTGGGCACATTATGTGCACAGATGCGTCCAGTCAAGCACGTAAACTTGCAAGTTTTATGAACTAATTGTTTGTTTTTTTTTTTCACTTTTTTTCCTCTGTTTTCTTCCTCATACTTGGCCTGAAAAGAATTGCAACAAAAAAAAAAAAAAAAAAAAAAAAAAAATCACTATTAACCTTGTTCTAACAATGCAACCTGAAACCAAGTTGGCTAGTCCGGTTGATATACCTATATACAATTCAATTGAATTTTGTTCTAACAAATACTCCGTATTAGGTTATTTTTCACAGTTGGTTATTACATATTATTTTTGTCATATTTAATACATGACTTTTGTATTTTTGTCATATTTGATTATACAATAGACCAGGGTCTACATAGCAAAATGGTCCTTTAATACATATTATTTTTTGGTATACTATAGATTTATTTTTAGTGTATTATAGATTTATAAATTCAACTTAATTTTTGATACACCAAAAATAAACCTAAATCAACATATAATAAACATTTAGTTCACAAAAATGAACATGCATTAAAGTGCATGTGTAAGCTGAACATTGGATGCACGATATAATTTGACAATTATATGTTTATAGAGATAGCAAATATCAATTTTGGTCTACATGTTTAACAAAATGACAGTTTTGGTTTACATGTTTAATTTCAATTTTTATCCACGATTATATTTTAGTACCAATTTTCATTCATGACTATTTTTTTAGTGCCAAAATTCATCATGTCGATCACCCCTCCGTTCAAAACATGCCGAAATCTACAAATTTTAAGGGTATTTTTGTTATTTTTAACTTCAGAGCCCAATTTAAGCATGAATGAAGAGATTTAAGTTCTAAGATCAATCTCAGGGTGTGTTTGGTTGGTGGATTTTGCCCATAGGAATGGGATGAAAGTGATTATTGTTGTTTGGTTGATAGGTTTTTAGAACACTACTATGAGTTTCGAATACCCCATTAATTGAAAAACTCATACCCAAATACAATTAAGGGTTTCATTCCCTTATTCATTCTCAAACACTACTATTAGTAACCATTCCCATTCCACCCTACTACCAAACATGTTAAATACTTTCACCAAAATCCATTATCATTACCATTACCAAGTATTTGATGCCCATTCCGATTCTGATTCCTGTGTGCGAACCAAACACACCCTCAATTCACAATTCTCCTCATCGTCCTACTTTAACTTGAGGAGGAGAATTGTGAATTGGTATTGAACTTAGGGCTTAAATTCCTTTATCCATGCTCAAATTGGGATCTTAATTTGAAAATGACGAAAATACCTTTCATAATTTCATATTTCGACATGTCTTAAATAACGAAGGGGTGACCGACGTGATGAACTTTGGCACTAAAATAATAGTCATAGATGAAAATTGATAATAAAATAATAATTGTTAATAAAAATTGAGAGAAGTTAAATATATAGATCAAAACTGTCATTTTGCTAATCATCGCGGGACGTGATATTTACCTTACATTTTAATATATTCAACCCATGCACTTAATACTATTACCCAATTTCAACGAATTAAATTTTGACTCGCACTTGAAATTTTGGTTTGCGTAAGAATTTATAATTATTACTTGAATATATGTTTTGGTTGAAGGCCATTACGCATTAATATTATATTTAATTTAATTTTGACTCGTACCTGAAAATAGTCATAAATACGTTGAAGTGAGTTAATAATGCGTTATATAAAAGTTAGCCCATTGAACATTAATATTATATATTCAATTTACAATATTATTGTATGATTCGTGGTATGGTATTTTGAACCCTTTTCAGCAGCAACAAGTTCTCCGTGAACGCGGTGGTTTACGGTCCGGTGTGGCGCTCCCTGAGGAAGAAAATGGTTCAGAACATGCTTAGCTCGGCCTGATTGAAGGAGTTCGCTAGAAGCGCCGCCATGGATAGACTGATTGAACGGATTGGGAGCGAGGCCAAGGCTAACGACGACGCGGTTTGGGTGCTGAGAAATGCCCAGGTCAACACTAATTAAGAGAAAGGATCAATAGACCATTTTGTCCCTTAGATTATAGACTAAATGTTGGATTAAGGTTTTTCGGTCAAATTTGACCGGAGTGACCAAAATTGACAAAAATTACATACTCAAGGTACTAAATTGACACTTTTGAAAGTCAGGTGCTGAAATTAACAAAACCCCTATAGTCATATGACCAAAATTGAAAATTTCTCTTTACTAAAACATGCATACTCTAATTACTAATTATTTGATTCCGATTCCTTGAACAAACAACACTACATCATATATAGTGCATGATTATTCCGATTCCTTGAACAAACAACACTACATCATATATAGTGCATGATTGCATACACATTGTTAGCTAGCTAGGTAGGTATGGTGTAAAAGGGAAATGATGTAACAGTGAATGAAGTGTTTGGGCAATTTTGCTTCAATTCCACTATGAGGATAGAAACAAGGAACCCCCCCCCCCCCCCCCCCTCACCCCAATAAAAGTTAAAACCAAACATTAATTCTCCAAAACCATCCCTAGAAACCAGCGACGTACGCTACGTTCGTTTATGATGATTTATGCCCAAACACATACACCACGGCAAGTCAAATTAAAAACCCACCTTACCTTACCTTAACCTTTTTTTTCTTTTTAAACCACGAGGTGGTCTGAGTTTCTTTTCTGTCTGTTTAACTGTCCAGATCCATCTAATTAATTCCGGTTCGCTCCGGGAGGCACATGAATTGATTCAAGGAGAATCATTACTTATGAAAATCGAACTATATATCCCACAAAGGGGTTACTTTAACCTTTTTCTTGCAATACTCATCATCATCAACTTGGTCGGTCAAAAGCAACCTAAAACGCTGCTAACTTCCCCAACTTGGTCACCCAATTTTCCACTTAGTATTATATTATTTCACCAAATGCCTCTCTTCCTAACCGGTCATGTGGATTGTGCCGACCTATGAACTTTTTTCGGTTGACTCTTTTTTGTTTGTTAGGGTTGGGGAGTGGATGGAGGAGGGGTTTGTTGGACCAAGTCTGGTTGAAGACTGCGCAACAAAATTCTTCACTATCTTCAACATCATATATATAAAAATTTAAATTTAAATCTAAATTTAGGCCAGGGTTTAACTATCAGTCTAAATTTTTGACTGAGAAGAAACACAGATCAACGATAGAATAGAAAGGGACTACGATCCATGTGTTGTTAAGAGCTAGTCAACAAATAATCCGCCGGCATTTTGAGCATTGCATATACATACCAACTATCAGCTTAAGTGGGCGCTTAATTGGTTCATGAAAGGTGAGATTACCTTAGTTAATAAAATTATTTTTTGAAATGCATGTAATGTGGGATTTTGATAACATAAGATTACTGTATATGTTTGGTTTGGATTTGAGAATATATAATATTACCTTGTTTTATATTTTAGGTTTTGTTCACGAAAGGTGAGGTTACCTTAGCTAATAAGATTACATAAGGAAATTAAATGTGAGATTTAGGGATCATATAATATTACATATTTAGTTTGGATTCAGAGATTTGAACCTACAGAATCTTATGTCACTAGTGTACGAGGTCTATGGAATCGTCACTCCTTTTTGCTTCTCTAGAGACACTTCTCCCCTTTTTTGACTTGAAGCAATTAACTTCTCTAATCTTGCACTATAAATACATATATATATATCCTCAAATTATTGTCATCACCATATTTAGACAAACCCTTCCCACTCACAATTTGGTTGGTTATACATATTGTGTCTCTCTTTCAGGCAATAACTATTATAGAGCTTCGTACTAAAATGCCTCCGACGACAAGAAACCTCGTACTGGTCATATTCTTCGCACTGTCGTTATTTTCTGCCTCATGCGACGGCGGCAGCCTCCTTCACACTCGGACTTCGTGCCACCGCCACCACCGCCACCGCTGCCGCTACAGGAAACACCACAAAGGTGGTCACACACATAATAAGCATTTGAAAGGCAGGAAACAGCCTCATCAGAAAGTGTTGAGTGTAGATGATTTTGGCGCCAAGGGTGATGGAACCACCGATGATTCCGAGGTATATATGTTCCATGGTTAGAAAAATCCGCAGTCACAGAAAGTATATAGTTTCGGGTAGTGACTGTCATTTCTGAAATGTATATATATAATATATAATGCTAATTAGTTTTAATATTTTCTTGTTGATTTTTTTTTTCAGGCGTTTAAGAAAGCTTGGAACAAGTTTTGTAACTCACGAGGATCCATGCTTGTAATCCCTAATAGGAAGACATATTTGCTTAGTCCAACACACTTTAGTGGCCCCTGTTATCCAAACCTTAAACTTAGGGTGAGTTAAGGTTTTCCAGTTACCTAAACTAGTAATTAATTTCAACCTCTTAATAAATTATTTGATTAATATATTTTTTGGGTTTTGATTAATTGGCATTCTTCATTAGATACACGGAACGATCAAAGCTTCTGGGAATAAAAATGACTACAAAAGTGACAGACAACGTTGGCTCAAGTTCAGTGACTTGAAAAATTTCATGGTTGATGGTGGAGGAGTCATAGATGGCAATGGCCAAAAATGGTGGAAGGACTCTTGCAAGGTCCAAAAAAGTGAGGTTGGTTCATCGTTCTATTGACATTTTATGCCACATGGGATCCTCTGAGTATAGTGGTACGGTTTTGACACGTTTAGCTTAGTCCTAAACTTTTAAATTAGTCATATGTGGTCCTTGGACTGGTCCAAGTTAACATGGTCCTTCAACTTTAGAAATTTAACCAGATGTGATCTCTTGAAAGGACTATGGTTGGTTAAATTTTAATAGTTGAATAGCCATGAGTGGTTAACTTGGATCACAAATGGTTAAATTTGAAAGTCGAAGGACCACAGATGATCAATTTAAAAATTTAGGACTAAACGTGCCAAAACCACTATACTCTTGAAGATGGGCAATTAAGGTGATATCGAGGTGGGGAATAGGGTTCAGGGTAGGGAATTGAGATAAAAGGTTTATAAGAGTATAGCCTTCTACTATATATAATTATCTTGGCTAAAATCATTGACCAATTGATTTTTTTTATTATTATTATTTTTTTGCAGATTTGCGATAGAGGCGATATACCATATGTGAGTTTTTATTTTTCTCTTTTTAATTAATAATTGAATTTCGACCATCTAGATTGAAAAGGGCTAACCAAATATATATGTTCAAATTATTTTTTTTCCAGGCAGTCACATTCCAAAATGGGACAAATATAAGTGTAGAAGACTTATTATTCAAAAATCCGCAGAAAATGCACCTTGTTTTTCAAGAATGTCATAGTGTTAGGGTTTCAAATATTGTTATACAAGCTCCCGAGGACAGTCCCAATACTGATGGAATTCACATATCACATACTACAGACGTCGAGATTACAAATTCCGTGATTGCTACAGGTAAATTCAAAAATATTCTAACCTTGTATTTTAAGCTTTATTGGTTACTATAAGCATTTTTAACTCGTTGCAGTTGATTTTGCTAGGCGATGATTGTATTTCAATAGTGAACGAATCAAATAATGTTAGAATATCACGTATAGTATGTGGACCGGGACATGGAATTAGGTGATGGAGAATTCTTGACTCTTTTTTTTTTCTACAAATTAAATTAATTATGAAGACAATTTTTTAATTTTTTTTTTAATGTTCTTTTGCAGTATAGGAAGCTTAGGGAAAATGGACAATTTAGAGGAACACGTTACAAATATCATTGTGGACACAGTGGTGTTCAAAGGAACTACTAATGGAGTCAGAATCAAAACTTGGCAGGTCAGAATAAAAAACAAATTTTATAATATTATAAGTTATAATATAGTGTTGTATGTTTTATAAAATTGTATTTTGTACTTTGTTAGAGGTACACAAGGAGAAAGTATTAACTTGCAAAGCACAAGATATAATTTTACAACGCACATATTATTGTAACCTATAATGTTATAACAATTTTCACTATATACTGCGTGTGTGTGTTTAGATGAGAACATATTCCATGTAAAAAGTGAGAATTAGTCTGATTCATCAATGCATCTAGGTATATTAACGTTCGAGGGTTGCTAGAAGCCTAAAAAACAAGGGGGGATGTGGAGTTCTTTTTATAAATATAAACTTAAAAGTTTTCACCCATTGATGATCTATATATGATAGACGGTTGAGATTAATCATCACTTTTTACAAGAGGATCATGTTCTCATTTGATACTGTAATAAGTTCTTTTTGTTAATATGGATGACAATTTCTCCTCAATCCTCTCTGCAATAGGAACGGGGACGGGGCAGGGACCCAAATTCAAGGAATGGAGATACCCTTCCTACCGTGTCCCGTCCCGGTATATATATTTATTTATTTATGTAGATGAAGTTAGGAAGAGTTAAAGATTTAAGTACTAGATTAATATTTAAATTTTGTAGTTTAAATTAAGAATTTAATATTAATTTGTGGTTGAATCAACTAATAATTCACGAGTAGTTAATTAGAAAATATAAATAAATTATGAAAAATACATTTAAAATATGTAAATTTGTGGAAATTAATTGAAGGAAGAAAGTGGACATACATAACATCAGCTGCATGTTCCAGCCAAATTGTGTTTCTTCTCAGTATAACCCATTGAGTGTCGTGCAAGGTGGTTCACATACAACATTTTACAACATCGAAAAAAACATCCTTAGAATTATATAATTATTCACATGAATAGCATAGCTTCAATGCCACCCTAATGAGATGAAGTTAATTTGTACTTTACTTTTATTCATTTAGACAATATAACTATAGTTTTGTTGGACAATATACACTCAAATATATGAAATTGTTATTCACTTTCATTTTGTATACACTGCGGTTTTATTTCAACACAACTACAATTTCATTTCAATTCAATTCAATTGCACTTTCATTTGATAATATGATAAAAAAAAAATAATACATAAGACAGTGTCAATTTAGATGCAGTATAGTGTCTACCGTTTTGGACCATGGTCCACAGTATAATTGCTGATGTGATGTCGTGTGAATTTTACCAGTTTGACTATTACAAAACAGGCCTCTCGTGACCCTTATACAAGGGTCGCGTATGCTGAGGTCGCGAAAAACATTGAGCTTTCCGTGACCCTTGTTATTTCAACTTGTTGGTAACTTATAAAATGTGTTGATTTAATTACAATTTTTAATTTTTAATTTTTTTAAAAAATTTTGTAAAGGGAGGAAGGGGATATGCAAGGAACATCTTGTTCGACAACATTGTAATGAAGAATGTAACAAATCCCATAATCATAGATCAGTTCTACTGCGATAATCCTAGAGACAATTATGGCAACATTCTGCCTTGTCCCGAGCAGGTAAGAAACTAAGAAATATAATTCATTCTTTAAGCTTCTTTTATGATGGCTTAGGTCTGATGATACAATGATATATAATTATATACTAGCTGAAATATATTGCGTATCATCAATATTACTCTCCTGACTGTTCTGTTTTTGTCACTTTTGATCTTCCGTCATAACTATCGGCAAATATCGGTGAGAAATGACTAATGAGGATAAATTTGTAATTTCTTAACAATCAATCAACTTTATACATTTCGTAGTTGTATAAACTTAAACAAAATCTTAATTTAAACTCTCTTCATCAAAAAGGTCCTCATGATCTTCACCACTACAAATTGGTGAGATGAAAATAAATTAGGATTTCCCTTGCTTTATACAACTACAAAATACATAAACTAAATCATGGATGGGATGTGAGAAATTACAAATTTGTCCCCGTCCCTAAATGAAACTTGTTGAAAGTGTCAAGAAGAAATAGTTGGAGGACTAATATTGGCCATCATTTTGATATAGTTGAGGATTAAAACTGGCCACACCACTAACAGACGATCAAAAGTGAAATTAGCACGTCTTAACTTTGAAAACATTCAAAGTTTGACGTGATGTTTTTATTTAGCGTGATTGGCCATCATTTTTATAGCTGAGAATTAAATTAAAACTGGTCGCACCATTAAAGACGTATGACTAAAAGTGGAATTAGCATTATGTCTTTGAAAACATATAATAAAGTTTGACGTGATGTTTTTATTTGGCGTTGGACAGGTCGGAGCGGTGGGAGTGAGCAATGTGATATATAGAAACATTAGAGGAACAAGTGCAAGGGAGTTGGCCATAAGGTTTGAGTGCAGCAAAACGGTTCCATGTAAAGGGATTTTGCTGGAAAATGTGAACTTAATAGGTGAAGAAGATAAAGGAGTTGTTAAAGCACAATGTTATAATGTTAAGTATGCAATTAAAGGGCATGTTTTCCCTAGTTGTGGTTAAATAAGACTTCACAATATTTTAATTCTTTGCACATAACACACATTTATACATGTACTTCAAATTATGCCTGGTATATGTAATTGATTATAGATTATTTCCCATAAAGAAAAAAAAAAAGTGTTTGTCTCAAGTAATTTTTTTGAGTGTGAATGGTTCTTTGTGAATGACCTTGTTGTCTAGTGGCACGAAGTGACTCTCCCAAATTAAAACGTTATAGGTTCAATCCCCAGTAGGGGTGCAGTTTCATTTCAACTGTAGTGGTTCAGACATCAAATATACACTTTTCATTTCAACTGTAGTGGTTCAGACATCAAATATACACTGCAGTTTCATTTCAACACAACTACAGTTTCGTTGGACAATATACACTCAAATATGTGAAATAGTGTTAATTTAGATACATTATAAATGACCAAGACTATATGGTCTAATGGTACCCGGGTTGGACTTCCATTTAGAAGGTTACGAGTTCGAGCCTCAGTAGAGGCGTTATTGGTTCTTTGTGTTTCAGTAGGTTGAAAAAGTATATGAACACATACTACAATGTAATAGGGCCAGAAACATTAAAAAAAAAAAAAAGATACATTATAAGTGTAATTTTTCCGAATAAATTCATTGTTAACAAAAATTGGGCCATTGTACAATATTGGGCTAAAGAATCCGAGAGATTAAAGGCCCAAAACGTGGGTAAAAACGCCCGACTTATTTCTGATTTTCAGACTTCAGTTCAGTATGCTTAATTTCACGAAATTATTTCTCTGGGCGGATTAAAAGAAAGAGAAACCAATGATTAAGGAAGGTCAATGGGAAGCAGAATTTGATGGACAAAAATCTTTGGTCTCGAATGTTAGCGTTTATCATGAGCCTAAATGTCCTTCGAAATGGGGTCCATACTGTTTTGCTCGCTGTTTTTTTGTCGGATGGCATGAGAGAGGGTATAATTGCTTGTTATTACCATTGTTTACACTTTTTGTTTACCTCGTATGATATGATTGTTTGTTTCTTTTTTCTTTTTTCTTTTTTTATCCACCCGCAAAATATTGAACTCTATTCTCTGATGTATGCTACATTCTGCTGCAAAATTGGGGTGTCTAAGTTGGTAAAAATGTGATCTTTACTGTAGTGAAGCTCTAGGGAATGGCTGTAAGAACTCAGTTGAAGTTCTCCTCAGTAGGCTCAAGTCTGAAAATGAATTATTGGGTGCCATGCTTGAAGTTGTTTTTTGGGTGTCGAGGAAAACTCGTAATCACTACTAAGGGTGTGCACCCGGGTAAATCTTAGACAATCACAAGAAGGTAAACCAGCCTATGTTGCGGTAAACCAGCCTATGTTGCTCATAACTGACTGTCTCAAACCCTCAAACCCAGAAGCCTAATAGGTCGTGCCCGAGTTGAACTTGTAATCTTGTGGTTACTAACTTTGCTGGGGTTGCCCCATGCTTGAAGTTGTTGAGTATAGTTTGAGTTGAGTGAGGTGTGAATTGGGGATAGGCTTAAGCTGAGCCTGAGCTCAGATTGGATGTGACTATGACAACTGAGTTTTTCTCATGGTTAAAATTGGGTGGTATTCATATCATGCCTCCCTTTCAATGGGATAACTTCATTTGTGTGGGGGAGTGTGCAGGCAAGGTACCATCAATTTTGTGGAGCTTATAGCACCAAGAATGAATTTTTGCTTTTTCTTTGGTGGTGGGGTGTGTTAATGATGAATGAATATGTGGATGGGGAGTAAAGGAAAGTTTAAGTGTTGGTTATGGCCTTTTCTTTTACATTTCCCCAGAAATATTAGAAATTTCGTATCTTGTCATGTATGAGAGGCACATGGGACCATTTCTTGATAACATTGTATAGTTTATTAGACAGTTAGTATCATTGCGTTATACTAATCCCTTCTAAGGTGTCTGGTTAGCGAATAGCAACGCTTGATAGAGTTCTACTGCAGATAGAAATGGGCTGTAGATTTGTTGATCCATGCTGGGCCTTTTACTAACACTAGAAGCTACATGTTTAACCAGACAATATAGATTGTCCATGACAAATGAGTATATAGCATCAAAAAGTAGTTTGGCTTTTGTTCGTTTAAAGTACACAGCCTTCACATCTTTCTTGTTCTTGTTTCCCTCACCATTCCTCATCCACCCCCAGTAAAAATAAGCGAAAATAGAAAGAAATTAAATACTCTTTGCTCGAAGAATGGGGGGAGAACCGGGAGATCATCATCAGGCATCTAACAGCGATGAAAAGAAGCGAAGGTTTAAGAGAATTTGTGTTTTCTGTGGTAGTAGGACTGGTTATAGATCGTCGTTCAGTGATGCAGCTCTTCAGCTTGGTAAAGAACTGGTAATATTTCCGGGAAAAGTGTTCCAAACTGGGCTTTCCGGTTTCCACTTTCCTTTACTTTCGTCCTTTTGTCTTTCCATTCACAGGTTGAACGAAAGATTGACCTGGTTTACGGTGGAGGAAGCGTTGGGTTGATGGGTTTAGTCTCTAAAACCGTCTTTGATGGAGGGTGTCATGTTCTAGGGTATGCTTCATCATCACTATATTTTTTCTACCCTTCTAATTGAAATTTCTTTATGAACGAAACTTCATGAATTCAAATTTTCCTTTTTTTTCGTCGTTTTAACTAGAGTAATCCCTAAGGCCCTCTTGCCACATGAGGTACTATTCCATCCATTCTTATCAAAGAACTTCAATAATATTAATAATATTTCGCCCTTGACATCAAACTTACGGTTGTAAAACGTCTACAGATATCTGGAGAAACCGTGGGGGATCTAAAAGTAGTGACGGACATGCACCAGAGAAAGTCAGAAATGGAGAGAAACGCTGATGCTTTCATCGCACTTCCTGGTAAGCTTCCCATTAAACAACACAAGGAATGAAAAAGAACGAAACTTTTTGTCTTTCCCTTCAAAAGTCGCTATCCACTCTCTCTAAACGCAACGTTTCATGGCCTAGGCGGTTACGGGACCATGGAGGAATTGCTCGAAGTGATAACCTGGTCTCAATTGGGAATCCATGAAAAGCCAGTACGTTTTCCTTCTCGTTCACACAACTCCACAACCATTTATCCAAAACCATTTCCTATATATATCTATCGTGTTTTTTTAAATGTATGAACAGGTTGGGCTGTTAAACGTGGATGGCTATTATGATGGGCTGCTTGCATTGTTCGACAAGGGAGTGGAGGAAGGCTTCATCGACGATTCAGCAAGAAACATAGTGGTGTTAGGCGACACAGCCAAGGACTTAATCACGAAAATGGAGGTATTTTATTTTACATTAAAAAACCGACATTTATCATGATATAGCATAAGAAGGCTGGTTGGTTGCAAAATTATTGGAGAGATGACAAACCAGAAACCAAGTAGAGAAGTGGGGAATAATTTTGTTGTTGGCGTTTGCTTTGGTTGTACATTGCAGGAGTATGCACCGGGTCACGACAGAGTTGCAACGAGACAAAGCTGGGAAGTGGAGCAATTATTAGAGTCTACTTCTTCAAGTGGGGAAACCCATGGTATCTTAGATGATGATGAAGATGAAGATCAGGCTATATAATCATGGTTGTTGCTTATGATTATGTTGTGTTTTTTGTTTTTGTTTTTGTAGTTGTTCCATTTTAATCACAATGAAAGGGACTGGATATCCTAGCCAGGCCTTGTCTATCTACTGTTGATATACACAAGTGTGAAAACTGAAAACTTCACCCCCCCATCATCTCATATTAGCATTTATAAGTTGAATGATTCTAGTTGATTCTCTTTTTTTTTTTTTTTTTTTTTTTTTTTTTTTTTTGGGTGATGGGAAAATTCTCATGCTACAGTCACTACCTGAAAGTATAGGTCGCTCCCGCTGATGACTCTAGCCCTTTAGACACGTTACTTGGGGGTATTGTGGTTGGGAGGGTAGAGAATAAACTATTTGACTAGGTGTCTTGATATAGTTAATACTATTTTTAGTCTTTCAAATATAGTGATTTTGTCACTTTTGATCATTAGTTTTAAAATCGGACCATTTTGGTCCACCGTGTATTGATTTAATGTCACGTTTGGTCCTCCGGTGAATTTCATCTCAAATGGTCATTCTAGTTCTAGATAAGGTCAAATTAACCAACATGGTTGGCGTGGTGGTTCAGCACCTCGTCCCTTAAGCATGAAGTTGGGGGGTTTGATCTCCAACCCATGTGCTAACAGTAGGGACGCGGGATTAGTCTTCTAGCTATCAGCTGGAGGGATACCCTTGGGCAGCTAAAAAAAAAAAAAACAAAACAAAAAAAAAAAACAAAACAAAAAAAGATAAGATCAAAATTGCAATTTCATTATCCAACCCTCAAAACCATCCCAAATTAATAACCCTTCAATTCGTCATAGGATCACTGGTGAAATGTTGCACTCCCTAATTTGGGATTTTGTTTCTTTGAATTTGAAATGATTTAAGGGATTGAATAATGTGATTACATTTTGTTACCCTATTTCAAATAACTATCACTACTGCAAAACTCGGTCATAGGCCCTAGGCACCCCTAGGTCGTGGCGATTTCTCCCTAGGCGGTCGCATAGCGCCTAACTCGATCGGCTGAATTTGGCCAAGTTAATTCGTCCATTTCGGTCAAATTAGCTGAGTTAACTTAGCCGACTCAAAATTGTTTATAATATACACGTACACCCACACACGTGTACTTTTTTTTAAAAAAAAAAGTTAGGCGTTAGGCGCTACTCTACCGCCCGACTAGCGCCTAACGCCTACTACAACCATGATCACTATTTGACAGGAAATTTACTGTAGTGCCAAATGTGGCACAAAATCAATACTTAAATGCCCAAAATTAATCAAATTTCACTTAAATACCAAAAGTGGTAAAGTCATTATATTTAGATGACTATGAACTAATGAATGGTATTAAGTCAAGTCAAAATTTAGGTTCCCATGAACTAATGAACGGTATTAAGTCAAGTTAAAATTTAGCTTTCCATTAGGTAATTAAAAAAATCTGTCATAATTATTGTTAGATGGTATGAGACGTGACTCTACTATCTTATCCTAAAAATGTTAAGTTAAAGACCACAAGTGGTAAATGGTAACTCCCTTATCCTTGGATGACTAAAAATTGTATCAACTCCACTCAGCAATTAGGTAGCTATAAGATTATTTAAGGAAAAAAAAAATTATTGTAACTTATAGAGATATTGAAAATAATCCAAGAATGTAGACTCAGGAGTCAAGGAGAGTCCATGACATATGGGCAAAGAGAGAGGAATGTCTCAAGCAGGACGCAAAGGCCTTCGGGGCCGGCCTCTGAAGCCAACTCCGGGCCGCTAGTTGTATCTGCCCATGTAATGGGACTTGACTTAGTTTCACGACCCACCGCATTTTAGGATGTTTGTTGGGTTCCAAGATTCGAACCTATGACCACCCATTTATAATGGTAACCTAGATGACATTACATTACATGGCAGTTGGCCACAATTACACTACATGGTAGTTGGCCACAAATACATTATTAATTAGGGATGACAATATGACTCATCCTCGACGGAGATCCCCGATTCTTGTCCCGACGGGGACGAGGATGTAGAAAATTTTTAGGAAACGGAAACAGGGACGGGGAATGTATGTAATTCCCCTGTCGGAGACAGGGATACCCCTTCCCTCCCTGCTCGCCACTGACACCACATCCCCGAATAATTATAATTATAAATATATATATATATATATATATATATATATATATATATATATAACTAAAACCTTAATTTTTAAAATTAAAAATTACACTAATTTAAAATTTTGATTAAGAGTTGATCGGGAATGGAGATAAAGACTATTTTCAATTTCTCGCCGGGGATATGAACGGTAACAGGGACGGGGAGTATATTTCCCGCCCCTCCCCTGCTCCGTTGCAATCCCTAGCATTAATCCACGCAATATTCCTATATTTATTTCGTTTTACTATTTTAAGTTTTAACCTCATAATTTATGCAAACTTATTGATTCGTATATACCTGAGTGAATTTGTTCTATCAATACAGATTGTTAACAAGACGTTTGGTTGGAATGAATGAATTTGGAGGGAAAGGAATTGTAATTCGGTGAAAAAAGAATAAGGTGTAAATAAAGTATAATTCAAATTACATTATTTGGTAGGAATGGATATAATTACTGGGAATGAGAATGGAATAAGTGGTATAAAGACTAAAATATCTTTATGTAATAATAATGCTAATAATAATCAAGCGTTAAAAAAAAAAAAGTCATTTTCCTCCTTTTTCCATTTTCTTTCCTATTGAATTGCAATTTATATGAACGATGGTATGAATTACAATTTTCTCCGATCAAACACTATAATTCAGATAGCCAAAGAATTATGCTATAATTGAATTACAACTACATCTAACCAAACACCCATAAATGGTATAAATTGCAATCCTACTATTTCTTATCCATAAGAGGGCAGGAATTTGTACGCACGGTTGCGTGGGTGTTGCGTTTATCGTTATTCAACGGAGGGGACAATTCATTGGTAGCCCTCTCCCTTTGCCCCAATTTGGCTTCATCTTCACGTTGCCTTCCAAATGGACCCCTAATTTCAATTCACATTCTTGTATCATTCCCTCTTCCGTCACCGTCACCCCCTCCCCACCCAAACTCTGATTGCACGGAGATCGCACCCAGTAATCCAATTACACATAAAACAATACTTATAAAAAAGAAGCAGACAAACAATGAACTAAACAAATCTATCTAAAAGCCAATTAACAAAATTTAAAGTAATTCTCACCAGAAGTAATATTTACGGAGTATTACCTAATATCATACCAACTATAATAAATATTTAGATTTTTTTTTTTTTATAAAAGTGCAGATTAAACATTAATTTTAATGCCAACTATAATGAACTTCTCTTATATAATCTTTTATTGATATACTTTGAATTACTTATTTAAATACAAATATTGGACATTAAATTATTCACACAATGCGCGTGTAAAACTAGTCATCCAAATAGTAGGTTACAATGCGTTGCGTTGGGCTTAGGCGTGTGAGTGAACAGAGTTTTTTAGTAAAATACTTGTATTTGTGTTCGGTAAGCGTTCGTTTATGTTCGTTTATTAAGGTAATTTTAAAGCACATTTCATAAACGAACAGAGTATGAATAGTTGTAGAGTCGTTTCCTAAGAGCTCGTAAACAAACTCGTTTGTGTTCGTTTAATAATGTTTACAAACATATTCATGAACAAGCAATTAATCATATATGTGTGTGTGTGTGTATATACACACACATATATATGATGTTTGTTTGGTAATTGTTTGTGAACATAGAGTATTTATTGTTAACGAACGAATTTTGATCATAAACATTAGTCTGTGTTTGGTAATTAAGTGTTCATGAACGTGAACGAACATATTCATAAACGTTAACGAACACTAATAAACGCTTAACAAACGAACATGAACAATATTTTTAAATACCTTAACAAACGAACACGAACACAAACACTTTAAAAAATATTAATAAACGAACACAAATAATCTCCGTTCATTTGTGTTCGGTTCATTAAATGCACTAGTTGACCCAACCATTTGCATTAGTAGAACCCCACAACCCAAATCGTTTGTAATGTTGTATTACAATGTACTGCGTGCATGAGTTTATTATAAAGTGTAGATAACTAGATATGTCAAATAAGTTGGTTTTGAGGGAGTAAAAAGTGAGTTAAAGATTTTTTTTTTTTTTTTTTTTCTTCCTGTTTTTTTTTTTTTTTTTTTTTTTTTTTAAGATCATATCATAACGTGTCAAAATGGACATGTCAAAAATTGATTGAAATTTGAAAAACGTGTTATTTGGACTGTTAGTCTGTTATCCATATTAATAATTTTGTTTTTGTTTTTGTTTTTGTTTTTTGTTTTTTTTTTTGTTTTATTTTCAAATCTTAGCAAAATTGTCACCTAAGGCTCCACCTTATTATTATTATTATTATTATTATTATTATTATTATTATTATTATTATTATTATTATTATTATGATGTTGTTTTAACATTTCACAACACATTTAGTTTACATACTTAATTTTGAGGGAATAAAAATCTTAGTCAATCATAAATAAAATAGACAATGAATATAATATATAGGAATTTAATCTTATTGATTGGTTCGTAAAATGAATAGATTCAAGAATTGTATTATAGTATTTGATTTATTTTAAAAAATATAAACGTAATAAATATTTAAAAGACAAATTTACCTTTCATATATATATATATATATATATATATATATATGTATATATGTATGTATGTATGTATGTATGTATGTGGTTCGGTTCATGTGAGAACCACTGATTAGGTGTAAGCGTGTGCACTCATATGCACCGTTGAGATGTAACTATGTGAGATTGGACAGTCGAGATCCGTAGAGTGGTACAACGGTGCATCTGATACTGTTGTGTATTGATGTATATTTACCAGGTCAAAATAATTATAAATAACAAGATTGAGCAAGAACAACAATACACAATGAGACACAGGTTCTCATTTGAACCTAATTATGTATGTATACACAATAATGATAATAATAATAATAATAATAATAATAATAATAATAATAATAATAACAACAATAATAATAGTATTTGAAAGGCGAATAGTTTATTTTTGAGAATAAAATAACTTATCAAATGATGAAATATGTCTATTATCGAAAATGCTATTTAACTTTTACGGAGTAGTATATTTCATGAACCAAACATACTGTAAATGTGATGGATAAGTTGGCCCAATCAATTGGGTATTTATAATGGGCTGCTGTAAAAAATGGGCCTTTTATCACTCCGCTAATCCGCTATAATAATAGAGCGGGAATAGAAACCGGTTCAGCGCCAAACCCGAATTGTTTCCCTCATCATCTATCTAAACGGTTCGGTTCATCTATATTTTTTCCCATCATCCACTCGACTCCGCCGCCGTAGAAAATCGGAGGAGCACAAAACCCTAAAACCCTACCCCTTCTGCCCCTATCGAATCCCTATTTAACCACTCTTTCTTTCTTCAATTCATTCATGGCTTCATTAGGGTTCCAATAGTCGCCAGATCTGAATTTCATTTAGCGTTGCTTTGTTGTTTTTTTCATTTTGTTTTGAATGATTTTGGTCTTTGATGATATATTTAAGGCTTGTTTCTCAAAACGTTCGCAGTGGCCGCCTAAGGCTTTCGCCTTTCGCCGGGCTTGAGAGCCGATGCTGCTTTCCTTGGATGTCTGAGACAATGAAATCTCTTGTTGTTTCTTTTTGTTAATGATTTTAAGCTTTATTTGTATTTTTGAGGGATTATTTTTGGGTGTTGAAAATTTTCAAACGCTCAATGTTGTTTTGGTTTTATAGGTAAAGTCAGTGATGATAAATCCAAAGGCTTGTTTCTCAATACATTCGCAGTGGCCGCCTAAGAGCTTTCGCCTTCGCCGGGCTTGAGAGCTTGTGCTGCTTTTATCCTTCCTTGGATGTCTGAGGCTTTCCTTTTTTTTTTTTTTTTTTTTTTTTTTTTAAGATTGTTAATTTATGAGTTGTGATCGTTGGATCTTTTTAGAATTTGGATATTTTGATTGAATTGTTTCCTTTTCACTTTGTTATATTTGTTGATGATGATAAAATCTAAGGCTTGTTTCTCAAAACATTCGCAGTGGCCGCCTAAGAACTTTCGCCTTCGCCGGGCTTGAGAGTTTGTGCTGCTTCTATCCTTCCTTGGATGTCTGAGACTTTAATTTTCTCATTTGTTGTATAAAGTGTTGTTTTCTAATCACTGAATCTTTTCTGAAAATAGTTTTTTTTTTTTTAATTGAATTGTTTTTTTTTTTTTTTTTTTTTTTTTTTTTTTTTTGGTTTTCTGCTTCGTGATATTTGGGTAATGATTATGATGATAAATTCTAAGGCTTGTTTCTCAAAACATTCGCAGTGGCCGCCTAAGAGCTTTCGCCTTCGCCAGGCTTGAGAGCTTGTGCTGCTTCTATCCTTCCTTGGATGTCTGAATCATGAAGATTTTAAATTTATTATCTTGGTTTTTTTTTTTTTTCTGGATTTATATTCCATTGATTTCGGGTCCTTTTTAGGTTGTGAGGCACAATTAACAGTAAATATGTGTTAATTGTATAGTGTAAATGGATTGTGTCTTTCCTATTTCCCTGAATGGGGCCTGCATTATGCTTCAAACTATAGCTGAATTAAACATTTTGGTTTGTGACCCAAGGTTTTTTTCTTGATGATCGTCTGGAAATTTCAATGTATTTGAGGTAGCTATTGTGGTTGGGTGTAAAGAGCATGGTCAATTGTTCTCGAGGAATTAGTGCATGTTAACCTGATCCATTGCTAGGTTGTTCTGCAACTTTGGTGTTTGGGAGATTTTGGAGATTACCTTCAATTGTAGCACACAAATGGGTATATTGGTCATGTGACCATATGGGATTTCTTTTGATGAATGTCACCTGCTTACATTTCTTTCTTGGTTTAGCATGAGGTTTATCTGTCTCTGATTACCTATAGAAATCATATTACCTGTAATTCAGGTTTTGGATCTTCTTGCAATCTGTTCAGACATCACTGCAAGATTGATGGTTTAAGATATGATTCTGTTGTTATGGTCTTTAACTCTGCATTCCTTGATTTGTTTTGCTCTTATGAATTGTTTGATGTACTAGGTTGAATAATTTGTTATGGAATTTGATCCCAATGTTGTTGTAGCCTTGTTTATTAGGAGAGTGTTAATGTTCACTGCGTGCAAGGCTATAATTGTCTACCCTTTGAGCTATTGGGATTGTCAAGACATCTTTGAACCAGTGCTACAAAGCTTACTTAGGAGGCATAAACAGTCATGCCATGCTTGGTGGAAGTTTCCTTACAGAAGTCCCAGTACACTTGAAGCAACAAAATACAATAAAGAGCATCAATTACAATAATATGAGCATTAATTATTGTTACATGATATTTTAAATGCATCTTAGTATGCTTGTATTTTTTGGTTTGGATCACTGTATAGGCTACTTGATTGGATTTTTCTAGGCTAGTATCCAGTATTCTATCCATTACAAGTATGGTATTTTAGTTGAAAAAGAATAAACGCTGTCATCAATTATTATTCATATATCATGTTTCGTCCCCCCTATCTGTTTTGGCATATTTAGTGTTCAAGCATTTTTTTGTTGTTGTATTTAGTTTTGTTGATCGAGTGTCTGGCAACTATTTTCTTTCATTTGTGATTCTACAATGCCATAACTAAAATTTGTTCTTTTAAAAACGCTTATTGGTGGGTGTATTCCACAATGTGAAGTGTGGTAATTGTTATTTTGATTGAAATGTTTGTGTGTTGTAAAAAGCTTGAACCCATTGAAAAAAGGCTGGGCTTTGGATTGGATTGGATTAAAGCAAATCTTGATGGGATTTTGGTCCAACTCTGAGATGCTTTTAATCGTGCAAAAGCTTGGTCCATGGTCACCTAATCCCTTTATTTATGTTTTTTCAATGATAATTCCCCATGTGGCTCAAGGAGGCAAACTGTTGTGAGGTGGTTCTTGCTAGTTGGTATTCAGCCCATGATCTAGGGATGTTGGATAGATAGATATGAGATGTGGTAAAGCTGTATGGAAATGTGGCACACTCTTCTCCAAAAACTTCCATAGATGTATTGAATTTTGGAAGAACTGCATGGATGTTTTGCAAGGCAGGTCAGATGCTCAGGGATGTGTTATGTTTAAAGAAGCACAATTTCAGCATTTGCAGGATTTGGATCATCAAAATTTTGATTGGAAGGGTTCCCCGGAAATCTCCTATTTATTTTTGTGCAGATAATTGCGTCCTATTTTGTAGGGATGATCATATGAATGTAATGTCATGAGGCCAATCATGTCTGATTTCCCTCTGGCTTGTTGTTAAGTTATGAGCTATAACAAATCATCCTTTTTTTCTGCTGCAATGTGGATACTCTTACTAGGGAGGTAATCAGTGAGATTATGGAAATTCTTGAGGGCTCCCACAATGGTAAATATATGGATTTCCCTTCACTTATTGGGAGAAGGAAAAATGAGATCTTGGGTTTTGTCAAGATATTGGGCAAAATTAAAAGCTGGAATAATAACTTTCTCTAGAGCAGGAAAGGAAGTGCTTATAAAAAATGTTTTGCAAGCTATTCATACTTACTCCATGAGCATTTTTTTTTTTGGCTGCCTAATAGTCTTTGTAATAGTATTGAGAACTTTGAACAGGTTTTGGTGGAAGGGAGAAACCTTACTGGGGCAAGTGTATTAATTGGAAGAGATGGCAGGATTTGTGTAAACCTAAATCAACAGGTGGGTTGGGAATATGCTTGGAGGTTAATTAATTTTCCAGATTCCCTTGTTACCTAGACTTTCAAAGCAAAGTATTTTATAAATCCATCATTTCTTGAGGCAAAAATTGGTGGCAGTCCATCCTTTGTTTGGCGCAGCATTTTGGAGTCGCAAACCATCTTGAAAGCCAACTGCGTTTGGATAGTGGGAAATTGGCATTCTATTAACATATGGAAGGATTTTTTGGTTACCTCAAAGTGCTTCTCATTATGTAAAAACTACTATGCCACAAATATTTACAATCTGCAAAAGTTTCTTCTTTGATGGATGGACATTAAAAGAAATGGGATGAGGAAATCTTAGAGGACATTTCCCTTGTAGAAGACAGAAATTTGATCTTGAGTATTCCAATCCCCTTGAACAACTATGAAGATAATATGATTTGGAGTGGAGAAGAGAAAGACAATTACTCGGTTAAAAGTGCAAATTGCTCACTGGAAATATGAACAATGAAGTTTTGAATTGGACCAAAATTTGGAAGCTTTCCATCCCTCCAAAAATCAAAAGCTTTGTGTGACAAGCCTATTCCAATGTGCTTCCAACAGAAGACAACTCGAGGAGCAAGTGTGTGGATTGTCCCGTGTTGTGTAGACATTGTAGCAAAGAAATGGAAACTATAGCTCATATCTTCATCTACTGTGATATTGGCAAAGCCTGCTGGAATAAGATGAGTGGCATTTGCTTAGAGGATAGTTTTCAATTTAGTGATTGGGTCTCAAAGAATATGAAAAAAACTTAGATAAAGATTCCTTTTGCTTGTTGTTAACAATGTTGGAGGATATGGACTTCAAGAAACCAAATTGTTTGGAACAATCACATTTCTCAAGTCGCTGTGTTCCTGGAAGCATGGAAGAATGTTCATAAAACTGGTGATCATCCAACCAATGCTAGAGCAAATGAATCCTGGAAAAGACCTCCAATTGGTATCTTCAAGCTGAACGTAGACGCGACTATGGATGTTAATACTAGGACTACGGGATTGGGATGCATTATTCAGAATTTTGAAGGCAATTTTACGGCTGCATTAGAGATCAAATGGAAAGGCGTTTATTCTCCTATAAAATGGTAGAATCTATAATGAATCAAAGAAGCTATGAAATGGATAAAATTGCTCAATGTTCAAGCTGTCCAAGTGTAATTCTTCCTTTGATCTTATTGCTGAAGACATTAGGAAATTAGCTGATGAGTTTCATGTTAAACTTTGTGTTTGTTAAACGGTCTGTGAACATTGGTTGTCTACATGTTAGCTAGGAGAACCTTGTTCATTGTCATTGTATGGAATGGAGGGTTAATCCTTCTAAATTCTTGATTGATGTCCTTTTTGGTGATCTTAATTAATGATATGTATTGTTTCTCCAAAAAAAAAAAATTATTGGTAAAAAAAAAAACTTGTTTATATTTAAATTTTAATTTTTGACAATTTAATACTAAACATATATATTTTGTAACATTTTAACGATTGAGCAGTCAAAGAGTACTTCCAAGTAACGAATTAGTACAAATGGATTGTTACAAGTGGGGTAGATTGTAATGTAGAGTGGATTACAAGTAGAGAGACGTTACATAGTGAAAATTACTAGTAGAGTGTAGTAGTTAGTTGTGAGATGAAGATAATAAGTGAGGGGGAGACCCTCCTATTAATACTAAGTCGGTCTACGCATTTAATGCACTTGTTGCAAGTGGCTTGGCGTGACGTCTTCTCGTTGGCTTGGTCAGACGGTCACTTTGTAGCTACTCATAGGTTGACTGATCGAGGCTACAAAACCGTCAGACCAACAAGCTGTTTGTCGTTTAAGTTAGGTTTTTCGGCTTGCTGGTAACGTCACATTTACCTATCATACACGGAATACAATGTTTAATGATAATAATAATTTTTTATTTAAATTTTATTTTAGGGCATTTTTTTTGAAGCACGACAATGTATATTCTTAAAAGAAACTGTGGAATAATCTTTTTGGTACATTAATATTGTGTTATTGATATTCTAAACGGTTACAAAATAAAAAATAAAAAAATCATTTAACATAGTACTAGTTTGAAATTATACATAGATTAAAAATGAATTGGTACATTAATATTGTGTCACGTTTAGTTCTAAACTTTTAAATTGATCACTCAAGGTCTTTCGATTTTTAAATTGTTACCATTCATGGACCGTGGTCAAGTTAACCACCACTCATGGTCATTCAACTTTTTAAATTTACCAACCGTGGTCTTCCTGAAAGGACCATGGGTGGTTAAAATTTGACCCTTATTCAAAAAAAAAAAAAAAAAGAAAAGAAAAAAAAAAAGAGAAAACTAGAAAGTATGACAGAACGACGCCGTTGGTATTGTTTACTACTGGTATAAAACCCTTGCTTAATTCTTGAAGCATGAAAGATTAAACCACAGTGACCCGGGCATCGGAGAAGAGGAGGAAGAAAGAAGACGAATAGCAAGCACAAATGAATGCTCCCGATCGTTACGAACGATTCGTCGTCCCTGAAGGCGTCAAGAAGTACTTTTCATTTTTCATTTTTTTTTTTATCTCTCTGCAATTTGTTCATGTAATCTGTTATCCAATACTTATGGATTCTCTCTCTGCTTTCTCTCGCTAGGGTTTCCTACGAGCGGGACACTAAGATTATAAATGCCGCCACCTTAACGGTCGAGAGAGAAGACCACACCATCGGCAACATTCTACGCATGTAATTTCCTCCACTTTTTTTTTTTTTTTTTTCCTCCTTAAGATAGCTTCTATGAACCCTAGTTACTGATTCTGATTGTGGTCGCAGGCAATTGCACAGGGATGAGAATATTCTCTTTGCTGGCTACAAGCTGCCTCACCCCCTTCAGTACAAAATCATACTGAGGGCAAGTGATCCTCTCGTTCCTCGCGATTTTATGAACGTTAGTGTATTTTGAGTAGTTTCAGTCTTTTCACTGCTGACCTTTTCCTCTGCTCTACCTGCAGATTCAAACAGCAAGCCAGTCTTCACCAATGCAGGCCTATAATCAGGCTATTAATGATCTTGACAAGGAGCTTGATCATCTGAAGAATGAATTTGAAGTATGATTGTTTTCTAGACTTTTTTTTATAGTACCATTTGCCTATTCTCTGATGCATAACATTTTGTTCCTGAATAATGTTCCTGTCGAAATTATCTGTTTTTATGCCTGAATTGATATGCTCATATGCATTCCAATAAGGAATTTCCAAAGTCATGCTAACTTGCTCATTGAAAATGGTGTCAACCAACCAATGGAGGTGTTATCTTAGATGAAAACTAGGTGCTTGCTCATTCCTGATATCACCTTGGAATGCATCAGTCAGTGTTGTTTTTTTATCTGAGAATGTTATTTTGTTCAACTCCTTTTGCATTTCTTCCATGATGGGTTGATGTAACTAAAAGATCTCTAAGAAAGGAAGTTTGATTGTGTGACAAGCAGGTATTCCGCATGCCATTCTCTTGGCTTTCTTTTCCTGGACTATAAAAATCTCATGTTATAAATGGATGTACTAAGTTCTGATTAGCTATATCCTTTCAGGTTCTTGTTAATAACTGTTGAAAAATGAAATATTCCCAAGTAAACTAGTGATAAAATTGGTATAATCTATACTACTCTGGTGTCCTGAATGAGGTAGTTACATTAGATTCTCTAAATAATTAAAGTTTCTTTTTAATTTGCCATGACTGAGCAAATCTTTGTTTTAGGAGGCCATTCATAATTTGTGCATGTAATTTCGCAATCTCTCCTGCATGGGTTCGTTGTTTACCTTCTGATAAGCATTGAGCTGTTGTGATAATACGACTGCTTTTCTCTATTCCCTTTATAAAAAATTGTCTGAAATGTGAAGACCTTGATGCTGTATTTGATTCATGTATGTCCACTTTATGATCATCCATCTTTTCAATTTTCTGTAGACTGAACTGGCGAAGCACACGCGGGAGTTTTGATCCACTTGAGCCACTGGGATTGTATATACAGTGTTGGAGCACTCTTAGATCAATCAAACCAAATGTGCGCCTCAGTCATGAAGGTGTCCCACCTTATGTTCTGCAAACTTGTATCGTGTTTGAACTAGCTAGTAGCTACTCTGAAGTTTCTAATAGCTTAAATTTGTACTTTTTGCACTAAGACCTTTGGGAAGCATCAAGTACAAATAGCTTAACTATCAATTTGATCCATTTTGTTTTCTGCCATTGGTGGATTTTCTTGTCTTTTCTTTTGGGATAAAAGTTTATGCAAGTCTAATTGCTTTTGCTCAATCTCATAGTGTTGGTAAGTCGACTTCTATGGATTATGTTACAGAGCTCTCGTGGGGAGATATTGAATGTTGTACAAAGCTCCCGTAGGGAGATACTGAATGTTGTATGCAAAAACGAAGCTCTTGTGGGAGATGTATTGAATGTTGTATTTAAAAATAAAGCTTTCGAGCTTATGTGGGGAGATATTGAATGTTGTATGCAAAAACAAAGAGCTCTTGTGGGGAGGATACTAAACGTGGAGAGATACTGAATGTTGTATGCAAAAACAAAACAAAGCTCTCGAGCTCTTGTGGAGAAGTACGGAATGTGAATTGAATGTTGTATTTAAAAATAAGCTTTCAAGCTCATGTGGGGGGTATTGAATGTTGTATGCAAAAACAAAGCTCTCGAGCTCTTGTGGGGAAGTACGGAACGTGAATTGAATGTTGTATTTGACATTAAGGGTGTGTTTGGAAACTCGGAAAATTTAAAGTCAATGGAAAATCATTTGTTGGTCAATGGAAAATGACTTCTCCTTTTTTTGGGGAAGTCATTTTCCTAGCCCTCTCCTCGCGCGTCGTCCATCAGCGAATATATGAAGCTCAGGAAAGAAGAGATCCTGAAATCTGTGAAATGAAGACTTGGAACAAATCTTCGAGAAACAACGGGTTTTGGTTGGGTAGAATCTCTGAATCGTCGTCTTAGAAGCTCCAGGAGATACGCAGGAGCTGTGGAGTCCTGGTGGAGAGCTTGTTCTGCTTGGTTAGTGTCATTGGTTAGTGTCATCCAGATTCTCTCTTGTGAGGCGGATCTAGGCACAGCCTTCTGTTGAATTTGTCCATCATTTTCATTCTTTCTTCGTTCTCATTAGCGCTGGAGCACTTGGGAGGGCAGTTCATTCTGTTAAACATGTGGCTTGAATTAGTCTCTAGCAGTTCTGTTATTTACTCTTTCTTAGGATAAGTTTAAATTTTAATTAAATAAAATAATTTGCAATGAGTTTAAAATTTAATTAAACAAAATAATTAAAATGTTTAATTATACAATTCAATCATTTTCTGAAAAATGAACCAAACACACAAAAGACAATTTTATGTTGTGCAGCCAAACATCGGAAAGGAAAATATTTTATGGAAAATGACTTATTTTTTAGAAAACATTTTCCAGAAGTCATTTTCCTTCTTTCCAAATGGACCCTAAAGCTTTCAAGCTCATGTGGGGAGATATTGAATGTTGTATGTAAAAACAAAGCTCTCGAGCTCTTGTGGGGAGGATGCTAAACGTGGAAAGATACTGAATGTTGTATGCAAAAACAAGCTCTCGAGCTCTTGTGGAGAAGTACGGAACGTGAATGTTGTATGCAAAAACAAAGCTCTTGTGGGAAGATTATTGAATGTTGTATTTAAAGATAAAGTTTTTGAGTTCATGTGGGGAGATATTAAGTGTTATATGCAAAAACAAAGCTCTCGAGCTCTTGTGGGGAAGTACGGAACGTGAACTGAAGAGATACTGAATGGTGTATGAAGAAATACTTATACCTCATTCAAATTAATTATGTTAGGTGTGTTTAAGTTTATTAAATATAAATAATTACACTATAAAAGTAGGATGATAAAAGTATATAAGTGTATAGCTTAGGATTTGAAGAAAATGGTTTGACGACGTGTAGGCAGTAGGCATGCAAAGGCGCGAAAAAGTGTGTTATAAATAGGAGGAAAAGCCCATTTATGTCTAGTCTCCCTCTTTCTTTCTCTTCTTCTTTCCCTCTATATCATACATAGACGATCTCAATTCATATTTGAGGAAGTCGGAGATTCGATCGGCCTTGGGAGTTCTCCGTCTCTCCTCAGGCCGCCCATAACCATGGCATCTTCAGTTTTCGGTCCCTGTTGAAAAAGAAAGGAAACTCGAGAAATTTTTGAAGTAAAGAACACCCTATCCGGAACTATATATATCTATATCCACAATCGCATTGTGGATTTCTGGATATTCTTCATTTTCAATAACCTTCTGAAATATGGGTGTGATTTCGAATACGGTGATGCCGGTCTGCGATCAGCTCTGTTTTTTTTGCCCGGCAATGCGGCCAAGGTCACGGCAGCCTGTGAAACGATACAAGAAGATGCTTGCCAATATCTTCCCCAAATCTCCGGTTAGTCTTCTCTTCCTTAATTTGCATGCCCGATTTCTCAGTTTCATCTTTCATTGCATTTCGTTTTCAATATCTGATTGCTTATTCAAGTCTGCTATTGAGGGGTAAATGAGAGCATTGGGCTTTAATGTATGAAAAGTCGAGGAAATTTCTATCTTCTGTTTTAGCTTCAACATTCATAAACAGAATCCTATTAGCCTCCTCGGCTTCCTATAATCTTCTAGTGTTTTGTTTACATCAGTTTGTTATCTGCACTCGGTTCCTCTGTGATGTAATCCCTCTAGAGTCTAGAGATGGGTGTTCATTCATCCATGTTACTTGGTTACCCTTGTCCCCTTATTATTACTTATTATAGGTTTATGTCCTTGTCCACTCATCCTTGTTACTTGTTATCCTTGTGCCCATGTCCTTAGTTATAAATCTAAATTTCTGTTTCTTTGCATAAAAAAAAAAGTGTGCAGCTCTGTGTATTTACTTTTTTTGGTTCATTAAAAATATGGTTTCATAATTTGAGTAATATGATTGCCTGTTCAATTACTGATTAATCAATCCCTTACTTTTTGCAGGATACGGAACCCAATGAACGAATGGTTAGCAAATTATGTGAATATGCTTCAAAAAATCCACTTCGTATACCGAGGGTTAGGCTAATTTCTCAACTTGAATTTAGATTATATAACCTGATCTTGTTTGTGGTGGTAGAGTGAGTTATTGGCATTTCAACATCTTTTTCTTCTTTCATTCAACATGGTTGATGCTTCATCTAGCAAAAGATGAGTCATGAATTTTCATATGGCAAACTATGCACAAAGGTGACTAGTGGCATCTATATGCATTGTTTTCACCAGACCATAAACCTTTAATTAAATATACTTGATCTTTTATCAGATCACGACTTCTCTTGAGCAACGGTGCTACCGGGAATTAAGAAACGAGAATCTTTCATCTGTAAAAATTGTCATGTATGTCTACCAGAAGTTACTAACATCTTGCAACCAGCAAATGTGAGTTCAACTTTCTAATTATTACAAATTGTTGATAATTATAGAAATGTCTGCTTTGGATTTCTGATGACTTTGTACTACAAACTTTAAATTCTTGGTCTTTCAATCAATTAGGCATTCTAGAGTTCTCCCTGCATGGATGACTGATAGTGTTAGACACCTATCCATAAACTTGGCCAAGTTGAGTACTGAAGTGAGAAATAGCTTGCAAGGGCAGGTATTCTTATGAAAGGAAGAAATTAAAACAGCCTGTGAGGTCTAGAGAAATCTATGAAGTATCTAGTGAAGGCACTGCACTTTAGACCCATGCTATAGCTCTTTTAACTATGATATACTTTTACGGGATGGTAAAAGACACCCAGTGTTAAATTTGCAGCACTTCTTTTTTTACACTTTCTATTGGTGAGAGAAATTGGCAATCTTTCCTAGTTCTCCTTCCACCAAGGAAGGGAAGCATGTCCAATGAAAAATGAACCTTACCTCAAACTTCTCTTCTCTTTATGATGTATGCCAAATGCATATAAGTTTCTTGAATTTTTTTTTTTTTCTTTTTCTGCATGTCTCTTTTCAATCAGAAATTCTGATTTATGGCCTTTGTCATAAGAGGAAATTTTGGGGTCTTCAATGAGCTGCACCTTTGAACTGATTTCTTCATACAAACAGTGCTGATGACAAATAAGTACTGTATGACAGGCCATTATTTGCAGGAAGCTTTCTTGATATTGTAAACGTGTTGTTGGATCAGATAAAGTATGATGAAGTTCGCATTGCTGCATGCCTAGCCCTTTTTCACTTCATTACTAACCAGGTTATAGCCCTTATTTTTCTGTCTTTGTTACACTGTTAATTGACTTAGAGATGAAGAACTATTAAGTTATCTGGGAATATGGAGCTTATACACTGTTTCTGATGTACAGAGTGATGCAACATATGTGTTTAATTTAGAAAGCTTAATACCAAAACTCTGCCTAATTGCTCAAGAGATGGGAACTGAGGAAAGGATACTGAAATTACGCTGTTCTGGACTTCAAGTGCTCTCTTCTATGGTAAACTGGTTCTTCAGCATTCTTCTGTACCATTTACCTTTCACACCTGTTGGTTTAAATAATTCATAATTTTTTGACATTTTTGTTGCAAACCTATGGCCATGGTTTCATTTCCATGCGGTTGTTTCTGCAACTTTTCCCTAGTTAATTTTAAAACCAATTACCTGTAAAATGTAGACAAATTGCTAGTGCATAATATTAAGTTTCTCCTCTCTCTTAAGATATGCAAATCCTCAATTTTTTGTCATTGTTTTAACAATTCTAGTTGTTGATGAGCAGGTTTGGTTCATGGGTGAATTTGGTCACATGCCAGCAGAATTTGACAATGTAAGTCGAACATAGAACCTTTCCTCCATTACTATAATTCAAAATTGAGTGTCACACCAGAATTGTTATTCTATATATCTATACACACCTAGTGTAACCTAGAGTTCCTATATTTCAACAATTTATTTCATTCTTGCATCACACACAATTGTTGTTCTGTATGAGGTGCAATTCTTGGTTGATTTTGTCCTCGTACAGTAATTCCAACACATTCCATTTTTTTCAGAGAGAAAAATCATACTAAATTGGTGTGAAGTGAAATGCTCACTGTTAATGTTTCTTTCTCCTTTTAAGTCCTGTGAGCATTTTCCACCCTGTGCCTAATAGTTTGGTTATTATGCTGCTTGGATTCTCCTGTCTTCAAATTTACATTACCAGGTTGTTGCTGTTGTCTTGGAAAACTATGAAGGCCCTGAGGATAAACCTGACTACCTTAATAATGATAACCAAGATACAGAAATTGACCAGGATAGACAAGAATGTGCAGGTGTAAACCAAGCTAATGCATCATCTGAAGCAATCAGCAGAGCTACCTCTTGGAAGAATATTGTGACTGACAGAGGCCTTAGTGTGACCCTGTAATTCCCTCTTGCCATGGTATTTTGAGCATGAAGTTAAATTTTTCTTGAACTATTAACCACCTCATCTCCAATAACCTTTTATGAACAGAGAAGAATCTACAAACCCAAAATTTTGGTCTAAAGTGTGCTTACATAACATGGCAAAGTTGGCGAAAGAAGCAACAACAGTACGCCGTATTTTAGAGTCTTTATTCCGTTATTTTGATAATGAAGATCTTTGGTCACCTCAACATGGAGTTGCCATTTCTGTTTTGTTGGACATGCAATGGATTGTGGAGAACTCTGGTGCTTTATCTTTCTTTTGTCTGGATCTTCTAAATTCTTACTTCAGTATAAGGTGCTATTTGTCATTGTTTTATTTCTCAATTTCACCTTAGATTTATTTTGTTGGTTTCCTTGAAATTCAGGGCACAATGCACATTTTTTGTTGTGTACATTAATCAAGCATCTTGATCACAAGAACGTCCTAAAAAACCCTGATAAGCAAGTAGATATTGTTGAAGTTGCAACCTCCCTTGCACTGAAGTCAAAGGTGGAGTCATCAGTTACAATTGTTGGTGCATTTGGTGATATGATGAGACACCTTCGGAAAAGCCAACACAATTCCCTTGATCAATCTGATCTAGAGGAAGATATAATTGAGCAGAACAAAAAATTACGTGCTGCAGTTGATGAATGCCTCGTCCAGATGTCTCGTAAGGTGAGTTTTCCTCCTTTAAATTTTTCAGAGCATATCATAGATGTTATTGTTGTCACTGAGATTCTTTTTATTTATTTGAATGTATGATGTACTTATTTGAGTTTGAATGAGATCATCAGTTTTGATTGTTTTAGATTCTTGCTGGTCAACTTAAATAGGACAACATCCCCCCTCCACCCCCAACACGCACACACACACAAACACACCTATAAATTAATAAGAAAGCAATAAAATGAAAACTAAAAAGACAAAAATGAAAGAGAGATTATAGTCTTTTCCTCTATTTAAGAAGGTATAGACTAGGAAATGTAAACTGTTATACTCTGTAAAACAGATTGGAGATCCTGGTCCAATTCTTGATATGATGGCAGAGATGTTGGAGAGCATCTCAAATGCAACAGTTACAGCTAGGGATACGATCGCTACTGTGCATCGTACTGCTCAAATAGTATCATCATTACCAAATTTATCATATCAAAACAAGGCAAGATTGGCTTTATTTCTTTAGACTGTTCTGTAGCAATTTTATGTTGATATATCTCTCTCTAATGTACATTATTTCTTCAGGCTTTCCCCGAGGCTTTGTTTCATCAAATACTTTTAGCCATGGTCTCAACAGACTATGAAACAAGAATTGAGGCACATCGTTTATTTTCTGTTGTACTTGTTCCATCATCCTTTTGTCCTTGTCCTTCCACCAGTGCAAAGAAAGGTGATATTCAGAGAACATTGTCCAGAGCTGTTTCAGTGTTTTCTGTTTCTGCTGCTTTATTCCACAAGTTGAGTAAGATGGAGCATCCCTCACAAGAAATTATGGATGGGAAGGAGAACATTTTTAATGATGAGAATGAACAAATGAATAACCAATCGATGTTAACCCGATTGAAATCAAGCTATAGCCGAGCTTACAGTAGTAAAAGGCTTCAATTGTCAGAAATTGATGAAGGAAAAGGAATGGGCAATGTGGAAAGGGAACTGGTATGTTTTACATTCTGGCATGCTAAGATTCCTTTAAATGACGAATTCATTAAATAAAAAAAAGATTCTTTCTCCATAATTTGTGATGATTCTATCTAGCTCAATGCAGGACTGCAATTCTCTGAAGTTGAAAACACAACACATTAGCCTATTGCTTTCTTCCATATGGGCGCAGGCCATCTCTCCTATGAATACACCCAAGAACTATGAAGCAATTGCTCATACTTACAGTTTGGTGATTTTGTTTTCACGAATTAAGGTGTGATCCACTTTTGATTAAAGAAAAATAAGAATAAAAATACAAGTACATATTGGTATTCATAACAAATGATAATACAATATCCCTCATGCTGATCCCACATACAAGATGCTTCTTTTACATTAATTGGTCATTATTTGACAGCATGCTCTTAAATAATTTAATCAGAAAAGCTGCCATGATTCTCTTATTCGAAGTTTCCAGCTTGCATTTTCATTGCGGAAAATTTCTCTTCAAGGAGGTATGTGAATTAAGTTACCTTGATTTATTTACTGATATATTTGATCAGTATATGCTTTCATCTTTATTTATTGGAAAATCTTATTTTTCCTTGTTACTTAACAAGTAGTTCTGTGATGATAAATTTGCCTGCTTTCTTGAAACCATAGTTTTCATGTTTGAAGGGAAGCTTCCACCATCACGAAGCCGATCACTCTTCACATTGTCAACATCTATGATCGTTTTCTCATCAAAAGTCTACAACTTAACCCGTCTACTTGCTTCTGCCAAGGCTGCATTAATAGATAAAACAGTACGAGAAAACATCATTTTTTCTATGTTCACGCAATTTAGGCATCGTAAAATTCATATCTTCATCTTTAGCTGCTTGTTGAATGAATGTTTCTGTGTTAAGTATTGATTTTGTTAATTTTGTATCAATGATTTCCAACAGGTTGACCCATTCCTTAAGTTGGTCGATGAGTGCAAACTGCAGGATGTAACCAGTACATTGGACCCTATGTTGAAAGTTTATGGATCAAAAGAGGATGACGAAGATGCCCTGAGATCACTTTCAGCCTTACAGAAGTCTGAGAAAAAATCTACAGAATCTTTTGCTTCAATGATTGTGGACAGCTTGAAGCAGTCATTAGATGTATATTTCTTGTGCCCTTTGCCTTAGGATATTGTTTTCTCCTGGTGATGATAATGGCTATCATCTTGTATCATTTGCAGAAAGATATAAATGTTATTCAGCAGCAGTTGCTTAAAACATTTATTCCAGATGATGTCTGTCCATTGAGAGCTAAGGTACTCACTCAAGTACCTGATTGATTCTATCAATTTGAATCAAAAGAGTACAAAACATCAGACGGGGTGATAGGAAAAAATCACTTCTTATAGTTCTTTTTCATTTCGAACTTTTCCAGATACATTCATGTGTTTTGGGTGTGCAGGATTTAGATCCAATTTTCACAAGCAATGACAGCTTTTCCACTACTGGAGCTGAGAGTCAGACAGATCCCAACCCTCAGATTCTTTTGCAAGAACCAAGCCTCATGGATGTCAACCAATTATTGGATTTGGTATGTCTAATTTCCTTTTTCTCAACCAACCAGGAGTTATTAATTAGGATGTGCACTTTTGGAGCTTCTGTGCATATGATGTGTTTGGATGGGTAGATATGGAATTGTTTCTCTTGTTTTGACGAAAAAGAATGATTTTCTATTCTATCAAATGTTTTTCTTCCCAAATACAACTATAGAAGATAATAAGGAGAAAAGTAGTCCTACATTTCTCATCACACAATGAACATAGAAACTCTTCATTGCCTTCATATACTCTCTCCAATTTTACTTCCCTTCATTTTCTATCCATCCTGACACAAGCATTAGTTTTTCAATGTTTCATATATGTCCTTAGGGGATTCATATGAGGTAAATATCAACAACAAAAGAGTCCTCATGGACGATATTTAAGAACAAAGAAATGGGGATGAAAGAATTTTTGTGATAGAAAACTGCAAATTGCTTCCTTAAATTGCGAACTTCCCTCCTTTTGGACTTCTAACTGGAATTCCATGGAAGGGATTCCCGGCAAATTATGCTGTGCATCCGTATGCACCATGCATGGTGCATACGGATGCAAAAACGACGTCGTTTTAATAAAATGTGCGTCTCCTCTTAAAAAAAAAAATCAGGTTCGATTCCTAGCAACAACATATGAACTAAAATTTCATAATCGATGAACTATAATTCCATAATCGATGAACTATAATTCCATAATCTAATCTATGAACTAAAAATTCCAAAATGAATGAACTAAAATTCCATAATCTATAAACTAAAATTTCAGAATCGATGAACTACAATTCCATAATCGATGAACTATAATTCCATAATCAATGAACTATATTTCCATAATCTATGAACTAAAATTCCAGAATGAATGAACAATATAATGTTGTTGCTGGGAATCGAACCTGATTTTTTTTTTTTTAAGGGGAGACGCGTTTTTTTAATAAAACGACGTCGTTTTGGCATCCGTATGCACCATGCATGGTGCATACGGATGCACAGCATAACGATTGGGGATTCCCTGAATCATAACTTAAAGGCCGCCTTTTCATACAAAATGCTAGACATTCCACCATACATTTTTATTCTATTCTGTATTATGTGTATGTATTTATTCACTTACCTCTAGAGTGAGGACTCCAGTAGAATAACAGAATAATGTGAGTTATGCAATTTGAATCATGCATGCTTGCCAGACTGAAATTAAACCTCAAATTTTCTTTTACTATCTTTACTTAGCATAGAGATATCTGTTCTAAATCCCCAAGCCCCCTGCTGCTTTTCTAAAGTTGTATGGATGAAACTTCTGCAGATCTTAGATGCAACAGTTGATGCAGAAACACAATCGGTTTCAAATCCTGAAACAGCATTCATGGATTATGATAGTCAGTGTGTGGCTCTTCAAATGGGAAAGCAGAACACGATGGACATTATGAGTGCCGAAGAGGTTCAAGAAAATCTTTTGTTCTTCTTTCAGGAAAACACCAACCCATTTGCCTTTGATGATCAGAATTTCCCTACAGTAAGTATAATAGCACAACAAAATGTTTTGGTCAAGCTATATGGTATGAATGCTATCCCTTGAAATGTCATAAGACGAGTTTCAAATTTTTAGTCTGTGGACTGTGGGCAGAAAGCTAAGTAACTGATCAATCATTTCACATTCTCATTTTTATCCTCTCCAATCTGCATAGTGTGGATATCTGAAACCATTTCTACTGCAGGCTGGGAATGCAAATGACAATCCAGACCCTTACAGCGTATTTGGTGTACCATCAATGAACCCTACTACAATGTCATGTGCAGCTGAATTTTATTGTCATTTCTTCGTACCACCGGCTTCAAGTCCATATGACAATTTTCTGAAGGCTGTGGGAAGTTAATGTTTGAGTATTATATAGATCACACTTGTGAATCTTTCTTTGTCTTCCATTAGAAGAGAGCTGTGGTGGGATTCAAGAAAACAATCTGAAAAAAAAAAAAAAAAAAAAAAAAAAAAAAAAAAAACTCTCTATAGGAACTGGGCTTTAGAGTGATCACTTTGTTGTAGTCATTTTTTCTCATCAAAGTGATGTGAAGCTTCTGTAGTCTTGAGGTTTCTGAAGAAATCTCAGTGCATGACAAATGATTAGAAATGAGAAAGATTAGAATGGTGCCGAACCGTCGATTTTTATAATGCCATATAACATAATATGAGTTCAAAAGTAGAAAAGTACACATTTTTCTTTTCGTTTTATTTTAAAATAGAGAGTTATAACTTATAAACGAGATCATTTATTTTTTATTTTAATGTAGTTATTCATCACATATAAGTACCTAAAAGCTCACACCTATGATAAGCTAACCCATATATGCATGTGCAAAAACATACACTCACTCCATTGAAAGATTTAAAAATCCCTACAAAATCAATAAATAATATGTTTGCGCTCCGCCATCAAATTATCTTGCAAAATGGTAGTTCATAGGTTAAGGGTGTTATTTACGCACTACTGGAAATTATTGAATTTCTGATCATCTGAAAGTGATCTTAAATCAAGTCGGAAGCAAAAAGTGGTCGGAAATAGCAACAATGGTTTTTCCGGATACCAAAAGTGGTCGGAACAAGGGCTTTCGACTTGATTTAAAATCACTTTCAGGTGGTCAGAAATTCCATAATTTCCAGTAGTGACGTATATTAACGCAATCTTAAAAAGAATGAAGAAATTTAAAAGTATTACATGCCTCAAAAAATTAAAGAAGAAAACCAGATGTTACATACATACCTTAATCAAAAGGAAGAAAACAGTTCTTACACAGGATGTTTTGTGACCATACAAGAAAGTATATATTGCATAACCTATAATCATGCTACAGAAGCACCTACCTATAATTATGGGTTTGAAGTATGTAAGTTTGACTTTTGAAATTATATATATTCTTGTCTGCTTAAAGGAACTTAGGGTATGTAGTATATATATTTATTAGCTATTGAATTTTGTTTACTACCTATTGGTGTGAGTGGCGAGCTAAGTTTACCATTAACCCTTTATACATTTAGAACTATTTTTTCTTTCAAATTTTGGACAATGATTGACTGGATCAAACACTCCTTCCCTAATGGTCTTGCTAACTGCTAACCCCAACCCGTATCCCTCAAGAATTATCGGACTCCATAAACCTTGCAAGTATTCAGGATCGAATGAGCTCCCGACCCAAGCTCACTCGACTAGTCGACTCACATCCTTGAGCTTAGATAACCATTCATTGGCCAAGGTCATCTAGCCCAATCATCTTTTTTTCCATCAAATCTACCACAGGTTGAGGTTGGGTCACAAATCACAAATCATATACATAAATCACATTAATTAAAAAAAATTATATACAATAAACTTGATCGAAAAAAAATGTTGATAAGAATCTAACATCCTTTATTAAAGTGACAAAACTATCCCAGGTTAAATATAATTCACATTGCTAAACTTTGGCATGGTGGAATGAAAAACTGGTCAAAATAGGCAGATCAGAAATGGTGGAAAAGTAAAAGTGCATCATATCAACCAAGATTTGGAATCAAAGTCAACAATAATGTACAAATAGACGACAAATGAACACATTACATGGAAGCTGTATAGTACCTACTTGGACAGGATGCATGTGGAAACACGACAGAAAGATCTCACTTAATTAGCTTCTTCAGTACACTGTGCATATGTTTGCATGTGAATCATCTGTCATACGACGAGATAATAGAGCATGTATGCCCCAGATGCACCTTCGAATTGAGGTGGCAAAAGTTTATTGGATTATCAGTTTGGCATCCAATCACTTCTTGGCATGTGGCCGGAGGCCCGGAGTATATATATATAGGAAAAAGTTCAAATGCGGCGGGGTCTTCCGGTGTGGCTGTGCAACGGAATTTCAGAATACACCAACAGTGTAAGAAAACACACCACAATGAAATCCAATAAAATATCAAAAAATACACAAACAGACCCAAAAAAATACACCATATAACTCACCACCCCAATGGTGTATTTTCGAACACTATATGTTGTTTTTACTCACATCTACTGGTGTGTTTTTGGTGATACGTATCTAATTTGTCTCTGTTTTTTGTGGTGTATTTTTCTAACGATGATGGTGTATATTTTTTGAACTATTGGTGATGCCGCACCGCCACACCTGAACTCGCCTATATATATATATATATATATATATATATATATATATATATATATGACCAAATATGCATTTCTGCTACCGATCAGTAGTCATCGTGTATGTTTTTTAAAATTTAGATAAGATAATACAATTGCATAAACTAGATTCAATGAATTAAAGGATTTTGAGTGCACAACATATTTATAGGCAATGATTTGATTGATAATCACATAATTATTCTTAATCTGCAACCACCCTTTGTAGGCTTCAACTATATCCACTGCGGGCTTCTGTTTACAAATCAAACAAGAAGATCAGACCTCATGGATCATAAAAATAAAGATTGTATGTAAAAACATATGACTTTGAATCAATCTTATAATAATATATTCTACAAAGATTGCTTCAGCAAGGACATCCAAGCACAGTAAGCACACACTATCTGCTGAGATATATACACATATACAGCAAATGACAGGCTCATCAGTGCCAAGTCCTTCCAGTCACCCTTCTTCTTCGGACCCAAACTATCCTTCAACCATTTTCCCAGCTTCTCCACCCCACCAACAACCTCTACTTTGCTCTTGTTTTCCTTGTCTGTTCTGGGTTTCAAAGGCTCCGGCGGCTCGCCGGTCCGGCAAGAAACTACGACGGAGATGAGTGATCTTGGAGTACTGGTGCAGGATTTGGGGTAGAGTTGCAGGGGTGAAAGCCTGGTGCTGTGTAGAGAGTGAGAAATTGAGATTGCAGCCATGGAGGGTTTATGGAAATTGGTGATCAAGGATTGAGGGATGTTGTATAGAAAGATGATTACTTGGGGAATTGAAGGGTAGAGAGAGTGAAGGGGAAATGGTTAATTGCTTGAAGGAAAATATCTTGGTGTTGCCAATGGGAAAGCAATGTGTGCCTTGTGTTCTCAAAGCTCCTACGTGTGGATAAGGTTGTATGAATGGACTTTTTGTCATTCATATATATATATATATACTAGTTTTTTACGGGCATTGCGCGATTGAGATAATGCCCAATATTTTTTTTTTTTTTAATAAGTACTTTAATGTATATCAAGGTAAGATTATATTTGAATTGTTCATGCATAAATAATTGAATGTTAAATTTGCGTATTTAAATAGGCAATTCTAAATTTACAAATGCAAGATAATATAGTCAAGATTGATTATAATTGTCAATAAAATAATTGTATAGGTATGGTTGAAACCAAATACGGGACATAAGGGAGAGCAAATAAAAATTAAGACATAAAATATTAAATATGTACTAATATTGAAGAGCTAACTGCTGATTGTCAAAAAAGGACATTGCGAGCTAGTTTCCACTTCAATTTGTTGTGTGATTTGAATACTCATTTTGTCAATAAATCCCCAAATAGTTAATATGATTGACTTAATTATATTTTTTATTTTTTATTTCTTTTAAAACAATTATTATTATTATTATTATTATTATTATTATTATTATTATTATTATTATTATTATTATTATTATTATATGTACACCCTTATGTCATTTTACATGTTAATCTAAACAGCTAATTTTTTTCAATATATCTTTTTACCAATCGTTGATATAAATCGCTGGTCAAATTCGCTAATATAATTCGCTAACTGCTAACTGCTGATTGTTAAACAAGGACATTGCGAGGTAGTTCTCACTTCAATTTGTTGTGTGATTTGAATACTCTCTTTGTTAACAAATCCCTCAAGTAATTAATATGATTGGCTTTATTAATTATTTTTTTTTAAGTTTTTCATGGTATTAATAAAATACTTGGTAAACAAATATATAACATTATTTTGTATTATAACTTTGATATTTAATTAAAAAATAGTGCACAAAAAAATAATAGACAATGTAGTGAATATAATGCGTTGATGAATTTGAATGTAAAGAATTTTTACATTGGAGAAATATAAAGACAATATAACTAATACAATTATTTCTCTTAATTAATTTATTGATAATGAATATTTTTTTTTAATAAAGACATTGTAGGGACAATGTAACGAATATAATCAATTAATGAATTTGTATGTAAACAATTTTTATATTGGAGAAAAATAAATACAATATAACTAATGAAATTATTTCTCTTATTTAATTTATTGATAATGAATAATTTTTTTTGAATAAAGACATTGTAGACACATAATTCTAAATTAAAGAAATGCATATGTATTATTTTTTGTTGTAACTACTAAATTATTATTTAATTTAATAAGAGTAAAATAGAGTACTAATTATGCCAACTTTGATTGGGATGGGGTTCGAACCTAATACCTTTCTTATTGAAATCAATGAGTAAGTTAACGGTAAACTAACAGAAGTTAACGGAAAAGTTAACGGATAATTATATTCATTAAGGATAAATTAAGAAATGTTAAGGAAAAATTAAAATCTGATCAATCTGAGCCATTCATTTGATTAAAAAATTTAACCGCCATTTTTTCTACCCATTATAGGCCTAACTCTCTTGGACTCTTATTAGTATAGTAGATATATATACTAGTCTTTTTAATGCGCGATGCGCAAAAACATATGCCCAATATTTATATTTTTAAAAAATAACTAACAAATTTTTACTAATTAAAATCAAAGTAAAATAAAATTTATTTATTATATTAATCTAATATATTATGAATATATAATGTTTTACAAATATTTTGTTATAATTAAAGAATATAAGAAAATATATGGTAGATGCATGTGCATGGTAAGTAACGGAAAAGATAACGGAAGTTATAACAGTAAGGGTACTTTTGTCTAAAAAATTGTATAGTACAACTCTAAAAGCACAATGTACAAAATAGTTAGCATTAAAAATATGGACATAAATGAGGGATATAACTTTGATTGAGACTTATTATGTTTTTAGATATAGAGATTTTGAATCCGGTGCACACCCCCTAGTCAGTCGAGCCCGTGAGCACACTCCCTGATCGTTGATTTTAATTTTTTGACGATTCAGATTGATTACCACTTGGATCCCATGTTATACTAATTTTAGATGGAGCATTGGTCTTTTTGTCCATAAGCACTATATTTATTACTTTCCATTTCATTTATTTCCATATTTATAAAGATTTGTAGCATTATTTCAGCTCTCCTTAATCAATATTTCTCTCTCTCTTAGTGATTTTCTTTGGAATTTTACGGCGGTGTGTGCGTGGGTGTGGAATTGTGTGTGCGTTTTACTGTAACAGGGCATGGCGTGCTGATTTTTTTTATAAAATTATGCGTTTTGGTATGTGCATTTCGTGATACAGGCATGTACATTTTGGTTTGTGTGTTACTAGTTTCAGGAGTGTGCGAAACGTATCCAAAAAAAACAAAAATATACGAATCTAATTTGGGTATCGGCGTTTGAATTCCGAGTAGATAATCAGTGTGTAGTAGATATAGTATTGGGCTTGTTGTGTTTTTTTTTTTTTTTTAATTGTGGGAAATTTTACGATGGTGTGTGCGCGGGTGTGGAATGGCGTGTGCGGTTTTCTGTAACAGGAGGTATACACCATGGCAAATTATAAAACGCACACACCATTCCACACCCACGCACACACCGCCGTAAAATTTCACATAATTTAAAAATTCAGATGTACAAAATATAATTAATTATTACCATTGATGGGTCCCTAATAATTTAAAATATCAATTTCCATTCATAATCTCCCTAATATAATGCTTAAGATTCCAATTGAATTATATCCATAATTAAACATATATCTACACTTACTATTTAATCCTTTTGATTTAAATATATCATTAATTACTTTGACAATCTCTTATAATTTCAACCATTTATGAAAAATAAATCAATGGATATCATGAGATCTCATGATCTCATCTAGTATAGGGGTTGCACCAGATTCGAAGCCTATATATATATATATATATATATATATATATATATATATATATATACACACATATATCAGGCTCTTGTGCCGTCAGTACAGATTCACTATCAAGTATGCATAAATGCATCATATAGTATACAAAAATGCACCACAATGAAATGCATCAATGTACCACAGATAAAAAAAATGCACATCTCATCATACCTAATAGTGCATTTTCGAATATTTAGTAGTGCATTTATACGCACCTAATGCTGAGTGACCGCACGTGAAGTACTGTCCGCACAAGAACATGTATGTGTGTGTTAGATGAACAAGTTTTTAGGACAGAAATAAGAACCAATTTCAACTCTACATGTGAAAAAAATCAGGCAGATCGGATCAATTTTTTTTTAAAGAAAAATGCGGTGATATTTTTGTAATTTTCACCAATGATTTTATTATACAAACTTGAACACTAAAATCTACAATCCTCAAACTTTTTTAGTTTGCACATTTAGGTTTAATATTTTGCACATTTGGTATATATTACCATTTTGCATATTTAGTATTAAAAGATTGCATTGCAAAAATGCGAAAGTGCATATTTAAGTGTTCAAGTTTGAATAGTGAAGTTGATAATAATTATGAAAATGCCACCATACTTTAAAAAAAAAATAGCTGATCAAATCCGTCAAATTTTTACAAATGCAAGGCTAAGATTAGTTCTTATTTCTCTCATATGGTACTGTTCTCACATAATCCTTAGCCAAACGTGTACACTGTGAGAGTGTAAACTCAACGTGTATTATTGAGAGATTGCAGAAGAAATAAATAGGGAGCAATCCCACAGAAGAAGGAAACAACACATACAAGTCTTAAAAACCAGGTAACAGACTAATAAACCTATACTATGTCTAAGTCTCAACATACACTAGGTAAACTTAGCTCATATGCAATAAACGACAAATCACACACAATACTAGGAAGACCTTGTGTGACATGTTAGATCAAGAGGATGTTGACAATAATTAAATTCGTAATTTGCATATGCAAGAATCATATTTAATCAACTTAATCATTCTTTTGAGGCATTTGAAATGTATTATTACTTTAAGAGGAAATTTCAATTTTGGTCCTATGACTATAGTGGTCTTGTTAATTTCATTCACTGCTTTCAAAAGTGTCAATTTAGTATCTTAACTATGCAATTTTTGTCAATTTTGGTCACTCTGGCCAAATTTGTCAGAAAATTTTAATAGCTAACATAATGAGGATATTTTGATCATTTCACGTCTCTTTTTTTCTTCCCAGGCGAGTCCATCACTTTCTCTCCCGTTTTCGGCGAATGCAATGAACTCCAACAATTTCCCCTATAGTCATAAGTTGCGTCGTGAACTAAGCTGGGCCGATTGACGACGTTGAGCCGCCAGGAGGGGAAGGAAATGTTGGCGGCGGCGTCAGAATCGCGATCGTCTTCCTCGACGAACCTAAACTCGTTGTCGTAGGCTCAAGGGTAGCAGGAGACCTTCAAGTGCCAGAAGCTGCGAGTTTTTACCCGTTGGTGGGTCACGGAGGATGAGGAGCAATAGACACATAACAGGGGGTGGCTGCGGCCGATGAGAGGTCGCAGTGGTTTACCTTCCCCCAGACGTTCATTATCTTAAGAAGAAAGTCACAGACATCACCTTCAGCCCCGTCGCCGCCATTGGAGATGTCGATCTCAACAAATGCAAACCTTGGGATTTACCCAGTAGGCTCCAATTCAGAGTGCATGTGGCGGTGTTAGTTGAACATAATTTGTATAAACAGTATTGTTAATGGCGATTTGATTGCAGGGAAAGCTAAGATTATGGGGAAAAGGAGGTTTGATGATATGAAAGATAGGGTTTGCAAGGAGAAAGAACGCCGAAAATGGGATAGAAAGGGATGGGTTCGTCGGAGAAGAAGAAAATAAACGTGAAATGATCAAAATACCATAATTATTTTAACTATTAAAATTTTCTGACGAAATTTGATCAAAGTGACTAAAATTGATAAAAATTACATAATTAATGTACTCAATTGACACTTTTAAAAATCAATAACTAAAATTAATAAGACTCTTTTAGTCACATGATCAAAATTGCTCTTACTTTTATTATTGGTGATAAATTATTACTCCGTATATGATACCATTTGACATATAGTGATCAGTGGAGTAATATTATACGGAGTATTATTATTATTGCCGACGTTGTAAACTGGGCTCTACGCCTCTACCAGAATTATTGTTTAAAAATTGTTTTTTAATGGGTAGGCAGTGAGGCTGGGCCACTTTGCTGTGCAGAAAAGTCAGACATCCCCAAACAAGAGTCAGAAAAAGCAATAATGAAGAGTCAAAATCTAAATTCCAATAGTCAAATAGTAATTGGACCCTCCATCCAACAAATCCCCTTTTAAAATAAAGTCTATAGAGTTTGTATAGACTATAGAGCAAATTATTCGATAATATTGTGTTATATACTCTGTTCTATATATTAACAACATTATAGAAAGATTTATAAAATAAACTACTTGTGTACATAATGGTGTCATAAACATGTCTTAATTCTTACGATCAGCTTAACTAGTCGCAATCTAAATTTTTCAGAAATTAAATCTGCTCTTGATTTTGATTTATTGTTGTTCTCTTTGAATTTTGGCTTCGATTCTGAACAATCTCCGCAAACGACTCCGGTTAATGATTAATGATAGTGGTGATTTTTCTTGTAAAAAAAAAAAGAAGAATGAATAAGGGTCAAATAGGTCATTCAACTGTACACCAAATTGCAATTAGGCCATCGAATTAAAAATATATATATAATTAAGTTCATGAACGGCACAAATTTATACAATTGAACTCAAAATAACATATTTACATGAAAGTATGCTGACGCGGTGTTACTGATTTTAAAATTAATTTTAAATAAAATAATGTAAAAAAAAAAAACTTCTGGCCGGAGACGTCTCTGGCCGATTGTTTCTGTTTTTTTTTTTTTTTAAATTTTAATTAATTATTTATTTAAAATTATTTTTAAAATAGGTAACCGTCACATCAGGTAAACAATTAAACATGTAATTTTGAATTAAATTGCATGTGTTTGTGTTGTTTAATGGTTCATTGCATTTTTTTGGGGTTTGATAATTTAATTGTAATTTGGTGTGCAGTTGAGTGGTTTTTTTTTTTTTTTTTTTTTTGAAAACTAAAGGAACTTTCATTAACGCAAATGTTCAATACAAGAAGAAAATGTAATCAACCAACAAGAAGAACCAGTCTAAGAACAAGTAGCTCTTGTCAAAGCATGAGCAAACCTATTCACGGATCTTGATATATATTGAAAAGACACTAAATCAAAGTGTCGCTGAATGGTCTATTTGATCTATTATTCAAAAAAAAAAAAAAAAAGCTAGTTGGGTAAAAAGCATTTCATGAAGTAACCGGTGACGTGGAAAGGTTGGAGTGCTTCACTTTAACTTTCAAAGGGAGGTTGACTAAAACAGGTTGACTAACGTGCGCTCCAATGCGCATTAAATCATTTCCAGCCAATGCCCTTTGTCTATTTGACACCCATGTGGGCCCCGCTGCAACTTGCGTATTCAAATCCCCTTCTCACCTTCCTGATAAATCTTCGTTGACTAACCTGCCCTTCTCTCTCTCTCTCTCTCTCTCCGCATACTCTTTTCTACGGTATATTCACCGAAACGTCGCCGGAAAGCGTCGCACCAGAGAATATTTTCTGGCAAAGGATCGACGACTTCTCTAGCTCTCTCCGGTTCTGTCCTGCGGTAAACTTCTCAACTGGGCCTTCAAACTTGAACCCTTTCATTTTGGATTTTTTTTTTTTTTTTTTTTTTTTTTTTTTTGGGAAATAGATGGTTTCCGCATGTCATCTGTATGTATCGTTGTTTGATTTATTGTTGTTGTACTTTAATTAGCCAGGTTGTGGAGTTTCATCAAGATCTGTTATCGACGTTGATGATGTTGTAATGGAAATGTTTGTTTTAGTTAGAAATTAGGGTTTTGTTGTGTTCGGCCTCATTCCCGTTTACTTGGATTTCCGGGAGCGTTGTTTGTAATTCCGTATAATTTTATAGTACTTGAGCTGTGGTTAGAGTGAAGATTTGGGAAAGTTCGGGCTTGAAGATTTCTCCTTTACTTTGTATGTAAATTGAACAGGGAGGTGCTGAGATCAGTAGTTCTTTCTCTGTTCAGGATTGGTTCCAAATCTGGTTTGCTGTGCATAAAGGGGGAAAGATTTGGACTTGGCTGCAGTTTGTTGGATGATCTCTTCCGATATATAGTTATTTTATATATATTTTGTAAAATTAACGATGAAGAGGTTGAGGTCCAGTGATGATCTTGACTCATATGGAGAAAAGAGTGTGTCAAAAGATTGGGGAAGGAGGGAGGAGGATCCCAGCTTGCATCGTTCCTCATCACACAGGAGTTTTTATTACAAGTCTGAGGGTGGGAGAAAGGTCCTGTCTTCTTCATCATCTAGGTATGATCGGTCAGATGATGACAGAGATAGTTTGAGATCTGTTAGGAAGCGGCCAGATTATGATGCAGACAATTATGATAGACGGAAGAGCTATGATCGGTACAACTATGCAAATGAGCGAGGGATCCTGAGCTCTTCCCCAAGGGGAGGGTATACTGCAGATCGGATTCATCGGTCTGAAAGCTTTTCTGCAACACGTAGGGAAATTCCAAAGGGATTTAGATCAGAAAGGGATAGGTCTCGGCGGGAGGGGAGTGTGTCATCCTGGCGCAGGATTGGTGCTGGAAAAGATGGTGAAGAAGTTTCGAAATGTAGTGGTGAGTTAGTTAGAGTAACTAAGGCAGAATCAGATGATGTTGTAAAGGCAAAGTCTCCATCGGGGATGAGAGATGCTAAATCACCAGCTTGGTCAAAGGACTCTGGGAGTGAACAATCAAGGAGTGTAGAAATTAAGAGAGCTGAAGAATTACAAGTAAATAGTAGTGGCCAGAGCAGTGAAATGGAAGAGGGAGAACTACAACCAGATCCTCATCCATTACCTGCCACAGAGACTGCAGATAAAAATGAAATGTCTGCTGGGTTGAACTCATCAACGAAGGAGCCTGACAATGAGCATCAGGTGCAGGGTAAAGAATTAGAGGATGGAAAAAATTCATTGCTTGCAGAAAAGGTTGAGTCTAATAAAGTTTGTCATGCAGAGGTTGAGTCTGAGGATAGGCATTCAGAAAATGCTCGTGTGTTGAAGGAACCTGCCGATTTACCTGATGACCAGAGTGCTTCTATGGGTACAGCTGGAATTGGAGATAGAACTGTGAAAGACATAGATAGAAGTGACAAGGGTGAGAAGAATCATGAGGAAAGTAACTGTTTTCAACAAGAAGTTAAGAACATGGGTTCAGAGAAGTCTCCACCTTCAAGAAAACCAGGTGAAATGAAGGGTATCAATCTTGAAGCAATGGCAGATGATGCCAAGTTATCTCAGGTAGACAAGGGGCTCACCAAGGAAACTGGAGCCTGTGAAGCTGTTTTGTCTGTTGCAAATGAGGATGCAATCCAAGCTGTCAAGGACAAGGGCAAAGGTGTGACTATTTCACCCTATATGATCACAAATTTGACAGAAGATGCATTGAGGTTTGAAAGTGAATCAAAGGGAATTGCATCTTCTAGGGACTTTGATATGGAACTACCTAGTGCCAGGGGTCTTGATTTGTTCTCATCTGGTCCTGTCAAAAAACCTGAGAAAACAGATCTTGGCACTTGCAAGCCCAAAGATGAGAAGCTAGGTTTCGAACCTCTTGATCTTTCTCTTAGTTTGCCAAATGTATTATTGCCTATTGGTGCAAAAAATGCTGTAGAGCCTCCTGGATCTCCAAGTCAAGCAAGGAGCTTTCAATCCTATGACAGCACATTTCGAACAAACTCTGATGGGTTTACAATGTCTATGTCCTTTTCAGGATCGCAGCACTTTACCCACAATCCTAGCTGTTCTTTAACACACAATTCAGTTGATTATGAGCAATCTGTTAAAAGTAGACCCTTATTTCAAGGTGTAGATTGGCAAAATCTTGCTTCAAATGAGCAGAAGAATACTGAAGTTCCAATATCTACCATTTTATCAAATGGCGTTGGATTTCATCGGCAGTCCCAATCTTCTCAAGGAAATTCAACTGGTCAAGCTGTGGCTAAGCATCTCAATGTTCTAGAGGGAAAGTCAAGGATGCCTGTTGTACTGGATCAACAAATGAGTTTTAATAGACAGTTACCCGGTACACAATCTCGTTATTCGAATGGTGCCAGATCACCTCCACGGAGTGTTGGTTCTTACGAAACTGGATCAGGCTACACTAAAGACAAGAAACATGTCATGAGGGAGAAAGATGACAGTTTATACAGATTCAATCAAACTGATGGTAAAGAACAGGCATCAACTGTTGCAGCTGACTTTATTGAGTCAATTATAACAACTATGGTGTCTGAACCACTTCATGTAACTTCCAGGAGGTTTACTGAAATGCCTGGGCAACATCTAGTATCATTGAAAGAGTATGTCAATGATATCATCTCAAATCCAGGTAAGCAGTGGCAGCTTACTGCCCTTCAAAAAGCACTTCAGAAGAGGACAGACACTACCTTGGAGATGCTAGTGAAATTGCACCGGACTCAATTGGAGATATTGGTATCTCTGAAAACTGGCCTTCAAGAATTTCTACAACAAAATTATGATGTCTCATCTTCTGAGCTGGCTGAGATATTTCTAAACTTGAGATGTAGAAATGTTACATGTCGAAGTCTCCTGCCTGTAGATGATTGTGATTGTAAAATTTGCTCCAAGAAAAATGGTTTCTGCAGTGCTTGCATGTGTCTTGTATGTTCGAAGTTTGACATGGCATCTAACACATGTAGTTGGGTTGGATGTGATGTGTGTCTGCATTGGTGTCATGCAGATTGTGGGCTTCGTGAATCTTATATTAGAAATGGGTGCAGTGCATCTGGAACCCAGGGTACAGTAGAGATGCAGTTTCATTGTGTTGCATGTGATCATCCTTCTGAGATGTTTGGCTTTGTCAAAGAAGTTTTTCTAAACTTTGCCAAGGACTGGACAGCAGAAGCACTTTCTAAGGAACTTGAATATGTGAGAAGAATCTTCTTTGCCAGTGAAGATGTTAGAGGGAAACGCCTACATGAGATTGCTATTCAGATGCTGACAAAGTTGTCAATTAAGGTTGACCTTCAAGAAGTTAAAAATCAGGTTATGCATTTCCTAACTGGTGAGTACTCATTTAACTTCTCTTTTTTGTTTATCATTTATTATTGCCTACCAATGCTTTTTGTTTTCTTCACTTCTTTTAGCTGATACTTAAGTGTGGAATGGCCTAGACCTGTGTAATTTTTGTGACTATCTGTCCCCTATTTATAAAATAAGTTACGAATAATTCTGTGGAGCTGTAGCAACTTTTTATTAAGCTCATATATAGGTTATGAGCAGAATATTTACCTCTTACCACATCATACAGTTGGGCAGCTCACACTTGGGACCTACTTTTATGTGCATTTCCAGGTCTCCTGTGAATGAATACGACTCCCAAATCTTACTGAGTAATATCTTAAAATCTTAAATGCACCATGCATATAATTTTATGCTTGAGCATAAGTATGGATTTTTGAAACCATTTGTTTTTCAATTTTCTGTGTTTGTTCATGAGATTGATTATTGTTTATTTTATTTCCTTTGGTGATGTTGCAATTCTCCAGAGGGAAACAAATTGTTTTTATTCAATCCAATGTGTTGTTATAAAAAGGATCCAAGAATGGAAGGGAATTACTGTCGCACTCTTTACTCTGTTTTGCAGCTATTATCTTCCGATTCTTGTAGTTGTCAAGAAACTCATTTCTCTGAGCTTTTCCAACTTTTTTAAGAATCTTATTGTATTTGTTTTTACTTTAATATGGAATTTCTTACCAGGAGGTGGGGGATAAGATCAGCCTCCCTTCATTTTGACTAAGTTTATCAATAAATTTCCAGTTGTTTCAGGTTTGATTAAATCTTCATTTGCATCCTTTTCTTGAAATTGCAGAAACAGAGTCAGCCAGGTCTGGGAATGTGCCAATTGCCCCAAGAAAGGAGATAGAAACACCAAATCGCGAAGTGAATAATAAAATAGCCGAATCCAGCTATGGACAAGTGTGGTCAAAATGTCTCGGTGCAGAAAAGCTCCCTCAGTTGGAGAAGTCTGCTGGTTTACCATCGAATTTTGAGTGCCATCGGAATGATAAACCCGCAATGAGCTTAGATCTGCAGACAAGTATTCCAAAAGAACCTGTATTTGATGAACTGGAGAGCATTATCAGAATCAAACAGGCAGAGGCCAAAATGTTTCAGTCCCGTGCTGACGATGCAAGGAGAGAATCCGATGCACTGAAGCGAATTGCAGTTAGCAAGAGCGAAAGAATTGAAGAAGAATTCAGCAGCCGAATCACGAAGCTGCGGTTGACCGAGGCGGAGGAAATGCGCAAACAGAAATGGGATGAGCTGCAGACACTTGAAAGATCCTACCATGACTATTTCAATATGAAGATGAGGATGGAAACAGACATCAAAGATCTTCTGTTAAAAATGGAAGCTACTAGAAGGAACCTGTCAATGTGACTGTATGTCTTCTTCCTATTCTTTCCTGGGTAGTGCTGCAGGCAGGCAGGCAGGCAGGAACTCATTAGGTTTTTATCTTGTTTTCAACTGTTGAGAACAGCTAATGATGGGTCACTGATTTGTAGTTGTACTCTAGTTTTCTTTGTTTATGCTGACCAGAATGTACAGTCAAGGATGTTATTACCCTGCTATCTTTTTTTAAATTTGATTTTAAACTTCAAAAAAAAAATCATTTCACATAGATTAACAAGCCACCAAATTGGGTTGCCTTCTCAGGTGAGAAGGCAACCACCTTCTTTGTTGATTCGAAGGTGATAGTTTACCCGTCGATTGCTTTGTTGTCGGAAATAGTGTCAGAATTAGTTGAGTTGTCGGAATCTTAATGACTTGCTATTAAGTGACCCAATAACTTCGTAAATAAGGGGACCAATGTGACTCAACGATCCACTCACAAAAAACTCACTATATTAAATGTAACTATTATAGTGTACCGTGCTCGATATTATTTTCTACCATCTACTATTTGAGTATCAATTGGATTGACAGTTTTTACCCTTTTCCAATGATGATATTAATACTTTGTGAATCTCTTCTCCCTTAAAGGGAGTAGACAGAGCCAAATGCTGGTGCGCACGAAGAACATAATTCTCACACTGTCACCGTTGAGATTCGAACCTTGATCTCTTCTCCCAAATACTGTTCAATTTTAATCTCTTCTCTTAAATATTGTCCATTAAACCATTGAGCTAAGCCCCGGTGGGTACTTTGTGAATTCTGGAAGAAGATAATGGGGAGAAAGAAAAAACGATTCTCCACGTAACTTGTATTGTTTTGTGGCATTAGATGAGCAACCAGCAGACACCACAACCTACGACACACCATGAGAGATAAAGCTATAAAAGCAGCCACCACACAAATTCTCTAATCCCTTCCGCTAACGGCCAAACCCGCAAGAAAATATCCATCTTCACGCATATACTCCCCCCAAAAGTTGGATCTTTCTTCTCCTCAGAAACCGCCATGACTACATCTTCAAGTCCAGCAGCCGTCGCCGCCCTCTTCTCTTCAAGAACCCCTTCTCTTCTCATCTCCAACGCCGCCGACCCATCATCCCATCACGTCAGATTCCGAACCCGAACCCCTCAATTTCTCTCCGTCAAATGCTCTTCCGATTCCGCCACTGTCGTCGACAACTCCCCCGGCCCCAGCGCCAATTCGCTGCGTTTCGACGAGGATTGCGATGAAACCGCTGCTAAGGCGATTGCCAAAATTGGGTCCAAGGTTAGGGTTACGGCTCCTTTGAAGGTTTATCACGTGCCCAAAGTGCCCGAGTTCGACTTGACTGGCCGAACCGGGGTTCTCAAACAGTACGCCGCGCTTCACAAGGGGAAGCCGATTTCCGCCAACCTGCCTTACAAGGTGGAGTTCGTGGTGGAGGGTATGGAGGGCAGGAAGGGCCCCCTCAAATTCGTCGCCCACCTCAGGGAAGATGAGTTTGAATTTCTTGACTGATTTTGTTTTCTTTCCGGTTCTTGATGATGATGATGATGATGATTCACGTTCTCAGTGATGCTTTCCCTGAAATACTTTGTAATGGAAATAATTTTTGTAACATGTACTGTGACTGTTTGTGATTTGTAGATACGAAGTGAAATGCTTACTTGATGAGCTTATACCTCCATCTGTTTGATAAAATGCCTGAATATTGATTGAAAACCTTATTCTCTGCAAACTATTGATCTTTGCACTCTTGATGAATTCGATTCTTTAACAATGGGGTATGGATAAATGATTTGTATAGTTGGTGCTTATTGTTGTAAAATAGAATATGGATTCTTTAACAATGGGTTATTAGGAGAGGTAACAGGTTTGGTAGTACTTCTGCTAACATTGGAATGTAATGGAGCAGTGAGTCTGTTTTTGTAGGAAAAATTGTTTCCATAAGAAACTTACAGGTTATAAGTCATTGCCCATCAGCTCTATTAGTTTCAATGTATTGATTTTTCTATGTATAATTGCAACTTTTGTTTTTTTCTGAATCCAATATCCTACTTGTGTTTGTAATGTTTTCAATTACTAAGAAACTTTGGTCATGCCCAAATTAAGTCGCATTAAACTCCCAAGTCTTGGCGGAGTCATAACTTATCTTTAGTAAAAGGTGAAAGAATAGTTATCTGAATAATTGCTTTCGGGTTTCTAGCTGGGGGAGTTTTACATATTTCTGTGATTGCTTGAGCTTGTGCTTGCTACATGTGATAAATTAGTCTTAACATTGTTACCTGTAGCCTATTTAGATGACAAAACATTAGTGGTAAGATAGATTGAGAACGAGGTGAAGATAATTTCTGATGTTTGGATCCCCCGGCAGCTCTAATTTGTATGCAGTATCTAGCGGTTTTGCATAAATTATAGTGGTTGTTTTGTGTGCATGCCTATTGGCAGTGATGTTTTTTTTATGAATTGATTGACTTGTCTATGAGGAATGAGTTGAGGTTGTTGTTGGCTTTTATGGGAGATCCTCAAAGCAATGATGTGAGTATAAAGAGTGGAGGGTGTTTTTGTGCTGTCATGGAAGATATTTGCAGCAATTCACATTCTTGTCTCTTTGTGGAATATGCATAAAACACAGATGCAGAAGTTTATGGTGAAACTAGGTTAGAATTCACCTGAGGGTGGTAGTGCACTTTCTGAGTTTCTTTTAACTTGCTTTCTGGAAACAAGGGAAAAGAACACTGCAAGAAGAAAAGATAATAATCTAGACCAGAACACCCCTATAGCATCAGTTGCAATTAAAGGGCGGACGCTATCAGATAATTTACCAAACACATTTAACCTCAGATACCATAAGATGATTTGTCAAACGCATCTAACTCCAGTGATGAACATGCCTAATTGAATGTCTTCTAACAATGATTCGAATAACCTTCAAAAGATGAGAGAAGCTCGCTCGAGCATTCTTTCAAATGCTTACTCGAGCATTCTTTCAAATGCTCTGTTAAACTGGAGTGGAGAGACCTTTGAAGTTGGAGATTCAACCTTTTGGGAGAAGAAGGGAGCTCGGGCATTCCATGAGTTTCTTTTAATTGAATGGTAAATGTTAAACTATAGTGAGCCCACTACCTAACCACTATGCAGGGATAATTAATTATTATGGTACCTTATCTGCAGCATAAAGAGGGTTGGGAGAGATATGGGATGTTGACTTGTAAAACAACATGCATTTCGTGTTGGATTGGGATTTCCATTGACTTGGAAAAACTCACCCACCCCTCTTTTGAACAAAAAAAAATCACCCAAATTGCAAATTGCATTACTATTAATTTAATTTAATTATTTAAACAAGTATGACTTTATCTTAACCACTAGTAAATGATCTGGCATACACTACATACAGCTATGTCAAACTGTACTTAATGCCCATACTCCATAGAATTCTACAAGCCTATGGTTTAATCACCATTCACATCTAATCTACAAACAACAATAAAGACTTATTAATGGCAATTTTCAAAATATTCAAAGGAGAAAAGCTACTCCAAATGGCTCAAACAAAAACCATTTGACTTGCCCCGGACTTACTCGCTTGGAAGACCAATTAAAATAAATCACACTTCCAGAGGCGCGACCATTAAAAATTTAAGGCCATTGGGGGGAGTTAACCAATTAGCGTGGAGGTCTCTTGTACATAAAAGTGTACATGTAACATGATTATGTATAATATCTCATCATATAACCAACACTTTTTCGATCAAATTTGTCGTACATGGTTTAGATAAGGAGCGTGATCTTCACATTTTCAGTGGAACTTGGCACACAATTTGGGTCAAAGAGCAATATCTTTTATGTGATTTGAACTATAATTTAGTATGTGATTTGCTCGAATTTCCATAATCACCAAAAATATTAATAAATTTACCAAAAAAAATTTGAGAATTTGAGAGAAAATGACAATTTTCCATCCTCACATTTTCATGAAAAAAAAGAAAAAAGAAAAAATGAATAATGATTAAGAGGATAATAATAAAAATAATATGTATTTAAAAAATAATAATAATAATAATATGTAAAAAGAAAAGAAAAACAGTGGATGGAACATTGTTTTGTATTTACCAAGTAAGATTGAAAGAGATATGAACCCAATAACCAATTCCCATCAGTTTGGCAATAAAGTACCACAACTGTAGAAATCCTAAAGAAAAACTCCGCAATCTACCGACCCTTCTTTCCTCCTTCCATTCCAACACTTCTTCTCTGAAACCCTAAATCTTCTCAGCTTCTACCGACGACCCAGTCAATGGTTTGCCCCTCTGGTTCCTGATCCACGCCTGAGAAAAAGAGGTACCTTTGTTTACACATTCTTTCTGGGTTTTGTACGGTTTCTTGAAAATTCTCTGATGATCGTAGTTATCTGGCTTAAAATATCAATCTCTTGATTGCCCTAGGAAAAAACCCTCAATTTCGTTATTGATTTGAAAAAAAAAAACATTTCTTTTGGACTTTAATCCAACAACTTTTGATTGCGGCGAATTCTCCTAAAATTGGGTTCTTTTTAAATTTGCGTCGAATTCTCCTAAAAATGGGTTCTTTTTAAAATTTTCGTCAATCGAGAAATGCAGTGTTGCTATGAATTATGATATTGAGTTATTTTGAGTTTGTTCTTTTGAATTGATGTTAAGTGATTCCAGTATATATTTCTAATTTACCTCATCTTATATTTGGTGCATGAGAATTGTTGTTTTTGTTTCTTTGTGATGATCTGGTAATTAATTCGTTACCTATTAAATTGTGAAAATATTTGATGGAATGTACAATGGCTTAGAGTTGTAGGCATCACATTATGGAGTGTGATATTAAATATTGTTTAGCTATTCTTTGTCTTATTCATGAAAATGTTGATCTTACCATAACTTAGCATGGATTAGTTGAAGAATAGGGGATAGCTTCTTCCTTTTTGGCTGTATTTATGACTATAGATAATTATTTGATTTCCAGAACTATTTGTTTTTATAGTTATTGTGAATTGTTTACTTACTTATGCGGTACATCTTTGTACAATTTGAAGTGCAGCATCTTATATCAGACTTGGTCTCGGGGAACCGGATAAAAGGGGCAGCCCAACGTTTCATATGCAGCAGTTCTTAAAAACTGATTCATAGGAGAATTTGTTGGATACAGATTCTGGCTAATTGATTAGGATAGTTATATAAACTAGTTTACTAGAGAGCTGTATGTTACATCAATCATTAGTTTGGTTGGCGATCTTTTAAGGATCTTTAATTCCCATCGCGATTTAGTGATGCACTTACGAGCATAATGGAACTGAGACTCCGACATTTTACCTTAATTTTTCTATTTGTATCTGTGTTGAGTGGCCACGTGACCGCAGAGTCTGAAAATGGAACTAAACAAAAAGTAACTGCTCCACTGACGAATTCTGGAAGTAACGTAATAGATGGGTCTGGTAAAGAGTATGCCTTTACTTCTGATGGTGGTAGTAATGGAAACGGTGACTTGAGGGGCGGGAACAATAGGGTTTCAGTCTCTACAGTTGCGTTTTTCACGCTTGCTATGGCTGCTGCTACTGGCTTGGGTGCAGTACCGTTCTTCTTTGTTGACCTTGATCCCCAGTGGTCGGGAATATGCAATGGAATGGCTGGTGGAGTTATGTTAGCAGCAAGCTTTGACCTTATACAGGAAGGACAAGACCATGGTAGTGGCAGTTGGGTTGTATTCGGGATTTTGGCCGGTGGAATTTTCATTTCACTTTGTAAAAAGGTAACTTCTCTTGAACTCTATTTCTTCTCTCTGTAAAAAGGCATCGATATTTTTGAAACATTGCATGATTTTTATTAGTGTTCTTAAAGAAAAAGCACTATCATAAGGTTTTATAGTTCCCACTGAATTTGATTTGCCATACAATCTTTATGCCGGAGATAATTGCTTACTAGTGTTGAGCATATAATATATATCAATATAAATGTGCAATATTTGACGATCAGCTTAGGCTTTTATTGAGATGGAGAACATGCTTCAATTTAGTATCAGAGTCAGATCAAAGGTCATATCTCCTCGTCACCCGATAAAAAAAAGACTAGAGACTATGGTCCACGTGTTGCTTGGAGCCCATCAAAGTAATCGGCCTGCACACGTGAGGGGGCGTGTTGAGCATATAATATATATCAATATAAATGTGCAATATCTGACTATCAGCTTAGGCTTTTAGTTGGGATGGAGCACATGCTTCAATAGTATTCTTTTGTAATGCCTTTGCATAAAACAGAACGTTGACTTGCTTGTTAACACTTACACTGATATTTGTTTTATCTTTGTCATTATTGACAAACAGTTCCTTGATCATTATGGTGAAGTGAGCATGTTGGACATAAAGGGAGCCGATGCAGCAAAAGCTGTACTCGTCGTTGGAATTATGACTCTTCACTCTTTCGGTGAAGGTGCTGGCGTTGGGGTATCCTTTGCAGGCTCCAAAGGTCTATCTCAAGGTGTATTGGTAACTTTGGCCATTGCTGTGCATAATATTCCCGAAGGCTTGGCTGTGAGCATGGTTCTTGCATCAAAAGGAGTTTCTCCCCACAAGGCAATGCTATGGAGTATAATAACTTCACTGCCACAGGTAAATAAAAGAGATTTACACCTATCGATTTGATCTACTTGTATATCAGGAAGTTGATTGCTAGATATGTCTCTGTTTACGTAAATGCTAAGAACTACTCCCCTCCCCCACCCAAAGAAGCTCGTGATTCTATAAGTAATGCACTTCTCTACACCATGGTTTTGCTCCCTAGAGCCAATTCCCTTATTTCAAGACTCCGCTAGAGAAAAGACCACCCTGCATTTTTAGTGGTGTTATATCTCTAGTAAATCGTCAATACTTTGCACTTGTAAATATGGGTTGTTTACTGATTTTTGTGTTAATGATGATGAACAATGATGCCAAACTTCACATTTTAATGCTAATAGTATATCAATGTTCAATCCTATAATTATCGTGTTGATGCAGCCTATTGTAGCAGTGCCATCATTTGTATGTGCCGATGCATTTAACAAGTTCCTGCCCTTCGCTACTGGCTTTGCAGCCGGGTGTATGATTTGGATGGTTATGGCGGAGGTCCTTCCCGATGGGTTCAAGGTAGGTTATTTATATCATTCCTTTTGAACGGACCACACATTGAAAGAAGGATAAAATATTATATTTACAAGTTACATCGGGACAATCAACAAGGTTTTAGGATGAATTATAGATCATTCACAATCCATATTTGTAAGCTTTCCCGAACGGATAAGTTTCACCCCTTTTATGCGTAATTATTTTGATGGCTGTATGGATTTTGGCTTGCAGGAAGCTTCCCCGTCTCATGTAGCATCTGCAGCTACACTTTCAGTAGCATTTATGGAAGGTTTAAGTACAGTGTTCCAAAACTTTGGCCACAACTACAAGTGAGTTTTCTCTTCCCTTTAAAAAAACGTTAGAAAATGGAAAGGAAAGATGAAAACAGAAGCGCTACTCTTAAGCTTTGCATTGTATGGATTCTTTCAACCTGTTTATTCCTTTCTCGGTTTCTCCTCAAGGGTTCAAGTCCAAAACCCACTTTCCTTAATATTCCTCATTTAACCAAATCATGTTGTTCTGCAGTTCAGAGGATGCTTCGGGCTTCTTTATTTCTCTACTTTTTGGTCTTGGCCCACTTCTTGGAGGAGTTTCTCTCGTTGCATTTGCTCTTACGTTTCGCCTTCAGCACGCTCTCCTAACCGGTGTAGCATCGGGCATTGCCTTTGTCCTGGGTGCTTGGAGGCCATTGCAACTCGTCTTGCATTCAAAGATGGAGTTTCTATCATTGATTTCGCTCCTAGTGACGGGATTTGCATTTGCACATTTTTGTACGTCAAGTGTTTCTAAGCTTGGGAGTCGCAAGAGGACTGCAGCAAGTTCATTAACTTCTGTAACCGGCTTCCCGATGAGCTCTCTTACCCTTCAGTCGGTTTTGTGCTGCCTTGCTATTGCCCTCCACGCACTGGCCGAGGGGCTTGCATTAGGGGTTGCTGCACCCAAAGCTTATGGATTTGGCCGCCACATGGTGCTCCCCGTCTCCCTGCACGGTCTTCCTAGGGGTGCGGCCGTGGCAAGTTGCATTTTCGGAGCGACTGACAGCTGGCACGGGTCCCTCTTAGCGGCTGCGCTCATCGGGTTTGTCGGCCCATCATCAGCAATCGGAGCCATACTTGCTGGGATCGATTACAGTGGTCTCGACCACATCATGATGCTCGCGTGTGGGGCCCTACTCCCGTGCTTTTGGAGCATCGTGAAGAGAGCCGTGAGCCTGGATAAGCAGAAGGGTGTCGCTGGGCTCATAATGGGCGCTTTGTTCGCCAGCGTCTGCCTCACGTTTACCAAGTTGGTTTGCTTGCACACTCCTTACTGCAACTCTGCACCCGAGGCTGTTAGATGATGATGGACTATCGCGACTCTCATCCATGTCAGGTATTTTTGACTCCCTTAACCAACCTCTATGAACATCATTCTTGAAAATCAGGTCCTAACTCGAAGAACGAGAGCAACAAAGCTTATAAGACATCGCAAAGAGACGAGACAAGTTGTTCATTTGTACATCATATCTATACTATACGCTGGATACTCTGTTAGATGTATTATGGATTCCTTTCTCATTCGTGACATAACAATCGGGAACGAAAACTATATCATCTTTGTGTATATGTGAGAACAATCTTCTTCTAGGATTCAATGGTATTTGAGCACAATTTACATTCAACCATTTGATGAATCTGATTTATTAGTCATTTTAGCCCCGAGGGCGAAAATAAGAACTCACGATAGCTTAGTTTGGTACGGAACTACCAAACACCCTCGAGAACATGCAAAAATTGCTGTGTAGTTTGAGTGGTGAGGTGAAAAACATATTCTTGATATTACTCATATTATGGGTACTATAAATCCCCTCTTCATCACAAATCTTACTTCAAAAACAACATAAGAATGCAGGGTTCAAGAAAAAACAGACACTTGATTGTTTTCGCAGCCATTCTGGTGCTGGAGATTTGGGCTTGTTGCGAAGCCAGATCGCGGTGGCGCTTGGATGACGACGAGGAGGGAATGATGAAGAGGTACGAGGAGTGGATAGTTGAATATGGGACGGGTGTATGCGAATCAGACAGAAAAGATGAAACGGTTCAGTATATTTAAAGACAACGTGGAGTATATCGACTCTTTTAATAAGGTCGGAAACCATACTTTCACCTTAGGTATTAACCAGTTCGCGGATTTAACTAATGACGAATTTCGAACAACAATGCAGTGCGAGATGCCATCCCATTATGAGATAACGCCATTTATGTACGAGAACGTGACTGATGTTCCTCCCGCCATGGATTGGTCAAAAAAGGGAGCAGTGACTTCAATCAAAAATCAACAACAATGTGGTAATAAATATAATACTCATAACAAATTTTAATACTCAATTTGGATTGTCAAATTTATCCGGTTAATTTTTTATTGATGTATCTTTTAACCCTAAGTTCCTAACTCTAAAAATTAGGTTATCAGGCGAACTTAACTAAATTTTTTAAATATTTTAAAATTAACATTCATTTTTTTTTTTAATTTTAATAAACTAGTAAATTTACATTATAAATATAAATTTAAAACATCAGTTAACCAATCAAAATCTCCAAATTCAAATTTCAAATACAATTAACAATTATTTACATTAGAGGCGTTATTGGTTCTTTGTGTTTCAGTAGGTTGAGAAAGTATATGAACAGATACTACAATGTAATAGAGCCAGTAGCTTTCAAAAAAAAAAACAATTATTTACATTGTATAAAATATATATACAAAATTTTATTCATTTATTTAAAATTTAACAAAAAAATTAATTTATTTACATCAATAAGTTTTTTAGTTTCATTATTTATTCCAAAAAAATAATTTAATTTACAATACATTCATTAATATATTTAATAAATTTTATTCTAAAAAGACTTTAATAAAAAACTTCCATATCACATCACTTGTGAAACAAAAAATAACATTAAACTTGATTTATTCAGCTAGTTCACTCCCATCGCCTATCAAGCTTACTATTTTTAAGCTAATAGAGTTAACTTTTGATTAACATTTTTTGATTTTATTATATCAAATTAAAATATTGATTTCGAGTTAAGATTTACATCTTACTCAGAGCTAAGGGCGTGTTTAGTCCGCACATGAGAATCGGAATTAGAATCAAATATTTGGTAATAATAATGTGTTTTGATAAAAGTATTTTGCATGTTTGTAGTAGGGAGAATTAGAATAATTATCAATATTACCGTTTGGTTATGTATGAATCCTATACAGAAATATTTTTTTTTACAATATAAGAACAAAAAATGCAGGATCTTGTTGGGCATTTTCTGCGGTGGCGGCGATGGAGGGAATCGCACAGATAAGAACAAAAAAGCTAATCTCTTTGTCGGAGCAACAGCTGGTGGACTGCGACACCGTAAGCCACGGCTGCGACGGCGGGTGGGCGGAAGCGGGATTCAAGTACGTGGCCAAGAACAAAGGCATAGCCACGGAAGCCAATTACCCATACACCGGGAAAAAGGGGTCCTGCAATTCGGCCAAGGCATCCCAAGCCGCCGCTAAAATCACCGGCGTACAGTACGTTCCTAAGGACAACGAGAAGGCGATTATGCAGGCGGTGGCAAACCAGCCGGTATCCGTGTCCATTGACTCCCTAGGAAGGAATTTTCGGTTCTATAAAGAGGGAATTTTCAGCACGGGGTGTACGACGACGACAAGCCATGCGGTGACGGCGGTGGGATACGGGGAGGTGGGGGGTGGGAAAAAGTATTGGCGGTTAAAGAATTCGTGGGGGAAAAAGTGGGGAGAGCATGGCTTCATAAGGATGACCAAAGATAGTGGCACGCCGGGAGGGCTTTGTGGCATTGCCACACAGCCTTGTTATCCAACTGCATAGATATAGATGCTTATTAACTATTATCATTACTTGTATTATTTATCTATATTTAATTTAATTATTTGAGAGTCAAAAATCAAAATGATGAAATATTTCTAACTCATCATAATATTTAATTTAACTCAACAAATCACTTGCACAAGTGATAAAAGGACAAGTTAGCAAGTTGAGTAAGTTGAGTAAGTTTGTGTGAGTGTCTTACTACGTGAGACATATAATATTATATTTTATTAAAAGGTATTGCATGTATCATGATAGTACGGTCTCATACACGATTTTAGCATATTTGGTGGTAAAAAAGTGATAGAATCTTAGCCATATATAGTTAACACTTTGCCCTTACAATCGCGCTCGGTCACGGGCGAGGGACATTTAATTTGAACCTTGCCAAAGACTTTGTGGTACAATGACACCAAGTTAACTCTCACATGGAGGTTGTAGGTTCGAGACTCAGTGGAGGTGCTATTGACTCTCTGTATTTCAATAGGTTGGAAAGTAGTTATGAACAGATACTGCATTGTAATAGAGTTAATAGTATTAAAAAAAAAAAATGAACTTCCATCCATGTGGCTAAGAGAAAAAACCTTTATGCTATAAAATTTAAACACATTGAGAAGTTGAATTATATCTATAAGCTGGTTAAGATAGTAGTGTTTTTTTCTTCTCTTAAAAAGTTGAATTCCTAATCCCAATGTTCCCACATCTCGATCTAATGGAGTATTTGGAAGGATGTACGCTAACTCAATGCTTCAACAACAAAGGTAAATATCAGTGTATACAAAGAATTTGTATACCTTGAACATAATCCACACACTGAATCTTATTAAGTACTGTATTACCCTTTAGTCGTTTTAGCCCGGAGGATGATCGAAAATAAGAACTCATGACACTTTAGTTTTTATTTTCGTTTAGTCATTTTATTATCCAGGATATCAGAATGAAAACAAGAAGCCATGATAGTATATATAGCTCTGAAGGGCAGCGTGTACGGAACTACCAAACACCCTCAAGAACATGCATAAATTGCTGTGTAGTTGAGTGGTGAAGTGAAAAACATATTCTTCATATTATGGCTGCTATAAATCTCCTCTTCATCACAAATCCTACTTCAAAAAGAACATAAGAATGCAGGGTTCAAGAAAGAACAGACACTTGATTGTTTTTGCAGCCATTCTGGCGCTCGAGATGGGGGCTCGTTGCGAAGCCACAGCGCGGTGGCGCGTGGATGACAACGAGGAGGGAACGATGAAGAGGTACGAGGAGTGGATAGTTGAATATGGACGGGTGTATGCAAATCAGACAGAAAAGATGAAACGGTTCAGTGTATTCAAAGATAATGTGGAGTATATCAATTCTTTTAATCTCGGAAACTATACTTTCACCTTAGGTATCAACCAGTTTGCGGATTTAACTAATGACGAATTCCGAACAACAATGGCGTGCGAGATGCCATCCCATTCCGAGAAAACGCCATTTATGTACGAGAATGTGACGGTCCTTCCTCCCACGATGAATTGGTTACAAAGGGGAGCAGTGACTCAGATTAAAAATCAAGGACAATGTGGTAATTAATTAATTATATTACTACTCATAACAAATTTTAATACTTGATTTGGATTGTCAAGTTTGATTTTTTTTTTTTTTTTTTTTTTTTGTTAAAGGTGATTTTTTTAGTCCTAACACTATAAATTAGGCTATTGGGGGCAATTTATATCGTGCACCAGGGTGCGCATTGCATTGTGCGCCCTGATGTAAAACGACGTCGTTTTACATAATTGTATAAAAAAATACACATAATTATATAAACAAATGCACATAATGATATAAACAAATATACATAATCACGTCAACTCCCTTTCGCGCCTCCCAAAATGACATCGTTTTGGGAAGTGCGGGACGCACAATGCTGCGCACGCCGTGGTGCAAGGTATAACGATTGCTATTGGGCAAACTTAATAAATTTTTTAATATTTTAAAATTAATATTTAAATTTTTAAATTTTAATAAACTAGCACATTTACATTATAAATATAAATTTAAAACATCAGTTAATCAATCTAAATCTCCAATTTTAAATTCCAAATACAAGTAAGAATTATTTACATTTGTATGAAATATATACAAAATTTTATTTATTTATTTAAAATGTTAACAAATAGCCTATCAAGTTTATTAGTTTCAAGCTAATTGAGTTAATTTTTTATTAACTTTTTGATTTTATCATATATTCCTATCAAATTAAAATATTGATTTCGGATTAAGATTTACATTCTACTGTACTCGATTGCATTACTAGTATCATTTAATTCTAATCTTATTAATAGCAAATATTATAATTATTATTATTATTATTATTATTATTATTATTATTAGATGAAGGTCACAACAATATTACTACTTTATGGGATGCTAAATCATGATGATTATGCTATTAGTTTTATTTCAAAATTGTTAAATTTTAATATGTAAACAAACTAATTTAGATTTTATGAAGATATTTTTTTTTCATTTATCATATAAAAAAAAAAATTTATCAAACACTTTCAAGCTTAACAGTTCTTCCGCCTCTTCAGCCTTTCAAACATAACTTTTCCGCTTTCGGCTACCTTTTCAGTAACATTAATGTAGTTCTTCTTTAATATTTTTTAATAATTCCTCCTACACTTTTAATTTTCTTTTATATTGCAGGGTGTTGTTGGGCATTTTCTGCGGTGGGGGCGACGGAGGGAATCACTCAGATAAGAACAAAAAAACTAATCTCTTTGTCGGAGCAACAGCTGGTGGACTGCGAGACCGTAAGCCACGGCTGCAACGGCGGGTGGATGCAAACGGCATTCAAGTACGTGGCCAAGAACAGAGGCATAACCACGGGAGCCAATTACCCATACACCATGAGAAAGGGGATGTGCAACACGGCCAAGGCATCCCAAGCGGCCGCTAGAATCTCCGGCTTACAGAACATTCCTCCGAACAGCGAGGCGGCGATTATGCAGGCGGTGGCGAACCAGCCGGTGTCGGTGGCCATTGACGCCATGGGAAGGCCGTTTCAGTTCTATAAAGGGGGACTTTTCAGCACGGGGTGTACGACGAGGACGACCCATGCGGTGACGGCGGTGGGGTATGGGGTAATGCCGGGAGGGAAAAAGTATTGGCTGTTGAAGAACTCGTGGGGGGAACAGTGGGGAGAGCGTGGGTACATAAAGATGTTGAAAGATAGTGGCGTGGCGCAAGGGCTTTGTGGCATTGCCACACAAGCTTGTTATCCAACTGCATAGATCATAGAATTGTCAATTGAGATTAGCACATTAAATAAGTTGTGTAAGAGTGTATTATGTGAGATGTATGGTATTGCACTTTACTAAAAAGTATTACACATCTTATCTTATAGTAGTATGGCCTTACACAAGACTTATTCTAACACATTTGGTATGTGGTAAAATGTGATAGAATCTTAGCCATATAGTTAGTTGACGCTTTTGCCCCACAAATACACTCGATCAGGTCGTGGATGCGCATGTGGGCATTTAATTTGAACCTCCGTCCATGTAAGTGAGAGAGGGAGAGCCATTAGTCCGCATGAGCAGCTCAATTGGTCACAAGGATAAAGTTTGAAAAGAATGACCAGAGATCGAGTTTCATCAATGGCAGTGTGGAAACAACCTCTCAAAGTAGGGGGCTCTTTGTGCGCAGTGAACAAATGTTTAGCTTCTGTGTTCAGCTGAATTACATTGGCGGTCAGAGTTGTGGGGGGCTTTTGGAGTTGGGGATTCAACCTTTTCGGGAAGAGAAAAGAGAGAAAGAGCCATTATGTTACAAAATTTAAACGCATTGAAAAGTTGAGGCTTTGGCAGTCAGAGGTGTGGGGGGCTTTTGGAGTTGAGGATTCAACCTTTTTGAGAAGAGAAGAGAGAGAGCTATTATGTTACAAAATTTAAACGCATTGAAAAGTTGAATTATGTATATATAATAGTGCAAACTCACGCCATTTTTTCAATGTAGGACAAATAATGTTATTGTCTTTTCAATCGTATATTTTTCAATTCAAACGGATCGGATATACTTTGGAAATTTATTTCTCATTTAAGTCTTTATTCATTTAGAATATATAATATAGCAAATTGAATAATTTGATTTGATCCAAATTAAAAATAGACTTTAGTGAAAATTATACTATTATGAAATGACCACTTTAAATATTAATTATAACTAATTTTTCCAACAATTAAAGTGAAAGTTTAACAAAGGATTATTACATTTGAGACTGTTACTAAGACGGTTGATCATCTGATGAAGAAGTCCGAGTAAAATTGCAAATTATACATTTATACTCGTTAGATGAAAGGTAGAATTGCCTTTTTTTTTTTTTTTTTTTTTTTTTTTTTTTTACTTCTCATAATTGAAATTACTATATTGCTCTTTTAATTGATTTGGTTGGATGAAAAATTCTAACTGATAACTAGATTTAGTACTGCCACTAACGTAGAACTAAGTTTTTTACTAAATAATGCAATTATTGTTGTGTATATGTTATATGTTATTGATTCATGAATATGCTGAAGTGTAGTGGAGCAGAGTGACTTGTCACTAGCGTTCAAACTCGAACTAATTAACTTCGCTGAGTCGTTTAGGGTGTGATGCGGTACATAATAATTTTGTAAATGTACCATTACTATCACATATAAATATAAAACTTAATTGTAACCTAACATCATCATAATTAATAAAATAATTACTTTGCTCCCATATGCATAAGTACACTATCGAACCACATAAATCTTGTGATCTTTTATTTGTGAGAATGAAAACTAGAAACCATCATAGTATATAGCTGTGAAGGACAGCGTATACGGAACCACCAAACACCATCAAGAACATGCATAGCTTGCTGGGTAGTTGAGTGGTGAGTAGAAAAACATATTCTTCATATTATGGCTGCTATATATCCCTGCCTCTTCATAATAAATCTTACTTCAAATAGGAAGTAAAAAGGAAAGAATAGAAAAATGGGTTCAAGAAAGAACAGACACCTCATTGTTTTCGCAACCATTCTGGTGCTGCTGGAGATGTGGGCTTGGTGCGAAGCCACAACACGGTGGCACTTAGACGACGACGACGATGACGAAATGATGAAGAGGTACGAGCAGTGGATAGTTGAATATGGACGAGTGTATGCAAACGAAACGGAGAAAGTAGAGCGGTTCAATATATTCAAAGAAAACGTGAAATTCATCGATTCTTTCAATTTGGTCGGAAACCATACTTTTACAGTGGGAATCAACGAGTTTGCAGATTTAACCAATGAAGAATTTAAATCTTCAAGAATGGGATACAAAAGCCCTCTCTATATGGAGACGACGCCTTTTATGTACGAGAACGTGACCGATGTCCCTGACACCGTGGACTGGGTAGAAAAGGGTGCAGTAACTCCAGTCAAAAATCAGCAAAAATGTGGTAATTATTACTTATAACAAATTTTAAGAATAGGGCAGTAATATGGTTGATTTGATAACTATAAAGTTATAAGTTTGATTCTTAGTAGGAGCAGTTAGCCTTTTTGATTTAGGACAATTTATACTAGCTCACCCAGATCTAGTATGGGGTAGTTGCCCCCACTCATTCCATCCCCACCTCATATATATAGGTTGCATTCACATGCAAACACTCTTAAAATACAAACATGTGGACATATATTGTGCACATACCTAAATGCGGGTGCGCACACATCCGTGGACGACAATGCACATATCCAACACAGTATGCATATGTGAATTCACAATATTTGGGCTGACGTGCACACGTCCATAAACTACCGTGCACACAGGCGGGCAGCACACAAAATCATAAAAACTAATCACAACCTTAGATACCCAAAATCTAACGATCCAGAAATGTCCACGTTTGTATTTTAAGCCCGGTTTTTACATGAATGTAATTATATATATATATATATATATATATATATATATATATATATATATATATTGCAGGATGTTGTTGGGCATTTGCTGCTGTGGCTGCAATAGAGGGAATCACACAGATAAAAACAGAAAAGTTAGTTTCTCTATCGGAGCAACAACTCTTAGACTGCGACCTCATAAGCCTGGGCTGCCATGGCGGCTGGATCGGCTCCGGATTCCTCTACGTCCTCTTAAACAGAGGCATAACCACCGAAGAGAACTACCCATACACCATGAAGAGGGGATTCTGCAAACGACGCAAGGCATCCCAAGCGGCGGCTAAAATCAAGGGGTTTCGCTGGGTTCCCGCATACAATGAGGCGGCGCTCACGAAGGCGGTGGCCAACCAGCCGGTGGCCGTGGCCATCGACGCTAGTGGGTCGGCGTTTCAGTTCTATAAGGAGGGAATCTATGGCAAGGACTGTAAGGCGAAGGTGAACCACGGTGTAACGGCGGTGGGATACGGGGAGTCCGACGACGGGAAGTTTTGGCTGATAAAGAACTCGTGGGGAGATAAATGGGGAGAGGAGGGATACGTGAAGTTGATGAAGGATACCGGTAATCGGAAAGGAGCTTGTGGCATTACCACAAACCCTTCTTTTCCAACTGCATAGAATTGAAGAAGATCTGTTACTTATCATAATTATAGATTATAATTACTTGTATTATTTATCTATGTTTGCTTACTTCAAATTTGAAATCAAAATAATAAAATATTTATACTCGGTATTTAGGCTCAAACCAAAACATCAATATACCATTCCTACAAGAGTCGAGTGACATTAACCTTACCTAGTTAATTATTTGACAGGGGTTGTCTCTATTTGTAAACTCTGGCTTATGACCTTAGTTGACTATAGACGATCATACTTGTTTAAACTAAAATGGTCAATAAATTATTTAATTTTTGCTGGAGTCAAACTTATATTTTGTTATTACCAAATCAACATCATAACTAATGTGGCTTGTTGCCAAACACCTTGTGCTTAGATGACACATATGTAATTTCTCTTGAAAAAATGTTATAGGATCGAACTTGGTGGTGGGGTATTGACTCTTTGGATTGCAGTAGTTAGAGAAAGTATAGAACAATACTACCGTGTAATAGAGTCAATAGTATTTAAAAAAAAAAAAAAAAAAAAAAAAAAAAACTAATGTGACTTATCAAATTGAAATTCAGAACTAACACTTAAAAGTGAAATTAACTATTTTGTTCGCTAATCTCAATGGGAGGTTAAAGCATGACCATCATTGTGTTTTAGAGTGTGGGTGCATAAACCATATGTTTTCTCTCCTTTTTTTTTTTTTTTTTTTTCCGTACATTTTGTTTTCTTTTTTCTTTTTCCATTTCTTCTCCTACTCTCCCTCCTTGTTGGCCTACAATTTATTTTTTAAAAAATAAAATAAAATAAAAACCACCACTCTTGGGGCAAAATTTTAGCTGATGAGTCATTTTTAACGTTTTGAAAACAACGTCATTTTGAGTGTTTGCTAAGTTTAACATTTTGCTTTGAGTAGCGTTTTAAAATGACATTTTTTATTTTTGTAGCCCAACTCGCTTTTGAAAGTACTGAAACACAAAGAACCAATAACGCATCCACTGAGGCTTGAACTCATAAACTTCCAAATAGAAGTCCAACCCGGGTACCATTAGACCACATAGTCCTGGTCCCTGTGAGACCCCTTAGTATTGTCAGTAAAATTAATGATATAATGTGAAGTTCAAAATTAAAGGGGATTTGGCTTATTGTTTTTAAACGTTACTCTTATATATATTCAAATCTTGTTCTCCCAAAAAGGTTGAATTCCCAACCCTAAAGGTCCCCACATTCCGATCCGATAGAGCATTTGAGATGATGTAAATCACGGTAACTCGATGACTCAATAGACATGACCAAATGTCAATGCCCACACAAGGGACCTGTTCACTTTTAGCATAATCCCTGCACTGTTGCCACCAAGACACCAAGACTCGAACCTTGACATCTTCTCCCAAATACTGCTTACTTTATATTCAAATCTAATTAACATTTTGGGTGTTATTTCTATTTCCATTTTGATTATGATATTTCAATCAAACGTCTAAATGTGATTATAAAAATATTATCATAGTGTAGCATAATTTTCGTACTAAAGTAAATCAAATAGATTATTTTAGTCTAGAGAATAAAAACAAGAAACCATGATATATATATACTATGATAGTATATAACTGTGAAGCTAAGGACACCGTATACGGAACCACCAAACACCATGCATAACTTGCTGTGTAGTTGAGTGGTGAGGCGAATAACATATTCTTCATATTACTCATACTATGCTTGCTATAAATCCCTCCACTCACCTGCTTGGCCTCTTCACAATAAACCTTAATTACTTCAAATAGGAAGTAATAAGGAAACAACACAAAAATGGGTTCAAGAAAGTACACACACCTCATTGTTTTCGCAGCCATCATTCTGGTGTTGGAGATCTGGGCTTGTTGCGAAGCCACAGCACGGTGGCGCTTAGACGACGACGACGAAATGGTGAAGAGGTACGAGCAGTGGATAGTCGAGTATGGACGAGTTTATGCAAATGAGACGGAGAAGGTTAAGCGGTTCGATATATTCAAAGAAAATGTGAATTTTATCGACTCTTTTAATCAGGCCGGGAACGAAACTTTTACCGTGGGAATCAACGAGTTTGCAGATTTAACCAATGATGAATTTAAATCTTCAAGAATGGGGTACAAGAACCCACCCTATTATGAGAATACGCCATTTATGTACGAGAACGTGACCGAAATTCCAGCCGACATGGATTGGGTAAAAAAGGGAGCCGTGACTCCTGTCAAAAATCAGAAACAATGTGGTAATTAATTTTTTTTTTTTTAAATACTTTTAGACCCTTGATTATAATACCTTTTTCAAATTATATCCCTAACTATAGTCAAGTGTCACTCTCCTAAATGGGAGGTCATAGTTTCGAGATTTGACTTTTTATGTTTCAGGTTGAGAATCAGATACCACTTTGTAACAGAGTCTAAAAATTTGCAGGATGCTGTTGGGCATTTTCTGCTGTGGCTGCAATAGAGGGAATCAAACAGATTCGAGCAGGAATATTGTCATCTTTATCGGAGCAACAACTGTTAGACTGCGACATCATAAGCCTGGGCTGCCATGGCGGCTGGATCGGCGCCGGATTCCTCTACGTCCTCTTCAACGGCGGCATAACCACCGAATCCAATTACCCATACGCCATGAAGAAGGGATTCTGCCAACGAAGCAAGGCAGCCCAAATCGAGGCCAAAATCAAGGGGTTTCAGTGGGTTCCCAGATTCCGCGAGTCGGAGCTTATGAAGGCGGTGGCCAACCAGCCGGTGTCGGCGGCCATCGACGCTTCTGGAATGGCGTTTCAGTTCTATAAAGGAGGAATTTACGGCAAGGATAAGTGTACGACGACGGTGAACCATGCTATCACGGTGGTGGGATACGGGGAGTCCGACGGCCGGAAGTTCTGGCTGATAAAGAACTCGTGGGGGGAAGGGTGGGGAGAGAATGGATACTTAAAGTTGATTAAGGATTCCGGTGATGCCAAAGGAGCTTGTGGAATTGCCACCAAACCTTCTTTTCCAGTTGCATAGAACAAGATATATATGGGAGAAGAAGAAGAAGAAGATATATATGCTTATGATTATTACAAATTACTATAATTACTTGTATTATTTATCTATCTTGTTTAATTACGTAAAATTCGAAATCAAAGGAATAAAATATTTCAACTTAGTATATTTACCTCAAACTAAGAGATCAATATACAATTCTCACAGACAAGGCCGCAAACTTGTGGTTCCCAATGCAGTTATATATCAGGCTAACTTAGTTGGAGTTATCTTTTTTTTTTTTTTAATCTTTAATTAATTGAAAATGGACCACAACTAAGCCAGGTCAACCAGGTTACCCACAATTGACCGGTTCAAACTAAGAAACCAATAAACAATTTTAACAAAAAGTCAAATATGAAATCTTATGATTACCAAACTATGAGTTATATTATATTTGTCTACATAATATTGTGTGTGGTCGTGAATCGTGCTAAGTGTTTAACATTGTGTTTCGTTGAACCGTGATGAGTCTTGTGTGTTCTTCGGAACTATCTTTGGTTTACCCATTTGATAAGCATGCTAGTATTTAGTTTGACTTAGCTATCCTAAACTATAGGAGTAGATTACACTAGCTTAATCTCCTTAGCTATGAGGACGCAACTAATCCCGATCATGTCTGTCATCTTCAGCGGTCCCTATATGGGTTAAAACAGGCACCTCGGGCGTGGTTTAAGCGTCTACACGATTTCTTACTGTCTACAGGGTTCTGTGCCTCCAAGACTGACGTCTCACTCTTTCACTACACTGTTGGTGAGTCGCGTGTGTTTCTTCTCGTCTATGTGGACGATATCATTATGATGGGCAACAACGCTTCCCTAGTTGACACTCTTCTGCAGCACTTGTCAATAGCTTTCAAGATCAGAGACTTAGGGGCACCAAGTTTTTTCCTGGGTATTGAAACAATCAAAACTGGCGGCACTCTTCTTCTGTCACAACGGCGGTATATGAGGGACCTCTTGAAGCGAGCAGGCATGACAGAGTGTAAGCCACTAGCCACACCAGCTGCAGTTACTCAGGCAGTATCTCTAGCAACTCAACCCTTTGAGAATCCAACACAGTACCAGCGCCTAGTAGGTGCTTTGCAGTATTTAACCATCACGAGTATGGATCTCTCATATTCTGTGAATCGACTATATCAGTTTATACATGCACCGACTGATGAGCACTGGGGTCTCCTGAAGCGGGTCCTACGCTATGTTAAGGGGACTCTCGACCTCGGCCTTCGCCTGTCTCGTTCCGGGTCCGCGGATATCCATGCCTTCTCCGACTCCGACTAGGCCGACTGTCCGATTGACCGGAAATCTACCAGTGGCTATGCCGTGTTTATTGGGTCCAACCTTGTGTCTTGGGTCTCCCGCAAGCAACGGACGGTAGCTCGATCGTCAACGGAAGCCGTATACAAGGGGCTAGCCGATGTCTCTGCCGAGGTCACTTGGATTATCTCTCTGCTTCGCGAACTTGGGCTTCACTCCGGTCGCCCGGCTACTTTGTGGTGTGACAATCTCGGTGCTACTTATCTCTGCGCTAATCCAGTATTTCACGTCAGGACCAAGCATGTAGAGATCGACTATCATTTTGTTCTGGACAAGGTGGCGTCAGGTGATTTTTTGGTTAATTTTGTCTCGACCAAGGATCAGCTGGCCGATATCTTCACCAAACCCTTGCCCGCTGCACGCTTTGGGGCTCTACGTGACAAGCTCAATGTTGTCGCCCTCCAACCTTGTGCTTGAGGGGGTGTATGAGTTATATTATATTTGTGTACATAATATTGTGTGTGGTTAGTATTTAGTTTGACTTAGCTATCCTAAACTATAGGAGTATATTACGTTAGCTTAATCTCCTTAGCTATGTATTATTGGTTGTATTCTTTCAGATAATCCAATTACGTTAATTCTCTCACTCATCCAAACAACTGTATATAATCACACGCTCAAAAATCATACAATGAAGAAGAAAGAAGGAGAGAAGAAGAACATAATGCAGGAAAAACCATCATCCTTTCATTGATAACTTCTCTCATAAATATGTACAACTAATCAGTTTAACCATATCGGTCCGTACATGAACACAAATATAGGAAGAAGTGGATAATGACCATACTCATGCCTCCTTAAAAACCTGACTAGGAAAATCCTGTGGAAAAAATCTAGTCGAGGGAAAAAGAGTATATGACGTATTCCAATACATATGTTGTACGAGGTTGCCTCATTAAAAATCTTTGGCTAAGAAAACCCAGTGGGAGAAACTTAGCTAAGAGAAAAAGAGTACAACCATAAGCATTCTACGCATAATCTACAGGATAACCAATCACAAACCATCAGTGTATAATCTTCAGGATTTTGGGGTTCGTCTATTTAAGTATTTATATTCAACTTTCTCCTTTTTGATATTAATATTTCACACTCATGTTTTCAATAGCATTCTCTCATTCAGCTCTAGGAGGAAAGATTTTGTGCTTGTTGACAATTCAAACAAGATGCCTAAATTTAATATGTCTCATTTTGTTGAATTATTACCATCCAGAATGTTTAAATTCCATGATGTGTCATTAGACTTAATTGCCTTACTTGTTGATTGTAGGATGATGATTGGAGCGACTCGTGTCAAGCATCCCAAGAAAAAGTTCCATGAGCGTGATAAAATAGAAAGTGAGCTTGCTACTTTGTCTTTCATTGAAGATTTGGATTCGAGGACGAATCCTTTTCAAGAATGGGAGAATAATAGGAACCAGTACACATGGAATTCAGTAAGGGTAAATAGTGGGCTCATCACAAGGCCCATAACTACATCCTTAAAGCATCAATGGTGGAAGAAACAAGAAAGTCCAATAAAAATTCCATTCGATAGAGGAAAGTATTATAAGTGGTCCATTTCAAGTGATGTCACAGATCGAAGACAATGTTTAGAAGATTCGAGGTCGAATCATTTTTCAAGAAGGGGAGGATGATGCGACCCAACATAATGAAGATCCATTAAGAGTACAAATTGAGCCAATCACAAGATCCAAGGCCCAAATTAGCTTTATTATTTGTGATCATCATTATTTTAAATTGTTTGAAATTAAAGAGAAAACACTAGTTTGTATTTAGAAAAGATTCCTTAAATTCCTTTCTAGATGTGTTGCACTAGTTGCCTCGTTTAAAAAAAACCTTTAATTAAGAAAATTATATCAAAACTCAACCAAAGAAGAAAAAAAAAAGTGTACAATTTTGGGTTTTCAAGACCCAATCTTCATGATTGAAATCCGTTTTAATGAGTATTGCTCTATAAATTTATGAGAAATAAAATAAAATAAAAAGTCATTAAATTAAGAATTAATTCTACCAGAGGTCCATTGTCGTTGGTGTCAATTCCAAATTTAGTCTCAGACTATCACTTTTGTCATTTAACATCCTAGACTATTATTTTTTTTGGACATTTTTAGTCTTTCTAATGACCTTTCCTATTTTTAGTAAGGACATTTTTGTCTCTTCATATTTTTCTTTTAAAGTTTGTTATTTTTCAGGTTTCAACCGGTTTAATTTATTTAGGATTTTAGTTAACTTCTCATTTTTAGTAACCAAAATTTTTAAGACAAAGAATCTCTAGTAGAATTAACTCTTAAATTAATCATGGAGGTACAATTATGCACTTGAATTGTTTATAAGTCAGCTGAAATCCAACAACTTGAAGATTGATTCACTTTATAAAGATGAAAACCAGAAAGCAGCCAGCGTGTACGGAAGCAGCAAACATCATCAGTAACATGCATATCTTGCCGGCTTATCCAAGTTGAAAACCATAAAATTGGTCTCATCCTCTTAGTCGTATATATGATGCATATTGTTACAAATCTCGGCACTAACTCTTTAAGGATAAATGAACAAATTAATAAAAAGAATGGCTCCTAGATTGAACAACAAGAATACCATTGTTGTTGTAGCTGTTCTAGTGCTGGAGATTTGGGCTTGCTACGAGGCCAGGCGCTTAGACGGCGACGAGGAGATGATGAAAACATACGAGCAGTGGATAGTTGAATATGGACGAGTGTATGCAAATCAAACAGAAAAGATGAAACGATTCAGTATATTCAAAGACAATGTGGAGTATATTAACTCTTTTAATCAAGCCGGAAACCAGAGTTTCACCTTAGGAATCAACCAATTCACCGATTTAACTATTGACGAATTTCAATCAAGAATAGCATGCTTGATGCCGGACGATCAGCCGGCCGGGACAACTCCATTTATGTACCAGAACGTGAGCGCTCCCCCCGCCATGGACTGGGTGAAAAGTGGCGCTGTTACAGGCGTCAAGAATCAAGCCAATTGTGGTAAGTGTACTGTGATGAGTATATATATGTACTATACAAATGTGAATATACACGGTTACACTTTGTAAAAATCTGTTTAGTATCACATTTTTTTTTAGTATAAGTATTACATTCTCACCTTGACTCAATCTGTCTCACGATGAGACGGTTTCACAGAAGTTTTTGTCAAACATATAATTTTATTATCAACTATCAAATATGACCATGTGTTGCTTGACCAATATTTTTGTATTTGCCCCGGTTTAAGCATAGTGGTCCGTCGCATGTCACGACCAAGTTTTAGCGTAATGGTTCGTAGAGTAGCATGTTACGATTCACGACTGAAGGTAACAGTGTTCGTAGGGTGTGTGAATTGGATCCTTTGTGCATGCATAAAAATTAGGGTCCAGGTGGGCTGATTGCGCGATTTGTGGCCCCTTTTTTTGTTTACATGGCCATGGTTAGGCGGGTTGACGGGCTAAACAGGCCAGTCCATCAGCCCGTTTATTTATTTATTTTTTTAAAAAAATTTATATGCTCAAAATTTTGCCCGCCCCAAATCGTCCTTCGTCAAATACAGACTATGTGAGGACCTCTAGGTGCGGGGGAACTCAAAATGTCGGCACCCGATTCAAACTAGTTTACACAAGGGACTGTACCTTTGCTGAAATTAACTCAAAAAAATATTGTATCCCGATCGCTGACTCCTTGTGATTCTTTTGTTGACTAAGGTTAGCATATAATAAGGTTGATTCGTTGCGCGTATCTCTAATAGTGGTTGCAGATTTTGCTAAATGAGAATGCTTATATTAATTAACTTTGTTGTTGGGTGGTAAAATATTAAAAATGGTGCAGGAAGCTGTTGGGCATTTTCCGCGGTGGCGGCAATGGAGGGGATCACCAAGATATCCACCAAAAAACTAATTTCTTTATCGGAACAACAACTGGTGGACTGCGACAAAGGCAGCGGCGGCTGCAACGGCGGATACATGAATTCCGCATTCAAATATGTCGCCGGCAACAAAGGCATAACTACCGAAGCCAGTTACCCATACACGGCAAAGCGAGGCGCCTGCGACCCGAAAAAGGCATCCGCAAGTGCAGCTAAGATCGGCGGATTCCAAGCCGTCCCGCCCAAAAGCGAGGCGGACCTTATGAAAGCGGTGGCGAAGCAGCCGGTGTCTGTGGCGGTTAACGCCGGCGAAAAGCTATTTATGATGTACAAAAGTGGAGTTTTGACCTCAGGGTGTACGACCAAAGTTAACCACGGCGTGACCGCCGTTGGGTACGGCGCGATGGGCGGGAAAAAGTTTTGGCTCATAAAGAACTCGTGGGGACCAAGTTGGGGAGACAAGGGATATATAAGGTTGGAAAAGGATATTGCTGCTAAGGAAGGACTTTGTGGCATTGCCCTAGGAGCTTCTTACCCAACTGTATGACATTAAAGTCACCCCAATAAAATAAGGCAATCACAACATGCATGATGACTTATAGGAAATCATCATTAAACATTGTAAATCAAATTAAGTGTGCTTAACAATCATCATCATAATCCCATCTGCACAACTATTAATTAGCCTTTTATCAGGTCATTTTAGAACTTTTGATGTTATCTTCCTAATAATATATACACTTTGAATCAATGATCCATATTTGAATGTTTTAATTAAATTCAAAATATATGTATTCAATGTAATCAAAAGTTATGTAATATTTTAAGTCAAATTATTAAATTTTTATTCAACAAATCACATATATATAATTTAACTAGTACGTACAGTCTAGCTGATCAAATTAAACAACAATCCACCACATAAAAAAATGATAAAGTATATTCCACAGATGGACTTACCATGGACGGATGTTATTAAATGGTTAATGTCCACTTACTTATCAGGACGGATGTTGTAAAATGGTTAATGTCCACCTACTTATCAGGTTTAAGTAGATGTGATAACCAGATAGCCAAAGAACCTTAGAGTTAAGTCTGATTGACTTACAGTGACTTACACCAGTCACCAGACGTTATGCCATGGAACCGTGTTCACCATTCATGGTGAACACGGTTCCAACGGTGTTAGTGTACCGTTATCTTTTTTTTTTTTCTTTTAATTAATTACGTGACTGCCTACACATTCACTTTGGAACCATGCCTACACATTCACTTTGGAACCATGAGATTATGAATTTTCTGTTATGAGATTATGAATTTTCAGTTATGAGATTATGAATTTTCTGTTATGCGATTATGAATTTTCTGTTATGAGATTATGAATTTTCATTACATTCATAATTTCGGAGTTTCGGACATTCATAAATTATGAATTCATGCATGCACATTCACTTTGGAACCATGCCTACATATTCCCGTCCGAAATCACGGACATTCATAAATTATGAATCCATGCCTGCACATTCACTTTGGAACCATGCCTACACATTCACTTTGGAACCATGAGATTATGAATTTTCTGTTATAAGATTATGAATTTTCTGTTATGCGATTATGAATTTTCTGTTATGCGATTATGAATTTTCTGTTATGAGATTATGAATTTTCATAAAATTCATAATCTCATAACAGAAAATTCATAATTTGATCAGTAACGCGCCGTTAACTCCACATCCGCGATTTTTTTTTTTTTGCCTAAAAACGACGTCGTTTTGACTTGTGTTCACCATTCTCGGTGAACACGATTCCACGGCATAATTTGCGCACCAGTCACAAAATGGGTGACAAACATAGTACAGCGTTGAGATCCAACACTTTTTTAATAGATCAATATGTCATATATGGTTGAGCTGAATATTCCATATATGTGTGTGAGAGAGAGAGAGAGAATGGAGCTTTGTTGGTCTATTGGGCCGTTCATTTAGGCACAAAGTTGAATTGAGCCTGGAGGGGTTAAAGAATCAAGAAGCGTTATGTTGTGCAACCGTCACCATGCATGGTGCACACGGTTGCAAAAACGACGTCGTTTTGACTAAAAACACGCGTTTGATTTTATTAAAAAAAACAGTTTCCATTCATTCTGGATATATAGTTCATTCATTATGGATATATAGTTCATTCATTCTGAATATATATTTCATTCATTCTGGATATATAGTTCAAATTATGCACAACATAACACCGTTAACGACAATCGAAATTGATTTTTTTTTTAAAAAGTCAGACGCGCGTTTTTAATTAAAACGATGCCGTTTTTGCAACCGTGTGCACAATACATGGTGCACACGGTTGCACGGCATAATTTGCGAAGAATCAATGGACAACTATACGTGCCCGCCAAAAACACAACTTCAAATTCTAGCAAAAAAAATTTATTATAGTAGCAAATCATAACCATTATTGATATTGTTTTCAAAAAAACCATTATTGATATTATATAACCTATGAGATGACTTTCTCTTGGATTATTTAACATATATTAAAATACTTTGAGTGACATGCATACCTTGAAAGAAATTAACTTGAACATATACATAATTAGAAAAGACATCCCAATTAATGAACTTGTAAAAAGAGTATAATTCCAAGAAGCTAGCCTCAGCTCTCAAGACACAATAAACGAGAAACCATAACCGTATAGCTGAAGGGTATACGGAACCAAACTCCATGCATGCATAACTTGCCGGAAAACATATACTTCAAATACCTCACCATCCATAATCCTCCATTCAAATCCACTCACCATTTCTTCAACAAGAAACAAAAATGGTGTCAAGATTGATCAAAAATCTTATCGTTTTTGCAGCTATTCTGGCTTGCTGCAGCAAAGCTGCCAAGTCGATGCAGGGCTTAAACGAGGATGACGATGATGTGATGGAGAAGAGACACGAGGACTGGATGGCTCGATATGGACGGGTGTATGCAGACGAGACCGAGAAGGCAAAACGGTTTAGTATATTTAAAGAGAATGTAAAGGCTATTGAATCTTTCAATCAAGCTGGAGATCGGCCTTACACATTGGGGATCAACGAGTTTGCGGATTTAACTAATGATGAATTTGTGTCCACCAAAAATGGATATAAGAGGCCGGTCTCTCCCCGGAACCCCTGGAGGAGCATGCCCTTTAGGTACGAGAATGTGACCGACATCCCCTCCGCCGTGGACTGGAGAAAAGAGGGAGCTGTCACTCCAGTCAAGAATCAAGGCGTTTGTGGTAATCTATGACAATTTAATTTTCACTTAATTAATGATATGTTCTGTAACATATTCATGAATCTTTTGAGACCCACACCTTGATAAGTTACTTGATAAGATAATAGAGGGTAAATCATGTGATTTAGCACCTTATTATTAGGTAAAAAGACCAATGCTCAATGCTCACAAGGAGTCCTTCACATTGCTGTGACGGTCAATAAATTATATTACAGATCATAAGGATAAATGTTCATTTTTAATATATATTGAATGTTCATTTCATGTGTACTAAAGGTTCATTGTTTTGTATATCAAATAATGAACATTCAGTACACACAAAATGAATATTATATTCAATATATAAAAAATAAGTTTTATGTCAGTATCTCACATTGTAAGGTGGAGCATCCATGGTCATCATTGGTATTTCCACCTTGCTATTACCAGATTCAAACCTGCTCACTGGTGCAAAAATCGGCCTAAGCGGGCGCCTAGGCGCTAGTTGGCTCCTAGGCCAAGGCAAATTACCCCTTAGGCAAGCGGCGGCCTAGGCACCCACCATGTTAATTTGTATATATAATATGACATACACCCATACATCATGCATTGTTTTTTTTTTTTTTATATATATAAAAGCCGCCTAGGCTCTAGGCACTACTTTACGGCGTGACTAGTGCCTAGCACCTAGTGCAACCATATCCTATTTGTATACTCTCCATAATCCACCTGTCCGTGCAAACAAATAAATAAATAATATCTATATATGTAGGATGCTGCTGGGCATTTTCTGCGGTGGCGGCCGTGGAGGGAATCGTGAAGATATCAGGAGGCGAATTAGTCTCATTGTCGGAGCAAGAGCTGGTGGACTGCGACAAGGGGGGAGGAGACCTAGGCTGCCACGGCGGAAGAATGGACGACGCATTCAAGTACATCATCAAGCACAACGGCCTCACCACCGAATCCGGCTACCCCTACGGCGGACAAGACCTCGGCCGCTGCAACCTTACCACCGCATCCTTCCGCGCCGCCAAGATCGCCGGCTACGAGGATGTCCCGATGAACAGCGAGGCGGCGCTTCTCCAGGCCGCAGCCCACCAGCCGGTATCGGTGGCCATTGACGCCCGCGGACTGCAACTGCAGTTCTACGCAGGGGGAGTGTTTACCGAAAGGTGTGGGACGGAGTTGAACCACGGCGTGACGGTGGTCGGATATGGAACCGGCGAGCGTGGGATAAAGTATTGGCTGTTGAAGAACTCGTGGGGTGAAAAATGGGGAGAAGATGGGTACTTTAGGTTGCAGAGGGATATTGATGCTAAGGAAGGGCGTTGTGGGATTGCCTTGGACCCTTCTTACCCAACTCTTTAAACAATGTGGGAATTGAAACATAGTATAACCTACCTACATATAATACAATGTTGTTTTATTATGTATTTTATTAAAAAAAATAAGCATCTCACATAAAATCTCTTAAGATTATGAGTATGTTTTTTTAGTAGTGATTCTGTTACAATGAAATATCTGTTCATAATTACTTTCTCAACCTACTTAAGCATAAAGAGTCTATACGTAACGCACAAACTTTATTTTTCATGGGATGTGATGGGGTATGGACCCAACGGGCTTAGGGCCCAAGAAGGGAAAAGGATCAAGCCCAAAGAAGGAGAGGCCCAAAGATAAACCCAGGTCAAAACGAGTTGGAGGTCAGTGCGAGCGCGAAGTCAGGGCGAGTAGGAGATCGGCTTAAAAGTAGGGCAATTTATATCCTACACCACGGCACGCGTTGCACTATGCGCCCAGATGCAAAACAACGTCGTTTTAATTATTTTTTTTTTTAAATTTCCCGCCCCAGTGAATGGCAGTAGTTTTTTCTTTAAAAAAAAAACCCGCTGTTCAAGAATGTACATAATGTTATACTAGAATACACATAATGTTATACATGAATGTACATAATTATATAACAAAATATACATACTCTTTTTAAAAGATAATACACATAATTTAACATAATACATAATAAGCATAAACTTTTAACATAATACACATCAACTCTTAACATAATACACACAAATTTTCTGATTCGGATGTACATAATTGTATAAAAAGAATGTACATAATTGTATAAAAAATACACATAACTGTATGAACCAATACACATAACATTGTGAACAAATACACATAACATTGTAAACAAATACACATAATCTCAACAACTTCCTACCGCGCCTGTCGTTTTGGGAGGCGCGCGGCGCACAGTGCTATGTGCGACGTGGTGTAGGATATAACGATTGCCTAAAAGTAGTCATTAGCATTTACAAGACCTATTAAAAGGCCCAATTAAAAGGCCCAGTCAAGCAAACCGTTAAGAGACCCAGTAACGACAACCCAACGACATTAGAATTAATAAAGGCCCATTATGGCCCTTAAATTTAAAGGCTTTTAATTTCCCAGGGAGGATCCCTATAAAAGGGTCTCCTCAAAAGCTGTGAAGGGAGGGGGCAAGTGGACCCGAGTTCATAACGGCGTTGCTTTAAGGGAAAACGCGGTCTTTCAGTTAAAAAAATAATTTTGTTTCGGCGTTATTCGTTTGTGGCATTATGAAAGTACAATTATGGAATTATGAATATACCATTGGGAGAATACATACAGACTTACACAGTTACCAGTTTACCCATTTTCCTACTTCTATTTTCGAAAGGTGAATCCACCCAACCAAGATTGTGTCCTGGGCCCAAAAACCCTAAAACCAACCGGATGTTTCAACATATATAAAGATATAAACATTAAGATAATCGTTCATATCTATAAAGAACATAATAAGGTAGTTGATCAGGAGCCGCTAGCCCTTTCACAAGCTTCTTCCCCAAAAAAAAGTTTAGGTGTTTTTAACACATAAACATGTCTCTATCTTGTTGATTAAAAAAAAAAAAACAAACAAACAAATTAAATGTTCAATTAAGGTTTTTTTTTTTTTTTCTTATCTTTTCAAAGAAACCAGAGACAAACATCAAATGATGATAATGAAACAATACAGAGACATCAAATGACATGAAAAATCCATTACTACAAAAATAACGTCAATTTTTAAAAACTCATTCAAAAGTGTACACATAGGTCGCCTCGGTTTTGGTAATTAGGTACAAACACACTAACCGTATAAAAGAATGAAATCTCTTGTGTCAATTTCAACATCATCCTTGGGGACCGTCCATGACCCCTCCCGATACGGCGGCGCCTCGACGACGGCAGAGCCTCCTCCCGGAACATCATTGGAATGGTGGTTTATGCGGCGGCTTCCGTCCTCGTTATGCTTCGCCGGCGGGTGATAGTACATCCGAGAAGTTTGAGGACAGTGAGCATTGAATCTGGAAGCAATTCGGGCTCCTAAATCCAAAAAAAATCTTCCCATTTTGGATCTCCCGCCCCTATGTATCCTCTTGTAAAAGCAAGAGGAATAAGACGGGAGAGAGAGAGAGAGCGCAGAGAGAAGAGAGAAAATTAAAGTGAGAGATCGAGGGTTAGGTTTTATGGGGCAATACAATATATATATAATGGCAGAACGGTTTCCTTTTGGTGTTTGTGAGGTTGCCATAGAAATACCACACGTTGACTAAATGGTTGAGAATTTTACAGCAAAGACCCCTACGCCACTTGGTGTGAACGGTTTCAATTTTGTAAATGATATTTATTGATATTTACAACAAAGAAGGAAAAGAAGTTAAAATATGACCAAAAGAAGGGGACCTAATTAAAGCACTCATTAATTCAAAAAATCCATTCTATAGATTATGCATATATTGCAATTTGCAAAGCATGTAATATATATTATATATAGAAATACTTTATTGTCACAACTGTCATGTCAGATTGTCAGGGTGTAGAGGAGTCTGGAGTGGACGATTCCATCTTTTGTCACAAGAAATACTTTATGCATTATAAACCATAATACTTTATGGTTTATAATGCCTAGAGAAATAGAGTTTTATAATATATACTCTATTTATCTTATTTTATCTGTCATACTTACTATTCATTCGTGAACTCAAATTTTTCTTCTTTGTTTATTTTTTTTATTTTTTATTTACTTTAAATTTGATTTGTTGATGTTTGATAAATTAGTTGTTAATTGTTAGCTGATTATATGCAAAATGACTTTTTCAAAAAGTTAATTAAAAAAATTACTTTGATTAGCTTTTTTGAATTTTAGCATTCTAAAACAATAAAATATTACAAAAAAGTTAATTAATCAAATACTTATATTGATTGTTTAACCAAATTAAATAACTAATAATAGTCCAATAAACCAAAATTGACTGATAAGTCAAGTATATTACCAAACATGACCATAATCCTAAAACATCATATCATAAAGTAATGATACATATAGCCCTATTTCTTAATTAGGGAAAAAAAAAAAAGTCTCTCGCAATTATTGTTATTTTGTTTTTCAATAAAATCATATGATAAAATTTTTATACCTAAAATACTTTCCAATATCATATCATATCATACGAGGGCTGACGTCAGCAGAATCAATCCCGTGCCAGCACCATCTATATCCGCCGCACTCACATCCCCAACGGCGCCGGCCGCTCCCGGAAACACCACCATCATCATCCTGCAGGTGGCGGTAGTAGTTTTGGAAGGCAAACGCACGGCGGTGATCAACATCGCCGTCGTTTCGGAAGGCAAACGCACGGCGGTGATCAACATCGCGGTCGTTTTGGAAGGCAAAAGCACGGCGGCGGCGATCATAGTCGCGGTGGTGGTTCCGCTCGTGCTTAACAGGAGGGTGGTAATACATCCTAGAGGTCTGTGGGCAGTGGGAATTGAAGCGCGCCACCATTCTTACTCCGGCGTCCAACAGCGCCACGTATTTCCCCATGGCCGGCTTTCCCAGCTCCGATCTCGATCTCTGAAACAATCTTCTAGTCTATCTACCTAAATAAAGGAGAAATAAAGAATTTGTTAGAGCATGATGTCGATGTCCCAAAAGTCAGAGCCCATGGAAGGTGGGAGACGATGGCTTTTGGTTGAAGAAAAAGAAAACCCAACATTATATATATACATCCATATGACTATATATATATATATATATATATATATATATATATATATATATATATACACACACACACAAACCACTAATACTAGGTTTTGGGTTATGCTTCCTTGACAAAGCAATCCTAGATTCCTAAACAAGTCGCTAAAGTTTTGGGGGTGTTTAGTTGGGAGGAATGAATTAGGAAAGAAAGAAATTATAATTCCGTAAGAAAAGAATAAGGTAGGAATTATGTAGGAATTCAAATTACATTATTTGGTATGGATAAATAGAATTATTGAGGATGAAAAGGAAAAAGTGATATAAAAATTAAAATATTCTTGTGTAATAATAATAATAATAATAATAATAATAATAATAATAATAATAATAATAATAATAATAATAATAATAATCACCGCTGATACTTTTGTCATTTCTTATATTTTCCCGTGTTTCTCACAAGCATTGAATTGGAATTCTACTCCTATGAACTGCAATTCAACAAAAGGATATAATTGTAATTCCCTTAAACTAAATTAAACAACCTAATTGATGCCTAGCTTCATTGAATTACAATTCAATTACAGCTCAATTATATCCAACCAAACGTCCTGTTAATTCATAGTTTATAAAGATTGTTGGGAAAAAAAAATTATGTGTGTGGGAATGCGGATCAAGTTTTCAACCAATTATTATACCATGGATCATTCACATTGTAAAGTGAACCATTAACATAATATTCATTTTTAATAAATTGAAAGTTTATTTTTTAAAAAAAATTTCATTTTTAGTATGCAAAATTGTATTTCAGGTTTAGCATTTAAAAATGAACATTTATCAATAATTTATATTGTAATATAGATCATGATCTATAATATAATTTGACATTTTCAACTAGGTTGATTTTTTATTTAACTATGATATCTCTTGCATGGGACTCAATTCAATTAGGTTGATTAGAACTCTTGACATTTTAAAAATTACTGTACTAAACGTACACTAAACAGATGCTCACCAGTTCTAATTTTATTACAATTGTTTAATGATCCGCTTACCAATTGCTTTAAACTGTTTAGATTAAACTATAATTCTTTATAATGATAATCACATTGATAACCAAGGATTGTTACATTGCGAATTTAGCAATTTATTGGCCTTTTCTTAATTTTAAAGGGTCAAAAGTTTATCTTATAGGCTAATTTAGATTGAATTATCTCGTATTTATTTGTCGGTTATGGACTTCACTTATAATGTATATCTGAATAACAATAGTAGACTTTTCCTTTCAAAAAAACAATAGTAGACTTTTGCATAAATTAAATAATTTAGCAATTTAGGGTAAAGTAGATGTTGGCCTTTGGACCCACGAAAATAAATATGAACTGCAAATTGCAAATAATGCCCCTTTATTTTAATTAATGCAAATTGGAAATTGGAAATTGGAATAATTCCTATGGCAATTGCCAACAATTGAGTATTCACCATTGACCCATACCAACTTGAGATCCAAATTACCATGCACACCACATACTATATTTTAATTTTGAAAAGTATTACTTTCATTTTCGTACTACTGGCTCTATTATAATGCAGCATCTGTCAAAATTATTTTCTCAACCTATCGAAGATTATTATTCGAACCCACAATCTCCTATATGAGAGAGCAACTTGGTGCCACTAGACCACATGATTCTTGGTTACTTTCATTTCCTTAATTATGATATAGATTTAATTTTTAAAATTATTTTGTAGTGTACATACATTTTATTCTCCAAATTTTAAAAATTTTGATTCCTAAACTTGTTGACGAAATTCCCAAATAAATACACCACTTCAATAAAAATATAAACACAAATATATTAAATAATTTCTTTTTGAGTACTATTGACTCTATTACAGGTAATATCTGCCGATACTACATTATAATAAAACCAGTACTAGTGTCACCATAATCATCTCCATTGAGGCTCAAACCCACCACCTCCCACGTAAAAGAGCAATTTGGTACCAGTAGACCACAAGGTCCTTGGTACCAACACACATGTTTTACTCTGCTTTATCTTTACTTCAATTCTCTATTTTTTTTTTTAAATCAGTTTATTTATGTTTTATAAATTTTCAAACGTGTTTTCTATATATATGTTAAAAATTCTTTAAAAATAAAGAAATTTTTTCGGTCTGTAAAACACTCCGAGTCTGACTAACAAATGAATGAATGTGAATCATATTTTGGGCTTAATGGGCCTAGCAGTTCAAAGATCATATCTACTGGGCTTCCAGATTGAATAAATGCGCTCAGGAATGGGCTTAGCATTGTGAGGCCCAAATATATGTGATAACCCCCGACGGCTGACGCAAATCACTCTGCTTCCAACTCTCGCAACAATGGAGCTCCACATCCATCATCTATGCTCCTCCTCATCATACTCCTTCCTCATTTCACCCCTCACCCATTCGAAGAAATTCCCCAGAGAGCTGAAAATTCATAAAACCATACAATTCTTTAGAGTCTGTGCAGCAAAGTCAATCCCGGACTCGGAGAACGCTTCTTCACTAGACCTGCAAAAATGCTCGAAGAAGGAACTCTCTCGGATTCTCCGAACCGAGGCGGCCATCAATGCTATTGAGAGGAAAGCAAACTCTAGCAAGTACAATAACCTCTGGCCCAAGCCTGTCTTGGAGGCTCTCGATGATGCTATCAAGGGAAACCGTTGGGAGTCTGCTCTTAAGGTTACTCAACTTTTACTATTCACCTTTTATAATGAATTTTCTGTTCAACTTCCTATTTTTCTGCCATGGTAATTCACAGCTTTTAGAAATTTTGGGGGTTTTCTTTCTCGTGGGAATAAAGGGCCATAGATGAATAATAGAATCTTGGTGAACAGCTAAAAAGGTAGACCTAAACGATACCGTTTAAGTAGCATAATCAATTGCCATTTGCACTATAACAATCATGATGATGCAATGTAATGTTTATGTACATGAGGGGTGTTTGGTAAATAGTTGTTAGCTTATTAGATTAGTGGATTTGACTAATTTATAGCATTAGCTGATTGCAAAAAAGTGATTGGTAAATTAACTGTTAGGTCTGATTATATGCAAAATGACTTTCTCCAAAAGTTGATTGACTTTTTGAAATTTTACATTTTGGAACAATAAGTTGTTACAAAAAGTTAATTAATAAAACACTCATATTAATTGCAGTGGTCAAATAAGCCAAAATTGGCTAATAAGCTAACTATGTTACAAAATAGGGCCTAAGATTTTGTTCTCACCAACATTATGAACTTATTGCAAGGTGAATGGAAATATATATAATATATCTGCAGTTTAGTGTTTATGTACGTTAAGGCTTAGATTTATACTCATATAGAATAGATATTACGAACATAGTACATGATGAATTATTTTGTTTTCATGAATATTATGAACTTATTACAAGGTGAATGGAAATATATATAATATATCTGCAGTTTAGTGTTTATGTATGTTAACTTGTTAAGGTTTGGATTTATTATCGTATAGAATAAATATTATGAACATAGTACAGCCGGTACAAGATTGAATGATATTAAACACGATCTTTTTGTAGTGTTGTATAAGATTTATTTGTTAAGTAAACAGGAATTTATAACCATATACTCGACAGAACCTATTTCATTGTTTTCATCAAAGTTTACTTGTCTACAGTCTACTAGATTTACATTCACTTATATGAGTATTAAAGAAATTGAACCTGCTAGTTGTAGATTTTCAGGCTTCTTCGTAAGCAACACTGGTATGAGCCAAGATCCCGGACATATGCAAGGCTTTTGGTAATGCTTGGCAAGTGCAGGCAGCCAAACCAAGCTAGCTTACTTTTTGATCTCATGCGATCTGATGGGCTTCAACCAACGCTGGATGTTTACACTGCGCTTGCAAGTGCATACGGTCTTAGTGGCCTACTTGATGAGGCATGGCATACGATTCATGATATGAAGTCGATCTCTGATTGCAAACCTGATGTGTATACTTACTCAATCCTTATCAAATGCTGCATGAAATTCCAACGTTATGATATGATTGAGCACATTTTAGCTGAGATGTCGTATTTGGGAATTGAATGCAGTACCGTGACTTACAATACTATAATTGATGGATATGGAAAAGCTAATCTTTTTGAACAAATGGAAAACTCCTTGATGGAGATGATTGAGAGTGGCATGAGCCTTCCCGATGTTTTCACTTTGAATTCAGTTATTGGAGCCTATGGCAAATCTGGAAACATTGAGAAAATGGAGAAGTGGTTCGATGAGTTCCAGCTTATGGGGATAAAGCCAGATGTCATGACATTTAATATACTAATTAAGTCATATGGAAAAGCAAAAATGTATGCAAAAATGGGTTCGGTACTTGATTACATGGGGAAACGGTTCTATTCCCCAACAACGGTTACCTATAATACAATCATTGAGACATTTGGAAAAGCGGGAAATATTGATAAGATGGAAGAGTTTTTCTTGAAAATGAAACATCAAGGAATGAAGCCTAATTCAATCACTTATTGCTCTCTGATTAGTGCTTATAGTAGAGCTGGAATTCTAGAAAAGGTTGATTCGATTTTGAGGCAAGTAGAAAACTCAGATGTGGTTCTAGATACTACATTTTTTAATTGTGCCATTCATGCTTATGGCCAAGCTGGTGATATAGAGAGGATGGTTGAGTTGTTCTTCAAAATGAAGGACAGACAATGTAGACCCGATAATATCACCTATGCTACCATGATAAAGGCATACAGTGCACAGGGGATGATTGAAGCCGCTGAAGATCTACAGAGTAGAATGATCAGTGGTAATGACTTTCCAGGTACTCATATGAATGCCTTGCAGTTTGCAGACAATTATAATTATTTATTTTTTTTTTGTGCATTTTCTCCTCGCATGAAATACTTCTATCTAGCTGTGCAAGAGGGTGAAGTAAATAAATAGTAGCTGTATTTAGTAATATCTAACGGCTTTCTATATTGTATAAACCAGTTTTTCAGACGTTTAATGAAATTCAGATCGACTTTTAATTTGTTTTTGTGACTACTTGATATCTGATATCAATTTTGTGATTTTTTAAACTCTAGAAACAAAGTTAATTGGATCACCGACACCCCTTGATTAGTTGGTGTGGGAGAGAGGACCTTCTTCGACGTTTTGTACTGGAAAGTTTGAAGTTCTTTACGTGTGAAGTGACAATTGCCAGCTTGTAAGTATTGCAGCTTGCTTTCTATTTCTAATCACCTTGTTTGATCTAAATATTACATCCTGAAAGGTTTTATGCACTTTCGTATATTAACATGTAATTTCTGACTAATTGATTTGTAATCTCCAACTAATGTACTTGCAGTATGAATGCTGTCCTTGCCTATCTTTCTGCAGGCTTCTTGTGGGTGTCTTGTTAAGCGGCTGGACGAAAGTACAGAACCCAATATATATAATTGAACTTATACGGCCCCCTTTTTTGATGAATCTGAATGAATCCCGCAATGATGATGAACACATACAATCGACAACTTGGAGGCTATCAGAATCCGGGATCCTCAATCGTCTGCCCCATGTGTAGTATATAGAAGACCTCTACACCTCATAGCTACTTACTGGACTCTGCTTGGGCATATATACTGGAATGTGAAACTGGGAGATTGGACAATTAGTCCACTTGGGATTGATTCAAAGACTGATGGGAGGCACAAACCAAGAGTCCTGCTTCCCCATTAGATATCTTTTGCCTAAATGTCTTGTTTCTTGTATAGGTTATAACATTGAAAGAATGTATACCTTCGTATAGTGGTTGCGAATTTCTCTCGTCACTTGAAAAAGATAGCAACAATCCTTGATTTGCGTAACGTCATGTCTGTTAAATCAGCCGTAACGTGTTGAATATGTAATTTTAGATTTTAGATTTAATTGTACATTTTTGCTAGTCAAAAGAATTTTTATAAACAAATTTTGAGACCAATTGCATTATTTATTTGAAGGGAAAATTGTAATTTATGTTCCTCACAAATATGTTAATTATCAATGTCATTCTTGTATTATTAGTGGGGTAAATGTTGCCCCTTAAGTTTCAAAAAGTGACATATATTACCCTTTCTTTGAATTATTAGTGGTATAAATGTGGTTACTCGACGTTTTCCCTCTTTAAAGATCATGTTTTTTTTTCTCAATTTTTCTTTCTTTGTTTGTTCTCCTTCTGTTGACAACAATATTTCTCCTTCTCTTTCCTATTAGGAGATGGACAATATATGTCACGTTTTGAAAATTGATGAGCAATATTTACATCACTAATAATTCAAGAGTCACAGACATATTGATAATTGATAATTGACATATTTGTGAGAAGTATAAATTATAATTTTTTTCTATTTGATTTAAGGGCTTATTTATTACAGAAGTATTTTTTTTAAAAATTGGTTATTTTAATTAAAATGAGAAAAAAAAAAAAATGGAGCCCAAAAAGGAAGACAATACGTAGTCCAAAGACTAAAGTGCCAAAGCCCAAACCCTCAGAAGTCAGAACTCGCGCTCTCATTTTCAATTTCTCACTGCCTAAACCCTCGCGAGTGAAGTCACGCCATCTCTCTCGCTCTCACAGAGTCGCGGGCTCTCTCTCATTCTCACTGCGGCGAACTAGAGAATCAGGCAGGCAGGCAGGGTGGTGAATCGGCGATAACCTCCGGGATCTCTGCCGTCTCCGGTATGTCATGGCCTTCTACTACTGTGTTGAAAGGAGAAATATGGAGATTTAAATGTTTAATTAACTATTTTTACTACAATTTTCTAACATGTATGCACTACTCTCTCAGTCTCTTTCGGAGTCTGTGGTCGTTGATTATACACTTATACAGAGTTCTAGCCGTTTAGCATATAAAATGCGATAAAATGTTATAGTTAGTTTTGAGATTTGTGAATGCTGCTTAGGCCGTCTCTGTTGTTGTTTCCCCTTTGAAAGTTAAACGATCTACCAGTACTGTTAGTGGTCCATGGAGGATTTGAGGCTGATCAATAGTTATTTCTGAAATGGAGTCTTGTTATGTTTCATGTTTATTTTATTATATACCATTGTTGTGAAGGAATAATGTAAAGCAGTAGGAGACGCCTAGAAGTGATATAATGTGTGAAAATATTGGTTCTCTTTCTGTTAGGTTTGAAGTTTTTTTTTTTTTATTTATTTTTTTCTGAATTACAGGATACTAGATTGCTAATCCATTGATCCAAAGATAGATTATCTGTAACTTTTTCATATAGCTATTTGATTTTTTTTAATTCTCTTTCTATTGATTTGAATATGACACTTCCCTTTCCTTCATGTTTATTCACCAAAAACATCACTAATTTGTAGATGTCATCATTATAATCACAAATTCCTCACTTCTATTAAATTAATCTTACGTAATACTTAATAGAGTTTACTTATTGTGGTTTTGATACTAAAATTTGATCTCTTCAATAAAATATATTGGATTTTGGAGGGTCAATGAACTATCAAAGTAGAGATTAGAGATGGATGGATGCCTTGTTATCTTGAAGATGAGATGTGTAAATCTGAGCATACATTGTTTTTGAAGTTGGCATGTATATCAGTACTAGAACATGTGTCACATGACACTTGAATGCTGGAATGTCTTGTTTCTAGTATAGGGTATAAAATTGAAAGAATGTTCAATTGGCATCATTAATTAATGAGGTTATTAGGGAAAGATGTATAAGCTCGAAAACTAGCTGATGCTATCATCTGTTAATTTTGAAAAGAATTAATACCGTTTTGTGATCAATGCTACTCTTTTTTCTTTCTTTCTTTTTCTTTTTTTTTTTTGAAAACTGACCAGTCTGACCTAAACTGATTGATGCGCATGTCTAGTTTGATGAAAGGAGAGTAGCTTTTTTGGTCATGGTTGAATGCAAAATTAAGTATATTTTGGCTTTGCTGCATATATGTTCTATTTGTGGGCTTATGTTTATTTACTTCGTTCATTTTCTCATTTGCACCCTACAGAGTCTAACAACATGATTCGAAGAATAACCCAAATCAACCATCTGAACCCTTCGATTCCTGCATCTCTCGAAACTTTAAGCCACCAATTTGTACAACGATGCTTAGTGAGTGGAACAGCAAAGGGCAAGGGCAAATTGAAGGATGGTCAGACCTTGAAGAGATCCAAAATTTCTACCAAAAAGGGCTCAGAAACTACACAGAAAGAGGCTCCAAGAAGAAAAAGTGAGTTGGATGAAATGCTTGAAGAATGCTTGACCTCAACATCACCTCGCCGGTTCTTGAAGCCAAAAGAGATGGAACGTGAAGCAGAGAGAGAGAAGATGGGCCTAACTTCCAAAGCCCGCGAAGATGAGAAAAAGAAATTGAAGAAAATGGGGAAGGAGTTTGACTCTCCTTGGATGATTGGGACTCCAAGTTTGGACTTGATCTCTTTGGGGTTAGTTGATGCCGATAAGATACCAAAGTACGAGCTGACGGTAGAGGATGGGCGAAGGCTAGCCAAGGAGTACAGTAAGGTGCTGATGAGGAAGCATAGGGCAAGGCAGGCTGCAGAGTCCTCGCTGTTGAGGTTGAAGAAAGAGGCTATCGAGGCACTGCCGGATAATCTAAAAGCTGCAGCTTTGGTTCCTGATTTATCCCCATTCCCAGTAAACCGGTTTATGGCAACCTTGACACCTCCAATCGAAGGATATATCGAGAAGGTTCAGGAAGCAGCAAGGAGGAGCTCTGGAAAGGAGAAGCTCCGATAAACAAGCTTCAAGGTTAGGTGTTTATGCTGTTTTCTGCAATAATCCTTTGTTCAGTTCATTAAAGACATACGCACTGGGAAACAGCACTACTTTCTGTTAATCCTCAAGACAACAAAATTGCATCTTTTGTAGCTTTTCGCTAATTTTGTTTTGATAATGGGTGTAACAAAAGAAGTCAGGGTCGACTGGGGAAGTCTTTATCTGCACAGATTGCAACCTTCTCTTCTCAAGGGTTCCATATACTGATTGCACCAGATGAACCTCTAGATGTTATAAGGGGCTCTCCATCAAGGCTAAATGATAATGCGGTAACAGAACTCTTTTTGTATAATCAGATTCCTGTCGGGTTTGGTTGTAGTTGCTGCTAATTCTATTACAGAATTTAGGAGAAAAGACAAATGACTTTTCATAGAATGAGAATGATGCCTAGGTGGCAATTATTATTTTTAGAAAGGAAAAATGAATTTTAGCCCCTCAATTGTGCTGTTTTTGTCAATGTCATTGCAAGATATACACTCTTAACCTTGCAAAAAAGAAAAGTGTGATTTTTACCCCTCAAACAACGGAACAGTTAAATCTTTAATGACATTTGGTTCATCTTGTCATGTATAATTATTTAATTAGCATGTGTTTTTAGTCAAAATTACTTATGAATGAATTCTTTTAGTAAAAATGACTTTAAAAAAACATTTTTTTTTTCTTTTGGTCAAGCCATGAGGTGTCTTGAGCGGTCCTTAATTGTAGGAGACACCTTTAAGCTCCATACCACTCTAGATTGGTTTTTTCATACGAGAGAGGGTACGAACTCCTGACTTCTCTAAAGAATTTGAGTGCACGGCTGCTCATGCCAACCAAGCTGGTTAATATTTTTTTTTTCTTTATTTAAGAATAAAATGAAACAAGCACACCTAAAATAAAAATAGAAAATATTATTAGGTCACAAATTCAACTTTTGTCAATATCTTATGGGGTGCTTGGTAGGATGGAATTGTAATTCCATAGTTTGGTTGGAGAGAATTGCAATTCTATGGAATTACAATTCCTTCCCACCATGAAATTGTAATTTTATGATAAATTACCATTTTATTCTTCTTATGATTATTACTATATTATTATATAAAGATATTTTAGTCTTTATTTACTTATTTCCTTTCAATTCCCAATCATTCTATTCTTTCGTACCAAACAATGTAATTTAAATTCTTACTTTATTTTTTTTTTCGCGGAATTATTATTTCTTTCTCCCGTACTTCTTTCTTCCAACCAAACGCCCTGTAGTTGAGTCTGAATTTTTTTGTGTGTGATTTGTGAACTATAACGAGGGAGTGAGGTTTTCCTTGTGTACACTCTCAGGTAATTGTGAGTTTTTGTCATCAGCTAAAATGAAATAGAAAATATTACTAAACAGGTCCGGAATACTTTTGTCTCATTGCTTTTTTTTTCCCCCCTTATCTGATTTTTTTTTTTTTTAAAAGTAAAAATTGGGAAAACAGCACTGATTATTAGTAGTAGGAATGATTAAGAATTATTAATGATAAGCAATTATAGAGAATGATAACATTTCATTTAAGTATTCAGTCAAATTAAATGATTAAACTCGTAATAAGTCTGACTTTTATGTTGGAATTTTAATTTGATTTGATCAATTCAATGCCTAATTCACATAGTCAAATAGATCTCACGTAACAATTAGGCATTGGTATTAAAGGACTGTCATTTTTTTCCCCCTTTTACCCAATAGGGTGATTGACTGATTGTACAATTTTAGTTAACAATTGGATTAAAAACATCTCCTTGACAAAAACTCAAGGACTAAAAGCAACTACAACATTAATAACTTATGGATTGAATCAATTATTTCCAATAACTTAAGAACTAAAATTGTCGTTTCTTGAAAATTTTTGCATAACAAAAGATGTAAAGAAATTAACAATTAGATATACTTAAGTGATAATAGCTATTATTTATAAAGATAAAGAGAGAGATCACTCGTTGAAATGTACTGATGAATTGCGACACACGTACTATTGATCAATATTTCAATGAGTATACTACACTTATTAATTTATTTATCCCTGACGAAAGAATTGGGCATTGGTTCTAAGAAAAATTATTATCATTTTTCTTTTATTTTCATCTTACCTGATCATGAGTAATGTCTAGTAAAAATATGTATTACTCGCTAGATGCATCAGGATCTTTAGTATTTTACTAATTTAATGTGAATGTGAATGGCAATGAAGTTTGAAACACGGAGAAGGTAAGGGTGCAAATACACAAATGTGAAGAGGATCAAATTAGCTAGTAGTGCAATTCCACTATTGAACATACAATTCATGAAATGAGACCTCCCCCAACATAGTGGAGAAACCCTACTTAGAAGGCAACATCATTACCATCTTACTTAGTCAATTCCCAAACATTATATTGTTACATTGCCCATGATGCACAAACTTTTAACTACCCCTTCCATTCAAATATATATAGTTTAATTTCTCATCACAGAAACTAAGTATTCAAAAAAATATATTAATATATTTGATTGGTCAGGTCAAAGATCATATCTAACTTAAAACTTTTCAATCTAAGGTTATAGATTGATATTGAATAATTTTTATTTTTTTAAAAAATTTCCTTGACTTTGCCCGACTATATCCTGCCACGTGGCCATAATTTATCACTAATAGCTTTGAATAATCCATTATTTATCATGCATGTAATATAATTGGGAATTCATCAGCATAATATTTTGGTTGATGCTCGCCATTTATGTACTCCTTATTTTCCTTAGTTGGATACAAGCGATACATTATTATTAATTAAAAGATCAATGAATACATTCAATTAGGCTATCAACTATAAAAGTATAAATAACTTCAATTATTACAAATACTCTCTTAAAAAAAAATACTTACAAATAACAAAATCAAAATTACTTCACCAAACATCTGATGGACCTCATAAGTTAAGGATATTCACCAACTAGATAACAACTTGAGCTTCCAAACATTGGTATCTTTAAGTCTTGGACACAGTTTTGTATATGAAGCAAAATGAAAGAATGGAAGTCTCTTTGATGGGACCATACCTTAATCAGGCAATCATTCCATGGACATGAAAATGAGTGGTATTACTATCAAAAAGCAAGGTTTTCATTGGACAGGCCAAAAATATGTTGAAAAATGAAACCATATAATAAGTAATTACCCCTATGACTATCTGAAAACCCATTAATTACTTGCTTGAATTGGCTTCAAAATTGTACCAAATTTCAAGCAATGCATGTAATGAAGTAATGGATGTTGAACTATCAACTTTTTGGAAGGCTTTGTTTTTCCACATGTCAGTTGCATGCACAAGTGGAAACAACACTTCTTCTTTATCCCCCCAAAGTCTGAAAAGAATGTTGCTATATGTATTCCCTACTTTATTTAGTGGAACCATCATTTCTTAGGATACTCAATCATGTGGATAATGACCTTTTAATTTTAATTAAAAAAATTTAAGGTTTTTGATAAAACTGTAAAGGGCATTTGGTTCAGGTCATCTTTGATTACCTAGGTAATCTGAGTTTGATAATGTTATATTACCTTGTTTGATTCAAGATAAGAGATTATTTGGTAATGTTATATTACCTGAAAGCTGATGTGACGGTAATGTTTCAAGGTAATGTTATTACCCCCATTTTCTTAGGTAATCTTAGATTACCTTGAATTATTCAAACTTTGCCCTTGTTAAGTAATTTTTATCCTTATCCTTATAATAATAATAATAATAATAATATATTTATACAATAAAATATACATGTGTATATTTATATATTTAGTTTTTTAATATTTGAACATTGATATACATTCATACATATAAATAAATAAAACAAATACACACACATAAATTATATATATATATATATATATATATATATATATATATATATATATATATATATATGTATGTATGTATGTATGTATGTATGTATGTATGTATGTATGTATGTATGTATTATTGAGGACATTATTGTAAATTGATTCATATAACTTAAAATATAACCCTTAACCAAACACGATAATATTATATTCCACAATCCAAACCAAACACATAAGGTAATCTTACATTTCGATAATCTCACATTACCTTCCTAGAGGTAATCCTATTACCTGGGGTAATCCAAGATTCTGTGAACCAAACGCCCCCCAGAAGTTTGAATTTTATTAAAAATATTATTTTCCTTAATAATAATAATAATAATAATAATAATAATAATAATAATAATAATAATAATAATAATAATTTATTTTTTTTGTTAGACCACAAGTTTCATCAATCATTCAGCTAGGACCACACACCAAGACAATATTATTCGTGTGACGGATAGGACCTCAAAGGGTGACAAAGCACTCATTGACCTTTGGTTAAGCTAAATTACAAATAAAAATTGAAAAGTTAGCAAACTTGACCATTGTTTAAGTGTTATTTCCTTATAAGTTAAGAATGAAGAGTTTCATTTTCCTTATTATAATTATAAATAGTTTTTTTTTATTCATCTAGTCACATATTGTTCAACCAGTCAATTTAGATCACACACCGAGACTAATCATATTCATGTTGAATATAACCTTAAAAAGGTGACAAAGCACTCATTGACCTCTGTTTAAGCTTAATTACAAATAAAACTTGAAAAGGTAACAAATTAAACTTGGTCATTCCATCTACCCATTAAACACCTCTAGTCTCAAGTCTTCATTATATACCTTATTCTTTGTTCCCTCATTTCTAGAACTCCATTACATTCATGTATTGCACGAAAATTGCTACATTGTTCTTTATCTATTTCTTGGTGTTTTTCCCAACCTAAGACCACAATGATTCTTGTTTGAAATTTAGAGAGTCCACACAATTGGTGGCTTTGATAGATGTTGATCATTCTAAACCCTAATTAAATTAGGGGAAAAAAGTTGAATATTGCTTCAAGCAATTCCATAATTCCAATTCCACATTGTGACCAATGACTTGCAACTCTCTTTCTTCTATTGGAACCGACGCGCACTATAAATCTATAATCAATCAAAGAAGATGATGAACACAACATGAAAGAATGGGGCAAGAAACCAATTGATTAAATATCATTATTGAGTTGAAATTTTAGACTTTTAAGTTGGGCTGAAAAATCAAGTGTGAAAGTGAAGCCATGTAAAATTATATGAGTAACATATCTGATTCGGAAGTGGAGTTCGTTATCTTTAAAAAACTTTATGAGTTATATTGTTTTAAATATTTAGCTAAATTGGTCGAACAGTTGGCCCAATAACTATAAGATTTCAAGTTCAACTTTATGTTAAAATGTTCTATTGGTCTCAGATTAACTATGACCAACCTGGCAAATTATGCTGTGCATCCGTATGCACCATGCATGGTGCATACGGATGCAAAAACGACGTCGTTTTAATAAAATGCGCGTCTCCCCTTTAAAAAAAAAAAAAAAAAACAGGTTCGATTCCTAGCAACAACATATGAACTAAAATTTCATAATCGATGAACTATAATTCCATAATCGATGAACTATAATTCCATAATCTAATCTATGAACTAAAAATTCCAGAATGAATGAACTAAAATTCCATAATCTATAAACTAAAATTTCAGAATCGATGAACTACAATTCCATAATCGATGAACTATAATTCCATAATCAATGAACTATAATTCCATAATCTATGAACTAAAATTCCAGAATGAATGAACAATATAATGTTGTTGCTGGGAATCGAACCTGAATTTTTTTTAAAGAGGAGACGCGCGTTTTTTAATAAAACGATGTCGTTTTGGCATCCATATGCACCATGCATGGTGCATACAGATGCACAGCATAACGATTGGACCAACCTAGGCTAATAATAACCCTTGTGGTCCTTTGGTTATCGAGCCAGTCAGCTATAAACAAATGAACAATTATTATAATAATAATTACTATTATTATTATTATTATTATTATTATTTACTACTTGAAAACTATGAAAGAGAAAAGTGTGGGTAATGTAGGCAATTTATATCGTGAACCAAAGTCTACCGTACACTGTGGATCATGGTCCAATAAACATAATTTGACTTCATAGTATACATAGATCGAATTCATGTTCATAATGTACAAAATATATGTTCATATACATATACACATAAACACAATATAATGAATATATAAACATTTAACATAATACACATAATTTATATTCATAATACACAAAATTCATGTTCATTATATCATATTTATGTGTATGTTTATTATACTTTTTAAAAGTTCATAAATCTAATTGCTCAATCATGTAAAATTTAATGATCTATTTGACACTGGAAATGACAATATGGGGAAAAAAAATTAAAGATGATTTCGGCTAAGGCATACATATACTATTGATGCACAGGAAATGGCAATATGGGAGGTGAATCATGGCATCACTGACAAAATTGTTTGTCAGTCAGGCAGATCGAATAATCCTAAATTCACAAATCTTGACGTGTGTCGTCTTTGTCTTTAATCATTTCTGCTGTTTAATCATACCTACTTAGACTTTTCGACTTCATTGTTTTGGTAAGGAAAATACTTAACCAACTTTTATTTTTTACTCCCAACTTTTACTCACACGTATAAAATCTTGATGTAAACACTTATATTGGGACTCACATGAAAAAAGTAATCTATTAATGTCCACCACATTTAGAGAGTATGATTTAAAAGTCTATGTAATAGAACTCTTATGGTAATTCTCAAACATTTTCTCAACCAACATTCATTATTAATTACTAATAATATACTACTAATTACTAATTATTATTACATAGTTATGGATTTAAAAGCATCTTTTTTACTTACATCTGAAATTAATGAAAGTCTGATTGCCTATACGAGCTTAGCTCAATGATTTAGTTGACAGTATTTGAGAGAAAAGATCAAGATCAACCTCGATGGTGCTGTCCTTTTTTACTGAACCAAGAGTCATTAGGGTTGGTGATTCAACCTTTTTGGAGAATAATGAAATGAAGAAAGCAAGGTATTTTGAAATGAATGAAGGATAATTAGGGCATCTTGGTGAAAATTTTGATGATTTTTCTTACCCTAATTGATTGAGTTATACATACCTATATACATATATGTATGTAGGTATATATGTATGCATTTATGTATAGATGATGCATGTATTCTAAAAACGACGTATGTAAATGATAAACTAATAAGTTTGAGATTCTATTCTGCCAAACTTTTGATGTAGATTGAATTATTGATTGAAAGAAGTCGAACTTTCATCCATCATATGAAATTTTAAAAAGGACCACAAATGAAGATTATTATGCAGCCAAAATAGACCAATATGTATCATATTGTCTTTTTTATTAGTGGAAGTTAATGTATGTTCATATATTTCTTGCTCCATGCATGATTAGAATAATGAAATATAATGAAGCTTCTTCAGTTATGTCATGGCATAGGACAACACATATCTTCAAAACGTATATTATATTGTCGAAAACTTAAAAGAAAGAAAAAATGTAAGGATTATTGCATCTTAATTTCTCTCACTTGATCAATTTTTTTTTTTAAAATTAAAATAGTGAATATACAATGTTGATATTATATATATACTATTTGAAAGAAAAATATTGTATACCATAGGCTATTTTTGGTAATCTTATTCCCCCACACAAAATAGTGGACTGATATGATCTATAATAACAAAATTACATGACATTTTTTTTTACTGATCACAAGACCATTCCCCTCTTTATCTAAACAAATAAATAAATGAATATATAAATAAATAAATAAATAAAAATGTGTGTGAGAAATCAAATGAGTCCATCATGTTATATGAGTCCATATGAACATATCTGGGCCATTGAATGCTTGAGATCAATAGCTTAGATTTCGTCAACTGCGCAACGCGAACTGTGCACTGTGCAAGTGAAGTGCACCGTTGACAGTTAGACAAATTCAAGCCATTGATATCAAGTATTCAAGGGTCTACACGGACTTATGGTGAAGGGGAACTCATAGGAACACCGGATATATATATATATATATATATATATATATATATATATATATATATATATATATATATATATATATATATTTATTTATTTATTTATTTATTTATTTGGCACAAGACAAATACATCTTATTTCTGAACAACATCAACATCATGACGATATTATTGGCAGTCTGCTGCCACCCTCGTCGTTGGATGATTACAAATTTTTTCTCCATCATCACTTGCACTCACTTAAGTTTTGTCTCCATTTCCTTCGCCAGTCTTTATCAAACTAAGACAATTACTTGACAAAACTTAATTAATTGCTTAATTGGAAAAAAAAAAAACTTTTTTTTTAAATAATCTTTAATTTTGTGTTCATTGAATGGTTTAGAATTTTATTCTGTCGAATAATTGTCATCAAATTCCTTATTTAACATTAATTTATTATTATTATTATTATTATTATTATTATTATTATTATTATTATTATTATTATTATTATTATTATTATTATTATTATTATTATTATTATTATTATACAATTGCCTTAAAACAGGTGGTCGAGTGGATGGAACATGATTCTTATATTAGAATGTCACGAGTTCAATTCTGACTAACACTCTATAGATCAAGCCCATCGCACAGAGTTTTCCTAGTGTGGTTTATATCTCGTGTAATTTACGAACCATTATACATAAGCTGATGAATATATTCTCAAATTGTGATTGCGGGATTTTTTTTTTTTTTTAACCATTAAAAAAAAAAAAAAAACAAAACAAAACAAAACAAAACAAAAAACAAAAAAACAAAAAAAAAAACAAAAAACAAAAAAACAAAAAAAAAAACAAAAACTTACATTAAGACACAAACCCACAACCTCTCATGTGGGAGTTCAACTTGGTACCATTAAGGTTCTTTAATTAGTTATTAACTTTTTTTCTTTTGTTTTGTTTTTAATATCCGTGTGGCCAATAATTTTCCTATTAATTACAAAGTGGCCGGGGACCCATTTATATAACTAATCACTTTGCAAAAGATCCTTCTAACCATCAACTTGCAGCCATGTAGACTCTCCAACTTCAGGCAAAATAGTGATTTGGGACGACAATCCATAAAGACCCTCCGTATGATTTAAAAGGGTTAAAATGATGCACCTAATTAAATTAGAAAGGGATGCATCTTAAACTTTAAATATACACATTTTAAGCTATAAAATTATACATTGTAAATTATAAAATTATGCATCTTAAGTTGTGACTTTATGCATCTTAAACTATAAACTTACGCACTTTAAACTTTAAACTTTAAATTTATGCACTTAAGCTAGCTGTGACCTTATGCAAAATGACGATAATGCAACCACGTTTTCTTTTTAATTGTTCTTCATTCTAGATTGTTGATTTTAACAAGATCAAAGGATGTGATTAATCCGCACTTTCACCTGAAAAAAGTTTCACACCTGATCCATTGTCTAAAACAGTTCAATACTAAAATAATTACATACAACTTCATAAAGATGGTCCCAAATATAATGCGCACAAGAATAATTCTTCAGTTGGAAAACACATTATTTAATTAATTTGAATTGTAGTCTAACAGTTTGGATTACTTAATAAGCGCAATGTTAATGCAACTGTAAGGTCGTAGATTCAAATCCTGTAGAATAGTAGTGTGTAATATATAGCAATTCGAGCCAAGTCCCAATTAATTATACACTGGTAAAGATATCGAATGCTATATGGAAACCCTCGGTTAGTTAGTACCTGTATAGTTTCCCTTTAATACCCATATATAGTACAATTTAATTTGGGACTGGTTTGTTAGTTTAAGCCTATGTAAGGTATTCATTTTGGGACCACAATTATTTTACACTCTTATTTATCATGTTTAATTTGTCATTAACCCCCTAATCATATATGGCTTTATGCTTATGACAAGATAAGACAAGAGAAGAAGCCACTAATTAGGTTCAACTTTCATTAAAAAATCTATATATTTTTAATTTAATCCAAGATATTTAATAAATGCATGTTAATTTAGTTTTGTTTTAGTTAGTTGTTATAGGTAAGTAAAGATATTGTAATTATATTGTTTTGGTGTACGTATCCACAAGTTTTTTTTTTTTTTTTTTTTTTTTTTTTTTTTTTTTTTAGATTAGTAAGATATATCTTGAAACATCCCCGGCCCCAACAATTAGCAACACTCTCATATTCACTCTCAATTGCAAGAACAATCACAATATATATTAGTAGTTACAATTAAGCATCTCATCAATTAGAAAGGATGGGTGAGTTGAATATATTTTTAAAAGCTTTTAAATAAATAAAGACTACAAAAGTAATTGTAGTGGAAGTCTTATAATTAATTAATTGCTAACATTTGTTGGTAGCTTGTTTTGTGTTCGCGTTGTAAAGGACTCAAAAAAGTAAGTGTATAATTTGGATCGATTTGCAAGAGAAATAAAGAGAGTAGGGGAGAGAGTGTGATTCAATATAATTATTATTATGAGTGTGATTCAATATCTTTATACTGATTTGAAAATTTCATACTCCATTCTTCTCTTTTTTAATATTAATAACAGGTAAATGATAGATATCACTAGTATGATATGGATATATACAAATGAAATTACAAACAAAGCCAACTAAGTTATTAGCTATCTACTAGGACTATGTGGTCTAATGGTATCCGGGTTGGACTTCCATTTAGAAGATTGTAAGTTTGAGCCTCAGTGGAGGCGAATAGAGCTAGTAGCATTCAAAAAAGTTATTAGCTATTTGTTTTCAAAAAAGTTATTAGCCATCTCTTTGATAGTCCTTTGAATGACTTTCTTTACAAAGTTGCATGTTCATCGATCACTATGTGTTCTTTTCACTTTAAGGGTCATCTACCAAATCGCCTTAAACAAATATCCCTTTCCTTCTAACCACAAAGAGAGAGATTTTGTCTTTAAAGATGGTTAGACTAAATCCGAGCTATGTTTGGAGAAGTATAATGGCTAGTCAGGAGTTGGTAAGGTCTGGGTGCAGGCGGAGGATTGGGGATGGAAGGACTACTAAAGCCTGGTCTCATCCCTGGCTACCTGATGCGCATGACCCCTATGTGGGTTTGACCCACCAGAGTGTCAATCATGACTTGCTGGTTGCAGATTTGATTGATAATGACGCTAACAAGTGGAATGAGGGTTTAATAAATCAGCCTTTTGCTTCTCGTGATGTGGAGTTGATTAAACGGCTGCCAATTAATGCGGACTTTGAGGACATGTGGTTTTGGGAACGAGATTTAAAGGGTTGCTATTCAGTGAAAGATGGGTATAGAAGGCTGGTTGAACAAGATACCCCAACCACGGAGGTTTGGGGTTTGCTATGGAGGTTACAGGTACCGCCTAAGTGGAAAATCTTCCTGTGGAGAGCCTTATTGAATATTCTGCCTACGTTGGATAATTTGATTGCGCGCAGGGTGGATATTATTAATGTATGCCCATCGTGTGGATTGGAAGGGGAAAATGTTATGCATGCTTTATGTTCCTGTTTGTTTGCATCACATGTTTGGTCATTGTCTCAATTGCCTGTTCCATCTTTTAACGGCAGGAGTTTTAATCAATGGGTGGAAGGATGGCTTGCTGAACCAGCAAACACTCCAGACACCAAAGGGAGGATTTGTGGTTTACTATATGACATATGGACTACCAGGAATGCAGCAATATGGGAGGGTTTTTTGCCATACCCGAGAACACTTTTATGTGGTAGTGCAGTTAGGTGGGAGGCGTGGAAGGAAAATTGTCACCATCATGTCCGAAACCCGCCAGTACAGCCAGTACAACCGGAACCGGATCCCTATTCATCATCTGGTGTAATCTGTTTTGTAGATGCAGGTTTTCATGGTCCACAGCATGCACCCTCGTATGGATTCATTATATATGATGCAGATGGATCTTTTATGGCAGCGGCGAATGGCCCGTTATCTTGTGCGTATGATCCTGTCTTGGCAGAGGCATTGGCAATGTGTGAAGCTTTATCATGGTTGAAAGACAATGGTTATACTGCAGTCACTTTATGCTCAGATAGTTTGGTTTTAGTTTCAAATTTAAGACAAGCTAGTTCTTTTCGTTCTTATCTTGGTTTTGTATTGCTATCTTGTAATCGTTTACTTACTTTCATGACGAACCCTGTGGTGAAACATGTTAGCAGGGATGCAAATCGGGCAGCTCATGCTTTAGCTAAGCATGTAAGCGCAACTTTGGCGCGTTCTGTTTGGAGGGATGATCCTCCTCCCTTTCTTTTGCCTAGTATGGCTAATATAATCTGATTCGGTTGACTTTCAAAAAAAGACTAATTCTTTGAAACTTAGAATGCTTAGAACATAGGGAGATTGATCAGATTACTTGTGTACTCGTCTTGTTTTCCAACTCATTATCTCTCTATGTTTCAGCTCTTTTCTAAGCTTCAAGAGAGTTTTATTTATAGAGCGTGGAGTGCCAAAATTTTTAAATTAACTTCGAAAGTATGTGTTAGCGCTCTCTGAAATAGTATGTGTCCAAATGGTACGACTCCAATAATGATTGGATGTTAATACATCTAGCGAAAGACCACAACACATTAATTAAATGTATGATATTGGCTAGTCCTTTTGTTGAGCCAAAATAATAGATCTTCTGTTGAATAGTGACTCATTAGATATGTTTAATTTTTTTGAAAATACTCATTAAATATGTTGAACATGTTCTTTCGTTAAAAAATTTTATTAGATGATCTATTACGATCGGGTGGAATTAGCTTAGTTCTACTATTGTTTATTGTATGATATGCCAGATAACTTCTGCAAAGTATAGACCTATTGCAAATTTGCAACAAGATATTCTACTTATAGGATCTTCGGGACAAAATTTGCTAGATAAAACATGAAACCAAGATACTAAATTCTATTTTTTCCTTTACAGATTATCCCATCAAACATGAATTACAACAAAATTTGAGAGTTCTAAAGTATTTATCTTTACACATTATTTATTAGCATCATCAAAATTTAAAGAGTTAATACCCAAAATGGTCCCTCAACTATGCCATAATTACCAATTTGGTCCTCAACTACCATTCTTACCCAATTAAGTCCTCAACTATGTAACTTTTACTCAATTAAGTCCTCAACTATACAATTCTTACCCAATTTAGTCTTCAACTATACAATTCTTACCCAATTTAGTCATCTGTATTAATTTGACTGTTTGTTGACTGTCAAAAGTCGGGATAAAATTATAATTTTACAAGATTTCTCCTTCCTCTCCATTTAGCAGCGCCAAACCATGCAGCAATACACTCCGATCAGATTTCGATCGTCAAAAAATTGTTGAAAATCAAATTCATGGGCTATCCGATGCATAACCACTACTTCGATACTGACAGGTTTAGAACCCAACCGGAGCTTATTGCTACATGGTTTGGCGCTGCTAAATGAGGAGGAAGAAGAAAACTTGTAAAATTACAACTTTATTTTCACTTTTGACAGTCAACAAATAGTCAAATTGACAAAGGACTAAATTGAGTAAAAATTGTATAGTTGAGGACTTAATTGGGTAAGAATGATAGTCGAGGACTAAATTGGTAATTACGACATAGTCGAGGAACTATTTTGGGTATTAACTCAAATTTAAATAACATTATTTCTAACACAATAACAAGATAAGGTTTTGGTTTTGAACACCCAATTAATGGCAAGTTTAATAATCCTAATCCATGATTAGGACTTACCTCAGAGCGCGCTCAGTCATCTTTAATCTCCCCAACTTAAAAGTTTAGTCATTAACTACAAAAATGTCCCAATCATTGTTGGATACAATGGCAATGATTTTTGGCTAGTTTTGGGTTACTTTACAGAGTATAACATTGCTGCGAAGCCTCCCATCTGCAATATAGCCACTCCATGAAAGCGATGTTAACACAAATCCTTCTTGGATTAGTACACTAATGAACACAATTTATTTAATCACCTACTGTTGAGCAGCAAAGAATCTTGCAAGATCCTGGTTATGGAGTCTTTCAATTCCTTAACCATTACGGCATTACGTTACACATTTAAAGTTATAAAGAATGAAAATTAGTGGGCATATCTCAATTGCTAATCATCGGATCAACGATGAACGCTGATGGGCAACCTCAGCTAAGTTGATTGGGCTATTAGCATGGTAACCACAAGATTCTAAGTCGATTCTTTGCGGGAGCGCTCTATTGATCTTTTTTCGTTTGAGCTGGTTAGCTATATGGGCAACCTAGGTTTACCTCCTTATGGTTATTTGTCAACTAGGATTATAAGTCAGGATTTACCCTCGGATAGTGACTGCAAGTTTCACTTGTCATTAAAAAAAATGATGATGAATGTTGATTGTTCCAAAATGGGTGGCCAAGTGAGTGGAACATAATTCTTGTAAAAGAAATTAAATTCATGAGTTTGATTCTGACTAACGCCCTCTCAATTAAGTTAGTCCCACTCTTCAATTCCTAATGCAGGATGCTATCTCTCATGTGTAGTTTGAAGGCTATTACAGATGAAAGAGTAAGATTTACCCCATACACAATTATTGCAAATAGGGCTATTACACTTTACACAAGCTAAGGTTATTACACAGGAATAAGGGATCTTTTTAGAGTTTGCAAGCTATTATACAAGAGCGAGGTTTATCCCGCGCACATACTCAATTATTAGTGGCTATTAAGTTTCCTTCGTTACTAAAAAAATAAATAAAATGAATGTTGATTAGTTTAATGATGAAGTGTGACCTATAAAATTAAAATATATTGCCGCAGGATTAGTTGGGTATTATAGATTATATATATAGAGAGAGGTGTATCTGAAGTGATATTGAACTTTTAACGTCATCACATCACTATATATAGTATTGAATTGAATTGCTAGATAGGAATTTCCTCCTACTTCACGGCTGGAAAAAGGTGACAATTATTAACTTGAAAGATAATGTCCCAATTATGTTGCCAGCCCATGAATGACATGACCTAAATTTCTTAGGTAATCTCATGTTTTGTTAATGTTAAATGTGAAAATTTATATGGTAGGCCAGGGCTGCAAGAATTTTGCTCACAATAAAAACAAAAATAGGTTAAAAAGTCATTTTATTTTTATATATATTTGTTCTTCGATTAATATCTCGTCTAATTTTGTGCCACATTTCGATAGTAAAATGTTATACTCAGTCTTTTAAGTTTCTACCCAATAACCCGTATAAGATAAATTAAATTATCTATATGAAAATATGTAAGTAAATGAATGAAATCCGTAAAGTTTTAATTTTTCAACCCAATTTCTTAGACAAATTAATAAAACACACGTATGTATTTATGCCGTAGTTAAATATGCTAGGTATTTCAGTTTTTCTTGTAGTGAAAAGTAAGCCATTGGTCTAGCTATTACGTGTCAAGAAATAATTAGGCGATAAAAGAAAAAAAAAATCAATTTATTTTATCAATCATTCCAAACCTTGATGCATAATTTTTTTTTTTTTCAAAAAATAGCAATTGTTCACTGACATTTATTAGTTCAATGCCTTGTATTATACGGATGAGAACGTAATGAATTGTATTGAATAATTATATAACAAAAGTGCATATTACATGTATATATAAAGGGAGAGTCTTTGGAAGAATATAAAGGGAGAGTCTCAGGGAGACTAGGATAGGGAATCATAATCTAACCCAAATACATAGAGTTCTAATACTCTTCTTCAAGCACAAGGTAAAATAGTGACTTAAAGCTTGTCTCTAAGAAAAGAGAATCTAACGCCAGGTAGATCTTTAGTAAAGATATCTGCATTTGCAACTCTGTCTCTAACAAAGTGATAATCAATTTCTACATGCTTAGTCCGAGCATGAAAAATAGGATTTGCACACATGTATGTAGCACCAAGATTATCACACCACAGCTTGGGAGTAGACACACCGGTTACATACGCCAACTTCACGCAGCAAAGAGAGAATCCAAATTACCTCAGCACAGACATCTGCTAGAGCTTTATATTCAGTCTCAGTAGATGATCTAGCAACAGTTCTTTGAGTACCCATAAAAATGGATTTTGGTTTCAAGTAATGGATTTTGAAAGAATAAGAATGTTATTCCATAAAAAATGAGATAGAATAGGAATAGAATATAAATTATATTTCAATGTTTGGTTTATGAAATGAATAAACTTCATGAATTGTATTACAGTATTTGATTGGTTCAATGAATAAAATTTGAATAAGTATTCAAATGACATCAATATTCTTCACATAGAATGTTTTATATATATGCGTGTGTGAGAGAGAATAACATAAATAATAATACTTCGTAATAATTAGGAGAAATCGCACTTTTGGTCCATCAATTATTAGCAATATACAATATAGTTCCTGATTTTTAATTTGAACAAATTCGATCATTCAATCTTTCTAACTTTAGCCATATAGTCCTTCTGTGATTAAGAACCGTTTAAGTCATAGATATTTGGGGAATTTCACACCTCCGCTTAATATTTTCCCCCAATTTCTTTCCTTCTCAGCCAATGCTTTCCCACGAATATCATATTTTATCCGTTTAATCATTCCGGCCTTTTAGAACATGTATGGTAAATTTGTATTCATATGTTGGCGTGACATGTTTTAAACTTTTAATTGAATAAAAATAAGTCAATTTTTCATTCTTTTATTCATTCAACAAAATTAAAATATATAGAGAGAATTTTACACAATTAAAGTACACTTATCATCTTTTCAACCAAAACCTACCACTTTAATTTTAAAAGTGACAATTCTGGATAATTTATTATGGTAGACGCACCATATATGTACCACATTTCTTTAATAGGCACAATGTACTGTGCGGATAATATGTTGTTTGTTACATACCAATTTTCTAGAAGCTAGGAGCCTATGATAGATATTGCTCACCTAGATGCATGTGACTATATGAGGTACAATAAACCTATCCATGTAGTACCACAATCATGAATTTTGAAATTTTGAGAATTATAAGGAAAAAAATATGCTGCATAGTGTAAAAAATTGTATTGTTTTTAGTATACTATAAGTTTATTTTTAATATATTATAATCACAATTTTTAATAGATTTATTATATTTTAATATAAATTTATTTTTAGTGTACTACAAATTCAAAAAATACAGTAAAAATAAACATATTACAATATATTAAAAATAAACATGTATCCAAAATCTATCTTGCTACATGAATTCTGATTTACGGTATAAGCATTGCACTTCATTCTCTATATACTATAATGCTCTCTATTCACTTATAAGGTAAAGCAACGCCACATTGCCAAATCAGATCATACCTTCTACATATAATCACAAGTTCTTTTCTTGTTTTTGTTCTCGAAAGGTTGATCCCCAAACTCAAGGGTTCTACACGCCTCAACCCAACAGAGCATCTGAGAGGATGTAAATTATGATGAGACTCGATCTCAGATAATTGTTTTCAAACTTCACTCACGAAACCTACTGAGTTGTCTATGCGAGCCACAAGTTCTTTTCTTATTAAGTGTGCATTTGGAAACCCGAAAAATGATTTCTGGAAATCATTTTTCAAAGAAATCATTTTTCGGGTTTCTAGGGGTATTTGGCTAGAGGGAGAAAATGGAAGTCAATGGAAAATAGGGGCGTGGTCAATGGAACATAGAAAGAGTTTTTCGAAAAATGACTTCCCTTTTTTTGGAGGAAGTCATTTTTTGTTTGCAGCAGTCAAGCGGCGAATCACCCGCCACCGCCACCACCACCACCCACCATTGTATATTTTAAATATTTAAAATTAAAAATAATTATGTTCATTTTTTAAAAAATGAACTAAACACACCAAGACAGTTTTCTGGAATGCAACCTAACACTTGAAAAGAAAATATTTTTTAAAAAATAACTCATTTTCCAGAAGTCATTTTTCTATTTTCCAAACACACTCTAAACTTAGGTATGCATGCGACAATTATTCTAATTGTATAATTAGGAAATAATATTATCATTAGTACCTTATAATAATCTTTACAATATAAGATACTTAATATACAGGATTCTAAAAGTGTAACAAATGTAGCATTTCCCCCTCTCTTTTTTTTTTTTTTTTGTCTTTTGGAATGACAATGACTCTATTACATTGTAGTATCTCGATCTCATAACCTCCCACGTGGGAAAGATCACTACATGCCATCTGAGCACAAGGTGCTTAGCATAGCAAGTGTAACTTGTTAGAATATAGTTAGGGGTATTGACTCTTTGGGCTGCAGTAGTTAGAGAAAGTATAAAACATATACTACCTTGTAATAGAGTCAATAATATTATTAAAAAAAAAAAAAAAATTAGTTCAAGGCATTTCGAGACCTGCGACATATCCTATTATTCCTCACTTAAGGAGCAATAGATAGATGCAACTTTTGACAATGTCTTGAAAGACAAACGAGGCTAGGAAAAAAATTGACAAAGGGAATTATTATTGAATTGTTAGTTGATTTTTAGTGTGTTTCTATGAGGGTTAAGTTTACGTATTCTCTTTGTCTTTGTTTGCGGATTTATTTATTTTCTTTTTTATATATGTTTATTTTGATGATACATTATAATTTATTTATATGAGATCATAATTACAACATCCTTAACAAATTACATTTATGAGAATTGACATTTAACCATTTGATATGAAACCTCAAATCATACCTTCTTGGTAGCTAGCCATCCATCAATTGAAACATATATGTTGCATTGACCCTTGATGCCACTGTTGGATTACTTGCAACATTGCATACACAACACATATTTATATTGTTTGACCTCTCAATGCTGTGTGTGCAATAAATTTTTATTAATAATATATAATTTAATATTTAAAAGTCAATTCATAATTAAATCCAAATAAGATATCCTAACTAACAAACTCTATAAATTAAAGCCTTTAATTTGTGTTTCATTCCCTCAACTTAAAACGGCAAAAGTCAAAAATTTTAAAATCATTTATCCACGCTTAAAACAAAAATAAATAAATAAATAAATAAATAATTAATTAATTAATTAATTAATGGTCAAATACGCTATCAAATTAAATGCAAAATTATAACTAAACCATCCAAAAAAAAAAAAAAAAAAAAAAAAACAAAACAAAACAAAACAAAAAACTATAATTGAGTCTTTAAATAGTCTAAAAAGTCAATTAGTTCTCTAAACTTTTTTTTTTAGCACTACTGACTCTGTTACCCGGCAGAAGGCAACCCGTCGTCGCCTTCCCTGGTGGAAGGCAACCAACTGGTCGCTCTGCCGGAGAAGGCCAGGCGACTAACTGGTTGCCTTCACTGGTAGACGGGCCCTGGATTATCGCCGGAGATGGATAAAATTGATGCTAGATTCCTAATAGCATGTAATAACATGTCATTTACCAGTTTTGGAGTTCATTGCCTCAATATAACATGTTAAAGGGTGTCATTACTTTTTAAAAAATTTACCAGCTAATTGACTTTTCGAGTAAAATTTAAGGGCTTATTTAACCCTTTTCCCATGATTTTTTATATATTAAGTATTTAACTTTTTGATCAATGGTAAATTGGTGATTACATTAATTGCTAATACAAAGTAAATTTTCTGAAATTCTGGTGCAAATGTGCTACCACTACACACAACCAAGATTTTCATATGCCGCCTTAAACACCACTGGTCAACCAATCTAAAATAAGTTGATAAGCTTTGTTTTGCTAACAGCCACAAAATTTAAATCTTACCAAGAACCATAAAATTAGTGGTATATATTTGAGCTTATTGTGAGCACTAATTATGTAGTGATTTACTTTCACCACTAGTCTTCAGGGCAGGAATAAACAGTGAGAGACCTGGTGCTACACTCACTTCAAATCAACTTAACTCATGAGTGACCAATTAAATAAGTTTAATATGCAACCACTACTCGAAAGTGAATATTGGGTAACTCACTTCTATTTAGTTGCTCATAATAAGTCACACAAGAGAAATAAATCACGCTAAAAAAGCTATGTACTACATACTTGATTAAAAAAGTGTTAACAAGAATTGAACTTAAGTAATATTTATATATTAAATAAATATTACATAAGTAGCTTACACGTCTGTTTGCAGCCATACGTCTTCTTCTTCACCAAGCCTTCCGGCAAAAGCTCACTTGGAGTTTTGGACAGGTAAGCACTCCTATATATTTCTACAAATATGCAAATATTTAATATTAGAAAATTTTTAGTTGACTTATGGTACAATACTACAATATCATAACGTGTTTATATCTTGTCCTTGATAAATTAAATTATATTTTAATCTAATATCTTCCTTAGTATTTATAACAAAGTGGGATATACCTGCAATTTCACTAAACGCATTATACTATACAAGTATACAACACTTTATAATATCGTAGATATTGTTGTATAGTATATACACTATATACACATAGGAATCACGGTTCAGTTTGAACAATTCCGTTCGAATCAAACAACAACAACAACTTAACTTATTTGAATAGTTAACTTGGTAACCACAAGATTCATCTAATAGGAGTTACAATGTGGGTCGTCTCATCACGTCTGTCAAGAATTTTGATGGGTCTTTGCGAGTCCATCCATGGGCTTCTTTTCTAACTTAGGTGATCTCAACTTTATTGGACTAATTCTATGCACATATGACCGCGCCCCTAAAGCAACTGCAAAGGTAAATCACGAGTCGCACAATTAACAAACCTGTTAGATCCTAGTCTTTATGTATCCAAACCTTGCAGGATCCTAGAGTATTTTTCTCATATATGCTTCCAATGGAATTCAAACCACACACTGCTACCTTTAGTCTTGACCTTTAAGTCAGGCAACGAACCAATTATGCTAAGTCCCGTGGACTAAATTTCATCGGTCGGCTTATTGTCCTAACCCACCTTATGTCAATTAGTCGGCCTCACGAGCAAGCTTTAAAAAAAAATTAGTTGGAAAGAAAATAATTAAATTGTATGCATTATAAAAAGAATAGGGTCTTTTCAAAAAATAATAATAATAAAAAAAAAGAAAGGATAATGGTCAAATAGACCCTCCAACTATATATCAATGTACAATTAGCCCCTCGAACTAAAAAAAAAAAAAAAAAAAAAAAAAAAAAAAAAAAAAAACTCTTAAACTTGCTAAAAGTATGCAATTACCTTTTTTAACAAGTTACTAAAAAGTAATCAGTTACTTTTGCTTGATTTGCATCTACATGACATTTTATTTAAAAATATTTTTTTTAAAAAAAAAACATAAAAGAAAATAGTTACCGGCGGGAGATAAACTGTCGGATTTGTCCATTCAACGCCAGCAAATTTGTTCAACACTTCGGATAAGCTCGTTGGCTTCCCTTCTCCGTTCATGGAGAAGCCAACGAGTTTCCGCTGGCTTCTCAACGAAGAAACCATGGCGGCAGGCCATGGCAATGTTTTTTTTTTTTAATAATAAAATTAATTTATTTTTAAAAAATAACTTTAAAAATATTAATTGACATGACACCTTATTTGGAATCTTAGGTGGCAGATGACTTGAAGGTAACATGTTATAATAAGTTAAATAGGTTAATTGCACTATTTTAACAAATTTAAGGGTTAATTGAAGGTTTTTTTTAGTTCAAGAGACTAATTGAACTTTGGTATATAGTTAGAGAGTCTATTTGATCATTATCCCAAAAGAATAAATAAATAAATAAATATATATATATATATATATATATATATATATATGGCTTTTATTCATAATCATAGCGTATACTAATTTTCTATATGAAAGTATTAATTTGTATTTATATTATATATATGATACATGCCAATTTTTATGTAGTGTGGTGGTATCATAGGTATCAATCCAAATGGGTGGTCATAAATTCAAATTTCGGTGGTATAGAACAGATATCATGTTTTAGAAATATGTGAATATAAGAGCGAGTTACAACATTTCAATTTAAGAACAATTTTTTAAAAATATTTGTCGGGCGAGTTGAGCATGCATGAAAGACCTGCTTCTAATTGTTATACCATGTACTAGAGTTCATTTTATATTATATTGTGGACCCTCATTAAAAAAATTATAGATGTTTGCAGTTGATATATTATGCACGTGCAAGTAATCATTTATATACCTGTAAATAATTGAAATTTAAAAATATTTGTCGTGCAAACCCGTGAGCATGCATGCAAGGCCCGCTTCTAATTCTTATACCATGGACTATGGTTCATCTTACATTGTGGACCCTCATCCAAAAATTATATGTTTTCACTCGACATATAATGTACTTATAAATTGTAATTAATCATTTATGTACATGTAAATAATTGAAAGCACATAATATATAATGGTAGATACATAATATGCTAACTGCACTCAGTTATAATTTTCAATTACTTTAAGGACTTATTTACCCCTCGTCTTTAGTTTTTTATCAATATATTGTTTTAAAAACTAAATATACGCGTTTTTTAATCAATAAAAAAAATATATATACGCGTTTTTTAAAATTTGTGTGTTGAGTTAAAAGTGGTAATATTTTAGGAGGGAGTAATGATTTATTGTCTTCTAGGGTGGATATGAGAATAATTTTATTACATGAACCCTCAAATCTTAATCTATAAATTTTACTTTCTGATGTGCTAGGTAGTTATTTTTTTTCATGTGGGTCTCAATACAAAGTCTTTACATCAAAATTTTTTGTGTGAAGTACAAATTGGGATTGAAAAATGAGAATACACATAGGCCATGTTTGATAAATGGATGTTAGCTGATAGTCGTTAGCTGAATGAATTAATTAGATATTATAACTAGTTAACATTAGTTGATTGTAGAAACGTGTTTGGTAAATTAGTTGTTAGCAGATAGTTGTTTGATATAATTTCTTTTTTCAAAAAGCTAATTGAAAAAGTTGTTTTGAATAGCTTTTTGAATTTTAGCATTTTGAAGTACAAAAAACTAATTAACCAAACAATTATATTGATTTTAAATCAAGTCAAACAACTAATAGTGGTCAAATAAGTTAAAATTGATCTATAAGCTAACTATTTTACCAAACAGGGCCATAGTATTTTCCATATGAGAAACGATATGCGCACTCATTTTTCCCATTGTAAGAATGTATTTGGTTCAGGGGTTTACACATTAGGAATAAGAATCAAAATCATAGGTAGTGTTTTGTTAATAACTTTTTAAAACACAACTATGAATTTTGATTGAGTTAATTCTATTTTTGGTCCTAGATTTATAGGTGACAGTATACTTTTAGTCCCTTTTTATCAGAACATCCCTTTTTGCTCCTAGTATTATTGTGACATGACCAGTTTTGGTCCCATATCAACAAAATCGTTAAAATATCGTTAAATAGAATGACATTTCGATCTTTTTAATACAAAATGCGTTAACCCTTTATGTATTTTATGTTTATTTTTTGAAAAATTCATAATTGAAGAGCAAAATGCTATTGTATTTAATTCAATTTCAATAATTTTTTTGATAGATGACCAAAATTGGTCATGTCAAAATAATACTATGATCAAAAAGGGATGTTCTGATTAAAAAAAAAAACTAAAAGTGGACTGCCACCTATAAATCTAGGACCAAAAATGAAAGTAACTCAATTTTGATTTCTCCTTCAATTAAAATTTTAATTCCCTAATTAAAAAGAGGTATCATCCCATCTTATTGGTAATCTAATTTTTATGTTTGGATTAGTACTTTTACAGGGAGTTTGGTTGGAGGGAATCTAAATTCCATTTCCACTTAATTCCCACCTAATTCCAAAGGCCACTAAATTCTTTAGTTTGGTTGGAAGGAATTGCAATTACCTTATTTTCATTGAATTAACGGGACATTTGGTTAGAATGAGGGAATTACGTGGGAAAGGAATTGCAATTTCATGGGAGATTAATTACCGGGAATAAAGTGGGAATTTAAATTCCAGTGTTTGGTTTACAGGAATAAAATTACAAGGAATTTCAATTACAATGTTTGGTATACATGTGAATTGAAAAGGAATAAGTGGTATAAAGTCCAAAATGCTCATTGTTGTTGTGAGGCATCAATTTTAGGTTAAAAAAGATGAGGATAATTTTGTCTCATCATTATCTTTTTTTCTTCCCAAGATTCATGGAATTAAAATCACAAGGGGGGCATGTGATTTTAATTCCATGAAAATGAAGGAATTGCAATTCCTTCCAACCAAACTAAGGAATTTAGTGGCTTTTGGAATTATGTGGGAATTAAGTGGGATGGAATTTAAATTCCCTCCAACCAAACGCCCTGTAAAATCTCATGTCCTCATTGGGATTTTAATTCCATGGTTCTTGGGAAGAAAAAAAAGATAATGATGAGACAAAATTACCCTCCCCTTTTAACCTAAAATTGATGAGTGACAACAACGATGGACATTTTGAACTTTATATTACTTATTCCCTTTCAATTCCCATGTATACCAAACATTGGAATTAAAATTCCCAATAATTTTATTCCGGTAAACCAAAAGTGGGAATTTAAATTCCCACTTTATTCTCAATAATTCATCTCCCATGGAATTGCAATTCTTTTCCCACGTAATTCCATCTTTCCAACCAAACGCCCCGTTAGATTTTTGTTTTGATTTTTTTTTATATTGATGCTTTGGTCATTATATTATGATCAATTGCCTCCACTTTTTATTTTTGTATTTTTAAAACATTTATTCTCAATCATAAACAATCAAACATCAATATTGGTAATCGTTTTAATTCTATCTTATTATCAAACATGTAAAATACTTTTACTAAAACTCATTGATATTATCACGTATTTGATTTTCATTCTGATTCTAATTCTGATTCTTATGTGCAGACCAAACACACCCTAAAAGTGAAATCCTAATTTATCTGAGAAAAAAAAAATAAAATATAAAAGGAACAGGGAAGAGAGAGAGAGGAAACAGAGGGTGAATCGAAAGAGGTTGGTTTGTTGATAAGACAACTATAAAAACCGACTCCCTCCCGCTAATTCTTCCCATCTCGTCAACTCAAATCCTCTCTTCTCCCATATACACACACAGATTAAAGCCCTCTCTGAATCTCCTAGCCTTCTCTCTGTAATGGAAGATCCAGTTCGCTGTTCCGTTATCATCGTCGGAGCTGGTATCGCAGGTGGGATATCATGTTGTGTACACGCGCACGGATGTGTGTGTTGTTTGGAATGTAAATTTGGTTGGTTTAATTTGCATGTGTGTAGGCATAACGGCGGCGAAAGTGTTGGCGTTGAATGGGGTGGAGGACGTAATGATACTGGAAGCGGCGGACAGGATCGGAGGGAGGATAAGGAAGGACGAATTTGACGGTGTGACGGTGGAGCTCGGCGCCGGATGGATTGCTGGCGTCGGCGGCAAGCAGTCCAATCCCGTCTGGGAGCTCGCCCGCCAGTGCGACCTCCGCACCTGCTTCTCCGACTACAGCTGCGCCCGTTACAACATCTACGACCGCAGGTGCGTGACTTCACGCTCTCTCTCTTTCTTTCTCTCTCGTTATTTCCTTCATCTTTCCGTTGTTCCGTCGTTCCGTCGTTCGCTATTGCGCGGCGGCGAGTGCCGAAAGGCTGAGCGCAATTACCGGAGCTTCTGTTAATTACGGACTTTCAACCGTGATTTTGTTACCGAGTTTTCCGTTCACGTGATTTTGTTACCGAGTTTTCCGCGCACGTGATTTTGTTACCGAGTTTCAACCGCGCACCGTCGTTGCTCTTCTCTCTGTAGCTTTTTTTTTTTTTTCGATTCCAATTCCTTCCATTTACAGCGGGAAGATATTTCCGATTGGAATCGCTGCTGACTCGTACAAGAAAGCGGTTGACTCAGCGATCCAGAACCTCAGGAGCCAACAGGCCAACCACGACGCCACCGTCTCCGACTCTTCAAATCTTCCCGAAACGCTGCTGTCGTAAGACGAACTCTGCCTTATCCCATTATCAGTTCCTGAATATTTTAATTTAATTTATTTACTTAATGTTTTTTCAGTATTCCAAAAACACCGATAGAGCTAGCAATAGACTTCATTCTCCATGACTTCGAGATGGCAGGTCATCTATTTATTTTAGCTTTATATTATAGCGTTTTCCAGCAATCTCTTTTGTTAGTAGCATAGTAACGCTGTAGGGCTTGAATTTGCAGAAGTTGAGCCTATATCGACGTACGTAGATTTTGGGGAGAGAGAATATCTCGTTGCGGACGAAAGGGGTTACGAGCATTTACTTTACAAAATGGCGGAAACCTTCCTTTCTACGTCAGAGGGAAAAATTGTGGATAGCCGTCTCAAGCTTAACACGGTAAACGCAATCATTGTCCGGAATTCAGTAAATCTTGTACTCTACACTCACTGACGCACTCAATTCATAGAGTATAATATATTATCCACGAGCTTGCATAATTTTAAAAGATTAAGTTTAGTTTTACGGGTAAATAGATGTTAACTAGCTGATAGCTGATTGAGTTACTAAGTTTGACTTAGTTGATATTATTAGCAGATTAGATGTTTGATAAATTAATTGATGATTATATGACTATTTTAAAAAATTGATTCAAAAAATTGTTTTTTGAGTTGCTTTTTAAATTTTAGCATTTTGGAACAATAAGTTATTACAAAAAAGCTAATTAATCAAACACTTATATTAATTGTTTAACCAAGTCAAATAACTAATAGTGGTCAAATAAGTTAAAATTAGCTAATAAGTTAATTACGTTACCAAACAAAATCAATATATTTTGGCCGGATAGATAGAAATTGCAAACAGTTCAGATAAAATTTGCAGCTTTTTGTTTGGTTGGAATTGAAGCCAATCATCACTTGGAAAAAAGAACCAACTTTTACAACTTACTGTATGTATGGTAGGCAAAATTAAAAGGAACAGGGTGATAAGTGCTAGAGATTACAAAATTATCTTTAATTTTATTTTTTATATGTTATGCATGCACACAATTTTGCATTTGTTTCGTTGTGCTGCTGTTGGGATTTGGATGAATGACACATCTTCTGAAAATGTTGCCAGATGTTGACGTTTTCTCTAGAACTATTTTTGTTTGCAGATGATGAATGACACATTATGCTTTTTTTTTTTCCTTTATTTTCTTTGTTTTCTTGTTCCACATGCAATATATGTGCATAGTAGTATAGTACTATAATGATATTTATGGAATTTTTAATTGATAATTTGTTTTTTTGTTATATGGTGCCATCAGTACTGTGTACTTCCCTTAGGTCATTGCTAGTTCTTTCCCCCCTCTCCTCTCTCTAAAACCTCAGCTCAACCCCAATTAAATTATGTATTTGGTTTTAGTTTCTACTTCTAGATCTTTTTAAAAATGGAAATTTTTCTTTTGGAAGCAATTTTCTTCTTCTGTAAAAGTTCAGATTATTGGGGAGCATTGGATAAGTTAGAAAAAGAGGAAGATTTCTTTCGTGCAAATTAAAAAAATGAATTGAGGTTTTGTTGTATGTGCCAATTGCTTTCTTTGAAGTTTGAAACTAGGAGAAAATAAAATTTAAAAGGTTTCTTCAAAAGAAGGTAAAGCCACTTTTCCACAATTTTACTTTCAATGTGGGTCCGTATGGTACATGGAATTGATGTAGATGGATAATTCACCTAATCACCTCCAAGCTCCAATCTGCAAATAATGAGGGCTAAGGCATAAAAGATGTTAATAATGGAAGCTAATGAAGTGTCTTTGTCAGTTTTTATTTTTAGCCTCGTGAACTTTTCATGAAATGGGTAATTGAAAATTTGTTAAAGTTTAAATTTTTTTTAAAAAAAGATATATCTTTGTACACATATATCAAATTTGATTGTCATACCTTATTATAAGATTCATATTAAGTAGCTTTGATGATTTAAGATATATATGAGAGAATTAATTGCATGGATTTGTGCACATATTTTCATGGTTTGACCATGATGAGTTGGCTAATGTGGGGTTTAGAGTTATGTCTCGGCCACTGTGTTATCTTTGAGCTTCAAAATCATCAGATTTAGGTGAATGAAGTTTATAATTTTGTTGTATTAACACAATTCACGGAAATGGGGCAGGTTGTTCGGGAAGTGCAGCACTCAAGGAATGGCGTTACAATTACCACTGAGGATGGTTTTGTCTACGAAGCCAGTTACGTTATTTTGTCCGTTAGCATTGGCGTTCTCCAAAGCGATCTTATTTCCTTCGCACCACCCTTGCCAGTACGTCTCTCTCTCCCTCTTGTCTTTTCTATGTACATTATTGCTCCCTCTCTTTTTTGCAAATTAATGCAATTAAACAAAGTTTAAATTTTTGGAACTATGCTAAAATAATTATGCCAGCCAGGTAGATCTTTGTTGTTATATACCTGACGATAAATAACATTTTTAGTTATTGAATTGTGATCAGGATAAATTTAGTTCAAGATGTTAGTATTATTCCGTAAAAACATTAATTATAAATTCTCACCTCTCTAGTAACCTAAGGACTAAATTTACACGGTCACATATGTGGGATTAAAAGCTTCATTTTTCCATTAGTTAATGACTTAGTTTGTAGAAAAATTAGAGTTACCCACAAATGTTGTGATCCCTTCATTGAGGTTGACTTTGATGAATATAATTCATTTGTTATTTATGTTGCCTCAAATCAATGCCTGTAATAGTTATTCGAGTTCCAGTTTCCAACAACAATGGATGGGTCGATAGAATCATAGAAAAATGGTGAGGGGTACAATTTCCACCTTGATAAGTATGCTCCTGTCATAATGTATGCGGACCTCTTTTTTCATGAGAATTCAACACCTCCAGTTGACTTCGATACAGTATAATATGTTGTATGGAGCATTGAATTGAATTAACATGATGTATCTGCAGCATACATTTGTGACTGGGACCATGCATGCTCTCCAATCATAACCTATGATCATTATTACATTATATATATAGGATTCTGATTATGCGAGAACCAATCTCATTCATTAAAAAAATATATCTATAGATGAGATTAAAAATGTGTTATTAGGGACATGTTTAATACGCACACATATTAGGCACGCGGGCATTTTAATTCCTTAATTAATCTCATTCATAAATCTATTTTTTTAATGGATGAGATTGGTTCTTATGAACTCATGGAGAGGGGTTCTCATGGGATCGCATCCCTACTCTTAAACCTCACATAATAATTTTTTGAATTTTTTTTCAAAAAAGAACAGTTTTTTATTAAGTTATTTGTCTCAGACGACCAAGGCTAGGATATGGGTCCTCTACTCCACTGGTACAGTACTACGCTACCTAAAGTTGGTCAACCACATAATATAGATATGCGTAGATTCTGGCTTTATAGGTTATTAAATTCTGATGACAGCCTTGTTGGACAGGGAGCTACCACATTAATTACACTTTCCCTGATTGACAAAGCTAGGGACTTGGATATGTTTATTTAGTCTTCAGACTTTACTAGTTGTGAAACTGTGGGTACATTTTGCATCATCCGCAGTATTGTGTGATTCTGATTTCAATTCGTCTTATCTTTATCCCATCACGTTAAAGATCAGAGTAGATTTTCCCCATACAAGTAATCTGCATTTTGTTAACTTATTAATATATATAATTTTGTTAGATGAACTAAACTGTTTGATCAGTTCAATGTCTCAATAGACCATCCATCTTAAAAATACTCTGGGCTGTGGTCCAACTATTTGAGCTTAGTGTTTCAGTTCACTTCTTCTAGTCTAGGTGAATATATAATTAAATACAACTTGGAATAAATTGTAACATGCAGAATTGGAAAATGGAAGCAATCAGGAATTGTGAAATTATGGTTTACACCAAGATATTTCTCAAGTTCCCCTACAGTTTCTGGCCATGTGGTCCCGGAAAGGAGTTCTTCATCTATGCCCATGAGCGAAGAGGCTACTATACATTTTGGCAGGTTGGACTAATATTGTTTTTGTCAGTGAATGATATATATTCATCATCTTCTTGTCTATTTCCCATTCTCATTATTATATCTAACTGTTAATGCCTATTCTACTGGCCTTGGTGTATAGTGTCATTTGCCATTTCTTGAAATGTGTCATACATTATTTATTGCTCATAGACGGATAACTCCCCTCCAACTTTAGTATCATTGCATTTATTGAATTCACTGTTGTAGGGTCTGGACGGTATGTGGAGAATATTTCTCCTTAGCTCAATTTCTTTGCTCAGATAGATATGAAGTTTGATCCACTCTTTGGTTCATTGAAACTTGGCTTTCTTCCTAATATGTCAACTCAAGCTTAATAGTTTGCCCCTTACCTCCTAATAAAACAAAATATTGTGTATGACAGCTTCATTTTCTACTAAAAGAGGAACATAAAATATTTTTAGCATCACATGTATGTCTTTCCATGCCTGCATCTTTATTGATCCTGAGTGAGATGATGTTGATTTATTGGACTAGAAATAGACATCATTAATGTCACACCAGGCTTGTGTAGTAGCTTGGTAATTTTTCACTAAAGTCCTATTGAAATTCTTGACTATTCTTCATTACTATATATGCATTTGTGGATCACAATCAAATGGTATATGTTATTTAATTTCATAAATACTTCAAATCAAATTCTAGCTCATTTTCTTCTAAACTTTTAATTTCCCTCGTTGCTTTCATCACATCTTAGTTGTTGCTATCACTCTTTTAAAGTTATCGATTTACCTACTTCATATTCTAAATCTTTCTCAGCCGTTCATTTGAATTTTCATTGACGACATTGATAATAATAATGACCAAGCTAATTAAGGTGGTTGTTTTTGGTGTTTTAATTAATGTGAGCAGCACATGGAAAATGCTTACCCAGGGTCCAATATTCTGGTGGTGACACTAACGAATGGGGAGTCAAAACGTGTGGAAGCTCAATCAGATGAAGAAACATTGAAGGAAGCAATGGAAGTACTGAGGAACATGTTTGGGCCAGATATTCCTATTGCCACTAACATACTAGTCCCACGTTGGTGGAATAATAGATTCCAACGTGGCAGCTACAGTAATTACCCCATCTACGGCAATCACCAACTTGTGCATAACATCAAGGTTACCACTCTCCCTCTCTTTCTCTCTAATATTAATCCAACAAATTAAAACACACTACTATACCATGAGTTACTTAATTAGCTGCATCATCATCTGGTTTCTTCAGGCACCGGTAGGGCGCATATTTTTCACAGGAGAGCACACCAGTGAGAAATTTAGTGGTTATGTCCATGGAGGTTATTTTTCAGGTCAACAATTATTATTAACTTTTTTGTTTATATAACTGATCTGAAAGATGTGTTCTATTTCAACTAATAGCTAGTGAGATTCTGTTCAACACATCCCCTCACGTGTTGATATTGTCTTATGTCAATTAAAAGTTTAAGTTGTTTAACGTGCAGTGTATAAGCTAATCATTCATTGCCGAGCGCAGGTATAGACACTTGCAAAGCTCTTCTTGAAGAGATGAGAAAGGAAGAGGGAAGAAAGAGCGAATCTCAAGCTCTATTACTGGAGCCATTGTTAGGATCGTTAACGTTGACGCAAGCAGACGCTGTTTCTACAGGTCTCCACAAATGTGACATTAGACGGCTCTTCCTCAGCGGGGGACTCCCAGAAGCCATCTTATGAGTTAGTTATGACTAAATATAATGGATCTGCAGGTGTTGACACTTACATTGCCAAAGATAACAATGATTTGATTACTACTGAGATTTGTGGACCTCACAATGAATACAAGACAAGCCCTTAAATGCACCAACAGACAGCGTCAGAGTAAATTCACTAGAGGATTGCAAGAGGTGGAAACGTATGAAGATTGTTCTCCCTGAGTAGCCAAGCTAGCAAGGGATATATCATTTTGATAGAAATTGATCAAGAATTTTATTTTTTTTTTAATTTTTTTTTTCCTGGTTGCAACCCACTGAAAACTAAAAATGCGATTGGTACAAGAATTCCAATTTGTCCTATCTTTCAATTATAAAATTTCAAAAACAATGTATTGCTATTTGCAATCTGTTTGATAGAATAGATAATTTATTAATAAATCTCACATTTAATACATTGACTAGTGTAGCACCTTGTTGCCCTTAAAAACAATTATATGCTTCTTTCCTCGTTCTTTTCTCAAAAGGTTGAATCCCCAACCTTAAAGGCCCCCCACTCCCCCAGTCCGACTGACTCAACGGTTCAACGGGCCAAATACAAATAGCCTGAATTTATGAAATGTTGGTTCAATTTTGTATCAAAGCATTTCTGATTTTTGGTATTATATATAAAGAAAATGGGGAATAAATTCAGAACTTATGCCACTAAACCTGAGAATAATTTACTCCTACGTCTAAGAATGCATCAATGTTTGAATCTATAGTTAGGTGTTCATGGTTAACACATGTAAAGTCAGTAAGAAGAAAAGAAGTAATAAAGATATCTTGCTTTGCTATAATGCTCTTAACAAGCTTAAGCTTGCAAAACCAATACAAATTACAATGGCACCCAGAAAAACGCCAAAAACAAAACCTGAATTAAGTTGGTGGAGCAACTAGTTAATCAAAATTGTGAATTACTAAGAAATGTGACCATGCATCTGGCACTCTGGAACAGCTTATCAACTCGTTGCCAAACATCTGTCTGAATTTCTAGAAGTTCTTGTGCCTTGACCTGCAACTTTGGTTGGCGTCGAATTGCTTCACCGTGAATCTGGCAATCATTAATTATAAAGGTTTATTAGGACCGTATATTCTACGAAGTGATGAAGAAAGATTCAAAGGATAACATTTTAGAGGGGTCTTGTTAATTCCTAGGCAACAATAGATTGTTAGCCCTCCCTTTCTATTCAAACATAGGTGAGAATTCCATCTACCTAACATAATGAAGGATATGTTCAACGACAGTCTAGTAATCTCATGTACTTTTACTGTGAGAGCATTATAGAGGAGTACATACCTTCAAAAATAGTCTAATAAGAGCCTGTATAAACTCAAAGTTGTTCCTGCATGAAATCTCATGTATGAAATAATCCATCAGCAGTCCAATGAAATACAATTCCTGTCTGTTTTCAAGATCTTGTTCATTGTCATCATCGATGAGTTGGAGCACTCGCATTTCCATATCCAACGTCGAAGGGGACAAGGTTTTAATATAATCAGTGAATGCTGCAACTGCAACATAAATCAAGTGCTCACGTCAATATAAAGTGATGAATAGTGCAATGTCAAAAGGCACTAAAAAATTAAAGATTATATCTCCATCTTCAAAATCTGAAATATCAATCATAGATTTTGCACATACACACAATGATATTCATACATGTGCACACAAGGTTTTAGAGTAGTTTCCCTATTCCTTTACCATTCATTTCACATGTATCATTTTTGGATGCAAAAGTGCAAGTTGTCTGGGAAACTAATATGCACATATCCATAAGCATAAAGCCATGAACTTACAATTTTGACTCTTCACGGATGACTGAAGAATTTGCAAGAATTGGGAAAGTGGCAGATTAGATTTTCTCCAATTCTCCTCCTTTTCACCATCCTGTGCATTCTTCTCCTCAGCAATGTCACCGGGTTTAAATAAAATTTCCCCAGAGAGGGAAGGAATTGAAGGTAAGAAAAATGGAGCCTTCTCCGGTTTCTTTGGAGGCTCAATTGGTTTGTTCCGCTCCTTTATGATGTCCAAATTGATTAAGCTTTGCCACTGACTCTTTGGCAATAGTGAGAGTGTGACTAGATCTGGAATTTGCTGATCAGAAGCTGCAAAGTGAGAAGTGTCAAGAACATCTTGAGACTTTACAGTGGCTCTATCACCATCATTTTGAGAACCTTCCTCTGAGGAAACTGATGGCATCTTAACACTCACAATTTGTTTCCCACTTCCATATGATTCAAAATTAGCAGCTCCAGAGAACATGGCCTGATTGACCCATAGATAGACACCATTTTGATCAACATGAGTGGTGGCTAGGACATCCATGTTAGGCGAAAGAGATAATGCAGTTATACAGATATCAACTTGTATGGCATCAATTTGTCTAGCTAAGATAATATCCCAAATTCTAAGAGTTCCATCCATGCTGGATGTCAAAAGCCATTTCCCATCCTCACTAAAGCACATGTCTGTAATGCGGTCTGTATGACCCTCAAATTTTCGAACCATCCGCAGTGCAATAACATCAAACAAACGGATAACTAAGTCATCTGCCACAGTTGCCAAAAGACCATTGGATCGATGATAAACAATCTTCACTAGAGAACAACCTATGTCCCATCTAGACTTCAACTCGCGTCCTTTGAAGTCCCAGACTTTCACATCCCCATGATATCCCGCACTAATCATAATGGTATTTGTGGAATCACAAGCTATTCCAATCACTTCTCCATCATGAGCATAGTTATTCCCTTCTGATATGTCACCATATCTACCACGGCTGATTCCAGACTGAAGATTAAATCGCTCAATCCAACCACCAGCTGTCCCTAAAACTGCAAAATTGCCACATGCACTAATTGCACATGCTTTGACTGGTGTTGGGTTTTCAGGGCATGGACTAAGGATATGCTCACCAAGAACAAAATTTTGTAGCCTCCATACATATGCTTGAGTGGTGTCCATGTGACATGTAACCACATTGCACCAATCACGTTCCCTAATTTCAGCAACATCAAATGCAATAACAGGCTTTAATTTTATCTCTTCTTCCTTCAATTTGAGTTTTTTTGCTCTTTTGGTCACATGTCGCTGAGAAAGCTCTCTACTTTGCTGATCCTGAATAACAGAGAAAAGACGGAAGGCACGATCTTGACCAGCAGATAGAATATGTCGCCCATTGGCATAATACTTGATACATAAAGGGGGAGCACTGTGACCACTTCTAAAGCGCAGTAAGCGGGGATCACCATCAGTAGTATCAAAAATCCACATTTTTATTGAATTGTCAGCAGATGAACTCAGCAGTACGGGCTCATTAGCAAAGAAATGAAGTGACACTATAGCGCAATCATGGGCCTCTCTAATGACAGACTGCAGCCTTCTCTTCTCAAGGTTCCATATACTGATTACACCCGATGAACCTCCAGATGCTAAAAGGGGCTGCCCATCAGTGCTAAAAGATAGTGCAGTAACAGAACCCCGTGTAGAATGAGTAAATGTAACAATTTCTTCATCATAACGAATATTATGGACATGAATTTTCCCATCAGTGCATCCCACAGCAACAACATCTAGTGCTGGCGATGATATACAGCAATTTATAGAAGACTTCCACCTATTGAACTCATATACTTTTTTCTTTGTGCTAATGTTCCAAAGTTGCAGAGTACCTTCTTGACTTCCAACAATAACCTATTCAAATATTACACAATAAGAACAATTCAACACAAAGAATATGTTATTTAACATATTTATATTCAATATTAAAAGCACACAACTACATGACTATTTTTTTAAAAAAAAAAAATTAAGAAGAAAATATCATAAACAAATCAAACAATACCTTGTTTAAATAAGTATCTGGATGCATTATGCAGCTAGGTGTGAATGTGCCGTCTAGCAACATGTGTCCAACTGGAGCAACGTTCTCATCTATTCCTTTGAAGTTCCATGTGTAGATATTACCTTCAACATCAACACTTAAGATGTGGTCACCGAAAAGTAGCAAGTGGTTAACCTTAGCGCTATGCTTGCTCCAAGTAGCCACCTGTCCACCAAACATTAGCTCCATATTCACTCAAGTTATAGCCGCAAATTATATAGCAACAGAAAACAACATTCCCCTTCCATTACAATTACAAAAATAAAGGCAACACATTTCTATGGAAGTATGGAATATGCTAGAAAATAAAATAGTAGGGTATTAAAGTGGACAGATTCAGCGAAGGCTAAGTATAAGATCATCACATTTCAGACTTCAGGAAAAGCAAAATCTTAAGGCCCAAACCTGATGAGCACGCTTGACAACTGCAATGTCATTTCCATAGGCAGCAAATGTGTAGTCACGGTAAGAAGCAAGAGCTCGTATCTTCTTTGGTAGTTGAGGGCCTTCATAGCAAAAAAAGAATCAAAATCATTTAGGAACAATGAGATGGCACCAAAATTATGCCTAGACAAACAATTTTCTACCCTTGAGAGACTAAAACTATTGCTTCTGTGAGCTTGTTGCTTTCGCTGACCATAATTGTTTTAACAAGAAAAATAAGGATGCAAAAACTATTTACTCTAAAATCCAGGTTTAAAGAGAAAACTAAGCCAGAACACTTGCAAAAGCTTAACTCCTCATATCACCAATTGGCACACTGAGGAACAACAGGCAGTGACAACAAAAGCTTAAGATCAAGTTAAATAATTATTTTATTAAAAGCATGCATGATTAAGGTTAATCTTTGTGTGTGTCTTATCTAGGTCTGTCTATTCTTGAAGCTCAAAATTTGTTTCCATGTACACCATTCAGATTAGTAAAGAAAAAACCACTTCACATATTTAAAAGGGAAAAGACACAGTAAACTGCATCTCACTATTCCATACCTCACCCGGATATTAAAACTAAATCAACTTATCAAGCATTAAAATTTTGCATAAATAAATGAATGTGATGGACATACCAACGAGAACCAAATTGAGCTTGGCGCACTGCAAAAGAATTTTCAAAACCAACAAAACAGATTGTTAGGTTTTCGCAGTATGAGCTCAGTCAAAGTATTCAGACTTAAGGAGTGAAATAAAGTGATAAATTTAGACATTAACATACGTTGTAAATCTGGAAAGCTTTGCCGATGCTGACGGTGACGAAGGTCTCGGTGCCGAGTCTCTGTACAGAGATGGGGACGTTGCTCGTAATATATCCAATTGCTCTGAATGGTTCGAAAATCCCCATTCTTGTTGAGCTTCGTTCTGCTACAACAACAACCAGAAGGAGAACAGAAGGAAAAGAAGGAGAGAATGGCGTCCGCATCCAGGGTTTAGGGTTTTGGTAGAGGGGAGAATGGAGATGGTGCTCATACGACACCGTTTCTTTATGTCCTACAATTTTATATACTCCGTATCTACCATCTATCTACATACATATACATACAAATATTAAATATACATATGCAATATACGTACATATACAAATACAATACATACAAATACAAACATATCCTTTCAAAAAAAAAAAAAAAAATACAAACCTAATAAGAGTTAATAAAGTTATAGGCCTCTAACTGGAACAAAAATAAATATTAGTGTAATTAATTTTTGAAATTAATAATTCATATTATTTTGATTTTTGTATTTTTATTTACCCTATATCCTGTTATTTACTTTGCTTAAATACATTTTAATTCCGTCAATGTTGATGAAGTTAATTCATACCATGTAAGCAATGTGTATCAAAAATGTATGAATAGTCGATAGTAGATTAGGGAAATGGGCTTAAGAACCTTTATTATTCACTATTGTAGAGAGAGTCCCGTTGGGCAAATTATGCTCTGGACCCGTGTCCACATTGAATTGTAGACACGGGCCCAAAACGACGCCGTTTTTTAAAAAAAACGCGTCATTTAGTTAAAAAAAAAAATTTACGCGTGTTTTGCCGTTAACGGCGTTATTTTTTTTTTTGATTATGAATGTACAGTTATGCCGTTATGAATGTACAGTTATGCCGTTATGAATGTACAGTTATGCAATTATGAAATTATGAACACAGAGCTCTAACATTATGAACTTACAATTATGAACATATATAGTGATAAAATTATGACCATGGAGCTTTAAAATTGTGAATATAGAGCTTCGAAGATTATGAATGTACAGTTATAGAGTTATGAATCTACAGTTATGGAGTTATGAATCTACAGTTATGAGATTATGAATCTACAGTTATGGAATTATGAATGTACAGTTATTGATCGAATTATGAACAAAGAGCTCTAACATTATGAACTTACAATTATGAACATATAGTGATAAAATTATGAACATAGAGCTCTAAAATTGTGAACATAGAGCTTCGAAAATTATGAATGTACAATTATGGAGTTATGAATGTACAGTTATGACGTTATGAATGTACAGTTATAGAGTTATGAATGTACAGTTATAGAGTTATGAACGTACAGTTATGGAGTTATGAATGTATAGTTATTAACATATAGTAATAAAATTATGAACATATACTTCTATAACAAAGTGATCTGAAAATTTTTTTTTTTTTAAAAAAAAAAAAAAAAAAAGGAGATAACAGTGCCTAACGGCACTGTTACCCGTGTCCAGCAAGCATGCTGGACACGGGTCCAAGGCATAACGATTGGTCCCGTTGTGTTGCACAAACTATTGTACCCGTTAATTCAACATTTATACCATAAACCATAGTTATACATTCTTGAAATATTTATTTTTATGAAAATTTTGATAATTTTGCATTATATACGCCACCGAATGATACTTTGATAAATGATAGAAACAATAATTTAAAAATACATATTGGGCATCAGACTAGCTATTCGCGAAATGTGTGTGTGGTAATTATTATATAGATAACAGATGAAGTTTGTAGTAAAAACATATGATTAAATCTCAACAATCAATTAAACTAACCCAATGAACAAAGGAAATACATATTTTATTTTTTTAAAAGTGAGACATTTTATTAGTTTTTTGTAAGTGCATATTATTTTGGCGTGCATTATTTTTTGCAGATTGTTGTGCCTTATAGTTAGACCTGACAATTATCAACACGATCCGTAGTTCCGTACCGTATAAAACTGAACACAAACATAACGGAGTGGTGTTTATCCTTAACGTGTCCCAAGTCATTAACATGTTGAACGTTTAACATGTTAATATTATGGTGTTAACCCGTTTACAACTCACTAAAAACTAATTATTATTTGATATAAAATGAAACTATTTGTTTATATTTAAATTATCTACTAATTTATAAGATTAAAACAAACATGTAATATGAAACAATATATTAAAGAAAATTATTTGATGCACCACTGATGTATAGAGCAACACATGCAGTGAATGAGAATACGTCATCTAATTTTTTTAGAAGGGCAATATTGACCACGGCCTTTTTTTTGCACTTCGATCTTAGAACACTGGTTTTTGATCTGAATCTTTTAGGGGCGTCGTCTTCTTTAATTTCTTGTTCGGTACACACTCGTCGACTTAGGGATTTAGGGTAGACTGAGATGATTTAGAGATTTAGGGTTGCGTTTAGATTAATGTTAAATCTTAAAATTTAAAACTTGAACACGTAAACACCACTGAATATAAGCTTAAATCAGTGCCATGTCATCCTGATAACTGAGAAACTTGTAAAAAGTGCTAGACAAAAAAAATTATTAGTAAATGAATTGAAATGAATTTTATGAAAGGTCACCATGAACAATTTGAGGTACTTCATGGTGGGGGGATAACACTTGTTGGAAAAAAAAAAAAAACAAAAAAAACACTAGTTTACACGGTTTAGTGATTGGAGAAAGTAGGCAGTGGCCAATACCCGCCAAAAAAACTGGCTTAGAGTGGGACCCAGTAAAGAAAACCATAAAAATCTCACTGGTCTCCTCTCTATGCACCATCAAGCTGCCTTCAATGGCTACCTTCACTTTAGCTCCAGCTCTTCACAGCTCCCCCTCCATCTCTACCCTTCAATTTCACAGGAACTACAGGCGCGCCGCCTCCTCTTTACATGCTTCCATGTCTATGAGCTCTTCCCCGGCTCCATCTCAAGAGTCATCTCCGCCCACCAAAACCGCCACTGTTTTATCTTCGACAAACTCTCCTTCCAAAGCACCAGATGAAGGTCTCAACTTCGCACTGGCCAAACCGAATGGCAACCCGGTTGTTCGATTCATCAAGTCCACAGAATCAACCATCGAAAGGGTATACTAAATTCAGCTGATTTTATTTATATAAAAAAAAAACTACTCCGTAGTTCTGTTTATAGACTACTCAGTATGTAATTGGGAATTTCTATGCTACTGATTTGCTTGAGATCTCAACATTTGGAATAGCTCTAATTTTGCTTGCGGAAACTGCTAAAAGTTGGGTGGAATTCTTGGTTTTTGTTAGAGACTATGTTTCCCTACATTTCTCTGCTCTTTAATTTGCAACATTATATATAGCTGTTGCTTTATTCCTCTTATGTGAGCAGGTAATATTTGATTTTCGCTTCTTGGCGCTGTTAGCTATTGGGGGTTCGTTAGCAGGTTCCTTGCTCTGCTTCCTTAATGTAATTTCCTTTACATATATCTCTTATTTTCTGTAAACAAATACTACAAATGTATAGTTTGTAACTTCGTCAGTTTTGGTAAATGGTCACCTTTCAAATTATCATTTTATATTTTGTCCTCAGATAATACGTCATCAGCAATCAAATAAAGTTCTGGTTAATTTTGTAGTGTTCTCTAGTACAGCATGCCTGCCCTTTCTTCTAAAATATGCATGTTTTGCTTGGAAAACTTCATCATACTGACAGATATAAATCCCTGTAGGGTTGTGTTTATATTTTTGAGGCCTACAAAGTTTATTGGAGTAGCTGTGTTAAAGGAGTTCACACAGGGCAAATGGTTCTTCGTCTAGTTGAAGCCATTGGTGAGTTTCCCAAACCTTTTAACTGGATAAATGCTTGATTCCACTATTAGTAATGACCGGTTCAAGTTTTGAGCTCAATGCTTTTGTTTGAAGACGAAACAATATTCTAAAAACTGATTTGATAATGCTAATTATAACTTAATATAAGATGGCTTTTCGTCCACATTATATTCTTTTCATTCCACAATATGTCTTTTCACCTTTTAATGCTTCATTATCTAGATTAGTAATGACTAACAAGCTTTTGGCTAAGTCTACATATGCACAACTAAAACAGTAAATAAAAGACAACAGAGTTTAACTTTCTTGTACTGCAGATGTTTATCTTGCTGGGACTGTAATGTTAATATTTGGGATGGGCTTGTATGGATTGTTCATCAGTAACGTGGATCCTGATGTGCATCCCACCGTTGATCGTGCCTTAAGGCAGTCTTCCTTGTTTGGGATGTTTGCATTGAAGGTAGTATGCACTCTTTTAACTGTCTGTGCTTTCTTGGCTTTCCATATTCCTGAAACTCCTTGCCCTCCTTATTCTGGTTGTACTTAGCCTACTTATTGACAGACTGAAATGCAATTGTGTGCTGTTAATCTAAAACTTCTGCTTTATCATAATAAAAAAAAAAAACACCTTTGGATTTTTAGGAGAGACCGAAATGGATGAAGATAAGCTCCCTTGATGAATTAAAGACTAAAGTAGGGCATGTTATTGTCATGATCCTTCTTGTGAAGATGTTCGAAAGGAGTAAAATGGTCAACATAGCCACTGGTTTGGATCTGCTGAGCTATTCTGTATGTATTTTCTTGTCTTCTGCTTCCTTGTATATACTTCACAATCTGCACAAGTCAGAATAAATAGTTGGCCAAATCGAAGCAGATTCCAGTAATGTATAATTTACACTACATTCTGCAGTCCTGAGTAATGTAACACTTTAAAGCATTGTTGACTGTTGTAGTATTCAAGCAAATGACCAAATGCATATTTATCATCTCTTTTCTTCTTCCTGCTGCTTCTTATTATCTCATGATTGAGAAGTTTTGCTAAGAGTAAGAGAAAATGGATAGAAGTATTATTGATTGCATTGGGCAAAGGGGCATTTTAGCAGCTGAATAAAAAAAATTAAGAAAGATTTGCGTCTGCCGGGAGTCGAACCCGGGTCTATTGCTTGGAAGGCAATTATCCTAACCGTTGGACTACAAACGCTTGTTGGAAAAAAGATATAACTTATTAATTATATTTGAGACCTTATTTAAAGAGAATCAAGATCTTCTGATATGGACCACATGTTGTTAGTCTAAAGCAAAACACCTTCATTTGTGTTGAGAGAAGATACTAATACATCCACATTATAAGGGATTTAGTGCATGTTACAAAGTGGTGTTCCAAGGTTGATGGTTGTAATCTTAAAGTTATAAGGTTGTATATGTAATTATGCAAAGATATGTGGTTCTCTCAGTCTCCGGAGGGATATAACATCAATAAATTGTATAGGGTTTATATGCAGTGTTTGTTGGACATATCCACTATACCAAGTATCCTTTCATATCATCTACCACATTACTATGCCTTAACTTGAACATTGCATCATAACTGATTTGCCTAACTCTCTCTCTTGATAGGTTGAAAGACCATCCAATCTCCTCAAAGGAGTGAGGCCTGTTGCCATTGAGACCATAGTACAATCTTAGTATACTTGCTTCTCTGTCACACAACACACCAAGGATGTTTTGTATCTGTGTCTTCATAAGCTGTTTCTTCACCATTTCTTCTGGTGTCAAGTCTTCTGGCCCCGGTATTATGTTCTGAAATGAGCAATTCTCCGATCAGTTCATTCTCCATTTGGCGGGTGTTAAGTAGATAATAAGAAGATTTGGAAAGGGTAAAACCTGCAACGAAGCATGGCCTCGGGGAGTGATGGGTTCATCTATGGAAATCGGTGCAGTGCTAGTTCTCTGCATAATTAGTCTGACAGTTGAACTATTCATTTCCAGTGCCTCTGCAATCTCATGGTGAGTAGGGAATCTATGCAGCTTTCTAGTTAAGACAGCGTTCGTGTTGCAAATCTTCGGGACCAGCTCAGATACTCTCCCCTGCATAACACACACTAACCATGCATTCACTAGTTACAGGCTCATCTTCTAAGTTATCTACCCAGTCCACAACACAGAAACTCACTTTATGTGCGTGACCAGACTAGTATTACTTGGGAAGAATGAGGATTCTATCGTGTAAAGTAAAGATTGATGAATAAGTGTTATCTTACGGGTAGTCTAATAACTCGAGACTTGTTTGCAATGGCTCTGAGGATGGCTTGTCTGATCCACCAGTAAACATAAGTTGACAGCTTGAAGCCTCTTTCTGGATCGAACTTCTTTGCCCCATGAAGTAGACCAATGCTACCTTCCTGAATTAGATCCTGCAAGCTTAATCCTCTGCCTTGATACAAAGAGGCAATCGATACAACGAGTGCTTTATAGCTTCTGATTATCAATTCTTTTGATTTCTTGGCATTGAACAAGATTCTGTTTAACGTTTTTGTGTTCATTCCTGCAGCCTTTGCCCACTGATTCGTTGTCAGCTTAACCCCTCCGGCTCCTTCAATGCTCCTCCTCACTGCTTCAACTCTAGCCTCTTCCTATGAGTACCAAAGAAAGTAAGTACACAACATAAGAAGCTTTGAAGCATTATTTTTGTTAAGAATCCCACATTGAAAATTGAAAAATAAGAGAGAATATATGGGTTTATACTAACTAATTGGTTGGATTCAATCTTTTAGTGTGGTTTGGCCCATGTACCTTAAGGTACCAAGAACACTCTGCAACTTCCTCGGGGCTCAGGTAAAGTCCTGATTTTCCAGGCCTGAAATGAACCAGCTGCTTCTCTTCTACCTCGTCGTCCAAGAATTCTAGCTCCTTCCTTTTCCTCCTCCTCCTTCTCCTCCAGTTTCTTCTCACCCCACCACGAACCACTGAAATCGTCTCGCTTTCACTCTCGGTCTCCTTGTAATACAAGGCTACATCCATTTCACATGTCAGGGCTACTGCTGTTCTAGCAGCCTGAGAAGCAGCACTTGAAGCAAGTCTAGCAGGCCCATCAGCTCCTCCAATTGCCAGTGCAAGATTTTGTACCAAAATAGCAGCATTCTTTGAACAATGATTGTTGAGAGGTGCAAAACAGGGATTTGGGAAGAAGTAAATGATAAGGTTGGTGGAGTTGGGGAGCAGTGGTTTGAACATGACAGTATGGTAATGGCCATAGAAATCTGGAGTGATATTTTTCCATTGTTATTGATTATGTATGAGGCTGCATTTGGTCCAAAAGTAAATGACTTTTTTGCCCCTCTTTTTCTTATCCCATTTTATTAAGTTGCAAGTAGCTAGATATTTTGCATTCCTCCCACCTTTAGCCATCTCAACTATCTATATCCCTTTCATGTAGATGGGACCAACTTTTTGTTTGTTGTTCCAATTGTAAATTAAAAAGACAAATGTCACAGTTCTTGCCAACATCCTTTATTGACTCTTGTATACTTTGCAGGCTAATGAAATTAATTTTTTTCAAAATATGTGAAAACCTTAAAAGCCAATATTTAACTTAGACTCTATTTTATTCTCATCTCTTTGTTGAAATTGCAATCTCCTATTCTACCTCTCCCAATTTGACAATCCCAGTGAGATGGCATCTTAGTTTTTTTTTTTTTTTTTTTTTTTTAATCACAATTTAATAATTTATTTAAGAGTATATACCATTCCTATTTTTCCCCTTCAATCCATTGATGTGTCATTTTTTAATTGGTTACTAAATTTACATTTTATTTTAATTAATGGTGGATTGGCCTATTTATGGACACCCAATGAATGGAACATTGTCATGAAGGAATATAGGCGGGAAAAGTCATGAATGGTAAGGTTATCCCCATTCTTAAAATTTACCATATTTCAAAGTGGGATTATTGACCCAAATGGGCAAAAAACAACAATGATGGACATTTTTTAAAATTTAGATTAGATGTTTTTAGGCAAAACTCCTTTGAGACTTTCGTTTGTTGTTATAAATACAAATTTCAATGGAGTTTGTACTCTTTTTTTTTGGAATAAGGGTCAAATAGGCCATTGAACTGCACACAATAATGCAATTAGGCCACTGAACAAAAAAAAAACAACAACAATTAGGCCACTAAACTAAGCAATTTCATTCAATTATTCTAATTTACCGGTTTTGTAAGTTACTATTTCCCTTTTGCCCATTTACAAAGCAATTTGCATTATTCTAAAACCTGTAAATTAGAATAATTAAATGAAATTGTTTAGTTTAGTGGCCTAATTGTTGTTTTTTTTTTTTAGTTCAATGACCTAATTGCATTATTGTGTGCAGTTCGATTGCCTATTTGACCCTTATTCCTTTTTTTTTTTTTTAAGTGCTCATTCCTGTTGTTTTTTGCCTATTTGGGTCAATAATCCTTCAAAGTGACATGACATAAGTCTTTAAGTCATTTCACTATTTATTAATAAGTTATACTACAAGTACTCTCAAATCTTTCTTCCTGTATTGGCGGGTTCTGATAAGTTATTTTTTTCATGTAAGTCTCAGTACACGTGTTTACATCAATATTTTGTATGAAAGTAAAAGTTGAAATATAAAATGAGAGTACATATAATATTTTCTTTTATTAATTACATTTTTTTTTTAACATGAGGTGACTTGCAGGATTTGCAAGGATTGCAAGTTTGAAAAGTGTGGCAAAAGTACAATGGCATGAATAATTTTTTCTCTTTTTGTAATCATTTTTAATATTTTAATATTAACAATATTGATGAAAGATAATACTCCATACTTTTTTCAATGTGATATAAATTGTGGATCCACTTTTGAAAGTGAGTTTAAGGTGTTTGGTTGGATGGAAATCAAATTACATGGAAAAGATTTTCCATGAAATATAGAAAAATGTTGTTTTACTTTGTTTGGTTGGATGGAAAATCTTTTCTATGGGAATTTGACTTCCCAAAGGTGAAGGAAAAGAAAATCATACCTAAACATTAGTATTTTGTTTTCCAAATGAGTTGGGAAGAAAATATAGTAATATTATACTATTTTGCCCTCATCAAAATTTATTAACTACACATGTATAAATTATTGTTAAGGGCATATTGGTCTTTATATTCATAATTCATTACCATTCCAAACTCAACCAAACAATGGAATTCATATTCCCAGTAATTTCTTTTTCACTGACCAAACAACGGAATCTATTTTCCTGGTAATTTGTTTTCCATGGAATTTGAATTCCATTTCCCTTCAAATATTTTCCTGCAAACCAAACCAAATAGAAATGTAAACAAAAATATGAGTAATGATTAAATTGGCCACTGAACGAAACCTGAAAATGCAATTAAACTATTGAACTACAAAAATTTGCAATTACTACCTTAAACAAGCAAAATGTTAGCAATCTCACATGATAGATTGTAAACTCCCTTCAAATCAGGTTGCTTAGCTTAAATTGCTAACAGTTTGCTCGTTGGGGATAATAATTACACTTTTTTAGTCTAGTGACCTAATCGCATTTTTATGTTTCGTTTCTTGACCAATTTGGTCATTATTCTAAAAAAATAATAAATAAATTACAAGATTAATGATATGAAATTATTATCAAATTTTAAAGTGAGAGAGTATTACATAAATAATTATAGCCTAATAAGCATTTTCCTTTTTTTTTTTTTAATTGCACTTGACTTAACATATAATAGGGTGTTTTGTTGGAATGGGGAAATTACGTGGGAAATGAATTGTAATTCCATGAGAGATGAATTACTGGGAATAAAGTGGAAATTTAAATTCTAGTGTTTGGTATACGGGAATAGAATTACTAGGAATTTTAATTCAAATTTTTGGTATACATGAGAATTGAAAGGGAATAAGTAGTATAAAGTCTAAAATGTCAATTATTGTTGTGGTATTAATTTTAGGTTTAAAAAAATGAGGGATAATTTTGTCTCATCACTAGCTTTTTTTCTTCCTAAAATCTCAGAAATTAAAATATCGGGGGGGGGGGGGGAGAGTGACATGGGATTTTAATTCCATGCAAATAGGGGAATTGCAATTCCTTCCAACCAAACTACGGAGTTTTATGAACTTTGGAATTAAGTGGGAAGGGAATTTAAACTCCCTCCAACCAAATGCCCTGTAAATGTTAATTGGTTATTGAATAACAAGCATTTTGACATGAATGCCACATTTTATGCATATATGCATACATGTGCCTTGTTTAGTAAATGGTGGATCTGTCAAAATTGTGGTGAATTCACCATTTTAGCGTTTTGACTAGAGTCAAAATGTCAAAAACAATGTTTGGTAACTTAGTGGTTTGGAGCAATGATTTGCTCCAAACCGTTGAAGTTCTACACGCTGCTTTTAGCAGCGTGTCCAAAACTCCCTCAAGTTTATTAGAAAAAATAATATTAACATGCTTTTAATTGAGAGGTAGCATATATTTCAATTTGGTATCAGACATGTCAAAGGTAATGAGTTGTGTTGTTGGGAGTCCTCCAACTATCAGCTTATATGTTTTTATTAGAGATGGTGCACATGCTTCAATTATTATTATTACGGAGTATTATTTTATTAAAATAAAATAAAAAAGTATTTTTTTAATAGAGTGAACATCACACATCAATGTAATTAAGGAACATGTCAATTGTGGAGTTTATGGCCACCGTCTTGACCAATGCGGAGAGCATGCGAATAGGACGATAGACATCCCTGGGCAAGATGGAGGGCCTATCGAGCCCGCTGCACAACCAACGGTTAGACAAGTCCCGGCCGAGAAGTATGGTCCATGGATGCTTATCACTCGCAAGGAGAGGCGGCCTCGCAACACAGGGCCGGCACAGCCACCCAACCGGCCTCCAACCCAAACAAGACAAGTTTCCCCAAGAAACGTACAGACGTTTGAAGGTCTGGGATCGAAATCCCGCTTTGCTTCCATCGCCAATCTGGAAGATGGTGGGGGAAACCAGCCCCAGTCTAACCAAGCTACTTGGACTGCCCCACAAGTGGCAGAGGACCTCCCCAGAATTAGGACCAACTATTCCAATCCAAGACAGAACCAACCAGTACAAATTCCGATTGAGCCTAGCCAGAACGAAGGACCTCAATTTAACTTTCTGAGCCAACCTCAATCATCCGTCCAAAGAGGACCGAGAGGTGGTTTCAGAAGGACCTCTGGGAGGGGTCGCACTCCCAACCGTGCTGCTGCAGAGAACGAGCACACAGTCGTCCGTGGAACAAACCAAGGAAGAATCATTACATCCTCGACTATCCACCACGTTTCCTCTTCTCCATCTGCCCCCTTAGCTGAAAATATCCCGCCTGACCCCAAGGAACATCCGCCTGACCCAAGATCCTCATATACGAATGCTGCTCCACTAATTGAAAACATCTCGTCTGGTCTTAAAGATCATCCACCTGACCCAGGTCCCTCGAGAGCTGTCCCAGAGAACGAAAGCATGATCGAAGATATTGGTGTTGGTGCCCTGGTTGGGCCGTTTACTTCCAGTTTTCAGCGTTCTTGAACGCTTTCCCCTCTCTTTTACTATTGTTTTTTATGTCGTGCCTCGTCTGGAATTGTCAAGGGGCGGTGTCGAGAGAGTTCAGCCGTACCCTTAAATATTTCGTCAGGATGCTCAATCCCGTAATTGTTTGTTTGTTAGAAACCAAGGTTTCGGGTAGTCATGCTAACGATATATGCTCTCGTTTTGGCTTTGATGAGTGGGTTAGGGTGGAAGCAGTTGGGTTCTCTGGAGGGTTATGGGTTTTTTGGAAAGCCTCCATTGATGTGGTGATTCTGGATACTCACCCGCAATTCATTTCCTTGCAGGTTAATGATGGCCACTCCGGTCCTTGGCTGTTATCAGTGGTGTACGGAAGCCCAGACCAGTGTCTGCGCAGGCTTCTTTTTGCTGACCTTTCCTACCAAATGTTCGAGTCTCACTACCCCTGGCTGATAGCTGGAGACTTCAACTCGATCACCTGCCAGGATGAATCAAGCAATGTGGATCACTTCTCCATAGCTAGATGCAGTGACTTCAATGAATGGATCTTCCGTGAAGGGCTGCTAGACTTAGGCTTTGTGGGGAGCAAATTCACTTGGATGAGAGGTTTAAATACGCCTACATTTAAAGGCGCACGGCTGGATCGTGCACTATGCAACATAGAATGGAAACTTACCTTCCCGGACGCCAGGGTAGAGCATCTGCCAATTATGGGTTCTGATCATGCCCCGCTACTAATCAAGTGGAGGCAGCAACAAGACATATACACGCCCAGGAAATTTATTTTCAATATGGCTTGGGCTACACATCCTTCGTTCCATTCTCTAATCAGACATACCTGGAACGAGGAGGTGGACATAATATCCAATATGAAGAATGTAGCTTCAACTCTAACTTGCTGGAACAGAAACACGTTCGGTAACATTTTCTCCAGGAAGAAACGATTGATGGCGAGGCTTGGAGGGATTCAAAAAAGTTTAGCCTTCAATCCTCGTTCAGACCTCATGAAGTTGGAGAGGAAACTGAGAAAGGAACTGGACGAGACACTCCTACAAGAAGAACTAATTTGGTATCAACGATCAAGGGAAGATTGGATCACAACTGGGGACCTCAACACACGATCAGGAACTAGTCAAAGCACATGTTCGCAGCTACTTTATCAATCTCTTCACAGAGGAATCCACTGTCAACACAACTGGACTTCCACATGGGAGATTTCCTGCAATTGACGAGTCAGAATGGAATCAAATCAATGCACATTTTGATATCGAAGAAATAAGAGCGGCCGCCTTTGATATGTCTCCTTGCAAATCACCGGGACCGGATGGGTTTTCGGCTAGCTTTTTCCAGAAGTCATGGCCACTAGTAGGAGGCTCTTTAGTGAATTATGCGCGGGATTTCTTCAGGAATGGCCGCCTGCCAACTGGGATTAACGACACTTGCATAGCCCTTATTCCAAAGGTACCAAATCCAAAAACTGTTAAGCAATTCAGACCCATCGGATTATGTAATGTACTCTACAAACTTCTCACCAAGGCAATGGTATCAAGACTCAAAGACATATCCAGGAAACTAGTAGGCCCTCACCAGTCCAGCTTTGTACCAGGTAGATCAACTACGGATAATATCCTTGTGTACCAGGAGGTTCTGCATTCTATGAAATATAAAAAGGGTGTCTCCGGCTGGTTTACTCTGAAAATTGATCTCGAGAAAGCGTATGACAGGCTTTCTTAGGACTTTATCGACGACACTTTGCAGGATATCGGTTTTAATCAAGATTGGAGAAGAAATATTAGGGAGTGCGTCACATCAACAAGACTATCAGTGCTATGGAACGGGCAACAAACGGGCTGGTTCAATCCTAAGAGAGGAATCAGACAAGGGGACCCCATTTCCCCCCTACTTTTTGTGTTGTGCATGGAAAGGCTTAGCCACCTTATTATTGAGGCAGTCAGGCGTGGGCATTGGAAAGGTATTAAATTAGCTAGGAATGCTCCTCACATCTCTCATCTCTTTTTTGCAGATGATTTAGTCTTGTTCGGGGAAGCAACAGTGGATCAAATGCATGTAATAAGAAATTGCCTAGACCAATTCTGTCTCTGCTCTGGCCAAAAGGTCAATTTCCAGAAATCAGCGATCTACTTTTCAAAAAACACTAGCCTTGAGCTACAGCACCAGATCACCAACGTGGCTGGAATCCCAGTGACAACAGACCTGGGCATCCCCTCGCTCCATGGAAGGCTCACGAGCGAATCATTTGCAGGCTTACTAGAGCGTATTCAATCAAAGCTTGCGGGGTGGAAGGCGAAAACCCTTTCATTTGCAGGCAGGCAAGTCTTAGCCCATCTGTCCTCTCATCGATTCCATACTACACAATGCAAACAACCCTCTTACCTGCAGGAGTGAATTCAGCCATCGAAAAGTTGATAAGGAGTTTTCTCTGGGGCAGTAAATCTGGTGAAAGGAAGTGCCACTTGATTAACTGGGACACCATTACAAGGAACAAAGCCTCTGGTGGCCTGGGTATCCGTAGAATGGAACCAATGAATTGTGCTTTCCTTGCAAAACTCGGATGGAGAATACTTCAGAACGAAGATTGCTTGTGGATTCATCTGTTTAGAGCTAAATATGGGTTCATCTCTAACGACTTATCTACATGGCGTCCCAAGGCTGCTTCATCCAATGCCTGGAGAGGAATTATAAAGGCGCTCCCCATCGTCCGAGAAGGACTTAAGAAGCAGGTCAGGAACGGGAGGGATACCAGATTTTGGGTAGATAAGTGGTTGACGAACAAACCACTCAAGGATGAGGCAATCACCCCAGTATCGACTACTGACCTTGCAAAATCAGTCTCCAGTTACTGGTCTGACGAAAGGGGTTGGACATGGGATCAGTTGGATCATCTCCTTCCTGAAGATATTCGCATGAAGCTGGCTGCCTTCATTATCCTCCACGATTCTGAGGCTACTGATACCATTGGATGGTCCTATGAGACCTCGAGAATCTTTTCAGTAAGCTCTGCCTACGACATCGCGATTGGAAGCTCAAATCAAGTGGAAGCGGCAAAGTGGAATAATATCTGGAAACTGAAGGTGCCAAACCGCATTCGATCTTTTATTTGGTTGGTCGCCCACGGAAAAATCATGACGAATAGTGCAAGGAAAAGAAGGGGTTTTACCTCCTGCGACAAATGCTGGAATTGTGGAAACTTGATTGAAGATGTGGATCATGTGCTAAGGAAGTGCCCTGCTGCTAATGATCTCTGGAATAGTCTGCTGCCAGCCAACTTTCCCAGCGCTATCTCAACCCCCTTCTCGGCCTGGCTCCAGGAGGGCATCAAGAAAGGTGACATGAACCCGGGTAGTTTCGGCTCGTTATTTGCTATAACCATATGGTGGATATGGAAATGGAGAAACGATGCTATATTCAACAACATAACCCGTCCACTCAGCTTCAAGATCTTTTGGATCCAAAAACAATTTGATGAGATACTCAAGGCCTTCATTAATAGCCATAAAGGGAATCATCATGATGGCCAGAGTACGTGGAGACCTCTATGCTGGTCGAAACCGCAGGAAAATTTCGTTAAACTCAATATTGATGGCTCTGTATGCCTGAATTCGTTCAGGGCCAGCTGCGGAGGAGTCATTAGAAATAGCCTTGGTGAGTGGAAACATGGCTTCTTATACAATATTGGAGGCTGCTCACCGCTAGAGGCCGAGGCATGGGCACTCCTCAAGGGAATACAACTATTGGTACACTTGGGATACGGGAAAGTGATAATTGAAAGTGATGCTGGCGAGATGGTTAAGTACATGAATAATTCCAGGCCTCCCTCTATTGCAGCTCATAATATCCTGGAGGCCTGTAAGAAAGAATTGCGCTGCTTTGAAGCTTGCTGCATCGCTTCAGTCTTCCGCGAACAGAACCAAGTTGCGGACTACCTTGCCACCCTTGCTAGGAACTCTGCCAATGACATCCAGCTGCTGCCTAATCCACCAGATGGTGCCTATAGCTTTCTTGAAGATGATATAGAGGGCATACCATCATGGCGCTATGTAAATACTGGCACTGATTCTTTCTTTTGAGTTCTTTGGGTATTCCCCTTCGTAAATAATAAAAAAAGGAACATGTCAATTTTGATTAATTACATGATTTTAGACCATTAATAAAGGATCCAATTACCATCTTTTAAAGTTAGATGCGTATTTGAGCACTATTCCTCAATATAATTGTCCGAAATTTATCCACTAAACATCTATCGGCGACTGGTACACTCGTGTGCACGTCACAGACCAAAGTAATAATATATCTCTCACGCTTCCCCAGTTTGGCGCCAAAAGTTTGCTCACACTTCACATAACTCGGCAGCAGCAGCAGCAGCAGCAGAGCATACTTGCTACAGTGATCGTCTATCCCGCAGGAAACCCTAGTAAGCTCTCATGGCGGAGCCCGGCGCTAAGAGAATCAAGATTACGAGGTAGTTCCACCATATTATAGACTACTCAATGTCAATTGCATTTCAATTTTCTGTACTTTTTATTTTTCCTTTAAAAATAAACGTCGAAATATTTTGTATGTGCCTTTGGTAGTTTCTGGGCTCCGATCAACTCACTCCGTCGTCTTTACTTGAAATATTGTTGACAAATTTCCCGCTTTCGTATTTCTCTGTGATGTCTTAGTGTCTACATTCTCCAAAAACTAGGGTTTTCACTTTTCATAGGTGGTCTACTATTTTCTTGTCAATTCTATAATATCACACTGCTTTTTCGTTCATATTACGTAACCTTCCGCCATCAATAGTCTGAAAATGGGGAATTTTGACATTTTTTTAAAAGAAATTGTATTTTAATGGAAATATTTATATCACGAAAACAAAAGTGATATGCCAATGCATTATGCGCATATCACTTGTTCTCTTATGTTGTTTTTGTCACCTAAATTACTTAACACTATGTTGCAAAGAACATTCCACTGGTTCTAACATAAAAAAAAAGTTTGTCACCATTCACATCTGACTTGCTTTTCTGCTACCAATTTTTTTTTTTTTTTTTTTTTTTTTTTTTTTTTTTTATATATATTTATTTATTTATTTTTTTTAAAATCTCTTTTGGTGATAGTAATTGCCTGTTTATTACCCTTTGATCACTGGATACATTATTTATCTCAATTGAGGTCAATATTTGGTCATTGTTAAAAAGTTCATTTTATCCTCTCTCAAACATTTTTGATTGAACAGTTTTATCTGAATAGGAATTCTGAACATACCAATTCAAGTTGTGTTATTCATATTACACATGCACATATGCAAACAGACAAACACATACATTTGACTCTCCTTTTTGGTTTGCTTAATACATTGAGATGGAAAGAAAGTTTTGAAGCGTTGATCTTTGTATTATACGTAGTGTTTACCCTTAAGATGGAAGAAATGTTTCTTCAAGTATGTGAAGTATGTTTTGGTAGTTATATTGGAAGATTGTCTAAAGGATGATGTTACAATTTGAAAAGTTGCAGCTTGGTTCTCTTTACCTGGCATAAATTCAAAAAGAGAGCAGTAATAGGTAACGTTCTTATATTCATCACTTTAGTTCTTTTCCTGAATATGCAGGGGTGAAGATGATTATATGCCTGGTAACATAACTGAGATTGAGCTTCATAATTTCATGACCTTTAGTCAGTTGAAGTGCAAACCAGGCTCACGGTTAAACCTTGTAATTGGACCTAATGGCTCTGGTAAGAGCTCACTTGTTTGTGCAATAGCACTTGGTCTTGGTGGGGAGCCTCAGGTTTGTGGGGAAACTAATTATGATTTACTTAATTTGCTTCTATTTGAATGATAACTGATGAAATTGCCTTATTTATGTAGCTTTTGGGAAGGGCTTCTAGTATTGGAGCCTTTGTAAAGCGTGGGGAAGATAATGGTTACATTAAAATATCCTTGAGAGGGGACACTAAGGAGGAGTTAATCACCATCATGCGGAAGATAGATGCCAAAAACAAGTCTGAGTGGTTATTTAATGGTAAAGCTTATTCTTAAAATAAGCTCATCCAAAATGGGCCTTCAATGGTCTTCTGAGATGATGTTTTTCTACTTGTTCTGATGAACTCCTTGAAGTAGTTTATGGAAGAAAGTATGGAATGGCTGATCAAAAGCCATATGCTCTTTTAAGCATATCTAAACACAGTAAAAAATTAGCATAAGTGCTTATAGTAGTTGGTAACTTAAATTGGGCTCATCCAAACTGGGGCTTAATATCTGTAGTCTCGCTTGATTGTTTTGGTATATATGATGATATCTGTATCTGTGTTATTAAAATAATATGCTTTCAATTTGAGTTGTTGCATCCAATTATTTCCATTGCTTGAAGTTCTAGTTTTTTACATTTGAAGCTTTTGTCAGCAGATGTGAGGTAAGTTTGATTGAATTTTGGTTGGCCTTCATTCTTATGTTTCTATCAACTAATTGGTGATGACTGTACTTGTATTCTGTCTATTTTCAAAAATAAAAATAATGCTGTTCCCTTAGAACTGTACATTTTTTTCTTTCAGGGAAAGTTGTGCCCAAAAAGCATGTACTTGAAATCATTAAAAGATACAATATCCAAGTGAACAACTTGACTCAAGTGAGTTCCTTGCCATTTTCACTTTAATGTTTTATATGTACAAGTACACAAAAGCAAACATGAAATTCATGAATTCTCAGTTTGCACTGCTTGGTGCATTCTTTTTGTTAATAAATTACATATAAGAGAGCATGTGCTATAAATGCTTTAACTATATACCTACTTTTTTCTTTGATCAATTATTTTCATTGACATGTTTTACGTACTTGTATTAATGTAGTATAAACTATAAAGTTGATTTTTGTGATTTACCGGAAGTTGAGTTGGATGTTAGAGGTTGAATGTTGCTTATACTGCCTTAGTTTTGTCCCTTTACTTGCCATTCCTTTTTGATTATTTTATTTGTCTATTTAATATTTTAATTTATCTAATTACTCCATTTTCTTTCTATTCCTTCATCTTTTGGGAACCACAACCCCCAATATTTGGTAGCCACATTGGGCTTCGACTATGGAAGAGTAAAATACTTTCAGCTTGATTTGGTGGGGAGCTCTCCATCCATTCCTTTATAAATTATCCACAGCAGTTTCTTAACTTTCTTTTGCTATGTGTTTTGCTTATTGTTAATGTTTGTAAATGCTATTATTCATACCTGATCCTATCAATATTTTCTCCAAATTCTGTATGAAGCCCTGATGTTTGATAATTTTTGAAGACTAAAAGATGTTTTGTTTGGGGAAGTAACACACACACACACACACACACACACACATATATATTCTTAAGCAACTGGTGACTTGCTTTCTTGCTAAGTTCCCTTTTATACTTAACTGTCTTTCTTGGGGGATGGCACCAGTTTCTACCACAAGACAGGGTCTGCGAGTTTGCTAAGTTGACTCCAGTTCAACTTCTTGAAGAGACCGAAAAAGCTGTGGGTGATCCTCGGTTGCCTGTCATGCATAGTTCACTTATTACTAAGAGTGAAGAATTGAAGAAACTGGAACGAGTGAGTTCCTTCTTGACTTCATTCTCATATGCGGGTTTTATTTGAATGCATTTGTTTACTTGATTTCCTTAGTTTACCCAAAAGGTAACTCAAATAGAGAAATTGTTGTCTATTTCAGACCATACAGAGCAGCAAAGAAACTCTAGATCAACTGAAGCAAGCCAATGCTGAAATTGAAGGTGATGTTGAACGCTTTCGCCAGAGGGATCTACTTCTAGCAAAGGTTTGTAAATTTTACTTATTTATTGTTATTATTAAGCAGCTTAATTGACTTCAACTACCGTGTATAGGCTGAACAGATGAAGATGAAATTGCCCTGGCTGCAATATGACCTTAAGAAAGTTGCATATAAGGAAGCTAAAAATCGTGAGAAAGATGCAAAAAAAAAGGTTGATGATGCAGCTAAGACATTGAATGAACTTATGGAACCTATTAAGTGAGTCAGCTTGCTCATTCTGACCTCCACTTGTGTTTGTTACTCTGTGTGTATGTGTGTAAAACTTGCCTCATTTTAAAACATATTCTGAATGTGTTTTACAAATTCTCTGATGGTTGAATCTGAACCAGGAACCCTGTAACATTAATTGTTACTAATTTGTACAACCAAATTGAATCACCCTTCTAAGAAAATTAGAGTTGTCTAGCTTAGAGCGACTTTCTTCTATGTTTAGCCTAGTAAAAGTGGTGACAGACAACCAGTATTTGCTATGTTTCTTGAAGTTTTAAATTTTTGGTCAAAGTTGTTTCAGCTAGATGTTTAATCTTGAGACTTCATTATCCATTGCTGCTTGCATGTGAATAGTTGTTATCTGATTACTTGGTTTCAGGAAACAGAAACAAGAGAAAGTTGCACAGGATGGGATATGTAAAGAATTGAGTGATCTTTTGGACAATAATGCTGAAAAGCGTATGGGCATTTTGGAGCATGATAACCATTTGGTATTTTGTCAGAAATTTACTCAATGCAGTCATCATTCTGTTTATTCTTGCTAGTATCTTTTTATCTAATCATGCCAACATTTTTTATAATATAAAACTCAGGTTGTGCAAATACATGGAAAGTACCAGGAAATGGAAGATCAAAGGAGGCAGGAAGAATCTCGTCAAGAAAAGCTTTCTAAAGCTCTAAACGATCTCAGAGATGCTGAATTAGAGCTTGCAAATTTGCCTACTTCTGAACATCCCAAAAATGAACTTGTAGGCTTATTGTTTCCGGCAACTGTACCTTTTATTGAATATATAAATTCTTTACTTTATGACGACTTAATTCCATGAATAAATGAATAATCTTCAATTAGTTGTTAATTGCATTCTTGGAGCACCTTCCTCGCTTGCCATATTTTCACTCCTAATTTTGTTGATATTTGCCAGGAAGGTTTGCGTACTATAATTTTTGAACTGCAAGTCACTGCAAGAGAACTGAGGTCTCAGAAGTTTGAAGCAGAGAAGTCCCTTGAACGAAATAGGACATCCTTGAGGCAGTGCCTAGAGAAGTATTGTCTTTCGTTTGTATTTTACTTTATTATTAATTTATTTTGTAATGGTTGAATGCTTCTTAAATATTCTGAATGAATCCCTTTGTAGATTAAGGGAACTGGAGAACATGAACAACAAACGCTTACATGAATTGCGGAACTCTGGAGCTGAAAAGATTTTTGAGGCTTATCGTTGGGTGAAGGAACATCGTAATGAGTTCAATAAAGATGTCTATGGTCCAGTTGCAATTGAGGTATGTGAATTTGATTGTTTGTTTTACTAAACCTGATTAATCACTCATAGCCCTTTATTTGTTTTTTTTTTTTTTTTCTTTGGTGATATTCAAACTTAGGTAAACATTTCCAGTACAACCCACGCAAATTATCTTGAGGGTCATATTCCATTTTATGCATGGAAGGTATGTCCAACTAAAGCTTTTATTGCTTTGATTTTCAGTTTTTTTTGTTGTAAAAATCAAGCTCTGCTTTATGCCTGTGACAGTTAGACTTTTCCCCATCTATGACACAATCTACCATCTCTGACTCCTTTAGCTAGTTGCTCAGCTTATATGAGAAGCTTTAATACACAGATATGATGATCATGGTTGGTATTCACTGACATGATATCTATCTTGGATGTCTAAGATGGCCAAGTGTTAACTTAGGAATTTTTTCATATCTATGCTTAAGATCACTGCAATATCAAGGAAACATTTTTTCATTAATTTAAGGGATAAAGTACAAATAAGCCGCCATTGAACTATTTAAGAAACAACAATTAAACCACTGAACTCGAAAAGGCTCCAAAATCATCTACTAACTTGGAAAAAAATAACAATTAGCATTTTTAGTAGGTAAATGTGTGTTATACATGTGTCATATTTTATCCGGATATGTAATGTGGTGTTGAATTGCAAATTAGTTTGCCATTGTTTCTGGCAACTTTTGTGCTTGAAGTTTCTCTGTTGCACGGAGCTCTCTCTGTCTCTCTGATTATCATTGTCGTTGTTGTTGTTGTTTTTTTTTTCCCTAGTTTCTCATTTATGCAAATAAATAAATAATTTGTCCTTGTCCTATAGATTTTATTTATTTATTATAATTTTTTTGCCGTGTATTCATGTTTTCGTATGTACTTCCACATGCAGGCATTTATTACACAAGATTCTGCTGACCGTGACCTCTTGGTTAAAAACCTCAAGTCATTTGATGTCCCAATTTTAAATTATACAGGGGTTGGTAATGGTACCAGACAGCCTTTTCAACTAACTGAGGAGGCACGTATCTTCAGTTTTGAGATTTACCATGTATTCTTCTTTGAGTATTAAGTTCTTTTTTTGAAAAATGAGTATTAAGTTCTTATTTGACCCATAACTTGTTAAAACTTATCCACTTCACTGAACACTAAAAAGAGAAAAAGTCATTGAAAGCTAGAGAAGAGGCAAACAGTGTCTTTTTCAAGAATCTCCAAATGCACTAACATGCATTAACTTGGCTTTCCTAATATTATATGCAGATGCGTAGACTCGGCATTTATTCAAGACTTGATCAAGTCTTTGAGGCTCCATTTGCTGTCAAAGAAGTTTTGATTAGCCAATTTGGGCTGGAATATTCGGTTTGCCTACTACTCTAGTCTTTATTTATGGGAATTAACGTAGCTTTGGCAGAATGAATTTAGTATACACACACATTTACTTCTTTTCTCTTCTCAGTATATAGGGTCCAAAGAGACTGATCAAAGAGCTGATCAAATATCACGAATAGGAATTCATGATTTTTGGACACCAGAGAACCATTACCGTTGGATCAAATCAAGATATGGTCCCAATGTTTCTGCCATGGTGGAAACGGTGAATGGTTCTCGTCTTCTCTCCAGTAAGTCTTTTGTTTTTCATTTTGATGCTGACACATTTTTCCAAAAGCTGCTTGTGTGTACCAATCTATTTGATCTTTTCAGATATGGAACTTGGAGAAGTTGACATGCTCAAGGCCCAGAAAAGGGAGCTGGATGAAGCTGCCTATTCTTTGGAGGAGAACTTAAATACAGTCAAGGTTGAGCTAAGAAACAAAGAAAATGAAGCAGCAGAACTTGAAAAAAAATATGTATGTGAACATCTTTTCTTCTTATCTGGTCATTCTGGTGAGGCTTTGCTAAGTTTTTCATAAGGAGCAATTTACATAGTAATTTAAATGTATACACAATTTCACAAATGTTCATGTCCTCTTGTTTGAAATGTGTATTTAATACATATCATATTGATTTGTTGATATAAATATTTATTCTTGAGGATGTCAATATATGCTTATAGTGTATCTTAAGTTGCACCAATAACATTTTCTACAAGATGTGCATACAGATTGGAATAGCATTTGTTGATAAATATTTTGATTATCGAAATGTTAGCTGTGTACATTAGTATACATGTGTGCATTTGCAGTTTTAATCAACAAGATATAGCTTTTTTGTAACTGACTTGAACACAAATCAGAGTTGTTAATGACATTGTCTTTGGTCATTCTAGCCAAAGGGAGCTATATAAAAGCTTTCCTTGTAATTAGATATGCTCCTAGATACTATTTACATCCCCATCCCCTATCAAGCTGGAATACTGACTGCTTTTTGTTTGTTCTTTTTGCACTCTGATACTTCATCATGCACCTAGGTTTACATTGCATTCTGTGCCCATTGGCATGACATATGACATTAATGTTGCTTATTTGAATTGAATTGCACATTCAGTAAGATTGAACTACGGGAGTGTTTGAAATAAACTTCATTTAGAAAGCATGTTAACATTAGCATGAAGTGCACCTAGCAGTATAACCCTCGCTGTATAATATACCAATTAATGCATTCCACTAGAACAAAGCTATTCACTATTGCTTGGCCTCAAAACACTAAAAGAAATTAATTGGATAGCAAATGCATAGGATTCATGGATCTCCTACTAGCAAAGTGATACTTTCATTTGCACATGCTTACATATTATTTCTGAACGAAATAAGTTTATATATATATATATATATATATATATATATATATATATATATATATATATTTGTATATGGTTTCCTGTTCTCCTTTGCCTCTCAACTTTGATTGAATATCAATCCACATATTTGTTGTCTTTTGTTTTACAGTATTTCTATTTCTTTACATTTACATTTGAATTTCTGTTTCTTAACATTCATATGTTGGCTCTCTTTTGAGCATAAATAGTAACATTTTTTGCTAATTACCTTATAGGAGAGGCTTATTAATGCTTCGTTTCAAGAGAAGAGGAGAAGAGTTGAGATGGAAAAGCTTGTTGGTAAATATGTTACTATATTTCTTGAGAAATACTGAATCTATTTGGCAATTTTTAAAATACCTTCTTCTCTTGATGAGTGTAACTTTACAAACATTTTTCTCCAACTTCAGAGCAGCGGAAGTTAAAGTTAAAATCTTTGGAACGAGAGAATGATTTGGATAGCACCATTACTAACTTAAGTAAACAGGTTACGGAACTGAAGGTTCAGAGATGCCAGTGTGCAGTTCAACTCAAGGTGAATTGGCTATTCATTTTTCCCTTCTCTTATTGCCACATTTATTTATGTCTCATAAGTAATAATTCCTTTTCAATTTTCAGGATTTACTAACTCAGGCTTATGCTAATCGAAGGCGTTATGCTGAGCAGAGCATGGCTTTAATTGAGCTTGAGTTTAAGGTACATTTTTGGTAATGATGTAAACACATAGTTATTTACCATTAGTAGGGTGGTTAAACTTGTTGCGTGATATATTGCCAATAAATTCAAATTATCTTTACCGTTGCATATTTCTATTTGGGATTAATTCCAGTTTTGGTTCTTTGAGTATTGCATTTGGTTTACTTACAACACCTTTCTATTTGTTTATTTGTATCATCCATAAAGATGGGTGGAAAATTGCACTGCATGCTTCTATATGCTGGCCCTTTGCTTAGTCACATTCAGCAGTCACCTTTAACATCCTATTGAGTATTGATTATACACATGTCAATGTCTTCAATGGAATCTGACATAAATTAATAAGAGATGCAGCTTAGTTTCTAATAAGTTTCAGTTGAAACAAGATGGAAAACAAAAAATTAGTGTACTTTAACATTTCTCAGTGCATTATATTTCAATATTTTTAGTTTGACATGTTGGTTTTCTGTTAAAGGCTTAAAGCAAATAAAAAACCATAAATATATATCAAGTAGTATTTTACTGTATCTTATGTATCCTGCAACACCTGAATCAAACCACGACCTATCCACTATTTTCATTATTGATTCTAACCTCTAGGAGTGTTTTTATTATTTATTATTTATTTTATCCTAGATTAAAGAGATGGAAACCAACGTGAAGCACCAGGAAAAGTTGGCTGAGGAAGCATGTTTGCATCATGAGCACTGTAAGTTCTTTCTATGCTTTTTATGTTCTTATCATCAGATAATAATATACATTCTTTGTTATTACAAACATTTCTTCACTCTTTTTTTTGTAATAAACTTTTTTTACTTCACAAGTATTTCCCTCTCTCATGCTACTGCGTCTATGCTAGAAAACGAACATTTGAGCATTTGACTTTGCCTGAAAAGTGTTGTATAAATATATTGACAAACAAACCTCAACTTGAAAGATTGTCCTGTCTCAATTCTCAAATAGAAAATAGAAGAGGAAAACCAAGAATAAACAGTGGAAACTTCTGCTATAATTATATTAGTGAAATCTTGGCTCTCTTTTTTAACTTTCTGGCTTTAGTTGTGGATTAGCATTGGCGCATGGCATTGGGTAGTTGTTACTGTTTAAATATTTAAAGATCCTACCTTTGCTGTGACAACAGTTGCTCTTCAAACGATTGGTAAAACGTCAAACATAGTTAATTGGTAGTTCAATGGTCTTGTAATTTATTAGCAAAAATATTTTCATCAAAATCAGTAATGTGAAGATATTCCTCAACATAAAATATCAGTCCTATCCTACCACTATGAGACTTACCATCAATGCAGGGATAATCCACCTTTAACAAGTTCTGCACTGTCCCCACTAGAAGTCTGTCTTTGACATCGTTGTAACACCATCTGCACTCTTTTTGACACTTCTTTTATGAATGAGAAACTGAGGAGTGGAAAGGAATTTGACATGTTAATGGCCTTAGTTTGTCTGTAACATCAACTGGCATCTTTTGAGATTTTTTAACTAGGAAGGAAACACTGAAGAACAGATAGGAGTCTGACATGTTAATGACTATAGGTGGCAAATGGGTGTTTTGGGCAAGTTAAAATGGATTATGTGGATGGGCTAACTCATTTTCAGAATTTGAGTTGCTACAGATTTTAACAGTTTATACTAAAATTTGATTATTTATATAAAAAAAATGTTAAAGTATTGTAAATGTTCAAGAATTACTGATGCAAGAATTAAATTTATATCTCATTATTGATCCACTCCCAACTCTTTTTGACCTGCTGTAAGAGCTGTTTGAATTTACCTCACCCAAATTGACCTGTTGTATAAATTGGTGTTTTGAGTAGGTTGAAATGTCAACTGCCCAAATTGTCTCCTTAAGCTAAAAATACCTTGCTCCAATATCTATGTATATATATAAACACGCACACATGATTGCTAACAAGTTCTTGTTAGTTTATACTTTTATATAAGTTAGCCATTGATAAATTTGCAATATAATTTTACATCTATTCAAAATGGGTTTTCACTGTGCTAAGCCTTTGGTGAAGAAACGTGTATACCTAGTTGCTCCTATTGCATATATTTCTAGCCGTTCTAATTGTCTTGAGTGTAGAGATAATGATTGCCCTGCTGATCCTCATTGTTGAATCTTGTAAAAATTACTAGACTTTAGGGAAAGGGTTACCAGCATTCTCTTTGGGTTTTTTATGTTTAGAAGAGAGTTTTCTTACCTTTTTGGTATACACTGCCACACTGGAAATATTTTTAATTTATCAAATAAAGTGTTTGGATGTAAAGACTTAAATTTTTTTGTTCCTTTTACTTTTTAAAAATCAGAAGAGCGTTTTCTTACCTTTTACTTATGTTCTTCCTAATCAGGCAAAAAGAAATTGGAGGATTGCCGTGATCAATTATCAGCTGCCATGAGGCATGCTGAATCCATCGCATTGCTAACTCCTGAATTGGAACAGGCATTCATTGAGGTTTGCATAGGAGTTTTAAGAAACTTTCAGACTTTCAGAGTTTCAGATCATCTTGGTGTTATGTTTGCTATCAGCATATTATACTTGGATTATCACTTTGGTTGAGAAGATAATTCAAAGATGAATCTAAAGCGCTAAATGATAATTATTTCACATCTCTTGCTCAAGCTCTTATGTTTTATTTGTATCTTATTTTTTCTTATGGATTTTGGCTTAATGTGGCACTTTTTTTGATAGCTTGTGACAATATACTGATTACCTCACTAGTTTTGCTAATGCACATTAATGCCTTTCCAGATGATATTTGAAGTTGGAAGCTAGTCACAGCTAGTTTTGATATGTGAATTAAAATCTTTGGTCCAAAAACTTCATGGATATCCAAATAAAGTTAACTCTTCATGGATGTATTATTTATGAATTAGTTTCTTTTAGTTCTTTGCATCTGTGTAGAATAAGCAACAAACTCTTATTTAGTATGGTTTTCTAAGCAGTGTGGTTCTTTATACTGTGTTATTTATTAGTTTTCAGTGATGAATATTCAATCATCATTCTAGATAATCTTTTCAGATGCCTTCCACCATTGAAGAATTGGAGGCTGCTATACTAGACACTGTTTATCAAGCCAATTCTATTCTTTGTCTTAACCCTAATGCCCTCGAACAATATGAGACTCGCCAAAGAAAAGTAAGTCCTGTATTTCTCTGTGATTTAATCCTGCTTTCTTTTGCTTCAGTATCATCTGATTCAATATCTTTGCTTTATGCAGATAGATTCTCTTTCAAAGAAACATGAAATGGATGAAAAGGAATTAAGTTGTCATTTGAATGAAATTAATGCTCTAAAGGTGAGGTTTAGGTGGTGTGCTTTAAAGATTTTTATTTATTTTATTTTTGCATAGGCTTGTCACATCTTCAGCAAATGGCTTCAAGTAGTCCTCTTTGATGTTGATAATTTAGTCACACACTTTTTATAAGTTGTGAAGTTTTGACAATAAAAATATGTTGCTGATTATCATACTTCAGTGCATAGTTCACTTTGTCTGCTGATACTGCTCTATATTTATATTAAGTGTTATTATTGAAAAAGAAGTTTAATTTTTGTGTTTTAAATTGGCACAAAGAAAGCAAGGAAGAATGAATGGATGGGAGTATTTGAGACTGAAAAGTGTCTCTCTTGATGATGTTATTTTTGGTATATGCTTTTATGGTGGTGGGAGGAGTGGCATTTGGCAATGGATTTTTTCCTCCATTGGCATATTTAAATCTCTTCAGTAAAAGGCTTTCCTATGATCTATGAGGCTATTATAGTCTAAAACCATATTACGATTCCATGATATTTGCAGGAAAGTTGGCTTCCAACATTGAGAGACCTTGTCTCTCAGATAAATGACACTTTCAGTCGTAATTTTAGAGAAATGGCTGTTGCAGGAGAGGTTTCATTGGGTAACTTTCACTCCAAACTCTCGAAGACTTTATTTTTTGTTAACAAAGAGTGTCCAGTGGTTCCTAAATTGATTGATGTCTCTCTTCAGATGAGCACGATATGGACTTTGATAAATATGGGATTCTAATTAGAGTTCAATTCAGGTATTTGCTCATCTGTTTCACATTTCAGTTCAGATTCCTTTTTAATGCCTTCAGAATATGTGATTAGTTAAGGCCATTGCTGTTGGTTTCACTGCGGTTGAGCTAATCTTTATTTGCTGTATTTACACATGAAGAAAAAGGACCAAAATTGTTGAAGTTTATGCAACTGATTCTGTTTACGTACTTTTAAGAAATAAATTGAATTGTTGAATTAAGGATGGGGTGTTGGATAAGTGTGCAGAAGAAGTTGATCTAGGCAAAAGTCTATATTACGAAAAATGAATCTTTTGAACAGTGGTTCAAAAAGGTGGTTTCTTGAAAACCATATTGGAGAGGAAAGAACCAAACAAGGCAGTATTTTTACGATTAACAGCATAACAAAGAAGAAAAAACTATAAAAGACTTCAATGCAAATTTATTTCGTAAAGGTGTCTAAGGCTACAATATTTGGTAAGAGAAAGAACTAAGTACTTTCCAGCAACAAGAAGCTAACAAAACATTAAAAAGTTGAGTGATAAGACACTCCTCACTCTAACCTTCTCAAAAAACTAGCAAATGTTGGAATGTACTATTTGTTGACCATATGACCAATGGTTGCTTAAACATGTTAGTGGTCAAGTATGCAGAATCAAATTTGAACTATATCTTCCCTTTTTATTCTCTTTAAAGCTACATCCTACATCAATTCTTTTTTGGCTGACCTCGAGGTTTTTTGTGAGAGTGTGACCTCTTATTCTAGTTTTTGTTCATTGCCCCTTATTTTCACGTGTAACTATTCCTTCTGATCTTGTGCTTTGTGATTACCAGGGAAACAGGACAACTTCAAATTCTTAGTGCCCACCACCAATCTGGAGGCGTAAGTCCAATGACTGAACTTTTGTGTTTAAGGTGTTCTGTTTATTTGCTAATTTCATAATGTGATTTTATTTTAGGAGCGCTCTGTTTCAACTATTCTTTACCTTGTTTCTCTTCAAGACCTAACCACTTGCCCTTTTAGAGTGGTTGATGAAATAAATCAAGGTCAGCATCTGAAAGTCATCTTGATTATTAACTACAACTCTACAATAATAATAATAATTAATAGTAGTAGTAGTAGTAGTAATAATTGTGTCTTTTGTGTTCATTGAAGGAATGGATCCAGTTAATGAAAGGAAAATGTTTCAGCAATTAGTCAGAGCAGCCAGCCAACGTAATACACCACAGTAAGAGAACTGCTACTTTTACCTGCAAATAGTTTTCGAGCTTTTATTTTAAACTTGTATTTAGTTAGCACTTTAAATCACAGCTTATATTTTTGAAATTATTTACTTTTTTTGGTGAACAATAAACTACCCAGTGGCTAGAGAGAACATATCATCAATAATAAGATAGTAATGAACAGATGACAACATCCTTAAGATATCATTGTAACCTCATTCTTTAAATATCACTGCAACGTCATAGTTTCGGCTCTGCCTGAAATGTAAGTTTCAAAAATAGTGCTTGCTATGTTGGTGATTACATGCACAGGTATATACAGTTATATAATCATTTTGGATTCTCTGCCCTTCTCCCTCTCTTTAGATGTTGACCAATTTGAATCTGTTGCCCATCATGACAAATGGACACAATACCTGAAATTAGTTCCTTTTGTCAATGCACAATCAAGACATCAATTAGCTAGGATTTTGACAACTTACTGGTCTACTACTGCAATCACAATCTTTATCTTGTACATAAATACTTTTTTAGACTTATCATTATATTTATAATTTCCCTTCACTGATTTTTTCTCTGTGAACCGTTTTCCAAGGTGTTTCCTACTTACCCCAAAACTCTTGCCGAATCTTGACTATAGCGATGCATGCAGTGTTCTCACTGTAATGAATGGGCCATGGATTGAGCAGGCTTCCAAAGGTTTATTTCATTAAATATCTTTGTTATTGTTACAACTCACGGAGTGCAATTTACCAACCACAATGACCTTTTTCCATGCTAAATTGCAGCCTGGATCAATGGAGAAAGCTGGAGATCAGTGACGAGGAGGGCATCAGAAGAGAGGTGTCACTAGGAAATGTAAATCATGCATGGAGATTGCACCATATGCTTGCTGTTTTTGAGAGCTCCAGTAGTAGCTGATTACTTGAATCTGTTGTATATGTGTGTTTTGCTGATAACCTGAATCTAGAAATCATTCTGCCCTTCAACATTTCTGAAGTTTCAAACATCAAGTTCTTGTAGTAAGCTGTAATAGGCTGTATATTGATATCATTGCAGAATGATTGGTCAATTCATGGACATTTCAAATGCGTTGAAAATTATCCCTTTTTAGAACTTCATTTCATTTATATTTCTGGTATGAGAAATACAGGTATTGTAAAATTTGCCAATGACGCAATTTTACAAAGTGCATTTGATAATATGTAAAAGTATGAGTAAATGCTAGCCAAGGTCCTTCGAGTTTGGTGGTTTTGTCATCTTTAGTCTTAATTTTCAAATTGATTTTCCGTGATTCTCTGAGTTTTGAATTCGACATGTTGTAGTCTTTTGTCTAAGTTGTGAAAAGTAAGGGCAAAACAATTGTTTTATTACAAATCCAGCCAAACAATTTATTTGTCTCAGAAATTAATCTTAATTATTTTCAATTGCAATTTTTTCTCTCAGAAATTAGCCCTTAGAAAATCATTCAATTGTAATTTTTTTTTCTAGCGGATTAGGGTTAATTTTTTAAGGAAATGAATTATTTTGGATTTGGTTGCAATAAAAAGACTGTTTTGTTATTAACGGAAGGATTATGGCAGATCGAATTTGAAATTTGGAGGATCGCGAAGGGCCGATTTGAAAGTTTAGGACTAAAGGTGGTGAAATCACCAAACTCGGAGGACGTTGACTGATATTTACTCGTAGAAGTATATTACATATTTGTGATTCTAAGTGTTACAAAGTGTATCTAATGGTATGTAAAAATATACTCAGATTGTTGCACTCGTACTTATCATCGAAAGCAATATGTTATCATGTGTAATTTTCACATTGCGATTGTTAGAGTTTAATCTTGTGCTTTCATCCATAATTTGTCACCTAAAAACTAAGGTGTTTATACGAGTTACAAAATTACAAAGCACATTTAATGATATGTAAAATTGTACGGAGTATTTAAGATCTATGATTTTAGTAGATTTTTTTTTTATTTTTTATTTTTATTTTTATTTTTTTTAAAGATCTATGATTTTAGTTATGGTGGTTTGTGTAATTCTATAAATAAATTAGAATTTGTGGGACGTATCTGTAATTACGACAATTCTGAGGGACAACTGTGCAAAATTGGGTGTGTTAGAACTTAGAATCTTGCATTAATGTGATAGAGTCAACTTAGTAATACATCCACTAAAAACAGTTGATTTCCAACCACTAAAAACTACCAAAACCTGTCACTCTGCAAACCAGAAGGTAGCAGGGAGGAGAGGACCACCGCCAGCGCCACCGCCACCGCTTCATATGGCGTTAACAGCCACCTCTCACATCTCATCTTTCTCTTTCACCCGATCACCACCACCACCCCACCGTCTTCTTACCTTTCCATCACTCTCTATCTGCACCGCCACCAATTTCTCCTCCTCTTTATCACTCCAACACCCTGCTGCTCCCCGCCCTTCATTCCGCTTCTTCTCCGCTTCCCATGGCGGCGGCGGCGGTGAAAGGGGTGGCAGTAATAGTGGCGGCGGGGGCGGTGGTGATGGAGATGCTGGGGATAAAAACAGAGCTGAGGCGATCATGGCCCTGGCTGATTCTGGAAGATCACTGGATAGCTTGCCAAAGGACTTGGCCGCCGCAATCGAGGCAGGGAAGATTCCGGGGATGATAGTTCATCGGTATTTCGAGCTGGAGAAGTCGGCGGTTTTCCGGTGGCTGCTCAACTTCGGAGGGTTTAAGGAAAGGTTGCTGGCCGATGATCTTTTCTTGACTAAAGTTGGAATAGAGTGTGGAGTTGGAATCTTCACTAAGGTCTCTCTAAACCCATTTTTTTCCCGTTCTTCTTTATCACATAATACAATCAAACACCTCAAAACTTCAATCCATATATGCTGTTCATATTGCAGACAGCTGCAGAATTGGAAAAGCGCAGAGAAAAGTTCTCCAAGGAGCTGGATTTTGTGTTTGCTGACGTGGTATGATCACAAAACTATATCTATTTGCTAGAATTTTTTTTGAGTGACTAGGAAACACGTAGTTACTACCCAATGTCCTGCACTAATACAAGAGTTTATATTGCAATTTTTTCCACTTTTGGTCCCACGACTATAAGATTATTTCTACATTTGGTCCCTCCTATATAATTTCTTGTTACTGTTGACTTATCTTAAAGGGTAAAATTATCATTTTCTTAAATTTTCAGGGAAAAGAACTAGAAATGATAATTTTGTTCGATAAGTCACATGACTAAAGTTTGATCACCAGTGATTAAGAATTAAGTTAGATGGATCAAATGTGACAAAAATTAAAAGTCATGAAACCAAATTTGGAAATTAATAGTCGGGACCAAATGTGTTTACAGTCTCATAGTCGTGCGACCAAAAGTTGAAAAAACTTGCTTACATTGTATATGCAAGTTGGCGATTTGATTCTCTTGGTAAGAATTACAGCAAGCATTACTCTGACCTGTGTGTGGAAGATGAGCATTTCAGGTTATGGCCATTATTGCAGATTTCATGCTAGTCTGGCTTCCTGCACCAACTGTTTCTGTCCGGCCATCTCTCGCCATTGGTGCTGGACCTCTCAACAAGTTCTTCTACAACTGCCCCGATAACGCATTTCAGGTTTCCATAAAACCCATAGTATGTTTGAATGTGTACGTAAAAGAATTCTAATATACGCGGTTACTTTCTGTATTTTCCCAGGTAGCATTGGCTGGTACATCCTATTCATTTTTACAGAGAATAGGTGCTATAGTGGTATGTCTGTCTTTGAAAATATTTCAGTAGATGTACTAAGCTCCCGCTTTCTATCTTATTCAATTCAACGAAGCTCGAATTTCCTGCAGAGAAATGGAGCCAAACTGTTTGCAGTTGGCACTGGTGCATCTTTGGTAAGCAAAGACATTATTTCCTTTTGCTTAATCCCTTTAATTTGATCTTTATCAGTGTGTTAAGAGTCCCACATTGATAAAATAAGAAAGAATATATGAGTTTATAAGGCCATGACTAGTTAATTGGTTGGATTCAATCTTTTAGTATGGTTTGTGGTGATTTTGCTATTCTGTAGCAGTGTCTTGCTCTTGGTGGAGTTACGTATTGCCATCGTTTTGCAGGTTGGAACTGGTATAACGAACGCGTTGATTAATGTGAGGAAGGCCTTTGACAAGTCGTTTGCTCTTGAAGCCGAGGACCTCCCGATACTAGCAACCAGTGCAGCATATGGTGTGTATATGGCTGTTTCAAGCAACCTTAGGTATACTATTTCCCCCAAGTTTGAATCTACTCTTAGCTTTCCATTAGACTTCTCGAATCCCTCCTCGTGTGCTGCAGTTCTGTGTTAAGAGTTCCACATTGAAAAATAAGAAAGAAACATATGGGTTTATAAGGTTATGAATTAGTCTAGCTAATTGGTTGGATTCAGTCTTTTAGTGTAGTTTGGTCGATCTTAAACAGGTACCAAATCCTTGCCGGAGTGATTGAACAGAGAATATTGGAGCCCTTACTACACAACAAAAAGATTGTGCTGAGTGTGATATGTTTTGCAGTCCGAACAGGCAACACCTTTCTAGGGTCATTAATGTATGATCTGATCTTCTTTTTTCGGTTTAATTTCATACTCAAAGCCCTTTCTTCGCCTTCCTAATACTTGAAATCTGTATCTGCTAGGTGGGTCGATTATGCACGATGGGTTGGAATCCAGAAAGAACGAGAATAGAAAAGGCGTACAGAAATTTTGTTCTTCTTATTGTAAAAATATTCAAAGATAACTAAAATATTAATGTTTTTTCAAATAATATTATTAGTTTAGATCTAAAAATATTAAAAAGTTAACAATATTGACTCATCTATCATTAACCAAAGATCAAGGGTTCAATCATTGACTTTAGAAATGAAGCAGCCTTAAATTTACAGGGCAACTGTCCCACCCTAGTGAAAACTTGATATACAAAAAAACAAAAACTTTTAGAATTGACTAGTAGTACTGAGTATTAATTATATATATTAATAAATTGAAGAAATTGAGTGATTAAAATGTGCCAGCACATAATGTCTATCCAAATTAAAGCTACAGACAACAGACCTACAGTACGTATACTGACAGATATTTACTCTCCCGGCCACCGGTGCCGGGAGCCGCCACCGCCCCCATTGTTGACCAAACAAACACAACCTATAACATGCGCTACTTTGCTTCCTTCATTGACGCAATATCCAATGGCTTCACACAATTCTCTGCTCCCATGGCTTCTCTTTGTTCTTCATCTTTTCCCGTTATCCTTGTCGGCGCAGAGATCAACCTACATTGTCCACATGGATAAGTCATCCAAGCCCACCGCTTTTGTCAGCCACCACCACTGGTACTCCTCCGCCGTGAATTCTTTAGACGGCGGCCGCCATTCCTCTCCGCCCAAGATTGTTTACTCTTACCACCATGCCCTTCACGGCTTTAGCGCTTTGTTGTCGGAGGAGGAACTTCAGGCCTTGAAGAAGTCTCCGGGATTCGTATCGGCTTATAAAGATCGGACCTTTGAGCTGCAAACCACGTATACTCCTAGCTTTCTGAAGCTTAATTCGAATACGGGGCTATGGCCGGCGTCGAAGTTCGGCGAGGATGTGATCGTCGGCGTGGTTGACTCCGGTGTATGGCCGGAATCCAGGAGCTTTAGGGACGACGGCATGCCGCTGATTCCCAAGAGGTGGAAGGGGGTTTGCAAGGAAGGAACGGAGTTCAATTCTTCGTTGTGTAACAGAAAGCTCATTGGCGCTAACTATTTCAACGCCGGAGTACTCGCCGCGAATCCCGGGATTAATATCTCCATGAATTCCGCCCGGGACACCAATGGACACGGCACGCACACGGCGTCCACCGCCGCCGGAAACTACGTTGACGGTGTTTCCTACTTCGGCTATGCGCCAGGGACGGCGAAAGGAGTGGCGCCACGCGCTCGTGTGGCGGTGTACAAGGTCAACTGGAATGAAGGAAGTGTCACCTCCGACCTCATCGCCGGCATGGACCAGGCAATCGCCGACGGCGTAGATGTAATTTCGGTCTCCCTCGGTTACCGACACATCCCTCTATACGAAGATCCCATCGCAATTGCGGCTTTTGGGGCTATGAAGAAGGGCATTCTCGTCTCTGGCTCCGCCGGCAACCGCGGTCCCAGTCTCGGAACTCTAAACAACGGTGCTCCTTGGATCTTGACGGTTGCTTCCGGCTTGACGGACCGGTGGTTCGCCGGAAGTTTGACACTGGGAAATGGGTTGAAAATCAGGGGTTTTAGTGTGTTCCCGGGGAGAGCATTGGTGAGGGACGTAAATCTACTTTACAACAAAACAATTTCTTCTTGCGATTCATTGGAATTGGTAGCCAAAGTTCCTGAACCGGGATCCACTATCCTCATTTGCGAGAAGCCGGAGATAGACGAGCCTACGTTTACCTTCTCCCAAATACAGGCCGTCGCCAGTGCCGAAATCCGAGCTGCTATCTTCATCAACGACGATCCCGGGATTTTCCGGTCGACTACATTTCCTAGCCCGGGAGTCTTCATTAGCCCCAAAGAAGGGAAACAAGTGATTAAATACGCCAAAACCGCCACTGATCCTAAAGCCACTATCACTTTCCAGGAAACAATTTTCGGGAACAAGCCGGCGCCGACGGTGGCCGCCTCCTCTTCCAGAGGCCCATCTCCGAGCTACCTAGGAATTTCGAAGCCGGATATCTTGGCGCCGGGAGTGTTGATCTTAGCCGCCTATCCACCCAATAGCTTTGCGGTAAACATTGGAATCAACATTCAATTAGGCACCGATTACAATCTGGAATCAGGAACGTCCATGGCATGCCCGCACGCCGCCGGAATCGCGGCGATGCTGAAAGGGGCACACCCGGATTGGAGCTCCTCCGCCATCAGGTCCGCCATGATGACCACCGCGATCACGGTAGACAACATCGGAAAACCAATCAAAGACTCCGACGACAACGCCGTCGCCACGCCGCTGGTTATGGGTGCCGGTCTGGTTAATCCCAACGCCGCACTCGATCCCGGCCTAGTTTACGACGCCACCTCACAAGACTACGTTAATCTCCTCTGCGCCATGAACTTCACAGAAGCTCAATTCCAAACCATTGCCAGATCCTCAGCCACTAATAACTGCTCCAACTCAAACCCAGATCTAAATTATCCATCTTTCATTGCTCTATACCCTCTCGGAGGAGATAACGGAGTTTATGACTGGACGGTGCAGACATTCAAGAGAACTCTCACAAACGTTGGTCCCGGTGCGGCTACATACAAGGCAAAGCTGGAAGTTCCCAAGAACTCCACAATCTCTGTGTCTCCTACAACATTGGTGTTCACGAAGAAGAAGGAGAAACAGAGTTACAGTCTGAGGATACGGTACAGAGGCGATGAGAATCAGAGCAAGAATGTTGGTTCGATTACATGGGTGGAAGTGAATGGGTATCATAAGGTCAGGAGTCCAATTGTTGTTTCAAATACAGTAGAGGTCTGGGAATGAAGATAAGCAAGCAAGATCATGTTGTCCTGTACTGAGGTGTTAATTGTTAAATGTTCCAAATAAACAAAATGTAAGGAACACGAGAAGAATGTAAGGAACACGAGAAGGAGCATATATATACTTTATGCTCAATAAAGTGTTCTTTTTTGTTGTAATAAATATTCTATGTTAGCTTACTAATTACAATATTACAAGTTCAATTCATAGTGAGAGATGTCTATTGATATTCTTTGTTTCAGCCAATTAACTATAAACAGTTTAGGTTAGTTTACTTTTTTAGTTCTTTGTTGACTAATGTCACAAAACTACCTATTTTCTTCTTCACTTACAAAATTGGTATTATTCACTTATTGTGAATAGGGCCTCAAACATTTATGTCCGCTTAAGCCTTGATGGAGCGTTATGGGATCGTTATGGGTGCATCTGTATGCATCATGCATAGTGCATCCGGTTGCAAAAACGACGTCGTTTTGACGTCTAACTTAAAATAAAATAAAAAAAAATCAGAATTGCATAACTACATATCCATAATTTCATAACTACACATTCATAATTTCATAACTATAAATCCAGAATTACATAACTACACATCCATAACTTCATAACTATACATCCAGAATTGTATAACTACACATCCATAACTTCATAACTATAAATCCATAATTGCATAACTACACATCCAGAATTGCATAACTATACATCCAGAACTTCATAACTAAAAATCCAAAATGAATAAACTAAAAAATAAATAACATAATGTTGTTGCTGGGAATTGAAACGGATTTTTATTTTTTTAAGTAGGATGAACGTTTTGATGCAAAACGACGTCGTTTTTGCATCCGTATGCACCATGCATGGTGCATACGGATCATGGTGCATACGGATGCACAACATAATTTGCCGGCCTCTTCTATCTTGGCCTCTTGGGAGGAGTGGAGGACCAAGACCAACCCACTCTAGCCCAAGTTTTACTAATGTAAGGCCAGTTTAGTTTTGAATAGACTCGTTTCGACGTTTACACTTATAAGACATTTTGAAATTTTATGCTAATTTAGTGAAAAGTGGTTGCCTCGTTCTTAAATTCTCTTACTAGGTTTGGATTTCAAATGGAATTAAATACTTAATTTGTTTGATAGGTTATTTTTCTTAAACTTTCTTTCTAGGTTTGGATTTCAAATGGAATTAATTAATTGCTTAATTTCTTTGATAGTTTGTTTTTTTTTTCTTTTTTTTTTAATCAAAACAAACAACATATATCACATTAGATCATGGCCAAAAGACTCAAAAAATAACTATGTATGACCAATTAAATACAAAAATTCTAAAAATATGTAAAGGCAGATCACGAAAGAATAATACTCATGCAAAGACGTAGTCATGTAGCTAGGCAACTCAGAATGAGAAAACTTGAGCCAAAAACTATAATGCGTGGTAGCTCAATTGATCCGTTTGGAAACAATGACTTTGGATTGAGTGAGTAGTAACCTCTCAAAATGAGGAGCTTTTAAGGTTAGGGATTCAACCAAAATATACCTAAAGATGCTTTCAAAAAGAAAAATATAATATAGCTAAAGATGGGCACGGTCATGGGCATAAAAAACATGGAAGACAACGAAGCAGCAACAGTCTGAAGGGCCGCCGGTGGTAATAAACAATGTAAAGAGCGATGATTTGAGCTGCCATGGATGAATATACTAGCTTTATACTCTTCCCAACAATGGCGAAACCCGCCGCCTCTTTTTACTTCAATTCTATCCACTTTCACCATACTCTACAAAATCCTCTGCTAGGCTACCCCTTCTTCACTATCCAACACACTAATAATGACTTCTTCCCTTCTCCCATGGCTTCTCCTCGCTCTTCACCTTTCCCCCTCATCCATATCAGCCCACAGATCAACCTACATTGTCCATATGGACAAGTCCTTCATGCCCGCTGTTTTTCCCACCCACCACCACTGGTACTCCTCCGCCGTCACTTCTTTAGACGCCGCCCGCCACTCCTCTCCGCCCAAGCTTCTCTACACTTACGACAATGCGCTTCACGGCTTTAGCGCTGTGTTGTCGGACGATGAACTTCAGGTCTTGAAGAGGTCTCCGGGATTTGTTTCCGCTTATAAAGATCGGCCCTTTGAGCTCCATACCACGTACACGCCTGGTTTTCTGAAACTTAATCCCAGTACGGGGCTATGGCCGGCGTCGAAGTTCGGAGAGGATGTTATAATTGGCGTGATTGACTCCGGCGTTTGGCCGGAGTCTAGGAGCTTTAGAGATGATGGTATGCCGGAGATTCCAAAGAGGTGGAAGGGGGTTTGCAAGGAAGGAACAGAGTTCAATTCTTCGTTGTGTAACAGAAAGCTCATTGGCGCTAATTATTTCAACGCGGGTGTTCTCGCCGCGAATCCCGGGATTAATATCTCCATGAACTCCGCCCGGGACACCGATGGACACGGCACGCACACGGCCTCCACCGCCGCCGGAAATTACGTTGATGGTGTTTCCTACTTCGGCTATGCACCGGGGACGGTGAAAGGAGTGGCGCCGCGCGCTCGTGTGGCGGTTTACAAGGTCAGCTGGGACGAAGGGCTCTTCACCTCCGATCTCCTCGCCGGCATGGACCAGGCCGTCGCCGACGGCGTCGACGTAATTTCAGTTTCCATAGGCGTCCGTTTTGTTCCCCTGTACGAAGATCCAATCGCAATCGCGGCTTTGGGGGCTATGACGAAGGGCATTCTCGTCTCTGGCTCTGCCGGCAACCGCGGTCCCAGTCTCGGAACTCTAAACAACGGTGCTCCTTGGATCTTGACGGTTGCTTCCGGCTTGACGGACCGGTGGTTCGCCGGAAGTTTGACACTGGGAAATGGATTAAAAATCAGGGGTTGGAGCTTGTTCCCGGGGAGAGCACTGGTGAGGAACATAAATCTGCTTTACAACAAAACAATTTCTATTTGTAATTCATCAGAAATGGTAGCCCAAGTCCCTAATCCGGAATCCACTATCCTCATTTGCGAGAAGCCAGAGATAGAAGACGCTACGTCAACCTACTCTCAGGTAGATTACGTCAACGATGCCAGAATTCGTGCCGGTATCTTCATCAATGACGATCCCACAATTTTCCGGTCGACTAGATTTCCCAACCCCGGAATCTTCATTAGCCCCAAAGAAGGGAAACAAGTGATTAAATACGCCAAAACCGCCATTGATCCTAAAGCCACTATCACTTTCCAGGAAACAATTTTCGGGAACAAGCCGGCGCCGACGGTGGCCGCCTCCTCTTCCAGAGGCCCATCTCCGAGCTACCTAGGAATTTCGAAGCCGGATATCTTGGCGCCGGGAGTGTTGGTCTTAGCCGCCTATCCACCCAATAGCTTTGCCGTAAACATTGGAATCAACACTCAACTCGGAACCGATTATTTTCTTGAATCAGGGACTTCCATGGCTTGCCCGCACGCCGCCGGAATCGCGGCGATGCTGAAAGCGGCACACCCGGATTGGAGCCCCTCCGCCATCAAGTCCGCTATGATGACCACCGCGATCACAGTAGACAACACCGGAAAACCAATCAAAGACTCCGACAACAACGCCGTCGCCACGCCGCTGGACATGGGTGCCGGCCTGGTTGATCCCAACGCCGCACTAGATCCCGGCCTAGTTTACGACGCCACCCCACAAGACTACGTTAATCTCCTCTGCGCCATGAACTTCACAGAAGCTCAATTCCAAAGCATTGCCAGATCTTCAGCCTCCCATAACTGCTCCAACTCAAATCCGGATCTGAATTATCCATCCTTCATTGCTCTGTACACCCCTGAAGGAGAAAACGACTGGTTGGTGAAGACATTCAAAAGAACTCTGACAAATGTTGGTCCCGATGCAGCTACGTACAAGGCTAAGTTGGAAGTGCCCAAGAACTCAACAATCTCAGTGTCTCCGAAAACATTGGTGTTTACGAAGAAGAAGGAGAAACAGAGGTACAGTTTGACGATACGATATAGAGGTGATAAACATCAGACTGATCTGAGCCACAATTTCGGTTCCATTACATGGGTCGAAGTGAATGGTTATCACAAGGTCAGGAGTCCAATCATGGTGTCAACTCCAGTAGATCTTTGGGAATGAAGCTTTTTTTTTTTTTTTTTTTTTTAAAAAAAAATAAAGAAAACAATAAGTTAATTCATTAAATCATAATGTTTATAACAAAGTTCAATAGAATGGTAAGTCATTACTTACAATCTATTACAGAAATTGCTTCATAATGTTGAGCATATAATTATCAGTTTAAGTTTTTAGTTAAGATGGAGTATGTGCTTTAATTTGATATCAGAATCAGACCAAAGATTATGGGTTCGAATCTGCTGTTATGCATTTCATAGCTTAGAAGACTTTTACTTTGTCATTTTTATTTCTCAAAAAGAGCTTCACATAAGCTATTACCATTCTTGTCGTTTCATGCTCCATGAGGAAACTCGTCAAGAAAATGAAAGGAAAATCACAATAACATGTAAAAGAAAACAAAAGACAAAAGGGGGGCAAGGGGGACAAAAGTGGGTGGCAACTTTAGCCAGCCCCAAAACCACAAACTACACAATCCCAGGCCACTAATCCTCTTGGCAATAATATTTTTTTTAAGATTGCACCAATTCCATTTTTGCTTGCAAGCTATTCTGTACCTTCAATTTGACTATTGGGAAAATGTGACTTCTTCCCTCTAAGTTATATACTTATAGTACTTTCTCCCCCTGCATTATTCAAGTGGTTATTTTTTCATCTGAAATGTTAAATGGACATATTTACCCTTAAAATAAATATTTAAAATAAATATTTCATTTATTTTTCTTCTCCAACAAATTTTGACAATAATTTGGTTCAAACCAAACAAACACTATAGCAACCAAACCGAAATCTTCCAATTACAATTTAGAATCGAAACTCGATATTTAGAGTTTATTAAAATCGCGAACCGGAACGGACGATTCATGTTCCGAACTGAAAAAATAAAATACATTTATTGTTGAATTTAGACTATTTAAAATAAAAAAATAAAATTTTAAAATAAAGACGGTTCAAAATCGCGAACCGGATCCAAAACCGCCGATTCACGGCTCAAGATTCAATTTTTTTATTCATAATTTTAATAACTTGAAATCCAAATATTAGGTTCTAGATCTGAATCATAACCGGAAACTTTTAATTCAATTGCTATAGTGTCCGGTTCAGTTTGATCTGAACCATGGTCATCCCTACGTATACGCGATAATTTGTTGGAGAAGTAAAATAAATAAAATGTTTACTTTAAGGGTAGAAATATCAATTTAATATATCAGGGGGGAAAACCCACCACTTTTAGAATAATTGAGGGGGCTAATGTGCTTACCTAAATAATTGAGGGAGAAAATGGCTATATAAGTATATAACTCAGGGGAAAAAGTGCCATTTTCCCTTTGACTATTTATATCACACAAAAATTAACTAATATTATTTTTGTTCAATGACAGGTTTTAATTTCTATTGTTAAAGAAAATATGAATATTTGTCTACTTTAAAATGAATAACTTCTTGTGAATGAGACTAAATTAATAATAATTTGTATAATTTATAATATAAACATCAAATATTTAAAATATATTTATTTAGCATAAGAGTATATATGTGCCCCATATGGCCTTATTGTGTTCCTATTAACACCTTACTGTACTCTAGACTCTACAAATCTATATACCCAAAGAAAACCTAAACACAATTTCACAGCTATGTCAATTTTTTACTTTATTTTTCAAAATCTAGATTTGTAGAGTCATGACTGTTTTAAAAAATTAAAAATTTTAAAACATTTACAATTGTTTTTGTTTAATTTTCGCACATTAGTAGCTATTTTATAGCCACTAGCTATATTTTCTGAAGATAGTTAATGGCTATTTTAAAATAAATAAATAAATAGTTAAGTAATTATAACACAAGAAAGGTACTAAACAAGTACTACAACAATACAACATTGATAACATACTAAATAAGTAAGTTATGACTTTTTACTCTTTTTTTCCAGTTTAAGGAAATTAATTGATTTTTTTTTTAGTTAGGAACATAATTACATGTTTATTAGACTTATGAGGCTTATGTAATAATTTTTAAATTTTAAAAATATAAAATGAAATAATATGCAACTATCATTGTAATATACAAAATTTACTAAGTTTAAATAAAAAGTCTAAAAACATTTAAACCATTACCACCAATGGAAGTTAATAAATATTTTCTTGAACCAGTCCAAAAGGGTATTCATAATCTCATTTTTTGGAAATTTTGCATTAAAATGTTGAAGAAATTTGAAAGCATATAAGCTAAGATTGCTCCAACTAAGTTTTTGCTTGCAAGCTATATTATATACCTTCAACTAAGTTAGATCACACCAAAAATAACTAATACTTGTTGAGTTTAATGCGAAGAACTTCTTTCAAATGAGACAAAATCAATAATTAGTCTTGTGACTAATACTAAGAAGGTCACTAAAGAGCTCATACAAAAAGTGAAACTTGGAATATTAGATTAGTCCACACAAATGTATTCTTTCATAATTCAGTCAATCTCATAAACTCGATTGAATTCCCAGACCTCTACTGTATTTGACACAACAATTGGACTCCTGACCTTATGATACCCATTCACTTCCACCCATGTAATCGAACCAACATTCTTGCTCTGATTCTCATCGCCTCTGTACCGTATCCTCAGACTGTAACTCTGTTTCTCCTTCTTCTTCGTGAACACCAATGTTGTAGGAGACACTGAGATTGTGGAGTTCTTGGGAACTTCCAGCTTTGCCTTGTAAGTAGCGGCACCAGGACCAACATTTGTGAGAGTTCTCTTGAATGTCTGCACCATCCAGTCATAAACACCGTTATCTCCTCCGAGAGGGTATAGAGCAATGAAAGATGGATAATTTAGATCTGGGTTTGTGTTGGAGCAGTTATTGGTGGCTGAGGGTCTCGCAATGGTTCGGAACTGAGCTTCTGTGAAATTCATGGAGCAGAGGAGATTCAAGTAGTCTTGCGGGGTAGCGTCGTAAACTAGGCCGGGATCAAGTGCAGCGTTGGGATTAACCAGACCGGCACCCATCACCAGCGGCGTGGCGACGGCGTTGTCGTCGGAGTCTTTGATTGGTTTTCCGGTGTTGTCTACTGTGATGGCGGTGGTCATCATGGCGGACCTGATGGCGGAGGGGCTCCAATCCGGGTGTGCCGCTTTCAGCATCGCCGCGATTCCGGCGGCGTGCGGGCAAGCCATGGACGTCCCTGAGTCAAGAAAATAATCGGTGCCTAGTTGAATGTTGATTCCAATGTTTACCGCAAAGCTATTGGGTGGATAGGCGGCTAAGATCAACACTCCCGGCGCCAAGATATCCGGCTTCGAAATTCCTAGGTAGCTCGGAGATGGGCCTCTGGAAGAGGAGGCCGCCACCGTCGGCGCCGGCTTGTTCCCGAAAAATGTTTCCTGGAAAGTGATAGTGGCTTTAGGATCAATGGCGGTTTTGGCGTATTTAATCACTTGTTTCCCTTCTTTGGGGGTAATGAAGACTCCGGGATTGGGAAATGTAGTCGACCGGAAAATCCCGGGATCATCGTTGATGAAGATAGCAGCTCGGATTCCGGCGCTGGCGACGGCTTGTATTTGGGAGAAGATAAACGTAGGCTCGTTTATCTCCGGCGTCTCGCAAATGAGGATAGTGGATCCAGGTTCAGGAACTTTGGATACCAATTCCAATGAATTGCAAGCAGAAATTGTTTTATTGTAAAGCAGATTTACGTTCCTCACCAGTGCTCTCCCCGGGAACAAGCTCCAACCCCTGATTTTCAATCCATTTCCCAGCGTCAAACTTCCGGCGAACCACCGGTCTGTCAAGCCGGAAGCGACCGTCAAGATCCAAGCAGCACCGTTGTTTAGAGTTCCGAGACTGGGACCGCTGTTGCCTGCGGAGCCAGAGACGAGAATGCCCTTCTTCAAAGCCCCAAAAGCCGCAATTGCGATGGGATCTTCGTACAGAGGGACGTGTCGGTAACCTAGGGAAATCGAAATTACATCTACACCGTCGGCGATTGCCTGGTCGATGCCGGCGATGAGGTCGGACGTGACACTTCCTTCATCCCAGCTGACCTTGTACACCGCCACACGAGCGCGGGGCGCCACTCCTTTTGCCGTCCCCGGTGCATAGCCAAAGTAGGAAACACCGTTAACGTAGTTTCCGGCGGCGGTGGACGCCGTGTGCGTGCCGTGTCCATCGGTGTCTCGGGCGGAATCCATGGAGATATTAATCCCGGGATTAGCGGCGAGAACTCCGGCGTTGAAATAGTTAGCGCCAATGAGCTTTCTGTTACACAACGAAGAATTGAACTGTGTACCTTCCTTGCAAACCCCCTTCCACCTCTTGGGAATTGCCGGCATGCCGTCGTCCCTAAAGCTCCTGGATTCCGGCCATACACCGGAGTCAACCACGCCGATGATCATATCCTCGCCGAACTTCGAGGCCGGCCATAGCCCCGTATTCGAATTAAGCTTCAGAAAGCTAGGAGTATACGTGGTTTGCAGCTCAAAGGTCCGATCTTTATAAGCCGATACGAATCCCGGAGACTTCTTCAAGGCCTGAAGTTCCTCCTCCGACAACAAAGCGCTAAAGCCGTGAAGGGCATGGTGGTAAGAGTAGACAAGCGTGGGAGGAGAGGAATGGCGGCCGCCGTCTAAAGAATTCACGGCGGAGGAGTACCAGTGGTGGTGGCTGGCAAAAGCAGTGGGCTTGGACGACTTGTCCATGTGGACAATGTAGGTTGATCTCTGCGCCGACAAGGATAACGGGAAAAGGTGAAGAGCAAAGAGAAGCCATGGGAGCAGAGAATTGTGTGAAGCCATTGGATATTGCGTCAATGAAGGAAGCAAAGCAGCGCATGTTATAGGTAGTGTTTGTTTGGTCAACAATGGGGGCGGCGGCTTCCGGCACCGGTGGCCGGGAGAGTAAATATCTGTCCGTATACGTACTGAGGTAGCTTTGGATAGATATCATGTGCTGGCACATTTTAATCACTCAATTCCTTCAACTGTACACTTTTAACTAACATTAGAGTAATCTTAAAAGTTTTGGCTCAAATAATAAATTAATAAAAATAGTGTGATCAGATGAAAGCAATACTTATAGATCTAACACTTTTCTTGACCACAATTCACAATATATAATTACTTTGCATAGATCATTTTTTTTAAGATGATAGTGCGCATTAGGTTGAGGTGAGTAAAGGTAAACCTACAAATGAGCAAATACCAATTTTGGTCCCACGAGTATTAACAAAATGACGGTTTTGGTCCACATGTTTAATTTCTACCAATTTTCATCCCATGACTATTGTTTTAGTACCAATTTTCATCCACGACTATTATTTTAGTACCAAAATTCATCACGTCGGTCACCCCTCCATCCAAGACATGTCGAAATCTAAAAATTTTAAGGGCATTTTTGTCATTTTCAACTTAAGACTCTAATTTGAGCATGAATAAAGGGATGTAAGCCCTAAGATCAATCCCAATTGGCAGTTCTCCTCATCATCCTACTTTAATTTGAAGAGAAAAATTGCGAATCGCGATAGATCTTTGGGCTTAAATCTTTTTATTCATGCTCAAATTGGGATCTTAATTTTAAAAAGACAAAAATACCCTTAATAATTTCATATTTCGACATGTTTTAAACAAATGTGTGACTGGCGTGATGAATTTTGGCACTAAAATAATAGTCGTGGATGAAAATTGGTACTAAAGTAATAGTCGAGGATGAAAATTGGTAGGAATTAAACATGTGGACTAAAATTGTCATTTTGCTAATACTCGTGGGACCAAAATTGGTATTTGCTCACCTACAAATCCTACAATGAGGCAGGTTAGATGTGAGTTCTAAATACAAAATCCCCATAGAACAACCCACCATGTTTATATATATGTATAATTTATTTATTTATTAATATATATAATTAATACTTAATAGTAGGTAGTGCTATGTAGTTAATTCTAAAAGTTTATATTGTTAGCTTGTTACTATTTTTAGTTCTAAACTAATAATATTATTTGAAAAAACATTAATATTTTAGTTTTCATAGTTGAATATTTTTATTATTTTATGTTTTACTATAACTAGTAAATTTTATTATTTTATTATATGTAAATAACGTAAATATTATTATTTATAAAAATAAAATTAATAAGATAATAAGGCATAAATACTCACACTCGATGGGCGGGGTGAGTTTTGAAAAAGTCTGCCTACTACAAGCCGAGGGTGGGGTGGAATAGAAAAAGTATAAGGTAGGTCAAGTGGTAGATGTAGTCATTCCTAACCCACCCTCAGTGACGGAGCCACAAGGTGGGTAGGGAAGGCCTTGCCCACTCCCCCACCTTCTACTGCTTCCCATGCGATCGTGTGATTTTACAACTTTATACCACTATGTATGCACAAATGCACTATCACGTGTTCAGAAATGCAATAGGGCGCGATGCATTTACAAATGCACCCCTTAGTTTGTAAATAAAATGCACCATTGAGCTTTAACTTAAGCGCGTATTACAACTAGCTAGTTATTATGATAGAGATAAAAAAAAAAAAAAAAAAAAAAAAAAAAAAAAAAAAAAAAAAAACTTTGTTGGCCCCCTTAATATTATTATTATTATTATTATTATTATTATTATTATTATTATTATTATTATTATTATTTTAAATGGACATCCTTATTTTCATTTTGTTTTGTTTTATTTTTTATTTTTTATTTTTTTACTATGTATATATTAAATAAGCACAAAACATATATTGAAGTCTAAATTCACCAAATAAATATAAATAAATGGTAGAAGTGTCAAATATATCCATGTACTATTGTCAAGTGCTCAATTCTCATCACGAACTAAAATATAGTCTAATCAGCCACACTTACTTCCTAAAATTGTTCGATTAACTTTTTTTTGCAGGTTACCTCCAGTAGAGTGTGACTTGGCCCAGTCATGATTATGTGGCAGTGATTACGTGGCATTAAAATAACAAAATTAACAAAACATCACTTTCATGGCGAAAATCCCATCGCCCTCTGTGCCACTCCGCCCCCTCATTCTCACCTGAAACACCTTCTTAAAAGCTCCTTTCCCGATCACCCTCAAGATCTCAAAGTCATTGGGTCCAATCTTTCGGAGCCCCAAACATTCAGCCTCATTATTTGTACTACTTGTAGTGTCATTATTGTTAACAGTATAACGTTGTCGAGTTTTTTGGTCTCATTTTCCCCTTTGGAGTCGATTTCTTTGTGGAAAGGGAGGGGTTTAGAGAGGGTGAAGCGCGGGGAAGGGCCCAGAAAGGAGTAAGAGCGGTTGTGGATAACTTGTGGGTATCCTGGAAAGTGCGATGATGATGAGGAAGAGGATGGGGAAAATGCGGCGAGTGGGCCGAAGAGTTGGGAGAATTCGAGGTCTGAGTCGGTAACGGATTCGGGAATTTTGAGGTTGGTGAGCTTGGAGGCGAGGATGGAGTGAAGAGCCCTTCTTCTTCTGCTGAGCTGAAGAAGAAGAAGAAAGCATACTCATGACGAAATAGTGTTTGGTTTCGTTGATGATTGGGTAGAAAGAGACAGTTGAGATTGAACCCAGGGCGGGTTGAAGAGAGAGGCAGGTTTCTTCTTCGCCTCCTCCGCAACTCCAACCGCCACACCGCCGCCATCCACTTCCCCTCAACAATACCCCCAAACATTGGATGGCTTGTGGAGGCAGCTAGCGGCCGATTCGCTGGCGCTCGAAGACTCTCAATAGAGATTTAAGAAGTAATTTTCACCTCACCATACACTTTTATTCTAATAAAATTACATGTCAGCAATTCAATTGGCAACCTGGAGATAACCCGCAAAAAAAGCTAATCGAACAATTTTAGAAAATAAGTGTAGACTATATTTTAGTTCGTGGTGAGAATTGAGCACTTGGCAGTAATAGATGAACATATTTGACACTTCTGCCTAAATAAATTAATTAATCAAGTTCTTCATTCTTCCTTTATGAACTTATTTACACTTAAAAATCTATATAGTATATGCTTTAGTTTTATTAATTGGTTAATTAATTAGTGATTTATTATATGCTTTTATTATTTATTGACACTTTTAGGATGTACCTAATTTAAAGGATTAGTTTTGGAATTGAAAAAACAAACATTAATATTGATTTTTTAATTCATTCTTCCCAGTTTAGTCTTCATACCTCATATCTTAGAGTGTTAAGTTAATCAATAAAATGAATATCATTTAATTATCTTAAAAAAAAATTGCCAATAAAATAATTATACATTATTGGTATTTTTTTTTTTGAATGCTACTGGTTCTATTACATTGTAGTATCTGTTCATATACTTTCTCAACCTACTGAAACACAGAGAACCAATAACGCCTCCACTGAGGCTCGAACCCATAATCTTCCAAATGGAAGTCCAACCCAGATACCATTGGACTACATAGTCCTGGTATACATTATTGGTATAATTGATCCAACATAGCATAAAATAAAACCTAAAACTTTAATGAATATAATTACTACTCCGTATATGTTTACTTTATAACATATCACCCAACATGAATCTTAAAATAAAAGCATTGGCTTCGTACTTTGTAGATGGTGTCAAACCAAACAAGCCTTTTTGAGGGGTCACATGTACATGTTCATTATAGAAAACTCCGAGTATAAATAATTTGGTAGAATATTAAAGACCAAGGTTCGAACTTCGGTGGTGACAACGTGGGAATTATGTTTAAAGTAGGCAGATTCTTTGTGAGCACCGACATTTGGCCCTGCCTACTAACCCATTTACTCACCGTGAGTTACATCCTCCCACTTGTTCTATTGGGTCGGAGTGTGGGGGGCCCTTATGGTTGGGAATTCAGTCTTTTGGAGTAAGAATAATAGAGACATTAGAGTGATTTTTATTGAGGTTGAGAGTGTCAATGTCGTGTTTTTCTCTTATTCCTTGATTTATTTTATAGTAAAAGAGGATAAAAGTAATTTTTTTTAGTGAAATAATATGTATTCCTAACCCATTTATGATTAAGGGGTGGTTGGTAAATAGTCAATTGATAGTTGTTAGTTGATTGGGTTAATGAGTTTCGCTAGTTATAATATTAACTGATTGTAGAGAGATATTTGGTAATTAACTGTTAGTTGATAACTGATTATATACAAAATGATTTTTTTTTAAAGTTGATGGTTTTGAATTTTAATATTTTAAAACAATAAGCTGTTATAAAAAAATTATTTAATCAAACACTCATATTCGTCGTTTAAATATTTTACCAAACCTGCCCAAGTAATTAACTTTTATACTGCAATAATGATTAATGAGAAGATTTAAATTGACAGTTATTGCAGAATTGTTGATTTAAATCCCAGTGGCCAGTACAGTACAACATACTTGAAATGATATAAATAGTTGAAATTGTTCATTCCCAGACCTCTACTGTATTTGACACAACAATTGGACTCCTAACCTTATGATTACCATTCACTTCTACCCATGTAATCGAACCAACATTCTTGCTCTGATTCTCATTGCCTCTGTACCTTATCCTCAGACTGTAGCTCTGTTTCTCCTTCTTCTTCGTAAACACCAATGTTTTCGGAGACACTGAGATTGTTGAGTTCTTGGGCACTTCCAACTTAGCCTTGTACGTAGCGGCACCGGGACCAACATTTGTCAGAGTTCTCTTGAATGTCTGCACCAACATGTCGTTATCTCCTTCAGAGGTGTACAGAGCAATGAAGGATGGATAATTCAGATCCGGATTTGAGTTGGAGCAGTTATGGGTGGCTGAAGATCTCGCAATGCTTTGGAATTGAGCTTCTGTGAAGTTCATGGCGCAGAGAAGATTAACGTAGTCTTGTGGGGTGGCGTCGTAAACTAGGCCGGGATCAAGTGCGGCGTTGGGATCAACCAGGCCGGCACCCATGACCAGCGGCGTGGCGGCGAAGTTGACGTCGGAGTCTTTGATTGGATTTCCGGTGTTGTCTACTGTGATCGCGGTGGTCATCATGGCGGACCTGATGGCGGAGGGGCTCCAATCCGGGTGTGCCGCTTTCAGCATCGCCGCGATTCCGGCGGCGTGCGGGCAGGCCATGGACGTCCCTGATTCAAGAAAATAATCGGTTCCTAGTTGAGTGTTGATTCCAATGTTTACCGCAAAGCTATTGGGTGGATAGGCGGCTAAGACCAACACTCCCGGCGCCAAGATATCCGGCTTCGAAATTCCTAGGTAACTCGGAGATGGGCCTCTGGAAGAGGAGGCAGCCACCGTCGGCGCCGGCTTGTTCCCGAAAAATGTTTCCTGGAAAGTGATAGTGGCTTTAGGATCAATGGCGGTTTTGGCGTATTTAATCACTTGTTTCCCTTCTTTGGGGCTAATGAAGACTCCGGGGTTGGGAAATCTAGTCGACCGGAAAATTGTGGGATGGTCGTTGATGAAGATACCGGCACGAATTCCGGCATCGGTGATGTAATCTACCTGAGAGAAGGTTAACCCAGCGTCTTCTATCTCTGGCTTCTCGCAAATGAGGATAGTGGATCCCGGATTAGGGACTTGGGCTACCATTTCCGATGAATTGCAAACAGAAATCGTTTTGTTGTAAAGCAGATTTACGTTCCTCACTAGTGCTCTCCCCGGGAACAAGCTCCAACCCCTGATTTTTAACCCATTTCCCAGTGTCAGAGTTCCGGCGAACCACCGGTCCGTCAAGCCGGAAGCAACCGTCAAGATCCAAGGAGCACCGTTGTTTAGAGTTCCGAGATCGGGACCGCGGTTGCCGGCGGAACCAGAGACGAAAATGCCCTTCTTCATAGCCCCAAAAGCCGCAATTGCGATTGGATCTTCGTACAGGGGAACAAAACGGACGCCTATGGAAACTGAAATTACGTCGACGCCGTCGGCGACGGCCTGGTCCATGCCGGCGAGGAGATCGGAGGTGACAAGCCCTTCGTCCCAGCTGACCTTGTACACCGCCACACGAGCGCGCGGCGCCACTCCTTTTGCCGTCCCCGGCGCATAGCCGAAGTAGGAAACACCATCAACGTAATTTCCGGCGGCGGTGGACGCCGTGTGCGTGCCATGTCCATCGGTGTCCCGGGCGGAGTTCATGGAGATATTAATCCCGGGATTCGCTGCGAGAACACCGGCGTTGAAATAATTAGCGCCAATGAGCTTTCTGTTACACAATGAAGAATTGAACTCTGTTCCTTCCTTGCAAACCCCCTTCCACCTCTTGGGAATCTCCGGCATACCATCGTCTCTAAAGCTCCTAGACTCCGGCCAAACACCAGAATCAATCACGCCAATTATCACATCTTCTCCGAACTTCGACGCCGGCCATAGCCCAGTACTGGGATTAAGCTTGAGAAAACCAGGCGTGTAGGTGGTTTGGAGCTCAAAGGGGCGATCTTTATAAGCCGAAACGAATCCCGGAGACCTCTTCAAGACCTGAAGTTCATCTTCCGACAACACAGCGCTAAAGCCGTGAAGCGCATTGTCGTAAGTGTAGAGAAGCTTGGGCGGGGAGGAGTGCCGGGCGGCGTCTAAAGAAGTGACGGCGGAGGAGTACCAGTGGTGGTGGGTGGGAAAAGCGGCGGGCATGAAGGACTTGTCCATATGGACAATGTAGGTTGATCTGTGGGCTGATAAGGGTGAGGGGAAAAGGTGAAGAGCGAAGAGAAGCCATGGGAGAAGGGATGAAGTCATTTTTAGTGTGTTGGATAGTGAAGAAGGGGTAGCCTAGCAGAGGATTTTGTAGAGTATAGTCAAAGTGGATAGAATTGAAGTAAAAAGAGGCGGCGGGTTTCGCCATTGTTGGGAAGAGTATAAAGCTAGTATATTCATCCATGGCAGCTCAAATCATCGATCTTTACATTGTTTATTACCTCCGGCGGCCCTTCAGACTGTTGCTGCTTCGTTGTCTTGCTTGTTTTTTATGCCCATGCCCATCTTTAGCTATAACTTTCTTTTTGAAAGCATCTTTAGGTGTATTTTAGTGTTGGGTGGGATATAGAGAGGCAGCCCTTCGTAGCTCAGCGCATTATTTAACATGATTTTTTAGATGATGGCTAACGTTTTTGGCTCAAGTTTTCTCATTTTTGAGTGCCTAGCTACATGACTACATCTTTGCATGAGTATTATTCTTTTGTGATCTGCCTTTACATATTTTTGTATTTAATTGGTCATACATAGTTACGTACATTTTTTAGTCTTTTTGGCCATGATCTAATTTGATATATGTTGTTGTTTGTTTCGATTAAAAGAGAGAGAGAGAAAAAAAAAATGTTGTTCGGTTGGATGGAAAACATTTTCCATTGGAAAATAGATTCCTCAAACTTGAGGAAAATGAATTCTTTGCAAAGGGGTGGGATTTTGTTTTCCGGGAAGAAAAATAACTTGAGTGTACTATTTTACCCTTATGAAAGTTTCTTAATTACATAGACACTTATTTATTCATTCATCTTTTTAAGGGCATATTGGTCTTTATATTCATTATTCCTTATCTTTCTAAACCCAACCAAACAATGGAATCCATATTCCCAGTAATTTCTTTTCCACCAACCAAACAATTGAATCAATTTTCCTGGAATTTATTTTCCATGGAATTTCAATTCCATTTCCCTTCAAATCTTTTCCAGCGAACCGAGCCGTAAGAGAATTTAAGAACAAGATATTGGGAGAAGAATTTAAGAATAAGACAACCATTTTTTATTAAATTAGCATGAAACTTCAAAATATCTTAGGAGTGTAGAGGTGGAAACGAGTCAATTCAAAACTAAACTAGCCTTAGGTTAGTACCGCAAATTATGCCATGAAATCGTATTCACCGAGAATGGTGAACACAAGGCAAAACGACATCGTTTTTAAGCAAAAAAAAATAAAAATTCGCGGATGTGGAGTTAACGGCGCGCGTTTGATCAAATTATGAATTTTATGAAAATTCATAATCTCATAACAGAAAATTCATAATCGCATAACAGAAAATTCATAATCTCACAACTGAAAATTCATAATCTCATAACAGAAAATTCATAATCTTATAACAGAAAATTCATAATCTCATGGTTCCAAAGTGAATGTGTAGGCATGGTTCCAAAGTGAATGTGCATGCATGGATTCATAATTTATGAATGTCTGTGATTTCGGACGGGAATGTGTAGGCATGGTTCCAAAGTGAATGTGCAGGCATGAATTCATAATTTATGAATGTCTGAAATCTTTGTTCACCTCAAATTAAAGTGAAACCGCAAAATGTGAAAATAAAGAAGAAAAGTCACGCAATTAATTAAGAAAAAAAAAAATAACGGTGTACTAACACCGTTGAAACCGTGTTCACCATGAATGGTGAACACGGTTCCAATCATAGATTGAGATCGCCCTATAGTGGGCAAATTATGTTGTGCATCCGTATGCACAATGCATGGTGCATACGGATGCAAAAACGACGTCGTTTTAATAAAACGCGCGTCTCCCCTTAAAAAAAAAAAAAAACTAGGTTCGATTCCCAGCAACAACATATGAACTAAAATTCCATAATCGATGAACTATAATTCCATAATCTAATCTATGAACTAAAAATTCCAGAATGAATGAACTAAAATTTCATAATCTATAAACTAAAATTTCAGAATCGATGAACTACAATTCCATAATCGATGAACTATAATTCTATAATCAATGAACTATAATTCCATAATCTATGAACTAAAATTCCAGAATGAATGAACAATATAATGTTGTTGCTGGAAATCGAACCTGAATTTTTTTTAAAGGGGAGACGCGCGTTTTTTAATAAAACGACGTCGTTTTGGCATCCGTATGCACCATGCATGGTGCATACAGATGCACAGCATAACGATTGCCTATAGTGGGTTGGTCATGGTCTTCCACTCCTTCCAAAATAGAAGAGGCCTAACCGTCTAAGGCCTAGGACTAGAATCGGCTCGGCTTGGGCCTAAGCACAAACCAAGTTCATTATTCTTAAATTTAATGTTTATTAAAATAATATTTAACTAGAGGACAAAATTTGAGAAAAAAAATCAATAGTCAAAGGACTACTTATGGTTAAATTGAAAATCAAAGATAAAAATTGATAAAGATCAATAGTCATTGGGCCATTTATGGTCCAATTAAAAGTCGAAAATAAAAATTAGTAAATGACAAAGTTGCTCCTCTATGTGGGTGGTGCTGAGTTCGAGGTGTAGCTTGGATACCTATATATACAATCTACTACATCAAATATATCATCATAATAGCCTCCACCAAAACTGAACACATCACCTCCCACATAGGGGAGCAATTTGGTACCATTAGACAACAAGGTACTAGGTAAAATGAATATCATTTAATTACCCAAAAAAATGTTGCCAATAAAATAATTGACAACTTTTATTTAATAAAAAAAAAAAAAGTGACAAGCAAGATTAAAATAAAAATACATTTATTATTCTATATATTTTGTGTTATCTGAAATTATATAAAGTATCGATTGATATTGGTGTCAATCAGATTTGTATCATTATGTAGTTCATACATGATTAGATAAAGTAGGGCAATTTATATCGTGCACCACGGCGCACATAGCAATGTGCGCCCAGTCACAAAACGCGCGCGTTTCATGCTGACCTCACTCCGTCCATCCGAACAGACTAAATCTCATTATGTGTATTGTTGTATGAGTTTATGTGATTTCAGTTAAGAGTTTATATGTATTCAGTTAAGAGTTCATGTGTATTATATTATAATTTATGTGTATTATGTTAAGAGTTTATATTATTTATGTATTATATTATGTTAGATTATGTTGTATATATAATGATATCAATATTGATATTTACTGTCTATAATTTTGACCACCCGAACATTGCAGAATTGTTTATTTAAATCCCAGTGGCCAGTACAGTACAACATACGTGCAAAGATATAAATAGTTAAAATTGTTCATTCCCAGACCTCTACTGTATTTGACACAACAATTGGACTCCTAACCTTATGATTACCATTCACTTCTACCCATGTAATCGAACCAACATTCTTGCTCTGATTCTCATCGCCTCTGTACCGTATCCTCAGACTGTAACTCTGCTTCTCCATCTTCTTCGTAAACACCAATGTTGTAGGAGACACTGAGATTGTGGAGTTCTTGGGAACTTCCAGCTTTGCCTTGTATGTAGCGGCGCCGGAACCAACATTCGTCAGAGTTCTCTTGAATGTCTGCACCATCCAGTCATAAACTCCGTTATCTCCTCCGAGAGGGTATAGAGCGATGAAGGATGGGTAATTTAGATCTGGGTTTGAGTTGGAGCAGTTATGGGTGGCTGAAGATCTTGCTATGCTTTGGAATTGAGCTTCTGTGAAGTTCATGGCGCAGAGGAGATTAACGTAGTCTTGTGGAGTGGCGTCGTAAACTAGGCCGGGATCGAGTGCGGCGTTGGGATCAACCAGGCCGGCACCCATGTCCAGCGGCGTGGCGGCGGAGTTGTCGTCGGAGTCTTTGATTGGTTTTCCGGTGTTGTCTACTGTGATCGCGGTGGTCATCATGGCGGACCTGATGGCGGAGGGGCTCCAATCCGGGTGTGCCCCTTTCAGCATCGCCGCGATTCCGGCGGCGTGCGGGCAGGCCATGGAGGTTCCTGATTCCAGATTGTAATCGGTGCCTAATTGAATGTTGGCTCCGATAAGTGTGGCAAAGCTGTTAGGCGGATATGCCGCTAAGACCAATACTCCCGGCGCTAAAATATCGGGCTTCGAGATTCCTAGGTAGCTCCGAGATGGGCCCCTGGAAGAGGACGCGGCCACCGTCGGCGCCGGCTTGTTCCCGAAAAATGTTTCCTGGAAAGTGAATGTGGCCGTTGGGTTATTCCCGGATTTGGCGTATTTGATGACTTGTTTTCCTTCTTTTGGGGTGATGACGGCGCCTGGGTTTGGAAATGTGGTGGAACGGAAAATCCCTGGATCGTCGTTGACGAAGATAGCGGCGCGGATTCCGGCTGCCGTGACGTAGCGCATTTGGTCGGAGAAACCGTCCTCACTCTCCGGTTTCTCGCAGATGAGGATAGTGAATTGTGGGTCAGGGACTTGAGCCACCAATTCCGATGAACTGCAGGCAGAGATTGTTTTGTTGTAAAGCAGATTTACGTTCCTCACCAGTGCTCTCCCCGGGAACAAGCTCCATCCCCTGATTTGTAACCCGTTTCCTAGTGTCACTGTTCCGGCGAACCACCGGTCTGTTAAGCCGGAACCCACCGTCAACATCCACGGAGCGGCGTTGTTTAATGTACCGACGTTTGGACCGGCGTTTCCGGCGGAGCCGGAGATGAGAATGCCTTTCATCATAGCGCCAAAAGCGGCAATCGCGATGGTGTCTTCGTACAGGGGAATGAAGCGGTAGCCGATGGAAACTGAGATGACGTCGACGCCGTCGGCGACGGCCTGGTCCAAGCCGGCGAGGAGGTCGGAAGTGTAAGCCCCTTCGGCCCAGCTAACCTTGTACACCGCCAAACGAGCCCGAGGCGCCACTCCTTTCGCCGTGCCGGCGGCGTAGCCGAAGTAGGAGACGTCTTGGACGTAGTTTCCGGTGGCTGTCGACGCCGTGTGCGTGCCGTGGCCGTCGGTGTCCCGGGCGGAATTCATGGAGATATTAGTCCCGGGATTCGCGGCGAGAACTCCGGCGTTGAAATAGTTAGCGCCAATGAGCTTTCTGTTACACAACGAAGAATTGAACTGTGTACCTTCCTTGCAAACACCCTTCCACCTCTTGGGAATCGGCAGCATGCCGTCGTCCCTAAAGCTCCGGGATTCCGGCCATACACCGGAGTCAACCACGCCGACGATCACATCCTCGCCGAACTTCGACGCCGGCCATAGCCCCGTATCCGAATTAAGCTTCAGAAAGCTAGGAGTATACGTGGTTTGCAGCTCAAAGGTTCGATCTTTATAAGCCGAAACGAATCCCGGAGACTTCTTCAAGGCCTGAAGTTCCTCCTCCGACAACACAGCGCTAAAGCCGTGAATCACATTGTCGTAGGAGTACACAAGCTTGGGCGAGGCGGCGGCGGCGCCATGCGGTGAAACGTTGAGGGAATCAACGGCGGAGGAGTACCAGTGGTGGTGGCCGGCAAAGGCGGCGGGCATGAAGGACTTGTCCATGTGGACAATGTAGGTGGATCTCTGCTGCGCCGATAAGGGTGAGGGGAAGATCTGAAGAGCAAAGAGAAGCCATGGGAGGAGAATCTGAAGCAGAGAAACTGGAAAATCCATTGGATTTTGAACTCGGGCCGAAGAAGAAATGAAATCAGGGGATATTATAGGATTTGGTCAACATGGGAAGAAGTAAAAATCGGCGGCCATCCGCCATTGTTTAATCTGTGTCGGTGCGCTGCAGCCTGGGATAGATCAAAGATAGCACGACACTCCAAAGGTACCTTTTTCTTACTATAATGCTTCAAGTTGTCAACTTGCTACTACCCTTATTCCCTTAACATTCTTTCTATTTCTTTATATTTCATAAAAAATTACTAATTTTTTACCAGATAACTTTAACAAGTTAATCAATCTAAAAATTAATAATTTTACTTTGCTAGCAATTTAGAGGTTGTTGACATTGGTATAGAAGCACTATATATAAGAAAAATGTAAGTCGTTCATTTCTGTGTGATGATGAAAAAATACTCCTCATCCAAACTTTTTGATCTTGCAAAAATTATAAAAGATTTATATTTTTTAATATTTTATTTTGTTTTAATTTGTAAAACTCACCATTTATAGATCTTACTATTTGAAAATCATCTCACGTTGCAGTAGTTATCCATAGCCAATTTGTCCACATCAACAAATTAAGCACATAAAGCATTAGAAAAGTTGCATATAGTATACATAGTGCATCAATCATGGGGATTTCTTGTCTTTGTGGACATGTTGACATGTTGTGAGTTGATTTCAAATCCCATCATAATAATTAAAGGGACACATGCATGCATGGTGGGCCGTGCCAATATGCCATCTTAATTAAATGGCCTGTGATCTGGATAATGTTTGTTGACCATAAGCACAAGAATAGCCATTTGTTTAATTTGTAAATAATTATTGGCGTCCGGATTTGTGCATCCTCGAATATTTAATTTAAATACGTTGATGATATTTAAATAGGAGAAATATGAGGATAAGTAATTAAGAATAGTTGTAGTATTATTCTTCTTCTTCTAAAAGTGTTTGGTGAGCCCAGACTTTGAGTACAAGTTTAGAGTACTAAATAATAGAGTAATGTTTTAATTTGTTAAGAATTGGAGTCCTAATTGGTGTGAGGAACTACTATTTATACAATAAAATGCTTATAGAGTGAGACGATCACTTGAACAATATAATAATTTGGTAATACCAAAGTGACTTCTTTGGTCTGACAGAGCATTACGGTGACTCAATGGCTTAACAACATGACCAAATACTGGTGCGTACCAGAGATCTGTTCACTTTGGGCATAATTTCCATACTGTCGTTACTGAGGTTTGAACCTTAATCTTTCTTACAAATACTACCTACTGAACTATTGAGTTAAGCCCGTGCGGATAGCAAAGTGACTTTTGTAGTATGACTAACCACAACGACACAAGACATGAATTGAAACATGTCTGGCTATTTATGATGTTTGAAATGTACGTAGTCGAATTGGCTTCCAAATCATGGACCCAGACAATTCATTGTTTGATAAATAATTATTTAATTAGGTCCAAAATATTGAATTAAATACAATTATCTCAACAACTATATATTATTTTATTTACAAAAAGTAACGATATTGCTTCTTCTTTCTTTTTCTTTTTTTTTTTTTTTTTTTAATTTTTCTTTTACGACACCTACTTTTTAAACCTAATCAATAAATAGATGTTGCCGTGGGGACATTTATGTTGATTTTCTTAAAGATAAGGAAATTGATAAGTTTGGGAAGATGTAGGCATCCAGCAAAGCATACTTTTAGCATTTTCTGAAACTTATTATTAGAGTGTATGTGCTGAATTGGAGTTAACCCCTCATTTTCGAACAAAAAAAAAAAGAGAGGGAATTTCAACCAAAATAATAATGATAACAATAACAATAAATAAATAAATAATAAAAATACCAAAATTACTCAAATTTGAGTAAAGATAGCAAAAGGGCATGACATTATATTGACAGAGAGTATACTTCTTGTCTTCGTTTATGTTAAAAAAATTTCAATAAGAAGAATTCTTTCCTCAATTAGTCCTAGTCAAATTAGTATGATTCTCATTAAAAAAAAAATTAAATATTATATTTTTAATATTAAAATATTTAAATATTCATCAAATTTAATGACAATCGAAATGTTAATTATAAAATGCATATAGTTTTCGCGCAAATTCACAATTACAAAATGTCAATGAGGGGCGGTGGATATCTTTGTCCCTAATTAGGAACGAATACTACTAGTTTACTATTTGCCTCTATTTCTCAAAATTTTCTGCGAATTGAAAGAAATTGTCACTCTTATATTTGTTAAAGAGCTAATCTTATGAGAAGCTTCTCTAAAACATAAAAGTTCACTTTGCACAATGGCCCAATAAGATTCACAAGTCCAAATAATTTGATTTCAAATTGGGCAACAGGTGAATCCACACAACAATTTACTTCACTATAAGTAGATTCACAAGCAAGTGAAGTAACATACATAACTTATTAACTGCACACTATAATTGGAAAGGAAAATGTTATGTATACTTTAATTTTTTTTTAATTTTTATTCTCATACATAAAACTTTGATATAGACACTTGTAATGGGACCTACATAGAAAAATAGCTTATTAGAGTTGTCACTTCAGTGAGTAATATTGAAGGAGGAAGATTTGAAAGTACATGTAATAGAATTCAATAGAGAACAAATTACAAATTTAAAATTTTACACATTTTAACTATTTTTTTTTTTTTGTTTTAAATGATGGGTTTTGGAGATCCGGACCCGGCTTTTCCAATCAATTTGGGAAATTAGAGTAAAAAGCCCTAGTCTGATGTTTTGAAAGGCCAACAGAAGAAGAAGTCCATCCCTCCCAATCGCCATGAAATTTCCTTACATATGCCCTCTATGTAAATTCATATGGTCCTGATGAGATGCTATTTTCGAACTTGAATTGAATGGAAGAGAGCTGTGAAATCATCGAAAAACACAGATGTGGATCGTGTAAGGTTCTATTCTTCTGGATTTCTTGTCAGTCCGTTGGCTTTCTTTACGTGAAAACTATTGGGCTAATAGTGTTGATTTTCGTTACTTTATTGGCTTTTCGTGTATGCATTTGATCGGTTTTGGATGAATTGCAGTTCAATGTGCTTTATATATACTGAAAAATGTAGTTAATTTTTTGCTGATATTTGTTAATTTCCAGTGTATATAACTTTCATAATCTGTCTTGAGCTAGATTGTTAGAATGAATTTACAACCCCTAAAGTGAAGGTTTATGGCAACAAATTAATTGAATTCCTTGCTGATAACGTTTTCAAGAGTACCAAAAGACGGAATTTCCAGGAAAATAGATCAACTCGTGAATTTCAGTGTGTAAATGAAGCTGTACAAGCTCCTATTTATACATAGTAGCTAGGAAAAACAGCCAAAAGATTCAAAATTTGAAATCAAAGGCTAAGAGAACATTCTCTATCTCCCTCTTGATTTTCTCTAAGGAAGATGATATATGGAACATTGTGGGAAGAAAAAGTAAAGTATTCCCTAATGTTCCCCCATTCTTTTAGTATGAAATGATCCTCACTTATTTGTGATCTGATTTGGAGGGATCTGCTTGTTTGAGATGCTGTTTACTTGACCTACATACTGATTAGGGAAAAAAAAGGTCAAAGTTAAAAGAATGTTTCATAGAAAGTATTTATGCTTTTGGATTTGCTTCAATTAACTGTATGATCCCTTTTTTGTTGTTGTTCAGGAGCTAACCAAGTTCATAAATAACTGCAATGAAGTAAAAGCTGCTAAGATGACAAGGGAAACTCGCTGTCACTATCCAATGGTATGCATTGAGTAAACCCCACCTTGTGACTCTAACCACTAGAGGACTACAAGGAGGTAAATCACCTTAAATTGTCTATAGTTAACCGGCTCAAACTAAAAAATTAAGTAGGCGACTCTTACTAGGAGTCGAACTTGAAATATTGTGATTACCAAGCCAACAATCTGACTAATTTAGTTGGGTTACAAAAAAAAAAAAAAAAAAAAACTGCTACTATTGCTACTAAGGATGGTGGTCGGTTAAGCATAGTTAAGCCACAGCCAACAACCTTAGTTATCAAGCCAACAACCTGACTAACTTAGTTGGGTTATTAAAAAAAAAAAAAGCTGCTACTATTGCTACTAAGGATGGTGGTTGGTTAAGCATAGTTAAGCCACAGCCCGAGTCCTCCAATGCAGCAAAGTAGATTCTCATCAGCTAGTGGTTTAAAAGGAGCAAAGGGAGTTATTTACTGTTTACATGTAAAAGCCAAATTTTGACCATTTTCATAGTGTTAAAAGCTCTGTTTTAGAAGCATGTTCTGTTTCCATTACTATGAAAATCTCTTCTGCTGTGTTTATCCTTCCTGGTCTGCTCTTCATTCAAGTGATGAAATTCCTGAACTGATTTTCCCAAACCTAGGAATTCTTCATAGTTTCAATATATTTGAATCCTACACAGTTTCCTTTTTCTTTATATTTTATACAGAACTTAAAATTGGTAAATACTGAAATACTATCATGTGCTTTGCCTTTTATCTTCTGCCTATCCTCTGTTCAACAGCTATGGTCTTGTACTATTTTTTGGCAGGTGTGTGAACCACTGAACCCCTTCAACAATAAAAATGATTTGGGGGTCAGTTGTTTTTATACTTTTTTTTCATGATGTGCTGAAGAATGTTATTATAAATATATTCTTCTACCTCATCTTGTCTGCAGAGTTATCCGTTGCTGACTGTGTTTGGCTCTGGTTAATTCAGGGGCTGTCTCCTACGGTCCTACCTAACCGTTGGACTTCTGGGTAGTTGTGCAGGGGAAAATGCAGCCTTATGTTACCTTTCTATTTGGATACCTAATATAGAAGTTAACTTCTTTTTCTTTTTGAAAACAATTTAGAAGTTAACTTAAAACTTAGTAGACTCCTTAATTTTAGAGTTTATAATTTTTTTAAATTACAAATAAATTATGAAATTTGTTAGATAAAACATAAAGAATTTAAAATAATAATTTATTTTAAAATGCCACTTAATTAGTATTCAAAATAAATTAGTAGTTACTCATTTTTAAGTTTTTAACTTTAAACTAGTTTTTATGCTCAACAAAATTTTAAGATAGTGTTTCAAAATAAACTATTATTTTATATTTTGTGTGACTTTATTTAGTATCTTAGCAAAAGAGCTAACTGAAAGCTCAAAAACTAGTAGCTAATAAGCTAACTAATTGAAATTAAAGTGTTGAGTAAAATTAATTGTTGAACTAATTGATAAGTGTATAAAAACATAAAAGGATAAATTAAGATATTAGAATTTTGATTAATGTAAAGTAAATAATGTCATTTTTTGTAAATTAATTAAACTCTTCATGTTTTACTAAGTACTCCGTAGTATTTATAGCTTATATGTATAAATTTTAACTTAAAATAAATTATAAGCTCTACCGAATATAACTTACATACTTTTATTATTTTTTCTACGATTAGTATTTAATAATCACATTAAACTCGATTAATTTGGGGTTAAATTGTAACTTGTATTACTTGTAAATTGTAAGAGTATAGAAAAATCCTTAGTTACATGTTTAAGGTATCTGGATGTCTGCTCTGCTGAATATTCAACATCTGTTGCCTGTACATAACAAAGGCGGTTACACTGTAGCATTTTGGAAACTTGTATATGTTTCTAGAGATCAATGTTTCTCCATACATCTACCTCATCCCTCAGTTTCAATACTTATCTTTATGATGATGAAGAATTGGACGTGTACCTCAAGGGCCTCAAACATCCTAGCTTAACATAGTACTTAAGAGGATGTAAATCACGATAATTTAATAGTTCAGCAGACATGATCTAATATTGGTACATATCTTTATATGTTTATTTTACACATAATTTTTACATTATCGTCGCTAAAGTCTTATCTCAAATATTATTTATTAAATCATTGAGCTAAGCCCTGCGGATCAAAATTTTACTCTTGTGTTCCAAGTTACAAGTCAAAAGTAAATCACGTTATAAAATTTTATATAACAAATTTATCTGGGAAGATATCGGTTGGAATCAATTATACTCTGTAATCATTTTATTTTACTTATTTGGTTCTCTTTGGGACTTAATACCCTATTATTATATACTATAATACTAACTATAATTGAACGATAGTAAAATTGGAACTTTTAAAATTAATTTATAGTCAAATTGTAAGATGATGGTACTTGTCACGAATCATTTAAGATTATGAAAATTCTTATTACGCCTATAATTTCTCGCACCTTCAGGGAGGTGCCTTACACGGCCAACAAGCAATTTTGATAAGGTGGTTGCCGGGTCCCACATACCTCACCTTGACTTCACATCTCTGACGTTGATCTAGTCAAAGAAACGGTTATTGCTCTTAAGTAACGGTTGCGGGAGTGCAATAACTAGTTTGAAAATGATCAAATTATTTTTTAGTAAAATTATAATCTTATGTTACAGATGATAATTGATTAACTAAGATTATTTTAAGGGAAAAGAGTTAAATAGGTTTTTAATTTTACATAAAAGTGTAATTAGGCTTATAAATTTTTAAAATGTGTAACTAAACACTTAAACTTATTAAAGTCGGTTAAATAAATTCATTAATATTGATTGTTGTTGACTGTCGTCGTTCAAAAAAAAATCAACAATAGGTCAATTAGACTGGTTGCCTTCTTCTGATCAACAACGAAGATAGTTGCCTTATTCATATAAAATGCCACTTTTTTTTTTTCAAAAAAGACGATCTGCGACAATTTGTCGATCGTCCTAGACTGGTTGCCTTCTTCTGATCGACAATGAAGATAGTTGCCTTATTCATATAGAATGCCACTTTTTTTTTTCTTCAAAAAAGACGATCTGCGACAATTTGTCGATCGTCAATTTTCCTTCGAAGCACCATCGAAACTCTAACGACATGTTATTATAGATCACTAACCCGCAATTGCGTTCAGATACACCAAAATGATAAATTGAAGTGTTTAATTTCACTTTTCAAAAGTTCAATAATCTAATTACAATTTCGTATAAAATTGAAAGATTTATTTAACAATTTTCCCTTATTTAAAAAAGTAATTTTACATTTTCTTCCTAATTCTTATTAATCACTTCCTTATGCAACACTGTTATAGTACTTAATTGGCATTTTTTGTTTACATTTATTAAGTACTCAAAAAAGTATATTATAAATTTAGTAACACACTTTTTAAAAGAAATTTATTACTACAAATGAAGAAGTATTTTACTCTGCATTACTTTATCACGCTCCAATTGACTTCAAACTTTACCCAAATAAAAAATTAAAAAAATTACCCACGTGCGAATATCCCAAAAATAACAAACCGTGGTCCATCCACGCACTCGAACCCGTCTCCGCAATCGAAACTGTCGTGGCGGCTCACGCCTAACAGTAACACTCCGTCTCCACTGCCGTTAGAGCGTGCCCGCACGCGATACGGCCTGCGCGTCTGAACAGTCTAAAGCATGTTTGTTTATGCGCCTATGAGGTAAGAAGTAAAAGCTGTGCGGAGTGGTGATGCCTGCTGGCAACGTTTGAACATCAGCCACCACATACCAACAAAATCTTAACTCTCCTCCTCATCACCTCCACGCGCCGCCTCGATCCACCGTCAATGGGCGCCTCGGAACCTGTAAGCTACTTAGCTCTCTCTTTTTGCTTCTTGAGTATTCTTGGGAAAGATTATATTTTTTTAATTTTTTTGTAACTTCCCTGAACTGGGATTTCTGTTTTTTGTTTAGGTGGTTGAGAGAGAGAATAATGAAAGAGAAGCGGAGGAGAGGCAGAGAGATGTGGAGAGAGGTGAGATGGGTTTTCAGGCGGGAGGGAGTTACAACTACCCGCCGGCGCCGCCGGCGCCGGCGGGTGGTGGTGGCGGTCATGGTTTTCACATGGGGAGAATGCAAAGGCTGAGTGCTACAAACCCTCTTCGGCTTGTAATGGAAAGTGCCATCAGAGTTGCCTCACCTTCTCCTCCTCAGCCGCCTCGCCGTTCTCATCCTCCTCCTCCTCAACCGCCTCGCCCTTCTCCTTCCCAGCCTCCTATCCCTTCTCCTTCTCCGCCGCCACAACCTTCCCCCTCTCCGCCGCCTCACATTTCACCTTCTCCTTCTCCTCCCCCTTCTTCCCAGCCGCGCTCCACCCCTACCGTCACGGTTACTCCCCAAGTAAGTCATAAAGATTTAAACTTTTTTTTTTCTTTTTCTTTGGCCAAGAAAATCCGGCACAATTACCAAGTTAACAGTCTGATCACGACTTGAGAGCATAACTTAGTAACGGGTTACTAAGTTAAACTTTCTGACCAACTTGGCTGGATTGTTTTTGCTTTTGGGAAACAAAAACACAAAATTGTAATGGAATTTTTATTTTTTTTATTTTTTTGTGCTTGACTAGCAACGTGCAGTGATAACACTGAATTCAAGAGCATACACAAACAAGTTTTCCCTGTTTCTGTTTCTTCTGCATCTGATAGTGGCTGTAGGGTTAGTGGGATTTCTTGTATTCAAGGGGGTTGAAGGCCTAATAGAAGCAGGGGATGCTAAGATCAAAGAGGAAAGGTTATTGAAGTATTTTCTGCCACAGGTGGTGGGTGCTAGTTTTCTTAGCATAACACTGGCACTCTTGTGGCAGAAGGGGTTTAGAATGTGGCCTAAATTCATGGTCCATTTCATACTTTGGAGCTCGTTTATCTTCACTTTAGCAGCTGGGATCCTCCTAATTTGCTTTCAAAGACCCGCCACGGATGGGTTAGGGGTTGTTTTCATTTTCTTTGCGATAGGGAATGGGTTGTACTCGTGTTGGGTCACACCAAGAACAGGGTTCTTTTGTAAAATCATGGTCAAGGCCCTCGATCCGGTTCCTAAATTCGGGGACTTGAATGAGCCTACTTATTGGATGCTTGGGGCTGGGTTCGTTTGGATGTTGTTGTGGGTTTTGGCGGTTATTGGGGCCATAAATTTCTATTTCCCACCGCTGATAATCATTGTGATGGTATTGAGCATGTGTTGGATCACGGAGGTGATGAGGAATGTGGTGAACTTGACGGTTAGTAGGGTGGTCGCCCTGTATTACCTCAGGGGAATGCAATCTCGTACTAAGTTTTGCTTCCAAAGAGCTTTGTCTAACAACCTCGGAAGCGCCTGCCTTGGCTCTCTCTTCGTGCCCGCCATCGAGGCTCTCAGGATTGTGGCACGCGGGTTGAATTTGCTCGAGGGAGAAGATGAGTTCATGTTTTGTTGCGCTCGTTGTGGCCTAAAAGTCATGGACTCCATCTTCAAGCGTGGCAATGGCTGGGCCTATGTTCAGGTAATTTAGCTGTGATTTTTTTTAGTACTACTAACTCTGTTACAATGCAGTATCTGTTCATAACTACTTTCTCAACCTACTGAAGCACAAAGAGTTAATATCGCCTCCGCTGAGGCTCGAACCCATAACCTCCCATCTTGATACTGTTTAATTATACATACAAGAATTGCAATTTAAGAAAAAAAAATTGTTTCATTATTTGGAAGTTTGAATTGAGTTTCAAGTTTCAAGAATGGTTTGCATTCCACAGATTGCTGCTTATGGGAAAAGTTTTGTGAAAGCCTCTCAGGACACTTGGGAGCTATTTCAGATGCGGGAAATGGAGCAGATTGTCGATTCTGACATGACGAGTGCCATTTGCTTCCTCACCGGAATATGCAGTGGCTCCATCTGTGCGATCGTGGTGGCTGCTTGGACAGCCACCGTGTACAGGAACTTCACCGCCACCCTGTCGCTCTTGGCAGCCTACATAGGATACCTTTTGGTTAGTCTTCAATCCTTAACCCCACTTGTTCCTTTACATATAATATATACATATCCACTTGGCCATGTGATATAAACTTTTGCAAATCAAACATGTGACAGACAAGGATTGCCATGGCTGTGCCACAAGCTTGTGTGGGATGTTACTATGTCTGCTACGCTGAGAGCCCCGAGAGCAGGTTGTTTGACAAAACGATCCAAGAACGTATAACTGCGATAAAAGATGGGCGCGACATGGTTGTGCCAACCCCTAGGGTCCCCGGTCGATTTGCAAGGCAGTTCAGATAACAGTAATGCAGTTTTTTTTTAACTAACCCAACCAATGTGTACATAAGATTTGTTGGGGGGGGGGGGGGGTGTTCCTCTCTTTAATGACCACCATCAATAAGGACCTAGGACTGGACTAAGGGTTGGCCCTGGCCTGATGTTGCCACATCAATGGTGGGGGAAGATCATGATAATGCAAAATTTGAATAAGACATAAGCAGCAGTCTTGGATGCTCTTGTTGGCCCACCCGCATCCGGTATCATCACCACTGTGGGACTAATATAAATTCGGCTCGAGTCCACTTTTTGTGTAATTAGAATAATGGGTTTCTTCACCCAAGTTCAGTTAAGAATATTTTATTAGCACCATCTTAGTTAGGTAGACTTGTGTATTATTATATTAATTAGATTATCATATTCTTTATTTATGAGCAATGGGTTCACCTTAAAGATGTGTTCCATATTATTGGGATTGTGTGGTTGTTTCTTCTGAGATCACCATTAGCAAATACTGAGATCACCATTAGCAAATATTGAGGAGTTTTTGCAACAGCGGTGGGTGAGGTGGTGGAGAGAGAAGACGAGAGAGAAGGTGTGGGTTCATCTACAAGAGGAGTTTATTGCAGAAAAGTGGGTCCCACTGAGAAAATATGCCAGCCTCGCGCGTGTCACAAGTGCGTTGACAGTGACCTTTTTTTAATAAAAAAAATCAGTTTTGTTTGTTTTTTTCCTCATCTCTCATATTCTCTTTCTTAATCACACTTACAAAAACTCCTCAAAAACCACAAAATATCTCCACTATTATGGATGTTCTTAACAAGTGTGGATATTTGCCTCTTTCTGAATACCCTTTTTGACAGTCCAAAAGCACTCTAATCATCTGTGCTGTCTAAAGTGCAATCTAAAAAACTCACATTTACAGGTATATATTAGTTCATCACACATGTGGTTCACACTTGTGTATGACTAAGCTAAAATGAATGAATAGAAAAAGAACATGTAATGTTCTTAAGTGCCCACTTGCTAACATTTTCCTTAATATAAAACAGATTAAGATAATAAGGTAAGATATCAGAGGCATGAAGAATCTCTTTGGTCTGGAGGGAATATTACATTGAAAGTGTCAAGGATAAGAAAATGAACAAGCAGCACAAAAAGAAATCCAAGCACCATTTTAGGGAGGGAAGCAACCTAGAATTATTGGTTTCTCCAATCATGACTTTAGCAACTATGATACTAAAAAGAAAGTTTGGTCTTTTAGCCAAAATAGACAGCACACTGCACACTTTTGCATAATGCACATATGACAAGTTTCCAAGAAATAGCAAGAAGCGTGTGCAACCTTGAAACTAGAATATTCAACTACAATATGTAGCACCTATGTGGAAATTTCTATGTGCAAATAAAAGCATTTTCTTCTTGTACCCAAAAAAGAAGCATATTCTTGAAAGCTTTACTGTTCTACAAGTCTTTAGTCTTTACTCTTTCAGGGATTTAAGAAACCTGGATTCTATCTAATTCCCATTGAAGAGAGGGGATTGTGGGCGTGGGTGTGTGTGTACAGTCAACATTTAAAACTTCATCCCTATAATGGTTTTCAAAAAGACAAGTAAATTAATGGAAGAGATAAATGTTGATATGGTGTTGTGTGATATATGTCCTTTCTCTCCATTGTATATATGATAACAACAAACTCATAGGATTCCAAGATATAATTAGAGATTCAAGAGTGCAAGAGAAGATCTCAGTATTAGCAGAGAAAACAAAGTGTCAATTCTTAAGAACAATGTTTTCATATGGTAACAAGATGTCAGCTCCTTCAAAGCACAATAGTTTATGTATAGTGAGAAAGAGTGATGGAATGCACCATGGAACGCACAGTTGCCTATGAGTGTGCCTTTTCTTCTGCCACACCATCCTTTCCTTCAGTTCTCACTTCCCCGGAGCAACACCCTCCACTGTGGTGGTGGTGGTGCTGGTGCTGGTGCTGCTGATGATGCTTCTTACCCTTCAATTGCTTCCTCATATCATAAGCATCTTCACCATCTGCATAGTACTTCGCCTCTAAATCATGAATCTTGTATCCTAATGTCTCAGTGTACAACTTAAATGCTGCCCTGTTACTTTTCCTTACATGCAATGACACATATTCTGCCCCAAAGACCTGTTATGCATGCCATATTGAGATGTAAGTTGAGAACATAAAATACAATGACATTCAATGACCATCCAAGGGAAACGAAACAGGACAAACTGATTTTTTCAAATGTCATTTTAAAATTATAAGCAAACATTAAGGGAATAATTTGTTGAAAGAAGATTCAAAATGCCCTTTTACTTGAACATATAATTAAGTGACCATGAAACAGCCAGATAAAATTAAAAAAATTAAAAAATAAAAAAATTAAAAAAAAAAGTGACATTGATGTGTGCAATCTGATTGGTTTTTCTTCTTTTTCCTCCTTGAACAAAAATTTTATAAGGCTGTACATAACATTTTCTGCGGAGAAATGAACATTGACAGCACATACCACAGCACTGACAATTGACAAATCACAATGTTAAGCATATAACAATATAAACAGAAATGAACATTAGTTTAGAGTTTTATTGAGAGGGAACACATCATTCTTTTTTTTTTTTGAAAATCAGGGAACACATCATTCAATTCACAATAACAACAAAAACCTAATATCTGAGCAACATTCCATATAATACCCTAAGATAATGCTAAAAAGGGTAGAACCAACAACCTAGCAGCAATGAACTTGGAATTTTTTATTATTATCAAAAGCGTTGGCTACATGAATACATTTCTCCATTCAGCTAGGCTACCCTCACCTCTAGAAAATCATGGCAACTTGCACATAGATATTAACTTTTTCTTTATACTCTCTCTGAATTCATTCTGTAGGGCCAAAGACATGTCGTGAACATTTTAGTTACACCTATGAATTCATTGTTAACTCTTCTTCGGTAAGCCCACCATTAAGCATCCATCATTACTTTATTAGACAATTGTTCAAGTAAGAAACAACAAAACAACCTAAAATAGTAATTGAAGCAAAAAAGCTCAGAAGCAACACAAAGTATTGAAGTCACTCCAACATAACCCCAGCAGTACCTGCAAACCCAATTTCCCGTACCAAGTTTTCAGTTTTCTTAACAGCCAGAAGATATTCAAAATAGAATCCCCAAATCTATCGAACCAAAAAAAAAAAAAAAAAAAAAAAAAAAAAAGAGCAAAATTCCACAGATTTCATTGCAAACGCTAAAATCACTATTTTCCACATAATCATCACCCTTTTCAGAGATACACACACATATATAAAAGCAAGCAGACAGATAATCATTATAGAATTCAATTTAAGCAATCCAGCATCGAGACAAAAAGAGCAACTTTCCAAATCTAAGGTAGAGAAGGACCTGTTCCATAGCGTTCTGCGCAGCAGTCATAAGCTTGGTGGCAAGGCCGAGTTTCCGATGAGTGCGGAGGACGGCGAGAGAGGTAATGTGGCCATGGCACTCGGTGGCCTCCTCATCCATCTTGGCCAGCACATAGCCGACGATTTTGCCGTTGTAGTCCTCCGCCACATATAGCAGCTGCGGCCATGAGAGGATGTGGTAGATGTAGTACTTCATCTGGTAGTTCTCCGGCAAGCACAACAGGTTGCAGGCCTGCATTGCCAGCAGGTCGTCGATCGTCGCCTTCCGAATGCACACCATGGCTCTCTGTAGATGACCCCACTGGGAAACCAAACCTTACTACTTTAGGGTTCTATGAGAAATTGCTCCAATCCTGAAATCTGATTTTGGGGATAATGATTGGACTGATCGGATCAGCCCAATGGGTCAGAATAGTTGGGCTTTTCTTTCCTATAAAATTGCACTTCCTTATAATATGATAGGCAAATTATGTTGTGCATCCGATGGTGCATACGGATGCAAAAACGACGTCGTTTTAATAAAACGCGCGTCTCCTCTTAAAAAAAAAAAATCAGGTTCGATTCCCAGCAACAACATATGAACTAAAATTTCATAATCGATGAACTATAATTCCATAATCTAATCTATGAACTAAAAATTCCAGAATGAATGAACTAAAATTTCATAATCTATAAACTAAAATTTCAGAATCGATGAACTACAATTCCATAATCAATGAACTATAATTCCATAATCAATGAACTATATTTCCATAATCTATGAACTAAAATTCCAGAATGAATGAACAATATAATGTTGTTGCTGGGAATCAAACCTGAATTTTTTTTAAAGGAGAGACGCGCGTTTTTAATAAAACGACGTCGTTTTGGCATCCGTATGCACCATGCATGGTGCATACGGATGCACATCATAACGATTGAATACGATAACGGCAAAATGGCAAATTATACCATGGAGTAGGGTCTACCTTACATTACCCTGGTCCAAAAATAACATTTAGATTCTGTATTTGTAATTAACATATTCTGTATCTGCAATTAATAATTTCTGTACATGTAGTTATCATATTATGTGTCAGTAATTATCAAGTTATTTATTTACATGTACAAAAACTGTTAACTATAAATACATAATGTGTTAACTGAAAATTTTTTGTATTAAAGTTCACCATGCAATAAAACTTTGGTCCATGGTATAACAATTGGTATATGATTCTTTGTCTATGGAAAGTCACTAGAGTTCGAGAATTCAAGCTTTCTTTGTTACAAAAACATTAATATGAAGGAGAAAGCTTGTTTAAAAACATTAATATGGTAAATTCAAGAATAGTGTTTAATATCAAATTGACTTTCACAATAATCGAAACCCTATGCAACAACTTTTTCCTAGTACTGCTAACTTTGTGACTTGAACCCATAACTTCCCATATGGGAGAGTCACTTTGTGCCACTAGACCACAAGTTCATTAGCAAACCTTATGCAACAACTAAATATAGGAGAATATGATACCAAAGAATATATTGTTGAAAACATAACTACTCAAATTTCCAAACCCTGATACAATTATCATTATGTGTAGTCACAACCTTCCTCATTCCAACAGCCAAGCAAGTGATTCTTGGTCGACAAGCTTTAGACATCAGATCAATGCGATCATCACTTGAGGAAAGCTTTTTCACTTTCCTCACAGTTACATTTCGGTCAGACGGGCGAGATGCACTGCTGCTGCTGCTGCTGCTGCTTTCTTCCATGATATGTGTCGCGATCACTTCACCGCTATCCTGGTCCACCACTCTCAAGACGCCATCTATCCCACCGATGACTAATGTTGATTTGTCATTTCGGAGATGATGCATGGAGTAAAGAACGTTGGGACTCACTCGTTCTTCCCAGAGGGTCCTGTCTTGCTTCCTATACTCGAATGAAAACAGAGAATCGGTTAACATTTCAAATGTTCATCATCCACAACTACTTGTGTGAAGTAAATGTTATGCTATATGGATTTATAAGGCGGGTTAGACTAGCTAATTGGTTGGATTCAATCGTTTAGTGTGATTTGGCCTATGTGCATTATAGTCCAATTGAGTGACCCTAACCCAATAGCTAGTATCTTTGTTTATCCTCTTAATTAAGAAGAAAGAAAAATGTTTTGCTATTTTTAGCAACTTCTACGGTTTTGCATACCTAAGGTCCCAACAACATGCATGTCCAGCGGTGGATCCAGCGAACAAATAATTGGAGCCAGGATTGAAACACAAGGTCTTGATTCCGACTTATAAGGAAAACAAGAAGAGTGAATTAGACCCCACATTACCTCGTACTAAAAAGCGGAGGGGATATGTATAAGGTGGGAAGGGGAGAAAAACCTGAAGCATAAGTAGATCCCCGTAAAGATACTTGCTGACCAGAGGAAAGGTCCAACAATGCAATGCTACGACCCTGACTAGAACCCGTGAAAAGCAATTGATCATCGCTAAAAGATAAGCAAGTAACAGGGGCGTCATGCATCCTGCCAAAGGGGAAATTGGGTAAACATACAAAGATGACAAAGTTAAAACTATACTCTTCCAAAAAATCGGAAATATGAAACTTTTGGAATCTCTGTAAAAGAAATTAGCACGGGAATAAGTTAGCCTAAAGAATCATACTTGATTATTTGAGTTACTTTTCTGCTGTACATGTCAAATATGCGGACTTTCCCATCCTCACATCCAATCACAGCTTCTGGATCAACATAACTGCAAAAAAGGATAATGAGAAACTTACTACCAAACAGAAGCTTCATGTGTAAATGAAAATCATGTCAGACAAATAAAACAAAAAATTACATAGAAGCAGGCTCAGCAGCCATGTCAATAACTAAAACTCCTAAGAATATCATAATGCAAATGCTTAACCCCGAATCCCCAATGGCCACAATATTGAGTATTTACCCTCACATTCTAACATAGACTTCTGTTTAGGTGCTAAGAAGTTGGACAAGAAAATTAGCTATTGACTAAAAGCTTATTTTATTCAAAATTTAGCTGTCCAAGAAAAGAATATGAATGAAGCTATTCAGATATCACAGGCATCAAAAACATTTGAACGGTTTCAAAAAAAATAAAAATAAAAATAAAAATCAAGGAAAAGTCATTGCACACCGCATACAGAGTCCCTTTGGGAACAAGGCATCACGTGAGGATAGTATACTTCTTGTTTCAGTCCGACTCCATATACATATCCGGGTACCAACCAAACCAACAACCTACATGTAAAGGCCCATAATCAGCAAAGGTGAAAATTGAAATGTTACTAGAAAACAAGAAAATATAGAAGGGGCTTTGACTCAAGTAATCCACACCCTGCATATCCCTCAGGGGCAGGATGGAGGTCAAACTTCAGCTCAAGCGTTATCCCATTACCCTATGGCGATGGATAGATATATCTAACTTTTCCAATTCAACTCTACCTGGTATAACTCTTACTACTAAGCCAGGAAATATGTATCCTTTGGATTATCCATTTCATACTACTATCTACACTTCCTGCCAAGTGCCAACTTCTCCATGATAAACTGATATAGTCCCACTTTTCTTACTAAGTGCATTGACAGTTGAGAAATCTTCTTCAATATAGACAAACCACGTCCTATATTTGCTGACAATTTATCTTTATAATTGCTACACTAAAAATCACGGAGGCATGCCTTTCTTTTCTCATCTCATCCTTGTAACTATCTATTTACTTGCCTTCCATGCTGAATACTATAACTTATTTTATGACAATTTATATTAAAATAATTATAAATTACAAACATGAAAATGTGCAAATATCACCACTTTGGAGTCTTTGCATGGAATTATAACTTATAAGTAATAGGAATACATTTTGTGCTTAATATTACCTTGCTCTCATCAAAATCAAAATCAATTAGAGGGGCTTTATCAGGGAGAACGTATTCATCCAAGCATTTGTAGCTTTCTGCTGACCAGAGTCGCATGACCTAGATTTTTGGGATTGAGGAATAGTAGTCAGAGAGGCATGCATTAGTATATCGCGGTGCGCAAAGATATCAACCAGTATTTTAGAAGCAGACGTGAGAAATAAATGAAAGTCATAAGTTTAAGGTTATAAACTAAGAGATCCTAGTAATATTCAATGACCAAGAAGATCATAGCCCCCAAGCAATTGAAAGTCAGCCAGAAGAAAGGAAATTTTCAGTTGGCCATCTAGTTCTTACTGAATTTGCCACTATGCTATTGATTTTAATTATTTCTTAAATAAATATGCCATATACTTTTTTATATGAAAATCCACTGGTTTGGTGGGGGGTTAGGCAAACCCCTACCGAATTATCAAAATAACTAAGTTACAAACATGAATATGAGGAAACTGTCATTGATCAAGAACAATTAAGCCATCCTGTAATTTTGGCAGGCAAATTAGAGAAAACAAAATAATCTAGAGAGTTTTAGAATTATAACCAATACTAACAAGATTATCAGCTAGAAAATTTGCGTAATGAAGAACATGGGATGCCAAACTTTGTAGGCAAAATTTTCTTGACAAAGAAAACAAATCAATGAATGAAAAATAAATAAATGAAGATTAACAATATCAAAAAGAAATGTTATCAACAAATGATAACCTACTATGATCAACAAGAGGTCATTGCAAGTCAGCCAGGACACTCAAGAACTGTACACCACAGAATACTACTGCACTAGACTATAAAACATAGCCAAGTAGAATATCATATCAAATTCGTCTGCTTTGAATCAAAGAGAAAATTCCCTGGTTAATAAGTATTAAGCAGCCAATGATAGGATACTAATGAACTTTCCCGTGCCATAGGAAATCTAAAGCTTTAAATCTTTATAGGCATAACATTCCTGTTGTCAAGCTGGCATGTGGTATTAACATCAGAAAACATGGTTCCATACTTTCAAACAATACCGTACATATCTCTCTTCATCAAAGTGTTTCTGATCCATATGGAAATGAGGTGCAATGTAGAACTAAAAGTCAAAAGGGCACAATTATTGAGATATAGAACGGAGAATAAATTAAAGTATTTTTGACAAGGAAAATTCCCTACCTTATCACCCACACCAGTAAGAAAATGTCCCATCTTCATCCGGCACTGATTAACCCTGATAGAATGCAAAATTAGAAGAAGATTTATACAAACATAGAGTCATCAAAAGGACAGTTTGAACCCCAAAGTCGAATAGTTTTCAATGTCAACACTATTAAGCAAAACCTCAGCTCATCAAGTACAACATCAGCTACAAAGACTTTATTATAATATCCTAAAATTTCAGCATAACAACAGTTAACCCAAACATGCTAAAGAAGTCAATAAAACTAACCCGACTGAATGGCCTCTCCACTGGAAAACTTTGGCAGGACCATCCACTAAGGCAAACCTGTGTGTTAGCATAGCTAACCGCTCCAAATGTTCACTAAATGATCCTGTAGGTAAAGATATCTGACTGTTGTCATCAGGATCATTTTTCTGTTGCTGCTGATACCGTCTGTGAATGACTTTTCTCCTTCACAGGGAGGGAAAAATAAAACTTTTATCACTATTGTCTATCAAGTCACAATGTACAGCCTGTTGATATTTATAGCATGGATGATGGATGTGCCACTGTCATTCATCACTAATAACTATAAGTCCACAATACTGTGTCAAACTTATTTATAAACTGAAAAGAAGTTTTGGTATTTCCAACGTGTTTGCATACATACATCTACTTCTCTAAGTCAGATCTTTCATCTCAAAAGTCAAATACTTGGAGAAACTATTACATGGAAATTATTATTATTTTTTTTTATAACAAGAAATTATTTTGTTTTGGTCTGTGAAAGTTTTTGATAAGGTGAGTCAATTGACCAATTTAGTGTAACCTTAAATTGCCAGAGAGGTAGAGACCTTGTAGCCCATTCCCAGTTTTCTGGGAAAAGATAAGACAATCAAATAACCAACAAAAAATTAAAATGAAAAATAATACTACAATTCAGCTTTGCAATTCAAACCAGCCACTATATATTATTATAAGCTTTTCCTAAAGGAAACGATTTTGATAATCAAATTAATTTGCCTGCAATGCAGTATTAGCTTAGAGGTGTGTATACAACCTTCTACTGGCTCATAACTTGGTGAATAAAACAAATAGAAACACAGTGCAGAAATGAGCAGACTTTATCTAAATTCAGCTTATTTTCAAGCTCAACATGCCCTCCGCGAGGCGGTGATTTCTCTTTTGCTTTGTATCGTATCCTTTCTTTTCTACAGAGTTTGTAAAGGCTTACCAAGATGAGCAGACGACAGAGCAGCGAATAACCTCGGCGAGATCGAGGAAGGCAAAAATAATTCCGAGGGAGTCATCGCTGAGGTCTTGAATTCTCGTCCTCCTAGCTTTCTTCGGCGGACGCCGGAGGCCCGCCGCCGATGGCTCCATAATATCGACCGGGTCGGCTCAGGACTTCAGGGTAGAAGAGAAGTCTCGACTTCGAACCGCGGTGTCACTATTTAATAGCATATGAATTGTAAGAATAAATTTTGTTACTTTTTCACTAATTATTTATAAAGTAATGCAACTTGAGCTTGATTATTGTCAACACTTTAATACTTTATAATTAGTTTGGCTAGCGTGATTAACGGTGTATTCTCGTTCTTTCAGAAAGGTCGGAAGTTTGAACTCTCTCGTATGAAAAAATCAATCAAGTCAGCACTTTACTTATTAATTGGACCAATTCGATGTGAATAGGGATTAGTTAGATGTCTTCAGTTCGATGTGAATAGGGAAAGTCAATCTGATCAACACTTACTTATTAACTGGACCAGTTCGATGTGAACAAGGATTAGTCAGATGTCTTCGAACTAGTTTGATGTGAACTGGAATTACTCAGGACAAATAAACCTGAAAAAGCAATATGATCAACACTTTGTTTATTAATTGGACCAGTTTAATGTGAACAAGGATTAGTCAGATATCTTCGAACCAGTTCAATGTGAACCGAAATTACTCAGAACACTTCGTAATTTAACAAATAAAACTACTCAGGGCACCTCGTGATTTAACAAAAAATAAATAAATCTCTATTATAAAATAGCAATAAGAAGTAGTAAATGATCAATTGGTAAAAGTTCCCGCTCAAAGAAAGAAGATTCTAGACAATGGTATATTATGAATCAGTCTTTTAATATATCTCTATATAAAACAATTACTTGGTACTAACAAATAGTAATGATTTTCAAAAAAAAAAAAACAAAAAAAAAAACAAAAAACAAATAGTAATAAATGCATACCATGGCATACAACAGGCGTGTGATTTGGATGAAGGAATTAATGCATTTAATTCTATACATAATTTCAATATTCAAAACATTGTTGGCTGTTCAATGAACCTGCAGAATTCGAAACGTTGGCAGTATTAATTTTTTAACAGTTTACAAAACACAATTCAAATTATAACGACATTCAAGATCTTGGGAATTAAAATGTATTAATTGTTTACAGCTTTTGAAACACACTTTTCACAACTACTTTTATCCTTTACTCCAGTATAAATATCAACAAATACATTGTGAATTTTAACTACAAAATATTCAATCAGCATCTGAGACCATGGTGAATATTGTTGGAGGAATTACCAGAGAGATCAAGGGAGACGAAAAGGTTGTCAGGAATATATTTACAAAGGATTAGAACATGAGATGGAGTAACCATAGAGATCCAGACATTGGAGAGAGCAGCAGAGTTGGTAGGGAGGGAACCAGGGAAGGACGTTACCGGTAGTTGAATGGAAGCTGTGGAGTTATTAGAAAAACGACCACACGTTCAGAGAGAGCAGCTTTGATACCTTAGTAATTAGCTTCTATTCTATAAATACATATATACAAGTTGTCTTCTAAATGATATCTTTCTTTCTTTGTTGTGTTACGTTCAATAGATTATAAACAATGCGCGCAGTTGGTGTCCCGATTTGCGTGCAGTGCGACACCTGCAGCCACCCGTGCAGGTGCAAGGTGGTAGGGCCGACGCTGGGATTCTTGGCGTTCGCGGCGGCAGCGCTGGTGTAGTGACCAGTGGGGGTGGAAGGAGAAGAAGATGGTGTGGAAGGTGATTCTCGATTCATTGTGACTGCGACAGCGATAACGTATACAGAAAATCGAGAAGCTTTAGGAATGCAATGGAAGAGAAAAAGAGGGAGCATGAAGTTGAAGTGATTGAAGTGTGTAGTGGTTAGCGTTGAAGTCAACTATATTAGCCCAAAGAAAAATACCTTATATAAGGGAAAGAGTTAGTAAAAGCAAGGTATGTAATTTTAATGATCATTGGATATATATATAATTGTATAAATGATCTCTGCATGCATACAGGTAACTACGGAGATAATATAAGCATAAATGTTTGTATTTATATTGGTATTGTATTTACTTTCATGCATCCTTTTTTTGTTGAAGCTCTTGCTATGATATATATATATATATATATATATATATATATATATATATATATATATATATATATTTGTTCAATCTTTGCATATTAAGGAATTTTTTATTCAGTAGGGTATTAATGCTTCCATACCAATGAAAGCAGTTCTAAAATATAAAAAATATATTGAAGGGAGGTGTTCAATAGAAGCAGCCATGGTGTTAAATAAAGACAACAAATCAATTCAGATGTTCTTTAAACTTATGCCGTTGCCCATTCCTGTAATTTGAATAAAATCATTTGGTTGAACTACTATTTTTTTCCGATTCAACCACTTTCGGTAAGGATTTTCCAGCCACTGAGCTTTTTAGTTGAAAAGACGATAGAAACACATTGTTCCCGGAGGGGATCTGGATGCCAGATCTGATAACCAGTCTCCAGTTATGGACACTTTTGAAGTGCCGATAACGGGGAATGATTGTTGAACATAGTGGAGAGGAGAAGAAGCAGCATCAAGTTGTGGACGTTTTTGAAGAGTCGGGGAGTGATTGTTGGTCGGAGAAGAGAGGAGAAGCAGCAACACGCACTCTTTTTATTTTATTTTATTTTATTTTTGGATGAAAATGTTGGAGTATTAGGGCAACCCCAATAGAGGTTCATCCCCTAATTTTGGCACAGTAAAATGTCTTCTTAACAAATGAGAACAAATGGGAAGGCAAAAATGATGCTGAATCTTTCTCCTGCAAATATAAAAATTTTGTCAGACTTTTAGAAAAGAAAAGGGAAGGAGACGCGTGTGGGGCATGGGTCCCACCACTGTACATGATGCTTGTTTCTTTGTTTTATTCTTTTTTATTTTTAAATTATGCTTGCCGTTGCAAAATGCAACGGCCAGCTTTTCTTTCTTTTTTTTTTTTAATTTTAATTTTAGTTTTTAATTTTTATCTTAATTTTTTTTAACTTTTTTGTTTTAATTTTTTAATTAGTAATTTAATTTTATTTAATTTTTTAAGCTATTATTGTTATTAAATTTATTAAATTTATAATTATTAATAATATTGTTATTAAATTTATAATTATAATTTGAAAAATAATAATAGATAAAGAAATAATTAAAATATGTAGATAAAATGGTGGGTCCACAAAAAATTGTGAAAAAACTTAAAACTAATGGGAAGAAGAGATTTTGTGATTGAGTGAGATAGTGGATGATGAGGTGGATGTTGGGGCCCACAAAAATCTGGAGAAAAATCCACAACTATTGAGGATGCCCTTAAGAGGCTTACGGTTGTTTCTAGGCATGTTTTTAACCTTTGAATATTAAAGAGTTTGATTATAGTTATGCCTAGGGTTTTTAGATCACACAAACTTAAAACTCTTATGTGTAGTTATTCTAAAGAATGTTGTACTCTATTGTAAATGTATTTTATAATGAAGTGTTCAACAATTTGTAATATTGCATTAATATACGATTATTGTTTATTTCGTTACTAATGTTTTTATACTCATTGATACAATATATAATTACAACTTATTTTTAAAACTTGATAAACAATAATTTTATTTAATTTGTGATCTGTGCATGGCATGGGTGGAATTGTGGTATAGCAATGAACTATTTGTGGTATAACAAAATTTAAGAGCTGTAGTCATGAAAATGCCATCTTAGCATTTTGCTTATCCTACTTCCGAAAAACTTTTAAAAATAAAAACATTCCAAAAATCACGTTAAGCCTATTAATACTCAAAGAATTAAAAAAACAAGATTATATACATACAAGTATGCAATATCCTTCATTAGGTCTATAACCCCAAATATAATAATAATTTTAAAACTTTTAATATCAATTTTAGAAAACAAATTAGAAAATATGAAAAAAAAAATGAGCTTACTTTGACAAAACTAAGGAATACTAATCAATAAAAATTACCAAAAATATTAATCATAATAAAATTTATTCAAGTATTATCACATGTGAGGTTGTTACCAAAGAAATTAGTGTTTGTGCATTATAGTCAATTGTATGTTATTGCTTCAAGAGTTAGCCATTCAAATGGTTTAAAAGTTTTAATTTGTAGTAATTTAGGAAAATGTTATAAGTCAACCACTAATATGGTTTACAAAGAAGTTTTGAATAATTTGTAATTTTGATTAGTTTTTTTTCTATTATTATTCATTAAATTTTTAAAGCTAAAATAACTATTTATATGAGACGTTAATATTTATGCTTATATTTTACATACCGTGCATCGCACGGATAAAATACTAGTAAACTCAAAATACTACAAAAGGGTATTAATTCATTGCAATTACTACTAATAATAGAAAGCTTTTTTGTACTTGGGTAATACTTGAATCCAATGGCATTGGGACATGGGAGACAACATATGTTGAACAACGTACGGATGAGATAAATCGAGGGGAAAAATACATAGGATTGAGACGTAAGCAAGCGTAGACTTTACTCTCCAAGTATATACGAGTGCATCCTTCTTCCCCAAATAGTCCCATCCCCGCAACCACTACAACCACCACTAACCGTCAACCGCCGCCCCGCCTCGCCGCCCGCCGCCACGACAAAAACATGTACAGAGACGAGTCCGCCTGCAACACCTACAACTACGGCGACGCCCTTTACTGGGACGCTCGGTATATTCAGGATGCCGGGTCTGGGCCCTTCGACTGGTACCAGCGCTACGCCGCTCTCCGCCCTTTCGTCCGCAAGTATATTCCCACCGCCTCCCGTGTTCTCATGGTCGGCTGCGGTAATGCCGGTAATTCCTCCTCCTTCTTCTTCTTTCTGTTTATCTTAGCTCAGTCTTTTTTTTTTTTTTTTTTTTTTTTTTTTACCTTTGGTTAATCTTCGGTTAATTTTGCCCCCATTTCTTTAAATTTCTCAATTTACTGCTGCCTGGGAGATTCTCGAAGCTCATATGGTAAAAATGGCATCTTTCTCTTATAGAACACGCCTCGGAGCTTGTAAATTTGCCCTTTTTTGTTTTCAGTAATCTGGTGATTATTATATCCCTACTTTATTTATTTATTTTGCAAATTTTTGGATTGGGCTATTTAAAGATTATTTCTTTTTTTTATTTATTTGGCGTTTAAATATTTATTCCCCATATAAATTCTAGGGTTTTTGCATTTATTCCATACTGGTATCAATACCAAAGGGCAAAGGCCCAAAGGGCATGATTTTGGATATTCTACTGTTGAAAAACTTTGGAATACTGGAGATGAGAAATGGGAAATATTTTTCTGTAACCAAACAGGCCCTTAGTACAGCTTATTGTTTTAGCTCTTTGCCTCTTTCTGAATTCTGATGCCTTTCTTATCCTATTCTAATAGTAGCAGAGCACTACCTGTCCCCACACAAACATATATGTTCCTTCCTCCTAATTTTCAGGGCTTTTATATTCTTGATAAGTTGTGTCCTTAATAGACATGTTACCATGTATTTTTTAAGGTTTTGCACTACTTGACAACTGTTGTGTCCTTAGTATATATGTTACCATGCAAAAAGATTATATTTTTTAAGGTTTTGCACTACTTGACAACTCTTGTGTCCTTATATATGTTACTATGTTAGCATATTTTGAGGTTGTTCAATGAAAATCTTTTGCTTTGTAGTTATGTCGGAGGATATGGTGAAGGATGGGTATAAGGAGATAGTGAATGTTGACATATCATCAGTGGCTATTGATATAATGAGAAGGAAGCATGAGCAGATACCAGAATTGCAATGTATCGTAACTAATGAACTACAACTATTCAAATACACATTTTCATTTTTTTTTTTTTTTGGCAACAATGAATATATTTATGGTTAATTTTTCTCGTGGAACTCGACAGATATGCAAATGGATGTTAGGGATATGAGTTTCTTCCCCGATGAATCATTTGATAGTGTCATTGACAAAGGCAAGATTCATTTTATATGCATTTTCAAAAAATAATTTAGTTTTGTGTTCTAGGAATATAATGTAACGTTCGTTTTGATGTTTGATTTTGTATGCACGATCTGTTCATCCCTGCAACAGGAACTCTTGATTCATTAATGGTGAGATTTTCTTTTTGTGTTTCTTTATCTCTTAATAACTGGTTCAAATGCAATAATCTCTTGGGCTTATAACTTTTCAGTGTGGTACCAATGCTCCAATTAGTGCTTCTCAAATGCTCGGGGAAGTGAGCAGGTTGTATAGCATTTATAGGCTTTTAAGTTTATATTTTCACTTTTTGCTGCAATCAATATTCTTCTTATCGATAAATTTCATGATTGTTTTTACTTTTGTAGGCTTCTGAAACCCGGTGGAGTGTATATGTTGGTAATTATCAGCGGAAAGATTCTTTTTGTTATTAGTTTCCCTTATAAATATTACAATTTCGTATTGATGCTTTTGCTTTCTATTGATAGATAACCTATGGTGATCCCACAGTGAGGATGCCTCATGTGAATCGACCGGTTTACAACTGGAAAATTGAGCTATACAACATACGTAAGTTCCTTATGTTGAATTTGCCCATGTTTTTATCTTCTACACTGTTTATCGTCCATATCTTCGTTTTCTATATCTTGTTTTTTTTTGTTGTGTAAAACACATTTGTATGGCAACTGAAAACCTTAGTACAAGATTGTTTTTATTTTTGTTAGACCATGAGGTGTCCTGAGCAGACCCTAACTGTAGGAGACACCTTTAAGCCTGTACCATACTCATACTAATCAGTAATCCCCATTCGCACCGGGTCGGCCCAATTAAGGGGCAAAGTGCTGGCCAGATTGGGTTTTTCCATACGAGATGGGTTTGAACTCCCAACCTCTCTTAAGGGATGAGAGTGCACGGTCACTCACGCCAACCAAGCTGGTTTAGTACAAGATTGTTGTTAAGATTGATGTCCTTCTTTAGCCTGCGAGGTTTAATTGGGGGGATTATAGATCTCGTTTAGAACCTTCACGTGATACTTGCTTTGAAATGTTTGACGAAACTATTATCTTATCCTTAAATTGTTGTCCGTACCTGCTGGGTAAGACTAATCTAGCTAAGCCTCGATCAGACCCATTAAAGGCAACTCTCGAGACTCGAGAGCAGTGTTGCAAAAATCGCGCCTAGGCGCTAGGCGCTTGGCCTCCTAGGCGGTCCCCAGGCGCCTAGCGATTTTTTCAACATTGCTCGAGAGAGAGTATTGTTACATGTACACGGGTTTGAACTCCCGACCTCATGCTTCCTGATGCTATTTCGTTCTTGTTTGCAGCTAGACCTGGATTTCAGAAGCCCGTAGATTCAACTTCTGGTTTGAAGTCGTATTTGGAACCCATACCTCTGACCGAAGCCGGCTTACTTCCTGCAGATTATGTAATGGAAGACCCCGATTCACACTTTATATACATCTGTAAAAAAACAGAAACCAAATACATTTCGGGATAACTTAAAGGCGCAAACTATATGCTGGTGGTTTTGTTATCAATTTCCAGACCGCGAAAATCGCTGCTTCCTTTCATACCTGTTGTAGTTTGTACACAACTGTATGTATATTCACCTATTCAACTGTGCATTACTGTGACTCATAGCTGATTGAAAGATAAGACTATATGCCAGAAATAATAAAGCTTGTATGGCTTGGGGAAAATTTGTTGTCACTTTAATGACTTTTATCCATCTTTGGGAACCCAATCTGCCCATCTGTATCTCTCATCTCCCCAACTCCCTACTGACTTTACCAGTTAGATTGGACCCTACAAGATTTGGCATCATCTTGGAATATATTATGTAATGCTTGTCCTGTTATTATGTGATAAACCTGAATAGATTATGGGTGATTTGATATCAATTTTCTTCATGATAGTTGACAAGGTTGTCTTTAAGAAAGAAAAATGATTGTTTTATATTCATTGTATATTTGTCAATTGACATGTTGTGTATTAATAAGTTTGAATTACAAACTTAAAGGGCTCCTGCCAAATGCCAATGACCTTAGTGTCACTGGTTGTGAGTTCGAGCTTTAGCGGAGGCTAAGTTGAGAAGTAGTTAGTAGTTATAAACAAATACTGCATTGTAGTAGAGTCGGAGGGACTGATGGAGAAAGTAAATCATATGATAATTTCCTCAAGCTCCATACACCAATCTCCAAAATCCTTCATAAAAGCCTTAATTATGGCTTTTAAGTCTAATTCAATGTCCACATTTATGAGCCATTTTTCTTTAACTAATTTGACCCCCTCCTTCAATCCCAAACATCAAATGTAAAATTGGCCGTCAGACCAACTCTCGAGGGTTAATCATCTCCAAATTTACTTAGTAATTAACTCGTTTACAATTACTAATAAATAAAAGTGATGTAACACTTATTACATTCTACATCATTATAATATTATTTTTATTTAAGAAAAATCCAAGTAGTATTTTTTTCCAATAGGTAAAGGGTTTTGCCCTAGTTAAATTTGGAATCCTTAACAAGGAAGACTTCAAAATAGGAAACATGTACAATAGCTGCAATTCAGCAGAAATTCAAGGAAAGAAGTCTTGAACTTGACTACAAATACTTACCTAAAATAAAAGAACCCTACATATATCGATAATATATCTAAAATAAGAGTTTTAAAATTTATCCTCTATATATATATATTACTTTGTACACATTGCGCGACTGATTTAATGCCGAATGTTTGTAATTAAATAAATAATTCAAAGTATATCACTTCAAGATTATATATATAAAAAAAATCATTATAGTTGACATTAAAATTAGTATTTACACTTTTTTAAAAATAATTATTGTAACTGGTATGATATTAGGTAGTAGATCGTAGTACTACTTTTGGTTAGAATTCCTCTAAATTTTGTTAATTACACACACATATATATATATATTCCAAGGTGTCGAACATCACATGTTCCTTTAATACCCGGTACAACCCAAAAGTGAATGAAAACTATTTTGGGTTTGAATGTCTCCACAATAGGCTGTCTAAATTTATACTGTTTTATAGACTTTTTAATTGTTACCTAATACAAGAGGCACAAATAATGATCTACACAATAGACATTTCTATATATTCTCATATTTATTTTTTTAAAAGGACTAAGATAGGCTAGTAGGGGTAGGAAAATGATTTTGATGCCCAAGGAAGGTGTTGCATAAAAATAGTAAAAGAAGGTAAAAATCAGAAGATAAGAAGAAAAGGAAGTAAAAGATTTTGCACTAATGGCATCCACTTTTAACCCCAATTCTTTGAATTCCAACTATATCAAGAAAGTCAAAAAAGTCAGATCTCAGGAAATTACCATCTACAAAAAGAGGTACAAAACTTTTACCATATAAAGACAAATTTCCTTTTACTTCCTTTTTTGGGAAAATACTTAATTTATTCATCATATCAAAGGGGAAAGATTTTCATATCGCAATTCATTACTTGTACGTAGGGCTAGACATCATTCATTACTTTATGTCCTAATCCTAACTATTATATATATTCCAAGTGGAAATTTATTGGAAAATTTAACCCTTTTTTGTCGTATTCAGTTAAAGATAAACATATAACTTAATTTTTTAAAAATTATATATGTGTTACTTTTTTATTGCTAAATTATTAACTTTGTGCCGAATAGTATGTCTTACTATTTTTATTTGTGAGTGGTTGGCTTTGTGACCAAATAGTCTCTAAAGTGATAAAAATGTTGTGTCAGGATTAGTTGGAAAATGCTAGACATGCTAATTTTAATTATTAAATGTTTAAAAGTCTAGCTTTATATGGTTATTTCTATAATTTTACATCATTATTCTTTAGGCATTCACTAATTATATGTTATATATAAAGGTTGCATCTCTGAGGTTCCCACCTCTCCGCTCCAACATTTGAAATTGGAGGAGGAGATAAATAGTGAGATGTGCCTTAACTAACCAACTACAATTGCTAACAAAGTAATACTCCATTTGATAGAGCATATAGGTTATTTTAAATTGCAAAAAAAACAATATATATATAAGCTTTATTTGGTTGGAGAGAATTGCAATTCCCTCACTTTATTGAATTGCAATTCATACCTTTCCCCATATGAATTTCAATTCAATGGGAAAATAATGAAAGGGACAAAGGAAGAAACATCTTTTTTTACCATTGATTATTATTACACAATGTTATTTTAGTATGAACAAATACCAATTTTGGTCCTACGAGTATTAACAAAATGACGATTTTGGTCTACATGTTTAATTCCTACCAATTTTCATCCACGACTATTATTTTAGTACCAATATTCATCATGTTGGTCGCCCCTCCATTTAAGACATGCCAAAATCTAAAAATTTTAAGGGCATTTTCGTCTTTTTCAACTTAAGATTCCAATTTGAACATGAATAAAGGGATTTAAGCCCTAAGATCGATCCCAATTCGCAGTTCACCTCCTCAGCATACCTTAATTTGAGGAGGAGAACTGCGAATTGTGATAGATCTTATTGTTTAAATCACTTTATTCATGCTTAAATTGGGATCTTAATTTGAAAAAAGATGAAAATACCCTTAGGGGGCGTTTGGTTCATGGAATCTTGGATTACCCCAGGTAATAGGATTACCTCTTGGGAGGTAATGTGAGATTTTGATAATATAAGATTACCTTGTGTGTTTGGTTTGTATGGTGTAATATAATATTACCTTGTTTGGTTCAGGGTTATATTGTAGGTTATATGGATCAATTTACAATAATGCCCTCAATAATATATATATATATATATATATATATTATGTGTGTGTATTTATTTATATCTATGAATGTATATCAAAGCTTAAATATTAAAAAAAACTAAATATATAAATATACACATATGTATATTTGATTATATAAACACACACACACACACACACACACACACACACACACACACACACACACACACACACACACACACATATATATATATATATATATATATATATATATATATATATATATATATATATATATTATTATATAAGGATTAGTTAACAATGACAAAGTTGGAATAATTCAAGGTAATTTAAGATTACCTAAAAAAATGGGGATAATCACATTACCGCCACATCAACTTTCAGGTAATATAACATTACCTGGTAATCTCATAATTTGAACCAAACAAGGTAATATAACATTACCAGACTCAGATTACCTAGGTAATCTAAGATGACATGAACCAACCCCCCCCCCCCCCCCTAGAAAATCTTTAAAAATTATGAGGTATTCAATCAAAATTTTTAAAGAGTTCTTAAAAGTCGGGTGATATTCGATTCATACTGTTAAAGAGTCTTTAAAAGTCATGTGAGATTCAAAAAGTTATGAACTTTTGTAGACTGCTACCTAATTTTTTGAAATTTTCTTTCTTCGAACTCTGAATTCTTTCTCTCTATATTTAAACTCAATTTTTTTCTTCCTGTTTCTAAAAACATAATAAGTGTGAATGAAGGTTATACCCTTCATTTATGTCCGTTTTTTTCCGTTAAGTTTTTTTTATACATTGTGCTATAAAGATTGTACTTTACAATATTTTGGACAATTATACCCTTACCGTTATAACTTCCGTTATCTTTTCCACTATTGTTACCATGCACATACACCCACAATACATTTTCTTATATTCTTCAATAATAATAATATATACGCAATATATATTGGAGTTATATGTTAATTATTTTTTAAAATATAAATATCAAAATTAGAAGAAAATTTTTTTACATTATCATTATTATTATTTACAATAATTTAAATATCTAAAATCTAAATAAATTTAAAATTTTAATATAAAGTACTAATATTGAGCACCTATTTTTTGCGCATCGCGCATAAAAAAATACTAGTAAACTTTATAAACCTTATACCTAAATCCAATAAATTAGTTTGTCTTCATTATCTTATATTTGCTTCATATCATACTCTACCAATTTTTATCTTTCACCTAAACTTTACAATCCTCCTCAAAAAATTCTAAATAATATTATTTTAATATATTATTAATATTATATTTTTTATTTTATTTTATTTTATGTAATTAGTAATTATATTTTTAAATATTTTATTTGAACAATTGTGTTATTATAAATTTTTATTCAATATTGTTATGAATTTCTTATAGTAATTTTTTTTTGCTTATTAATATTATATAAGTAATTAGCATATATCTCTTATTATACTATTAATAAAAATAATAATGTTGAGAATGTTGATGTGGGTGAAGAACTATATAATAAGAAGAATTTTATAATATATTATAACATGTTTTGTAAGAAAATTATAAATGATAAAAATCGAAATCATTGAAAATTTGTAAGAATGTATTCAAGTTAATTAGAATATCAACGACTTTTGTAATTTTTTAAAATAAAAAAATTGATAAAAATTTATTAATGTTTTTTTATATAGACTTTTTATAAAATTTTTAAAATTTTTTAACGACTCTATAAAAATCTATAAAAATTTATTAAAATCTAACATTTTAATTTTGTTTGAAAGTTTACAAATTGAATACACCCCGTTTAGTTCTTAATTAGTGGTTGGTCCCAAGTCTTCTATTCCAACTTAGCGATTTTTAACTAACTTTGTTTCCTCAATGAATAAGTTTAATGGGTTAGACCGGCAACTTATAAGAATAATCTATTCAATAATTTAATACCAAAAAAGCGTACAAACATTAATAAGGCGTATTTGTGAAAATGTTTTTACACTTTTATGGTAATGTTTTTGCATTGATACCGTAGACCGTTAGATTGTGCACCTTAAATCACTTAACACAAAACATTATAGCTAAAAAATATTATCGAACTCAAAATATGTGTTTGAGACATTAATAGCCTTACTAATTTATTAAAATTTTTCGTATAAATATTTTTTTTAATAAGCATTTACCATCTTCATCTCAAACTCATCTGTGTTTTTATAAATACATTTTAAAACTTAATGTCACAATTTTAAAGAATTTTTTACACTTTTGGTCTCACGACTATACTGTCACTATCATGATTGATTTGTGACTTTCAAACATTGCAATATCAATCTATGACTATTGTTTTTGTTGCAAAATGGTCATTTCGGCCAATTTTTCGTCAAAATTTCATCCGGTAAAAAGCTCTCCATTTCAAGCAGCCATAAAATAGACATTTACATTGACATTGCAATCCCGGATCGCTGTTGACCTCTTATTTTGATCAAAGTGCGAAAAAATCAAACAAAAAAAAAATAATTGTCAAAGACGAAGCATAATATGCTTTCATCTCATCAACCCATCTGCGAATGAGTTTTTTTGTTTGTTCGAATTTATTCCGCACTTTGGTCATAATAAGAGGTCAACAACGGTCCGAGATTGCAAGCAAGGTCAATGTAAATATCTATTTTATCCCTGCTTGAAATGAGAAATTTTTTATCCGGTGAGATTTTGACGGAAAAATGACCGAAAGGATAATTTTTGCAACAAAAATAATAATCGTGGATTGAGATTGTAAAGTTTGAAAGTCGCAGATAATCGTGGACCCAAAAATGCAAAAAACTCCAATTTTAAATAATTTATCAGCTGTCTTAAACGAAACCCTAAAAAGAAGAAAAATAATTTAGCGGCTTTCGGCATTTTACCAAAATATCACGGAGTGATTAAAATAGATTAGGAAAAAACCCTAAAAAGAAAAAAAATAATTTAGCGGCTTTCGGCATTTTACCAAAATATCACGGAGTGATTAAAATAGATTAGGAAAAAAGGTTGAAATGACAAATATACCCCTGGAGCAGAAACTGTTTTAGGTAAACGTCATTAATGGGGAAATTCACAAGGGAAAAAGACGAGAGTACCCCTGGTACCGCATCTGTTTTAGGTAAAACCATTAATTGCAAAATATTTGAGGGAAGACCAAAAAAAGAAAAAAAGGAGTAAAAATAGCAAAAAGTTGGGTGGGGCCCAAAAAAGGACCAATGGGAAGGGGAGTCAAGCTAAATGTGGCAACAACAGAGTCATGCAGTGTATAGGAAAGGAGGAGAGAATGGCAAAATCCCATGCAAGCTTGCCGTTTCCAGACTCTCGCCATTTGGGGACTCTCCACCTTCTCTCTCTCTATCTCTCTCTCTCTCTTTCTCTCTTTCTTCTCCTCTCTGTCTTCCCTTTTTCTCCCTCTCTCTCTCTCTCTATATTTAGCAACCCATTGTTTCCCCTATCCCATTGTCCTTCTCTGTTCACATTCCCTATATAACTCCACCACCACCACCAGAGCCACCCATCCGCCACCGCCCCTGGTCAAAACCCTTTCTTTCTCAGTTCTTTGAATAGAGGGAGGGAAGGGGGGAGGGAGATTTGTTTGGATTTTGTGTGTATAGAGAGGGGGGGTTTTTTGTTTTGTTTTGGTTTGGTTCTTGATTGAACAAGGGAAAAAAAATGGGGAGGGGGAAAATTGACATAAAATTGATTGAGAATGTGAACAGCAGGCAAGTCACATTCTCCAAGAGGCGCTCTGGGCTCCTCAAGAAGGCTCAGGAGCTCTCCATTCTTTGCGATGCTGAGGTCGCTGTCATCATCTTCTCCAGTACCGACAAGCTTTTTGAGTACTCCAGCACAAGGTATATCTCTGTTCTCTGTATGTTTCCCCCTTTTTTTCCTTTATAGTTTGGGGATTTATCATTGTTGCATGTGGCATTCTTGATGGGATTGCTTCCTTGATTGTGTTTAGTAATGGATTTTATGCTTGGGCTGCTTCTTTTGACTAAAGATTAGATTTTTAGTGGAGGGTTTCTGCCTTTCTTGCAGATGTGCCAATTTGGATTGCTATGATTTCCATGCCCCGTTGATTTTGTTAATTTTAACTGTTTTTTTTTTCTGGGTATTCAAAAAAGATTGTATTTTTGACTTTTGAGTGTACATGGTTGCAAGAAGCTAGTAATCATGTAGCCATGTAGGTAGCAGAATCATTTGTTTTCAGGGGTTTCAGCTTTGTTTTACCATCTAGTAGGCTCCAATGTTCCATTCCCCTTTGCCCAAAGTGGAAAAAATGATTTTTTTTGACTTTTGGTGCTTGTTGCTTTGCCAATAAGCTTTAGCCACTGTTTTCTGCAATTAGTTTTATTGGATTTTTTGATGTCTATGCTGAGCTTCAAACTTGTGTAGCTATAAATTGGCATTGCAGAAGGGGAGATATGCATATGAGCTGTAACCTGGCAACATAGTTGTGTTTCCTAGTAATGATTATAGTCCAATTTTGGAGCTCTTTATAGTATGAGTACTGGATAGCACTTGACTGTTGTAGTGCATTATGTGGACATTGTTTCATGTTCAATTATTTTTTGTCGTTTCTGCAAGGTCAATTTTAAATTCATATTCGGTTTGATGTTTTGCGTTGTTGTGTTTAATTGAATGTCATTTATAGCGGATCGGGGTCTTAATGCAAGGCTCTTTTGATTTGCAATTGGCTAGTAAATCATCTTTGAGAATTTTTTGAACTAAGGAAAGACGAGTCTCCTAGCATCCTCGTAGTTGGATTTCTGTTTGTGTGATTTTTGTATGTACCTTAATGTTCACGTTTTAGAGAAAGGCGGGTAAAAAGACTACATGTGCTTGTTCGAGTTGTCTCATAGTTAAGAAAATTTTCTTGATAACTATGATCACTCCTTTTCTTCCCACCGTTGAGGTTGTGTTTGTTGTGTATATCGATGTTTTCTTTCTTGTCCCGAAGAACGTTATCTTGTGTATTACAATGATGACTCCTAAAGAGTCTTTATATAGGGATTACATGATATATTCAAACTATAATAACTAGACTAACTAGAAGTCTAGAACTTCGACACAATAGAATTGATAGCCCTATTATCTCTACTTGTATTCTGGCAACGATAATACCCTTTGTTTCATCGGTTTATGCTAAATATTTTATTTATACTTATATGCTTTCTATATCTCTATGCAGCATGAAGCATACACTGTCAAGGTATAACAAATGTCTAGATTCTACAGAGACACCTAAAATTGTAGAAAAGAAGCCAAAGGTAAAACTTTAATATTTTCTCGATTGTTAACCCTAAAGTATTATGCTTTTGTACTAAACTCACAATGGATGTGCATTAATAAGTTTCTTATAGATTCACAAAAAGGTTACCACGAGAAGTGCCTATACGGGGCTTGATAATTGTATTCCAATTTTAGCCTTCGTGACTTTTTCGCTTTGCTTCCATTTGCCTGACCACGGAGTAATTTTTCTGACTCTATGAATAAGCAGGTGGAGCACAAGGAGGTGGAAGTTTTGAACAACGAAATCTCGGAGCTTAAATCAAAGCAATTGTACGTATTCTATTAGTCATCCAATGTTTGTTTCCATATCTTTGTAAAAACGAAAGCAATTTAATATTATTGAACCCGAATCTTATTTTAGGCAATTGTTGGGTAAGGACCTTACTGGTATGGGTTTGAATGAATTGCGCCAGCTTGAGCATAAACTAGACGGAGCACTGTTAGCTATAAAGGGAAGAAAGGTTTGTCACTACTTTTTTTATTCGTGACAAACATTCATTTGTCTTTGTTTTCACAGATCTTTAATGGATTAAATCTGTAATGGTACTTTAAAAAAAAAAAAAATCCAGGAGCAATTACTGTTGGAACAACTAGAGAACTCGAGAAAACAGGTATGAATTACAATGATGATTAGATTAATGTTATGTTATAGACTACAAAATCATTTTACAGCAACAATTAAAGACTTCTAAGTTCTAATCTTATGTTGATGTTACGTGTTTTTTTATCTCTAACCAGGAGGAGCGTGCACTGGTGGAAAACGAGAATTTGCGCAGACAGGCAAACCGAATATTCTGATGTTGCTTTTAATAATAATAATCTGGTTTTGATGAATCCTATATTTAACACGTTTTGTCTGGAATTTGATCGAACACAGATAGAAGAGCTTCGAGGATTAGTTCCATCGAACGTGAGTATGCCAATGCCAACGCCTTATCTCGAATATTATCCCGTACTGAAGAATTGTTCCTCGGGAAAAGATGGCGCCGAGAGTCTCAACACAGGGTGCGACGATGATTTGGATAACGAGGTCTCCGATACTACCTTGCAGTTGGGGTAATACAATATCTCGTTCGCCAAAAATTGCATCTTTTCGTGCTCAATTCAAGACGTTTAATTACCTTAACTTGTTCTTTTCTTCGTTTTTGCTGCACAGTCCTCCCACGGGTTCGTGTCGGAAGAGGAAGACGCCCGACCAGGAAACTCATTCCAGCAACTCCGAGAACCATCTGGAGCTGAAGTGACGCGGTTGTCCTTCCCCCGTAGGGTCGAGTAGGGGGGAGTAGATGAATATGGAGAGGCTTTTAGTCATTTTAGATGAGCATGAACAAAGTGAGAGGTTATGCAGACAAGTTTCTTCAGCAGGGCATTGTAAAAGTTAACCAACTTTAGGCTCTCCTTGGCCATTCATCTCTCTTCTTCACCATCTTTATTGTTTTTGTATGGTGGCCTGGGAGGATTATTAACTTCTGAATTAGTAATGGAACTGCTGTTCTTGGTTGCACTTTTCACATCCTTCTAAACTTCTGCCTGTTCTTTCATTCTTGGCCTCTTTGAGGGCAACCACAATAGTGGTATTTGGGGAGGTTTTTGCAGGTGATTATCTTACGTGTGGAAGAGAGAGAGTAATTTTGGTTTTTGCATAAAGATCTCGGTTTTTGTCAGATATGTGGACCCCACCAAATAAGTGAACATTCTCCTCGGTGCATGTTATGTGCACTAGAAGCGCCTAGCCGGGCACGTGGATTATATGTGCCTGCTGGGTGTGTTAGTATAACATTTTTTCTCTTTTTCCCTTCCTTCTTATCTTCTATTTCCTTATCACACCTTGCAAAAACTCTTTAAAATCTATGCCTATTGAGAATGCTCTGAGATTATGTTTCTCCCCGCCCCACCCTCTTGTCATAGGGGAATTGATTGATTGAAATGGGCAATTTTTATTTGCCCGGACGGATGAAAATAGGCTTTTTTCAAATCTTGGATAAAAATGAGCAAGGTTCATTTCGAAAATGCATTTGGGTCAAATTGTGTAAAATGTATAGGGGGAAATGATTTTTATTTGTATTTTTGACATATATTAAATAAAGTAAAGAAGGAGATGCTTTTAGAGCAATCCCAATAGTGAATTTTTTTGCTCAATGTTTGCAGTTCAAATAAGAGAGAAAATATCGAATTATAAATATCTATTATATTAGATTTTTATTTTCATTTTTTGTAAAAAGAAACTCGTAGTCACCATTTAAGAATATATATTGAGTAAATTTCACTCTTTTTTTTTTGTGTGTAAACCACACTGTGGTCCGGATCTTTCTCTGTCCGTTTAAATTTCACTCTAATATAATAGCTCGTCACTAATCAATGATTACTCTATTATTGTGCAATTGTACAATTGGTAAGCGCAACTCGTATAGTCCTATATAAGAGATGCCTACTTGATAGTATGCGTGGGTATTAAGTAAACTCCAATTGCAGTACTGATAATAACTCGTAAACAATTCCAATTGTAGTACTGATAATAACTCGTAGACTACATAGGAGAGGAAAACTCGATTGAAAGGATGTTGTTAACAATTAAACAGATAACTTAGAGTTCTACTACATATACTTCCAAATTCTACTCCATCACTTTTACTCCATGATTTGACAAATAAAGAAGGATATTTTTAAGAAAATGTTATGTGTACTCTCAATTTTTACTTCCACACTCAAAATTTTGATGTAGACACTTGTATTGGAACTCATATAAAAAAAATAACGGAGCCAACTACATAAAATTGAGGGTAAAATTTAAAAATACATGTAAAACTCATATTTTTATTATGTAAATCCAAAAAAAAAAATATTTACATTAAAAATTTATGAAAGGAAATAAAATTAAAAGTAGAAAGTGAGAGGAGATGTATTATTTTCCATAACTTATAATACAAGAATCATAGTGTGTCTATTCGATCACATATTTTGGTCATTGGGTTATTTTGATTCAAGTAGTCAAACGAGTTAAACGCAAGCGGATCAGCCGGTACTGTTCTTTCTTTTCAGATTCGATTCAGCTTCCTCTCTTCTCAAGTCAAACCGGAAGAAGTACTGATTCTTACAGAGGAAAGAGACAGTAAAAATCTATATACAAAAATCCAATTAACAATTGGCTCTCCACACTCTCTTCTCTCCATCTTGTTCCCTCTTCTCATGTGAATTTCTCCACTTCCCAAAACCCTAACCCTGAATCCAGTGTTGTTACTGTAGTTGTAGACCCAGCAATACTGTATTTATTTGTTACGTTTATATATAGGGGAGGTATTTGTGGCAGGGTTCGATTCATTGCTCCACGATGGCGTCTGTAAAGATGGTGAACAGATTGGCGCTGGCGGCCTTCGCGCCGGAAGCGCCGTACTTGGCTGCCGGGACTATGGCGGGGGCGGTGGATCTGTCATTCAGCTCGACGGCCAATCTTGACATTTTCCAGCTTGACTTCGCATCGGATGACCGCCAGCTCATCTTGGCCGGCTCGGTGGCCAGCTCCGAGCGGTTTACCAGGCTTTCTTGGGGGAAGTCTCCCGCGAATTCTGAGCAGTTCCCACTTGGTATCGTTGCTGGTGGGCTTGTTGATGGAAACATTGGAATGTGGAATCCAAGGGTTCTGATCTCGTAAGTTTGACACCTTTTTGTTTGTTGTTGCATTTGATTTCCTTAACTGTTTGGTTAAAAGTGATTGATTTTTGCTGATTGTTTGTATATTGGAAGTTCCTGTGTGTTTCACAGGCACTTGTTTTGTGTATTACTGTAGGTTATCTAGTTCTTTCTCCCTGGGTTGTGCTTATTTTGTTAGATTAGAGGACTTCTATAGGGAAGAAAGTCAAATTTATTTATTTTTCACTTCTATTGAATTCTTAATGCATGAGTAGATTAAATCCATGTGTTATTGCATGTTATCATACTGAATGCCTCCTTCCTATGTAGTTGGGCTTGGCATTTATTCATGCATCTTCGACTTCCATGAATGTGATGACTGCCACTATTTCAAATCCTCTTTTATTTTGTTGATAGTGGATTGCTTGATTTTTTGCCACCTGGAATAGTTAGAAAATTTCGATACATTATCCTTAAGCATCAAAACAGAGAAATTAATGCTCAAGATATACACAAAATTGTTGATTGCAAAGGATGTTGAAATTTTACCCCTTGCACACATTTATTATACACCACAAATCCATGTTTTTTTTTGGTGGTAGTATTTTTTCATAGTATCCAGTATTATTGATGATTTTTGGATTTTTTTACCCAACAGCTCTATTGCAAACCAAGAAGGTGGCAAGGTTACTGAAAATGCATTTCTTGGTCATCTTTCAAAACATAGTGGGCCTGTAAGTACAAAGGTTTGCTTGTTGCATACTTCTTGTTTTGGGCATGTGGTGTGCCCTTATAGGTTGGAAAGGTCATGACATGTTATTTTGTTGTGTTTGATTTTTCAGGTTCATGGTTTGGAATTTAATGTTTTCACTCCAAATCTCCTTGCTTCTGGGGCTGATGATGGTGAAATCTGTATCTGGGATATTTCAAATTCAGCAGAACCTACCCATTTTCCTCCTTTGAAGGTATATAGCAACTTACAATGAAGAATTGTTTGGAAGCTTTTCCAGTTGCAATTTTCTAGGAATTGTCTGTATCTGTTCTTCTGCACCCCAGTTATATGACAGAAAAAAGAAGAAAAGATAATTTGTCTGGGGCATTCAGACTATAGCATCATTATTGAAACATAGTATTGGATGTGCGTCAGATATAATTTTCTTCTCTTGACTGTTTGTTAATGTTATCTTAGAGATTAAAAATTGAGGAGATCAATGGCTACTCTTTCATGAATCTCGTTTTATAATTGTAACCTGCCCAAAGAAAACTAGAAAAGTTATGTAGTATATTACTTTGCCTACCCCCTCCCCTAATTATGTGTACCTGAATTTCATGGCAATGTGGGTTCATGGCAGAGATTAGGTAGAAGGAATGGGATTAAGGGTGCAGAAGTATTTAGCAATGCTTTTGTATGAGGACAGATCAGGGTGTTGTGTAAGGAGATTAACGAGGTTGTTCCCCTACCATGTCAAAAGCATGGTGTTCTTTGATAACAGTGCTTGATTGAAATTTTGAGGCATAGAGTGGCTTGACTGGGCAATTTGTGGAAAAGTTGGTACTAGGTAAGATTAATCTGCTTAGGTGCTGGAATTAGTAGACTGCAAGAGGTAATAATATTTATATGCCTGGATAACTATAAATTAGAACAATTTTTGGTGGTGCTTCTCGACTAGGATAACACGTAGTATTTGTTAGCAGTTTCTTTCCAGTTTAGGAAATTAGTATTGTAGAGGGAGAAGATAACTTAGTTTTCATGGATGAAGGCATAAAGCATCTGGAGAACCTATTGGAAAGAGTATATTGTATAGAAAAAAGTGGTTACAGATGTGCTATGGATTTGTACCCCCAATCAAATGTCTATTTTCCATTCAAATTGACTGACTCCATACTATGTACAACAGAAGCTCTACTGTATAAATGCAGAAAACTTTTATCTGCCTCTAAAGGAAGTAAATATCAGATGTTTACCCTTTGTCTCTCCTATGGCCTCATGCTGCTTATAAGTATGATCTTACATGCTTGGTCTTATCCTTCTTTTTTATTTCATAAGTATGTCCAGTTTTATCTATTTTGTGTGGACAATCTTCTGAATGCATATACAACCACCGAGCTACTTTTGTAGGGTAGTGGATCAGCAACCCAAAATGAAATTTCATATATATCGTGGAATAGAAAGGTTCAGCAGATATTGGCGTCCACATCATCAAATGGCACAACTGGTGAGCAAGAAGTCAGCTGAAGGATGTACTAGTCTCCATTTGAAGTTTGAAAAAATTGCCTTTTAATCTTACAATTTTGTTTTCCTTTTCTATTTCTCTAGTGGTTTGGGATCTGAGGAAGCAAAAGCCTGTGATAAGGTATGCCTTATCCTAAAATTGGAGCATTGTTATGTTCTTTCCATTATTTGATCTCAAATTATAACCTACATTAAAGGGGAAACTTGCAGTTTCTCAGATTCTATTAGAAGGCGGTGCTCTGTTTTGCAGTGGAATCCTGATGTTGCCACTCAACTTGTTGTTGCCTCTGATGAAGATACTTCACCTGCACTGAGGGTAATAATTTGTTTTCCATTGGCTAAAATGTTCTGTTTATCACTTGTAACTAGCTTATTTATTTTCACAGATGTGGGATATGCGAAATACAATGTCTCCAGTGAAAGAGCTTACAGGGCATACCAAGGGTGTGTATACTTGATTGCGTTTTTCTATGAGATTCTTGTGTTTACCCTCTATTCTGTAGTTTGTGACACATTATCTAACTAAATTTTGAACTTCCATTTTGATGTCCTTTTTTTGGAAAGTTCTCTGTCCGTATAGTCTTACTTCATTTGGATATCTTTGTGACAATCATTCTATTTTCCAATTCCTTGCTGCTCTTCATCAGGTGTTGTTGGGATGTCTTGGTGTCCCATTGATAGCTCCTATTTGCTTACTTGTGCAAAAGATAACCGCACGATATGCTGGGATGTTGTATCTGGAGAGGTGACATATAATGTTTTGTAGTTGTCTTAGCTCTTATGCACCCTTTGCAATCAAAGCTGCTTTTATTGGTTCTAATTCATAATTTCATACAATATGTTGAGGAGTGAGCACCATTTTTCCTTAAATTTTGCTTTCAATGCTTCTGCAGATTGCATCTGAATTGCCAGAGGGGAATAATTGGAATTTTGATGTACAGTGGTACCCTAAATGCCCAGGTGTTATATCAGCATCTTCATTTGATGGAAACATTGGGATATACAATATTGAGGTTTGTGCTTTTCACGAAAGGAATTATATACACACCTGTTATTTGTCATTGTCTACTATATTGATTAGTGGTTCACTAAAATTTAAGAGACAACCTTTTTCTTTTGTTGGGTATGTCAACGTGGGAATGGTACTGAACTCCTGACCATTGGGTTTAGGAGGCATCACTTGAATCTCTTGAGGCAAGGATAATTGACAAGACAACTTTCTCATGTTGTACATTTCCATCTACCTCTTCAAGATGGTGATTAGCTAAGATGACAAGTTGAATGTTTTGTAGAAAGCACATAAATTTTGCAGTCTGATTATTTTATAACATTTTACTGATTTTAAACAGTGGATTCAAAATGTGTTGAATATGGGTAAAGAGTGACTATTATACTTTTTATTTTTATTTTTATTTTATTTTAATAACATATGGAGATCTGACCTCCCCCCCCCCCCCCCACCCCCACCCCCCACTTTCCAGGGTTGTGGTCGAAGTGGAGTTGGAGATGGTTATCTTGCACCAGGTATTAATATATACTGAATGATAATTTTTGAATTTACAGTTCAACACCAAAGGTTGGTTTGGGATGTTTAGGTGGCTCGTTTAAGAAATTATGCTGAAGATCTTTCTTCGTAGTGGTGAATATTCTCCTTTTCAAAATGTAATCCAAGCTACTTCAAGTTATTCTGATTGACCCTTTTTATTGGGGTGGGGGTATTGCTAGCTGTTGGGAGGTGGGTGTTTAAAGTTATCTTTGTCATAAAAATCTTGAAATAGCAGAAAGCCATAAATAAATTTTCAAAATGAAGCAATGTAAAGTTATAAACATCATATTGGAAAAACCAATAAATGTGAAGAGACCTTATTGCTATCTGCACAAATGTTTACTGTAATTTTTAATTTTTAAAATTTCAAATCTTTGTCACTTTTATGCTTGTTTATTCTGTTTTTGTACTGTCTCTCTTCCTAAATCTTGGCTGTGTTACTATTTCTGAAATGTGCATGGGCACAGCTTTTCTCAGAGCTCCAAAATGGTACAAGCGAGAAGCAGGAGTATCATTTGGTTTTGGAGGAAAGCTTGTTTCATTTCACTCTTCTGGCGTCCCAGTCTCAGAGGTCTGTTGAGTTATTTTTTATTATGTTTTTGTTATCTGGCTTTGATTTATATAGGGTCCTCTTCTTTGCATGATCTGGTTTTGATTTATAATATGGTCTCTTCTTTCCAGGTTTACATGCAGGATGTATTAACTGAACATGGCTTGGTGAATCATTCTTCTGATGTTGTTGCTGCAATTCAGAATGGGGAGAGATCTTCACTCAGGCTTCTCTGTGAAAAGAAATCTGAAGAATCAGTGTATGCCTTTTCCTTTACAGGGCGTTTGGTTGGAGGGAATTTAAATTCCATTCCCACATAATTCCAAAGCCCACTAAATTCCTTAGTTTGGTTGGAAGGAATTGCAATTCCACGGGATTGGAATTCCCTCATTTTCATGGAATTAAAATCCCATGCCCCCCCTTGGGATTTTAATTCCATGAATTTTAGGAAGAAAAAAAGATAGTGATGAGACAAAATTATCCTCCCCTTTTAAAACCTAAAATTGATGACTGACAACAACAATGGGCATTTTAGACTTTATACTATTTATTCCCTTTCAATTCCCATGTATACCAAACATTGGAATTGAAATTCTCAGTAATTTTATTCATGTAAACCAAACACTAGAATTTAAATTCCCACTTTATTCCCAGTAATTCATCTCCCATGGAATTGCAATTCCTTTCCCACGTAATTCCCTCCCTCCAACCAAACGTCCCGTTAGTGAATTAAAGGGTTTTGTTTTACCCAATTATATCCTGCTCTAAATGTCTCCATATCCCTTTTTCTGAACAGAACTGGTGATGAAAGGGAAACTTGGGGCTTTCTGAAGGTTATGTTTGAAGATGACGGGACTGCAAGGACAAAACTGCTTTCCCATCTTGGTTTCAGTTTGCCTGTGGAAGAAAAAGATACCACACAGGATGAAATTTCTGAACAAGTATCCGCCCTTGGTCTTGGAGAAAGTCTTACAGATAATGGGCATGCTGTGAAGACAGATAGTATAATGCAACCAATTGTTGATGATGAAGATTTCTTCAACAACCTTCCAAGTCCCAAAGCTGATACCCCTTTGTCAACTTCTGGGAATAACTTTGTTACTAATGAAGCTGTTCCTGGTTGGGAGGAAGCCCCTCCAGAAATTAATGGAGCAGAGGAGAGTGCTGACCCATCATTTGAAGATAGCATTCAACGATCATTGGTTGTTGGGGACTACAAGAGTGCTGTAGCACAGTGCATATCTGCTAATAAAATGGCTGATGCATTAGTTATTGCCCATGTTGGTGGTACTTCCCTGTGGGAGAGTACACGTGACCAGTACCTCAAGACAAGTCATTCATCTCATCTAAAGGTATTTTTATCACTTTCTGTTACCACGTCAGTTTTGGTGTCTAATATCTTTTAATGTCAGGTCGTCTCTGCTATGGTCAACAATGATCTCGTGAGCCTTGTAAACACCAGGCCCTTGAAGTCCTGGAAGGAAACACTGGCTCTACTTTGCACAGTAAGTCCCCCCCACCCCTCCACCCCCACCCCACCCCTTTTCCTTAGAAACAAAGTGAAGAAAAATAGAAAGAAAAAAATCTTTACTTTTAGAATCCATGCCCCATGTTATCTGGCTTTGGCAATGTCCTCACAAGATGAGGGAGAAGATTTTATACTTTTAATAATCTTATTTTGTTGATTTTATTCATCCATTTCTTACAGTTTGCTCAGCAAGATGAATGGAGTTTATTGTGTGACACACTTGGCTCAAGACTCCTAGCCATAGGCGAAACACTTCCAGCTACGCTGTGCTATATATGTGCTGGGAATATTGACAAAACAATAGAGATTTGGTCAAGGAGTTTGACGGTCAAGCTTGATGGCAAATCATATGTTGACCTTCTTCAGGTTTTGAATAGTCTTATGATATTGAAAAATTATATGCTCAGTTAAGACTAAGCAACTTTTGTATCATTTTCTTTCCGTAGGATTTAATGGAAAAGACTGTAGTATTTGCATTGGCAACCAGGCAGAAACACTTTAGTGCTTCTGTATGCAAACTTGTTGAGAAGTATGCTGAAATTTTAGCAAGTCAGGGGCAATTAACAACAGCGATGGAGTACTTAAAGTTTCTGGGGACTGAGCATTTGTCTCCTGAACTGATGATCTTACGAGATCACATTGCTCGCTCAACTCAACCAGGTTTGAACCTTATGTCTAAGATTATGGTGTAAATTTGACTTGTAACTCTTTGATTAATATGAAGTTGAATAATTATGCAATTTCTATAGCATGTTATTTTGGTCTTAAATATCACATAATTGCTTTGAAAAACAATGTAGAAATTCAATAGGTATTTGTGTCACCTCTTCTCCTTCCATTGGTGCCCTTGTGAATAACCTGGAGAGGCAGGGATTTTTTTTTATTTTTTATTTTTCCAATCTCTACAAGACTGATTGTTTTGATGGACTTTCACAAACAGTTTTTGTTTCTATTTTTGTAATGCTTTTCCCTTTTTGCAGATGTAGACACATTGAAGTCGACTGCTTCTGAAAGTTCACAGTTGCAGACAGGACCTGGATATAGTCCCGGACAATCAAGTTTTGGCATTGCTAATACATCTCAACACTATTATCCAGTATAAATTCCCTCAAACATTATCTGCTTTCTTTAGACCTTCGTATTAAATATCATTTACTGATCATTTCATCCCTGCTCAGGAACCGTCATCACAGTTCACATCAAATGTTCCTAACCATCAATATTCTGAAAATTATCAACATCCTCTTGGTGCTTCATACATGGGTTATACTCATCCTACCCCCTACCAACCGGCTCCCCAGCCAAGTGTCCTACAACCAAATTTTTTTACTCCAACTCCTATAGTTTCTGAGGTATTTACAAATTTCACCATTCTTGGAAAGTGAAATTTTCCATTTGAATATTCTTTAGTGGGGTAAAATAATAGCTAGTTTGCAGCATGTGTCTTAGATTGTGAACATGTTATGTACTATATTACTAAACCTGACAGCTTTGTCTGAGTTCATTATTCTCTCTCAATCAAAGTTTTTGTCACTGGATGTTACTGCCATTTGCACCTTTCAATTTCTTGTTTCAGATTTTGGTTACCCACTTTTCTATCAGATGTGGTTTCCAGAATAATGTTATCAAGTTGTTGGAATATCTATTAGTCAAGAAGTATGAGTGTAACTTAAGTGTTGATTTAAAAAATAATAGTAAAATATATGTTATCATCTGTGTCTTGATTCAGTTATCCTTCTATTTATTTCCTCAAATGACTAAGATTTAAAATATAACTGTCTCTCCGTGCAGGGTAATGTAGCTCCACCACCTGTGGCTCCTCAACCCACTTCAGCTGTGAAATTCAATCCAACCAATCCTCCTGCTTTGAGAAATGTGGGAAAATATCAGCAGCCTACCTTGGGCGCCCATTTGTATCCTGTATGTTATATTTTATTGGGGTGGTTTTAGGCAGTGAGGCATTTCTTTGTTGTCTTCAACATGACTGGTCTTGCTTAATACCTTATTTGCATGCTGTTTCAGGGGCCTGCTAACCCTAGCTTCTCTGCCAGTCCCAATCTGCCTGGTTCCTATGGTGCCGACCCATCTCAGGTCAATAATATGCCTCCGGTTATTGCACCATCCCAAAATTCTAGAGGATTTACTCCTGTTAATAATCCTGGATTTCCGAGACCCACTATGAGTCCTATGCAACCTCCCAGCCCTGTTCAAACAGCACCTGTCCAACCATCTTTTACTTCAGCTGCTCCCCCACCTACAGTGCAGACAGTTGATACTTCTAATGTGCCAGGTATGCTTTTATGTTCATTTATTTTGATATGTTTGGTTCATTTTGCCATTACTATTGTCCTATCCCAAACCATCTCTTCTCTGTTTAGTCAATTTATTCAGATTATAGAGTTAATGCGTTCAGCCTATTTCCTTCTATATCAAACATTTAAATGAGCAAGTAGTGGCCCCTTCTCGATGGAGGGCTGCTTAGGTCCTTGTGTCGTCAAACTAAACTTCATGGTCAGATTACATATGCGTCTATACAAGCTGTTAGGTGGAACATAAAATGGAGAAACATTGTTAATGTTCCACAAGACACTAAACCTCTTTTTATTATTTACTATGATGATGCCTTGAACTAGAAAAGGCATAGTATATGCCTATATAAGACCATTGGCCTTAAAAATGGTACTTGAATTTTGATTTTGTCTTCTAATTTATTCTACAAAAAATAGACATGCAAGCAAAAAGTACGTTTCATTGAAATACTGATTTTGGATATGTGCTGCAGCTCAGCAAAAGCCCGTTGTAATGACTTTGACAAGACTCTTCAACGAGACATCACAAGCCTTAGGAGGATCACGAGCAAATCCAGCTAAGAAACGCGAGATTGAGGATAACTCAAAGAAGTTGGGCGCCTTGTTTGCTAAACTCAATAGCGGAGACATATCTAAGAACGCCTCAGAAAAGCTCATTCAGCTTTGTCAGGCTTTGGACAATGGTGACTTCAGTACTGCCCTTCAAATTCAGGTAGCTTTCTGGCCAATTCTTGTTTCTTTCGGTTGCAATGTTGGACAAGAAATAACCTCTTGTTTGGACAGATTCATCTCACGACAAGCGATTGGGACGAGTGCAACTTTTGGCTTGCTACACTGAAGCGAATGATCAAGAGCAGGCAGAGCTTTAGATGATTGATAATTAGATTCTCTTTTGAATCTTTTACCAATCATTGGTTTGTGGGAGTGGGCCCATATCTTCATCTGTGTGTACACAAGTATTGCATTCAAATTGATTGTGGAGTTTTCTCATGCCATCTTCCTCTTTTCACCCAATCTGTATTGACTGCCAGTGTTAATTTTTTTTAGAAGGGGAGTAGTATATACTATATAGTCTAGACAGACAATTTGATTGCTTTTTTTCCTTTATAGTATGTAGTGTTGAAAATATAGCATTTTTTGTTCCCAAAATACATATTTTATGTTGTAATTCATGAGTGAAGAAATTGTGACATAGGCCCCTTAATTGGACTGTTGTTTTCTTAATGATTGTTGAATTTATTAATACGAGTTATATGTACTTCTATTGTTATTATTATTTTACTTCCCGTGGTATGTTATGATTAATTAATTTAGAAAAAGGGTGAATTATATTACTTATTTGTTTTTCTAATAAAATTTAAATATGCGGTTAACCTTTTTTTTGCCTAAATTTTATTCGAAATAAAAATTAAGGTGGAATTTTACCTCTTATTATTACTTTGATGTACTTTAATTGATTATTAATCTTAACATTGAATTTGTGTATTATTTAATAATATTATTGATGATGTCTCGAAGTCCTAATTCTCTCGAAACCTTGCTTCTCTTTTGGGCGTTTCTTCATCTGGTGGCCGCCGGTCACCTATTTTTTGTTTTTGTTTTTGTTTTTTGCTTTTTTGTTTTGTTTTTTTTTTTGTTTTTTTTTTTTTGTTTTTTTTGTTTTTTTTTTTGTTTTTTTTTTTTTAAGTTTCATAATAAAGGCCTGTGCCAATTCAGCTACCAACCTTTCAAGTAAGTTGCGGTAGTTTCAAAGATCTAAAGCTTAACGATTTCGCCAAATCTGGATAAAGAAGTTGTATGATTTCCATGGATCCGTAAAATAAAGTTCAAGAGGTTATTGTTGCTTCTCTTTTCTTTTGTGTCTATTTTTCTCTCTCGTTTATTTTGGCGAGTTTGTTTTCATCTCGTTTCTTTTGGCAAGTTCTTTTCTTCATAAGTGTGAAATATATAAGTTGATCATGTCGTATGTGAACTTCATCCTGATGACAAAGATGACAATTGAAAAGAGCATCTCCATCTCAACTCGATGGATATATTGTCAATGAACGACAGATGGAAAATATATACTCAGGTGGTGTGCAAGACTTTTCAACCAAAGTTAGTCTTGACTACGTTTGATCAATTTTTCAATGATATTAAATAAGCGTTAAATTCGAATTCGACTTCATATTTGTGAAACAGTATGCGATTCAAGTTCTTTGTAGCATTGCTAGGGAAGTCGTTTCTATATTTGACGGTAAAGAATGACATCGATCCTATTTGTAATCGCTTCAGCTTACGATTAAATGAATGAGCTTCTTTATTTTAAAAAAAATAATATTATTGATGTAATTTCTAATTATAAGTTTTATTAACACTAATTAATGCTTTACCTTTAAATACTTTTCTCACAACATGCAAAATTCTATGAAGATGATGGTGGCTTTGAGCCAATATGATATTGGATGGGACTCTGACTCAAATCATTCCATGGTCCATCCCTTTAAATACTTTAATTATGTTTCCTCTTTCAATCTAGTGAGGATATTAGAAAATTAGCTATGAAATTTTTTAATATTAACTTTATGTTTATAAAACGATCTACAAATATAACAATCTATTGTGAAAGTGAAATGTGAAAGTCTATCTGATCGCAAGTCTGTTTCTTTGTTGATTATAAGGAGTGGATGTTTCACACTTTCACTTTTCACTTTCACTCTCTTATTTTCATTTCTAATGTAATTTCTCGGTAGGGATAGCAACGGGACGGGGGCGGGAACTATACTCCCCGTCGCCGTCCTCGTCCCCATCCCCGGTGGAGAATTGAAAATAGTCCCCATCCTCGTCCCCGTGGTAAATTTGGCGGGGACGGGGATTCCCCATTCCCGATCAATTTTTAGTCAAAAATCTTAATTTAGTGTAATATTTAATTTTAAAAACAAAAAACTTAAGTACTAATTTTTAAAAATTAACACACACACACACACACACACACACACACACACACACACACACACACACACACACACACACACACACACACACACACACACACACACACACACACACACACACACACACACATATATATATATATATATATATATATATATATATATATATATATATATATATATATATAGGGGTGATCACATGTGGTCATGTTGTTAGGTGTGGTCGTGTGGCGGAATTTCAGAATACACCAATAGTTAAGTAAGATATACACCATCAACGTCAGGAAATGCACCACAAAAAAGACACAAATTAGGTACGCATCACCAACAACACACCATTAGGTGTGAGTAAAAACACCATACAATGTTCGGAAATACATCATTGGGGTTGGTGAGTTATATAGTGTATTTTTTGGGTCTGTTGTGTATTTTTTGGTATTTTTTTTTTGCATTTCATTATGGTGTGTTTCCCTTACACTGTTGATGCATGTTGTTAACATTGTCAGTGTATTATGAAATTTCGCCACACGACCACACCTAACAACATGACCACATATGAGCATTATATATATATATATATATATATATATATATATATATATATATATATATATATATATATATATATAGAGAGAGAGAGAGAGAGAGAGAGAGAGAGAGAGAGGTTCTGGATTAGGCGATGACCTATCCTTAGTGAGGACATGAGGACTAATCTAGATCATTCATTTTGAGTGATCTAAAGGCTATGACAACAAAAACGCTTTGCCAAAAAAGTGGTATAGATGCACAACAATCACACTATGAATGCACAACAATCACACTATGAATGCACAACAAACTGGGACAGAATGCACAACAAACTGAGAATCAATGCACAACAAACTAAGTACGAATGCACAACAAAATGAGTATGAAAAATTAAATTCACTGCATATAATTAAATCACAGTCGTTGGCTTAATTAAATGAAAGGATCAGATTAGTACTCACGGCATCACCTAAGGATAGGTCCTCACCTGATTCGGTATGTGTGTGTGTGTGTGTGTGTGTGTGTATATATATATATATATATATATATATATATATAATTTATTTATTTATTTATTTTAATTATAATAATTATTCGGATATGGGGCGGGGTAGGGAGGGTATCCCGTCCCCGTCTCCGTTCCCGCTCGGGAATTTCAAAAATTCTACGTCCCCGGCCTCGATCTCCGAAATTTTTCTCCTTCTCTGTCTCCGTCCCATCCACCACGGAGACGGGAATCCCCGACATGAGCGGGACACATTGTCATCCCTATTTCCCGAGAAACTTATTAAAATATCATTGTTTGGTGTTAAAAAAACAATATTTTTAAGTTGGGGTTAAATAAATGAAGCAGAAAAGATAAAAAAATAAAAATGGGGGTAGTTGGCTTATAACGGTCAAATTTTGCCGGACTGCATTTGCATTTGCACCTGAATCCATTATTGAACGGGGTGGGATTTGAGCTGGAAGCTGGTATCAATGGCGACGCTATTATCATGTACCTTCAAATCCGTGAAGCCCCATCATCCTGTTCCCAAACCCTCTCCTTCCTCAACACCTTCAAAATCTTTAACCATCAAATCATCGCAATCTCCGTCCTCTTCGTCACCGCCTAATTCAGCATCAAAATCAAAATCGCGGTGGTCGGTGTACTTGATCCTTTCCACCAATCCGCCCATCAAAACCTACGTCGGCGTCACCACCAATTTCTCTCGCCGGTACTTTTTTTTTTTTTTTTTTTTAACTTAAAGTATGCAGTGTATGTTGGTTTGTCAAAATTGGCAGCTTTCGAAATGATTATTTGTTTCTGAAACTTCCCGTGCACTCACACAGAGATGTCTTTGAATCTGGATGGAAAGTGGGTTTGGGTCTGCTTTTTGATATGAAGTTTAAAAATGGGATTTTGATAAAAAGGTCTTACTCATTTGATGGAATTCAATCAGGTTAAGAGTGGTAAAGCATTCTGTGTCGATTAAGGAAAAACAAAAACTGAATTTTGGGATTAAATGAAGGTTGCAAGTTGCCTGATAAATATAGAGGTTTAGAGTATGCAAGGGAAATTTACATGAAAGTGAAATGGAGAGATGTCTGACTATGCCTATAATACTTGTAGTTAAATATCATATCAGTTTCATTGTCCCACAAGTTAGAAACTGAACAGTGAATTATGACTTGCAATTTAACAAGTTCTTAATTAATTACAGACTTCTGAGGCCAGGTTAACCATGGATTACATATTTCCAAGTGAAGCTTCTAATATATATAATTTTTTTTTTTTTACGTTTCTATGTTCTTGGCTAGATATCCGATTTCAAAAGATCTTGGTACTTTAGACAAGTTCCAGATAAGAATCACTTAATGGAATGATTAACAGTGAGAAGGATATATTTATGTGCCAATGGAAAGTTATTGACTGAGTTGATGCTTATGAAATTAGAAGGATTAATAGGAAAAGTTTATGTCAAGGATGACAGTTGATCTTCTAAGACACTCTGGTAGGTAGCTTGATATTACAAAAAGTAATTTCTGGCAATTGAAAAAATTAGACATAGACCTAATTGAAGGATTACATGGAGGTTGTATGTTTGCTTCACATTTCTGGTTAAAACTACTTCTCGAGTTCTCGTACTATATTTTCATCATCTTGTATTCAGTTTTGGTCACTTTTATTTCCTTCGTATCATGTAGTTTGAAAGAACATAATGGCGAGCTTAAAGGAGGTGCAAAAGCTTCCCGTGCAGGAAGGCCGTGGATATGTGCTTGCCTTATTCGAGGATTTATGGACAGAAGTGAAGGTACTTGTTTAAAGTAGATTCTCTTTGCAATGTGTTTTTTATTTTTCCCCACTTATCTGAGAAAGCCCCTTCTATTAATGATAATTACCTAGAATTGTATGAATTCATTAACTTAGCTGTACAGGTCTGATAACATTTCATGTATTTGATATGAATAGGCCTTAATGGTTTTGAGTGTTGTCTTTCCTGAGAATTCATGCAATTAATGGAAATCGTAGTTTCCTTCTTAACTTCTTTACATTAACCCAAACACAATAAATAGTTGCTAAGAGTAGTTACCGAAATTACCAAAGTTTGGTTTAGCTTTTGAATCTGTTTATCAAAAGAATTATTTTATGTAGCTTCCCTAGTATGAATATTCAACTAGCCTTATGTTCTGCGTGTGATGTTTTTTCTCCTCTCTATTTCGAGAAAAGTAGATTTATTTTCCTATCTCACTTTATTTGTAGCTTGTGCATTTGAGACAAGATGGAAACAACTTTCAAGGAAATTGCCATGTAAAGGAAAGGGTAACGAGGAGCAGAAACTGGAAGAAACTAAATCTGTTCTGTTATTGAAACACAGATACGCAGCTCTAGATCAAGTTAAGAATTCAATTGATTGCAGTCACTTAAAAATTGTCTGGCATTCTAATCCTTATTGACTTTAGCTTTTCCGCCAAAAAAACAGTAAGACAATGCATTGTCATGTATACATTTGCATACATGACTTGGGGAAATTCTACAATATGATACCTCAAATTTAGTGTTACTACAACATTTCAATCTTGATACTATATGTTCCTTAGTTTGGTACTATATGCTCTTTAGCTTTGTACTATAAGTTATCATGATATGTACCAAACCGAGGACTATGTAGTATTAAACTGAAGAGCTTATAGTATCAAAACTACAATGTTGTACAGAGTAGTAACAGAAAACTTGAGATATCATACCTTAAAGTGCACCGTAGAATTTTCCATGAAATTTATTGCAGTTTGTATTAGGAGGAACAGCAGGCCACAGCTATTGATATACTTTATTATGTAATTATTCCTAGATCTTTGTACATGCAGGAGAACACTTGCAGATGTGCCCTACATTAGATACCCACCTTCCAAGAATATATATATGTATGTTGTACTTTTTCTTAAACCATTGAAGTGTCAATATTACAATATACCAGTTCTTTTATTTTCCCTGTCCTAAAGAGAATTCTTTTCCTTTTGAGATTGACTTGTGCAGTGTGTTGCAGTTTTTATAATGGTCTTTTCATAAAGCAAAAAAAAAAAAAAAGAGTACTTTATTTATTTTCTCTGGTGCAAGTATTTATGGGGTGTTTGGGTGGATGGAATTGTAATTTCATGATAAATTACCATTTTACCCTCATGTCTATTCATTTTGTTCCAAGATCAGTGAACAGGCTCGCTCATGCTATGGCTAGAGCTGCTCGTTCTTCTACTGGTCCTACTATTTGGTTTGATTCTAGTCCTCCTTGTATTGAACTTTTGAGTTAATAAAGTTTCTGGTATTATTTTAAAATATATATATATATATATATATTATAGAAGTGCATTTTAGTCTTTATTCACTTCTACCTTCTCAATTCCCAATCATTCTATTCCTTCCTACCAAACAATGTAATTTAAATTTTCACTTTATTCTTTTCCCACAGAATTACAATTCCTTTCCCCCTAATTCCCTGATTCCAACCAAACGCCCTGTTAAGTTCTCTGGGGATACTATAATTGTCATGGATTAGTCACATTGCAGCCAGGCTCTTGTTTTTTATCATATTTTTAGTGCATTACCAGAATGCCTTGTCCTCTGTAAGTTAACTGTTGAGAGTAGATTTTATGGCATGAAAGGTTGCAATGTGGATTGCTGTGCCCAGATAGCTGAGTTGTTTACATCATTACATACTTGTAACACTGCAGTTAGTAGACATTGTCTGGATGCTTGTTTCTTTACTTCCAATTCTTTCTTCTGTGTGGTCTGGTTCATCTTTTGTTTGTTATCTATAATTTGCCTAATTGCCCCACATCTTCCCAAGTTCCTTTGGTTTTAAACTTGCACTGGAAAACTGTGGTCCTATACTTCTTTTTTGGATAACCGAGATTTCCGGCTTTGCCAGACTATATCCTGGACCCCATGAATCTGTCCACTCCAGAGTCCAACCCAAACGGACAAACCCGAAACCCAACCCCCCAATGTTTGTGATAAGAATCGAATCTCTACCCTGCAGTTGGAAACAAGTCCTGTACTTTTTTTTTGGATAGCTCAGGTTTCTGGCTTTGCCGGACTATATCCTGGACCTCATGAATCTACCCACCACAGAGTCCAACCCAAACGGACAAACCCGAACCCAACCCCCCAGTGTTTGTGATAAGAATCGAATCTCTACCCTGCCGTTGAAAACAAGTCTTAATTGAAACTTTTGATATGCTAGACCAATACCCTAAGGGGGGTGATGTGGTCCTATACTTGATTTACATTCTTGTTTTCCATTGTACAACTGTTCTGGTTGATTGTTTGACCTACCAGTTTTCTGTGACAATGACTGCCCACTCAACTGTCATTGAACACAATTAACAGATGATTCTGTTCACTTTGTGCTATTTTTCTTTGTATTTTTGTCAATTTTACACACTTTTGTTTGGTTTGTTCAAAATCCAGATCAGGTCCTCTTTGATAAGCTGTTTCCTTGAAGGCTGATGATCTGAATCTGTTTTTCTCGTGGATATAATCATCATTATGAATTGCAACTTTTTGGACATTTAGTTCCACTTTTCCCCCTCAATCTTGAAAGTAGGTGTCTTTTCACATTCCTAATAAGTGCTATGTAATGATTTTATTTGATTGATTCAAAGTGTGCTATAAATTAATTCACAAATAACTAATATATGAAAAATTGTGATACTTATTACATATTGAGTAAAATAAAATAATATTATATTCTTGTATGGGGGAGTAACATTAGGATTAGAGAAGAATTACAAAAATCTAGACTAAGACGCACCGACAACATAATCAAAAAAATCAAAATCTGAGTGAGAAATGAGAATGATTCGTTAGCAAAAATGATAGAATTTAAACCCTTTAGAATATATGGTGATAATGATCAATCAGCAAAAGGAATCAAATCTAAACCCTTCATAATATATGCTCCACAAATTATAAATCTGGGTAAAAATGATCAATCAACAAGAAAGAAAAAAAAACCCTTCAAAATATGCTTAATTTGTAAATTTGGACAAAAAATCAATTTGTACGAAAATTAACTTCTCTATTATTAATGTGACATTTAATTTATGGTCAAAATCTTATTTATTATTTATTCAAACGAATCTTCCATATTGCTTTTTCACCTTCTCAAAATAGTATCCACTTTTGTCCAAGTCAAATCAGCTTTTCAGTTGTAAAATATGCATTGGAATGACTCCTTGCCTAAACTTTTAGCTAATATTGCGGAGAAAAGGTAATTTGTAATAATATTTAAATTGTTTTTTTGATTTGCTCAAATTTGGATCCCAATGTTACCCTTTCACATTGATTAGAGTAAATCTCACTTCAACCTTTAAATTTCATAAAAATACTAGAAGAAGTTCCAAAAGCATGGGGTTAGCACATCGATTTAGCATACAGTATTTACTATTTAGAAAAAGAGATTAATGTTCGAATTTCAGTAACGATAATGTGAAGATTATGTTTGAAGTAGTCTTTTGTGACATCAACATTTAGCTCTGTCTGCTGAGTTATATGCTCTATTAGGTCGGAGTGTGGAGGCCTTTGGAGTTGGAGATTCAACTTTTTGGGAGAAAAATGATGATTGGTTGACATTGATGACTGTCATGGTAGGTTTTTTTTTTTTTTTTTTTTTTTTTTTTTTTTTTTTTTTTTTAAATAAATAAATTAATTATTTTGAGTTTTTAAAAAAATAATAAATTATGTGGAATCCTACCTGACGGGTGATTTAGTAGTAATATGGTATTATAGGTCAAAACTCAAAATGAGTTAATTGCATTGTTTTGACAAGTTTAAAGGCTCAACTGAAAAAAAAAAAAATAGTTTGAGATTTAATTACATTTTAGTGTATAGTTGGAGGATCTATTTGATCATTTTTCTAAATAAAAAAAAAATCTATTTTGAGCATAGAAGGATTGAACAATCCTTTTTAAAGTTTGTTTTTGACAGTTCAAGTTATAATTTTTTTTATTACAGTCTAATATATTCATAGTACTTGTTCATACCTGCAACCTTCCTTATGGAAATCAATAGTAATGTTGAGCATATAATATATATAAATATAAATGTGTAATCCAACTATCAACTTAGTCTTTTAGTTGAGATGGAACACATGTTTCAATTTTTGAGATGAAGCACATGCTTTAATTTGACCATCAGACTTATTAAAAAAAAAAAATTAATTTTCTGATTTAGAACTAGATGATTAATTTTAGTTAGTTGTAAAAATTCAAAGAATTGAACATGATGTGAAATGAATGTTAACCGAAATTGTCCACCCTGTATATATAATTCATTCAATTAAAATCATAGACATATCCAACTCTCTTTGGACCACCAGAAACTAAATTAAGGAAACTAAAGCAAGCAATATTTTAAGATGGGTAGAATTGAATCATGTTTAGTAAGATATGTAACAAGTGCATATTTTGTCTATTTCTTTATATGGAAAGCAACACAACAAGTAGGGGACTCCTATCTCCCATTCTCCCTTCTCCAATAACTGGTGGTTGGAACTCATTAAATATTCTTGGTGTTTGTCTTCATCTCACCTCCTTCAATTCCATTTTGTTTATAATAATTATTGAAATAAAATCACTCATCTGAATCCCAAAGGACCATTTTAATTTGCCTGACAGTTTACCTGGGCTGACATTTATGTTTTTGCAGTTACTTGCCAATTCATCAGTTGGGTTGGTACGACAGTCTACCAAAAAAAAAAAGTAAATCAACTTAGGTTAAACATAGATTCTTGACGGTTCAAATCAATAGGGCAAGGGTTTGAACTAACGATCTTATGTGGTTACACGTGTATATCTCTTATTATCTTAGCTGGGGTTAATTCGAATTTTGCTTTTTTTGATATGCGGAGAGCTATATATTTGAGGGGTTTATGATTGAAGCATGGTGAATTCAAATGGTCAATAGAAATAGTTAACTTTTTAAAAGTTGGGACAAAAATAAGTAAAATTACTTACTCTAAAATCTCTAATATGTTTGAGGCAACATATGTGAAAAAACACATTATGTAAATGCTTGTCTCAAAGATAATTTCTTCACTTAGCCTATCCTTATTCCTGTAATACTTTCTCACTTCCAAACATGTTCGGTCATACTTTTATATCATCAAATTTACAATTTCTTCACATCCCTATAATATTCTCTCACTTTCATATTATATTATAAATATAATAACAAAATAATAATAGTAAAATAACTAAAATAAAAATTAAAAAAAAAAAAAAGTACACAAAAGGGTACCATGCAAGTATGCAATAGCCTTTTGCAGGTATGCAAACTTTTTTTTTTTTTTTTGAAAACATTTGCAAACTTTCTTAATCAAGCCACATGGTCTGCAAAGTTAAGTAAAAACAAATTAAACAACTTTATGAAGCCACTTCATAGTCCACATCATCTTGCAATTGACAACATTTATGGGATAAGAACAATAACCTTATATGTTATTGGACTTGATTTATTTATTAATAACAATTAGTATCAACTTTTATCAACGTGAATTAGAATGAAACTTTTGTTTGAACCGTAATAGATAAATATTGATTAAATTCATTAAGCACATTAAATCAATATTTAATTATTTATGGGCTTTTTCAAAGTACTCAATCTATTGCTCCGTATTTGATTTATGAGAAAATTTGTAATCGCTATCGGAAAGTATGCTTTGACGTAACCCTAACCAGTTTGTGGTAAATCATTATAGGTTGTCCATAACTTATCGATTCAATCGAAGATCAATAGACAGTCCCCTAGAAAGTTGAATTTGAAATCTTTACTAAGGTAACTATTCCACCTATCTCCGTTCCCTATCTTTTCTACTACACTATTAATGGACTATCATTAAATACTAAATGCAAGACATATTATCCAACAAGATATCTATGATCTTATGACACATAATTGTAGCAGTTTACCAATTACCAACTGACCATGCTGGATTAAACCTTGGTTTACAGTTGTATCTCATTACCATCCCCCCCACTGCACTGCAAGTTTGACAGTTCTTGAATCTTGACCTAGCCCATTGCAAGGGGAGACTCACAAAATTCATTTCCGCATTTAATTACCCCTCTGAAACTCATAATTGTATTTTGTACAGTACTATGTTACACACTATCAATTAAGGATCTCAAATCTCAGGATTCCTTCCTTTCCCACTTCCATACTTTCATAGACCCCCCACAATAAATACATCAAGATTTAGCCATTATCAATTTATCATCCCACTTCACAGTCCACACCAAGCTCCAAAACAGTAAAAAAACCTTAAAATTCCAACAATTCTTGAATATTGTAACCTCATGTTTATGTGTTCATAGATGGGTTATCTTTCATGTAAAGCCGAATCATCTGTTTCAGTCTCAGATTCCAAGAAGACCCATCACAAGGAGAAGCCTGTTAAAGTCCAGGAATTCAGTTACAGTGATCTTGAAGCCGCCACTAATGGCTTCTCCGACCAGAAGCTTCTTGGGAGGGGCAGCCATGGCCTAGTCTACAAAGGGGTTCTCCGCAATGGCCGTTTGGTCGCCGTTAAGAAATCCTCCAGAGGCTCTAGTTCCACTCCCAGGCTCTCTTCTTCCTCGTCGCCGTTCGACAACTGTAACGAAGTGGAGAACGAAATCGATATTCTGTCGAAATTGCAGAGCCCCCGGCTGGTAAATCTCGTCGGGTTTACCACCGACGACCACGACCACGACCGCCGCCTTCTGGTGGTGGAGTTCATGGCGAACGGGACTCTCTACGACGCCCTCCACGCGGATTCCCGCCCGCCCGGGTGGGGGAGAAGGGTGAAGATGGCGCTCCAGACGGCAAAAGCAATCGAGACCCTCCATTCCTCCACGCCGCCGGTGATTCACCGGGATATCAAGTCGGCAAACGTGTTGATAGACCGGAATCTCAACGCCCGGTTGGGCGATTTCGGGCTGGCATTAAGGTGCCAAGATAATGACTTTAGGTTAAGGTCCACCCCCCCTGCTGGAACAATGGGGTATCTTGATCCAGGCTATATAACCCCAGATAATCTGAGCACCAAGACTGATGTTTTCAGCTTTGGGATACTCTTATTAGAGATAATCAGTGGCAGAAAAGCCATTGATGTGGCTTACTCACCCCCTTCCATAGTGGATTGGGCTATTCCTTTGATCAGGAGAGGGAAACTCATGGCTATATTCGACCCGAGAATCCATCCTCCCAAAGATCCTCTAGTGAGGAAGCAATTGGCTGTTGTGGCAGCCAAATGTGTGAGATCTTGCAGGGAAAGGAGGCCAAGCATGAAGGAGATTGTGGAGTGTTTGGGTGAGTTAAGTAAGGTGGTGCCCCTCCATTCTTGGAATGGTTTTGCCAATCCTTGTTTGATGGTTGAGACTACTGTGGGGTTGAGAAAGGTGGGTGAAGAAGCCCAGAGCTTTGATGCCAAATTCTCAAAGCCATTGAGGAATTCGCGGCGAGTTTACTCTGATTTGGGATCCCGGAGTAATCTGATGGAGTTAATGGCTGGTGGAGACGATTTCGTGCCCAAATCCTCCTCACAAAAGGGCTCTAGTTTGAGATGTAAAACTGGGAATTTGGTTGGCAAAGGAAACCATTCACCATTCCTTGGTTTGAAGCAATGATGAGTGCATAATCACCAGCCCAGTCTTTAATGATCAAAATCATTATATATGCTCTAACTGATGCATTTAGATCATTGCAGCTAATGAAACTCTATTTTGGTCTGCAGAATGTTAATCTATTTGTTTAGCTACAAGCATAAATGGTGCTAATTAAAGCACAGTGTTAGTTTCTGTACCTTTTGGTTGGTTTTGGTGTTCAAGGTTTAAGAATAAAGATGTTTTCTTGTGATGCATTGTTGTCTGTTTTTCATCCATGTTGATTGCAATACACAATAGTGCAGAGTGCAAGAGCAATAGAATCAAGATATGGTTTGATGACACATAATATAATAATTACATGTACAGAATATATCAACTATAGTTACAGAATCTGACTTGATAATTGATGACACACTAACACACATAATATGATAGTTACAGGTATAGGAACTATCAACTGTAGATACAGAATGTGTCATCTATAGATACAGAATCTAAATGTTATTTTTAGATCAGTGTCTACACTGTAAGGTAGACCATGATCCATGGTATAATTTGCCAGATTCTAGAATGTCCAATAGCAAGAGTCGAATATGTAATTGAAGTTGACAGAGAGACTCCCGCTCATGCCGAACATGTATCAATGACTCAATGTGGAATTGTGGATTAGAAATGACACAAAATATTCAAGAGAAGTTCTTGAACATAACAATAATGTTGTGTGCTTAATTAGTGAACCTTGAATAGTGAAAAGGAAAATGATAGATAATAGTAGGTGATGGATATACTAGATCTAGCTAATTCAAGAAGTCTAGAACGTATGGTACTCTAAGGTTGGCCTAGGAGGGTCGGACCAAGAAGAAGGAGTCGAGTTAGTGGTTTTCAAAACATGAAAATAACTGATAGTTGTTATGGCTATTATGCGCACCCGCTTTGCTCGAAGAGCATCCAAATAGCGCAGGACATTATCAAAAGAGCCATTAGATTTTTTGTATAAATAGTTCGGTTCTTGTTTTGTGACGATCAATGACAGAAATGTGTAGTGGGCCAAGAGAATTTCTGTAAATGTGTGCTGACTTTTTTTTTTTGACAGAAATATGTAAAACTCAATTACGACTTGTGTTTTTGGAGTTGTCCCGGGTGTATTTTTTTTTTCATTATTTACTCAAAACGCAAGTACGAGTTGCGTTTTTCGTATTGTATACGTTCAACGAATATGCCAAATGCGTTTTCATGTGATGTATCGAATACGTTAAAACACATTTGGGAGATGCGTTTTACGTATAATACTTTAAAATACGAAAAACGCAACTCCGAAATGCGGTCTATTTACCGGCGGTAGTCTGCCGGAATTGTGTGTAAAACGCAAGAATCACTTGCATTTTTCGAATTATACGTAAAACGCAAAAAGCACTTGCGTATTACGAATTATTCCGGTGCCGGTGACTTGGTATTCTAAAACGCATTCTCCAAGTGTGTTTTGTGTGGAGTCCTTTCCGGAATGCAGATTATACTTCCCGCAACTTTAGCAGTAATATGACCGGAGCTCAACAAGAATACTCAGGAAACTCAGCGCTCGATTGCAAGAACACTGACGCCAATGAGCCGCCATCTCCGGCTTATCTCTACACCTGCAACGGGCAGCTGTTCACTTGCAGGGCGTTTCTGATCTTCCGGGCAAGGTTTCCGTTCAACACTGTCCCCGCCATTGTAGCTCTCCTGTCATCCAACGCCTCAGAAATAGCACGACTGAACAACGCCGCCTCAGCGTTTTGTGGTTTTCCCGGTCGCCGGAAAGCGCCGGTATAAAAAACCAGTAAACGCAACTTGCTTTTGCGTTTTCGGTATAATACGTAAAACGCAAAAATAAATTGCGTTTTCGACTATACCGTATCCCCTAGAAAACGCATTAAGGTAATGCATTTTACGTATACGAATACGTAAACGCAACTACTAGTTGCGTTTTACGTAAATACAGGAAAAAAAAAATACACCGGGACACAACCAAAAACGCAACTCCCAAAGGAGTTTTGCACATTCATGTCAAAAAAAAAAGTGACACATTTTGAGAAATATCCGCTGTTGACTACACATTTCGGTCATTGATCCGTTTTGTGAGGACATCTTTTTATCTCTTTTTCACACTTTCTATTATAATACTCAAGCAATCAATAACAAGTAAACAAGATTTCTTTATTCTTTTATTTTCTTTGCATTCCAATTATTCTTAATCTATTATTTGAGTTAATTAATTATTAATTTTGACTTCCAAATTAATTTTCTCCATCAACAGGTGTGGTAACTATTATAGGCCCGTCCAATAAATTATATGCATTTATGCACTAATGTTTACATTATAAAAGCATTTAAATATTATTATATATTACCTTTTGAATATTTGTTAGCGAACACTAATCATATAATTATCTTATAATCATAAAGTTGATGTGTCATGTGTAGATTATATTAACTTGTGACAATAGACCTATTCCAACTAGAGGAGTATATTTGTTGATATTGGCAACGAATTACAAGACGGCCAACATCCGCACAAAATGGCCTTCCTCAACCTTTTGCAACATATTTTCGAGTCATCCACCAAACCCATCTCCCACCGTACACTGCACCATTAATCCAGAAATATTCCACACACATTTAGAATAATCACACAACCCTAGAATGTTTACATTATAAAAGCATTTAAATATTATTATATATTGCCTTTTGAATATTTGTTAGCGAACAATAATCATATAATTATCTTATAATCATAAAGTTGATATGTATGTGTAGATTATATTAACTTGTGACAATAGACACACATTCCAACTAGAGGAGTAGATTTGTTGATATTGACAACGAATTACAAGGCGGCCAACATCCGCACAAAATGGCCTAGTCTTCCTCACCCTTTTGCAACATATTTTCGAGCTGAGCCATCCACCAAACCCGTCTCTCACCGTACACTGCCCCATTAATCCAGAAATATTCCACACACATTTAAAATAATCACATAACACTAGAGTATGCATGATAATTTCATTTTGGACACCACACAAAGGGCATGTTAGAGGGACATCTACCCTCCCATTATATAAGTTAGATGTAGTGGGAAGCACATCACTCACATCTCTCAATCCAAAAATTTTTCACTTAGGAAACTTTTAACCTCTAAATTTTATTCCATGAAGAAAAGCCATTAGGGCACGGGGTAATGGTCCCCATAATATCACGTATCATCAATTCATCATAGACAGAACTTGAAGGAATTTTCATATAATATAGTCTCAAATATAATTGAAGTATTTTATTTGATTATATTATATTCAAATCTTATAATGTTGAAAATTCAATACATAATAAATACTCCATAGTTACTAATATTTGATCCAAGTCATTCCTAACCTATTATGGGACCTTTAATTAATGATAGATGCTAATTAATCTGTCCTTTTCATTCCCTAATTTTAGGAATGCAATGGTTGAAACTTTCTTACATCATATCCCTGCATGCTCACTAATACTCAACATACAAATTCAACACTCAATCAACTGCACATCCTGCGTATTGATTTACACATCCAAATCAGATCAAAACAGCATCCCATCCCATCCCATCCCATCCATCCATATTTTTCATCTTGATAGATCTATCGAGTACCGATCCTTCTTGCGGTGTGGACATGCAGAAGATGTTGTAATGGAGACATACCTGAGAGAGAATTTTGACGTTGAGCCGAAGCGGCCATCGGAGGAAGCACTGACGAGATGGAGAGCCGCCGTCTGGCTCGTCAAGAACCCTCGCCGGAGGTTCAGGATGGTGGCCGATCTCGCCAAACGCGCACGAGCCGAACGCGATCGCAAGAAAATGCAGGTACGTACCGTGCATCATCTCATCTCGATCTACCTCGTTTTTGTTATTCCTCCAATTTTTCAAAAAAGGAAATGAATGCATGAATGAATAATGTCATTTTCTATAGTTTTTTTTTCGGAACTTTGAATATATATAATAATACAATTGCATATCAGATTGTCGGAAAATAAAATTAAATAACATCTATAATATCTTATGTTCTCTTAGAAACAATGAATATAATACTACCATTAGCTAGATGCATTTTTGTCAATCCGGCATTTGAATGGTCATTTAGTCATCCGATTGGTACCGGAGGTATTCGATAGTGTGATCATGTAAGCTCACTACCTCAAATTAAGAATTTTCATTCATAATTCTTAGACTGAAATTATCCCAAAGTATGGTATTGTCAAAGTGAGGTGGAAGATGACATGAAAACATAATTTTTTCAATTTTATTTTTATGTCAAATGGCTTACAAATTTTCTAAGCCATTTGCTTGGCAGCTTTTGCTCGGCAAAAGCATTTGCAAGCCGGTTGTTTGGCAAAAGCTGCCTTTATTTTTTTTTTTTTTCTTTTATTATTATTATTATTATTATTATTTTATTATATTTATAATATGATATGAAAGTGGGATTCATTTTTAAAAGTGGGAGGAATTTGATAAATAGTAAAGAATTTGTAAATTTAATGATGTATGTGAAAGTAAAACTCATTTTAACAAATGAGAGAGATTTGCAGGGATAATGTTAGCTTTGCAAGTTAAATTTAAAATTTTGTGATTACTGAATTAATTATATATCTGACCAATTTAAGTATGGATTGTCCTATATAGAGATTATATATTATATATTATGGTCATAACTATGGACAAAAACATCATTTTCCCGCAGCTTTAGAATCTTCTTCTTTTGGATTGCTATTGACTTTGATCCAAACAGCATTAATTTAATCTGTTTTCCTGTGGAAAAGTCTGGGTGAATGAATGTATGAAGACCGCATATTCTATTCTTCAATTACAAGGTAATGTGCCATTTCAACGTAGGAAATTTCTCGTAAATTGCATGCAACTTTTATAACTTAGCTTCTAAAAAAAAAAAAAAAAAAAAAAAAAAAAAAACGCAGACATGAGTGCAACGTTAAGTTCATGAACGTTGAACTCGTACCAGTCAGGGTTTCTGCACTGGAAATTTCAGCCTCCGCCGCCACCACGGCGGAGTCAAAAACTGGTTAATTACATAGTGTGTGTGTGTGTATATATATATATATATATATATATATATATATATATATATATATATATATATATATATATATATAAATCATATGTGTATATTGGCTCATATAAGTAAGGGAGTGAAAATCTACAGTGCTGCGTGTATCGGTATAAACTAAAAATGTTTGAAAAACTAACACTTTTGCTTTGTATCATGCTGCCTGATATGCATCTTAGAATTTTTATATAAATATAGTTTTCTAAGGTCAGAATTCAGAGTTCTAAATAGTTCAAACTTGTGTCATTGCCTACGTTTCTATGGGTTTTCAAAAATTTTATTATGCTATATATAATTTCTTTGGAATTCGAGTTTCAGTTCATGAATAACCGAGTCTTCTTCAACTTGAACCACAAGAAAGACAATAATATTCTATATGTAGTGTTTCTTGTCCTCATGCATGGCTTACCTTGATTGACGTTGGGAGACTGGGAAAATCCATTCTTTCTAATAATTCTTCTGCTATTATATTGCATAGTTGTTTTCTGGTATGAACAACTCTGGGCCGGTTGTTTAGCCGAAATAGGAGAAGAACACGACAGAAAATCACCTCTCCGACCAAAAGTCTAACTTTTTGGTCGTCCCTGAAAAGGGATGTTTTTTGTGGAAACCGGACTGGTATTTGGTCCAAACGTAAGATATACGTTTGTTTTGTGCCATGAGATGAGTGGTTCAAAAAGTAGAGCCAGAGAGGGAGCATGAAGCTATACGGACTTGTACGTGTACCGGATCTCTATTTTTTTTTATTTTTTTTTTTACGGATTGTTAGTTCTCTGTATAAGTTAATCCAGTTCATCCCTTTTCCTGGTCTCTCCTACCCCTCTTCTACACCTTACCAAACACAAAGAACAACCTTAATTAGTACATCGTTGAGTGTCGAATCTTTTGAGAGTTTCCCTCTGTTTCGTCCCATGAATCTGCGCTGTGAGAGGTTTATTTGTTGGATGTTTGAGGCTTACTTAAATAAAATATTGAAAAGTTAGTACCTGATATGATGGGTGTACAGGTCTCTGCTAGCTCATCTATGTATGCATTGATGTTGTGTTTAGTAGCATGTTGAGCTGTCTTTTTCTTGCTATTTGTAGTGTTCTCTGTTAATGGTATAATAACAAGGGTACTTTGTCCAATTCGACTGTTTCATATGAAGAGTTTCGAAGTGTATTTGATTCATCTGACTGTGTTTTTCATCGCAGGAAAAGATGCGAATACTTTTGTATGTGCAGAAGGCTGCCTTGCACTTTATTGATGGTATGATCATGTTTGTGTTACACAATTTTCTGAATTTAGTTCTTGTGGGGTTACCTGCTTACCATTTGGTGTATACAGCGGCCAGTCAGATTGATCAGCCAAGCATTTCAGACGAGATGAGAGAGGCTGGTTTCCAAATTGATCCGGAGGAGCTTGCTGGCATTGTTCGTTCTCATGATTCCAAGCGTTTGGGGTTCCACGGGGGAGTGGGAGGTTTGGAGCGAAAGCTGTCTGTGTCTCTTGAGAATGGTGTGCCCTCGAGTGAGATTACGAAAAGGCAAAACCTCTTTGGGTTGAATAGATTTGTTGAGAAACCTTCCAGGCCTTTCTGGATGTTCGTGTGGGAGGCTCTTCAGGACCTAACTCTCCTTATCCTCATGGTTTGTGCTGTGGTCTCTATAGGTATTGGGATTGCCACGGAAGGGTGGCCGAAGGGAATGTATGATGGTTTGGGGATAATTCTCTGTATTTTCTTGGTGGTTTTAGTCACTGCAGTGAGTGACTACAGGCAATCTTTGCAGTTCAAGGACCTGGATAAAGAGAAGAAAAACATTCAAATTCATGTCACCAGAAATGGGAGCAGAGAAAAAGTTTCTATCTATGATTTAGTTGTTGGGGATATTGTTCACCTCTCTATTGGAGATCAAGTCCCAGCAGACGGGCTTTTCATCTCGGGTTACAGCTTATGGATTGACGAATCCAGCTTATCAGGGGAAAGCGACCCGGTTAGCATTGATGAAAAGAACCCCTTTCTTCTATCCGGGACTAAAGTCCAAGACGGAGCAGGCAAAATGCTGGTGACAGCAGTTGGAATGAGAACCGAGTGGGGAAGATTAATGGTCACCTTGTGTGAAACCGGAGAGGACGAGACACCATTGCAGGTGAAACTAAACGGTGTAGCCACTATCATTGGCAAAATCGGTCTGGCTTTTGCTATCTTGACATTCGTGGTGCTTACAGGCAGGTACTTGGCAGTAAAAGCAAGTCTTGGAGAAATCACGGAATGGGCTTCAAACGATGCGTTACGCCTCATGAATTTCTTCGCCATTGCTGTAACTATACTAGTTGTTGCTGTTCCCGAAGGGTTGCCACTAGCCGTGACACTAAGTCTGGCATTTGCAATGAAGAAACTAATGAATGACAAGGCTTTAGTCAGGCATCTTTCTGCCTGTGAGACAATGGGTTCTGTTACTTGCATTTGCACAGATAAAACCGGAACATTAACTACAAACCACATGGTTCTAACCAAGTTGTGGATATCGGGCGAAACCAAGGTAATAAACCAAATCACTGACCCTCGAAACGCTTTGAAGGCTTTAATATCAGAGAAGACACTGACAGTTCTCTTGCATTCCATATTTCAAAACACGAGTGGTGAAGTGGTTAAGGATAAAGACGGGAAGAACAACATACTTGGTTCACCAACCGAGATGGCATTATTAGAGTTCGGGTTGATACTTGAAAGTGATTTCCAATCAAGATCCCGGGGCTCCAAAATTGTAAAAGTTGAACCTTTCAACTCAACTAAGAAGAAAATGTCTGTTCTTGTGGCTCTTCCAGGAGGTGGCCATAGAGCATTCTGTAAGGGTGCATCAGAAATCATCTTAAGTCTTTGCAACAAAATTATTAACAAGGAAGGGAATTCCATGCCTCTATCTGATGAACGTAGAATCGCTATCTCCAATGCTATAAATAAATTCGCTTGTGAAGCTCTGAGAACACTTTGCCTCGCTTTTCAAGATGTAGAAGACTATTCTCCTAGCAGTAATATTCCAGAAAATGACTATACACTCATAGCTCTCGTTGGAATCAAAGATCCAGTTCGGCCTGGTGTGAAAGAAGCTGTTCAAACTTGTTTAAATGCAGGAATTACAGTGAGAATGGTGACCGGTGATAACATCAACACTGCTAAAGCCATAGCAAAAGAATGTGGCATACTGACTGATGATGGTATAGCCATCGAAGGCCCAGATTTTCGTGACAAAACCCCTCAAGAAATGAAGGATATAATGCCAAAGTTGCAGGTTATGGCACGATCGTTACCTTTGGACAAACACAAATTAGTTACCATGCTGAGAAGGGATTTCCAGGAAGTGGTGTCAGTTACTGGTGATGGGACTAATGATGCTCCTGCTTTGCATGAGGCTGATATCGGATTAGCTATGGGCATAGCAGGAACTGAGGTTTGTAACTCTTTTCTCTTCGATTATCCCCAAACTTTTGTGAACCCAATCCTGGTTTTCCAATGTCTTTAGAATCTGTACTGCAGGTTGCCAAAGAAAATGCTGATGTTGTGATAATGGATGACAATTTTTCAACTATATTGGTTGTGGCAAAATGGGGTCGCTCGGTTTACATTAACATCCAAAAGTTCGTTCAGTTCCAGCTGACAGTGAACGTGGTTGCCCTCATGACAAACTTCATTTCTGCCTGTCTTATAGGTAGTGAACTGAACCGGACCATTTCATTCTGTGTTATTGCTTCACCCTGAGCTATGGAACTATGGATGCTTAATTTAATTTACATTTAACTCGTGATCTTAGGCTCGGCACCCCTTACTGCTGTTCAGCTCCTTTGGGTGAATATGATCATGGACACTCTAGGTGCTTTAGCACTCGCAACAGAGCCTCCCAGTGATGAACTATTGAAGCAGCCACCGATTGGAAGGAATGTTAACTTCATTACAAGGATCATGTGGAGGAACATCATAGGCCAAAGCATTTATCAAATGGTAATCCTTTGTGTACTCCAGTTTCGTGGGAAGGATCTCTTAAACCTTGACGGTCCACTCGCTACTATAACTCTAAACACCATGATCTTCAACACCTTCGTGTTCTGCCAGGTATCCCCAATCTTGAGCTTCTAAGCTGGCAAATTTCCCCAACTCCTTGACTCTGAGCACTAAAAAGATGTTTTTTTCTTTCTTTTTCTGTTAGGTATTCAATGAAATAAACAGCAGGGACATGGAGAGAATAAATGTTTTCAGTGGCATGTTTAGCAGTGGATTATTCATGGGAATCATAATCTCCACAGTGGCTTTTCAGGCAGTGATAGTGGAATTCTTGGGGACATTTGCAGATACAGTGCCATTGAGTTGGAACCTGTGGGTAGCCAGCATCTTGATGGGGGCCGTAAGCTTGATCATTGGAGTTCTGCTGAAATGCATCCCGATTAACAACTCTGAAACAATCAAGAACCATGACGGTTATGAGCAGCTCCCATCGGGACCCGACCTGGCATGAAGAGTAGGTTAGAATTTCTGCGGATTTTGTTTACCCAAATTTATACAGAATGTAGCAGTCAAGAAATATTCCTTTAACTATAGCTCTGTTTGTTCTTTGTTGTTTTTTTTTTCTTGATAACATTGAGATTCAAGACTGCCCTGGCCTTCCCATTATAGAAGGCAGAGAGCTGTAGTTCCTTTTGTTATTTTGTCATCTGTAATTCAATTTTGCCATTCCATAGTGGAAATTTCTACCCATTGTTTATGTAAAATGGAGAGTGAACTCATTATTTATAAATTACAGATACATGCAACCAGGCAACTTTCAAGTCCTCAAGTAATCTAATCTAAGTTCCCCATTTTGCAAGGTTCTTCATTAGTTATTTGTGCTCAAGTAATATAACTAAGTTCCCTTTAAAGAATGGATATAAATACCCTTGAGGGGGCCTCATTTGTAACCAAGCAACTTTCAAGTGCAAGTAAAATTTAATTTAAGTTCCCTTTAGAGATGGCCTCATTTGTAACCAAGCAACTTTCAAGTGCTCAAGTAAAATCTAATCTAAGTTTCCTTTAAAGATTTTGTATGGTTTCTCATTAGTTTTTTGCCTTAAGTGACATATTGTTTTCCTAGCCCGTGACATATAGATCTCACAGATGGTTCTTAATTTTTTGCCTTACAGTGACATATTGTTTCCCCAGCCCGTGACATATAGATCTCATAGATGGTTCTTCATCAGTCTGTGACATATTAGTTTCATTAGTCCGTGGCATATAGATTTCACCGTGACATATAGATTTCACAGATGGTTCTTCATTAGTTATTTTTGGCATATTGAATGTGAAAATATTTGATCTCACAGATGGTTCTTCATTAGTCCGTGACATATAGATTTCACAGATGATTTTTCATGAGTTATTTTTGACATATTGAATATGGAAATATTTGATCTCACAGATGGTTCTTCATTAGTTGGCAATTGAATGGAAATATTTTAGGTTCTCACTTGACGCTGAAGGAGGAACAAGTCCATGACATACAGATCTTATTGGTGTCATAGTTCATTTTCTTCATTAGTTATTTTTTGCATATTGAATGTGAAAATATTTTAGGTTCTCACTCCAAATTTCTGCTTTTGAACAAGTTCAAATTGAACAACAATCATTTCAAACTGACTTTAGATGCAAATTGTATGCAACAAAATGCATAGTGAATGTGAAATCAATTGCCAGTATTGTAGTACATAAACCAACTACAAGATGAACAAGAGCATTTTTCTACAAGTCGTATAAACTCTAGCCGATTTTGTTCATCAACTAAGATGAAGAGTTGGCTTGCTTTCTTACAAACAGCTTGCTTATGTCTTCTGTGACGACATTGCTCCTGCCAACAACCACTTTAAATCATTAGTAAAATCGTCATTATCTACCGTAAATTATGATGCAGTATCAAACTTTTGCATTGGTCTACATAAAAAGATGCATTGGTTTACAGAAAAAGAGAATTAGCTTCATTCTTAACAATTACTCATATAGGAAAAGTTAAATAGCATTAAAGCCGAAAGGTTCTGGTCTAGAAGGGTAAGTATAGAAAATGAACTCACTCTCTTCATATGCAGGCAGTCAGCCACATATAGAATAGAATATAACACCAGCCTAACTGACAAAAATAGCGAAAGGACCCGTGGGCCCCAATAAATGCAAGGACTCGAAACTGCGACCTATAGGTTGCAGGTGAGGGTACTAGCCGTACCAACTAAGCAAACAACACCCTAGGTCCCGTGGGGCCCAATAAATGCAAGGACTCGAAATTGCGACCTATAGGTTGCAGGTGAGGGTACTTGCTGTACCAACTAAGCAAACAACACCCTCTCTTGTTAGAGAAATGTAAGTATGTAACTGAACCTCCACATTCATAAGTCAGGTTCAAGATTTAAACATTGAAGATCGAAGGAACTACAGTATGATTATAGCTTTCGACAATTAGTACAGGTAGAGAGAGATCCATCCTTAATAGTGAAAATTGAAAAGGATTTTGTTTTCATTGGTAACAGAAAACATTCCTTTAAAACTTTTTCCACAAATGGGTTAAAATGGCTCACCCAAGAATGGTCCACACGCCATTTTCATCAAACTAAACTAATGGGGGTTCTACTCCAACTCAAGTATTTCTCTCCTCACTAAAACTTCTGTCCTTTTATCCTTCACCTTCATGCCACCCTCCCCCATACTCTCTCTCCACAGCTCTATGCCTTAAAGATGGATTTCTAATTTCGGTTATATCTAATATATCCGTATTGCGCCTTCCATACACTAAGCACTTGCATCATGGACCTAACATGTTTAACTACTTCTCATGGTAAGGCAGTCTACTCTTCCGTCAATGGTTTAGCCTAGCAAAGTGTTATCAATTTCCCTTTTAAATGTTTGGCTTTAATTGTCTCAAATGTTTCAGTTGTTTGTGCACCTAACTTCTTTTTTTTTTTAATTATTCAATTACTAAAGTAGAGCCAGTAGACAATATGTAGAACTCCATTAGTATATCTTGCACGCTCACGTAAAGAATTGAAACAGATAGCAAACATAAATCTATAAAATATGCATCCTAGTGCTAGCCAACTTAAGAAAAAAGGTAATATCATAAACATATATAGCATAACAGCATCATACCAAATGTTCTAAGAAATAATGACAATAGTTTCAGCATCAAGCTCACCTTCCAGCAAGTTGAGGGGGAAGTAGATGACCACCTACAGTGTCAGGAAAATTCTTCGTATGGGGCAATGGACCTTTTGGGACTTTACTGCGTGGATAGCTGCTGGATGCTGGCCCACTTAAGTCTCTCTTCTTTGTTGCGTTTTCAGCCATGGCTGCTGCCACCCGAGATGAATGGTCAGATGCACGATCAAGATTAGCTGGCAATGAAGGCGAATTCAAGAGGAATGAAGCATCAGGAAGTTTCAACTCAGATGGTTGCGATGGATGGGAGAATTCCAATTTTTGCTTCTTTGAAAACGGCTCTGCTTGTCTACATGGGCAAACAAACGTAACCGCACATACTAAGAAGCAAGAACAATATCAACTAAAGAGTAGTAAATAACACTGCTGAGCTCATCCCAATTACAACGAAACATTTTCATTCTAGAGATGCTGCAATTACACATCTTGATAGGACTTTAATCCATGGATAATGTTCTAGCAGCATGAATTTTTTAAAAAAAGAAAAAAAAAATCATGAATTTCCCCAAATTAACAAAAGACTAGCTTCATTGAGTATTAGGAAGCATCCTGAAGAAAACCCTTCCATTATTCGAAATAATTCTACATGAATAAGCACAAAAATTTAGCTGCAATTGTAATAAGCACAAAAATTTAGCTGCAATTCTAATAAGCACAAAAATTTAGCTGCAATTCTAATAAGCACAAAAATTTAGCTGCAATTCTAAAATAACAAATAATCCTGCATTGTCTAAATAAACAAACCCTAGCTGACTTTGCAACGAAGAATTTGAAACCACGTGAATGGGAATTCAGAATCTTTGAGAAATGGAGAAAAATTTATACTTGCTCTCGATCCGAGAAGGGGGTGGGACCTCTCTTGGAGCAGCTGGGGATTGTGAGGCGGCTGCTTTCACTTCTTTTTGCTGGTTTTGTTCTCTCAATGGTTCTTGTAACTCTGTATCTTCTTCTTCATCAGAAGATTCATAATCCACTAGTGACATCTCTCTCTCTCTCTCTGCTCGATTTACTGTTCGTCTTTCCCCACCAATCTTCTACCACGCTGCTACCCTGTCACTGAGGCCGGAGGTCCTAGAAGAACACGCCAATTACTATTACCGGAGTTTTTTTTTTCTTTTTTTTCCGTTTCACCCAAAACCATGATACATTAAGATATAATGGATAATCGAACAAAAAATCAGAGTGGCGCAGCGGAAGCGTGGTGGGCCCATAACCCACAGGTCCCAGGATCGAAACCTGGCTCTGATAATTTTTTTTAACCTAACAAGTCAGCCTACCCGTCCAAAAACTTTAATAACCTACTTCTTTGTCTTTTACTTTTTTTTTTTTTTTTTTTTTTTTTTTTAACAAATCAAATTAATATATAAAAGATAAATCACTAAAAAAAATTTTATTAAAATAAAATTACTTCACCACTTTAAGTACATAAATTCACCCTTGTAAGTACATAAATTTAATAGCATCAATGTCATTTTAATTCACTAATATAAATACATAAATTCACTATATATTATCAAATGTAAATACATAGATTCAATTCATTATTGTCTTTGTCATTTTAATATATCTCTTGCTATTATTTTTATGTAACTATGACCAATGACCTTGTGATCTAGTAGCACATAATAATTTTTCCAAATAGCTTTAACCCTCGGTAGAGGTAACATTGACTCTTTGTACTTCAGTAGGTTCAAAAAATAGTTATGAACTGATATTACATTGTAACAGAGTTAATACACAGTAGTACTAAAACAAAAAATGTAACTATGAATCCTATAACTCAATAGTAAACCCACAAGAAAACTTTAAATTCATAAGCACTATAAATATTTATCACAAAATTAGTAATGGGATCCCATAACTCAACTTTATTAATTCAAAAAACAAAGAACATGAATGGAACTAACAAAACACTCACCTCTTCCCATCACCCTGAAACTAGTCTACATAACTTCAAACAAAATCTACTGAATACACAACTATTTTCAGGACTGTAAAAACAAACTGCAAATTTAACAACACTACACTACTTCCCAAGTAATGCAGGTCTGTAGAAGGCATGGCTTTGTGCAATCTCAATCCGATCCCGGGGGTCGTTCATAGTTTCGTCTCTCAGCGCCTGAAGAATAGCCTCGGTTGATGCCTCTCTAAATTGTTGAGCAAGGAGTGCGTTTAGATTTTGCATCGGAAAAAAAAAAAAAAAAAAAAACCTCGAAGAATAGTAAAAATAATGGCTTGGTACCTCACTATTAGAATTTTATATAACGTCTTTAAGATGGGGCAAAGTTCGACTGCTACAACGTTCTTGTTTTCACCCGAATCATAAATGTTTAAACTTGATTGACTGAGCAACTCGTAGAAGGCTTTCACTGCCGAAACTCCCTATAAGAACATGATTAGTCGCTACCCAATCACTACATCTTAGAATAATTAAGAAACGTACCTGTATCATCCCTTTCCCCTTGATGCTATCGCCCATTTCGAGACTTAATTCTCCTTTAGCCAACTTTTGGCCATACCATGCATTACGACCTTTCAGAAGGGTCACATATGTGTCAGCCAAGAGAGGACCCGCAAGTTTCTCCGGTTCTTCCGTCAAAAGATGAGTAATAAATATCATCTCAGATGTACAATGTGCGAAGTATACTGACTTGCTTGTGGCACTCTCATTCGTGAGAGCTGCTACCATACCTGTTCGGTCCAAATCAAAGTTATAAATGAATTCATGCTACGAGTTCAATTATTTATATACAAATTGTGACTTCTATTACTTTTTGCATTCAATCGTATTTATTTATGCGTTCTCGTTCATTACAAATAACCAAAAATAGAAAATGGATTTATCAATTAATATCACAAGCAAATGTAGAGTGCAAGGGATTAGACATATTGGAATCTGGGAGACACAAGTCTCATCGTTTACATGAGGGTAATGTTATTTCAAAGGGCCGGTAAATCATTCTTCAGAATATGCAAGGGACATTCAATACCCACACCTGATGATTTGTAAGCAACAATTTGGGAGACATTAAAGTCGGGATAAGAATAGCAAAGCTTCAAATAATGGGTGAAAAATTAATTTCTTATATTATCTGTCAACATCTTCTTTAAGGCTAATAAAACACAAAAAGAAGGAAGATGACATCCTGCCTTGCTTATTATCAATAGGGGACGAGAGTTTATGCCCAAGAAACAAGCCATCTTTTTCAGTGCTACCTAAAAGCTGTATTTACGAAAAAGACAGACATGGTTCCACTGTTCACCTCCAATTTATAATCAAATTATAAATAACAGTCCCCGGGAATAACAGTGCCAAGACTTAAACTGATGTCTAAAATAACAGGAAAGGAGGCAATCACTTAGTTATCTATTAGACCCTAATCAAGCATTTCTAGTTTGTTGAAATTGCATGACAATAAAACCAGCTTGGCTGGCGTGAGTGGCTATGCACTCTCATCCGTTAAGAGAAGTCGGGAGTTTGAACCCCCTCTCGTATGGAAAAACCAATCTGGCCAGCACTTTGCCCCTTAATTGGGCCGGGCCAGTGCGAATGGGGATTAGTCTGAGTATGGTACGGGCTTAAAGGTGCCTCCTGCAGTTAGGGCCTGCTCAGGACACCTCATGCCCTGACCAAAAAATAATAAAAAATTGCATGACAATACAAAATATTGCATTGACCGTGTACATATTCAAGGCTACTAGAGATTCGAGGAAGGAAGAGAAAGGTTTTACCAGCTCCAATGGCATACACATTCTTCAAACCACCCATAACCTCATGCGTCACTAGGTCACCATTGTCCCACACAATAAAGTGTGGCTGCCTCAAAAATTTTGCCATTGCTTTTCTCCATTTCTCAGCTCCACATATACGAGCATTAGCATATTCTCTGTTGTAAATTTCAGATGCAATATTAGGTCCCCCAAGATACAGGATGTTCTCTAGAGGAACTCCAGCTGCAAAATAAAGTTTCAAGATGAGAGGAATAAAAGGAATAGAACTCATCAAAGTAGAACTCTACAATTCTACATCAATAGAAAAAGATTTTGAGAGACATTTGCATATAAATCAGCAGAACTTAGAGATGAGAATCCTCAGGAATGTCATGAATTGCGATTACTAATTTCATATTGGATATATCAGAGTTGAATGAAAACTTTGAGGGGAAAAGATTAAGAACCCTTACTTGCTCGATTGATCATCTGAGTGGGGGTAACTAGCCGAGGTTCAGGCTCTAATTCAGCTTCTATCCCCTTTGCTAAAGATATAATGACAGGAATAGTGATTCTTTCCTTCCAATACCGACTAATTTCTTGAAACACTACTTGAGTTTCGGTCGATGGCAACCCATTGATGACAATATCAGCATCCCACACGGCCTCCTGCAAGTTGGTGACAACCTTTAAAGGGCAAAGTGGTGTGTCAATCATATTCATGCAAAATCCATCCTTCAAAATCTCATCTGCATTTAACGTTCTATCACCTAATCTCGCCTCTACATACTTCAAGTATGCACACCGTCTTATTAGCCTCCTTAATACACTTTCCCTTGAATTGATCACCTCGAATAGATGCTCAGCTGTAGCTCTATCAACGGCTCTTCCAGCTCTACGCCATATCCTAATTTGAACCTTCTCTCTAAGCCCGCCATATGCATCTTGCAGCATTGCTATAAAAACACTACCCCACGCCCCTGCCCCTACACCTACAATTCTCAAGGGATCACCATCTGCTTTCCCAAATAAAACCCGAAGCTCATCCACCTTTTCTTCAATAGAAACAGACCCATTCAAGTACACACGATTGCTTTCTCCCTCAGTAGCTCCAACCATCTTCCTAAGTGCAAATCACAATACTAAAACAGCTTAATCCACTATTCATGCACTACAAAAAATCTTCCTTTCCTACTCTGGTTATCTTCAAATCTACAAATCTGAATGCAAAGCAGTAAAAGGTGTGGCTAAGATCCAATTTTTTTGTATAATTTGAGATTACCAAGAAGAAATCTGGAAAAATCAAAGGTGTCAGCAATGGAATAGACGAATTATCGTCGCAAGACAACAACTTTATTGCTGAAAATCAAGAAACCCTAGTAGTATGAGTTTTTAGAACATTGGTTTTAGCTCAATTCCTGGATATCACAACCATTTATCCCAAGAAGAAAAAGGCTTGGAAAACTCCGTAGCAGGGGAAACTTCGGTGAACTACCCAACCGAAAAGTCGGCGCAAAAACAAGAACGCAAAAGTAAACACACTAAGGAGATAATAATATGCTACACAGCCTGGCACCTTGTCGTAATGCTGAAGAAATGGCGGCGAGGGAACTAAAATACCTACAACAACGCCAGAAGGATTCAGAGAAACTCACGCGTTGCTGATGGGGCGGAAGAAATGGGTAAAACCCTGGAAAGGCGCGGATTATGATCAAGAAATTGTGACGAAATCATGCAGATTACTTCTGGGTTTTAGCTGTTTGGGTTTTTCGCGTGAAGAAAATGAAATGTGACGAAAATCTGAGTTTGTTTCCAGAATTGGGCTTCCACCGACTGCCGTGTGATTCCGTCATTTTCACCCCTACCAGTCCCCGGATGAAATCACATTAAAGATACCCTTATTTTTTAGTATCTCGCACATTTTTTTTAGTACTTCGCATATTCACATTCTTGAAATATTACATTAATTGAAATTTTAAACAAGTAACAATGGACCAGGATTCATATTGTAATATGGACTATGGTGCGTATGTATATGTCTTATATGATAAATTCTTGTATTTTGTGTTATGAAATTTTATACCTGAAACAAATTAATAATTGTATTTTGTGTTGTGAAAGCCTATAACACAAATTAAGTACCTAAACTATATTTTTTTTAAAACAAAGCGAGCATTATTATTAACGGTAAATAGCTCGATGGGTGGCAAAATTCTGAAAATCACACAAAAGAGCCAATTTGACCTTTACAAACAAAGAATTAAGAGAACAAAAAATAGAGGGCGAGCAAACACTGAGACCCACCGCTGCAAAAATATCGACAACCTGATTAGCCTCCAGATAAACATGCCTGATCGAAGAACCCCACGACGAGAGGAAAGACGAATGAAGAGAATAGCTTCATTTATCTTCCACGGGATCCTCGCCATCGTAGAGGAAACAATATGAGCAAGAGTTAGAGAATCAACTTCAATAAAAGAAGGCAACATAACCATTGTATCACACCATTGAAGAGCATAACTCAACGCTAAGGCTGTTTAAAAAAAAAAAAAAAAAAAAAATTACTCAACGCTAAGGCTTTGGCCTCAAGAGCCGAGGAAGACGACTGACGGAAACAAAGCCCAGCAACAATCTGACCGTGAGAGTCCCTAAGGCATGCCTAAACTATATTTGAAAAATATATAAATATATAACATGTATGTATCTTGTGTTGTAATTTTTTGTGTCTTGGATTATGAAATGATGTACCTTATGAGTACAAATTATGTATCTCATCATTTCGATCCAAACTCTATAATGCTATATGTAGACTTTAGTCCATGATATAAATTTATCATCGGATAGTGATTATAAATTTTTCTCATTATCTAAAAAAAACGATAAAATGGTTATTATAAATTTTGTATTGCTATTAAAAATCTTATATAAAGTATAAAGTAATATATACTCCATAACATATTAATATTAAAGTAATTATAAGTAATGCGAAAATTTTGAACATTATTTAATAGTTTTTTATCTTTTATTTTTCTTTTAGATGGATAAAAAAAAATACAATCAACTATGCTTCTGTTGTAATGTTTGTGCTCGTTGGCCTTTACCTCTTAACCGGTGATTGCAGGATTGAATTACAATGTAAAGATAAAAGTGAAGTGAATGTAGAACAATAGACAAGGAGAGCCAAGACAAGGAATTCTTATTCAACCATTTCTATCTTCCATACAACCATAACACATCTATATATAATATACAAATGTAACGGAAGACATAATGCAGCCATTAATCACTTAACCGTTACATAATCAATACTAATAATGGCCACAATAAAAACATATTTATAACACTCCCCCTTGGACATTATTTGGCCACGATCTTGCCTCATTAAAAACTTGCTAGGAAAACCCTGTGGGAAAAATCTAGACAATAAGAGAGTACAATAGAAAATATATTCATGCCTCATTAAAAACTTCACTAGGAAAACCACGTGGGAAAAAACCTAGTTGAAGAAAAGAGTACATGATATATGTAAAAACATATATTGTATTGGTCGCCTCATTAAAAACCTTAACTTAAGAAAACCCTGTAGGAAAAACTTAGTTAAGGGAAAAAGAGTACACCATAAGCGCAGCCTTCAGGGCATAATCTGCATAATCTTCAGGATTTTGGAGTTTGTTCATTTATTAACCAATTATTTTGCAACTTTTCCCCATTGTCATTACTATATCATACTCATGCCTCGTTAAAAACCACACTAGAAAATCCATTGGGAAAAACCTAGTGAGAAAAAGAGTACATGGTATATATATGCTGCAAAAAGTATAACTATTAGTCCTTTTAAGACCCAATCTACAGGATTGACTCAATTGAATATATACGCTGCAAAAAGTGCAACTATTAGTTTTTTTAAGACCCAATCTACGGGATTGACTCGAGTGAATGTACTTCATGTCTCCCCCTGAAGATAACAATTTTCAAATTCTACATTGCCTGTAAAATCATTGTTTCTAAAGGGTGTAGAGAAGGGATATGGTACAATTTTCAGGATTGTCATTAGAATTTATCATATTTTCTCATGATCATCTGGACCAGTAAAATTATTTATAGTTTATATTTTGTTGCTCCACCTAAATATAATAATTTTTCTTTATCTACCCATATCAATCTTATGGATATTTTGTAGGTATATATTTGCTAACTTGTCACTGGAGCAAACCTTCTGTACAAATATTTTATCACTCTTCTGGAGTTCATGTGGATCAAGGTATTTTATATCATGAAAAACTATATACGTTTTTATCTGTAACAAGTATGATGACTTCATGCCAAAAAACATCAATACAAGTATTTGTACCTTGATTTACTATTCGTTATCTTATCTCATAACTTAACATCATCAAGCTCTTTACATATTTCATTGATGATTACACCATAAATATTGACTGAGATAATAAATAAGTTCATTATCAACTCTTTATTGAGCACATAATGGTACATATTATTCCTTCTATATGAGGATAATAACCCCATTCGCAACTCTTTAAAGAGTAAATAATGACACTTAAATAAATCCTCATTTCGGAAATTATAAATCCATTAGGGATTTTTCAAGATAAACTAGAGGATATGTTTAGGATATTTTCAAGAGGAAACAATATTTAAGTTTCCTAATCACATATAAAATTACTAGGCATGTTTATGATAATATGTTTTCATACTTTATTATGGGGGAGAAAATACCTTTAGTCAATTTATTGACTATAAGAAAAATCATAGTTAGTAACTTACTAACTTTTATACTTCTTATTTTGTGATTTTCATTCATCACATTTTGAGAAAATCCATCAAGGATTTTAAATATAAGTAACAAGTTACCCATATAAATATGTGATAACTATAACTATTAGCTACATATCTAATTTATTTACTGCTAGTTTTATTGAATAGCGGAATATAAAGCCATGACTAATATTGGGTCTCTGCGAAAACCCTCAACTCGCCTTTTATTAGCGAGTTTTGATTTGTATGCCTTAATTGCTCTTTTCTATCAAAACAGTTAGCACGATGCAGACGTTATGCTACTGTTTTTATTTCTGGATCCAGATTTAAGTATTTATGAGCAATAGAGGCAAAAAATGTTGTCGACAACTATAACAGCTTTGTAAATATCTTTTATACACATGGCAATTTTGTATCAACAAATATATGGCATTTCCCAAGATTATTTGAATTTGGTTGTTCCGCTTCCCCAGTATTTTAGTTGTTTGGTGCACCTACAATTTTACTGGGGGTTTTCGCCTTCTAGACGAATATCTTCAGGATAAAATTTCTATATTTTTGGAGTGATGAAATTTCTATACTAGATCTAGTTTTGTAAATTCTTAAACCAATATATGCTTCTGGCATAATGATAGAGATGTTTAGTCCTAATTGAGGATTTCAACTCTTAAGATATTTTCTATGGACTTAGTCACTCCTTAGGATTTCTAGCAGATAATTTGTTCAATGTCTGAACTTCTGGTTCTATAAGGCTAGTACATACGATTTTTATCAATTTCTTGGCATTTAATTAATTAGAAAAGTTCAAATCTGCCCCTAATGCCGAGAAAAGATCTTAGAATGCAACCAACATCACCGTTGATTTCTCATGATGGGATATAGCTAGAAAGGTTGCATACTAAAAACAATTGAACGCAGATAGGGAAATGCATCATGTACTAGCGTATGTGATATGTAGTGGATCAGGATATTCAATTTTTGAAGGTCCCCAAAAAGAATATTTCCTCCAAAAATGCTTAATTTGCTTTCCGAAAAAAATGCTGTAAATAATATGAGCAATAATATGTCTTGCATGCATGGAGCTAACACCTCATAGTATGTTGATGAAATTAGACACCAAACAAAAAACTTGTCGAATTTTCACTTCTAGTGAAATAGTAGCCCCAACTCTCATAATATAATCCCGCTCCATATCATTTAAAATTTGCTTGGCAGTAATATAATTATTCCTTACAGTCTTGGCAGAAATATTAAAAGCAATTTAAAGTATGACCATTAGCATTTATCCATAGCATACAGATCGCGAAGCAATAATTTGTGTGGCAATTGGTTTATATATGCACCATCGGGAAGATATATATGGATAAGCAATATATATTGATTTTGATGGCAATTTATAAGGATAATGAAACATAATTATTGGGTGAGTTACACCAATTCCCATGAATGCACAACCAATTAACCATAAATAATAATAAAACTTGGTTAGTAAGCAAGAAACGCTATAGGGCTAGCTCAGAAGTGACCGTATCGTCTCCTTTCAATCAAGGCAGTGGCCCAATACTAATGACTAGCGATGAATCGCAACTGTTTGATGATGTTGCAAATTATCAAGATCATCCGGGGGCATGCTTATTAGATAACATATATGATATACCTATTTGGCCCAATATGCTTATTGCATAAACAAAATAAGAAAAAAATGTATGATATAATATAATATTATCATTATTTGATTTCGAAAACATGCAATTAATCTTTATATGCAAAGTATGGCTATTTGTGCCAAAAATAAATGCATACATTCGTGTTTCATAATTGATTAAAAATGAATCAATTAGAATCATCATGAACCACTTAGATGCGTACAGTAGCAGCAGTAGAAGTAAAAAAAATCACAGAACTGAAATTGGATGCTTAGTAGCAATCCTCTACTATACCAAAGATGAGTGTCTATAAATCAATCAGTAGCATAGAAAAATAAACTAGAGGTACTGGAATAGCTATAGACACTAATTATTTCAGTTTTCACCATTCCCCGTAGCACCATAGAGCATAGCAACTTTAACAGATTGGTTCCACCCAAAACAAACAAGAAAATTGATATTTACTAGTAGTTTTAATTATCTTCTGGACATACAACTACTGGTGTATCATCATTCATGCTCAGAAAACAAACAAAAATGATCATAGATAAACAGAGAGAGAAAAGGTTTGCCTGTGATCTGTTCATTGAGGCCTCTGTTTGCAAGATTCACATTCTACTTCACTGGAATTGTTGCTATTTACGGACAGCATGGATATCGATCTACCGCCGAAGTCGATCGGACATTTTTAGTTCAATCGCCGATCACTCAAAGACAAATTCAGGTTTGAATGAGCAAGAATCCATCAATTGTTAACGCCACCGCCCGCGCCTTCGCTACAGGGATACACCGCCTACTGTAACCGCCGGGCGCCGACGTCTTCCCTTCTCCGATGCAAACACAGGAACCACACTGCTTTAGATCTGAACTCTTAAAAAAATGCTCAGTAATGGCTAGATTGTAAGTGGGTTGATGAAATATTGAGTAATTATTGCATCTATGCTTAGAATTAGACACAGTAGATGAGATTTATCGACACAAAAAAATCTAAAGACAAATTAAAACACCAAACAGTATCCCTGAGCAGATTCTCGTCGTATTCAAGCACAGATCCGCCATCGAGCAGGGCTGATCGTTGACTCCAAGCCGCGTCTCAATCGCCAAAGCAGATATTAGTGATATTTGTTGAAAATAACGGATGGTTGAAAAATCATATCACCGTAAAAAGAATGAAAGAATATATATTTATGCAATGCGATTTTAGACAACCCAAAAAAATGTATAAAATTACTATTCACCGTTCACCGTGGTTGAGCTGCTGATAACGTGTTGTAATGTTTGTGCCCGTTGGCCTTTAGCTCTTAACCGGTGATTGCAGGATTGAATTACAATGTAAAGATAAAAGTGAAGTGAATGTAGAACAATAGACAAGGAGAGCTAAGACAAGGAATTCTTATTCAACCATCTCTATCTTCCATACAACCATAACACATCTATATATAATATACAAATGTAACAGAAGACATAATGCAGCCATTAATCACTTAACCGTTACATAATCAATACTAATAATGGCCACAATAAAAACATATTTATAACAAGTTCTTCATTCTTTCTTACAAACTTAATCGTAAGGTTGTTTAGTTCAAAGGGGTATTTTAAGGTTTGTGAGTGAATGTGTATATAATCAAGATCCCGTGTGAACTTGCATTGAGATGTGAACATATTGTAATTGTTCAAAAACTCAAAATTAATAGTATTAAAATTAATTAAAAAGATGATAACGTAATTGTAATTGTAATTGTAATAGTATAAAAAAATGTAATAGTTAATTAATAAAATAAAACAAGTAACGTCTTTAATTATAAAAGTGCATAATCTTTAGATTAATGCACTTGTAAAATATTTGTTATGCATTTTATGATTTTTTTTAATTTTTTTTTTTGTGTTTCTAGTTTTTTAATATTTTATTTATTCGAGGAATATTGGGTGAACATGGAGGGAAAGAAACCCTAGATCTATTGTGCACTCAACAAGAGCATTTCATAAATTTGAAATGTGCACACAAAAACAATTCAAAAATACACCATAGAAATCTAAAAATGAACAAGCTAAGTAAGGTGTGGACTCGATTCTGGCTATGAGTATTGAGAGTTTGAGTTGCGTTTGACTTTTTGTGTATAAGTGTATAGTTTAGTATTAAATCTTAAAGTTAGATTCTCTCTATATATCTAATTATGTGCAAGTAGTTTGAGAAAAAAATGTAATACTTTTTAAATTAAAATGATTTTTTTTTTAAATATTACAGTTTTCTATATAAATAATAAACATTTACTCATAATTAATATTACATTTTATATTGATCCGAATCATATCACAGATAAGGATCCGTGACACGGCATCACACGATTGTGGCCCTTATTATATTTGTTATTGTTGTTGTTGTTGTTGTTGTTGTTGTTATTATTATTGTTGTTGTTGTTGTTGTTATTATTATGAAAAATGACACTTTTCACCCCTAAGTTATTCATGTATCCACATTTGTCTCCTCGGTTATATTAAAAGTGACAACTTTCCCTTTTGAGGTTAGATGAACATTTTTATCTTTAAAACTAAGTATTTCATTAATTTTTCTTCTCCAACAAATTATTGCTTAAATATACGAATGGTCACGGTTAGCTTCGAACCTAACAGGACACTATAACAACCGAATCGAAACAGTAGGGATGATTCTGATTACAATTTAGAACCGGGAAAAAATAAAATAAAAATAATTCATAATTGTTTGAACTGCCAGTTAAAAATTTATTTATTTATTTTTGTAATTTCTATTTCTTATTTTTAAAATAATCTAAATAGAATAAGTGTGGACAGATATGAGCCATTGAAAGGCTTAAATTTTTCAACTGTGCAAATAAAGTGCATAGTTGCAAAGTTATACCAAATCTAAGCCATTGATCTAAAGTATTCAATGATCCAGATCTGCCCTCATATAATAGGGTGGACTCACGGGAACACTGGCCAAGTATATATATAATTTGTTGTTACGAATAAATATATAGTTATACGCATAAACTATATGTATATATAATAAAATATGAATGTGTGTGTTCGAAAGGAGTGGTGGAGTGGTAGAGTGGGTGAAATAAGACTTTTGTACTAATTTAAAAATCATGAATTTGATTATTGTAGCTCTCTCAGTCCTCACACATGAAGATCTATCCTAACAAATGTTGCGGAGTATTTCATTGCCGATGAATTTCATGAACTAAAATGTGTTGTAAACCCAAATGATCGAATAAAACAAGTATATTTTGCAGAGGTACAATACATGAGGTGGTGTTTTTAACATGATCGAAGAATGGGATTCTTCACTGGGTGCTTCTGGTCGGCAAGCACATGATCATCTCAGCTGGTTGTGTAAAATGTGTAGAGAAGTTGTGCAAAGAAAGACAAGATCTTGCCCTTTTGGTCATTCTTGTAATCTCAAAATCAGACACAATCCTTCTTGCCCATTGGGCATGGCCGAATATGCAGTGCCCACGCACTGTTCGATCATATTCCTTTCACTAGATTAGAAAATATCTATAATGGCAGTCGATGAGTATTAATGGAAAGTTTGTATCCTTGTGCTTCTGACAGATGCTTAGCTTTTCCCCATGGTGTCCATTTAACCATCATGGTTTGCTTCTGCCACAAGAGAAAAAAAAAGTGGCATTATGTGTTGTAATAGAATCACTCTCATCAACCAAGAAACAAAACACCTGACTAAGTTTCATAGTCAATATAGCCCTTATGATGGTCCTGACAGATTTTGAGTTCTTTCATCATATTCTCAATTCACCATTTTAACTTCTTGTGTGTTGTGTCACTTTTGCAGTCGCGGCCGAGCGAAAAAGGAATGATGGGAATGTTATGAAACAAAACACCAACTATGCCTATGGCTGATGATCTCAAGGTAGAATTCATACTCAAAATCATGGCTAATTTGTCTCACAAGTGTGATATGATAATTCCTCTGATCTTATGGGTATGTGTACTTGTTCCTCCACTGAAACTTAACTTGTTGCAGAAGTGCCCAAATCTTGTCCTTGATGTTTTTGTCATAGGTTTTCCATCTTAAAGTAGAATTCTGAACAATAGTGTGTTCCTTGATGAAAGTTTGCCTTATGTTAAAGAATTAGTATTTCTTAAGTGGTTAAGGGAAGAAGAAAATGTTTTGTTGCAGATACAGTGGTTTATGTTCATAGGGATATTCCTTTTATAAGAACATCAAGAATAGGACAACTTAGTGTAATGGAAACATGCATTTGGAAGTGTTTGAACAAACATTTTGGCAGTTTTAAGGTTTCACACTGCTCAAGATACTTAAAATCTTGTGGTATCAGCAAGAATATTTCCTTGGATTTGTTCTGTGTCCTTCAAATATTCAAATGGATATGAAAACACATACGCGTTCGCTTCATCTTCACTTATCCAAGGAGCTCCACTTGTGATGAGGCACGATAACTCAGAACAGGCCAAAAACCAGAATATGAAAAGTGCAGCAACTTGGTGAACTGATGTAATGGTGTAATGTACCGTATGTTCTGAGAAAACTGGGCTTCTGGGGTTTGGCAGTACGAACGAATTCTATATCTCATTATGATGTAGGCTACACTGGATATAATCTCCGCTGAGAAAGGACTTTCATTGTACCGAAGCATTCCTTTGATATGTGGAAAATGTTTATGCCAACAAGGCAAAACTTGTTGTGTGTCATATGTATTTCCTGTTTCTTGTCCTTAGCACTTTATCATCACACAAGAATCATTTTATGGGATGCCCTTTTCTGATCCTCATAATATCTAATCTTAGCCGCCACTGTTTTCACTTGTGGCACATGTAAGTTAACTCCTAGGAATCAAGAATTTATCTGCCAATGTATATTTATTTGCTTGAACTTCAGTACATAGATCCTGCGTCGATTGGGATAATGTTTTCTAGCATGCCCAGAAAAAAAGAAGAAGCCTATTCTAATAGTTTTGCATCTCTTACAGATCTTCTAAATGAAATAATAAAGTTATATCCTTTATACATTGGTTACAATTATGCAGACAAGTAGACTGAATATGCTGTAACTATGCACCATCTACTTTAATTCTGAGGTGCAGAGGTCATTATATTATTTTCTGGTTTGATTTGAAGGCAGAATTGAATGTCTTCTCATCATGAACTAGATATTTCCTTGTGGAAAATCCTGTGTCCAGGAGCAAGAATAGATAAAGGGTCATAAGCTGATTTTCTCTGTACAAAGGCTTCCCAGCGCCGCGGACCAAAGTGTGCCCGCCACTGTTCCTGTGTCACATAATGAGGTAAATATTGCTTTACTCCAAGATGGGCAGCCTCACAGAAATCCAAAATCTTTTGGTTTTGGGTTAATATGTGTTCTAAGCCATCAGTTCCATTGGAAGTGGGATTTGCATGATAAAGGAATGCAACCTGGTAAAAAACATCCTCTTCTGGAAGAACAGCTGAGGTTCTGTTGTCCCACCTGGAAAAGCAAAGTCATGGTCAATTTCTTGAGTAGCAAATTAAAAGCCCTAAAAACATGAGAAAACAGCATCTTATGTAGTAAGATTTTTACTTTGACTTGTTCACTGGGTAGATAAGAACAGGGCCATTGTTTGTGTCTGTTAGAATGTTGCCAAAAACATGTGAAGCAAAAGATTGTATTTTGCTTCTGGGAATGAGAAGGTTGAGCCATGGGTGTGGGAGATCCCATAATCCTTTTTCTCTCAATTTTATCTCTGATGCATGAACTCTGTCCAAGAATTCTACATAAGAAACTTCTGACATGAAGAGAGTTGATGGTATGTAGCTTAATTGGGATAACATGCCCTCAATTTCCTGCATGCAACAACACATATATAATTAGCAGTCATCATTCTAGAGGATAGCTCTGAAATTTTTCTGGAAAATGATGATTGTACTGTACTACTGTGCTTACCTGGGTTATTGTATCTGAGTTTTCAGGATTGAAAGTTTTGGTTACTTCAAGGCAATAAAGTGTTCTTCCTTCTGATACAAATTCTTTGGACTGAACTGGGTCCTGTGGATCAAAGGAGACCCTCCAGTTGTTCAGCAGACCTTTCCTGTTCTTGATCACCATTCCTTCTATGTAATCAAATGTCTTTTCTGCAGATATCAACTTCTCCTGGTCTCGAGTGAAGGCGAAGAAATCTGAATAAAGAACCCGAATCCACTTCACCTGTACGTCAACAAAAACAAACAATCTTAGTTATTTGTTATGCTTATGTTGGATGTTTGATATATATGCATGTTAGAATGTTGGTTTTTACCATCTTTGGTGCAGGCTCCAGAGAGATTCTTGCTTTAGTTATGATCCCAAACTGCCCAAGCCCTCCCAGAACTCCATGGAAGAGGTCTGCATTCTGCTCTTCTGAACAATTCACCACTTCCCCTTTTCCTGAGTTTTCAATAATTAAATTATCATATGAGACAAATCTTATTATTATTATTATTATTTTCACTCAACCATGCATGTTGCTTTACAAACCTGTGACAACCTCGAGCTGATGAACATTGCTGATCTGAGGGCCATGCCGGAATGCCTGACCGCTAATCCCGGCATTAGACAAGGTGCCACCCACCGTGATATGCAGGTAATCCGTCCACGATTTGGGAGCCAACCCATGTTTCAGCGTCTCATGCAACACAGTTATCCACAGCTCCCCGGCACAGACATCGACGAAGGGGGAGTCTCCGGCAGTGTGAACACGAAGTTCGTGCCTCCCCAGCGACTCCATGCTGATTATGATCCCTTGCTGCGACTGCGACTGGCCCTGGAGGGAATGGCCATGGCCCCGGGCCGTGATAGTGAGGTCGGACCCGGGGCCCATTTGCCACACATGCTTGATTGTTGCAGCAATATCTGCAACAGACTTGGGGTGCAGCACTGCCAGAGGGTGGAAATGGTATCTGTTCCCGAAATCCCTGGCGGCAAACTCGTTGTTTTCGAAGGTGAAATGGCCGTCGAGGCGAAGCGCCTTGAGGGAGGAAGAAGAAGGGACAGTGGAGAAGCAGAGATCAAGCTCAATGATTATGCAGCTTGCTAACAAGATTATTGTGAAGAAAACACTTGTGGATGGGTATCCCATTTTGCTTTCTTTTTGCACTTTAATTAATTAAGAAGTTGTTTTTGTTCTGGAAAAGGCAGAGAGAGATAGAAAGAGAGAGAGAGAGAGAGAGAGAGAGAGAGAGAGAGAGAGAGAGAGAAGGGTTTGTGATCTCTCTCAAGTCTCAAAGTAAAAGAGAAAAAAAGTAGAGGTATAGAATAGAAGAAGAGGTGCAAGGTAGGATGAAGAGTGGAGGAAGATGGCATGCATTGCATATATTTAAAGAGGAAAATTTTGGGTGGCAGAGTCAACTAATCTTGGGTGGTAAGCATCCGTATGACGACTGTCTACTTTGAGTGGGATACGAGTTTACTTTTTTCTGCCTCGACCTCTTTTGTGACGAACAAACACATTTTTAACGTGAATAAGTATTGTGTGAGATCGTTTTATTATAAAATTTAGTCTTTATTTGTCTTTTCACCTCACTTGCTCTCATATCCAATCCATTATTATATCAAACACTTTTCAAACAAATACACAATTTATATATATATATATATATATATATATATATATATAGCCACCAACATTACGTTTCGAATGCATACACAGGAAATTGACTGTACTTACTCTGGACCATGCATTTTTTATGAATATTATTAACTCTATTACAATGCAATATCTGTTTATAACTACTTTCTTACTTTCTCAACCTACTGAAGTACAGTCAATAGCGCATTCACGGAGGTTCGAACCCACAACCTCCCATGTGAAACTATTAATTACATTGTAAAGTGAATCATTGATAAATGTTCATTTTTAATGTATTGAATGTTATTTTTTAGTTTATACATTGAATGTTCATTCATGTATGTTAATGGTTCACTTTACATTCTTACAATGTGGACCATGGCCCACAACATACTGATTAGAGGCAAATTATATCATGGACTAATGTCTACCTTATATGTACATACTGTTAACATATTATATGTACCTGTAAATAAATTGAAAATACATAATATGTTAATTATAATAAATAATTTATTAACTGTATGTACACAATATAATAACAGTATGTATATGTTAATTGTAATAGATACATAACTTATTAAGTAAAGAATAAAGATACATAATATATTAATTGAATTGTATATTGTCATTTTTAAGTAGAATCCACAATCCAAAATTGATATTGATTCATGGTACAACAATTGATGATTGGGTGGGTGGTCTATTCATCTTGTGTCATCAATTTCCATGCCAAAGTTGGGCTGGAAACTTTGAGGAAGTTGTCAGACATGCCAAATTAACAATTTATATCACCGATATTAATATAAGTTCATTTTTAACGACTTTATTTTAAAGTAAATTCATTATATATTGATGCAAAATTGTAAATGTAATACACTGAGAATTAACTTATACTCCGTAATATATTAAAAATACAACTATATTAGCATTCAATTATGTATATTAAAAATAAAAGATGAAAAATGATTATGCCACAATAATATTATGATCAAAAGTGAATGTTTAGATAAAAATGACTTAAAAGTAGGCTGTCACCTATAAATCTAAGACAAAAAATAAAATTAACTCTAAGGGTGTGTTTGGTTCGCACATGGGAATGTGAATCCATGAGTATCAAATACTTGGTAATAGTAATGAGTTTTAGTGAAAATATTTTCATGTTCGGTAGTACGATGAAATGAGAATGATTATCAATAATGCGGTTTGGTTTGGTATGATCCAATAATGGGAATAAAGATTTTAAAAATACAAGAACACAAAAATCAAGACAATTGATTCTAATATAAAGACATTCAAAACACCAATATGAACAAAAAAATAAAAACAAAAATCTAAAAACACTAATCAAAGAGGATGAGGAGGAATAAGGAATGAAAAAGGATAATGATACCCTAATTTTATTTGAGTATGAGTTTTTCAATTAAGAGGTATTTGAAACTCATAGTAGTGTTCTAAAAACCTATCAACCAAACAATACCAATCACTTTAATACGCATTGTCAACCAAACACACCCTAAGCGGCATTTGGTTCAGGTTATATAAGATAACCAATATTATATTTGCTTGCTAATATAAGATTCTCATGTTTGGTTCAAATTATGTAACTTTCTCAGGGAATGTCAAATAAATTCCGCATTAAGTTTTTAGCTATTGGAAGGGAATGTGAGATACCCTCCAATTTCTTAAGTAATCTCACATTCCCTTGTCTTATTATTAATATTAGGTTTTGGACGTTTTAATCAATTTATCATATTACCGTTGTCTTATTTACATATCTCAGTTTTAAACTAAATTTAACATTCCAGCAATCTCACATTCTGTGAACCAAACGCCGCTAAAAGATATAATGGATTACTTATATAGCAACCAATATTAGCTAGGTTTGAAATACACACGTACGAACTGTTAATCTTTTTTTGTCATGGCAAAGGCCGGGCTGCTTGGGCTAGGCGTAATTAGCAGATGAAGAGATTGAATTGGTATAAATTAAACACTAGTATACGTAGTACGTACGTACGTACAGCGAATCTTGATTCAGATTGGGTGAAAGCGATGGGAGGGTAGAGTCGGGTTGGATCCTCTGCAAGATTCATGGCATTCAAGGCTCCACATCACCATATGATACTCCACATTCCAAGAAATATTAATAATAAAAATAATAATGTTATTCGGTTTATGATTAGTTGTGTCGGGGCCGGGCCTCATCTCTGATCTTATCGAGGAATTGAAGACCGACGATGGCCGGGCACGGAACGCGACGCTGCAGCAGCCTGCAAAGGCAAACGCCATGGCCGTGGGGGTAGCTTAGCTACTATATATATATAGTACGTATTCTATTACATTGCATGATATATGGCAAGTACTATATATATATATATATAGGTAGCTGTTGAAGCAAATTAGCTGGCTGGGAGAACAGTGGTGATGATGGATATGTATTGTAGCTTAATTAGAGCAGATCTTCTGATAGATTGTGGAATCAAAATCTTCCAATTTTGGTGCCTGCTTTTGTACAGACATGTTTGTTTTTGTGAACGTGGGTTATATTCTCTCAAAAATTGGTTGTGCATTATATATATATATATATTTGCTGGTGATGATGATGATATGATGGTGATCGATCTCTGGTTGGTTTCAATTCAAATTTAGGTTTCAACTCAAACATGCCAGATTTAGATACCATAATGTGTCATTACTATCCTCTAGTATATATATTCCTCTCGAATTATCATTCTTTAATTTGATTTAATTTGTTGAAAAATCAGCATGCAACGGTTATAGCACTGACAAAAGACCATAATAAAATAAATTAGTTTAGATAAACCATATCATCTATCATTATAATGATTCATCTAATGATACTTTAATTTATTCTTGATGGTTTTTTTTTTTTTAATTATATATATATATGGATGAGATATAGTGCAAAGAATCTCGCAAGTGTGAACATGCAGTGAGATCTAAGTCGTTGATCAAATCTAGATCAACGGCTCAAATCAATGATTTTTTAAAAAAAAAAAAAAAAAAAAAACTCACATCCTAGAAGGAAGAAGCAAAGTGTAAAAATGACGCACCTTAAGTTTGAACAATACGCAAAATACCAAATTTTCACATTTTTTTTTTAATCTGTGTTCATCCTAGACGTTGATTTTGGCTAGATCAATGGCTATCATCTCATCGCATGTTTCACCTGGACACAGCCTCCGCATATGATATCTATTCTATGTGTGTGTGTGTGTGTGTATAAAAGAGAGATCACATGCGGATACTGTGCGTCAGTTGCTGAACCTTAAGGTGCGTCAGTTCTTCAGTTGAGAACTTAGGTGCGTTTTTTGTTGAAACTTAAGGTGCGCCGGTCTAAAGCTTTAGGTGCATGATTTTCTCTCTAAAGGAGTTAAGGTGCGTGGTTTCTGTCCTTAAGGTGCGTCAGTTCTTCAGTTGAGAACTTAGGTGCGTTTTTTGTTGAAACTTAAAGTGCGTCGGTCTAAAGCTTTAGGTGTGTCTTTCCATAGCTTAAGGTGCGTATTTGTAACACATAAGGTGCACCATTTTTTACACTTTGCTTCTTTAATTGAGAACACGTTTGTTTTTTCATTGATTTGAGTCGTTCATCTAAATTTGATCAACAACTCAGATCTCACCCATCTTTCACCAAGAAGCATCTCCGTACTTGAACCGCGTGTATATATATATATATATATATATATATATATATATATATATATATATATATATATATATATATATAGATGGAGAGTTCACGTGCGGCGGTGCGGTCAATTGCAGACCATTAGATTAGATAAATCCAATGAATCACATTTATCAAGGCTTCTCCAATATTTTCGCGCACGTTCTCACACTACGCGAACTGCAAGGCTAAAGTCGTCATTGGGCACCAGAATAGGACAAATCATAGTGTTGTGTGTTTTATGTTCGTTATTGGTGCATTATTAACCTTACTCTGGTGTATTTGTGGCTTTGTATTAGTGCTAAATTCAGGTGCGGTCGCGCCTTCCCATGCGGCCGCACTAATAGTTATACAAATATACACCATCCATATATGTTAGAAAATGCACACACAAAAACATGCACAAATTAGATACACATCACCAGAACGCACCATTAGGTATGAATAAAAGCACCACACAGTGTTCGAAAATACACCATTGGGATGTGGTGAGTTATATGGTGTATTTTTTGGGTGTGTTGTATGTTTTTTGGTGTATTTGTGCATTTCATTGTTGTGCTTTTTCTAACACTATTGGTACCTTTTGTTAACACTGTTAGTGTATTTTATCAAACGACCGCTATAAATGGTCACTATAATTACTAAAACACCCCCCCCCCCTCCACTTACCAAAACGCGCTTAAATCTTAAAATATTCAGTAATTAGTCACTACCGTTAGATTAAACTGATTCAATGACATAGATATGACCACATTGCCGCACCTAAGTGCACTGCCGCATATGAGCATCTTTATATATAGAGGAAGGTTCAGGTGCGGCAATGTTGTTAGGTGTGGCGGTGCGGTCAATTGCAGGCCATTAGATTAGATAAATCCAATGAATTACATTCATCAAGGCTTCTCCAATATTTTCGCGCACGTTCTCACACTACGCGAACTGCAAGGCTAAAGTCGTCATGGACACCAGAATAGGACAAATCATAGTGTTGTGTGTTTTATGTTCGTTATTGGTGCATTATTAACCTTACTCTGGTGTATTTGTGGATTCGTGTTGGTGCCAAGTTCAGGTGCGACCGCGCCTTCCCGTGTAGTCAGTGCGGCGCACTAATAGTTATACAAATATACATCATCCATGTTAAAAAATGCACACCAAAAAAACATGCACAAATTAGGTACGCATCACCAGAACGCACCATTAGGTATGAATAAAAGCATCACACAGTGTTCAGAAATACACCATTGGAGGTGGTGAGTTATATGATGTATTTGTTTGAATGTGTTGTGTGTTTTTTTGGTGTATTTGTGCATTTCATTGTTGTGCTTTTCCTAACACTATTGGTGCCTTTTGTTAGCACTGTTTGTATTCTGTCGAGCGATCACTATAATTACCATAACACCCCCACTTACCAAAACGCGCTTAAATCTTCAAATCTTCAGTAATTAGCCACTGCCGTTAGATTAAACTGATTCAATGACACAGATACGACCCACCGCCGCATATGAACGCTAATATATATATATATATATATAGAATTTTATTCTGGTGCACTCCACTCTTAAAGTGTGAACCGTGTGCACTCATCATAGCCCTCATCTTATATGATCGATGGTCCAGGCGGAGGGTGCACGGGGCTGGTGTGCGCCGCAGTGTTGAGTACTGCCTCTCGTTGTTGACATTTGTGGGGCCCCTTTTGGAGTAACCAGGCTTCAGAATTCTAATTGAGAGCTAATTACTCTACCGTCTCTACGGCTTCCAGTAGCGCTGCTCTCTGTTCATCACGCGGTTGCAGGTTGGGTGTTCACCGTTCATGGCGCGGTCAAGTGCATATCGCCGGTCGAAGGGGGCTAGGGCTGGGCGTCCGTTGACGCCGGGTACGCCGCCGGCATCTGGTTCGTACAGGGTTGCGGTGGGGTCCCGCACCTTCAAGAGGTCGAGAGGGTCGGCTCGTGGGGCTTACTCCCGTCCGAATTCCGGTGTAGCAACCAGGGTCGCTTCAAGGAGACGGTCGATGCAACGGACGGCGGAGTGGGGTTAGTTTCGATCCCCTTTTGTTTTTAATTTATACTCAGTTGTTTTGTTCGGCAAATCGATGCTCCATTTTACATATACATAATCGTGTTTCCTGCCCGGTACCGTGTATTGCAGTAAAAGCCTAAACTTTACTGTCGATTAGTGTGAATTTTTTAGCTGAATTGCACGTGTTTGTTCCCTGTTTCCTGTTTCCAAGCTCATGTTTCCTGTTTCCTTTTTTGCCTTTTTTGGAGTATGGTTTGGAGGCATTGCACCTATGTCTGTAAAAGAGTAGTCACAGCACACTGTATAAGAATGTTAGGATTTTATTTGTTTGATCTATATATATTTTTGTTGAAAACAGTGTTTCTGAATTATTTTTTTTTTTTATTTTTATTTTTTTTTATGTGGATAAGACCAGTCTCCCTTGCAATCCAAATTCTCCCTTTAATGGCATCATTCGAAATATGATACAGCTTCTTTGTTTTCCTACCTCTTTTTATTCCATTCGGAATTGTTAAACATGAACCGCTCTGTAAACACGGATGAAGAATTCAACAATTTTTATTCTCTTGTAAGACTAACTTGGGGTTGCATTATTAATCGTATTTTGCTAGGAATGTATATTTATAAACACCACATGCATGTTGTATGGTGGCTGCTACGTAGACTATGTGGAATGGGTATTACATTTTTTAGATCTTGTCTATAAATATATATGTTGGTCACTTGTAATTATTCACTAAAAAGTGTAGTTTGCTCACTTTCTTGTGCTTGACTATAAATATATTAGTCCGGGTCCTAACCTGTCTGCTTTTTGGTGTGCTCAGGTCAGGATGCACACCATGCCCATCAACTAAGTGCAGGTGGAAGCGAGTCTAGTGACGACTTCTACACCCATTAATATTCATGCAAACCCATTTACGCATGAGCACTTAAGTAACAGATTAACCCCCATAATTTTCACACTTAGATAGATGTGAACAGTGTGTAAAAAAATTAACAAGTAACCCATGCAAACAGTAAGTACAAATCAAATTATATATATGGGTGGAAGCAACACACCTGTTTGTGCTATAAGTTGCATCGAACGAGATCACATCACTGTAACAAGAAAAACTCCCTCTACTGATACGGTCCGCCCAGAAGAGCCGTGCAAGCCGTTTCTCGTCGCGGCACCCCACCCTGTTAGAAATTCGTCTACGTCGTTGTTTATTGCTACCTCTGCTGACACTACCTTCTGGTATGCGTGTGCTACGGCCACCTCCTCTGAACCCTTGTCGGTTGCATACAAAATGGCGGGAAATAATTGCAGCACCTCGATCTTTCTTAATAGAGCTGTGTCTAATGTCAAATCCACCTGCTTGGCCATAGGTCTTGTAGAATTGGGTCCCGTCTTCTAGGGAGTTAAAACGCTGACCGATGGCTGGAAGCAAGTCAGCGTCCACAGTGGGTATCCAATATTGTTTACCCGCACTGTTAAACCTGGGTGCGCTGGGTGTTACATCATCAGTACCTAAATCACCGTCGGGTAACTCTGCAATGAATTTAAGGTGCACGGTAACATTGTTAACATAGATGCGTTCAAAAATTCATAATATAAAAACCCACAACTTTTCATCCACTACATTGAAGTTCAAGTTGATGTGTAAAGCTCTAAGCAGAGTAGCAGGAACTTTGTTCACAATGCTACAGACAAATAAATGGGGGTTGGTTGTCCCAAATGTAAGGCCAACTATCAGCATAAAAAAAAAAAAACACACAACTTAGTTGTGGGTGGTTGCTACGAATGCATGCACTCATACGACCAAGGCTGCCTGACCCCATACAGAATCACCCAAATTCAAAGACACGCGTAATGGCGGCACACCCAACAATTCCAACAAAAAAAAAAAATATGAGTATGGGGTGGATACCTGTACGCGCATGCAATGGCGCGGCGGCTGCCGGCGGGTCTTCACCGTGAGAAGTCATCGCGCCTGGGATTCGGGGAGTTATCACCGACAGTAGAGCCGTGGGAACTTCCAAACTGTTGTAATGATCTGCGTTGGAGTCCTACGCGGTCTAAAAAGCATAAGGATTTATTGTGTGTGTGTCGGTGCGCCGCAAGGCGATGTACGTTTATTTTTGGGCAGTCGGATGCACGTAATCAACGCACCAGATGTGTTCACACCGTTCGCACTATAAGAGTGGAGTGCACCGGAAAATTAGCCTATATATATATATATATATATATATATACACACACACACTATAAGAAAAACAAAATGCATGGATACCTAAAAGGTTCCCTTCTGTGTCCAAATCAAGATTCCAGTTATGCATTTGTGGGCTACAAATTTAGACATTAAATTATTCGTAATAGATTCCCACCCAACTCTTAATTTGGTATATTCTAATATATATGGAGAAGTAATTACTTTACTCTATACTATTTAAATTTTGGATTATTGGCTAAATAGTAATTAAAAGTGATCATGGTTTGAATTTGATTTGATTCTATGTTTTAAATTCAAAACCTAATAGAAATTAAATATTCAGTTATTAAAGTAGTGTTCATTCTTAGCATTTTGTTTTGCCTATGAAATTTCGAGAAAATAGCTGATAACTTTAAGAAAATGTGGAATTAATCCTGCCTATTATTGTTTATAATTGTAAGGTCATTACTTGGGTAGATGTCAAACTCATATTTATTATTTAAAATTTATTGTTAACTTGATTTTTTTTTTTTTGTTAACTTAGAGTCACATGTTATGGTTCTCCTATCAATCTATCATGTTCTTTAGCTACCATTGCTTTTTAAAAAAATCTTACCAACTTTCTTCATTTGTCTATTGCACATAGGCCGGGGTGCAAATTTCTCTCTTCGTCTAGATCGATTTAGACGAATAGGTTAGTTCTTTCATTTTCTAGGTTGATAGTAGTTGATTGTCGTTATTAAAGATGACAGGTAAAATAGAAAAAGAGATAAATAATTAAATTAAGAAAAGTAACATTTTCCAATTCAAAATGATTAGTGTAACTTTTTTAATTATTTTTTTAAAGAAAATAATTATAAGAAGATGATTATTATGATTATAAAAAGTATCACTTGATATTTGAAAATTTAGATGAAATACATTTCTTGTTATATAATTAAGACACCCTAAATATTGAAAAAAAAAAAGTTCGTACTAGAAAGTTATATATTTATTTTTACCAACACTATATTAGTCGCGTCTATTACACAAATTCTTTTTAATGCACTTTATCTCGCTTATGTGATTTACGTTTACAAACTGTTACACAAGAATAGGGTTTATCTAGTATATACTCTTAAATAGTGATTGCGAGATTTTATCGCCAAAAAAAAAAAAAAAAAAAAAAAAAAAATCCAACAAAGAATGCAAATTGATCCCTTAGAAGGATGCCCACCATATCTTGTGATTATGATTTATGTGGACATAATTAAAATAACACCATCATTGTTATGGTTGAATTTTTTCATAGCAGAAAATCACACTTGAACCTCCATAATTATTTGTCGGGACAATCTTCATGAATCATAAGCAATGGAGTGACGAGTTCACACTCTCTTTTGTTTTCATTACCTCACTAAAAAAAATATTGTGCTAGATCGAATCGCATTGTACGTAATATCACATTATACATGTTGAGTGCTGTTACATTTTTCTTCTAAAGTGACATTTTAATAATTATTTTGCATTGGAATTAGGGTTTGTATTTACAATATGTAGTGAAGGAGTAAAATCAATTTATTATTAGATCTGAGTAAAAAGATAGGCATTGCATTTTGTATGGCGCTAATACAATCGAGAGCAAAAGGCCCGAGCCTATAAGATTGGACGACAACTTTAATCTGGTTTGAAAGATATAGTAAATACGATACGAGACAATGTAAGATGTCCTGGAATATGATGAGTCTAAAGGGCTATTTATATTGAATCCCAAATTCGTGATTATGTCATGATAATACTTTACAAGTTAATTGATATGATATAATTTTTTAATGAAATTTTGAATATATAGATTTTTAAATGCGAATACCAAATTTAAAATTATAAAAATTACAGTAGTGTGAAATGGAAAGGCAGCAACCTTGTCCACTCAATCACTCATCATCAATAATAATAATATTCATAAGCAGTTAGATTTGCATGATTTCTAGAAGAGGAGACCGGACTTTATTAAACAAAGAAATATGAAAAAGGTGTTGAGGACAAAAAAAATGCTAAGGACTGGGCCATAGTTGCAAATACTTTTTATTAAAAAATAATGCTTAAGGGTGGCCGGGTGGGATTGAATTCCGGCAAATTATTACGTGGATCATATGGGACTATAAAAATACTATATTTTTAATAAATTAAAAATATATTATGTGTGTATTGAATGTACATGATATAAAATAATGTATTTTTCTATAATACAATATACATTTTTAATATATTAAAAGTACATTATTTGTGTATTGAATATGCATTATTTGATAGTATACAAAATAATGTATTTTCAGTACTCAAATAATTATTTTCAGATAATGTACTTTATGTGCACAAATAATGTACTTTTTATTTATGGTCCACACAACTGTATGGACTATAATGATTGTTGAATCTCAATCATTATATCACGGACCAAGTCACCTTATAAGGTTGATCGTGAGCATAAGTTACATTTTTTAATATACAAGATGTTCATTTTAAATATATTGAATGTTTTTTTTTTTTAAGATTATATTCATTATTTGTATACTAATTAAATGCTCATTACTTGGTTACTATTAAATAATGAACCTCCTTAGAGTATCCACATCAGTTGATCTCAGTTGCGATTTTTGAGGGGTTTATGTAAGTGTGATTAGGAAAGAGAATGTGTGATGGGAGAGAAAAAAGAAAGAAAAAAAAAAAGTAAAACTAATTTTTTTTAAAAAAAAAAATAGGTTTACAGTACATGTCAGGCGTGGCTTGCTGTGCGCCAAACGTGCACAACATTCAATCTTCTTTCTCAGCTTTTCTTCCATTCTACTGTTCCAATCTCTCACCCCTTGTAGTTGAACTCAATTCTTCTCTCTCATACACTCTCTCTCCAATTTGTAAGAATAATCTTTGACATTCTCCCCTAAATATTCACAGATAAAGATGCTCTTATAAACTTGGGATTGATTCATGAGTTTAAGATATAATTTGACGAATCGATAAGTCTAGGTTATGTGTGTGTGGTGGGTGGGGGTGAGAAAAAGTTGTCAAGGACAAAAAATGCTAACGATTAGGCCATTGTTGCAAATTCTTTTATTACAATTAAAATAAAAATAAGAAACATAAAAAATGTCAGATTGAAAATTGAAATACTACCTTACCTAGGAGGAGCATCCCACATAACACGCGTGGGATCCACTGTCTCTCCACATTTTGTGAATACTATGGAGTATGGACCGGACATAGCAAAACGACAAAATTAACCTTGTATCTTTTTTTGTTGACAAGACCTTTGTGTCTTTCTATACCTTCTAGATCTTTATCTTTATTTTTATATATAATAAAGCTGAATTTAGTAACAAAATTTTCTCTTCAAAGTGTGAATGCATTTTGATAGAAACAAGATTAGCAAATATGAATGCATTAATTATATGGGTAAATGTATTTATTGTATTTATATTTTATAAAGTATATTTTATTATTATAGGCCTATATATATATATATATATATATATATATATATATATATATATATATAAAAGCATAATGAAGTATGAAAAAAATTTTATTATGTTCAAATTTATTCGTAAAGTTTTATATTTAATATAATTTGTATATATTCATTTAAACCTCAATTATAATTAATTTGAATCCACATATATAAAGAGGAGAAATTAGATATAAAATAAATATAGTTCTTACATAAATAATATCTTTCAAATGAATAAGTTTTTGGTGGAGATTTTCGACAAATATTGCACGTTATTTTATTTACAAGTTTTATTTAAATACGTTAGTTATATAATTAAAGTAGTTATTTCAAATTCAAATTCCTTTTTTAAAAAATCAAATTAAAATAATAATACTTTTTTTTTTGAATGCAAATTCAAATAATAATACAAGTAACAATAAACTTTAAAATCAACATAATAATAGCATAATTAAACTTTTAAAAATATTATATATTCATTGTAATAGAGTCAGTAGCATTAAAAATATATATATTATATATTACATTGTATAGTTATACTTACATTTTTAATAAAACTAATTTTGAGCTCAATAATAGTTCATGCATCGCACGGGACAATTACTAGTATACATATAAATGAGTACTAACTAAATTTAGATGGTTTCAAAAATCTAGGGTGTGATTTCAAAAATAATAATAATAATAATAAAATCTAGGGTGTGTTTGGTTCACATAATCTTGGATTATTTTTATGAAGGTAATGTAAGATTTTGGAAATGTAAGATTATTTTATGTGTTTAATTTGGATTGTGGGAATATAATATTGTCTTGTTTGGTTAAGGATTACTCTGTATATTTTCGGTTATGTGGATCAATTTACTATAATGTCCTCAATAATATATACATACACTCTGACACACATATGTATTTGTGTATATTTATTTACTTATATGTATGAATATATATGTTTTCAAAAAAAAAATGTATGAATATATATCAATACTTTAATACTAATTTAAAAATAAATATATAAATATACAACATTTATATTTGATTATATAAACATATATTTATTTTATATATGTTGTGGTGGTGGTGATGGAGGATTAGTTAACAAGGACAAATTTGGAATAATTCAAGATAATATTAGGTTACATAAAAAATGGAGGTAATTACATTACTGCCACATCAACTTTGAGTTAATACAATATCACTAGGTAATCTCATAACTTGAACCAAACAAGGTAATATAACATTGCCAGACACAGATTACCTGAACCAACCGCCCTCACGAGGTTAGATACAAGGAATAAGAATGAATGTTATATACATTGTTTAGTTGACAAATTTTTAAAACACAGGTATATGATTTTTTTTTTTTGTGGATACAGGTATATGATTTGATTACCCCTGTAATTACAAAACTCATTATTATCTAATTTAAATCAGATATCATTAAATTAATTCCGTCATTTTATCCCTCTTAATTTCATCGTCTTCTCATTTTGTCACCTCCTCACTCATCTCTTCTCGCTTCATCGACTTCCTCACTGCATTGCCTATTCACTTCATCAGCACACTTAAAATCAATTGCATGCCTTGATTTTTTATTTTGTATTTTTAAAATCTTTATTCCGATTATAGGTTCATACATAATAAACATCAATATTAGTAATCATTCCAATTCCATCCTACTACCAAACATGCAAAATACTTTCACCAAAATTCATTCTAATTATCAAGTATTTTATTCTATTCCAATTTTAATTCCTATATTTGAACCAAACACACCCTAAATTTAGATAATTGCTATTCTATATATAGGAAAAAAAAAAATACTTTTACAACTAGATTTCAACACTAATACCAAATTGTATCTAGAAAAAAATATGTTTATTAGTTGTGTTACTTGTGTATGATATAGTTAGCACTCAATGAGTACTACTAAGCATACGTATATAAGTGTACTATATACAACTCGACACTATAAAAAAAATATTGATTTTATAAAATTTAATATCTTGGCCTTGTGGGCACTAGTGTAGAGGCAGTTGGGAACCAATTATAGGATTTATCTTTTCTACCAAATTTCATAACATTTGGGGTGAGTATCTCTTAAATTTGAGGTTCAAACTTATAAAATTAAACACTATAATTTTTATCACACTTAAAAAAAAAAAAAAAAAAAAAAAAAAAAAAAACACTATAACTTTTAATATTCATTTTTATTTGTAAATTTTTTTCATTTGGTACAAATAACAAATTAAAGTATAATTAGACAGAAGTCTACAATATCAATCAACATCGATGCCTTTTAAACTTAGAAAGTATGATTGAGTAGAAGGAATTCATTCACCATTAACCAAATATCAAGGGTTCGATCATTGACCTTGGGTATGGAGTAAATTTAAATTTTCAGACCAACTGTCCTAGAGGTGTCTACAATTCAGTGAAAGGATTAGTCACTGTGTCCGACGGTGAAAATCGTGGACTACACAGAAGAAAAAAACATTGATGCATTTTACATCGATTCGATAAAATGTATAATCATATATATTTTTGAGGTTGTAGTAAGTACTTGCAACATTCTGTCCTTGCCTTTATTCCCATCATATTTGGTAAAATTCCAAAACATATATGATTGGATGGAAAGAAGTTTTCCTTACATTTGAGGAAAAAAAAAAAAAAAGATTTTCTATGATTGGTTCATGATAATTTTTTCCATTGGAAAATGTTTTCATCTAGAGTGAGGAAAAAATTTTCTTTAACTCACCTTTTGTATTTTGTTTTTCATAAAAAATTAGTAGGACAATTTTGCCTTCATACCATTGAACTTTTTAATTATTTCTTACAATTTCAAACCCAATCAAATAATGTAGTAAATCTTCTCATCAATAATTTTATTCACTGAAATTGAAATTCTATTCCTTCTCAAATATTATTCCGAACCAAACGGGCTGTTAATACTAATAAGCACCTACGATAATATATCTTCTACTGTACGGTAATATATTCTTTACATCTGTAAAAATCGGATGGATCAGATCAGATTTTAAAAAAATGCGGTTGCATTTTCATAATTATCGTCAACTTCACTTTGCAAACTTGAACACTTAAATATGCAATATGTAACAACTAAATATGCAAACTTTGATTTTTTTTTTTTTAAATAACGAAAAAGGTAAATTTTAAATCTAAAGTGTAAATGCTACACCCTAAGCGGTAAAAAGTGAACCCCTAAATCAATTAAAACAAAAAATTTAGTCATAAACTCTAAAATCAAAACCTTAAGTGCAATGCACTTTCGCATTTATGAAAGTGAATCTTTTAATACTAAATGTGCAATATGTTAATACTAAGTGTGCAAACCTAGAAAATTATGAGATGTGCAGATTTAAGTGTTAAGTTTGCCTAGTAAAGTTGCTGATAATTTTGAAAATGTCACCCTATTTTTTCTTTTAAATTTGGTATGATCCGTCCAATTTTTCCAAATGTAATACTAAGATTAATTCTTAGTTTTTTACTAATGACTTGTTCTCATATCAGGGCCGGCCCTGGGCAAGTCTGCCCAGGGCCTTTGCACAGGGCCCCCAAATTTTGGGGGCCCCATATTAAAAAAAAATAAAAAAATATGTAATATGTATAGATACTGGATAGGTTCATAATTATATGTAATACGTTTTTTTGAAATAAATTATATGTAATGCGTATACAGTTTATATAATGGGATTAGTGGATTCGAAGTCTTCCAACAAATTGCAATCATTATTGTGTGGACCATGGTCCACACAAGTTGTATGGACTATATTTTGTCTACTGTAAAATAATGTACATTTAATACAAAAATAATGTACATTCAGTACAAAAATAATGTACATTATATTCAGGGAATATACATTATTTTTGTTCTGAGTGTACATTATTTTGTATAATGTACATTCAGTACAAAAATAATGTACATTTAGTATATTAAAAATGTACTTTTTATTATGGTCCACATAACATTGTGTGGACCATGGTCCACACAATAATTTGCCAACAAATTGACAATCCACTTATCGAATAAAGAATAATTTTTGTGTGGACCACGATCAAAAAACGACATCGTTTTTTTTTTTAATTTTATTTTTTCGCACGTCCCGTTGTAACATATATTTTTATAACTCATAATGTACATTATTCTAAAACATAATGTACATTATTTTAGAACATAACGTACATTATATTACCCAGATGTTTCATTATTCTAACACGTAATGTACATTATTTTAACACATAATATACATTATTCTAACACGTAATTACATTATTCTAAAACATAATGTACATTATTTTTACTCATAATATTCACGACGATATTTTAGACAGTGGTCTACACAACTGTGTGGACCGTAATTTGTCTCAAACTATTGAAGGATTCCTTTCTCTCACCAGCTTCCTATTCTTCTCTGGCTATCAAAGCTTCGAACCCTAACCCTATCTCGATCAACGAATTCAGTGCAAGCCTAATTGTGAATTGATTTGATACATTTGCAAACAACTAAAATTGTTTAGAGATTTTGGAAGAAGTTGATATAAAGTTTGGTAGATGATTTTGCATTTAAATGTGCATGACGCATGTCACTTTTTAATGAAAATTTTAGATATATTTTTTATACAATATTTATATTTTAAACTTTTGACACAATTTTTTGAACAACTATTATTATATATAGAAATTACTTGAAAAAAAGGGACCCAAATTATGATATTGCACAGGACCCCAATTTTTATTGGAACGGCCCTGTCTCATATGATTATATATATATATATATATATATATATATATATATATATATATATATATATATATATATATAGAGAGAGAGAGAGAGAGAGAGAGAGAGAGGATGGAGAGTAATAATCAAATGAGATCACCTCTTCCCGTGAGTCTCGTAAAACCCTTCAGAAATGCACATAAATCACTACACGAATGCACGCAGACTAGATTAGTGCCATGAGTGAACATATGATGAGAGAATGAATTAAGATGACTGGACAGGTAGGCCAATCGCCACCAAGAAGCCGGCCGCAGGCGGTGGATGCGGCCGAGAGCCGCCATGCATATATGGTGTGGTCGTCTTTCAATTGAATATAATCGTCGTCGTCTTCGTTATCATTGTTGCCTATGAAAATCTCAAGATATAGTTGTCGTTTGGTTGGTAGGGCACAAGATTTGCTTAAGATGCTCAAACCAATAAGATTAACATTAATCAATTTTATCTTATCCCGTTGATGCCATTATACCAACATGAATTGATCGACATTATATTACATCCATTTATTATTATCGGAAATTATTTGTGTTAGGTAATTTTGAATTCGAGATCATGTATCACTATTTGTTGAGTTTTTTTTTTGTTTTTTTTGTTTTTTGTTTAGAGGTGGTTAAATGAAGTACTAGTTTGATTAATTAAAGTAATAAATAATCGGTTATATAAGTTTGAACCACAAACTTAAAAGTATCTGATTTCACTGTTCTTGTCGAAAGATCAAGACTCTCACAATCTTAAGTGATAAGGATGTTTGTCATCTTTAATTTTTATGGTAAGTTTTTCTTTTTCCCATCTCTGATTTCATTTCACGATCAGTTGATAATATAAAATTGAACTATATATAATAAATTTTATTGTTAAATCGTTGGGATGAATTCATATCTTTTATAACTAGTATTATTAAAAAAAAATGGTGGTTAGCTAATGGAAATTGTAAAATTATAATAAAAAATATCTCATCACATAAATCTTGTCAATTCACTAAAAGAAACTAAAGAAAAAATCAACTAATTCTCCTTTATTAGTAAGAAACTAAGAACATATCACATACAAAACTTCTCATCTTTCACTATCAAGCAATATTCCCATAATGATACAAACTATATATAGTAAATGTACCATGTATTTCCACTAACAATTTAAACTTTTAGTTATAGTAATTAAAATAATGCATATTTTAACACAATACTATGTACAAACAAAAATGTCACATTTTCTTATTTTACGCTCCCTGTTTAATATTAAAATATTAAAACATTTTTATCATATTACACGATTAAAATACAAACCTTTTAGTTAGAATGAAACGCAGATTGTAATAACGTTGTGAGTGGTATTGTGCATGCATCGGGAAGCCATGATATATATAGGATGTAGGATTTGCTCATAGGTGACATGCCACATGTTGAATAGTTAAGTTGATAAAAATAGGGTTTTCCCACCATCAATAATCCCTAATTAACTTTTACAAATTTGGCACTTTGCGTTGATGATGAGTCAATCGCACATGCATGGTTAGCATACAGAATAAGCAGTCGGCAAATAGAGTTCACATCAAATATCTCATCTTCGTCCCTTCCGACTTTACTTGTTTTACCATGTGAAATTACACAACAGCGTGCAACTATATATATACATTATAAATTTTAAATCAGGTTCGAAAGAGGTGACTGAGTAAGTAAAACATGATTCTCATGTCATGAAATTACGAGTTTGATTATTTATTATGATAATTCAGATTTCTTGATTTCGCCGGACAATATCCTGGACCCCATAAACTTGTCCACAGACCTATAATGAGGTAAATCGAGCCAATCTCATTTCGGAACTCAACACCAAAGTGTACACTTCTGCACACAAAAAGTTGGAACCCCACTATGCTATTTGAAGCAAGTAACACTTTCTCAGTTGAGCCTATTGCACATGGTGTTTCTAGAGAAGTATTGCAATAATGTTCTTTCTTCCTAATGCAATTTATCTTGTATCGTTACTTAAATATTGACTAGGAGTTTCCTTATAACACAATAAAATTTAAATTAAATAAAAATGTATTGTTTGATATTTTCTTCAAAAGTAATACTTTCAATTCGCTACATATCTTTTTATCAAAAGAAAGAAAGCAAAAAAGTCGTTCACCTACCACCACCAATAGTAGTTTAATCACTACCTATTAAAGTAGGATCTTATTTCACCTTATTATATACATCAAATTTTTCATCGCGGACAAATGCTCTGATTTTTGTAACTGTTTTATTAAAAATATATAAGCATATATGTCAAATGTTTAAAACTTGCCACTCACTTATATGACACTAGCTAGGAGAGCAGTGTACCATATAAATTCCACACACACAAATATATATAAAATTTATAGTATTAATCGATTCATCTTGCACCAGGTACAATCCAAAAAGATTTAAAGTTATACTAGGTGTAGTATAATAAAGATATTTGGAAACAATGTTTCTGTTGCATGTAATACGAGTCTTAAAATTTTTTTACATTCACTTTTAATTTGGTGCAATGGGCCACTTAGACTTTTCCTCTTTATATAGTAAGTTGTGCTAATTTTTTTAAAACAAATTTTGTATAGAACATTTGAAGATTAACCTAATTATACTAACAAACTTTTTTTTTTTTTTTTTTTTGTTTTTGAAAACCTTTTATATTTATTAATTACACGTAAATTGACTGAGATTATACATGATTAAACACAATATCTTAATTATATCACACGGCACCAACATTTAAGACATAACAAATTGATTTTTTTAAAGATTAATTTCTTAATTACAACATCTACTATATATATCATCACTTTAGTGTTTGTAGTAGAAATTTCAGTAATTGGTATTTACAACATTATTGCTTTGATCAAGTTCTCACCAACATAAATTGTAGAATGTATCTTAACTGGTGAAAAAGATAAATTGTGAGATCTGCATCAACTGACCTACAAATTCCTTAATGCAGGATTCGAATCTTATAATATAATAATAATATCAAATTATTAGCAAAATAAAATTTAAAAACTTATTTTGAGTTGAGTGATTAATTTACCTATGCTCAGACTTTTTGGGTTTTTTTCAACATAATTATGATTTGCTTAATATTGGTGTATGCTACTGTTTTGAATCACTCCTCCTTTTCATAAACTTTTTTTATTTTTTACTAGGTTGCTAGCTAGCTATTAGCTACACATCATTTGATTGTTATTTCTCCACTTGAATTGGTTCATTCACTAATTATTATCAAACCCACGTTCGATGTTGTACAACGTAAAATAGTATAATGATTCTTTTATTTTTTGGGTTCATTATATTATTATAAAGCATTCATCGTCGTGCTACACTGCTACCCATTGTGCATCACACTCCAAAAACACATGCACACACATATACTGTTGTCAATACGGCAATTAATATATATGTTTAACCAAATTTGGGGATGGGCCTATTTGTATTTGTACTTTGTAGGTTTAGATTTAGATATGCAAGGTGGATTTTTTAATTTTATACAAAGGAGAAGAAAGGAAAATTTGAAAGGTTACAAGAATTTAGTATGATTAAATTATATCTACAATATCAGTCTTGAATAAGGATGAACAAATTTCTTATAGAAGATCAATTGTCAAAACGTGAATTTAGTATGATTAAATTATATCTACAATATCAGTCTTGAATAAGGATGAACAAATTTCTTATAGAAGATCAATTGTCAAAACGTTTGTCACTCAAATTGGTCGAGATGAGTTACATTAGGGATAAAAATCATCAATTTTGCGTGTGTGTGTGTGTGTGTGTGTGTGCGTGTGTGTATATATATATATATATATATATATATATATATATATATATATATATATATATATAGAATTACATTCAGGTAAAAACAATCCTTAAAATACAATCATGTGGACAAGATGTGACTGTTGGATCTTAATGTTGGACGGTTAGGATCTTTGCGTGATATATATGATATTTTATTTAGTTTTTATGTTAAGGAGGGTAGTTATGGTATTTTATCTATTATAGTAACCTAGTCAAACTATTCTTTCAATTCCACGCCCCACCTAGTCAGATTAGTCTTAGTTTTCACGCCCAGTGTGTCTGGTTCTCCGCCTTCGCTCTCTCTTAACGTTCTCAGAGTGTATTCGACAGGCTCTTCTAATCGCATCGGCTGCTCTGTTCTCGTTGTTCGGTCGTCTCTTCCACGTAGCAAAGGCCGTCGGTGGGGGCCACGGAAAAGCGAAGTGGCGGGGACCACCGGTGTCGGCCAAGGTTTGTTCTTGTTCTATTATCGCCGTTTTCAATTTTATTTTGGGGGTTCTTGTGTTTTGTGCTTCATTGTACGCAGCTTAGTCGCTGTGTAGTGGTGTGATATTGTGGGCGCCGGATTTCCATCGGAATCTACATCTAGTTTTTTTTTTTTTTTTTTTTTTTTTTTTTTTTTTTTTGTGGGTGTAGATTTTGCTTGTGGAGGTCTGGGCAGCGGCGAATCGGTGGTGGTTGTTACTTTGATTGTCCGCAGCAATTAGTTTGTAATGGTTTGCAGGAGTTTATTTCACCTTTTGCAATTTCCTAAGCAACAAGTTCATACGGCAATTATAAATTATTCTCCTTGATATTGTTTATTGTTAATTTATTGCTTCATTAGTTTATGCAAGGGTGTGAGAGCTTTGTTAATTTCAATTTCATCTATCATTTTATTAATGCTCTGCTAATTTATCTGTCTGAGAACTTGAATGACTTTTCCATGAAGCCTTTGCAGTAGATCGAGGATTAATAATATTGCCATTTAATTAAGTTTTATCATATGATTGAACACTTGAAGTTTTCCTGCAATGTTTCTCAATTGCTCTTTTTATCATTTAATTTGAATTTAATTATTTGCACTTGAATTGATTCGTTATTATTGGTATTTGTTCATAGTTTAGTTGTATTCCTATTTTACCTATTAAATTTGGGTATAACTATCAAATAGAAGTGAAAGGGCATTGATAAATTGAGATGAAGTTTTTGTTTGTGGGAATGTAAATAAAGTGGGGCAATTGCCGAGCATTACTATGTTGTTAGATGTGTCTTAGGTTGCTTTTGGATTGTGTTCTATGCTATGGCTAATTGGTTTGTTATTTTACTTAGGTATGTGCATTGTCGGTTGCGGGAGTGTGCACATTCCTTAGTTTTGTGTGCATATTAACTTTTTTTTTTTTTTTTTTTTTTTTTTGTTGCAGTTGCGTGTAAATGTGTGCGAGGTTAACAAATATATAAATGAGAAAAACGATACTAATTCAATGTTATCTTAAACGCGTAGTTTTAAATACATGAATGCACATTTCTGTTAATTATGTGTGTGCTCTACTTCATAAATTTTTACCATGGATTAAAAATAAATAATTTCACACAAGTGAGTGGTTCACTGTTAGCATATAGGCTTAATAATTACAAACGTGTGCGCGCAATGGTGTTAAACAGTGTGTCAAGCTCTGCTGAATACCAACCATGGGTAAAGCTAAAAACATACTAGTTCCATATAATCGTATATGCTCAGTTTGTAAATACGTGGGTGTTTCTTCTCGTTAAATACTGTGCGTGCACACTTAAACACATCTCAACCATCAGTAAAAACTAAATCGATTTCACAGTAGTGAATAGTTCATTATTAACTTTTAGGCTTTCTAATAAAAACCGTATGTGCACAATCGTGTTGAACAGTGTGCATAGTTTATTCGAACTAAGTACCAACCATTGGTAAAATTCAAACGTTTGACAAGTATTTAATTCAACTTCAAATGAAGTTAGTATTCGTATTGTTATAAACCATGGGGGTCTATTCCTCTGATAGGTCTTTTCTGTCTGACTATTGAACTATATATTACCTTTTAGGCTTAGTTAATAAACATGTGTGTGCACAAATGCGTGTAACTGTGTGCAAGGTTAAAAAAAATATATAAATGAGAAAAACGAGATTAATTCAATGTTATCTTAAACGCGTACTTTTAAATACATGGGTGCACGGGGACACGGATCTGTGTGCACGCACAATGGAGTTAAAATGTGTGCATCGTCAACTAATTAAATTTCACCAAACATGGCTACTATCTCAATGAATTTTACGTATCTGACTATTGAACTATATAGTAGCTTTTAGGCTTAGTTAATAAACACGTGTGTGCACAAATGCGTTTAAATGTGTGCAAGGTTAGCAAATATATAAATAAATTAGAAAAACGAGACTAATTCAATGTTATTTTAAACGCATAGTATTAAATACATGAATGCACATTTCCATTAGTTATGTGTGTGCACTACTTCATAAATTTCAACCATGGATTAAAAATAATTAAATTTCACACAAATGACTAAATGAGTAGTTCACCATTAGTTTATAGGCTTAGGTATTACGAAAGTGTATTACAAAATGTCAACATCGTCAGCAAATTAAATTTCACCAAACATGGTTAATAAACACGTGTGTGGCGTGTGCATGCACAATTGCGTGTAAATGTGTGCAAGGTTAACAAATATATAAATGAGAAAAAACGAAACTAATTCAATGTTATCTTAAACGCGTAGTTTTAAATACATGAATGCACATTTCCGTTAATTATGTGTGTGCTCTACTTCATAAATTTCTATCATGGGTTAAAAATATATAAATTTCACACAGGTGAGTGGTTCATTGTTAGCTTATAAGCTTAATAATTACAAATGTGTGTGCGCAATGGTGTTAAACAGTGTGCAAAGCTCTGCTGAATTAATACCAACCATTGGTACAACTAAAAGCAGAGTAGTTCCATATAATTAAGCAATTGCCTTCTCTCGTGAAAGGGGTGGGTAAATTGGCAGTACATGATGTATTCAAATCCTTGCAATATTAAAATTCCTTAATTATAGCATATTATTCAAATACAATTCATTCCTTATTTATGTTGGGGGTGCATTCACTTTATTACCCTTGGCTTCACAAATTAACAATCCGTGTGTCCATCTTAAGATTCAATCTAATCCATCCATCTTATCACATTCTATGGCTAGATTTTGTCCACACGTTTGTATTTTAAGGGGGTTTGCATGTGAATGCAACCCTATATATATATATATATATATATATATATATATATATATATATATATATATGTATGTATGTATGTATGTATGTATGTATGTATGTATGTATGTATGTATGTATGTATGTATGTATGTATGTATATGTATGTATGTATGTATGTATGTATGTATGTATGTATTGTCAACCCGGAGGGTGGGCAAGACCAAATGCAAGATGGGTTATTGGACGCCCATGCTTTGTGATTTTATTTTCCATTAAACAATTAATCATTTTCATAGGTAAACATTCAAATTCATAATATTAAAATTACTATTTAATATTATTTTGACTTAAGTTGATATTGTGTGTGTGTGTATATATATATATATATATATATATATATATAAACCTTGTGTTAAACCTATAGAATGGTAGGACCTATCATTCATGCATGTTTATATTTTGGGATATCTTCAATGGACAAGACAACCAAGATTATCTAGATCTCGACGTCCACTAGTTGAGAATTACCAATAACTTTTAAAAAATAAAAATAAAAATAAAAATAAAAATTTGATCCACTTAAACAACATACAAGATTAGCATGTTTAGGTTAGTCAGCACCACATATGGTGTAATTAAGAGACTTCATTACTTTTTTTTTTTTTTTGGACTTAGAAATTCTAATTGCGCTATTAATTATTAGACTTGTATTGTCAATATGATACTTTTTTCCTAAATTACTTTATTGGGCACCGACCAAGACTTGAATTTCCATTTGGAAGGTTGTGAGTTCGAGCTTCAGTGGAAGCGTTATTGATTTTTTGCGTTTCAGTATGTTGAGAAAGTATATGAACATCTACTACATTGTAATAGAACCAGTAGCATTCAAAAAAAAAAAAAAAAAATTATTGGCCAACGTTGTGTTTGGTATATTTTATTTGATATTTAGTCATTATTAAGTATATTAGACTCCCACTAATTCAAAATTTTACTGTTGTTAGATTTTTTTTTTTTTTTTATGTACATTGGAGGAAATTTTAAAAATGAAATTATAAATATTTAAACCATTAGGAGCCCACAAAATCGACAAAAAGGTGTAACTACACAGCGGTAGTAGATTTTGACTAATTCAAAATTTAAGCATGCATCCATGATCCATATATGACAAGAACAAAGTGAATTAATTGAATAATCAGACGTTTTTATAGAATTAAATTAACAATTGTTGGACCATTTATGGTATTGCAACTTTAATTATCACTCAGCAGCCAGACATAAACACGGATACATCTGTAATTAACGTTGTTAATGGCGACACGGATAAAGTTCCATTTGACGAGTGGTCTGCTGGTAATTAATCTTCTGTTTATAGCCTCCATATTCTCCTTTAGTGGTTGACTCACGAGTCAACCACCTGAGACGACCCAGCATAGTAATTAAGCATTAATTAATCAATTAATTAAAACACATGCTCAGACTGATTATTATATATTGGAGGAGAAAAATGGTGTGTATAATATGGGGAATACAATTTTGAAAAAAATAATAATTTTTACACTTAAATTCTCGAGTAATTTTACTTTTGTCTCTAATTTGATCGTATTTACGTTCGTATTTCATCCTTTAAGTTATAATAATCTAGATTGTCCTTTTTTCGTCTATAATTATTGAGTAATTATATTGTTATTTTCGTCCCTAATTCTTAAACAATACATTCTAAAATAAATCTTATCATTTCAAAACTTTTTAATTGGTTGCTACTCTTCACATCTGTCTACATCACAAATCTTTAATTATTTAAAAATTTGAAAATGTAATAATTCAATTCCTTGACATTGTAGAATGTATAATGATAGGGAATTCAATTGATTTGTTATCAAAATTGTAGATTAAAGAACTGTAAAATGGTAGGGAGTTCAACTACTTCACTCTTGAATTTTCAGATTAAAGATTCGCATGCAATGCATATGTGAAGAGAATCTCCATAAAAAGTGTCAAGAATTAGGGTCAAAAATAACAATTAAGAGACAAAAAAAAAATGTAAACAACTTGAATAAAGGTTTAAGGACAAAATATGATGAGTAAAGACATAGGTCTTGTTTGGTAAAATAGTTAGCTGATTGACATTGTTTGGTAAAATATGATTAGCATATCGTCAATTAGCTGATTGACATTGTTAAATAACTAATACGGAGTATGAATGTTTAATTAATTAACTTTTTGTTGCTAAATTACCAATAATTAACTTTTTCGATCATTTTTTTGAAAAAGTCGTATGAATATGGAGTCTCAAATATTGAACGTTAATTAAGAAAAGATGCTAGCCAATTTACGGTCTACATGCCAAAGGGGTCTATTCCTCCATATATAAGTGGGGATTCAAAAATATGAAACTTTAAATATTGAATTTGAAGACAATGGTCTTGTTTGGTAAAATATTGGCCTATAGGCTAATTTTGACTTATTTAATCACTATTAATTGTTTGATTTAAGTAAAATATCAATATAAGTGGTTGGTTAATTAGCTTTTTGCAATTTCAAAATGCTAAAATTCAAAAAGCTACTCCAAATAACTTTTTCAATTAGCTTTTTCAGAAAAGAAATTATACCAAACATGCATCTATCAGCTAACAACTAATTTATCAAACACTTTTCTACACCAACTAATGTTATCAACTAATTATACTCTCTAATTAACACAATCAGCTAACAGCTATCAGCCACTTACCAAACAGGGCCAAGATGTCATTCAATTTAAACATTTACAGTTCGCATGCAAAGGTGGTCTAATACTCTAATCCTCCTTAAGTGGGAACTCAAAAATATGAACCCTCAAATTAAATATCGAACGTGAAGTTGAAAACTATCTAGAATGATTCATATTGATATCTAGACAGAAATCATTAAAAAAAAAATATATGATAATCAATTAATTAAGACAAATTGTATTGCATATTATAATAATATATACTAAGGACAACCACGCACAATAATGATTTTTGGTGTGAGTTTTGAGGAAGCAATGCTTATATGGAGGAGAGATGGAGATGAGATAGAAGAAACCAGAACATTCTGCAAGACACTAATTTTTGGTCATTGAAGTGAGCCCACCAAAACAAAGAAGCAGTGTTGCGTTGTTCTGAGCGTGAACAGCACTGAGGTGCACAGTCAGGCGCATGTAGTTGCTAACATGCAATCTTTTTTTTTTTTTTTTTTTTTTTTTGCATTTCAAATTTTGTTTTTCCTTTTTTATTTTCCTTCCCTCTCAAATTTTTTTTTCCTAGGTTACACCCACAAAAACTCTTCAAAAACTTTGCCCTATTGAAGATGCTTTAAGTTGCATGCATAAAAGGTACTTCTCTTCTACTATGCCTAATTAAGGGTCTTATATATCTCCCTATATACTTCATAATTTTAGTGGCACCAACCTACAGCTAGTCACTTTCTAATTCAACATCTCAAACTTAACTCCAATAATATCCTTCCAAATCTTAAGGCCACACACACACACACACATATATATAGTTTGACTTACATAATTAACAACAAGATCAATTTCCCGTGAAAAATGTGCACAAATACTAATCATCAATTTAGTAGAAATAATGATTAGAAAGGAAAGAAAAAGAGGAAAAACACGCAACAAAATTTTTGTAATTATTACAAAGTTCGTCTATGCACTTAAAAGGGCTTGATAGTGAAGGATTTCAGGAGGAAACAAATTGATTTTAAGGACAATGTATGTGACACTACACGCTTTGAATTAATTACATTTTTACCGTGACTAAAACTCTAGTAATTATTTCAAATTATTAAATTCCCTACACCTTATTACCGTTTTCAAGATTTATCAAATATCAATAGATACATTCTATAGTTTTGCTAAATTACACTATATATAGTGTTGCTAAATATACTTTAAAGTTTAAATTATTAATTCACAAAAATATCATCACATTTTTCTTTAATTACTTATGATCTATTAAATCTTTCTAAATACGAAAATACCCGACTCTAATTGGTTCTTAATTTTTGTACGAGGGTTGTTCTCGTAGAAGTATGCCCTTATATATATCCACACTGGCAATCTTGATAACAATGAAACCAAACCCAAACCTAATTAGGTCCCACTAATCAAATACGATTCTTGAATTCCTTTATAGTGTTTAATTAGGTTTACTTAGTTCACTAAAATTGGCTTACGTTGTTCGATACGATACGATACGATACGATGTTCATCAACTGCATGCCACGAATATTAGGCGCCTACAGAATCTTAGTGTCATGTCCATTTTCGAACATATTCCAACCAAACCTTCTTATAATATATTCCTTCAATATTGCATATTTTTATTTTTTATTTAGTTAATATCCAAATAAAGAAAAAAGAAGATGCATGCATGAATATAGTGCGGTAAATGCAATGAATATGAAAAATAGGATGCTAATCGTCAAACACCCCATACTTAAAAGTTTTGATTTCCAGGAAAGTCTATAGTACCTCCACCTTCTTAAATTTAATCTATATATAAGAGTCGATTTAGATGAGAACATATCTTTCTACAAAAAGTGTGAATGTAAAATTGTATCAAGCAAAATTACAAAATGCATTCGTTTGTCAATTGCACATTTGCCTATATCATAGGGTGTACATGTTATTGAGTATAATTTTATCTTAACCCTCTCCTATATGGTCATACTTGTGTGAGACTGCCTCAAGGATCCTTATTTGTGAGAGGGTCGCGCCAATATGAAAATGTAATACTTATACTGAAAAAAAATGTAATACTAATTAGGAATAAAGTGTTTGTTACTTATAAGGGAAATTATAATACTTTTGAGGACAAATGTAATACGTTTATATTTAATTTTGATGTAAAAAATTTTACATTTTTCATCAAAAGTACTCCGTATTACATTTTCCCGTATAAGTAATGTTGGCAAGTATTTGTTACTTATATGGAAAAATATAATACTTTTAGAAAAAAATGCAATAGTTTTAAATCAAAATGTAAAAGCAATACATTTTTCGTCAAATGTAATATACTTTCTCATAAAAGTAATAAATATTTTATTCCTTATTAATATTATATTTTTCAGTATAAGTATTACATTTTATCTTGACTCGACCCGTCTCACGGAAGTCCCACACGAATGTTTGCCCACCTATATATAGATATATGGGTTAGGTTTAGTGAGAACATACTTGTATGTTAAATGTGGAGACTGATTTGATTCATTCATCTTGATAAATCAGCGGTTAAAGGTTGACCTAATTTTTTTTACTAAAACTTTAATCATTAATAAACTCGATGATACATACTAAACTGTATTATTAAACTCTCAAACGTATTATTTTGCTTGAAGATTATTGCGAGAGAAGCGGATGGAGACCAGCGATAGAAATCCTTATCAGGGCAACAAATCGGTCGTGACCTAGGATTTGGAAATATATGTAACGAACATATTAATAGACTTCTTATTAAAGGAAAGTAAAATTGGTCAAAAATATTATTGCAATATTTACACATGCTACTTATAAGATACGTATCCAATAAATCACGTAGCTTGGACCAAATCACCAAATGAGATGCCACTAAAATGACAGAAGAGAAGGAACACATTCACACTATGATTAAATTGTGGATTTGTGGTCCAAGCCTAGATTTGACACATAATAATATATCAAATGGGTGCTACCAATAATATACTCCATCAATATTTTTTCAAACTCGTATCGAAGAAATGTAATCTAAAAATAGTCTAACCACGTAATAGCATAAGCGGATGCAGTGCAGATCTCCAGTCATAGTTAATATCGTGTTATGTTGCTTCTCGAACAGTAGATTAAATATGTAGAGTTTTAGCTATTTTGTCTCATACTTAACTCAAAATTCTAAATAGGGTATTAGTAGTTACTGAAGATCTAGTCCATTTGCACCACAAAATTAAATATATATTATACATGCTACTTGGTTCATGATATTTAAATCCAAACCCCTTAAAAGGAATATATTAATCAGGTTTTTTCCTTTTAAACCAGAAGTCATCGATACTAATAATATACTTCATGCTCTATTGTTTTCATACTAAAATTAAGCTACATACATGTGTTTAATTAATTAAAATGTTTGCATTAAATATTTTATATATATATATATATATATATATATATATATATATATATATATATATATATATATTTCATTTGGTTAAATTTTAAACCGTTGAAAACATAAAAAATTTCAAATCAAATAATTCAAGAAAATATTCAAGGCAAAATCATTTTCTAGAGTGTTATAATTTCACTTTTGTTCTTTTGATTATTTGAGAGTTTTCACTTTTAACTCTCAATTCAAAAATAAATAAAATTTGTTCCTTAATTGTTAAAAATGTGTCACTTTTTAAGACTAAAAGTGACACACGTTAAGACTAAAAATAATACATTCTCAGAGAAATTTTACAATATAGAATGCTTTACAAAGTTGTACACATATCATGTTTGACCAAAGATATATATAAGGACAATACAATTTTACAAAACACTAAATATTATAAAATTGTAAAATATAATCTTCTTGAATGTGTGCATATATGTTGAAAGGGAAATGACTTTCTCTTTTCTTGTCCTCATTTTCATCACCACTTTAAACCTATTGGAATTAAGTCAAAAGAAGGACGAATGAAAAATCGAAAACCTAGATAATCTAGATTTGTGTATGCACCCAAAGTTCATTGGTGAAAGCGAGGATGTCCACCACAATGGTTCATGTTGTTCTCAAAGACAATGCATGTGGTACCTACGCATGCAAACCTTATATTCAATCCGGTCAAACACACTTGGCCAATCAACACGTGGCATAGTGAATTTCGAAACGTGGAAATTATTATTTTAAATTCAATTATTATCTTGTGGAAGCAAGCTAAGTAGATGGCGAGTACAAGAAACCACAAAGAAAAGGTTTTTTTTTCATTAATACTATTAACTCTATTACATTGCAGTATCTGTTCATAACTACTTTTTCAATCTACTGAAGCACAGAGAATCAATAGAAAACAGCTCTGTTGGTGCGTATTTCGCACACCAACCGCTCTCAATGGGTGCATGTATTGTACGCTCTCGTTGGGTATATAAATAATATCTTTTTTTTTAAGACTTTTTTTTACCTTTTACTCCTCTCTCTTACTTGGCAACAAAAAATTTGACTAAAAAAACCTTATTATTATCTTGTGGAAGGAAGCTAAGTAGATGGTGAGTACAAGAAACAAGAAAGAAAGGTTAAGAGTTTAAAAGATCATTTGGATGGTCAAGCAAGCCAAAAATTTGGTCAAGATTTGGTGTGTTATCTTAATGTGATGCTTTTTGGAGTGATCCCTTTCGATATTTTCTAGAGATTGAAAGTGGTCTTCTTGTACATCTATATATGGCGGTCCAACCCAACCCAATTATATATGCTTTTGCATTTCTTGTCATAGTACAATAAGACCAATGTTATATGCATGCATGCATCAATTTTTATATATCTCAAGTGTACCATGTTACATAGTACACTGTTGAAAATTATGAAATTTCCAACCATCTGAAAGTAAACTTAAACTAAGTCGAAAGTCTTGTTCCGACCACTTTTGGTATTCAGAAAAATCTTTGTTACTATTTCAGATCACTTTTTGCTTTCGAATTGATTTAAGATCACTTTTAGGTGGTCGGAAATTTCATAATTTTCAGTAGTGGTAGTTGGTATTGTTTTTTTTTTATTATTACTTATATAAAAATTAATCATCATATTATGAATTAATAAAAAATTCACGCGATAGTTAAACACTAAAAAAAAATTGATAAAGTAATGACTCATCAGGGATAGGGAGCTAGTAATTCTAATAGGGGTTATATAGCATGATTCTTTTTATCAAATTTAACGTGTTTTTATCTTGTTAATTCTTGATGAAGTCAATTATAATTCAATATAAATGATAATAATCACATCGGATGATACAAAATTAAGTTAAAAAAAAAAAAAAAAATTGACAAGAGAAATTTTCTTTTGAAAATTTTGACGACATCGTGTGCTTAATTCATAAAGTTGTGCTTTTTATTTTTATTTTTTTGCTAGAGATACATAAGGAAAGTATAAATGGTAAAGCACAATTGAAATATAACTTTGTAAAATATATAGCGTTATAACTTGCGATATTATAAAATGTTCACTTTTTTGTTAAAGAATATCTTATATTCTGTAACTGTTATGGAAACTCTTATATGGTTATTAACAATCTGTAAAGTCTTGCTTTTTCTAGTCTTATAATCATATATATGTGGATCAGATCACTATTATTATTTGTGTCAAACTATTTTAAGTTTGATTCTTAGAACACCTTTATATAAACTTTAATCATATCAAACTTAAAGGTAGAGCATATGACATTGATTTCTTTGATGCCTTACCCAATTATATGAATTTTATGGCCGAATATGAAGTTTAATTTAGTATATATTATAATGAGTTTAATTAAACTAAAAAAACTTTGGTGATTGATACGTACTTCTGATGCCTTTGAGTTATGTATGACCAAACAACTTTCAACAGCACCATTAAAGACCACAAAACAATTGCAGCAGAAGAAGGGGTGGAAACATAGGCGATTGTGATGTTTTTTTTTTAAGGAATTAACAACAAAAAGTGATCCCTTCAAACCTCTGACCAGATTTGCTCAAGTGGACCTGTGCAATGACACATATCTGTGGTGGTGGCTACACGTTTTGCAAGTGGCATACACGTGGCGCCTGTTAAGGTATTTCCAGGATGGAGTGCCACGTGGAACTCAATGGTGCTGTGTTGCTGGTTGGTATCTTGCGTTTTCTGCTGGCTACTGGCTAGATTTGGGGGGGATTCCTCAAGATTCCAGATTATGGTCTTGGAAATTCCTAGGACAGTCAAACATACCTTTATCATCCTATGTATGATAAAAGGTTTTTCTTTTTCTTCTTTTTTTGGGCTTATCTTCCATTCTTCTGAACCTGAACTTAAATCCTTTTTCTAAAAAGTTGAATCTCTAATTCCAATAGCGGAATAGCCCTCACACTCTATAATCTATTCTAATAAAACATTTGGAAGATATAAATTAAAATGATTCAATAATTCAATAAATAAAATCAAATATCGATGCACATAAAAGATCTGTCCATTTTAGGCATAAACTCAAACTCTAATTCTGATTATACTAATATCCACAATAATATAAGACAAACCCAATTTTATACTTTATCTAGATAAGGTAAGACCAAAACTTTAGTATATTCAATGTTTATTTGTTTTTTTAAAAAAATATATCATTTTTAACTACAAATAAACCTTTAATAAATTAAAGATGAATTTCAATATATTAAAAATGAACATTTATCAATAATCCAATTGTAATACAATTTGCCCTGCTTTCATGCCTTCCAGTCAGAAATCATATACTGGGCTTTGGTTTTAAACAGTGATTATAATAAGGTTTCCATCAAAGATGGGCCTCTTCATTGAAGAAAGCAGGCTAAGTACTTGTGATTTGGGAGGTACTAATCTACTACATATGTTTACTGGGCTATAACCTAAACAATATTGTTCCCAAGTCCAAGTCCCTACATAAGAGCCCAGCAAGCATATAGGATACAATGACTTCTAAACAATGTCATGCACCTGCTCTGTTTATGTTCTACTTCTGTTTCTTCTTAGGATTAAGAGGAGAGGGGAGAACTGCAGGTCTCTTCTTGGAAAATGCTTTGGTTTTGCTTTCAGATTCCTCGTCGTCACTGTCTTCATCAACCCTTTTGTCATTGGCAGATATTGCACGTTCGTCGGCCCTCCTTTCAGCTTTCCTTTCTTTAGCATTCAATGTAGCGCGCAATTTTCTTTCTAAGGGATCATTTGAACGTACGTGTTTAGATTCACGAGGAACTATTGCACCAATTCCAAGCCTACAACATGAAAGAGTAAGAAAACTCGACATTTAGGTGACGTGATTTGAACAAAGCTACAGCATTTCAGAAGATACTAACCTAGGAGGCCGACTCTCTAGAATGGCTCCATTTGGTTTATCATCATCTGATGATTTACCCATATTATTAACCCATTGTTCTGCCTGCAAATGATCAGTTCAACCAAGCAGAAGGTAAAACAATTAGTGTTTTTCATGAGGCACACGAGTTTTTAAATAAAGGGAAAAATGCAATCTTAGTCCCTAAATGGTTGATTGCTGACGATTTTAGTTCCTAACTTTTTTACCATGGCAATGTACACCCCAAACTCTTCAAAAAAGTTGTTTTTTAACCCCTAAGCAACAAAACTATTGAACTCTATTAAAATTTTACTTCGTACATGGATATTTTAGAATTTTATTATATTTGTTCTTTATAACATTGTCAGTTTTGGTATTTCATCTGGAAAATAGAGATTTGACAACATTCTTCCCTAAATTTTCATTTTCAATTGTGGCACAGCCACACATCGTCCCTATTTTCCCTATATGACCATGTTAAAATCATGTTTTTTTTTATTTTACAAATGAAATATCGAGACTAAACAAGATTATAATTAAAGAAGAAACATTAAAAGTACTAAAATACACATGTACTAAGTAAAATTTTAATAGAGTTTAATACTTTTGTTGCTCTAGAGGTTAAAACTGTAACTTTTTTGAAGAGTTAGGGGTGTACATTGCAACGGTAAAAAGTAGGGACTAAAACTGCTAGCAAGGAACAATTGAGGGACTAAAATTGCATTTTTCCCTTAAAAAAATGGTCAGAGTAGTTGAGTTGGTTTATACACATTAGTCTGCCAATCAACAACTTAAAATCCAATGTAAGATTTTTCTTATACAAATACAAATAGATAGAGGCAATAAACATAGTAAACATCACTTGACAACATTAGGGACAACCAAGAATCATTTACCAATTTGAATGCTCTGTCCATCTTCACCACTTGAGGTCGTTTATTGTTCTTTGATGTCTCTTCCGTAGTCATGGCTATTATTGCCAGATCTATTCAACAAAGTCACCCACAAAGGAATTGTTATCAAGAAAACCTTCTCACTAAATCCCACCACCTAAGAAAAACAAGAAAAATTTGAAGTAAAATATCTTAATCACCCACTACTGTCTACCAGTTTGCCCGCTCCTTAATAAAAACCCTAAACTCTATTAATATGTAGGCCATTAAAAAGGCTTCAAAGCCAATAAGCTTTAAGACAAATCAACAATAAAACATATTAAATAACATGTCAACATGATAACTAGTCCAATACTTCACATGAAAACCAATCAATAACAACAAATCCATAAAGTCCAAAATATAAAAATCTTACAACACAAGTTAAATACAATGTCTAAAATCAAAACCAACCAATACATCATAACAATGTCTAAAATGACACCAAGATCGATCAAGGCTTCAACATAATCTCCTCCTGTTCAACAGTGATTACTTGTTCAGTAAGAGATTGTTACTTTCTATTGGTTGACTTGAAGAGAATGATGGAGTTGTAACATGTTCATTAACTTGTTCATGAACATATTCAATTATATTGTTGCATGTCATCCTATATAATATCAATATATCATAAATTAAAGTCTAATACAAATTAATACAAACATGTAAAAAACTACTCCACAAATAGCTCAAGTATTGATTGAATGGCATAACTTCTCCTGTAAAAGAATACTTTATTTTCCAATTTCCAGCAGTCTCAGTATTTCACAATATATTCCTCTATATACCCCAAGAGCTCTATAGTCAAAAGTGACTAAGAAAGCTATGCAATCAAGAGCTGGAATTCACTGAGCTATAGACGTTATAAATAAAAAAGACAAACACCTGACATATGATCTAGAAGTTTAGAACATTTTCTTAATCCTAAACTGCATATGAGTACCATTTACATCATCTCAGACTTTCTTTGGTTCCATATTCTCATTCCAAAATCTTGAATTTCCTTTGAGTTTATCTATCACTAATGATATTGAGACACGAAAACAAACGACAACAAAACAACACAAACAAATTTCATATAGCAGATTAACAAAATTGCATGGCAGCATTAATTTCGTCAAAACACAATGAACACAGCAACATCGGAATACACACCGGCACATATTAAAATCACACCGCCGGAGCCCGCAGCCGCAGATCGCGAGTCGCAATATGCAAAATACAGTAGAAGAACTACAACAACACGCACAGAGAAAAGAAAGCAGAAGAGGAAAAGACCTACCTCAGCTCAGCTGGTTCGCGTCGTCACTCCACGGCTCCACCGCTGTCCGCAGTTCCGCACATTGTCCGGGATCAGGAGAGAGGAAAACGGGAAAAGGAAATCAGGGATTTTGACTTTGATTTGGGGATTAGCCTAGGTTTAGGGTTTCAAAATAATAATAAGAAATTACACATGATCAATCAATAATACAAGTCATCAAATTCTAACACCTATAAATCTATAATACAAGTTTTCAAAAATACACATATATATATATATATATATATATATATATATATATATTATTAGATTATGTATATAAAACTATATATATTATAAAATAAAATTAAAAAAAAAAAAGTAAACTTTGATAATTTGATTAATTCATTTAATTGATTTTTTTAAATTGAATTAATTGATAACCGAAGTTTTTTTAAATGTTACTAACTCTATTATATTGTAGTATCTGTCTAAATATACTTTCTTAACCTATTGGAACACAAAGAGTCAACAATTGAAGTTCTTAAAATTAAAAAAATTACTAATTCAACTGGAAATGTTTGGTCGTTGACTAATTAATACATTTTTTTATTCGATCAATTAATTCAATTTTAACTAAAATTTGAAAACTCTTACCATAAAGATACATCTTAATCTCTGTCTCATTTTACATATTTTACTTACTATTCATTAATTAAACCATTTTTTACTATTTTTAATTATTTTTAAAGTTAATTTTTTCCGTGTTTAATAATATTTTTAATGTAGTTTCTAAATATATAAATTGTATATACTAATAATAAATTTAATATTATTAACTTCAGTCAAATAATGTCAATTGAACTGAAGAAGTATAATTTATCTCTTTTATCAGAACTTTAGAGAAAAATAAAATAGTAAAGACTCTCGAGATTAAGGTGCAATTCTTTATTCAATTCTACTATAGTCAGTATGATTTTATTTTAATTTTTTTTATAACTCAAATTTTCTAACTTTGTCAAACTATATTTTAAATTATTTTAAACTCCAACCCGATCAAATCATCAGTATTTCAACACATTTTTCACAATAATAATTTATTTGGAAAAAAGTGGGAATTCAAGGACTAGTATGCCTAGTCTAGACCATGTTCTGATGTTCATAATAGGTAGGTGTTTATAGGGTGGACTGAGTACTATATGGCAGGCAAGAGGCATATGCAGCATAATGTATTGATGAAACTTCTACTACTCATTTGGTATGGCGGCCATTATTAAGAATGCATAAAGCTGTTGAAGCAGCAGCAGCAAGTAGAAACTGCACAGTGTAGCAGCAGTAGCTAGCTGGTGCACAATATGATTAAAAGAGAGGCCCCGCAGAACTAGCTCAGTAAATTCGACCAATTACTCTAAAATCTTGTTTCAGTTATAATATGAGCTTCGAATCCTACTGAAGATCTTGATTGATCAGATGTAAGGTGTGTTGAGCATATAACCATTAATGTGCAATCCAACTATTAGCTTAAGCTTTTAGTTGAAATGGAGCACATATTTTAATTTGGTATCAGAGTCAGACCAAAGGTCATGGGTTCCACGTGTTGCTTGAAACCCACCGCACACGTGAGGGTAACCATTAATGTGCAATCCAACTATGATTTTATCTTCTTTAGTGACTCTAGGTTCTGGAGACTTAGAATTAGTCTGGATTGAAAAATTGAAAGAGAGGAGAGAGAGAGAGAAAGATAGCAGAAAGACAAAAGGGCCCTCAACAGCTGTCTTCTTCTTTACCACTCAATGCTGCTTTGTTTCCTTCTCTGCACTCCCCTCATCCATCCCACATTACTACCTTCCCCACCTTCTGCAATAATACATCATTTCTCTCTCTCTCTCTCTCTCTCTATCTCTCACTCTCAATGTCTGTGTATGGATGCATTTTCTCAGCTCTTTCCTAGTCTATTGTGATTTGATAATGAAATCAAGATGTAGTGTACATGGGGATCAATATGAAGTGTACTTCCCTTTCTTGATTTGACACAATCTTAAATCAACTTTACCATCACATGCTAATCCCACTTTGGTGCTAATTAGGTTGTCTTATCCCAGAAAAATCCCAAGAAAAAACAATGATTATCTGTGGTTTATTCTTTGGTTTCATCTGTGAAGAAGAAAGACACCATATTTAGGGAGTTGCAATCATGGGTGCTAATTACTGCTATCCAGGAATCCCATTGTACCTTCTGGTAAGAAAAGAAAAAAAAAAATTCCCAAAGCCCCACTGGACTAATGCTAGTTACAGGATTTTCTGCAAACATTCGAGCATGTCAATTATAGGGGTGAAAGGTTGCAAGTGATGAGAGTGCATTGGCCCCATTGCCCTCCAAATAACCCCTCATCATTCACATCAGGCTTATGTTCCACCCACAACAACACCAGCCCTACCACCAACAATTGTTCAACACTTCATGCTTATCCCATGTGCCTAAACAGCAAATTTTTCTCATCCCACAAAGATTAAAGTTGTGAAACTATTCAAGCCAAGCCAATTAGATGTTTCCGGTTGTGTCCGGATCCAGCACTTATCGTTATGCCAGAAACTATAACTAACAGTAGAATGTAAACGTGAGATAGGATGCTGGATTTGGTATTTCAGGCCTCTACTTGACGCCGGTGCATAACATTGAGCCCAACCTCAACAAATATGTGTGTGCGTGTTTCGATATTTCTACCTGTGTTGGGATTGAGCACTTATCATTACCATGGTTGAAAAAATAGCTAGGTGCTCCTCGGGCGTTCAGGGAGCGCCTAGCGCCTAGGCGCCCGTATAATTTTTTTTTTATTTTTTATTTTTTGAAAATTTGTTTAAAATTTTTTAATTTTTTAAGACTTGATAATTATAAACTATTTAATACTTTAATTTTTAATACTAAAATATTAAATATTAATCTAAAAATCATCTGGAGTTTGAGAAATTTAAGGTTATTTTGCCCAAAACAATGTCGTTTTGAGTGAAATAACCCATTTAGAAAAGAAATGAACAATAGCTAATTGGCCGACTAGGCGACCTAGTCGGTGCCTAAGAGGCCTAGGCGGCCTAGTCGGACACCTAGCCGGCCAGCCGCCTAAAACATCAGTTATGGTGATACGCTAGGCGGCCGACCAGCGCCTAGCGCCTAGGCGCCGATTAATCGGTGTCTAGGCGGGATTTTTACAACATTGATCATTACACCAAAAACTATAACTAACAGCACAGGCGCAACATGAGATAGGATGTTGTATTTGGTCTTTTAGGCCTCTGGTCGACACCGGTGCGTAACATTGAGCCAAACCTCAACAAATATGTGTATGGGTGTGTGTGTGTTTAGAGTTTAGACTCCATTAATGAAACTTGACAAAATTTTACAGTAGTTGTCAACCTACCAAGACCCTCTCATAAATGAAGTCTGTGAGGCATGAATGTGAGTGATTTAGGTAAACTCCTTATAATTGCTTGGTATATAAGACAGGGATAGGGTAGAGTTTCCCAAGGAAAAGTTTGGGGACTTACCATGGTTTCTAAGTGCCACGTTCCCAGCATAAGAATGTAGTCATTTCAAGTTTTTTTTTCAGCACACAGTTTTACCCAGATTTCATGCCCATTCTTCCTCTTCTTCTTCTTGCTTCACCCATAAGTGTTTGGAAGTTTGGGAAAAAGATGAAAACTTATAGAGGGAGCAGTGATGTTTGACTGTCCACCAAAAACACCAACGTTTGTCCTAGAAAACTGGTTTGGTCACAAAGGCTGATCTTTCATTCTCACAAGCCATGTCTTAATCTACAGTCTTAACTTGTAGCTCTCTCACTTTCACACTTGTCCATGAAGACAATTAACCTTGCTCTTCTCAGGTGCCACCTTTTATTTTCAGTGTTTTTCTAAGTAGTAGTGAAAGCCATGGCAAAGAAGAAGAGCTGGTGCAGTGTTCTGAAAAGGCTTATTGTTCTGGGGAGGGAGGCCAGATTAGAGAAGGTATAGTAGTACTAGTACAAGGTTTTGGCTTACAGATCAGTGAGATTTGAGGTTGAATTCTTACATTGTACCTTGTTTTGTCGGCAGGCGAAGCGAAAGAGGCCAATTGGGAGGCTGAGAATCAAATGGTTGGCCTTGTTCTCAGCTCCACCACACCCAAAAGATGAACATGAAGCCTGCAGAGAGGAAGAACTGGGAAACCATGCCACCATGGTTATAGCTTCTGCTGCAACAAATGCTGCAGATTCTGTGCCTTTCGTGCCCGGGGGGGAGCCTTGCTATGTTTCTCAGCCTGCCCATCACCATAAAGAAGAGATTTCAGAACTGTCAGAAAATCCTCACCTCCATGCTCAAAAACACTGTTGTAACTATGATATAGAGATTCAGACCCTTGCTTCCATCAAAATTCAGACAGCTTTTCGCGGTTATCTTGTAAGTTGTTCATTTGCTCTTCTTGTTTCAGAACACATTTCATATTTTCATCCACTTCTTGTCACTTTTCTTGAGTACAACTGACTCTGTTACAATGTAGTATCTGTTCATAGCTACTTTCTCAACCTACTGAAGCACAAAGAGTCACTTTAAGTTGCCTTAAATGGCATAGAAACAAGGGAAAAAGCACAAAAACTTGAAGGGAATTTAGAATCCAAGTTCAAACTATTACCAGCTAGCCAGAATTCTGCAAGAATGGCAAAGAAAAAGCTCAAGAAAGGACAATTCAGATGACTAACAAGTTTATACAGAAACCATAGCTTCCTAGGCTTAATTTCCACTCAGATTAATGTGCCATTTTTGCAGGCAAGAAAAGCGTTGCGAGCATTGAAAGGACTAGTGAGGCTTCAAGCAATCATTCGGGGCCATGCTGTTCGTCGCCAAACTATTGCCACGCTTAAGCGCCTGCAGTCCATTGTAAACATCCAGTCAGAGGTCTGTGCCCAGAGGTGCAACTTAGTGAACAACACAACAGAGTTTCAAGAAAATCAGTACCAGGACCTAAGAGAGAGAGATATAAAGGCAAGTAAAATTGCTAAAGATCATAAACATAGCATTGCAACTTCTGTTAACTTTACACTTTTTAATGGCGGTTTCATCAATATGCAGATAGATTTGAACAGCCAGAAAAGGTGGGATAATCGAGTTCTGTCAAAGGCGGAAGCAAATGCTATGTTCTTAACCAAGAGGGATGCTGCAATCCGGAGAGAACGCATAAGGGAATACTGGTTAAGTCATAGGGTAAGTAAAGTCGAAACACTTGAAAGTTGAAACTGATTTCTCATTTCTGCAAATCCCACTATGAACACCAAGAAATATATACATTTCCAGAGGTCTGCAGAGTCAGAACAGACAAGTGCACATACAAATCAAAGGTATTGGCTACAACAATGGGTAGATGCCCAACTAGCCAAAAGAGAAGATCTCGAAAACCTGGGAACAGTTTTCTCTGCAAGTGCAAGAATGAAAGACAGGTTTGATCAAAGAGAAGCAAAGCCAAATATGCTGAAACAATACAAGACAGAAAGTTTGATGTCTCCAATTCGGGCGCCAAGAAGATCGTTTAACAACTCTATCGGGGATGACAGCCCTGTGGCATCCCCAGCTGTGCCAACTTACATGGCAGCCACTGAATCAGCCAAGGCAAGAGCTAGATCACTGAGCTCCCCAAGGCTAAGGCCAACGAAGTTCGACGCCTATTCCGAGATTAATTCCCCATACAAGTATAGGCTCTCTCCTATCTCCTCTATTAACAGTGAGGTCACTATAACCAGCAGGGTTCTACATCCTACAAGCCTGTCACAAAGATCACCATGCCTGAAGAGTGCACCTGGTCCTGTGAGATCAAGCAGAAGCCTAAAGAACATTAGCTTGGAGCAAGATTTGTGATGCCCAAATTGGGAACCCTAATAGTGCCCACCAGATGATTAACCAGACATGATAACATTTGTAACATTTGGATGGTCTGCTTACATATTTCAGTTCATAATAAAAACTGTTAGGATCAAGCATTTATCACTGCGCAAAAATCAACTTTATTTTCTTATACCGCCACATTTTCAAGAGACAGTACAGAGACAGGGTGTTGGATCTGGACTTGGCCCTTTAGGCCTCCGCCCAACAATTCCCCGCACCTGTCAACCTTAACTGCACAGTTTACTTTGATATCAGTTGTTAGGATCAAACGATTACCACTACGCCAAAAAGTTAGGAATAAAGGTCAATAGGCCACTGAACTGCACACCAAACTACAATTAGGTCATCGAACTCAAAAAAAAAAAATGCAATTATGTCCCTGAATTACACAAATTCATGCAATTAGGTCTAAAAGGCACAACTTTATTTCCTTGTACTGCCACATTTTCGAAAGGCAAAGTGCTGGACTTAGCCCTTCACCGGCCTCCGCCCTCCGCCTTACAATCCCTAACCACTTATTGCTGGACTTCGCCCTTCACTAGCCTCCACCCAACAAAAACCCTAGCTGAAAATCTGAAATCCCTTCCAACAACAAAGGAAAAAAGATCATTTCAGCCCCAAATAGGATGGGAAAAGGGGGAAAAGTTCAAAACCCTTTTCAATGAAAATAACGGGTGTTGTCAAAGTCTCCAAAACAATCACGCAAACCCTCAACACCAACCCCCCATCATTAATCATTTCAAGAAACCAGACAAGATACTCACATTGGTACATTGCAAACACTAAAAAAAAAAAAGATTCAATCTTTGAAAGCAACCTTAAAGCATTACAATAAACCCATGCTGGTGTACACTCGCCGCTTTACCTAACTAAAATTTATAAGGCTTTCTTGCACTAAGCTCAATAATGGGCACCCAATTAATGCGAGGAGATGATCTCTGACTCTCTGAGCCGACAGAAAACTGAAAGAGAATGATTAACGAAGGGTATATAAAGACAGAGTACATAAAGAAATGGGATGAGATGTACTGACAACATTTATTCAAGCTTTTGGACTTGTTGGAATGCAACTAGCTAGAGAAGCTATGCAACGGAGTTGTATAGGGATTGACTATAGGAGCTGTTTGCACAACAAGTAAAAGAGGGATGAAATCGGTTAATTCGGTTAACAATTAACCAAATTTTAAATTAAATAAATAAATTAATGATAGCATAATACGATTCAAATAGAGGGATCAAGATATGTTTCCTCAAATTATGAACAATTTGAATTGAGTAGAATAAGTGTTATTTAATTTTTTATTTATGAAGAGTTGGAGGTGTGTTTTAGACTTTTATGTGAAGTTCATTTTGTAATCTTAATCAGTAACATCTTATAATGAGGTAAATTTGTTTAAGTTGTCAATAACTAATCAACTCAAATCAAGAAGTCTAATAGATTGTTTTAATAGGAATTAACTTAGAACTTTGTGATTAACAAACAAACTGTTTAATCTGACAATTGTTATTTAATCTAATCCAAGGTTAATGAGTTAAATACAATAAATGTGATAGGTTGCACAAAGGCTCTAATCTGGTCAGAGTCATAATATACATGAAATGAAAATTAGAATATCTTAAGTTCTTAACACGTTGATGAAATTCTCAATTTATATTAAAGTAACATGTTAAAGATCCTCTCATGAAGTTGACATGGTACCTCTCAACTAAGCATTTAGGCGAATCATATATTACATAGTAATTACTGATGTGATGATTGACTTAATCACAGAATACGAGACGTATTCTTTTGACGGCGTTTAATCTTGTTAAATAAGAATTCGATCTCCAAGACCGATAAATGCATACATGAAGACAATAATGTTGGTGTTATTGGATCAATAGAGATGCTCTATAACCCTATTAATTAATTAAGTTTATTAATGGGAAAATAACACTTTTTCCTCCTGAGTTATATACTTATAGTATTTTTTCCCCCTAAATTATTGAAGTGGTTGTTTTTCCCCCTGAAATGATAAATGGACATAGTTACCCTTAAACTAAATATTTAATTTATTTTTTTCTTCAACAAATTATGACCATAATTTGGTTTAAACTAAACAAACACTAGCAACCAAACCGAAATATTCCAATTACAATTTAGAATCGAAATTCGATATTTAGAGTTTATTAAAATCGTGAACCGGAACGGACGGTTCATGTTCCGAACTGAAAAAATAAAATACATTTATTGTTGAATTTAGACTATTTTAAAATAAAAAATAAAATTTTAAAATAAAGACGGTTCAAAACCGCGAATCAGATCCGGAACTGCCGGTTCACGGTTCAAGATTCAATTTTTTTGATACATAATTTTAATAAATTGACATTTAAATATTGGGTTCTAGATCTGAATTATAACCGTAAACTATTAATTCGATTGCTTTAGTATCCGGTTCAATTCAAATCGAACCGTGGTCATCCCTACGTATACGCAAGAATTTGTTGGAGTAGTAAAATAAATAAAATGTTTACTTTAAGGGTATAAATGTCAATTTAATATATCAGGGGGAAAAAGCACTACTTTTAGAATAATTAAGGGGACTAATGTGCTTACCTAAATAATTGAGGGGGAAAAAGTGTTATAAGTATATAACTCAGGGGTAAAAAGTGTCATTTTCCCTTTATTAATTCAATCAAAATATTTATTTTTATCTCAAACTAACTTTTTTTTTTTATTAATATACTTGATGGAATAATTACAGAGCGGAACACTACGGACCGGGTCGGACAAACCTGCGTCAAAGCAGCCCACGTGGTGACTCGAGGTCGGCCCCCTTGGCTCGGCCTCCTTGGGCTGGACCACCCCAGGGGTCGGCCGCCTAAGGCAGGCTACTTGGTCGAGCTCCATGCTTGGCCAAGGCTTGGGGTCCTCGCATTATTCAAGTCGTCCCGCGTTCGTTGCGGTCCAAAGTGGTTGAAGGGACCTTCTCCAATTTCTCCGATTTATTGGAGCGATATAGAGTATAAAAGCCCTCATTTCTGTCTTGTTTAGACATCTTGTGTCCTAATTACGGCAAATTATGCCCTGGACCCGTGTCCACAATTCTGTGTCCACAATGAATTGTGGACACAGACCCAAAACGATGTCATTTTTCAAAAAAAACGCGTCATTTAGTTTAAAAAAAAAAAAAAAAAATTGCGCGCGTTTTGCCGTTAACGGCGTTATTTTTTTTTTTTTTTGGGATTATGAATGTACAGTTATGCAATTATGAAATTATGAACACATAACTCTAACATTATGAACTTACAATTATGAACATATAATGATAAAATTATGACCATGGAGCTTTAAAATTATGAATATAGAGCTTCGAAGATTATGAATGTACAGTTATGGAGTTATGAATGTACAATTATAGAGTTATGAATCTACAGTTATGAAGTTATGAATCTACAGTTATGAGATTATGAATCTACAGTTATGGAATTATGAATGTACAGTTATTGATCGTATTATGAACAAAGAGCTCTGACATTATGAACTTACAATTATGAACATATAGTGATAAAATTATGAACATAGAGCTCTAAAATTGTGAACATAGAGTTTCGAAAATTATGAATGTAAAATTATGGAGTTATGAATGTACAGTTATGGAGTTATGAATGTACAGTTATAGAGTTATGAACGTACATTTGTGGAGTTATGAATATACAGTTATTAACATATAGTAATAAAATTATGAACATATATCCTATAACGAAACGGTTTGAAAAAAAAAAAAAAAAAAAAAAAAAAAAGAGATAACAGTGCCTAACGGCACTGTTACACATGCTGGACACGGGTCGAACGCATAACGATTGCCTAATTACACTCTTGTCTTGTTATTACACGTCTTGTACTCCTGTAATAGCACTTTATACGCGATTAATACAATATTCGTCCCCATGACGTATATTCGTTCATTATTATCGTTATATTACCATTTACACTGATTCAATCCTTATTCGTCATAATGCATTCATACATTCGGGTTATATAATTCGGACTCCGGATTAATATAATCCATCAATAGTCATTAATTGAAATATCATAATGCTTTAAAACATATTGACAAGGGTTGAAAGTGAATAATGAGTTTATTCATATGTTTTGAACATAGTCTTGATGTAATCGGGTCAATTGTTGATTTATTTGGATTAATTAAATTGATCCAGTGCCCAAATTAAATGTAATTGAAGAATGGCAAGCTCAAGTTATGTTGATTGGACTCGTTAATTGAAGCCCAACGAATAATGATAATGAATTAATCCACATTTGGCCCAAAAAAGTGAATATTCGCAAATTATATCGTGCACGGTGCATAATTGATTATGAATCGCGCATTAAAACGACATTATTTTGTTAAATGAAAAGAAACGACATTTGTTTTCCGCCGTTCTGCATCCTTCCGCAAAAAAAGTGACTCTGTCATTCAGTTTCATTTTGTATACACTGTAGTTTCAGTTTAACACAACTACAGTTTCATTTTGACATAACTACAATTTCATTCGATATTTATAGACTCAAATATGTAAGATGTTATTTAATTTTATTTTATATACACTATAGTTTTATTAAAACACAACTACATGATCATTTTGATATAATTACAGCTTCATTGTACAATATACACTCAAATATATGAAATGTTATTCATTTTCATTTTATATACACTGCAGTTTCATTTCACCACAACTACAGTATCATTTTGATATAACTGCAGTTTCATTTGTCATGAGACAGTGTCGATTTAGATAAACTATAGTGTCAGTTGGTGTTTAATACACCAAACATGCGGATTCCGTTAGCGGTAACGGCATGCCGTTTATTTACTTAAAGAAATGACGCCGTTTTTTATCGCGGTGCATGTGTACCGCGGTCAACGATATAACAACTGGTGAATATTCATATATTTAAATTAATTAATTAATTTAAATACGTGATAAGATCATGAACTTGGATGAAATTGTGGTTCGACCTTTATTATTACACACTATCATTATAATTGATTCGTGTAGATATATATTATAGTTAAAATTGTCCATCACCTATTAAACTCATCATCGTAATTTTACTTTGTGTACTTTTTAATTTTTGCCAATATGTAGATAAAATTTATTTATAATTAAACAAATTTTAAAACATGTGAACAATCAACTTATCGTACGTATATTTCATTCCTATAAATGCCTCTCAAAAACCCCCTTTGTCTTCTCTATTGCGCCTTATGAACCTCTTTCTGAATTCTTAACTTTTGCACAGTGATTTCATAAGTCAAAGAGTTTTATTAAATATATTCTCAAATATATATATATATATATATATATATATATGTGTGTGTGTGTGTGGAGAGGGGGGGTGGTGTCATGTGTATGTATATATGTATGTTAAAGAAAATTAATACCCAGTGCACACATGCAAATATGCAATACACGTTGCCTATTGAGTTCATCATGACTTTTTTTTTTTTTTTTTTTTTTGAAAATGAGTTCATCATGACTTTACTTTATACATTTTGTAATTATTGTCATGGATAAAATATATTTAAAATTAAAAAAAAAAATTAAAATTAAAATTGACTATGACATATGATTGTCTGTCACGATTAATTGTGCACTTGTAATACATGTTACCTACTGGGCAAATTTCAAATTATAGATACACAAAATTTTGTATTTAATTATTTATATGCTCCGTATTATTTTGTAGTTTAGGAACAATATTACTCTGTAGTAATTTTCTTTTCCTATAATGAGTATACTTACGATTTTTTGTGTAACATTTTTAATACTAACTAAATGAAATATCTCAATATATATATTTAAAAATAATCTCCTAACTAAATTAGTTAAGTGTTGATTTGATAATTACAATATAAGAATTTGAGTTTTAATATAAGTGATTTATTACCTTTCGTGATTTAAATTTCGATTAAACTCGAAAACTACAAATTCCCAAATTCAACAATTTAGGTTTTTTGTGATGCGATTTACCTTCTAAATAGTTTCAGAGTGCAAAAGTAACTACAGAGTATCGAAGTATGTAACATGTTCTTGAACCTGATCGAACCGTGAACAACTGGCTTGTCGTATATTTCCTATAAATGCTTCGCAAAAACCCCATTTGTCTTCTCTCTTCCGCCGTTATGAACCTCTTTCTGAATTCGTAGCATCTGCGCAGTGGCTCCAGAAGTGAGCAGGCTTTGGGATCCTAGATCTTGGAACCCTTCGTTCTGCAGGCACTACCTTGCGTGCCCTCACACCCATCACGTCAGATGGGCAAATGGAATCGGAGATATTTCCCCAGAAGGAACTACAACTACCAATACCAAGATTTCCCTCCGGTTGACTTCGACGCTAAGTTTGATTCCGGTACCTTTCTTCTCATTGCGTTTCTGCGGTTTCCGTTTTCTGATCTTAATTAGTGGCGCCGTCATTCAATTTCCCGCGTTTGATTTCCTGAAAAATGGTTTGAAATCGGCACGTTTGTGTGATAAATTTAAATTTTGCCTTGCTGGGATGGACGTGATGTGATGATTAATTGAAAAAAGATTGTAACTTTATTGCTTTGTTTTTTGTTGCTTATGTGCTTGTATGAATTGCATTTTGTGTGTGGTGAAAGGGGCAGGATTGGGGGGCTGTTGCCAGAACTTATACTCTTTGCTCACTGTTCTATTGATTATCATTGTTGTCTCCCAGATGTAAATAAATCTGATAGGTCAACATAGAACTCAGAGAGAATGAAATTATGAAGAAGTTGAAGATGAAATGTTCAGGGGAACCATATTTTGGAGGATAAGTTTACTTCTGGGAAAATCATTAAAGTTTGTATATTTTCATGGTATCTGAGTCTGGGTAGAGTCACAATATTGTAGAAATACCTGACAAAAAGGATCACAAGGAGGGAAGTTTTGTGTTAAGTGTGCTTGCACGTTTAATCTTTGGATTGGTGAGGGGAGTTAGCATTTCACTTGGAATTGTATATCTGCAGCTCTATGGTAAATAATTTGTTGATAATGGTTGCGATTTTTAGGCATGGAATCGGAGAAGTATATATACAAGGTTCTCTGCCTATACTATCACAAACCTTTTCGGTTGCTGATTTGTGGAAAGCTTGTTTGTTTTTGTTGCTGTCATTTAGGGTGGATTTCTATTTTCTACCATTTACCGAATGGGATGTATGATATTTATCTGTTTGACTCGTGATAACGTTCATTTCAAATCTAAATGTGTTATGGTATTTTGTGACCTTGTAACTATGGCTTCTAAATTATTTTTGTTTCCAAACGCTGAAGCTATTCAGGAGAATAGTGTGCCCTCATGGGAGATAGAGTTCTGCAAGTCCGTGGGGATTCCTTGGAACAAGGTTATCTATACAAAGGAGTACATTTCCTGCCATGATAGTGTGGTTAAGTGGGACGATTCTGCAAGTCAAGAAGCCTTTCATGATGCCAAAACTAGATATTGGGCTAAGACTAATGGCGTTCCCTTTGATAATCCTTTGCCTGATCCCTGTAAGTACGTTGATGATGTTGATTGGAATGCAACGGTTGACCCCGAAATGATATTGGATTTAGATCGAGATTTCTTCAATCCTGACGAATCAAATGTCAACAACTCAGAGGATGTTTCCGGATGCTCACTATCACACGATAATAAAAATCTTAATAACGGTGAGAATGCTTGGGAGGTTGGCTATGGACAGGGGAATGGAACTCCGGAAGCAGGACAGGGTTCGGGCGAGTGGAGTGAATCGAAAGTTTCAAAAAACGTGGGCGATCCGTGGGAGGAGAGTTGCACAAGAACCGGAGGGCCTTTCAAGGGCACTGGATGGAGAGGCGGTGGAAATGGCTCTTCATGGGGTTGGAACCCTGGGCACAATGCCCCAAGCGGCCTCGATAATACTTGGAACAATTCTTGGAATCATGATAGCGGGAATGCTGGGTGCACGAGGCAAAACAGAAATGGTTCCTGGAGTCAAAATGCATGGAACGATAGGGACCACCCTGGGCACGGGGCGCCAAGTGGCCTCAACAATTCTTGGAATCATGACAGTGGGAACGTTGGGTGCACAAGGCAAAACGAATGGGGCAATAACAAAAACGGCTCCTGGAGTCGAAATGCATGGAATGATAAGGATCACAACGGTTTCCAGACTCGAAATTCTTGGATCGACAGGGATCACAAGCCATGGAATTCAGGTAACCATTGTGATCCTAGGGGAAACAATTGGAAGAAGTCGGGGTTTCAGAGTAATCAGCCCACGTATTTTGACCTAGAAAGATCTAATCCCGGGAGGGAGTCTTTCTATGGTGGTTCCAGGAAGAGGGAAGGCTCTTCATACCATACTTCAACATTCAAAAGTTCGAGGTTTCAAGGAGGTGAACAGGGAGCAACTTACACCTGGAGGGAAGTTAAAAACTCAAAAGACTATAAATGATACAAAACACTTCATGTATAAAAAGAAGAAATCTTGCCTGGGAGAATGACACACCCACCCTTTATCTGTCTTATTGCCAATATACTTAAATGGGCTTTGAGCCATTTGTTTTGACTGTTAGGAGTAAAGTTTATATCATCAGTAACTTGCATTCTTTTTGTCAATGGAAGTTTTTTGAGGTCACCTGTTATAATATCAGGGACTAGTGTATAAATGTATTCTTAGTTAGTGTCCTGTATTCAGTTGCTTATTTTGGAAACAAGCCAACTGGTCAGTTGCTTCCTGTCCTAACTACCTGTCATCAGACATCAGCTTTATTCTTCTGTTACACTTTAAATTACAGTGTTTGTTTCTTTAACATAGCCTTGAATCAGGTATCTGCTTTTTTTTTTTCTTTCCCAATTTGAGTTTCTCTGCTTTGCTGTACCCCGGGCCTGCTTTAGCTTTCAGACTTAACATCAAACTGTATACGTTTGTGAACAAGGAGTCTAAGGCCATCCCCAATAGTATTTTTGGGATGATTTTTGAGAAAACAAGGATGATGTGAATGAGAGAGAAGAAATGAGATACTTGCATGAAGAGGGTTTTTTGGTCTGAAAATATGGGGCCCGCGGAGAAAAAGTTGCGCAACATCCAACGCGCAGCGTATGATGAGTTTTTGGTCTGAAAATATGGGGCCCGTGTCGAGAAAAAGCTGCCAAACACCCAAGGAGGGGTTTTTGGTCTGGAAATATGGGGCCCGCGTGGAGAAAAAGCTGCCTAACACCCGTGCGTTCAGCGCAGCGGGTGCGTAAGATCTTCTGTTTCGCACCGGGTGCGTAAGATCTTCTGTTTCGCACCGGGTGCGTAAGATCTTCTGTTTCGCAACGGGTGCGTAAGATCTTCTGTTTTGCAGCGGGTGCGTAAGATCTTCTGTTTCGCAGCGGGTGCGTAAGATCTTCTGTTTCGCAGCGGGTGCGTAAGATCTTCTGTTTCGCAGCGGGTGCGTAAGATCTTCTGTTTCGCAACGGGTGCGTAAGATCTTCTGTTTCGCAGCGGGTGCGTAAGATCTTCTGTTTCGCAGCGGGTGCGTAAGATCTTCTGTTTCGCAACACCCGCGCGTTCAGCGCAGCAGGCGCGTAAGATCTTCTTTTGTCAGATCTGCTTTTTTTTTTTCCCTTCTCTTCTCTCCTACAAAAACTCTTTAGAAACAGCAATTGTGGAGGATGCTCTAGGAATCTAGGATGCTCTAATCCAAAGCAAAACCTTCACAATGTTTGTAGCAGGAACCAACCCCCACTATAGTTGTACTCTCATTTTGCCAGAGAAATGGCAGAGAGGTACAAGCAACAAAAAGGACTTTAACATTTTTAAGCTTTTAGAGTACAGCATGGCACTGTAGAGAATTCCTTGTACCTCAATTCATACCCATTACTCATTAAAAAAATTTGCAATCATCACCACTTTTATGCTCTTTGAGGTAACACTGAAAAATGTTTTTACTATAACTGCATTTAACAAAAGTTACAAAGCCATTAACTACTCAACTTCATTTAGAGCTCAAATGAGAAGCCAAATATGATACACCAAATACAAATCCCTCAAAAAATATTGTCACAGAATGACCACACTGGTTAAATGGTTTTTTTCTATACACAAAATGATGAGGATCCGATGTATTGGCGCAGTCATCGTCTGTCTCCCTTCTCTTCCATCTCTCCAACACATGTACATCTCCGCTTGGGTAAATGATCGGGAATAGGTATAGATCGAGCAAGTATGAACGCCATCCATGGAACTGCTAAAAGCTTAAATCCCGCTCTTTCCACTACAACACGAGAAGAAAGCAGCAGCAGCCATGCACGGAGAACATATTATGCTTCAATCACGGTTTCGATATCCATGCCTGGGGGAGACAATGGGGGGACAGCTGGCTCGTGAGATTCGAAGGGAGCCATCTGTAACGTTTTCCTCGCTGTCACCTGAGAATCTTGGCTCCGACCAATCTTTCTCGACGGAAGTGACTGAGAGGCGACGGCTCTTGATGAGTTGCCCTTCTCGATGGACGCTAGAAACTTGTCCTTTGAGAGACTTTTCTGAGCAGATGCAATAATAGTGCCAAATACACCAGATTCTTTCAGTCCTTGGATGATTGCCTGAATAACAGAAACGAGAAAATAATTATATTACGAGACTCATTGTATCTAAAATACCAAGTGAAAAGCTCAATTAGATAGAACATCATTAAAAGGTTGGGAATAAAAATTTCTGAAGACAAACAAGCTCACCATGGGAGCATAAATCCGAGTCAAAATGCCCTTCCTCAATAGTTTCAAGTTAAGCGTTTTATCTGTCCAGACAACATGTTCACGATACCTGAAACAGTAAAAACAATTATTTTAAACATTCAATACTCGATATATTCCAACAACTATAGTTGGACAAGTGTAACAATCCACTCTGGATATTGTATCTATTTTTTGTTAGGTAACCATCCACTCTGGATATCGACTGGAAGGGGTTTCTCTGTTGACAAAACTCATCACAAAACAAAACCCGTTTGGGGGGTGGGGGGAGGTATTATAGGAGGCATTGAATATACTTCGATAAATTATATTTAGTATTTACCAGTTCAGCATCTCCTCCTCTGTTGCAGTTGAAGCAATAATGAATGCCTGCATCATATTACAAAAATTATTTAATTTTAAACTTACAGGATAAAAGGCATCAACATAAAAAAGAATACCAATAAGAATTTCATCATAACAATAAGCGCATGTTTTTCACACACACACACACACACACACACACACACACACACAAGAGAAATAAATGCAAGGAGAAACTCACAGATCTATCGAATTCCAACATGAAGCAGCGCTTAACGTCCTCCTTTGTAGGCTTGCAACCACATCGGTCTCGTCTAGAGGTCAAATCTGAGAACTTCGAATATGTATAATGGAGAACAGCAGCCTCTTCCAATTTAATCTCACTGCCATATATAACATGAAATTAATCCATACACTGATACACAATTTAGACAAATATGCAAAATAGCAACAAATTGAGAGAGCAAAGAAGTTCAGAGCATGTACTGATGAGATCATGAAGAAAACATACTTTGGAGTTTTCATGTAATTGTGCCACCTGTGTGCTCCATTGGGACGAAGATGCTCTTGTATACGAGCAGCTGATTTCCCATTACCATAAGTCAAAAAGTAGTTTGGATTGCCACGAGTTGCTTCTTTGTACATTCCAAAATATGCATCCTTTGTTAGATGGTCGTAATTCTTCTTGAACATTGAAACCTATTTTGGACAAAATATGACAGAAAAATTTTGAGTCCCGTCATTTTATGCAAACATCATGGTATGAAATTATGAATGAAGCATATATCAAACTAAAAATTAAACATTTTGAACCAGCAAAATGCTAGTAATCACAGATTTAGGTGAATAGCAACTATTTGAGATCTCCTATTCTCCTGGGAGTTTTGCTTCATTCATGCAAGAAACTTTTCATCAATAATGATCATTTGGAAAACCAGCAATAAAATAACATATTAACATATTCCATTAGGTCTCAGAAATAATGAATTCGAAATATAGATTACCTCTGTAAAAGGATCCTTAATATCATCTCGTTCGACACTGCTCTCCTGAACAAAAGAAGTACCATAGTGACAGCAGATTAAAACCTTTCTTATTTCATTATCATCTGATTTATTTCATTATGTCAGTTTTGATTGATTATATTTTGAACAACTTACATAATTTGGAAATACAACCATATCCACATTTGATGGCACATCGTGTAGTAATTGTCTCAAAGAGTACTCACGAGCACCAGCTGGGTGTAGTAACTCATCTGTATCTAGATGAATTATCCACTCAACACCAGCTTCCTGTCATGTTAAAAAATTTTAGACTATTACTTAGAACAATGTTTAACAACTGTTTGTGAGCAGAATATCTGACTGGAAAGAAATGTGAGAGTATAATGTTCTGTACCCTTGCCATCACAATAGCCATCTCCATGTTAAGCGATTGCTTCACAAAAAGCTCATAATTGCAAGGTTTGTAAAAGAAACTTGACAACCACGTTTCATTCCAGATCCGGCTACAACATAAGAACAGAATATGCAGTGAATAGACATCAAAAGGTGCATATGTGAGAATTCCATGCTGTAAATTCCAATATTGCAGAACTGAATACTCTAAAAAATTTATACAATCAAACATGTTTTCAATGCACTTTCCAATGTTTCTCTCTCACAGTAGCCATAGCATGAATAAAAAGCAGTAACTTTGTTTGCCGAGTTTTATCCAATTATGCATTATAAATGAAACATGAATGAAAATGCATTAAAGTGCAACAATGCAAGCTTAATTTAATTCATAATATTGAACCAAACCTCTTAGCCTGTTGCTCCTCTAGCTCTTTGGTTCTGTATACTACTTTTACTCCCTGCAATCAATACATGATATCCATTTTCCATTAAACCATGTATTAACAGACCAAAAAAAAAACCAATAACACAAATGCAAAACATAATTGAGAAGACAATGAAACAGAAGTAGATATTATAAACTTACAGGAATGGACTCAAGGACTTTGGATACTGTAGGTGATGCTGCCTTTCCTTCCACAAAAAGTAGAAATGTCGATACACCAATAACTTTATGATAGTACATCCATGGAAGAATTTGGTCTAAGCTACCCGAGGTACTTGTGGTAATACATATCTGCATATTCAGAAACAGAACTAGGCCTTAGATCAATAAGGCAAGATGCATTCACTATTTCATTTCAGATGACCAAAGATCTTGTACAGAGTGCACAAATCAAAAGTATGATCAGAAAACTCCCCCAGGCACAAATATAAGATCAGATAAAATAAAAGATCACAGAATAAAAACTAAACCAGCATGAAACCACATAGACAACTTCAAATTTCAAGCTTTTGATGGTGCCAAAAGAAACCCATAGTCAATAGTATCTTTTGGTAGAAAGCAACATACTGTTTTAACCTATAGTTATACTCCATCCACCATTTTTTCATGCTAAATAACTAATTGCCAGTGGATGCCAAAAAAGCAGAAGGTAAATACTCCATTACTCCCCAATAAGTTCTTTTATATTTACCAGAGCTCAAAAATTATGTTCTTATTTTCCTATTTTGTGTATGTACTCATGTGCAACTCTAGTAGTCCACAATTCAGTTCCAACTTTCAATACGACAAACAACCCCCCCATTAAAGGCAAAGAAATCTCAAACCCCAGAGCACCACGAAAACGACAACCAAACAAAAAAAGAGCAGAAAAGATCAGACCTTTGGCTTGAGATCTGATTCAAAATTGAACTTCCAGTCCCTGTAGTAAGGAAAAGTCGCGGAATTCCGACGGCCAAGCAGGGAGCAATCCGAGGAGTGAGAGAGGTGGCCCACGGTGGCCAGAGGCGAGCTGTCCATTCCCGGAAACTTGCGCGACTCCTCGGGGGACCACCGCGAGATTGGATCGTCGACTCCCCCGCCGCGCCATTGGAGGACGAAGGCGAAGAGCGCCAGGGAGAGCGGCAGCAGAGTAAGGAGGAGAAGTAACTTAGCGGCAAAAGAGGCGGCGGCGGAGGCGGAAGACGGTGGTTGGGGCCTGAGAGAAGCGCCGAGACCCGCCATGGTAGACGGGGAAAGACCGAGAGGGATGGGCGAAATGTGCTATGGACTCTATAGACTATAGTGTATATATTTTACTTGTTAATACTATGAATCGATATGCACTAAGTTGAGTACTATAAATACATAAAAATGTTTTTCATTATAATTCTCAAAATTTCAATTTTTTCCCTTTTTTGCTATGGTATGTACTATGTAGCCCCACAAGATATGTACAAATTGATTTACTTTTTATATGAAATTTAAATATTTTCTTTGTTTAATAATTATATTGAGTGATCGTCATAATAATAGTAAGTATGTATATTAGATTATCGATAAAAATAGATGAATTTTATGGTTAACAAGTTTATTAAATTTTCAACTATAGTAATATTTTTATTTTATAATATTCGATTTTAATTTTTTTATATTTTGGCATTTAACATTTAGTAATGTTTCATTTAAGTGTTTCGATCTAAAATATTATTTCCCGTTTTAGTTAAAAGTATCTAAGATATAATTTTATATAAATTTTATACCAAATTTAACCAGATTGCATGGGAAGATACTTTAGATATTTTGGACTGAAAGTCAATTTTTTTTTTTTTTAAAGTTTAGCACTAAAAATGAACAAAATAAAAGTTTGTGGTAAATGGTATTTTAATCAAAATAAGAAAAGTGATAATTCATATAAATTATGTGGTCAAAATAAATAATTGTGATAGTCAAAGCAAGTGAGGACTATGATATAGGTCATGATTGGATATGACACTATAAAGGTTAGAATCCTACTAGAAGTATGTATGAAAAAAAAAAAAAAAAAAACTCAAAATGACGGAAAATTAGAATTGAATCTTTGTGCGCACATAAAGACTATGAGATGATCGTTGAACTGGTTACGTGACTTGCAATTTATCTTGTAAATTAGTTCGACAAAATTGATATCATATAAGTTTTTAAATTAAAATTAATAATAATTTAACATTGAAAAATAAAGGATGATAATAATGAAGATATTACTCCGTATTCCGGTGAATTTGAATAGGGTAGGTAGACAATACTATACAAGTATGTATTAACTTCGTAGGAATCGAAGGGACGTGTATCCATGTAAAATAATAATCTTTACTTTATGATTTATAATTAAAAAAATATTTATAAATTAAAATAATCACAACATTATCTAATATTACTAGCCATATGAACATATCATTGTAGTTCTTTATTATTTTATATATCTCATAAATATAGTAAGTTCAATCCATCTTATACTCAATATACATTGTCTAACAAAAAAAATACATTAAGCTCAACAAATATATATTAGAGATACAAAATAAGAGAGACAAATATAATAGAAATTACATTTTTAATACTGAAAAAAATGACTTATTCGTTCTATTAATTATGAGTATATTATAATTCCTCAATTATTAGTATAGCCTCAATGACATAATTGATTAACTCATCTTAATCGTATCTTTATAGGATCAGTTGTGTAATCTCTCAAAATTCTAGTTGCTTTAAGTATAAGCGTCAATGATGTTTGACCGATTCTATTATTGAGATATTATATTCGCTATTAACTTGATAACGGAAGAACTAAGGATTTGTTTAGAAACTTAAGAAATGACTTCTGGAAGTCATTTTATAACTTTTTTCCACTTTTTGCTATCAACGAAAGTTACCCATTTTGATCTAGGGAAAAAAAGAAAAAAAAAATTATTTGGCAATAAATACATTCTGAGATTTTTTGTTGGTTGGACAAGTTTTTTCATTGAAAATATTTCGCTTAAAGTGATATATATATATATATATATATATATATATATATATATATATATATATATTTGGTTCATGGAATTTATTTGTCATTGGAAAATGAATTCTTCAAATTTAAGCAAAACAAAATTCTGTGTGGGACATGTGGTTTTATTTTCCCTGAAATATGGAAAGAAAATGATATGATTTGACTATTTTATCCTTATTTTCTTTCTTAATTATATTACTCTTATTAATTTGTAGGTATATATAAGTCTTTATACTCGTTATTCCTTACAATTTCAAATCCAACCAAACAATATAATTAGGGTGTGTTTGGTTCATGGGTTTTGCTATCAGGAAACAGGAATGGAAATTAAAGTCATTGTTATTGTTTGGTTGACATGTTTCTAGAGCACTATTATGGAATTTGATTATCTCTTCATTATAAAACTCATTCCCTAATAAAATAAGGGGTTCATTCCATTATTCTCCCTCCTAATTGGTAATTTGATTTTTAAGTTTGGATTATAATTTTGGATTAAGGCTCAAATTAGCCATTGAACGTAATGCCAAAATGCAATTTGGCCACTCAACTTTTTAAAAAAGTGCAATTAGACCATTCAATGTTGTAAAATCATGCAATTTGTCCCAAGTGACTTGCATTAGTAGGTTACCAACAAGTAATTAATTAAAAATTTTAAAAAGAAATTAAAAATTATTTTAAAATAAAAGGAAAAAAATGGATGCAGCGCCGACGGTGGTGTCGGATGGCAGAGGAGGAAATGGTGGCATCTGCTGTGGTCTTGATTAATGGCTGAAGAGAGGAATGGCGTTGTCTCACTGAAATCAGCCATCGTCAGACTGCGCAATACCTCTCTTTGCTAGAAAAACTCGCCATCCACCGCCACCTACGCTGTCTCACCGGAAACAGGGGTTGCGAGGGAAGAGGGAGAGCAGCTCGCCGCCATCGCCACCGGAACCATTACACCGGTGAAGACCCCACCTAGCCGGAACGCTGCCGCTGCACACCAGAGGATAAGAAGGCGCCACCAATAGAGCTCACAAACGCCGCCTATATCTCCGCCACCACCGCCGTCTGCCCGTCATCCATCGCCGGAAGGAGAAACTGGATGTCGCCAGATCTGCTGCCTTGTGCCATAGTTGCTGATGCTTGCCGGGAAAGTAGGGTCACCGTCCACTGCCGCCGAAATCTCCTTGTTGCTGGTCGAGAGACAAAAATGGATGAGAGAGAGGCGACCTCGGCTTGGATTTGAAGGAGAAAGGGATGAACAAAGCTAACTGAAGGTTTGGAGGATAAATGGTGAGTTGAAGGTGACATCTCCCTCTCCACGATCTGATTTTTTTTTTAATTTTTAATTAATTATCTGTTGGTAACCTGCCATTGCAGGTCACTTGAGACAAATTGCATGATTTTACCATGTTTAATGGTTTAATTGCACTTTTTTTTTTAGTTGAGTGACCCAATTGCATTTTCGCATTACGTTTGATGGCTAATTTGAGCCTTATTACTATAATTTTTAGATCTTTTTTTTTTTTTTTTTTTTTTTTTCATATTGGTGTTTTGGATATCTTTATATTAGAATAAATTGTCTTGCTTTTTTGTTTTTTTGTTTTTTTTTTTTTTTTTTTTTTTGTTTTTGTTTGTATTTTTAAAACCTTTATTCTAATTATAGACCATACATAAGTACATAACCAAACAATAATATTGGTAATCATTTCAATTCCACCATACTACCCAACATGCAAAACAATTTCACCAAAACTCATTACCATTACCAAGTATTTGATTCCTATTTCGTTTATAATTCACATGTGTGAACCAAACACACCATTAGTATTCCCAGTAATTTTGTTTCCACCAATCAAACAATAAAATACTGAAATACATATTCCTATTAATTAATTTTCAATGGAATTTCAATTCAATTTCTCATCAAATATTTTTTCACAAACCAAACGGCCCTTATATTTTTGAATTCGCATATCACACTCATTTTACTATGTCAATGTAAGAGTTGTTGAGCCCGACTCGAGTGAGTGAAAGGAATAGCAATAGAGCAAGTTCAACTCGCGAACAGTTGAACACTTAGGGCTTGTTTGGTTATCAGCGGTTAGCGGTCAGCGGTAGCGGGTTGTGTTAGCGGTTATCAGATAGCGGATTGTATTAGCAGGTTTGACCAGCAGATTGTATTAGCGGTTTATAAAAAAGTGTTTGGTAAAATTAGCTGTTTAGATTGGCGGTTAACATGTAAAATGACCACAAGGATATACATTATAATTTATAATTTATAATAATAATAATAACTTTAAAAAAAAAAAAAAAAACGAAAGAAGGGAGCAGCACAAGCTGCTCCCCTCTTGTATTCCCACCGTCCCACATCGGTGGGAAAAGTGATGGAGCCTTGAGGCTCCTATTTAAGGAGCCTCAAGGCTCCACAAATTTGTTGCCCATCCCAGATGGGCAACATTGAGGAGCCGTTTTGGCTCCTCAAATTAAGGAGCCATTTCGGCTCCTCAATCAGTTTTAAGGTTGTTTTTTTGTTTTTTTTTTTTAATTAATATATAAACAGGGGCGTTTTGGGGAAAATTTAATTTTTTCCAAAACGCCAACCCCAAACGCTGCTCCTAGCAGCGGTTTGGAGCAAACCGTTGCTTCAAACCGCTGATAACCAAACATGGTTTTTTGGCATTTTGACTTCGTCAAAACGTCAAAATGGTGGATTCGCCAAAATTTGGCGGATCCGCCATTAACCAACCAAGGCCTTAATTATTTTACGCCAATACATGTTGTGAAACTAGTCGTACTTGGCAATTCACGAACAACATATATACTAAGGTTGTCCCCTCGCTTTGAAATACCTTTTATATTACCTTTCTAATATAGTTCCTCCATACACACTTAACGCCCCAACTTCACAAAGATGCTCTCTCTCTATCTCATAACATAGTGTGAATCTATGAATCCCTTGATCGAACAATATATGTGTTCTCTAACTCTAATGGATTAAGTCATTACACCACCACTAACCGCAATATGATGATTTTATGCCATATACTGAACTGAAAAGGAATTGACAATAATTGAATTCATGACATCATAATATGAGAATTATACTTCTTTCTGTTGTAAGAATATCAGAATAGAGAATAGAGAGATCAGGGAAGGAAGGCCGGGGGGGTTTCTCATTCATCGGTAGAATTCATATACAAAGGTATCACCAATTATAAGGTAATAACAATACATATAAAAGGTAGTCACCTATCAATTACAACTACTATCATATATATAATAATGTCCATATTAATATTTACAACACTCCCCCTTGGACATTATTTGACATGATCTTGCCTTGTAAAATTTTGCTAGGAAAACCCTATGGGAAAAACCTAGACAAAAAAGTATAAATGTATATATTCATGCCTCGTTAAAAACTTCACTAGGAAAACCACGTGGGAAAAACCTAGTTGAAGAAAAGAGTACATGATATTTGTAAGAACATATTTTGTACTGATTGCCTCATTAAAAACCTTAACTTAAGAAAACCATGTGGGAAAAACTTAGTTAAGGGAAAAAGAGTACAATCATAAGCCTTCAAGGCATAATCGATATAATCTTCAGGATTTTGGGGTTTGTCTACTTAAGTAATTGCTTTGCAACATTTCCCCATTAAATAATTATATCATACTTATGCCTCATTAAAAACCTCACTATAAAACCCAGTGGGAAAAATTAGTTGAGGAAAAGAGTGCATGATGTATGTGTATTCTTGTTTTAGATTAACTGCCTCATTAAAAACCTTAGATTTAAAGAAAAACCCGTAGGGAAAAACTTAACTAAGGAAAAGTGTACAGCCGTTAGTCATCTAAGACACAATCTTCAGGATTGATTCATGTAAAATGATACTCCCCCTCAAGATAACAATCTTTAATCCCATACATTAAATTTCCAAATTATATAGAGGAATTTTGTAAATAAATATATACAATTGTCAATTGAATAAATATACTCTATAATAATCTCGTGACTCTTCTGGAGTTCACGTGGTATAATATTAATATCATAGTATCTAGTCAAAAGGATTTCATTATATATCCTTTTATTGACCCTCTATGGGACAATGGGGTAAATATAGTACAACCAGTTTTGAAACTTGGCATTATGGAGATACAAAAGTAATAGCCAGTACTCAAGTAGCCATTATATATTTGTTTATCTAAATATCCAATCAAAATCATATATAGGCTAACTGGTGTATAAAATTCTTCAAGCAAAAACTCGATCTTTAAGTCAAGATAATACTTAGATTTTTCTAGCCTTTTATTAAAAGGGCTCCGCCTTTAGACATGAACTGATATCATCAAATTGTTTAGGTATTTCATTGATGTTTACACTATCAAAATTAACTGAGATAATGAATAAATAAGTTCATTATGAACCCTTTATCGAGCACATAATGGTACATATTATTCCTTCTTCATGAGGATAATAACTCCATTCGCAACTCTTTAAAGAGTACATAATGGCACATAGTAAATACATATTCCTTCTTCGAGAGGAAAATACTCGGTCAATTATTAACTATTTCAGGTCCTATAATTCTATAAAGACCTTAAAATTTTAATGTGCGATTTTCACTTTTCTCATTTTGAGAACTTAAAATCCTTCGGGGATTTTTGAATTTAATATTAGTTGCATATCTAATTTATTATTCTGCCAATGATGTAGCGGAACTTAATGCCATTTATCGTGGAAAAATATGTTTGATTAAAATCAATCAAGGGTATCTGCGTGAACCCATAAGACTACAACTCGCTTTATATCATATCACCTCATTATTCTTATTTCTCTTTCGTGCACACACCCACTTGTAACCTTCGGGGTTAACTCTCAACGGTGTATTGTAATAAAGAGAATTATTAATAATTAGCGAGTCGAGCTATGCCTTAATTGCTCCTTTATACGTTAAATAGTCATGGCACTTCCGGTGCATAACTCTGGATCCAGATTATCATATAATGGAGCAATTTGTACAGGCTATTGTGTTGTCGACAACTATAATACTTTCATAAATCTCTCCCATATTTATAATAGTTTATGGCAATATTCAAGTCAACCAGATTCTAGACATTTCCCAGAACTTTTCAGATCACATCTGGTTGTCCTGCATCCCTAGTATTATGTTTGTTTGGTGCACCTATAAACTAACTAGGGTTTTTCGTCATCTGGACGAACGTCTCAAAGACATAATTATTCAAGGTATATCAAGAGTGACAATGTTTATTTACTAGATCTAGTATAATGATTCTTATCTCTTACACATATAGATCCCCTACAGTTCTGGCATCAAGGAGTATCGATAGATATATTTGGTCCAAATTGGGGATGGTATATGGACCTAGTTACTCTTTTATGATCAGTATGATCAATATATGTATTTAGCAGATTATTTGCTAATATCACAAATATATCATCTTCTGAACTTTCAGTTCAGTCTAACTAGTACATGGATAAAATAATGAAGATATTTTTATTCTATGGAATTTCTTGGCATTCTATTAAATTTGAACTCTTATCTCCCCCTAATGCCGAGAAACAATCTTCATTAATTAAGTATGCAGTCAGCGTACCTAAGGATATGTATATTAGTCTCATATCATATGCTCTTGGCATTAATTAATCAAGAGACTAAGGCTTCTTTGGTAGCCTTTTTAGATGTACGCTGTGGTGGTGATATATTGAAATAGACTGTGCACTATAAATAAAAACGCAGATAGGGAAATGTTTATTTTGAAACCATGTACTAGGTATAACAATCCTTGAGGGATTGGTTTGTGATATGCAGTGAGTTAGATTTGAATTTTAAACAAAAGTATATCCCCAAAACAGATAATTCAGTAATTTCTTCTTCACACATGCTCTATAAAGTACTCGTGTGGATAAGAAATTGTAGTATCTAACTCATTATGTTTGCCCTAAGAAACCCAATTCGTCATCCCATAATTAAAAATTGGGTCTCCAAAATGTAAAGATTATCGCAACATAATAAGTTGTCAAATGTATATGAAAATTACCACAAGTGGCATATAAAATCAGATAGGGCAAGCATACACATTAAACAAAAAGAGTGAAACATTCAACAATCTTAGGGAGATTAAACGCCAAAAGAAGTATTAGATGGTGAAATATTATCAAATATTAGCAATTTTTTTTTGCTTCAGGCAAACCAACATGGTGTGACTCACTTTTGGCTGTTAAGCACATAGCATTTTTGCATAGTAGCATAACATTAAAAATAGAAGTTGCAGACTTCATTCACGAGTTCATAACTAAGGATTTAGACCAAGATGTGACAAATAAAAAAATTATAAATGTAAGAATATCAGAATAGAGAATAGAGAGATCAGGGAAGGAAGGCCGGGGGGGTTTCTCATTCATCGGTAGAATTCATATACAAAGGTATCACCAATTATAAGGTAATAACAATACATATAAAAGGTAGTCACCTATCAATTACAACTACTATCATATATATAATAATGTCCATATTAATATTTACAACACTTTCAAAATTCATTCCGCGAACCAATCGTGTTGTAAATGATTTTACCTAAAATTTTGAACACCCTACCAAACGCCCCCTAATATAACCTAGGGAGCCGAATCCTAATCATCATCATCAGAAGTAGCAGTATATCCTTTTTACATGACAAACCTAAACCCGAGCCGCTGAATACTTCATCGCCTCCATCTCCATAAACGCACCGCAAGCCGCAGCACAAAGCTGGGAATTCAATCGGGTTGGGTTTTGCAGCTGATGCTTCGATTGGCGATCGGATCGTCGGCCAACAATCTCTGCGACGACCGAGCATTCCTTCAATACTCTCTTCGTTTCTGTCTCTTCAGTTCATGTCTTCTGTTGATAGCACCGGCTATGCAACAACAAGGCCTCCTTTTCAGAAACTACCCTTAGTTTTCCGCCACTTTTCTATGCACCTGTCTTCATTACCTGATCGTAATAATAAAAGTTGTTGTTTGTTTAGTTCAAGGCTCTATACGCAACATGAGTGATTCTAAGGTTAGTACGCTCAAGTTGCTTTGTTTTGGCATTTTAAGGATTTGGGAATTTGTTTTTCTTGCTTGATTGCGTGAATTTTTGAACAAGTTCATTCCTTTGAGATGTTTTTTATTCCACAAAATGTATACTTTTTAGATTCCATGTATTGTTGATAGTTATCTTTCTCTTGGTGTTAAAAAGTTAGGAAGCAAAACATTTTCCATATAAGATGCATAGTTATGTTTTGCCGGTTACTATTTATGTTAAAACTGGTGGTACTGGGCAATAGCCATTATGGGATTACTGCCACTCAGTTTGGCAGATGAAATTTAACACCACTTAAAATGTTGAAGAACTTGTGAAGTTTGCCTTAAGAGGGCGTTTGGTACTTTCTCATCAATTAAATTTCTAGGAATATATTTGATGGAAATGGGAATAACTTTACTGGGAAAATTAATTAGCATGTTTGGTGTATTACAATTAAATTACCTGAAAAATTAATTAATACATTTGGTTCATAAGTTCATTTAAACTTTCCCAGATAAATTTTTAAAGTCTCTAATATATCCTCTCTATATAAGAGATTTTTAACATGGCAAGTATGGCTCCAAAAGGATAAATATGTAATTCAATAAAGTTGGCAGATGGTATTTAATTTATATTCTTTGACTTTTGGTTTGGAACTTTGGATTCTGGACTATGAAATATTAATTTCGAGTTCTGTCTACTTTATCAGTCTAGCAAGATTTTGTTGGGAATCAGTTTCAAAGCTGCTAGTCTAGTCAATCTACTGTTCTCTTGTATTGTGATGTGTTTTTAAACCCGTTGGTGGATCTATTAGGTGACTATTTATTCATTGTTTTTTATTTTATTTTATTTTCATTTCTTCTTGCTGTCATTTTAGTGCCATCAATTTATCAGTAACAACACAGACTATTCTGATGTGATTTTAAACCTATTATGGGTCTATTAGGTGATTACTTATTAACTCTGTTTTTACGTTTGTTTCTTCTTGTTCTGTTGCTATACTGTCATCAATCTTTTGTTGGTACTTTCAGTATTTTTATTCACGTGGAAGTGAAATACCTTTTGCAGATGCTTTTATTTGGTTCCTTTACTGAGGATGAAACCAAATCATGGTTTACACAGTCATCTGGAAATACTGAAAAGAAGACTTCTGACAAGAAAGTATCACAGGATGATTCATCAAAACCAGCCCCTGAATTATCATTTGGCAGTTTCAGCACTGCATCAATCATGCAGCCTGGTTCCTCAAAAGGACAAGAATCCCATAGCACTCACGAGGAGAGAGCCAGGGGTGTTAAGCCAGTGGCAGATATCTCTTCAGGGGTTCTTCAACAAAATGGAGGGATTCCCAATGCAATCACAAATGGAAATGAAGGATCTCCAGTGGTCAAGAATGTCAATATTACCAGTTTGTGCATCTCTGAGAACCAAAAAAAAGCAAGCAGTCAGTTCCATAAAGCAACCTGCAGTGATGTGAGCTCAAATGGAGAAAATTCAAATGGGATGATCAATGATTCAGCAAGGATGTCATACTCTGAAGATCTAAAGGCATCTGATGGGCCGCTGCATATTGGTGACTTGCTACCTCGAGGCTTAATCAACTCAGGGAATTTATGTTTCCTTAATGCTACAGTGCAAGCCCTTTTATCCTGCACTCCATTTGTAGAGATTTTGCAAAGGCTGAGGGTTCGTAATATTTCCAAGGTATGCTCTTTCAATCTTTGCCCTTCTCTTCATGAAGTCAGCATTGGTCAAGAAGTAATTTTGACCTTAATTGTATGTATAGGTTGAGTATCCAACAATAGCTGCATTTTCTGGATTTATTGCTCATTTTACCATTCCAAGCTCTTCAATTGCTACGAAGAAAGATGTGAATGATATTGAAATTGGCATGCCATTTAGTCCTACTATGTTTGAAATGGTTCTGAAGAATTTTACCCCTGATGTGCCAGCTACTTTCTCAGGCAGGCCAAGGTGTGTATTACTTGTATTTCTCAATATTTTTTCTTTTTCTACTGCTATTAAATCTTTGAGTGATTGTTTGTTGATTGCAGTTTAAGTCACTTCTCTTACTATGGACTTGCAAATTCTTGAATGCAATGAAAGTTTTAAAAAATTATTTATTCTTCATTTTCCTTCTTTTCATTTTTGTTATCTCTGCCTCTCCCATTCAGTCCTCCCCTTGCCTCCACACCCTGCTCTCTGGTGGCATACATAAGACTTGGAACTTTTTTTTTTTTTTTTTTATTGACATGATGTATTTCCAGTTGGATATGATGACTTCACAGTGGACTCTTTTCTGCTGCTGCTCTTGGGAGAGAACCTAAAATAGATCTCTGGCATCTAACTGGATATCTAACTATGGGATTTGGGATTGAGATTTGCTAACGGTTTTGTATCCAAAGTCCCCATTGCATTTTTGTTTGTTTGAGGATTTAGTGGAATTTCTTTTACTTTGTACCAGCGTATATAAAGTGCAATAAGTTAATGCTTTGATGAGTTTTACTCGACAGACAAGAGGATGCACAAGAATTTCTGTGCTTTATTATGCATCAAATGCATGACGAACTACTCAAGCTTGAGGGGCAATCAAATTTAGATGGAGGAAAATCATCTCTTGTTTCTTTAGAAGAAGATGATGGGTGGGAGACTGTTGGCCCAAAGAACAAGTCTGCTGTAACAAGAATGCAAAACTTTGTTCCTTCACAATTAAGTACAATTTTTGGAGGACAATTACGAAGTGTTGTGAAGGCTAGAGGTAAGTGTATTTGATCACTTCCAAAGAGAAAAAAAAAACACATTTTTATATCTGCTTTCTGTTTCCTGGTAAATTTATTGAAAAGCAAGCATTTTTTTTTTTCTAGCCAGCCTTTGATCCATAGCTTTTGCATGCATTCTATGACAGGGAATAAAGCCTCTGCCACTGTTCAGCCATTCCTTTTACTCCACCTTGATATCTCATATGAAGCTGTACATACTATTCAAGACGCTCTTCATCTGTTTTCAGCCCCTGAGACACTTGAGGAGTACCGAACATCACCAATGGGGAAGGTAATATTTATTATTGTTTTTGTTACAGTGTTGACTTTTATTTTCTTTATTCTCATTACCTATGTAGAGTGATTCAGTTCATTTGCACAACATGGAATGTGTTGTCATTATGTGCTTAATAGATCCAGAATTTTGACTTGGTGGGAATACATTTATTTTTATATTCCATAGATATTTTTCTTAGAACTGAGTGGTGATGAACTACCACAAATTACCCATGCTTAATTGAATTTGTTACAACTATGTATAGTATAGTATAATCTTCCAAAGTTGAGTTGGGGCTAGTGTGCCCACTTGAATGTGCATAGATCCCCCTGAAAACAGCCAAAGTTGCTTTTGTGAAAAACTGTTTTCTTTCATTGCATTTTTTATGGTGCATTTACTGTTTAGAATTTTTTAATTCCTTGTGCTTCTAGGAAGGTTGCCGCTTCTCTTTAAAATTTGGTGTTAGAGTTGTGCTTAATACCTGCCTAAATCAACCAACCAGCCTAACTGATTATAAATTTCTGATTAATCTTTGTTATCATAAAGAAGGATATTGTTATTGCTGATTTACATTTCCAACAGAATGATATTATGACTCATCATTTAAATCGTGGATCTATTAAAATGTCATGACTGCAATAAAACATGCCAAACACAAGAAGCCACGAATGAAGCATTCTAATAAGAAGATTTTTTAATTTTATTACTCCATATTAGTTTTTATTTTTGAATGCTAGGAATGTGGGTTGTTTTCTCAAACAACCTTGATGTAACAGTGGACATATTTTGCATGTTTGGTGCTAACAGTGTTTGAGTCTACAAGCCTTTTCCTTAGGTATATTGGTTGTGCACAGGGAGCATTACTCATATCTTGGGATTTAATTGGCTACAATAGGAGGAGCTGCAAGAAAGCTGTAGGACCTTTATTCTGAAAAATAATGTGCTAAAAATGTTCAGTTGGCTCCTTTTTATTTTTCATATTTTTTTTGCTGAAGTAATCAACAATCAAGTTGCTAGTTTTGTCTCTCGTGTGCACCTGTTATTACTTATTTGTGTCTTTAATGCTTCATAAATGATGCGATCGTGTATTACATACTTTTCAGGCTGAAATAGGGACTGCCAAAAAATCTATTAGCATACAAGCACTTCCCAGGATCATGATTTTACACTTGAAGCGGTTTGGCTATGGAAGTCATGGAAGCACCAAATTGCATAAACCAGTGCAGTTTCCACTTGAACTGGTGATAAGCCGTGATTTACTTGCTGCTTCAACTAATGAGGTAATATTCCTTTTCTTGCCCGTGAAATAAGCTCGCTACATATGCTGTATTGGCGTAATAAAAATCTCTACCTTGTATATGGCATAATAGCCTAACCAAAGGAATTGCCTGTCCTTGCTGGCAAAATTTGTTCTCTAATCCAATATAAAAAATTAGTCAACACTGCAGTGAGTGCTAATAAATTATTACGAGGAAGAAAAAAACAATGTTGGTAACCTTATAGACAACATAATCTTTGGGTATTACTTTCATTCTACAATCTAATGAAAGCTTTTTGAATGGTATTAATTATTAAACTATCAATCAAGTTGGAAAGTTCAGCTCAATCGAGTCAACTGACAGTCTGACACTTATTATTATTATCATTTATCATAATCATAAAAGGCGAAGTCTCTGCCAACCAATTTTCCTCAATGCTCAGGGTGGATGAACTCTGTTACAACTAATGATGGAGTTTATTACACTTTGATTTGAAGTTTTTATGAAACATGGGAGTATATTATCTATTTCTATATGTTCCTATTAATCTTCCGGTCTGGTTGGACATGTCCCTCGTAATACCGAACGGGAAGGGTAGTGTAGAGACTTGGTTTTCAAACACTCCCTTGATTTCTTTAGCATATTGGATGACATTCTATGGTGATTGATACTTTCACTATGCTAAACTGTACTTTATTTCTCTCCTTTGCCCCCTCCATAGTGCACAAATTCACAAGGGCTATATTATTTGTATATTCATTCGTTTTATTCACCATGGTTCAGAGTCGGAAATACGAGCTAGTTTCCACAATAACCCACCATGGGAGGGAAGCATCAAGGGGACACTATACTGCTGACTGCCGCTACCCTTGTGGGAAATGGTTACGGTTTGATGATGCCACCGTTACTGCTGTCAGCACCATCAAGGTGCTGCATGACCAGGCTTACATTCTTTTCTACAGACAAATATAGAAGATCAACGACAATTACACAGTAACAATACAAGGAAAAGAATGCATGCCGATGCTGAGGAGTACAAACCAGGTACTTGGCGATTCCCAAAGTGCAGTGTCTACTCTATCTCAAAGATATATGATGAATTTAGTTAACACTTGTATTTGCTTGCCTACAATCGAATGAGATATATTATCCAGTGCCTGTTAGGAGACAGATTTAACATGTACTAGCAATTTTGTTACTATTTATGTATTGAACCTTTCTATTCCTTAAAGAAAACCATGTCCCGATTGTGACCATCCACAACAGTTCTTGCATTGAAAAACTGAGAAATGTCCCTTGTCATTGTCTTCATTGTCCTTTCCTGAAATTCCAATCGACAATTGTTTTAAAATGCAGGTAGAGAAGTCAAAAAGTCTGTGTTCTTAGTTCTATCCCATCCTATCTTCTCAGGAGTTAAATTATTCTTAAATTTCCCAAGGTTCACACCTTGATGACATAAACAAATACATTATAGGATCAATAAACAAACGAGGAGTTTGAAAAAGTATGAGTAGTCCAATATTTTATATTTTAGCTAAATAAAAATGATTTCTTTGCCGGAAAGTGATTAGGCTAGTTGTCTGCAGTCTGCACTTTCCTAATGGTCCTGCAGTGTTTGTTAAAGAAGTGTGGAGTTGGAAGCATCCCTTGCACGTCTAGTTTTCTAAAGCTTAGTTTCTTAGCAATTGTCTGGTTACGCGTTTTTGTCTCCCTCCAGAAACATGGGGTCAACTTTGGGTTTGATTTTGTTCCTCTCTGTAGTATTGAAAATATTATTTTGAGTGGGATCTACTAATGATTTGAATTTGGTGGAAGTTGGGGTGAGGACTAAAAAGTGCGAATTAATGCTACCCGTTGATTTGAGTCGATGACAATCTGGTAAATATGTAAAAGTGCATTTGATGATAGGTAAAAGTGCAACTGTCTTAAGTGTATTTTTATATTTGAGTGGATATACTTTGTAGTTTATTGTTATGCTTAGTAGTGCACGTCTATATTTTATTTTTAATAGAAAGACTAGTTTTCACCTAATGAGTCCTTGACATTTTTATTTTTTTAATAGAAAGACCAATTTTTACCTAATGAGCCCTTGACATTTTTGTGAAGATTACGTTTGCACTTTTTATAGTAAAAACCAATTTTTAAATAACCAACCCTTGGATTTTGGACTAGAGTGAGTCTGGATTTGTGTATGTATGTTTTCATTATTTTTTTGACGATTAGGGAAACCCATAGCTGCTACCCGAGGACGTGAACCAAGTAAATTTTACCTTGTGACTTAAGAGCCTAGGTTTGTCATAGCTTTCCGGTTCAAGCCTTATAATAGGCTGTTCCTATTAGGAGTTGAACTTAACTTAAAAGTTAAAACTCTGAATACTAAGTTAATGGTTCGACCAACTTTGTTGGAGTTGTCCTCATATTTTAACATTTTAACAAGTGTGAAATATGTTGTTAGAAAATTCTCTTACATGTGCACATAGAGACATGCAAATGTTTCTGTGTGCAATCGTTATACCGTGCACCGCGGTGCACATAGCATTGTGTGCCCCGTGCCTCCCAAAAGGATGTTTTGTTAGGTTGTGTGGGGAGTTGATGCGGCAGAGTGCATGTATATTCTGTTATATAATTATGTACATTATGCTATACAATTATGTACATTTTTTAATATAATTATGTACATTTTTTAATATAATTATGTACATTTTTTATATACAATTATGTATAGTTTTTTATACAATTATGTACATCCGAAACATGAAATTTATGTGTTTTATGTTATATTAGATAATGTGTATTATTTTTTCAAAAAATAGTATGTGTATTTTGTTATACAATTATGTACATTCTGTTATGCAATTATGTACATTTTATTATTCAATTATGTACATTTTCAAAACATGAGATTTTTTAAAAAAGAAATTAACAGCCAACACACGAAAAACAGAATTTTCAAAAAAGCAAAGTGCAAAACGACGTCATTTTGCACCGGGCGCACAATATGCACGATATAAATTTCCTTCTGTGTGCATCCGCATCGGAAATTAAATATTTCCCAAACAGCGAGTCATGAGGGTGGTTGTTTGGTCTGATCACACTGAATATTTTATATTGCTGAGTGGTGTGGTTAAGCAACTCTTACTTTGTGTACGTTTGTTTTGCTTCTTTTCTTTGAGACGAATGGGAGAACTTTGTTTCTTGTTTGCTTTTTGGCCTTTTGAGTTGTCTGTGGTCCACACATTGGGATCCAAACTCCTCTTTATTCTCCTTTCCTTCTTCTTCTTCTGCATAGGAAAAACTATGCTTTGCTTTATGACTTTTCTTCAATAGTTTTGCCCTTCTGAGAAGCAAATGCGGTCGGGGTTAGGGGTGTAAATTATTCTCAAGTTATACATCGTCTTTGAATGGATTAATTTCGCATCCACTCCAATCAAATCAACTGGAAAATGAGAAAAAAAAAGAGAGGCATATCTCCACTCATATGGCGGGCAAGTTGTCCAACTTATCCAAGAAAAGTATAAAAAAAGTAATTGCCCAAGAAGGGATGATTCAGCGGTGGACCAGACTCTCGAATGTTATGAGTTTGATTCTTCCAAACACTCTTCTGGTTAAATTTGTCTTACACGGTTTTACAAGTACATTTTACATTTCTTATGTGATTTACACAAGAATGGAGTTTACTCAATGCATACTTTTGAGTAGTGACTATGTTGGTATTTGGTAAATAACTATTAGCTAGTTTGACTAGTTGATAGCATTAGCTGATTGTAAAAAGATGTTTGGTATTTAGCTGTTAGCTGATAACTAATTACATGCAAAATGATTTTCTAAAAAAAACTGCTTTGAGTAGCTTTTTAAATTTTAACGTTTTAGATTAATAAGCTGTTACAAAAAGCTAGTTAATCAAAAACCTATATAGCTATTTAACCAAATCAAACAGTTAATAATGATCAAATAAGTTAAAATTAGTTGATAAGCTAAGTATGTTACCAAATATGGTGTATAAGTTTTCTTGTCAAAGTTATCTAATAATTTGCAAAATTCTAGACTAGATGGGTACAACAAGGAAAATAAAGGAGGGAATTAAATAATAATATTTTAAAAATTACATTATGACATAGTCTTTATATTCATTACTTGCTTGTAAATTGACTGATTTTACTACGAGTTAAAAATATTTATTATTATAAATGGATTGTCAATGCAACAACAACTCGGAAAATGCTTAGATGTAGTAAAATAAAAAATAAAAACAAAAACAAAAACAAACAAAAAAAAACAAAAATTAAGAAAGGACCATGAATTAGTGACATGCAAAAAGTATATTATTAAATAACTTTAAGAGGAGAATATAACATTAATCAAAGATATTTACACAACCAGTCCTTAAATTTATTATTTGAAATTACATAGATCTTTATGAGGTTTGAATTTTCATTGTAATTCATAGTAAGACAAACTCTTGGATAAGCACAAGTAATGGACCAAATTAAACACCATTGACAGTCTGACAATAGTTTAATGAAAACATCAAATAGAAAAAAAACCCTAAAATTAAGGGAATGATTCCCTTTTATTAGCTCATTCCTAGACAGAATCTTGTCAATAAACTACATCAAAAGCATGCAAATGGAGAATCTCAAGACAACTTCCCCAACCCTAATGATGGTTGGGACTTGGGGTTAGCAATCCCACATGCTTTCCACTGCTTTTCCCTTTGTATTCCAACTTCTGTCAGATAACTAACTCCTCAACCCTATCCATTTTTAAATTCAATTTTCTTTTATATATAAAATAAAAAAAAATCGCTAAAATATTACACAAATCTGATCTTAACTCTTACAATAAAATTTGTTAAAAATTTTTAAATCAAGAGTGTGGATATTATGAATAACTACTCTTGTGTATGTATAACTGTCGAGAAGAAAGGAGGAGTGAATCGTGTGTCTCACATAATTGAACAGTTGAACCACACACCACCTTTGCACTTTTTAACTGTTATATTCGGAAACATTAAGGCCCTGTTTGGTAAAATGACTATTAATTGTTAGCTGATTGTGTTAATTAGAGGGGATAAATAGTTGATAACATTAGCTGATTATTGAAAAATGTTTGGTAAATTAACTGTTAGCTGATAGTTGTTTGTATAATTTCTTTTCTCAAAAAGCTAATTGAAAAAGTTGCTTTGAGTAATTTTTTGAATTTTAGCCTTTTGGAGTTGCAAAAAGCTAATTAACTAAAGATTTATATTGATATTTTAACTAAATTAAACAATTAATAGTGGTCAAATAAGCCAAAATTGGTCTATAAGCCAATTTTTTTTACCAAATAGGGCCTAAGACTTTCTGAAAGTTGTCAAATATTTTTAGATCAAGAGTGTGGATATCATGAAGAACAAACTCTTACATTATTATACGATTTTTTTTTCCTCTTCCTCGGAAGAGGGAGTGAATCACGTGTATCAACATTTTACATAAACAAAACACCATATATTCTGTGCGACTGTCAACAAAGTAAAACGCTTAATTTTTTCTTATGAATTGATCAATCAGTTGAGTTATCTTCGAGACTATTACAATTATTTTTTGGAGGGGTTGGGGAGCACCAAGAGGAAGAAGATGGAGAAAAAACTAATTGAAACATATATATATATATATATATATATATATATACACACACAAGTATTGAGATTTGAGGAGAAGAAAACAAGAAATAAGATATTCATTAATGTCAATCACTCAGATCTACTTACAATACAAAGGATGAAGACATAAATTTTCTTTACCCCCCTCTGCTATATATGTATGAAATCACAAAGATATAACAAATTAAAACTACAATATCTTTGCCTTTCCACCTGCTAAAAATCCCAGCAAATTAAACCTTTCAATGCTATCAAAAAATTGAGAAAGAACCAATAGAAGAATGATGTCAAAAGGACTGCAAACCTCAAAAAAAAAAAAAAGGGATAAATCATAAATGCTTCTGATCTGATCTTCATTCACTGACAACCTCAAAAAACATCCTAGGACAACAAGAACTTGGGATTCTGCAGATCTGTACTTTGAATCATCTGAGATGATTTCTCTGTTGTATCATAGTTTGGAACCCACCATACTCTCAGGCTTCTGTCAAGGCTCCCACTGTACACCATAAACCCACCCCCAACACTAACTGGAGAAGCCTGCAAGCATCTGACAGCCCCTTCATGCCCATTTATAACCCCAACATTAACCAATCCTCCATTCATTCCCTTCTTCCAAACCCTAATACTCTTATCTGCAGACCCACTGCACAGAAACTCCCCCATCACACACAGTGAAAGAACAGCCATTTCATGAGCTTTCACCTCACAAACCTTTTTCCACTTCTCTGAATCTCCATTCCTCAACCACCCCATCACATACCCATCTGATCTTGCCCCATAAACCAAACTCCCATCCCCAGAAACCACCACTCCATTCATTGAAACATTCTCTCTGTGCCCCTCCAAAACCCCCTTCAATGAAACCATGTTCTTCCCTTCTTTCCCCCACGCTTTGATCTTCCCATCTGCAGATGATGAGTACACCACTCCCTTGCTGGCCACCAGCCCGTTTATCGCGTCGTCGTGAGCCTTTATCGACTCCAAACACTTCAGATCAGATATTCTCCACACCTTGAGAGTCTTGTCCCAAGAACCTGAGTAGATATACCCATTGGTGACAGCCAAGCAGGAGATACTGTCCGCGTGTTCTATCCAGAGCTTCTTGTGGTGCCTTCTGGTTTGGACATAGTTACTCTGCCTCAAGAACTTGCGGAGATAGTCTTTTGTGGTGGGGAGCGTATCGACCAGGCGGAAAACATTCTCGGATTTTCTTGAAACCTTCCAAACTCTGATTTTGCTGTCTTGATGCGCCGTGAAGACTTTGGTCCCAACTGTTAAAACCGCCTTAACTGACCCATCTCCCTCTCCGAATTTCGTGAATTGGCGTAAATCTGGGTTTTGCCATACGATGATGTCTTTGCCTTGGGAAGCGCTGAGGACGAACTCCCCGCACAGGGCTATGCAAGAAACGGCGCCGACGTGGCCGGAGAGAACCGCCAGGGGTTTGTGGGATTGGGGGGCCGGGACGGGCATTCTTGAAATCTGGAGATCTTGGGAGTCGTATCTCCGCGACGGCGCGGGGCTTTCGTCCAAATCGCTGCTGGCGGCGCTGCCGTTGCTGCTGCTCGTGGCGGAGAGAGATGAGAGAGACGGCGGCGTTGAGTGTGGGGGAGTAGTGTTTGGAACTGGGAGGTTTGGTCTTGAGTGCGGCATTTTCTTGATTCTTGATCGATAGAAAGAAGGATTAAGGAGTGAAATCTTGGGAAGAAACGAGCTTTTACAGAGAGACGTTAATGGAAATGCAAGATGGAGCCAAAAGCCGGTACGCATAAATAGACCTCGGTAACCCTTTAATTAAGAAAGCAACCACCATGTATATTTTATTAGGAGTTCTACTATACGTACTCTCAAAAATAAATTTTATTTATTTTGTATTCCAAGAAGAGTGACTGAGTGGATAGAGCTAGGGGTGTAAATGAGCCGAGCAGCTCGTGAGCCGCTTGCGAGCGACTCGGTCAAAGCTCGGCTCGAGCTCGGTCAAAATCGAGCTCGAGCGGCTCGTTTAGTAATCGAGCTCGAGCCGAGCCTAGATATTCTAGGCTCGTAGCTCGTTGAGCCGCTCGCGAGCCATATAATATATAATATATATAATACATAATATAATAATATATAAAAATAACAATTAGAAATTAAAATTTTAAACTCAAAATCCCTAAAAGATTTCTATTATTTATGTATGGATAAAACAAAGTAGTTTGAATTTTAAATCAAAAGTATTAAATAGGTCAAATTCAATGTCAAAATCGAGCTCGAACTCGAACAATCGAGCCGAGCTCAAGCAGCCCTTAAAATTACCGAGCTCGAGCTCGAGCATCAGTTCTCGAGCTCGAGCCGAGCCTCCATTAACGAGCTCGAGCTCGGCTCGGCTTGTTTACACCCCTAGATAGAGCATGATCATGAGTTTTTTTTAAGGAATTCATATATAAGATTTTCTTCTCTTGAAAGGTTGAATCTCTAACCCTTAAGGCTCATCACGCTTCCTTCTGATAGAGCATGTGAAATGAGGTAAATCATGGTAATGTGATTTATAGAGGAATAGGGTTTACCTCATTCGTAACTTCGTGTAATGACTACATGGTTCCTTCATCATTCAAAAAAAAAAAAAACCATTTTTTTAAAAACGATTTTTACCTTTCTTTTCAATACTTATAAAATTATTTTTCACTTTATTGTAGTGATAAACGAACTATTAATGCATCTGTAACGTTAGAATTTTGACTACATACAAATTGACCAAGCATCCTTAAAAGATGTGTTTTTAAATAAGATTGGTTGAGTCTTGACTGAATTAGTTTAGATACCATTGCAAAATGAATAGTTAAAGACAAAATTAAATTAAATTAAAAAATAATACATTTTCTTATTTTTCTTAAAATTTGTACAAATAATTACAGCTACTATTTCAAAACAGACAGATATATAATATTAAATTTTGGGATGTTGACAAATGACATGCACACAACATTTACGAAACATCATAATGACGCTTCTGTTTCATTTAAGGAGCGTACATTAAACATACGAGACATTAAAGTTGGTGCTTTTAATATTTATTGGTCCAAATTAAAGAAGTTGGTGTATATATTTTATAAATTTTAAGATATATTTATGTTTTTTGAGTGACGAAAATAATTTACAGTCATTTCTAACTACTGAGTATTAGTGTAATTTTTATATTTAGTTAATTTTTTCTAAACATGATAATTTGTGAAAATAAGCCTGTTAATGGGTTAACACGATAATAATATAAATATGGACACGACCAATCAATGTTAACGGATTAAAGTTCTAAACATGAATTACTATACAAACATAATTTTTAAATAGATTGACACAATATATACATTTAGTAATAGGTTTTGAGTCTGCATTACAATAATTTGTTTAGAACCCGTTAGACATATTAATATAAGTTTCTTTTTTAAAAAATAAAAGTTTAGAACAAAAAACGTTTTATTAAATATAATAAAAAACTAGTAAAAATATTTAATTCATATATAGCATACCATAATATTCATAAAATGGTAAAATAATGTTTAAAAATCATAATTAATGCTAATAGTAATGGGTTAAGACGTTAAGCGGATTGAACCGTTAAGACACACATGTCAACTGATTAATGACGACGGGATACATTACAGGTAAAAACTAACTCATTATTTTCATGTTTGATTTTGTATTGTGTTAACAGGTGCCGTAAATTATAAGCTCTAACCTATGCACATTTTTAGAGTCAATATTATAGAAAAATTTTTTATATAAGACACTAATTTTCATATCTTTTATGTCTCAATCAGAAATAAATTTATCAATTTAAATACTCTTTTTGTTCACACTCGTATCTATATACTAAAATGGATAACCAACCAGCATGCATGTAACGGCTATTTGGAAAATACTACTACGAGGACGCCGCCGGTTCAATTAAACCGCTCTTTATGGCATTTGACCACGACCTAACCACCTTGCTTTGTTTGGGGGGTGTGGGTGTGGGTGAGCTAAGTATTTATGGTCTTTTTTTAAAGATGGAGATGAATTGAGTATAGTTTCATGGCGGAATTTTGAATAATAGAAGGGTTTGTAGAATAATATTGAAAAATGATATATAAAAGCATGAGATATATCGATCTATCTAATGATCGAACTTATAAAAGTGTTCATGCACTGCAATTGAATTTGTTTCATTAGACATGGTAATTTATATGTACATGAATATTTTTGATCATGTATTGACTCTCAATCTCTACTCCTTCATTTTTTACTCCATAACATAGCAACTATTGATAAGTTATCTTTATTATGTGAGTCTCAAGAAAAATGTTTATACCAAAAGTTTATAAACAATTATCACAAAGGGCAAAGAACTCCCATGCATAAAAAGTCAGAAAAAGGTCCATCTCTCCCAAACCAGCAAATCAAGTTGTGCAATAGTTGCATCCACAATGAAATTAATATTGCCGGTAACTATAAGGTGTCAAACTTAAAAACTTATTATAATCAACTTGGTTGAAATTGCTCATATATTATTATATTGCTTGGTAGTTGGTACATAATTACATATATATATATATATATATATATATATATATATATATATATATATAACTTTATCAATACCTTAATCCAATCACCAAACATGCATTATATTGACTAGAAATTTCCACTAATCCACTAGTTCGAAATTTGACTAGTAAACTCCACTAATCAAGTTTAAACTTCAATAATCATTAATTAATCACAAAACTTTTTTTTTTTAAAAAAAGAAGTAGTCCAAGAATAACAATCAAGGTGTAGGCAATTACTATCACCTAATTTGCATGCACTAGTGGGTAACTTTAAGTTTGAACAATTTATAATAAATTATCAATATATATATATATATATATATATATATATATATATATATATATATATATATATACACACACACACACACACGTTATATTATATTCACACACACACACACGTTATATTATATGGAGTATAATTTAACATATTTGTTTAATTATGTAATGATATAAACTTGTTTACTAAAAGTCTAAAACATAACATATAAGAATAAGAATATGATAATTCCTACTGCCTAGTAAGTTAATGCACAAAAAAAAAAAGGTAATAATATGGATATTATGATATTGTGTATATATTTCTGGAATATAAAATTACTTCATTTTGTTTTTCTTTTGACCATGATAGCCGACCAAATTAAGGTTGTTTGGTGTGATTCCAACAAGGGTATCTTCGTCCATATGGAGCTTGCTTGTCTGCTAGGAAATTTACTTACACATTAAAAAATGATTTTAAAATATATAAAAACTAATTTTTATACGAATTAAATAACAACAAATGTAAAAGATATACACTTTAATCTTCGAGTTCTTGAAAATAATTTGAATACTAATAAATTAAAGCAAATTCTCTCTCTCTTATGTTAATTGATTCAAAACGATGGGACCAGATTTGAATTATAAGCTATGGTAGGGAAACTATACAAAAAAAGATGAAATGTCATTTTTTCTGTCAAGATATATAAAAAGGAATTTTTAATACTGAGGTCTATTAGTTAGGCTTAATTGGTAATGAATTAAATATACAATTATATATCTTCGAAATGTTGCACAACCGTGACATGCCGAAAGCACGAAGTTTAATGTGGGGAGGACCACACTCAAATTTGAACTTTAAAGTTTGAAATTGTTAAGTGTATAAACTAGGCTTCCTCAAAAAAAAAAAAAAAAAAAGTGTATAAACTAGGCATCTATTACACTCCATATATATATATATGTGTGTGTTTGTTTGTTTGTGTGTGTGTGTATATATATATATATATATATATATATATATATATATATATTATGGGAATATAAAATTTACAATGTTTTATATCCTAACATAATAACAATTATTATACGGTGGATCATGGTCCAAAAATGCTATCAGGGCAACTGTTATGTTTACTAATCTCATATTTATAATGTGTCCAGAATAAAATGAAATTGAATAACATGTTTTATATATTGAATGTATATTGTCAAATGAAACTGTAGTTGAATTAGAACGATACTTTAGTTGTGTTATGTTATAATGAAACTATAATGTATTTAAAATAAATTGAATACTAGGTCTCATATATTGTGTGTATATTGTCAAATGAAATTGTAGTTGAATTAAAATGATAATTGAATTGTGCTATAATGAAACAACAATATGTATAAAATGAAACAGAATAACATGTCTCATATATTAAAATGATATTTTAGTTGTGCCGTAATGAAACTACAATATATATAAAATGAAATTGAACAACCGATTTCACATATTTGAGTGTGTATTGTCTAATAAAACAGTAGTTAAATTATAATGATAGTTTAATGGTGTTGTAGAGTGTATGATGTCAAATGAAAACTATAGTTGAATCAAAATAATACTTTAATTGTGTTGTAATAAAATTACAGTGTATATAAAATGAAACTGAATATTTCATAAAATATAATTAGTTAGTCAAAATGGGTACTATTTCTTTTTATTAAAAGAAACGACATCATTTTGGATTATGATCCACATTAAAATTTGCACAATAATAAATGTGTGATTTTGGGAGTAAAACCCAAATCAACCAATCGTTATGCTGTGCATCCGTATGCACCATGTATGGTGCATACGGATGCCAAAACGACGTCGTTTTATTAAAAAATGCGCGTCTCCCCTTTAAAAAAAATTCAGGTTCGATTCCCAGCAACAACATTATATTGTTCATTCATTCTGGAATTTTAGTTTATATGAACTAAAATTCCATAATCGATGAATTATAATTCCATAATTGATGAACTATAATTCCATAATCAATGATGGTAGGGAATATCCCGACCGACATAGCTTCACCACGACCGAGGAGCCCTCTGTCCTTGTCTCTCTGTCTTTGCAGGTAACAGGTCGGGCTCTTTGAGAAGAACCCGGTCGGGAACCGACCGGGAGTTGCCCGAGCGATGGTGTCAACCCCGAGCGGTAGTCCTTCGGCGAGAGAGCTGACTAAAGACACGTGGCGGTTCTCTACGACGACAGACAGGGCACCCGGGAGGAGGACACGTGGAGGCTACGTGGAGAGCATGCCGAACGGTTGGAACCTTGTCTCCGGCGTCGCGGCTATAAATACCCACAGTGGCTACAGTGTAGGGGACTTTTGGACGATCGATAGGTTGTAACTAGAGACTCCCGACCGCAGTCAGTCGGCACTCAGAGCAACCAAGTAGATTGTACTTAGGAACTCTACCTTGATCAATAAAGACTTACTTGCTTTACTTGGTCTTGTGTTATTTATATTACTTACGTAGAATTAGCAGTATCATTTTGGCGCCGTCTGTGGGGATCGTGCAACAAGCCAACGTCTTGACGAGCACCCGATCACCATATCAACATGTATCCGTGGGCACACAACAACTTCGCCGACGACCAGGCGGATGCGGCGAGCTCCTCCGACCACTATGCTACCCAACAGCAGGGTCAGACGATGGACCTCAACCTCAACCTTTCACCACCGCATCCGTCAAATGCATACCCGGCCGCCCAGCAACCGGTAAATTACATACAACCGGGATACCCACCACCCGCTCTGCCATACCAACAGCAGCCGATGATGTATCCCGCCCAGTATCCATACCCGGTCCCACCTCCACCGTATGGGTACTGGCCAGGCCAACCGATGTGCTACACCTCCCCGGTTGGTTATCCACCATATACGCCAGCTTATACAGCTCCAGCCGCCGCCCCTCCAGTACAACCGACCGCACAAGTAGAGCCGCAGCGTCAGTCCACTTCCCGGGCTCGACGCTCGGCTCATTCGCGGTTGGGGTCGGGGGGTGCTGATGCGATGGAGGCACCAGCTCAGGCCGTTCGAGCGGAGGACCCTGAGGAGGTTGCCCGCGCGGTAGCTTTCGATCGCCTCCGACCAGAGATGCGCCAGCGTCTGGGACCCCAGGACCCGAATCCCAGGCAAGAGGACGTACAAATGCAGGAAGCTAGCCATGAGGCTTCATCCGGGTACAGCGGGTCGAGATCACATCGCCGTCGACGCGCTCGGGATATAGCCCAAGCCGCCCAGAACGCCGAGCTCAACGAGACCCGAGGATTGCTCTACAATCTCCAGGCCGAAGTTGCGCAGCTCAGGAGTGCGTATCCTACAGCACCCCCGACCGACCGATCGACCCTCCACCAGACGCCTTTCACAGCAGCGGTAATGGCTCAGCCTTACCCGCTCGACTTAAAGGTCTCGGGAGAGAAGAGCTACGACGGTCGGACAGATCCTGAGGCTCACGTGAATGATTTTTTCAGCAATATGATGCTGAAGGGCGTTTCAGACGCCGTGATGTGCAGGGCCTTCTACTCAACCCTCACCGGTCGGGCAGCAGAGTGGTTCCGCACCCTGCCCCCGGGGTCGATCGACAAATTTGAGACCCTGGCGATCAAGTTTGTACGGAAGTTCATTACTTCCAAGGTGGTGAGGAAGTCCTATATGTACCTCGAAAAAGCCAAGCAGCTCGAAGGGGAAAGCTTGACCGACTTCCTCATCAAGTGGAAGGCAGCGGTCGGGGAGGTCGAGCCCATGGATGATGCGACCGCCACTCATATGCTTCACATCTCCCTCCGGGCGGGGTATCTGTACCAGGATTTTATCCTCCACCCCCCGACCACATACGAGGAGGCCCTCCGAAGGGTCACGGATTACGCCAATGCTGGTGAGGCGAATGCCGTGAAACGTTCACAAGAGGTCGGTTCTTCGTCCCGTAAACCGGCCGGCCGGGCGGAACATCGATCGGGAGACGATCATCCCCGATCCCGCACCAGGCCTGGTGAGTTTACGGCCTTAAACCGATCTGCAGCGGAGGCCATGCAGTATGCCCAATCCTGCAATCTCATCAAACTCCCCCATCCCGATCGAGACGGTCCCGACAGAAGTAAGCATTGCGCTTACCATCGATGCGCCGGGCATGATACCGAGGAGTGTACCCACTTGCGCCAATTATTAGAAGATTTGCTCAGCTTGGGGAAATTGGACAAGTGCGTGGGGAAGAGAGAAGACAGCAAGAGAAATACCGATCGGAGGGATCACAGGCGATCTCATCACCGCTCTGATCGGTCGGGTCAGGACCGAAGAGACGACCGAAGGGACGATCGTCATGATGACCGACGGGACCCTGACCCTCCGTCTGGTAGCCGCCCGGCCGGAAAGCCTACCATCCACGTTATTTTTGGTGGGCTAGAAGACGCTTCCCAGCCGAGGACGAATTGCCCGGTTGCGATTGTGGATTCCCGAGAGACCGGGAAAAGACAAAAAATGGAGCCCATAACCTTCACCCTAGAGGACCAACCTAGCAGCAGTGACCACGGCATGGAAGCGCTCGTGGTCACGATCGACGTCAAGGGAACGGACGTCCAGAGGGTTATGGTGGACACGGGTAGCAGTGTGAACGTCCTATACTTGGACGTATTCGAGAAGCTTGGCCTCGACAGGAAGGAGCTGACTCCGGTCGGTGTACCACTGTCGGGATTTACCGGGGCCCTCATTTACCCTGAAGGCAAAATCACTCTCCCGGTCGAGATCGGCACCCCCCCGAAGTCGATCAAGACAGAGCTTGAATTCGTTGTGGTCAACCTCCATTGCGTCCACAACATCATCCTAGGCCGACCCGCCATCATGAAGATCGGTGGGATAATTTCCATGCCCCATCTCTGCATGAAATTCCCCACCCCCAATAGGGTCGGCGTGGTCCGTGGCGATGTCCAGTCCGCCCGGAAGTGCTACACCCGAGCGGTCAACAGACGCGATTCCGGTCCGTCTTCCCGGGTGAATACTATAGCCAAGGAAGAGGCTAAAGAACGGAAGGAGCAACCCGAACCTTCCGAGGAGATAGAAGAAGTTCCCCTGTCCGAGGACCGCCCGGATAGGAAGATTAAAATTGGCCGGGCCCTCACCCCCGAGCTCCGAGCAGAGGTTCTGAGCATACTCAGGGAGTATGCTGATATTTTTGCGTGGGGACCCGAGGACATGCCCGGGATCGATCGATCGGTCATTTGCCATAAGCTAGCCGTCGATCCCGCAGCGAAGCCGGTCGTGCAGAAGACACGACACCTATCTTCCGATCGCCGCGAGTTTGTCAGAGAGGAGGTCAAGAAAATGGCGGCGATCGAGCACATCCGCCCGGTTATTTACCCCGAGTGGGTGGCAAACATTGTTCTAGTTCCAAAGCCCCCAGCTTGGAGGATGTGCATAGACTTCACGGACCTCAACAAGGCCTGTCCGCTCGACCCGTATCCACTACCAAGCATTCATCAAATGGTCGACGAGACGGCCGGGGCCGAGTTGATGAGCTTCATGGATGCCTTTAAAGGGTATCACCAGATTATGATGCACCATGAAGACGAAAGCAAGACAGCCTTCGTAACCCCGGACGGGCTGTATTGCTACCGAGTGATGCCGTTCGGCCTCCGGAACGCAGGAGCGACCTATCAGAGGATGGTCAACATGCTTTTTGCCGATTTATTGGGCCGAACGATGGAGGCCTACATTGATGATATGCTGGTCAAGAGTCGGGACCGGTTCGACCATGCTCGGGACCTCCGGGAGTGCTTCCAGATCATGAGGAAGTACCAGTTGCGGCTGAACCCGACCAAGTGTACATTCGCGGTTCAAACCGGCAAGTTCCTCGGCTACATGATGACCAAGAGAGGAATTGAGCCCAACCCGGCCAAAGTTAAGGCGATTCTGGACATGCAACCACCTTCTACCGTTCGGGAGGTCCAGCAATTGACCGGTCGGTTGGCGGCCCTTAGCCGGTTCCTCTCCAAGTTAGCCGAGCGCGCTTTACCCTTCTTCAAGGTATTGCGAAAAATTAATGGATTCGTCTGGGACGAAGAATGCCGAGCGGCTTTTGACAAGTTGAAGGAGTACCTCATGTCACCTATTGTGCTCTCAAAGCCCGAGCTCGGAGAAGAGCTAGACGTGTATCTCGCCGTCTCCGATCGTGCAGTAAGCGCAGTATTGTGTCGAACCGATCCGGAAGGGGTCCAACGACCGGTGTACTATGTAAGCCACGCGCTACATGGTCCCGAGCTCCGGTACTCCCGGCTAGAGAAGGTTGTCTACGCCCTCTACATTGCCGCGAAGAAGCTGGCTCCCTATTTCCAGGGTCGAGCAATTCGCGTGTTGACCGATCAGCCGATCGGACCAGTTCTCCGCACCGCTTCTTCGTCCGGTCGCCTAGTCAAGTGGGCGTTAATGCTGACCCAGTACGCGATCGAATACCGACCGAGACCGGCAATCAAAGGTCAGGCTCTAGCAGATTTCTTGGTCGAGTGCACCGCCCGGGATACTCGACCCCCCGAGGTTGCAGATCCCGAGGCTGAGTGGTGGTCGTTGGCTACTGACGGGTCAAGTAGCAAAAAAGGAGCGGGCGGAGGAGTAGTGGTCACGAGCCCAGAAGGTTTCAAGGTGTATTTCGCTCTGATGTATCAGTTCCACCCGACCAACAACGAAGCCGAGTATGAAGCATTTGTGAATGGCTTGCAGTGTGCTCGGGACTTGGGGGCTGAATATATCCAAGCTCAAACAGATTCTGCGCTCGTGGTCGGTCAAGTTCTCGGAGATTACGAGGTTAACGGAGAACGTCTACAACTATACCGAGACCTCGCCATGGAGAAGCTTGCACAATTCCGGGGATACACCGTCCGGCACATACCCCGATTGGATAATGCCGATGCGGACATCTTGTCCAAATTGGCCCAAGACGCCCCGGAGCACATGTCAAAGATAGCCCGGATCTTGGTGATCCCGAGGCACAGTATCCACCGTCTACCGGTCAATCCGATCCAACCGGCGGACGACAGTTGGATTACCGATTTAAAGGAGTTTCTCGAGCACGGTCGACTCCCAGACGACCCGCAGCGTGCTCGAAAGGCCAAGCTGAGAGCCCCGAGGTTCCAGGTCTTGGACGGTCGTCTATATCGACGATCGTATGGAGGTCCTCTCATGCGATGCCTGACCGCGTTTGAGGCGGATTTAGTGATGAAGGAGCTTCACTCGGGAATATGCTCCTCACACCAAGGAGGCCGATCACTGGCCCGTCGTATCATGCTGATCGGGTACTATTGGCCGTCCCTCCAGCTAGACTGTGAAAAGTTAGCTCGGGAATGTGAGACGTGCCAACTGTACGCCCGGATGCCTGGACGACCGGCAACGTTCTACCAACCTGTCACGACCGCAATTCCTTTCGCTCGTTGGGGGGTGGATATCTTGGGCCCTTTCCCTCAGCTTTCCGGTCGAAGAAAGTTTGTGATCGTCGTCATCGACTATTTCTCCAAGTGGATAGAAGCCGAGCCTTTAGCCACGATCACTTCTCAGCAGTGTGCTCGGTTCCTTTGGCGCAATGTCGTCTCCCGTTTTGGCGTGCCCGTACATCTCATCAGCGATAACGGTCGCCAATTTGTGAGCCAATGTTTTCAGAATTTCTTGGCCACGATCGGGACAACTCATGTCCGGTCGTCGGTCGCTTACCCTCAGGGAAACGGTCAAGTGGAAAATGCTAACCGGACGATTTTGGAAGGTCTGAAAAAGAAGTTACACTCGGCCGGTCGTAGTTGGGCCGATGAGTTGCCATATGTCTTATGGACTTATCGGACGACCCCGAGGGAAGCTACTTTGGAGACCCCTTTCGCCCTGGTTTACGGAGCTGAAGCCCGACTCCCGATCGAGGCTTGGATCCCGACCGATCGAGAGAGAACCTACAACGCGGAGGACAATGAACACGCCATGGCTGTGGATCTCGATGCGGTCGAAGAAAAAAGAGAGCTAGCCGCTCGGCGTATGGCCGAGTACCAGAAGCGCGTCAAGAGCTCGAAGGACATTCGGGTCAACCCTCGCTATTTTCAAGTTGGAGATTATGTCTTACGACGAAGGGAGGCCAGTCAACCTTTAGAAGGGGGAAAGCTAGCTCAGAACTGGGAAGGGCCGTACATCATCAACGCTGTCATCCGGCCGGGAACGTACCGACTAGAGACAACGACGGGTCGGCTAATAAAGGGGACTTGGAATTCCGAGCACCTCGTTCTTTTTAGGCATTAGCCTATTTTTTGTATTTTTAGACGAAGTGGGGGCTGGACCTGCGAGTTAGTCCCGGTCGTCATTTTTATGTAAATTTTATGGTTGTAAAATTAGTTCAACCGCCTGCGAGCGGGAAAGTTTAATGTATATACGATCGATGATTGCTCGACCGTTTGCATGCGGCGGCACGATCGGTTATTTTCTATCACCCTCGTTATGAGCAGATCAGTTCAACATTCAATCGATCGGGCGAAGTCTGTCGACCGGTCAAAACGCGCTCCACATAGGCGGACACTCAAGTCACGCCACCGATCAGGGAAGCCAGGAGCTCTCGGCATTATTCCCCGATCCATCCAACTTCTTTCCACGACTGCACCCATTCGTGCCTCGAGCGCACAATCGTGTGGGGGCTGGGATGAAGGAAGTGTTTGCAGGCCCGTCGCTCGGTTACATCCTGACCGAAGAGGCTTGCGTATTTTTCAAAATTTCGTCAAGGCCTAAGAACCGGGTAATCCCGCTCAGGTTGGCCAATTTGACGGCGAGTACTTACGGGCCCGTCGCTCGGTTATACTCCGACCGTAGGGGCTTATGCATCTTCACCATTCTCGGCAAAGGCCTCGAGATCGGGTAAACCCGGTCGTGTGGCCAAGTTGACGTCGAAATCTCAAAGCTCCGATCGGGCCGTTGGGGCCATAGGATCGGGTCTCGAACAAGTCGAGCTATGCAAGACCGGGCCATAAGGCCGCAGGGTCGAGCATTAAGGATCGACATTTCTACGTTATTTAAAAGGAAAAGTACGAAAGGGAAGGCGAGCGGCGTAACTTTAGCAAAGTAACTTTTTATTCATAAAAAAGATGCCCGGTACAACTCGGGACCGGGCTCCCGACTAAGGTCTCTTTCAAAAAGAAGAAAAGAAGCCTAAATCTACTTCTTCGCCTCCTGAGCACTGGTGGTCGCCTCTTTCCCGCTCGAGGCAGCCGCCGACGAGGCCCCAGGCTCGGTTGCCTTGGCTTTCGGGGTCGGGGTAAAGGGTGAGGGACCGGGATCTGCCACGTCCGGGGGTAAGGCCGACAAGACCAGTTGGAGATCATCGGCGTCGAGGGCCTCCTCCAACCGCTTGCGGGTGCGTTCAAGCATTTTCTGCTTCCCGGCCGTAAAGGCCCATTTCCCGAACGAGACGATCAACTCGTTCCCGACCTCGTCTCCTCGGGCTGCTGTTAGGAAGGCCGTGCCCAGCTCCTTGTCCTTGAAGGCTGCCCGCACCAGCTCGCTCGGGTTCTCGAGCTGGGCCTTTAGCTCCTTGGCCTCTCCTACCGCCCGGCTGGCGACCTTCTCGGCGAGAACCCGGTCCTCGTCGCTCTTCTTCAAAGCCTTCTGGGTTTTCTCCAGTTCGGCTTGGAGCTCCTTGATCTCCTTCAAGCGACGGGCGGCCGTCTTCTTGTGGTGATCAGCTTCCTCGGCCAGTATAGCCCGACCTTGCAGGAGCTGAGCGGCCCGGGAAATCTGCGAAGATAAAAGACACTCGGGGTTAGCCCGATCAGCAACGCATCAACAAAAAAGCTGTTGGTTAAGAAGAGATTACCTCGGCCAGGTCGTGGCCGATCCGTTCAGCCACTTGGGTCGGGGTCATCGTCCCCAGATCCTCCTTGACCGGCGCGGTGTTGCCGATCCGGGCCAGTATGGACGAGGAGTCCCTTTCTCGCCCGACCGAAGGGCTCGGGCTGTGCTGATCACGGCGGCGCTTCATGCCGCCTACCTCGGTCACTCCCCGCTCGGGGACCTTCTCCTTTCCCCGGGCGACCTCCACCCGAGTGATCAGAACGTCGGAGGGCTCGACGATGAAGCCCTCGCCCGTCGTCACGGTCGAGGCGCTCAGTGGTCGGCCGGAGGGGATCTCCTTCTCCCCGGATGGTTTGGTCTTCGCCTTCTTCTTGCCGCCAAGAGAGATCTTGGCGGGCGGGGGAAGGGGGGCATCCTCATCACCGAACTCGGCCATTGCTGCAAACAAACAAAGAAGAAAACCCAAGTTAGTGCGAGCGTAATATAGAGTTCAGGTCGGGATAAACGGCTCGGGTTAAACCTTTCTTCCTTCGCCTCGAGGGCTTGGCGACCGTTACGCCCATCGGCACGGGCAGGTACTTCTCCCTTAGCTCATAGGTCGGGGGCGGGAGCTGGGCTGCTTCCAGACTGTCAGCCGTCCGGAAGATGGTGTACTCATGAATCTCGCTCGAGATCCGAGCAACCGTTCCCTTGAGCGCCTGAGTCTCGCCCGGCACCACTTGTTTCCGAAAATGTGTGCTCCAGACGCGATCGACCGGGAAGATCCAGGGCTCGTACTTAAGGGAGAAAATCCTGTTTTTCCACCCCTTGTTGTTCCCGGGCAGCCCCTTGATTGCACACATGTCGGCCCGGGATTGCAGCATCAGGAACCCACCCCCGTAGCGGCCCGGGAGAACCTTGATCTGGTAGATGAAGTTAAACAACTCCATCGTGCACTCGGCCTCGTGCCGAGCGCATATCTGTGGGAAGCAGGCCAGGATCCGATGTGCGTTCGGGCAGATCTGGGCCGGGACGACCCGGTAATAGGCCAAGAAGGCGTTCAGGAGGGGGGTGAAGGGAATGGCGATCGGGGCCATCAGGGAGTCGTAGTGCATCCCGATCCACTTGCCCCGATGCCTCTCAATCACGTTTCCCAGTTGCCGACTCGTGTCGAATTCTGCCCGACCCCGGAGTATTTCAGCAATCCGAGCCGCCTCGCCTTTGGACAGCAGGCTCATTTCCTGCTCGACGCTCTCGCTGTTCAAGAACTCGAGCTCGACGGCTGGTGTGGCCGGCCCGGCCGGGTCTCCTTCGGTCTGTTCGGGGGTATTTTCTCGATCACCCCCTCGATGAGCAGCCTCCGGGTGGTCCCCAACCACCCGGGTAGGCGTTTCCCTAACGCCCTCGGTTGGAAAACCCCGCCCGCTTGACGTGGTCCTCTCTTCCTCTTCTTCGCTGGAGCTCCCCGATCCGCTCGAACTCGAGCTTGACGATCCAGAGGAGCTTGATGCATTATCTCGCTCGGCGGCTTGCTCGGGGGCTGGCGTCGCTCGGGGACTGGCGTCCAGGGTGTAGGACATAATGTCCACCTCTTCGTCGCTGATGTGCTCGACGCCCTCGTCGTAATCAGCAATCGAGGCGTTTTGACTGTCCGAGTCCGTCATATCGATCTACTTAAAGGTCGGTCGGAGTTAGTAGGGACTTGAGACGTCCGGGACAGTTAGTTGACCTAACAGTTCTACCTATAAATGAGAGCCTAAAGTAAAGAGGAGGGTTAAGAGCTTACCGATTGGAGGAAGATTGAAGTTTGAAGCTTGAAAGTTGAAGTTTGCTTGTTCGGCTGCCTTGCTAAGCTGCTCTGCTCGGGACTCTCTGAGGGTACCGACTGATGCGAAAGAGTGAGGAAAGTTCAAATGAGGGCCTCAAGGGCCTATTTATAGGAGGGCATTTAGGCGGGAAATGGGCCAACTTGCCTGACACGACCCGCGCTGAATCCGAGGCGACGGATGGGATCGCCGAGGCCGGCAGGGGCCGACACGTGGCGTAGAAGGGAATGACAGCTGGCAGGTCGGCTTGGTGGCTGACGGTTGGGCTTCTTCATCCCGTCCCGTTTTTTCCCGACTGATCAAAAAGGCCCGGGCTGGGGGGCTCTTGGTAGGGAATATCCCGACCGACATAGCTTCACCACGACCGAGGAGCCCTCTGTCCTTGTCTCTCTGTCTTTGCAGGTAACAGGTCGGGCTCTTTGAGAAGAACCCGGTCGGGAACCGACCGGGAGTTGCCCGAGCGATGGTGTCAACCCCGAGCGGTAGTCCTTCGGCGAGAGAGCTGACTAAAGACACGTGGCGGTTCTCTACGACGACAGACAGGGCACCCGGGAGGAGGACACGTGGAGGCTACGTGGAGAGCATGCCGAACGGCTGGAACCTTGTCTCCGGCGTCGCGGCTATAAATACCCACAGTGGCTACAGTGTAGGGGACTTTTGGACGATCGATAGGTTGTAACTAGAGACTCCCGACCGCAGTCAGTCGGCACTCAGAGCAACCAAGTAGATTGTACTTAGGAACTCTACCTTGATCAATAAAGACTTACTTGCTTTACTTGGTCTTGTGTTATTTATATTACTTACGTAGAATTAGCAGTATCAAATGAACTATAATTCCATAATCTAATCTATGAATTATAGTTCATTGAATATGGAATTATAGTTCATCGATTATAGAATTGTAGTTCATCGATTCTGGAATTTTAGTTTATAGATTATGGAATTTTAGTTCATTCATTCTGGAATTTTTAGTTCATAGATTAGATTATGGAATTATAGTTCATCAATTATGGAATTATAATTCATCGATTATGGAATTTTAGTTCATATGTTGTTGCTGAAAATCGAACATGATTTTTTTTTTTAAGGGGAGACGCGCATTTTATTAAAACGACGTCGTTTTTGCATCCGTATGCACCATGTCCGTATGCACCATGCATGGTGCATACGGATGCACAGCATAATTTGCCCAAATCAACTTTCTAAAGTGATTTTGATTGGGCCGTATTTGGTTCACCCCACCGAGGTTTTTAATGGCCTGCTCTGTCTATTGCAGGCTGCATGCCCGGACCAGTGTAAAGAACAATGGGCCTACGTTTTCTCATTGGACAAAACTGCCTACAAATTGGTAAAAGAGAAATATATTTTTAGTCCATCGATTATAATATATGTATTAATTTTAATTAATTGACTATTACAATCATTAAATTAAATATATGATTATTCAATTTGTATTATATCTAATTCTTGACTATTAATATTTTCAAATTAAGTGCATGACTATTCAATTTGTATCATATTTAGTCTTGTATTTAAATTTTTCGGCTAATTTTTGCCCAATTCACCGTTAATCGGTTACTTTATTTAATTTGTATTTTAAAAATTATTTTAATAATTTTTAAATTTATATATATATATATATATATATATATATATATATATATATATTAATAATAATAATAATAATAATAAACGCCGGTCACCCCCATCCTCTTCGGAGACGGAGGAAGGGGGTCGGGGATAGAGAACGTCTGCCACCTCACCCCTTCTTCCCTCGTATCCGGTGTAGACGAAGGAGGAGGGGGTGGGGTGGCCCGTCGTTTTTTTTTTTTTTTTTTTTTTTTTTTTTAAGGTTTTTAATTTAAAAATTATTAAAATAATTTATTAAAATAAAAATTAAATAAATTAGTCACTCACCGGTGACTTAGTTGGAAATTTTAATGGTCAGGACCAAATGTGATACAAATTGAATAGTCATGCACCTAATTTGAAAATGTCAATAGTCAAGGACCACATGTGATACAAATTGAATAGTCATTACCTAATTTAAAAATTTTAATATTCAAAGATAAAATTAATACATATATTATAGTCGAGGGACTAAAAATGATATTTACTCTTGGTAAAATCACTATACAAACTCTCTTCTTCTTTTTGGTCGAAAAATCACTAGACAAGGGGAATTGGTAACTTCTTCTTCTTCTTCTTCTTCTTCTTCTTTTTTTTGTTTTTTTTTTTTTTTTGTTTTTTTTTTTTTTTTTAACAATGAAGGCATAGTTTTTTCTTGTTCCGTGTAATTTGATTGTATTCTTCTTTGTTGTATTAAAAATAAAAATAAAAATAAAAATAAATTTAACAGCTAGAGGTGAATGTTTATATATATCATGCTTTCTTAAGTTCATTCATCAAATGTCAATAACCTTGTGATCTACATTGTAATAGAATCCCTTAAGTAGGAGGTTATGGGATCGAGTCTCAGTGGAAGCGATATTAGCTCTTTGTGTTTCAATTGGTTGAGAGAATAGTTATGAACAAATACTGCATTGTAATAGAGTCCGTAGTATTAAAATAAAAATAAAAAATTCTTTTGATTATTACTGGCCATGCATTTATGATTTATCTATTAATTAATACTCTATTATTTGACTTAGCTTGTTAGTTGGAAAGGAAGTCCTTTGAGTTTTTGCTACGGAGATAAGGCTTCAACAAGACAACACAATTACTTATGTATATATTTAACATCATATTTTAAAGATATTTAATTTGCATTTAATTTATAGTTATCCGCTAATAATTGATTTTATATTTTCATATAATTTTCTATCAGGTATAATCAAATATGATACACCCAGTTTTACTAGGTACTATTAGAACTTGTAAATTATGTTGTAAACTAAAATTTACTATGAACATTATGTAATTACTGAAGGTATACATGTCAATTATAGGTAAATAAATTGAATATGTATAATATGTTAATTGTATATACATAATTTGAATTAGAGTTAATAATGTACATGACGAATCTTAGTCCACGATATAATGATTGATTGGAACTAGTCTTTATTATAATAAAATATGGTATCTGTTAAAAATTTACATCACAAATAATGAAAAATTAAATTCATGTTACGAATGAATAAAGATGTCATTTTCCTTCTAAAAAATTAAAAAAATTTATAACCATGGAAGTGGTCAGCCCTCAACCCCTTCATTGGCAAGGCATCATTTTTGTTAGTGCCACATGTCACATGGTTTTTGACATTTTGACACAAATCTTAAATAGTCATGCATGACCATGACTAGATTCCATGCTAGTCAATTCAATTCACTCATTTTCTTGTTCACTATTTAATTATGCATTAACTTATGTGAGAAGTTATTGGTTACTTATCATTTTCTAACAATTAATAAAATGGGCAAGAAAAATAATTGAACTTATGTTAGTTACTTGACTAGTTCAATTTTTTTGAAAAAAAGGGAAAAAGACAAAATATAACACGTTTTGTGTTATTTATAATTTGTACCTTACGAAAGGTATTGTTAATTGTTGTTTATTGATCGATAGTTGCAATAATAAGTAATATAAAGAGGGAATGATATATTTTTATTAAAATTAAGACTATTTCGAAACATATATAGTTAGCTTATTAGTTAATGGTAACTTATTTAATCACTATTAGATGTTTGACTTGGTTAAATACTTAATATGAGTGTCTGATTAATTAACTTTTGTAACAGTTTATTATTTTAAAATGTTAAAATTTAAAAAGCTGCTCAAAACAGTTTTTTTTTAATCCTTTTTTAGAAAGTTATTTTTGCATATAATCAGTTATCAGCTAACGGTTAATTTACCAAATATTTTTTTACAATCAACTAATGATATCAACTAGTCAAATTCACTAACCCAATCATCGAACAACTATTTACCAAACACCCCCTAACGCAGCGTTTGGTTGGAGGGATGGAATTAGGTTGAAAAAAAAACTGTAATTCCATGGAAGATGAATAATGTGAGATTAAAGTGATAATTTAAATTCCAGTATTTGGTTTGCAGAAATAAAAGTACTGAAATTCTGGAAATTTCAATTCCGATGTTTGGTATATATGGAAATTGAAAGGGAATAAGTAGTATAAAGTCCAAAATGTCCATACTTATTATTATTATTATTATTATTATTATTATTATTATTATTATTATTATTATAAATTCTGAATAACCAAATTCAAATTTTGTTTTTGAAATTTTATGTAACACGATGTAAATAAATCATAGAATTGCATAACAAAAGCAATAAAATAGATAAGAGAGTTTTGAGAAGACATATTTGATTGAGGTTGAACTACTAATTGACGTTCTGTTGATAGTAGAAGAAGAAAACGCGCTATAACTGAAAGAGAGAGATCAAACATCAATTTTAGGTTAAAAAAAAAAAAGAGTTGTAATTTTGTCTCAAAGTTATTTTTTCTTCATAAAATCCATGAAATTGAAATACCAAGGGGGGGCATGGGATTCTTTTTTGAATGCTACTGGTTCTATTACAAATACTTTCTCAACCTACTAAAACACAAAGAACCAATAACACTTCCACTGAGGCTCAAACTCACATCTTCCAAATGGAAGTCCAACCTGGATACCATTAGACCACATAGTCTTGGTGGAACATGGGATTCTAATTCCTTGAAAATGAGGGAAAAATTCCCTCAATCAAACGAATGCATTTGCTTTCTTTCAGAATTATGTGAAAATTAGGTATAAATAGAATTGTAATTCACTACCACCAAACGCCATGTAAATTGTACAAATTATGTTAATCAAATCGACATACAAATCAAAATGCATCGACCTAATTTAAAGAGATTTGATTAAGTAAGATTCGATCAAAACTCGACCAGATTAGTTTTAAATTGCGAAATAGGTATACGAATATAGTATGCAAATCAGACGACATACATGATACAACGTATGTATACAAAATACATTTTAAGGTTTACGCCTACTCCCGCGCAAATACGGTTTTGCCAAAAATGGGTTGTTGCATCAATAAAGATCACGGAACGAAAATATAGGCCGTCACGCATCGTATAATTTCTCCTCAATCTATCTTCCGATGATGTTCGGTTGTGTTCCCAAACAACGAAAAGGCACGCCCCCGAAGAATCTGCAATTGAGTCCCCACAACACACTGATCATCAACACTGCCCTTTGTCCCCTCTTTTACTGAGAGAGAGAAACAAAAAGCAAAAGAAAAAGAGCGAAAGAAAAAGCATTCCTTTTTCAGAAAGAGTGAAAGAAGTGAAGGGCGGGGACGGCGGGGTTCCTTCAGCCGCAATGAGGCTCACCGGAGACGATAATGGTGGTGGTGGGGAAGGAGCTTTGACGGTGGTCGGGGTGAAAATGGATGGCCGGAGTAAAGAGTTGTTGACTTGGGCTCTGGTTAAAATCGCTCGGCCTGGCGATCGCGTCGTTGCTCTTCACGTTCTCAATCTCAATACAGGTATGTATATGTATATGTATATGTATCTTGCCGTAATTCATCTTCTGGGTGTCGATCAATTTCATTAATTTTTTTCATTTCCAGAAGATAAAGGGGAGTTGCTTTCGTTGGTGAAGACGTTTGATTCAGTGCTGGCAGATTACGAAGGCTTCTGCAACTTAAAGCAGGTGCCTTTATTCAATCTCTCTCTCTTTCTCTCTTCAAATGTAATTTCTCTGTGAGATTGATTGTTTATGGATACATGCTCGGGGAGTTTAGTTGGTTCTAGGGCGGTAGATTGTAATTAAGGACACAAGATAGCCTTGTAGGGTGGGAGGTACAACTAATGTGGTGGGCTTATAGCGGGCCCAGGCCAGCCTCCCACCTAATGGACAGTTGAGTCATCGTAGTTTCCCACTCCGGGCCGGTGTGGGCGGCTGGGACGAGGGAATTTTGCGGGTTGAGGTGTGGGGGCTGCTAGTACGAGGGAATTTTGCTTTTTGTGGGCGAAGATATTAGTTGTCATAATTCACACGGGCTTAATTTAATGTTTCAGTAGACAGAATTTGAGAGAAGATACTAATGTTTGAACCTCGGCCCCAGCAGTGTGGGGGTTATACTTAAAGTGGGCAGATTCCTTGTGAGTATTGTCATTTGCTCCTATTTGCTAAGCGTTGCTCTGTCGGGCCGGGGTTGGGGATTCAACCTTTTAGGATGAGAACATATTAGTTGTCATAGTAATTAGGATAATAAATGTTTCTCCATTGTGGTGATGATGATGATGCAAAATAATTGAACTGTGTAAGTTTCATAGTAATTAGGATAATAAATGTTTGCAAGATAATTGTTGTATATAATTATCTGCAAATAAATGCAGTTTTAATTTTCATCTTTTGCTGATACCCTTTCTGGCATTACAATAATTTAGGAATGATTAAGGGTGGTTATTGTTAGTCCTATGTTGTTCTCTGAATTGTAAGCTGGCAACTGCTCTTAAGTAAGGTGAAATCTTTTACAGGTTGATTTGAAGTTCAAGGTTTGTAGAGGATCACCGGTGCGTAAGATCCTAGTCCGGGAAGCGAAAACTTATCGAGCTGCAAATTTGGTTGTTGGTACTTCATCCACCCACCATACTATCCGGTCTTCGGTTTCAGTTGCAAAGTATTGTGCCAGGAATGTCGAGAGGAGCGTCTCGGTTATTGCTGTTAATGACGGGAAAATTGCCTTCCAAAGGGGAGCATCGGATTTGACTGGCCAAACGTGTCACGTTGATGTTCCCGGAACAGCACAAAGTAGTGGTGGCGGTAATGAGAGTAACCCTCTAGCTTTGGTGCCCGTCGAGTCTATGGACCCGCCTGAATCAAAGCCGGGAATGGGATGGTCGTTGCTTAGAAGAGTGCATCTTCAAAACGGGAAGAAGTCTGGAAAATCTGCAAAAATGTCGTCTTTAGTGCAACGGGTTCTAACTTTGCAAAGTAGGCAATCTTTTGCAGCTATCTACCCTAGAACGGATGAAAAGAACGATGAAATTGCATCTCTTTCCGTTCCTAAGGAGCTCGAGGATCTTTCGAAAAAGTATGCATCCGTCTGCAAATTGTTCAGCTACCGGGAACTTTTGACAGCAACGTCTAATTTCACATCTGGTACGTGGTCATTCTTGAACCTTTAGAGACGTTCTTTAATGCTAGTGAATCACTAATTCTTCTAAATCACACTTCCAGAGAATATAATTGGAAAAGGCGGGAGCAGTATGGTTTACAAAGGGAGCCTTCCCGATGGCAAGGAAGTAGCGGTGAAAACGCTTAAGCCATCACAAACTATGGTGACCCAATTTTGCTCAGAAATCGAGATTCTTACAACTTTGCATCACAAAAACATTATATCGCTTCTGGGGTTCTGCTTCGGAGACAGCAATCTTTTGTTGGTTTATAATCTGTTATCCCGAGGAAGCCTCGAAGACAATCTCCATGGTAGATTATCAGTTTGATTTTCTCGAAGTCTGCATTGCTGATATCATTACTGACACCTGTCTTATGTATACTAGGTACCCCAAATGTCGGGAATACATTTGGTTGGAGCGATAGGTACAAGGTTGCTTTGGGCATTGCTGAGGCGTTGGATCATCTGCACAGTTCAGCTGATGAACCTATTATACACAGGGACGTTAAATCTTCGAATATTCTTCTTTCTGACGATTTTGAGCCACAGGTGCGTATTTTTCTTGTATTTATTAACTTAAACACATAATAAGATGATACTAAGAAATATTTTGGTCCGACAGCTGTCTGATTTTGGACTCACAACAATGGCTTCAAGTTTATCGTGTCACCTAGAAAGCATTGATGTTGCTGGAACATTCGGGTAACGAACACATTACTGAATTCAGGTATTCCAAATCATTATGAATTTCTGCTAACTAACCATTCTCGTGCAGCTACTTGGCTCCGGAATATCTTACCCATGGAAAAATAAACGAAAAAATTGATGTGTATGCATTTGGTATTGTGCTGCTCGAGCTTTTATCTGGTAGGAAGCCAATTGATAATCGGAATGCCAATGCACAGAAAAGCTTGGTTTTGTGGGTAAGTTTTGTCTTCCCGAACCAAACTTGAATTCAATCTCCAATTTTACGTACAATCTAACTTTGGATTGGCCGACAATGGCTCAGGCGGAGGAAATATTGAGGGGCGGGAAAGCTACAGCGTTGCTAGATGAAAGGTTGGTTGAGGCATACGACCATGATGAGTTCGAGAGGGTAGTCTTGGCAGCAAAACTTTGCATCAACCATGACCCGAGATTTCGCCCTGAAATAAACATTGTAAGTCTTCCATACCTTGCTTCCATTCAATGGCCCCGCTTTCATTCCCAACCGTGGTATTGATCAAATGCTCGGGCAAATTTAAACAGGTGGTTAGACTTCTCGAAGGCGAAGCGGATGCAATTGATTTGGCGAGGCAAGATGTGGATGGGTCGGAGGAATTGGATAGTGAAAAATGCGGAATTAACATCCAATCGTTGATTAATCTTGCATTGTTGAATTTGGAAGATGATTCACCTGCAAGTAGCAGTAATGGTCAAAACATCTCAGTGGAGGATTATTTGCAGGGGAGATGGAGTTGTTCCTCAAGCTATGATTAGGCTTTCTAACCAACATTTTGGTCTGCAGACAAGCTAACAGTGTTGTTTTATATGTAAATCCCCCTTCCCCTCCCATGTAGTTTCTTGGTTTGGTTTTCTTGTAATTATGGATGGGTATGCAAAGCTGCCTCATCCTTGCTTGATTTGTTCTTAGTTAAGTTCCTACCAGAGTGTGTATAATCAACATTCATGTTTGTAATCATGCTGAAGATGAGATGTAATGGCAAATTATACCATGACCAGAGTTTATCTTGCATTGTAGAACCTGGTCCAAAAATAACTTTCAGAATCTATATCTATAGTTAACATTCATGCCTTTAATAGTATCTGTACATGTAGCTATCATATTATGTATGGTTGACACATTCTGTACGTGTCAACAATTATCAAGATATTTGTACAGAATTTTTGTATCTAGATTTACAATGTAATATGAACCCTGGTAAATAAACTGTGGCTTCTTCCCATTCAAAATAAGTGATGAGTTCATAGCAGGCCAGTTACATATATGTAAAACCTGTCCAAAACAGCCAGTGAACACACTACTATTTAGAAACCAGTACCACAATTGATCAAATTTTGCATTGACAAAAGACTACATTTACACATTAATCACCCCCCTCCCAGATATATCTATCATCCAAGTTGATGACTTCATTCCCTTTTCCTTCATTTCGAACCACGACTACATTCACACATTCATCACCCTCTCCAACTTCCCAGATATATCATCCAAGTCGATGACTTCATTCGCCTTTCCTTCATTTCGAACCATGTCCAGCTCTGCATACAGCTCAGCTATTTGCTTCTGCAGCTTCTCTCCTCTATCAGGCAATCTCATTCCCTGAGATATTAATAAAACAAAAAAAACTTCAATAGTTGAATCCATGTTAAAACACATGTATAAAAACTACTGTTGCAAGAGATTCTTCAACACCTTTTCCGCAAACATGTGTGACAGTCTTTTGATTCGATCTCTAATTTCAGACTCAGTTGGATGAGAAACGACATTGTATGATTTCTTTGGCGCATGTGACTTCACCACGTCTTTTGGATTGAACGCGAATTGTGCCCCTCTGGAAAACATACCAATGTAACAATGTTACAAACTCGTAGAGAACATGATATTTTCAATTCAAAAAAATATGATGTATGCCTAAACAGTCCGGGATTTACCCAATGACATCAGGCTCAACTGATGAGCGTGATGGTGCATTTCCCACATACACAGCAGCCGCTCTCACACTGCATCCAGGAATAAAAACGTAGAGTTAGCATCCCAAGTTAATGCATATATGCATACTCTATATGAATGTGCAATTTAATATCTGACTCACCTTCTAACATCCTCATCATCCAGATCAACTGTTACAGGGGCTGTTTTGGAAAATAGTAAACTATGTTGACTAACTCCTGCTATATCCAACGTCTCCAAAAACTCCATTTCGGCTTTTGCTGACCCTTCCCTGCAAACAAATGACATAACATATGAGGAAAGGGGCGAGAAAATGCATGCATGGCCATAAAATCAAAAGAAGAAATTTTAGAAGCATTGGAATACATTTTGTGGTGGTGATCATGCTCTTCATCCAATTGTTGTTGAGTCAAAGATACATCAAAACCCTGTTGAGGAATACTGAAGAGCTCCTGAAGATCCTGAAATTTAACGCACATATTACATATGTATACAATGTATATATCACATACATGCATAAGCATAGATGGTGGTCTTAACAAAAAGTGGATAACATTGTATTCTGAGCACACAATTTACACATACCCCTTTACTGAAGTAACGGACTTGTTCTCTATGCTCAGTTGCACTTTTGAACAAACCCCCCTTGAAAACCTGTATTAGGATTTTTTTTTTAATAAAAATAAAATTAGAGAATTAGGTTTAGAAGTTGTCATCAAAGCAACAACCAAATTATGAAAATTAACTAGAAAATTTCAAATTCTTCAAATCTGTATATATTTCAGAAACTTAAATAGACTTCTCAAGAAAAGTTAATCAATGATTTCAGATATCAACTTGTAATGCATTTGCCATAATTAGTATCCATAGGCTACAGGATTTAATTGTAGAAGTACTCTTGAAGAAACAGAAGTTTGCAACTGCAAGTGTTAAATGAATAAATAAATATGTATGGACCTGTTTTCTGTAGATCTTCTCCTCAACTGTACCACAGGTCATCAATCTGTATACAATCACATCCTTTTTTTGCCCAATACGATATGCTCGGTCAACACTCTGATTGTCAGTACTGCAAAGCATCAAAACTCCTCTGGTAAGATTATGCATATGGAAAGCACAAACATTTTCAACAATTAATTGTAAACTTAGCATCAAATGTCACCAAATATGCATATCAGTAAATATCCATACAACACTGAGTCATCCAAAAAACCTAAAAGACAGATTTTCAACCATGTACCTTGGATTCCATGCTGGATCAACCACAATCACACGATCTGCTTTTGTGAGTGTGAGACCCAAACCACCAACTTGAGAAGTTAAAAGGAAAATAGGAGCACCGCAACCCTCTTGAAAATCCTATAAAATTAAGAAACCAAACATAATTATGTGAACTTGTAAAAGCATAAGATAAACTCTAAGAAGAAGACCAACATTAACAATCTTCAATCTATCAGCAGCTTTAGTAGTCCCATCAATCCGCAAGAACTTAAAACCACTGCAGTTTAAAGAAGCCTGGAACAGAAAATGGTTAAATAATAATCACATCTACAGTTAAGGAAAAAAAATTTTAAAAAAAAATACATTAACAAAAGTGGTAGTACCTGGATCTGATCAAGCATCCTACGCGTTTGTGAAAAAATAAGAACATGGTGTCCATTTGGAATCAAAAATTCCTACAGTAAAGAATCACTGGCATTAACAAAATGCAATTGATGTAGGTAGGAGATATGTATTAATGTTGATGATAACTAACCAATAATTGCATTATAAAAGTAATCTTGCACGAAATATTTTGATTCTCCTCAATATCAAACTTCTCAGCTGCATCTGCCATTTGCATTACCAATCTTTCAGCCATAGCATGATCCTCTTGGCCTGGGACTGACATTGATTCCATTCCTTCCAAAACTTCTTCAGCAGCTCTTTTGGTTAATAAAAGAGGATGATCACAAATTTTTTTCAAAATCTGCATGCAGAAAATTGTATTTCCAATCATACTTCAAAGTTTAAAATATATTTTGAAATTGAAAAATAATAGTACCAATAACTTCTTTTAAAAATTCAAATCTTCTTTATAGAGAATTAATTTGTTTTCATTAATATATGATGTTTTCAAAGAAATGAAAGTTTCCACAGATATTGGAAATATAATTTTATAAAATTTAGTAGATAAAATTAGCATTATATTTAGTAGATAAAATTAGCATTCTAAGTTTCCACACATGCAAGTCTGTAGTAGCATTATATTGTGGTTCACTATGTCAAATATACAAGATAGCATTCAAAATAAATTAAGAATATAACAAAATAGAGCTCTATATACTATATAGAATACAATGAGTGAAAGTAAACTTTCATTTAGAGCATTACCGTTAATGCTGCCAATGGCGAGCTATCACAAGCTGAAAGTACTATCTCACTCTTTAAAAAGGCAACGTACAGTTGTCGCTATACCAAATAACAGAGTATAAGGTGAGGATCACTTCAGTTAAAAAAAAAACCTTCAGAGGAAGAAAGGTGCATATTTATACCTGGCAACTAGTTAATTTTAGCCACACACACATCTCATTTTTCTTGGAAAGCTTTGTGCTAGTTGAGGCATCTTCTGAAAATACCTCACTTTTAAGACGTCGCAAAAAGTAAGGTTGTATACGATCTCGTAACTCCTGTTAAAACAAAATTTAAATTAATAAAAAAAAATTAAAAAAAATTAAAAAAAAAATTAAAAAAAAAAAAAACCAACAACAACAACAACAAATTATAACAAGACATAAGCAATCTATATGGTTAGAACTTAGAATTTAACTATGTCAAATTGTCAAGTGCAAAGTCCACTTAGTTAAGCTTTAAACCTAGTTGGTGGATTGAAGCATTATGAATTATGAAACACGCTATAATAGAACATATGACCATACATGCACTAATGTCCAGAGTCCAGTTACATTTGTGCATGTGTATCAAGACATATGCAAATACATACATTTATTAGAAAAGAAAAAAGAAAACAAGAATAGGAGATTTCAACATGCCTAAATGAAGCCATAAATATGCTAAATAGGGGATAAAGAATCAAAAGAGTGTACAAAAAGCACTAAACAGGAAATACTATTACATGGATGTACAAACTTTGTTTGGTATACAAACTTAAGTTCAAAAAATAAAATAGAAACAACAAGAGAAAATTGAATCTACACCGAACCATTACCTTTGCCACTGCTGAACCGATACGCTTTTCCCTATCAGTTGCATTTTTTTCATTTCCCCGAAGAATATAATGTTCATATTTTTCCTTAAACCTGAAGTGAAGATATAAAATAGGTTCATGTCTATGAACTTAAGATCTTAGCAAAATTAGATTATTCTCAAGAATGATGATAAGTACCACTTATTGTCACCAAGCAATCCAGGTGAACAAAAGTTGAATAGTGCCCACAGTTCCTACATTAATAAAATGAAAACGATTAAAAAAGCTGCAGCAATTCTTGACATTGACATCCCTTAAAGTGAAAAGGACAGAAAAAAAAAAATTATATAGAGCTCAAAAGGAAATAGTAAAGGCTACTGCAAACAAAAAATACCTTTAGATTGTTCTGAATAGGTGTTCCACTAATGATGATACGATGAGCACAAGGTATTTCATGCAAACTTTTTGCTCTCTGTGTACTGGGATTTTTTATCAGATGTCCCTATAAGGATTTAAAGTTCACGCATAAAAAGGCAGAAGTCAAGAATCTTGTATGCGCTGTTTAGATTCCAACTTTTACAGAATGTACTATCAAAATTCGCACCACAAATCCAAAGGATTGAAACTGTTTTCTCAAGTTATAAGGATGAAAGTGAATCATTCTGGGGACATGGATACCACCAAAGAAACAGAAAACAAGGCCCAGAAGAAGTTATGGAAGCTGACAGATTAAATTAATTGGAAGCTGACAGATTAAATTAGTTGGTTACCTTGTGTAGCAGAAATAAACAATGAACTATTCTGTTTTTAGTTTTTATTAGTGGTGATCAGGAAAGTTGGCGATATTTATTATTAGTTATGGAATCCTTGTAATAGCCCGATAAAAGGGAGTGTTATTGGGAATACTAGACAAGCAGAAACTTCACCCTAAACAAAGGGGCAAGGGGGTTTGGGGTCTCAAGCAAAACCCAGTTTTTCTTCTTATTTTTCCAGCAACCCCCCTTCTCAATTTTTTGCCTGTGATGTTTATATCAGAAAGTCCTGCTATAGTTTCCAAATGCTGATCATCTTGGAGCAATCATGTTAGAAAATACCAACATCTTTTAAGCAAAAAAGTAACAACATACATACCTATATATTATCAATACCCATTATGTACAGTGTAATGAGTTCAGCCAAAAATAATTTCTTGCATGGATCTCAAATATTGGACTAGAACTCACTAGAATTATAATGTTTAAATCTCCTGAATGGCCCAACCTTTTCTTACTTTCGTTGAAAAAGCAAAGGCTAGAAGGTTATTGTACTTAGACCTAGAGACCAGCATGGTATCCAACGTGATAATTTCAACAGTTTCTAAGTTGCTAATGGAACTTTGAAATGTAAAAAATGCACACCAGTAAAAACCCAACAAATATAGACATAATCATAATATATTATTTACAATTATAAGACCTGTCAACATATTGAAATTGAGATTAAAAAAAATCTAGATTAGGACCTACCTCATCAAGAATCATGTAATCCCATATAATATCGTCCTCACTTCCATCACCATAGCGATAATAATCCCCACACAAAGATTTTACATTATTTCGAACAATGTCATAAGTTGTGAGGAGAACACCTTTGTCCTGAAAAACGAAACAGAAATCAGATCCCATAACTAAGTATATAATAATAGAATAAGATCAACATCAATGTTCTCAAATTAAAATCAGGATTCAAACTCAGTCATTGATAAAACAAATGAGCACTGGGTAAAGAAGAGCAGAGGAACAATAAAACATTAAATGAAATTTAGTCAACAAAATAAATTAATTTCACTCTTGTTGAAAATATATTTAAAATATTAAAAGGCATGAACAAAGTGGGCATTAGCTCTATCAAAAATTTGGAAAACTCAATAAAAATAGTTTCAATATGATGATAGTATGAAGAAGACATAGACTAATTGTGTTAAATACTTCATTGCACGAATTTTGAAGATGAAATCACGCACCTGCAGTATATATTGGAGTTCATAGTCCCGAGCTTTCATACTAGTCCCAAAATATCTACAGCAAAAGAGGGCAAATCACTTCTCCATACAAAATATGGTGCAATAAATAATAAAGCAAAGAGAACTATGAACACAAAGCCTTACTCTCTAATCATCTCAGAGAGCCCCACAACAGATAATTCTTTGATCCAATGAGGCATTAGTGTTTTGGGAGCAACAATCATAGCCCTTTTAATCAACTTTGAATGAAACAACCCAGCTAAGAAGCCACATATCTGAAGCAAGGTACACGTACAAATAAATTTCTATCCACATAATGATGTTAATATTATTCTTTTAGGGGAAATGTAGGATCTTAGGATTCATTACCTGCATTGTCTTTCCTAGACCCATATCGTCACCCAGAATGCCTCCCTTCCCCTGACAGTGAATAGACCAAAGCCACTTCAAACCATCACACTGATGAGGGTATAATATCTTTGCAACTTTTTCAGGTAGCTTATAACTATAGTTTGGGCCATCCAAAGTGAATGAATGTTCTTCAACTGAGACAAAATCATCTCCATCATCCCAGTCACGGGGCTCCTGTGCAAAATTCTTATTTGGCCTTCCCGCTCTTTTAAAATCATTCTTGTCACTCATAAGTACACAATCATCATCACTGTCATCTTCTTGAGCATTATAAGAAAAACTAGTCTTTTTCACATGTTCTGATTTTCCCACCACTCTTTTAGCTTCATTTGTTTTTTGTTCTTCCCTTAAACTCCTGATCCTGCAATCTCTTCCACCTAGACTCTGAATCTCCAGGTCATTCCTTGACCCAATATCCAAAGGAGACTGCTCCTTAATTGCATCACCTGATCCATTGGCAGAATCAGATGAGAGAGAAAATGAAGAATCAGCACTTTGGTATTCAGGAAGCTCGTCCTTCGTTTCAGTCCTGTCAATGTGCTTTTTAACCCCTTTCCTATCAATTGAAAGAATCTCGAGTCTTGAACTTAAATCATTCAGGATATCCCTAATTTCACTCCCACCACCAGCATATTCACTCTCAACTGCATTTTTCACTTGGGGTGGTGAGTCAAAGTCTGAAATCCCCAAACCATTTGCCCCTTCATTGCCATTCAGATTCTTTTCCTTTCTATCAATTTCATCTGAAATTTTGCACAGGCGACGTCGACCTTTGATCCTCCTCTTTACAACTTTTTCCTTCTCTCCTGCAAGGTATGCACCCATTTAAACCTCACCAATGTGCAAAGTAAAAAAGAAATACAAAAGATAAATTCTGGGTTTTTATCGCAGAAAAAAAGACAAAGTCATATATACATATTGGCTGGGGTAATATGTAGAACTGTAGAAGGTTATTACTTCAACCATTACTGGTAAAAGGATTGTATTTTTTTATGGAATCAATTCATACTTTTTGGAAACTTTTAGATTTTTAGTGTAAACCAGCTGAACTGCTACTGCAAGTAAATTAATGATTAATTGGCTTGATGATCAACAACTTTGCACATGGGAGATTGGGAATTCCAAGATTCAGTACCAGGTACATGTGTGCTGGTATAAGCAAAATCTGATAAGTGCAAAAAATCTTCTGTCAATGTACTTCAATTCCAATTTTGGAGTGAACAGCTAATTCATCTTCAAATGAATTATCAAATCTTCTATCTAATCTATCTAAATATGTAAGACTGTACGATACTGGAAACTAAGACAGTGTGTAGTGAGTACCAGGCAGATTAGAATCAATATGAGCAACTTCTGAGATGCGAGAAAAGTCTTCTGTCAGTGTATCTTCAATTCCACTTTTGGAGTGATCAGTTAATTCCTCCTCCTCAAAACAACTCTTGGGCCTTGTATCTAAAGCAGCTACTTCAGAGCACTGAGGGACAAAAGTGTCTTCGAGAGACTCTGATTCTTCGGTTGGTTCCTCTTTATATTTGATTAATATGCATTCAATACATAGCATATGCGTCAATAATAAACTTATAAGAATCCTTCTAATTAATATAAAAATGCAGACCTAGCCCTACACAAACATGAATTAAAACATGAAAAGTAAGACATACCAAGAGGAGGAGAAGCAGTAGGAGAATCAAAACCAATTCCAAAATTAGGAATATCGTCATTTAACTCATTTTCATCTTGGAGATTTTTCCCAGCTGTGATCTCCTTTTCCTCTTTAAAACCAATCAGACAGTGAGTATACACAAGCCCCAAAATATGCAATGTCTAAAACATCAGTTTGATAAAAGGAAGCCATACCGAGAGAATGAGAATCAGATGGAGAGTCAAAATCAAATCTAAAACTAGGAACGTCATAGTTTTGTTTTTCATCTCCAGAATCACCCTGGGCTCCGATCTTCTCCTTTTCCTCTTCAAAAGACAATCAGACAGTGAGCATATGCACACGCACCCACAAATGCAATACATTGATATGTAGTAAAAGACTGAAAGATCCAATTTTTAACAACTAAACAGCAGTCTGTGATCTATAAATGCTGTCAAATCAAATGCATAAACAAACAAACACAGTCATGTTTGGGGGCGGAAGGGATACTTACGATGGAAGCGAGAAGATGGAAGGGGTTTGGAATGGGATGCAGAAAAGTCTAAGAGGACGCGGTTGTGACGTTGATTGAGGCTCAGGTGTTGTTGCTTCTTCTTCTGATCGGCCATTTCTTCTTTCGTTTGCTGCAGTGAGTTTCTGCAACTCCGTGAAATGGGGATGCTAGTCTGGCGTGGGGTTTTAAGGTCGCTCTTCCTTCTTAGGTTTTATACTATTCAGTTTGAATTTCAAATTCTATGGTTGGATTGGTTGCCCGTTGGGTCTTCCCTCTACAATTTCCTTTTTTATATATAGATTTATTTATTTATTTATTTATTTATATTTATTCTAGGATTTTATAAACAACATGAAATATCTTTTGTTAAAGTATACTTTTAGTCACTCAAACATCTTCTGTTCAGACGACGGACTCTCTAGAGAGAAGGTTACAAAATGGACTGTAATATATAGAAAATTTATAAAATAGATACTACATTGTATTTTTGTAATATACTCAATAATACTCAAAAAAAAAAAAAAAATACATTAAGTCATTGTATTATGATTATTACATTACGTTACATTCTATTCCTAAATGTTCAACTGATGAAAGAATGGGTTGACCTCCCAACACATCGTATTAGTTATTTAATTTGTAAAAGTATTTAGTAAAATTAATTCTTCATCCGTTAACATGCAAAGTGATATAGAAGGGGTCCGACTGCTTTAGCCGAATTCCAGCCGTTGAATAATCAACTCTGCCAGCTGGAGGCCCAGGAGGATATTTATTGGAGGCAACGAGCAAAGCAGCACTGGCTACGTGGAGCGGACTCCAACACAAAATTTTACCACAGGTATGCTTCTGATCGTAAGAAAAATAACTTTGTTACTAGATTGAAGAATGTGGATGAGATTTGGGTGGAAGGGGAGAATATGAATTCAGTTATCCTGGAATACTTTAAATATATTTTTGGCTCTAGTAATTCTATGTGTAATGATCCCCTGTTTGATAACTTTGCCTCTCGTGTCATCGTGTGTCTCCTGCTCAAAATGATACTTTATTGCGCCCGTTTGAGCCTGATGAGGTTAAGCTGGCAATTTTTTTCTATATTTCCTGATAAAGCTCCAGGCCCAGATGGACTGAATCCAGGTTTTATCAGCATTTTTGGGATGTGGTTGGGCGAGATGTATCTACTTTTGTGGTTAATTGCTTAAATTCATGTGTTTTCCCGGAGGGATTAAATGATACAAATGTTGTTTTAATCCCAAAGAAAAGTGTGCCAGAGACAGTTGCAGATTTGAGACCTATTGCTTTGGGGAATGTTTTATATGGAATTATGACAAAAATGATAGCCAACAGGATGAAACCACTTATCGGGGAATTAATTTCGGAAACCTTGAGTGCATTTATTCCAGGACGGCTAATCACTGATAATATTCTAATAGTTGCTACTGGTTGGGAGCTTTAAAATTGAATATGGCAAAGGCCTATGATAGGATGGAGTGACAATTCCTATAAAAGATGCTTGGGGTTATGGGATTCGATGACCGGTGGATTAAGTTAATTACGCTTTGTGTGACTACCGTAACCTACAATATTACGGTAAATGGCGTGAGTACTGGTCAGGTAATACCTACTCGTGGCCTCAAGCAAGGAAACCCTCTATCACCCTATTGATTTATTATTTGTGCGGAGGGTTTATCTATGTTACTGCAGAAAGCTCAAATGGCAGGCTCAATACATGGGTGCAGATTAGTTAGAAGAGCCCCCCTATCTCACATATTTTCTTTGCAGATGATAGCCTTCTATTTTTCAAAGTCAATATCCAATAAGCCAGTGTGATTAAACAGTGTTTGATAAGGTACAAGGAATTATCTGGACAAATGGTGAATTTTAATAAATCAAGTATCTGTTTTAGCATAAATACCCCGGAGAATGTTAGGGAGGAGGTGGTGTTATCCAAAGGGGTTGTGCAAGCCCCAAATTTTGTAAAATATCTTGGCCTACCTTCATTTGTAGGTAGGAATAAGAGGGTTGTTTTTGCCTATGTGGAGGATAAAATCAAACAGAGGATCGGATCATGGAATAAGAAGCTGCTCTCTCAGGCGGGTAAAGATGTGCTCTTAAAGAGTGTGTTGGCGGATTGGGATTCAAGGATCTCCGTGCTTTCAACCTGACAATGCTGGGAAAATAGGCCTGGCGATTCCTTACTGATCCTACCTCCCTAGCTGCAAAGGTATATAAGGCTCGTTATTACCCCAAAACTTCTTTTATTGATGCCACTTTAGGGAACTGCCCGAGTTATTGTTGGCGGAGTATTATGGCAGCACATGATATGGTATGTTCTGGGGCCCGCAGGAAAATTGGAAACGGTACTACAACTTTGACCTGGGACACCCTTGGTTGCCTGATGACCCCAGTCCATTAATTCAAACACTTATGCCTGATGAATTGAAAGAGGCCCTAGTGGCAGGTTTAATTGATCAGCAAATGAATGAATGGGATCCTCATATTTTATCTGACCTGTTTGAACCGGAGGATGTGGCTCGTATATCTAGAATCCTGATTAGTTCAGAGTATGAGGACTCATGGTATTGGCTTAGTGACCCAGGTGCTTTTGATAAATGGGTATCATTATGGAAATTGAAGGTTCCACCTAAATGGAAAACCTTCCTATGGAGAGCTTTGTGTGATATTCTCCCCACCACTAGCAACTTAATTATAAAGAGGGTAGATGTGAACCCAACATGCTCAATGTGTGATTTACAACATGAAGATGTTATGCATTCTCTTGTTCTTTGTGAATACTCTAGACTTGTATGGAATGTTACGGAGTTACCTATCACAAATATTTTGGCTAACTCGTTTCCAATATGGCTCATGGGTGCGTTGAATATTTTGACAGAAGAACAATGTGGTCAATTGGTGGCTGTGCTTTATTATCTCTGGAATGCCCAAAACACAGTCGTGTGGGAGGGTACATTGTTCCGGGCCGGACAGATATGGCGACGGGTTGATGCCGCCATGCACACGTACGCCCAGCTCCACCGGCGTCTTCCTCACCCTTTGCCGACATCAGCATCTGCAGAACCGGAGCAGGTCCGCCCGAGGTGTTTTGTAGACGCGGGATATCGGCCGTCCACCGGAGAAGCTACAATTGGCGTTGTATTACTCTCGCAAACAGGTTCGTTTCAAGCAGCCACAAATGGACAATTGCCGGGATGTTTTTCGCCGCTTATGGCCGAAGCACTTGCATGCAATGAAGCATTATCTTAACTCAGGGAACGAAACGTGATGGATGTGGATCTCCTAACGGATTGCTCAGAACTACGAAGTTCTTTACTCTCGGCTCCCACGGCTATTCGGTCCTATGTTGGGGTCGTTGTGGACCAATGCAGGACGTCAATTTCTTTGTTTAATCATTGCTCTTTAAATGTTATTTCTAGATCGTTAAATTTACATGCTCATACTTTAGCTTCGGTAGCTTTTGATCAGGAACACTCTATGGTTTGGGACTCCGTCCCCCTGACTCTATTGCTTTACTCATTCATTAATATATAGCTTTGCTTTATTTTCAAAAAAAATAAAATAAAATTGAATAATAATAATAATAATGGTCAAGTAAGTCATTGAACTATATACCAAATTACAATTGAATTATCGAACTCATAAAATCTACAATTAAATCCTTAAACAATGCAAGATTTTAACTTAAAATCACCTATTAACCTGGTATCTGCTAACAATCACTAATACAATATGCTGATCTAGTTGTAATTTTTTTTTTATTAGATGACCTATTTGACTATTATTCACAATAATAATAATATAATAATATAATACTAATAATAGGAGCAACCCCCCATTTTCTTTTACCACATCAGTAAGAAAAGTATGAATGAAGTCTTGAGACTCTTAAATTGCTTGCCCATTCATTGTCCATCTAATTGGGTGGGTAAAATTGAGGAGTATATTCATTTATTAAAGGAGTCTTTAAGCCTCTTTTAGAAGTTATATATATATATATATATATATATATATATATATATATATATATATATATATGAAGTGGTGTTTTGAGAAAATATTTTTTTTTTCTCCAAAACACCAACAATCAAGCACTATAAAATGCAATGTTTGCAAAATCAACTGTTTGGTAAACAATGACAAATTCGCCATTTACCAAATTAGGCAAAGGTGAATTCAGTTATTATGAAGTATAAATCTTAAAAGTTATTAGGTGAGGAAAATAATGAGAACCCATATGCAAGATTTTGAGATCTATGTGATAAGAAAAAAGAGTTAGAGATGTGAATTAGACTAAATATCAAAGGCATAAAGGATGAGGTATAACTGTATAACGTGATAAAAAAATATATAGGTCCACGTGCAAGAAGACACAAAATTAAGAATTGTAAGGTGCAAAGGTCTATTTAGAATGTCAAATATGAGGACGACAAAACCAAATAATAGCATATGAAGGGGCAACATTCTCCTCCACCTTGCTAGTGGGAATGCTGACCAATGCCCCCACCATGCCTACATGTGCACCAAAGGGTCGCATGTGGTTACTAATGGTCGCTAGCAAGTGTCAGTGACTGTCAATTAACTTTTAGGCCAAGCGTATATGGGGTGTTTTCACCCCTCGCCCTGTTGTGGATTTGGGCGGGGACAACAAGAGCTATCGATGGCGGATCAACAATGGAAACTTGTCTGGCAACGTGATAAGTAGTCTAACTTGGCGGGATAATTAGTCGGCTATGTGGGACACGTGTAGTTGGAAATATCTGAACATCCTAATTCACCTGTTGTTTAGAATTAGCAACTATAAAATTAGTATAAACGGGTGTGGTTGGGGAGATCATATTCTATTTAGACACCATTATCTCTTCTCACATAGCATTCGTCTTTTGGTTCCTTGTTGTCCTCAACAATAGAAAAAGGAGTGCTTGGAGTAACTAGTGGGGCAGTGATATGAGTGAGTAGTTTCTTTATTTTTATTTATTTTTATTTTTTTATTTTCCCCTTGTATTTAATTAATTATTTGTAATCCAATTACATTATTATAGGGTCAAAAATCATGTGGATATTTATTCGAAACTTTTAAAATGTACTCATATTTTTGCTAAATATATATAAATATAAAATATATATACAAAAAGTGCACTATTAAACTTGTATGGTCTAAAACACATATAATGGAAACATTACATTATATATAAAATGTTCGAACATATAATGTGTAATCTCGTCCCGAACGAATGAGATAATTGAAGTATTTTCTCGCGTTAGCGGGAGGATATATATAATATTTTTCTACTTACAAAATAAAATGCACAAAATTTTGAATTATTTAGAATTATTTTGGTACATCCCACAAGTAAATTACTATTACTAGTAAGTATAAAATCACTATTATACCAAGAGGAATTTGTAATAATGACTTATTTGCAATTTTAAAAGAGTTAAATGATTTATTTGAAGTTCTTTTAGTTTGAGGGTTCCATTTGTAATTTTAAAAGAGCTAAAAAGAGCGATGGTAGTCAATGTGAAAAGAGGGGTTTAGGTCAGTATTTTGAAGAGAAGAATCTGGCGCCATATCGTCTCTTTCAGGGAAACATTCAGAATTGAGTTTATACCGAACAGTCAGTTGAGCGTTTCAGAGCAAAATTCTGAAAATGGAGACCGAAAGAGAAGTAGCGTGCAGGGAAAACGAAGAGCTAGCGGCGCACATGTGGAAGATGGCGGAAGACAAGAGAGGGATATCAGATAATATTTATAAGACTCTTCACAAGGCCTACACTAACGTCTGCAACTCCAAGGCCCCTATTAAGACCCTCCGAGACCTTTCTCAAATCAAGTAAGCAAAGCGGAAGTCGAATTAATCGTGAATTTCAGTTGTTTTTGCTTTGTTTTTATAGATTTTATATATAAGAGAGATCAGAGCTGTAACGAGGTTGCTAATGGTTGAATTATATGTAGGGGTGTGGGGAAGTGGATTTTGAAACTAATGCAAGGCTTTTTTGAGACTGATTCGGAGGCTCCTGGTAATGAGAACTTGAGTGATAAAGGTAATCCGATGTTTATTAATGTCGAGTACCGTTGTGTAGTTCAGTTTATGAAATTAATTTGAATATTTTGTTTGATGCTATTTTGATTGGTTGAATTAAAGTGATTTTTTTAGTAATGTGTTGGTTTGTGTGTTGTAAGGATAGTAAAAGTACTCTGTAACATTTTTCAGGGAAGAAGAGGAAGGGAACTAAGAGGTATATGCCACAGAGGAACTCTGTGGCATATGCCTTGATAATCACACTCTACAGGTAAATTAATTAAACTATGTTTGATCCTTTTTGTTTTGTTTTGTTTTGCTGATTTAATTTCTTTTTGTTCATCATGCTTTCATGAAATGAAAAATGTTTGACTTGTAGGGCCATATCAGATGGAAAGGAGTTTATGCGCAAACAGGAGCTGATTGATGCAGCGGAAGCGAGCGGTCTTTCCCGTGCTCCAATCGGGTAATAATACATTATTTACTTAGTTTTAGTTTTAGTTTTTTTTTTTTTTTTTAAATTTAGTCTGTTAACATGTTTAGCACATATTACATGATGAATTAGATGGCTTTTAATTTTCTGTGCAAATGTTTGTAGACCTGAGAAAGGAAAAGGGAAACCTGGGATTGGAAACTCACCTAGGGACTGGTACAGTGGATGGAGCTGCATGAAAACACTAGTAACTAAAGGGCTGGTTGTCAAGTCTAGCTGCCCGGCCAAGTAAGCATGCCTTTCTTTTTGTCTTAACCTAAAAATATACTTTTATATATATGCTGTTATGCAAAGATGATGCAATATGCAAATTGTGGTTGATTTTTTATGCAATTATATTGTAACCTAATATACCTTCAGAGAATGAGTAGGCCAGACCCTCTATCTAGTTGATGTGTACTTATATTCTTTATGTTTTTGCGCCTCCCCTAAATTCCATTATGAATATGAAAGTTGTTACTATACTTCAATCTACCCAAAAGGGATTAATTTTTTGGATTCATTGAAGAACTCAAACTGTGTAGTAATAGATTATCATGTATGAGAGTTAGGGTGTCTTTGAAACTAGCAGCAATGCAGATCATTCAGTTTTCAGAATTTTAAGTTCTGTGATGTCATCCATTTCTCACTCAATGCATATTTTTAACATTATATTTCCATTACCAAGGACACATCTGCTTCAATTATTTTGCTGGCTGTTGCCTGCTTGTATCCTTGTTGCTTGATGCTGATTGAAGACTTTATCTCTTCAATTGTCAACCTCACCCTGCAATATGTAGAGTCATTAGTCATTACACGGAAATACAGAACTTAGACTGAGACATGAATAGTTAATCAATTGGTGGTCAATCATAGTATTTGATGCTTGAAGTTAACATTGTAGATACATTCTTGTAAACTTAAAATCTGTATATGTTTTTTCTTCTCATTTTCAAACCTTTAATTTGGGGTTATAATACATTGACATCCTTAATGAGGATTGCTGCAGGTATATGCTAACAGAAGAAGGAAAGGAAACTGCACGTGAATGTCTATCAAGATCTGGAATTGTTACTTCTGATGAAAGTCTGGCCAACATGGAAGAAATTTCAAATTTGGATGGGAAGGTCATGGAAGATGAGGGCTTCTCAGAAAAGGACATGTCAGATGTGGAAATTGAAAGTGAATCTTCAGAAAAACAAGTAGCATTGCCCTCTCTTCAATTGGGTGGGCAGAAGAAAATGATTGATATTCCCCCAGGGTGTTTTGACAGGGTATTCCTATGTTTTAAAACTTGAAGTATTTATTCTGCCAAATACTTCCTATAAGCTCCTTGCTTTGCTGCACTGCTCTAAGGGCTGCCTTTATTGCAGAGGGGCCAGAAACAATACCATTTTCTTATTCTGTTATATTATCCATGAAAAAGGGAAATAAATACAACTTAAAGTTATGTCTTAATATATATATATATATATATATATATTCTAGTCATGAAGCTGTTCAGTTATTTCTCTCGTGAGAATTTCATTTTTGCTTCATTATATTGCTCTTAGTTCCCATATGAATGTAGTAATTTCATATGATTTATTTCTTGTAGTTTATGGGAATGGGGTTTTCCAAGGAACAAATTACTCTTGCTTTTTCTAAGGCTTCAGAGACCTCACAAGGAAAGGACATATCATCACTTTGGCCGACTGTTCTGTGTCAACTTCGAGAAGATCAAGTCTATGGTTTGTTTGTCATTGTTTTGCTTTCTGGCTTTATTGTTTCTCATAGAAAAGATCTGGATGCCCAAACTACAGTTGAATATGAGGATAGATTCTAGTAAATAGTAAATACTGGTGGAACTGTTGGGAAGCTTTACTTCAATTACTTGAAATGACCTCATGCCTTCTGGTGGGCAGGCCTAAGTTCTAGCACAGTTGAGGAAAGAGTAGTCAAGACTGCTTGCAGGGGACCATCCGATGATCCAAAGTCTTCTAGCTTTGCAGATTTCAAGCAGAACTCAACTACATTGATCGCCTTCCCATCCCCTGTAAGTTTAGTCAATTTGTACAATGAAAAAATTTGTCTGCAAATTCCATCATACGAACAATTTTTTTATACCTTTGTAGTTTACTCCATATTTCTTTTGCACTTAGCTGAAAATTATTCTGGTCTTGGTGTGCGAAAAACTACTGATGTAATTATTTAAATGAGGTTGATGCCAAAACATCCAAGAGTCAAACTTTATTAGTTTGTAATTATTTTTCTTGAATGATACTCTTGTGCTGCAGAGAAGTGTAATGGGTTTCATTTTGTTGATCATCCCAATTTCTGATTAACAAACCTTGGAATTATTACTATGGTTATCATTAATTTTTTTCCAAGTCTTTTGAGTTTTACATCAAGCACTTCCCATTCACAGCATTGGGAACTGGGTTTGATTCTCTTCATTAACTGGTTGTAGGCACTCTCTGTAGGCAATAAGGGTGGAAAATACTCAGAAGCTAAATCTAGTATTTTATCAATGCCACCTCTGACTTATGGAGAGAGGTTTGAAGATGTTTATGAAGTAATTTTGATATTGGATGATCGAGAGCAATTTGTTAGTCAAGGGTGAGCATTCCATCTTTTGTAATACTCAGTTTTAAATTGAATGTTAAAGGCAATTTTTGCATTTTGATTTGCAGTATGTTCTCTTGCTATAAAAACTTTACTATTAGAAATGTCACAATTCACATAGGATTAGTTGTTCCCAAACATGTAGATTTAACAAGGGGTAACAGGGTAGTCCTTGGCTCCTTGCATAGAGGTACTTATGGAGTTCCTAAACCCCTTACTGAATCTTTCTCTCTCTGCACCTCCTTGGTGCCTTCTTTTTGTGAACAAGTTGTTTTCTTATCATATGAAGTATGAACAAAAGGTATAAGAGGAAATACCAAATTTGCCAAGGGCTCCATTTGATTATAGATGTTTGCAACCATATTGTCTTCTAATTAACTGTTTCTTTCTTAGAGAGTTAGAGTGAAACCTTTCTGTATTATTTAGTGGTCTAATGTGACAAATATAGCTTATCATTTTCCTAGATGATGTTTCTCAAATCTATAAAATTTTACAATCACATTATTAATTTCAGGTCGCGTTCTAGGAAAATTGTTGAGAACATCAGTATGCAATTTAAAATTCGAATAGAGGTGAGTGGTAATGTCATAGCTCTCTTGTATGTTTTCATCACTTTGCAATATGCTTTATATTTTTAAGTATCCTCTATTTTCGACCATATTTTTAATATCAGCCAGTTTAGGGTGTCAGTACATGGTGACTAGCCATTGGGAACATATGTGCATCTGCAATGAATGAAGCATGCACCCTTGTTTTACTGTTGAGTTATCAGCGACACCATTTGGATTAACAAAATGCATTGATAACCGAATGAAACTTATATGGCATATGGGCTTAAAATTTATCAGAGGGAATAAGATGAAAAGGTGTAAGAAACTAAAGGAAACTAACTTTTACCTGGCTCCCTACAGTCCAAATTAACTCATCATTTATAGTAGTAGGAAGGAAAGAGTTAAGTAGTGGATGGTTTGATACTGTGATCTATGAGGTGGTTGGCCTCTAATGTAAACTTTATTCAATATAAAGGTTAGTATAGTTGTTAGGCTTGATAAGACACTGAGTGGACCAAATTTAGATCTGCCAATTCTTAGAAGTGTATATATATTAGAACTGTCACATTTGAATATCTTTTGTTATAATCTAAGATTAGGCCAAAGTCACTCAATTGGACTATAATGCACATGGGCCAAACCACACTAAAAGGCTGAATCTAATCAATTAGCTAGTCTAACTCATAACTTTATAAACCCATATGTTTTCTCTTATATTTTTAATGTGGGACTCTTAACTCACCCCTCAAGTGGGCAATTAGACCATTTCGAATCTAACCGATTGACCACTTAAAATTGGATTGGACCCCTCCCCTGAAACAAAAGCTCTGGACGCCACCAAAGTGGACCTAACAAGCAGGCTTGGGAATTGGACTCTCGCCCTCAAACGAAAGCTTGGACGCCACCAATACCACGGGTAGACAACCGGGTGAATACAAAGTGGATTGAACAAGCTTTGATACCATGTTATAATCTAAAATTGGGCCAAGGTCACTCAACTGGGCTATAATGCACATGGGCCAAACAATTAGCTAGTCTAACCAATGGCCTTATAAATCATATGTTCTCTTTTATATTTTCAATGTGGGACTCTTAAGATCTTTTAAAACAAATATGTTTAACTCCCTACTGTCAATAGGTTAGACGGTTACCTGTTGGGGATGCAATCTGGATAGCTCGGCATAAAAATACTGGCAGTGAATATGTTCTTGATTTCATTGTGGAGAGGAAGAAAGTTGACGATTTGCGCAGCTCAATCAGAGATAACCGATATAAAGATCAGAAGTTGCGGCTTTTGGTATTTGCTTCCCTCTATTCCTTTTTCCTTCCTAAATTATTTCTGCAAAATTCAGCCTGATAATCTGAAGATTTTATTTGCTTTCATGCAACAAATGCATTTGCATCCTAGTTTGAATTTGAATACTGTTTTGTTTTTTCTTCTTCTCTAGTGAAAATCACAATGAGTGGCAATTCTTAAATTTGCCTATTTCCTGCTGTGAAGGGCTTCTTCTCTTAGAACTTCTAGATTTTCTTTAGTGCATTGGAAGCTGAAAGAATTAACTTTTATATGTCAATGGCTGCACTTGGCAGCACCTCGTTGGTACTGTTTTAAGACAATTTACATTAACTCATTAAGTATAAAATCTTACTGCCATATTTTTTGGTATTGTATTTCTCCATGCAAGAGATGTGGGCTCAAAAAGATGATATATGTAGTAGAAGGAGATGCAAATGTATCAGAAGCTGCTGAAAGCATTAAAACAGCGTAAGTTTTCCTTTTTCATTTTTCATTATAATGATTACTAGCTATTAAAATGCACTGAGGTTGAGTTCGAAACAGTTCTAAAATTAACCACCAGCCAGTTAGGCGGAAGCAAAATATGTGAGAAACCAAAGAGAAAGGAGAATAGAAAGAATATATTATAATGAAATATTACAATTGGTTGTCTCTGTGTGTTCTATACCTCTATATATACTAAATCAATCCTAATAGGAATAGGAAACTAAGCGCACTCTTACTAGAAGTTTCCTAATATTCAACAATTTAAAATTTGTGTCCAATTTGACACCATAGTATTGGCTTTGCTAAGCTATAAACCCATACTTCTTACGAGTGAATATTTTATAACATCTGTATTTAATAGACTAAGTTGTTAGTTTCTTCTTTTTTCCATTTCAGTATTTTTTCTAATGAAATAAAAAATATACACTAGGTAGATGCCTTCAAAACAACATGAAACACCTTTCCTTACACAATTTCAGATTGACCAGTTATCATTTGAAATTGCAGATTAATAGATTTTTGAGAACTTTACTTAAATCCGTTTGATTATTGCCTATTGGCAGTTGTTTTACGACTGAGATCTTGGAGGGATTTGATGTGCAAAGAACAGCTGGTTTGGGAGATACATTAAGGAAGTATGGCTATCTTACTCAGGCAATTGATCATTACTATAAATCCATGGAGGACAAGCATAAAAGTCCTGAAATGTGCCCCCCTTTTAAAGCATTTATTAGGAGGTGTGAGGATTTGGACAAAATGACCGTCAGTGATGTATTTGCCATCCAACTCATGCAGGTATATATTAAGTTGAACAAGTTAGATAACATTTGAACTCTGTGTAGAGGTAATTTTAGAAAACCTTTTTGTTTGTAATCTCTATGATTTTCAGACTGGTAATTTTTATATATATTCTCCCTACTTATAGGAGAATATAAGGAGTATGATATATTGATATTACACCCTCCCATATCTTTTTATCCACGTTGAGATGTTTTGTATTGCTCTATTGTGATGTATATGGAGTACAAGCTTTTCTCTTTTTGGTTGAAATTGTGTGGTTTGCCTTTTTAACTGATTAGTTTGTGCAGGTTGCACAGGTAACAGAAGAGGTTGCTTGGACTGTTTTGGATATGTATCCAACTTTGTTTTCTCTCGCACGGGCATACTCTCTTCTGGTCAGCTCTCTAATCTCTATTTGTGGTGTTCTTTATGTACCTTGTTCCTTTTTATGTGTCTAACCAGTTTATTGTACCATGTTTTAGTTATCCCATTTGGCTAATATACAGAATGAAATTTACAAATATTATTGAACATATCATCTTTGAGGAGGCTCATTAATATATTATAAGTCATGATTAACTATAAGGTAAATTGTAGTTTTCAAAAGTTAGCAGCTTATGCAATTGCATTTTTGTGGATAATTGATTTTAGGAAAAATTAGGAGGCAACTACTAAAGTTGCACCTTCAAGAAAAATGGTGAATTGAGAATTCTTATGTCACAAAATTTGAATACTGTTGCTTAAATATCACTTCAAAATACATTTCATGCTGAAAGATGTGAAAGAAACAGTAATGTATTTGGGATCCTAGTATTATCTAAATGGATTCTTTTTAATAGCATTTAAAATCTCTTACTCATCTTAATAGTTTTTTCCCCCCACTTGGCTCTGGTAAGGATGGTGATGTACGTGCACAGGAGGAATTGCTTAAGAAGCAGAGCAGTAACTTAATCAGTGCCACCGTTAGCAAAAATATTTTCCAACTGATTTGGGGGAGTTAATCACTGCATGCATTGCCTTTTGGTCACTGCTCAGAGTTGATGGTAGGAATGCTTAAGGGAGGATTTGTTTTTCCAATCCCGGCAACACATGGTGTAAATATGTGATAGGTTTTATCTGGTTAGCTTCTTTGTATGAAAGCACATTTAGCTCATTAGAAACAATATTTTCTTTTGGGAGTATACATTTTTTGTATGAATGTTTCTACTCTTTTTCATATTGTTACAGTATATTCAGCTGAGGTATCCTATCTAACTCTACTTTCTTGTGGCTTTGGTGATCTGAAAGCTGTCTCTTACATTTCCTGAGTTTGCATTCATGTACTGCAAAATTCAAGGGGCAAAGAGTTAAAAATATCAATGGCATGTTATTCAGATGCATAATATGCTATATGCCTGATGTGATTCTATCATCCGGTAAACCGCTGACCTCAACTTTCAATTCTTTCTTTGTCGCATGCAGTCTTGCATATCCATATTCAGATATTCTTATCAAACTCCAGCTATCAGCCTGAGCATAGAAATTTCAATGTTAGTTCGAAGAGAGGAGAGAAAGTGGTAGCCAGGGAGTGTGCTTACAGTGACAGGGGAGGGGTCCAAATGAAAGCCACCCATTCCGATAACAGCATGAACCGGTGCCTTATAATCCGTGTTATTGTAAGTGTCGATTCCTCTCCTATCTTTTACAGGCATTGCTTTGCATTGCTTGGCGTAAACAGCACACGTCCTCTCATAGTTATGAACATGCCCCCACAAAGCAAGATCAACCTATATTTCATGCTTTCCTATTCAGTCATCCTATATTATCCGATGTCATTGTCTTGTCTAGGTTTAGAATATGTGCTTACCTTGTTGTCTAACAATAGTGGCTCCACCTCAATTACAAAATTCTTGTCTACATTATTAATAAACAGCCCTGTATAAGAGGAATACATGGGACGATGCCTGCATTGATGAAAGCCATGAAAGGAGTGTCATACCACAAGTCTTTGTTACAAGTAGGGAGGTTGACATTAAAGAGCCTTAATTACCCTGTAAAAATTAACCAAGGTGTTCTTGCTCGATCTACTGCAGACATGTCCCTCTTCATCCATTCATACTGCATAAAAAACATTGAGGTAATTCTTTTAGTATTTGATAGTCACATTAAACTCTGAGTCTCTGACTAATTCAAAGTTGAGTTGTTGTATGGACACCATTTAGGAGTTCCATTCACAAGGCTCGAACTCTAAACCTTGCTTAAAGGGAATCAAGTTTCTTTTACTCAGATCATAGGTCATTGGCATCATATAGTATGTAAGATGAACAAAGTGATGAAGTTTATACATTTTGATTATATAGTACCTGTTCTGAGTTTTTGTACCAACTATGCTCCGTTGAAATGACAGTGAAGTGAACACTGCCTTGCTCTATAGAATACCAGGGCTTATCCTTAGCCGGTGTTGGCATGGGAAAATATGTCTCATAAGGTATTCCACATTCTCCGCCTGAATCTGGCAGTTTGTAAACCGAACCTGTTCCTACATAATCCCTGAATCGAGGCAGAGTGGTTATGCGGTGTTATATTGGGGAACAAATGGTGCCTTTCCTTGCCAGTTGCCATAGTGATGCACGCAAAAGAGAAGAATATATACCTCTCGTGGTTCCCAATTGCAGTCATGTAAGAAATACGAGAAGCAATTGGAGTTATGAGGTGCAGGAAGTAGTCCCATTCTACTAAGAACCCTGTGGCGTAGCTTATGTCACCAATGTGGAATATGGAGTCCACTTTCCCTAAAGATACTTCTTGCACCAAAGCTTTCACCACTGACAAAGCTCCTGGCTAAATTAAGTAAAACCTTTGATGAATAGAATCCTAGTCAGATCAATTCATGAACATTAAGGTTTGCAGAGGTAGTTACAGATAGACAGTACTTGGGTGTAATGTTCTGCAGATCGATCGCGAGGAGTCTTGCCCATATCGCCAAATGCTAGAAATCTCACTTCATCTGATCCCCCAGCAGGTGGTGTTTTGAAGGTAATTTTGTTGCTCCAACCACTTGAGTCACTGCAATTTAATAGTTTACTGGTATAAATCTTATGCTATGAGCCCAGAAAATGCTTTTATCTTTTGTGCTTTTCTTAATTTACCTTCCATATGTATATGTGTATGTGGTAGAAGGCTCAAGTCCTGTCATGATAGCAGAATGAACATAGCCTGGATCATGCCATCCAAAGTCTTTGGCTGGACTTTTTAGAACAGCACCTTTTTACAAGATATGATCAGTTAGAACTTACTCCAACATCATTACATTGGCAATAGAAACATAGGAATTGATGGCTTGATTTATTGAGGTAATGAACTTACTGCACATTTGATCTTGGGTAAAGGTGGTTACTACTGATTTCTGAGATTTTCCATTGGCATACTGAAGTTGTTGAGGGGTTTTATCCCCACTAACCCACGTTACTCTCATCTGCATTCATGAGATACAGAGATATATATCGTTTTCTAGGTCAATCTCGTATTGTCATATAATCATACATAGTCTTACTGAGGTTGCAGTGGAATCAATGCTGGACAGATGGGCATACAAAGGGCTATGGGGGTTGGAGAAGCTCAAAGCACCTGATCTTGCCAGGAGGCAAGGGGCCTCAAATCCACCAGAAAACATTACAAACTCAATGTCTGTTCTGAAATTGATTACATGAAATGTTAGTGTGGCGCTGCAAGTCTGCACCACGCACTTCCCATTAACGAGCATTTGGCATTCCTTCTTCCCGCAGCTTAGGTATGCAGGATCACTACTCACATATTGTGCCTGCACCATCCATATTCATCATCTCACTACTATTACTCCTACAAATCAATCTCATTGGTAAGCAGAATGCTACTTTTTATTAACCAATTTGTTCTGTATGATGTTCTAAATGATGTGTCTTGTGATCAATGTTATAATTTTTCTTATTCATTATCCGAGAATTATTGAAACCCATTATATAAGTTCAGACCCCATATGTAAAATATAAAGTAAATTTAATGCCCTCTTAAAATAGTTACCAAAATTGTTTCTCATCCAAGGAGTTTAGTCATCCAAGTACTTGTTAGGTACAAGTAGGAGTTGTTATACCATGGACTAGGGTCCACCTTGCAAGGTGGAACTTGGTTCTAAACTATTATAAATTGTGTATTTTTAGTATTGGAATTGTGAACTTTTAAAATATAAATTGTGTTTTTAAGTCAAAATACATAAAAACTGTAGAAGGGAATTTCTGAATCTTAATCTGTTAATATTGTGTGACTGCAGTATTTGAAAGGAACTTGTGAATACAAAACAAGGTAATCAATTACATATATGTTATAGAGTAATATTATGTGTCCGTAGTATATAAATTGTGAGTTTTTAAAAGGTAAATTGTGAACATTTGGATTCGGGTCCACATAATAATTTGCGTACAGCTAAGTTAGTCTTTGATTAGTTAGGGTAGACATATTTCTTGTTTCGTTTCGTTTTTGACAACTTAGTTTAAAGGAATCACAGACAAGAAGCACTTAGAATTGAAGTTTCTATGTAACTAACTTGAGTCATGAGCGTCATTGTCTGATCATGATCTGTAACTAACTTTATGGCAAATAAAGCACGTCACGTTGGTGTGCTACAGCCTAGACTCCTAGAGGTTGAGTTAATGGGTTTAATTAAGGGGATGGGTTGGCACGATAAGCCTCCAACTTGGAACCTTTATGCCAATTTCACATGGAATTGCCGATAAAGTGGAAGAAGAAAAAGCTCATGCATATATGCCCAATTTTTGTAGGGTTTATGTCATTTTATTTTTGCATACTGTATTAATATTCATATCTATAAAATGAAACTAATTTAATTGAGTTTTAGTTAGACTCCATCCAAAAGTACTAAGGTCCATAGATGTTTTGTTAAGCAAAATAATTTCGGTTTGTTAATACTACATTAGTTCGGTTAACAATTAATTGTTTTGAATTGATGAAAATAAATTCAAAAGTCACCTAATTAGTAATGAATTAATGATAAGTATTTAATAATGGTGCTAAAGAAGTCAGAGTATTGATGGGCATTAAATGCATGGTATTCCCTGGGCAAGCCGATCTACCAAATTTAAAACCAAAAAAATCCCAACTTGCGGATCATGCAGCATAGTCCGTGGAAAATTTTTAAAACACAAAATCCTAACTAATCTGTCAAAACTCAAAAGCTATATATCTAAACGCCTAAAGCGAAGCATGAGGCCGGCAATTAACCGGAACAACAAAGACATGAGTTTGAAGAAACCAAAAAAACGTTAAAGAAACGCACACTTCTCGTATTGCTTACCTTAACAGGATAGTGGCAAAGCAGAGGAAGTTTGCTCAAATCTCCAGTCTGTACGTACTGTAGCACATTCAATGGACAATCCGAAACACTGCACACACACACATAAAGGTAAAGAAATGACAAAAGAAAGAGTTCGAAACCAAGTTTAAGTATCACTTCACAATTTACAGTACTAGAAAGGAAGAATGAAATGGCACCAATTCAAGTTGTGTGAGTTCAGTCTCAGTAGAGTTGGTATTGACTCTTTGTATTTCAGAAAGTAATTATGAACAGATACTACATTGTAACAAAGAAAAGGAAGAATGAAAATTATTTTGTTACCTGGAATGGGAAGGTGAGACGAGAGCAACCCAGTGGCTCTGAGAGGGATGCAAAACTCCATCGACATGAACCCTAACATATTGGTCGTCGGAAAGGGTAGCGTTGGAGTCGAACCTGAGTTTAAGGAAAGCGGTTGTCTCCAGGCACTGCTTCAGAGGTTTTCTGTTCACTACGCGAAACTCTGAGATTGCAGTGTGATTGCGAAACTCCGCCGGCGCCGACTTCACTACCACGTCCGCCAAGGAAATTGGCGAAGAAGAAGAAGAATGCACGGCGGCTGCGGCGACAAAGAAGAAAGAGAGCAGAAAGAACAATAATAGTCTTGAACAAATCTCCATCGACAGGTGCATGATGATTTGGAGGCCACGGCTGCAAAAATGAGAAATATATACTAGTTAAGGTTTCTATATATAGACAAATAGCGGCTCGATTCATATTATTTGTTGTAATATAATTACTATTATTTGTCGTTTTTAATGTAATCGAGTAGCTTTTTAACTGCGGTATATATGGAAGAAGGAAGAAGGAACAAAAAAAAAAAAAAAAAGAAGCTTGACAAATTTATTTTCTATGCAAAAGAATTAGAAAGAATGCCCACATAAATTTAGCTCATTTTAAACTAATTAACAACATTATTAAATGTAATTATGCTATTCGCACTCCTAAAAAGAATGCAATTTTTATGCCACCACAAAAGCCTACATTATAATATACACGAGAACCTATTTTCAAGATTTTTTTTTTAATTTGTTTATTTGGTTAGATGTAAAGGCTCTAAAGCAAGAGAAGAATATAAGCCATGTCAAAAGTAGTAGTTATTATCTTCAACTTTAAATTAAATTGTATAATACTTTGTAATATTATAGAGTGCACTTTAATTTCACATAATAGAGACACTTTGTGTTGTTGCTTAAACGCACTTTAAAGTTTGAATTATTTGTTTAAATGTCAACGCTTTTTTCTTAATTTTTGATTTAAAATCGTTAAATTTTTTCAGATGAACAATTAAGATTGATTTTTAATTTTTCTAAAAAATAAGTTTTCATTTTATACATACATACATGATACACATACAGTGGGCTCAAATAAGAATAATCCCGTTATATGAAAAGTGAGCATAGATCTAATCATCCATCAGGTTCATCCATGTTTGATAGTTTTAATAATAAAAAAAAACAATGTCAATTTTATAATTATTGTAAATTTTTATTTGCAATATTTATAAAATTAACCGCACTTATTTTATTTTTAATTTTTTTAGCAACACTCGACTGTTGATGATCTATCCAAATGGATGGATTATATCAGTTTTCACTTTTTTTTGTGAGAGTATGTTCTCACATGAACCCTCTTGTGTATATATACAAAAGTATGTTAAAAGTTTGTGAAGAATAAAAGTATGTTAAAATTGTATGGATGTATAGTAGAGAAAATAGTGATGAATTGCAATATAATGATATGATAGTAAAATTTATTTTACAAATTCGAAATATAAATATGTAGCATAACTATTTGATGCCATCCGCAGATGGAGATGTTGAAATCATACAACTTTTGACAGCTTTAATTTGTTGGTTGTTTTATAGGATGGGATGTGAAACCACTAGAAAGTGTAGTATAATTTTTTTTGGGTGTAAATTACGAGATAGTCTGGGTCTTTCTCTGTCCGTTTAACGGTCCAGATACACCTGATTAATTTCTGTTCGTTCCGGGAGGCTTTGGGAATTGGTCCATGGGGAATGGCCACTTGTGGGAGAAAGTGTAGTATATATAATAGAATGTGATGTCTAATGTCTTGGTTCCACACTCATTGTTGTACTTTTTGGTGTGAACACTAGATGGCAAATTAAAGCAGATCTTTGTGCAGCCACGGACATTATTTTGCCTTAGCGTTATTCAATCTTAAAACCTAAGCCATAGAATTTATTGGATCTTAGGATATTCATGATATGATGCGCATGTGCATGTGATTTGTAAAAAAGACCTGCTTCACATTATATTTAATTAAATTATTGTAATTAATTTATTATTATTGCATTTCGTAAACAGGTGAAAATATATTAGACTTAATTGATGTCAAGCACCTTGTGCTTAGATGGTATCCGAGTTAAACTACCATATAGGAGATTGTGAGTTCATGCCTCAGTAGTCAGCTAATCTATTTTGATCAGAACACAACATGTATTGAATTTTTTGAACTTGAATACAAAATATTTGTTCTGTCCAATTATTACCTTCTCGTTTATAATTTTCCAAAAATTATTTAGTATTAAATTAATACTATCAATTTTTAATTTATAATTAAAAATTGATTCGTGTATAATTGTCTATTCATATTCATATTTTTATTTTAAATTTTTATATTGTGACATCCTTAATAAAACCACCACCAACAATAATACAATCGTAATATAAATGAGATAATATTCCTTAGAAGGGAAAGAGAATAAAATTGTGGAATATTTCATAGGACATAACATTGTTTTCCACAACGTGCCTTGTTGGTTATGTTCTATAATCATATTCTACGGCGAATTACCCGTTCTTTATTATTATTATTATTAGTATTATTATTATTATTATTTATTGTTTTACCATCGAGAGGAAGTCATTAGAATGTAATGAATTCAACTAAAAAATTGTTAGTAAAAATTAAACTCATAATTTTTAATATGAGGTCAGAATTATGCTATACCTACTTCGATTCCTCCGAAATTCTTTTATTTTATTCACAAAAAATAATATTTGTAGAGCTATTGTGATGGTGGGTTCCTATGCACTGCGTGTTGGGTTTACAATTCTCCATATATCTATCATTCCCTAACCTTTTTTTGGGTATGAACTCGTCGAGTCATCGCTTGTAGTGATTGACTTAATATCTTCACATGATTGCCATTTGACTTTCTACTTTGCAACATTTATGCGATTTCACACGCAAATTTGTAGAATGAAAAGTAAGAATACGATTTAGGACTTATTCTTTTTATGACAAGAAAAATGTATAATTATTATTTAATGATATTGATAAATTATGTTCTTGTGTAATTGTATTCTCTATTCAGGGACGAAGCCAGGAATTCTGTTGAGGGGGCGAAGAAGCAGGGACAGATCTAAGAATTTTTTCTAGTGAAGGCGAAACATTAAAACAAAAAAAATAATTTGAAAAAAAAAAAATTACCTAAGAAATATAGGTATAAATATTGTTGGATATGAGCAAAAAATAAAACACATCGAAACTTTATAAAAATATTCATTACAAAATATGAAACATAATTAATTAATTTGATAAAATAATTTGAATAGAAAACACATTATAAATTACACATCTTATTATTAATATAAAAAAATGTAAATGTGTTGATGTCCAAATGAAATTTGAACCCCAACCCTTCATTATAACCAAGCACATGCTTTGCCAACTAATTTAACTCACTTCTCATTAACATTCATCTATTTTTTATACTAATACTAAAACATGTACTATATATACATATATACATACAAAGGTTATATATGGGGTGGGGATGGGGGCAGCTGCCCCCCTGCCCCCCTGCCCCCTTTACCTCCGTCCCTGATTGTATTAGGAAGTTCTTATATTAGAGACTTGATCAATATGTTCTATGTTGTTAAAAATTGAATTCGTAACCTTTAAGTATAAGTGTTATGCTTTACTCATTCGGCCATTACTTTCGAGGTTTGGATATACTCTTATTTAGTTCTTGACAATGTGTGATATTTGAGGTTAATACAAAATTTCTAAGAATGGGTACAGTTTCTAATTAATTTTAGCCACATCAAGTATTTTGTGGTTTGATGACATCGTTGTGGCGATGCGCGATCCTTCCAAATATATAGAAGGCCACAGACTCGAGTCTCATCCCAATTAACGTTGTTGACATAGCAGAAACTACGAATATGTTAGATTGTAGTAAAAAAAAAAAAAATTATAGCCACATTTTCTAATATCATATCATTAACGAAATAAATAGAGCAAGTCCATTAGTTTTTTTTTTTTTTTTTTGGTGGATTTTTTCTATGATATGAATGGGGAAGTGATGCTATGGAATGGAAGAGCCCGAGAGATGAGAAAGATGAAAATGAATTTGCAATAAATGTGATTTTTTGTGGGGCCCAAACGAAGAAGAAGAAAAAAAAATGAAAAGAAAAAGAGGAGAAAGTTTGCACATGCTGTGCACAAAGCGCTTGCTAGGCGTGTTAAACACAATCCTAGTTGTTGAGAAGGTTGTCCAAAAGCGGTATATAAGGCGTATCCAGTAAAACTTCCAAGTAAATCGGATAGAAAGATGGTAACTAGGGTTGCTGTTTTCATTTTCTTTTTATTTTAGAAATAGAATTTCAAGACTCCAAAAGTTCTATGCTACGATCGTTTATTTACAACGGAATGGTATACAAAGTCAACAGATCTCAATGAATACAATAGGATTTATGGCTACACAAACTGTTGAGAACAATTCTAGATCTGGTCCAAGACGAACTGCTGTAGGTAATTTATTAAAACCATTGAATTCGGAATATGGTAAAGTAGCTCCCGGGTGGGGAACGACTCCTTTGATGGGTGTGGCAATGGGACTATTCGCGGTATGTCTATCTATTATTTTGGAGATTTATAATTCCGCCGTTTTATTGGATGGAATTTCCATGAATTAAATCTATAAGAATCACAAAGTCCTTGCTTTTGAATCTAAAAGAGATCATTTTGAGCTCGGATTTCTAACTCATTCTATTTTTTTTGGCAGCTCGATCGCGCAATTTCTTTGTTTCTGTATTTCCGGAATATGAGTGTGTGACTTGTTTACTTTTTTGTTTTTTGTTTTTTGTTTTTTGTTTTTTTTTTTAGTAATACTGGCTCTGTTACAGTGTAGTATCTATTCATAACTACTTTATTATTTTTCTGACAACTTTTGTTTTCCCCCTCTCATTGTAGGTGACATGAAAAACTCATTCAAAAAAACTCTTCTAATGGCCTTGCTCTAAGGTATGGCAAATTATACTGTGAATCACGTTGCACAATGCATTGTGGTCCAGACATCAAAACAGTGTCGTTTTTTTTTTAATGAAAAGAAACGGCATCGTTCCGCGCCGTTTTGCAAAAAGTAACTATGTTTGTATAACATATTCAGTTCATTTTATATACACTTCAGTTTCATTTCAACACAACTACAGTTTCATTTCAACACAACTACAATTTCATTTCAACACAACTACAGTTTCATTTCGATAGAACTACAGTTTCATTCGACATTATACACTTAAATATGTGAAACTGTTATTCAGTTTCATTTTATATACACTATAGTTTCATTAGAACACAACTACATTATCATTTCGATATAACTACAGTTTCATTGGACAATATATACTCAAATATGTGAAACTATTATTCAGTTTCATTTTATATATACTGCAGTTTCATTTGAACACAAATACATTTTCATTACGATATAACTACAATTTTGTTCAACATTATACACACAAATATGTAAACTGTTATTCAGTTTCATTTATATACACTATAGTTTCATTACAATACAACTTACTGTATCATTTCGATATAACTACAGTTTCACTGGACAATATACATCCAAATATGTGAAATTGTTATTCAGTTTCATTTTGTATACACTGCAGTTTTATTTTAACACAACTACAATTTCATTTCAATTCAATTACAGTTTAATTTGATAATATAAAAACAATATGTGAGGCAGTTTCAGTTTAAGTACAATGTAGTTTCATTTTGTAATTAGCACACCAAAAATACGCACTCCATTAAACTGTAACGACTGCCGCTTTTTTACTTAAAAAAACGCCGTTTTTGGACCATAGTCTACAAATGATCCACGATATAATTGCTCCTAAGGTACTAGGCAGACTCAACAAGGCCAACCCATAGCTAAATGGGCTAAGATTTATAGAAGCCGAGGGAAGTGTTGATAGTGAAAAGCCCATGTGTTAAAGCCTATATAGCGAAGATAGTATTTAGATCCACGAGCAAAGGCCAATTGTTATGCTGTGGAATGGTGTCTACTTTGCAAGATGGACAATATTTTATGTTCATAATTACTGAACTATATATTCATAATTATAAATTTGTATATTCATAATTTTTGAACTTTATATTCATAATTATTGAACTCTATATTCACAATTACAGAACTCTATGTTTATAATTACTGAACTATATATTCATAATTATAAAGCTATATATTCATAATTTTTAAATTTCATATTTACAATTATTGAATCTCCATATTCATAATTACAGAACTATATGTTTATAATTATGTTCGCAACTATATGTTCATAATTATAGAACTATATGTTCATAATTTTTGAACTATATATTCATAATTATGAACAATTTGGGCGCCGTGTCTATATTGCAAGGTAGACACGGTTCCACAGCATAATTTGCCCATGAACAATAGTTATGCTGTGCAACTGTGTGCAACATGCAGTAAAACGACGTCGTTTTGACTAAAAACGCGCGTCCCATTTAAAAAAAAAAACCAGTTTTGATTCCCCTCAACAGCATTATGTTGTTCATTCATTGTGGATTTTTAGTTCATTCATTGTGGATATTTAGTTCATTCATTCTGAATTTTGTGTTATTCATTCACTGTGGATATACAGTTATAAATTTGTGGATACATAGTTATGAATTTGTGGATATGTAATTCAAATTATGCACAAAAAAATGCTATTGCCGAGAATCGAACATGAATTTTTTTGTAAAGTGGGACGCGCGTTTTTAGTCAAAACGATGTCGTTATGGTGCATACGGTTGCACAACATAATTTGCGTCATGTAGGGGTGAGAAAAAAAATCAAATCGATCTAAAAATCAATGACGGTAAATTAAACTGCTTGACTATTTCAGTTTTCGGTTCAATTTTGATATCAAGGTACAAAAAAATCGGTCATTTCAACTTTTCAAGAGAAAAAGATCAAAAGCTGACTGAAAAATTGAAGAAAAAAAATCTAACTTCATTCCATCTACATTTTGCAAGTCTATTGTCTATCACATTAATTTTAATGACCTATTGAATTACATTGCATTTATTGATAATACATCCTTCTATATATTAAAGTCATATAGCCATGGCCAATCAAATTGCAGTATTTTCCCGCCTAGTGTGAACACATTTTTTTATAAATAAAAATAAATAGAGATAGGGATTTGTCAGATATCCTCTACTAAGGAAAGAATATTCTAGAAAGCAGTTTATTTATTAGAGCATCCACATCAGTGGATATTATGGAGATAATGTCAGATGAATTATCTCGGGTGGGGATAATAACAAGTGTGGGGTGGGGTTATTGGTGGAGATATTCCTCCTGCAAATTCAAGGAGAATGCAGAAAAAGAAGAAAAAGAAAGAGAAGAAAAAGGAAGCTGCTGTGCGCGTTTCGCGCACAGCAGCTCGCCCACACAGGCGCGTCAGGCGCGCCGAACGGCGCGCCTGACTCTTTTTTTTTTTAATTTTTTTTTTTTTGTTTTTTAATTTTTGATTTTGATTTTTTTGTTTTTTTTTTTCCTCTCCTTCCCACATTCTCTCTCCTAATCACTCTTACATTATCTCACAATTCTCCCCAACCATTGTGGATGCTCCTAATAAGTTTTATATTTCCAAAGAAAAAATAATGACCAGATATTATTTTCAAGGAGTCTTTTCAGTTTTCAATGAGTCTTTAGATAGTAATATATATATATATATATATATATATATATATATATATATATATATATATATATAGCGGCATTTGGGTGTTCAGATTTTGAAGAGCTTTATATATATGAATGAATGGTGCAAGGCGGTGGCCAAACTCACGGAAGGGAGCCAAAGAATCCGAGACGGCGGCGAGCGTTAGAAGGACGACGCGGAGAGAAAGATAACAGAGACGAGCTATATGCTAGAACGAGGGAGCAGGTGGAGACGTTGGTGGTCGCCGGCCGCTTTGTTCTGGGCGTCTCACTTCTTGCAGTCAAGATTAGAGTATGGTGAGAGTCAGAGGCAAGAGGGTGAGAGACTGAGAGTGAGAGAGGTGAGAGGGTGAGAGTCTCCTCTGGCAGTGGTGTGAGAAGATGCGGTGATAGAAAGGCTGTTTCGGTGCATGGCAAGGGGTGGTGGTCCAAGACGGCAAGGATGAACACTCAATGATTGTGCAGATTGGAAATACATAAAGGTTTAAAGGAAGTGATTTTTTTTTATTTATTTTTTTTAAATTGAAGCATAACAAATGAGAGCAAGGGAGATACATTTTCAACATTACCAAGATGAAAACAAATAGGTTCTTAAGTTGGGGATTTGGCTGCAGCGTATGGCCATGGATAAATATGATAGAAGTTCTTCTCTAACTGCATTGGTTTGTTCAGGTATGATCATCTTGAATCTACAATAGACTCATCATCAAGGAAGATAATTTAGATGAGTTTTTTTGTTTTTTTGTTTTTTTTTTTTAGGTAATCTGGAAAGTCATCTTCAAGAAAGGTAGTCTATTTTTATTTCACTACTTTTTTTAAGATTCATGTTTATATGTATATGATATGTATATTAACAATGTTTGCTATAAGAATTTTTCCTTTGATGTGTAGTTCCATAGAAAATCACAATGCTATTCCATCCGTTTTGAAGCCCTACGGCCATATATTTGATATTTATCCTAAAACTTGGTTTTATGTAGTTTATAATTTCATATTTTCTGTGATGGGTTGCTGTTTTTGTTTGTTTTTTTTTTTTTTTTGTTTTTGTTTTTGTTTTTTTTTTTTTTGAAAATGGGTTGCTGGTTTTTAGTTTTAGGTTTTATTATTATTTGTTTGGGTGTCTGCCTCTATCTCCTTTGTCAACCTTAAAGTGTGCAATCATGGAAGCCGAGCACCATAGATGACAACCAGTTTTACCTTTATTTTACAAATGTGGTTCAGTTTTTTGATTTGCTGCCTCATTGACTCCATGATGATCCTTCACAAATGTGGTGGAAGAGGACCAAGGTGCATACTGTCAAGCAAGGTAAAATCTTCATATTGTATTTTTTTTTTTAAAAGGGTGAAATCCTCCATATTGCAGCCTATATAATGACCACTCGGATGAGAAGATTTGCATGCATAACACATTAATACTCCTTGCAGAGCAGAAACCTTTCCAAAATGCATTCTTGATACATACTTGCAAGCCAAACTCGCATCTACACAATAGAAAACCTATAATAATTAGTTTAGTGAGAAAATGTGAGGACATCTGACGGAGAACATCTAACTATAGCAATGATTGCCTATTCATGATACCTTATTTATTATCTTTTTAATTGAAAGCTGTATTATTTGTGAAAAATTTCTATAAAATGTTTTTATTTTATTTTATTCTATTAGGGTACATACATTTTTCGAAGGATAGATACAGTGAATGGAGTGGAGTGATTTTGGAATTGAACTCAAGTAGGATCAAAACAGTTTGAAGTAATTCTTTTAATGTAAAGGAAGCAGGTAATTCAATAGGTTGGAAAGAAACGCATTTACATAAAAAATTATATATTAAACAAACATTTTATTTTATAAATCAGTTTATTGTTTACTGAAATAAAAAAAAAATTAGGTTATTGGTTTAAAAAAATGAGATTAATCTACTTTTTATACTTACAATTTTATTGAAAACGAAAAAACTTAAATATTTATGATTTATTAAAATTTGATTGTTCATTCTAATACACAGTTTTGAGAGAAATAGTTATTAGATCAGTTACTGGATTTTTGTTTTTAGAAATTTAAATCAGTTGTTAAATTAAAAGACTGTGCATGCACAATTCTTGCGCAGAGATGAAAAAATTTAAACAAATAATTATGAAACTGATATAAAGTAATTAGAAAAATAATGTATTTTTTTTTTTATCTTCGTTGAAAACAAAAAAGTTAACTCGAAGAATTTTATCTCACTGAATATTTTTTTAATTCTATTACAGATTTGGTGGAGTTTGTAAAGTAATCTGTAAAATAAAACAAATAATATGAAACTGATATAAAGTAATTAGAAAAATTATGTATTTTTTATTTTCGTTGAAAACAAAAAAGTTAACTCAAGAATTTTATCTCATTGAATATTTTTTTAATTGTATTATAGATTTGGTCGCGTTTGTAAAGTAATCTGTAAAATAAAACATTACATATTTCAAAAGTGATTCTGATTATGGTTATTGATTTCACGAGTACTTGATTTTGTTAAAGATATAAAAAAAAATGTCAAATTGAGGTAGAACTATGACCAAAACAAAGTGAGTAAACACAGATTCTGTAAAATGATGATCTAAATTGCAGATTAAATATAAAAACATAAGAAATGGAGAAATTGACTTAGCTTTTTGTATGTCCGCATTTTTTGGAGTTGTTTATTTATGTTTAGAAATAGCGTCTAATCTAACACCGGAGAATTCAATAGAATGGAAGATGAACGGAGAATATTAAAAGGAATCGCAACAAATTGGAAGAAAAAGGGAGGGATCAGAAAGAATCGTAATGAAGAAGATGTGTCGCCCCGTCGCGGTCTGCAGAGGGAGAATGCAATGACAGTCAAATGGGTTAAAAGTCTTGATATGTGATGATAATGAGAATTTTGTAAATACGACTAAAAATGTTGTATATTAAGAAATCTTTAATAATTTGTATTTTTTGAAAAATAATAATTTGTACTTTCTTTATCGTTTTGATAATATTATTCATCTAGCTAATTTATTTTAATTTCGAATATTTTCAGTTGTATTTCTATAATTAGACTTATATTATATTAGTTTTATATTATGTCCTAATACAATTTATATTAATTAATTTTGAAACTCTTCATTATTATTTTCAAAAAAAGAAACTCTTCATTATTCATTGTGTATTGTTATTTGTATTACCAATGTATGTTAATAGCCGTGATTAATAGTGATGGCCTGATGGAAGAATCCCTAGGCTGCATCATTTAATTATACTACCTGACTGTTCAGTCTCCAATAACAACCAATTAATGTATTCTCTTCAAATAGGATTTGAACTAAATATACAGACTGAAATCATTATAAATACATGTAAAGAGAATACTTTCAGGGTTTCGACTTGGTTTCATATTACAGTTGGGCAGAAAGTATGATGTAATGGGTAAGTGTATTTAATTTGGATTATATATATATATATATATATATATATATATATATATATATATATATATATATATATACACGCACAAAATATTGATGTTACTCATTTAAAAAATAAATTTTGATACAAAATATGTTATATTTAAAGTTTAATCTGTTGAATATATTATATTTAACTGCATTAGAAAGATAATAGTGGTACTGCATTAGAAAGATAACTGCATTAGAAACGGTCCCAATATTTTACTTCTTACACATTATGCATTTTTGGGTTCAGAAAATGAAAATATCCAAGGATAGTCAATTTATTTGCATGGGCATATGGATATCGGTAATCGCATCAATTCTCAAAATGATGACGTGCCAATTCAAGGTGTACAATTGAACACTCCGACAAGCAATGAGTATCCAGATGGTCTCAAAATTTTTAACATGTGGCGACTCTACTGTTTGTTTGAATACTACACAAAATGTAATTTACAAATAAATTTTCAATAATTTGTAACACTTTTGAATTTTCAATATCATAACCTATTTTTAATAGTATTCTGTATTTATGTAATACTAATTTTACATCTTACAATGCATTCGGTTTTCAAAAAATATTTATACTTCAATTATAATAAGACTAAAAATATACATCTTACAATATTTCTAATTTTTAGTCCGTGCATCGCACGGGTGAAATACTAGTTGTATAATAAATCTAGTCAATTTATATCCCACTAAACTATTATTGTATGAGTACATTAATTTTATTGATTAGGATTACAGTATAACTGTTGCATTTGCCACCCACTACCCACTTCATCTCTAGTTGTCGGCAACACAGCAATTGCTACTTCATATTATCGCTTCTGCTGATTAAGCTTCAATTCTTCACCCAAACCTTACATTACATACTAAGTGAGAATTGCAGAATATATGGCTTGTGTTGCTGTAAATTCTCTTGTGAGGACGATTGAGCTTGAGTTCTTGCAACCTCTGCCTCGCCCAATCGTACGACAAAGCCAACTCATCCCTGCCAATGAAAACTTGATCCAAAATCTCCACCAGAAGCTTGGTGATCTCATAGATCTGTTCGATGAGAACAGGATGGATGATATCCAAGCTATTAAACACTTGGAAACTAAGCTCAGAGATGTGGCTTTCCGAGTGGAAGACGAAATTGAATTCCAAATCCTACATCTTTATGAGGAAGAGGAAGAGGGAGAGTTATTAGCAGCAATAGCAGGTCTTTTTGGAGAAAAACCACAAAGGACTATTGATGCAGAAGAAGAAGACTTGGGAATTGCTGCAGATCTTTTTGTGGAAAAACCACAAGCAGGAGAAACTTCGCATTCTTTGAAACTTGGTTGTATTTTGGAAGGAGCAATAAGAGACATTGATGCCATCCACAAAGACTTGTCCAAAGAGAAGATGGAGTGTGTCGCAGCCGCCTTGCAAGGAATTGGAATTGGAAGGAAAACAACAACTACAGTACTTGCCGCAGCCGCAGCTTCCTCCCACCGCCAACACGCTTCACACTCCCAGCCCCAGCAGGGCAGCATAATGGTGGGGAAAAACAACGAGTTCCAGATTGTAAAGGCGATGCTAATTCAGCATTCATCAAGGCAACGAGAAATTGTCTCCATTAAAGGTATGGGAGGCATTGGCAAGACAACATTAGCTAAACGAGTTTACGAAGATTCATCAATTGTCTCCCACTTTGACAAGCGAGCATGGGTTGTTGCATCACAATATCATAATAAGTCACAAATGCTAATAGATCTTCTTAAATCAATGGGGGATTGTATAGATAGTGGCACTCAAGAGGATCAGCTAGCACAACGACTATATCAAAATCTGATGCAGCAACGGTACTTTGTTGTGATAGATGACATTTGGAGTGTCGAGGCCTGGGATTCCATCAAAGCTTGCTTTCCAAATAATGGAAATGGCAGTCGAGTTTTGTTGACTACACGCTCTGTAAAGGTGGCTACTATTATAGGCTCTAACAATGACTTTTCGCATCAAATGCAATTGTTAGAAGAAGGTGAGAGTTGGAATCTATTTCAAGAAAAGAAAGGCAAATCTCTGGGTTCTGAATTCGATATGATTGGGAGACAGATTGTTGAGAAATGCAAAGGATTGCCTCTGGCAATTGTTGTGGCTGCAGGTTTATTTTCCAAACTTCATACACTAGATGAGTGGAAGAATGTCGCAGAAGCTCTAAATTCATGTGCAACAACAACAATTGATGAAGAATGCTCAAGGATACTCTCATCCAGTTACAATCACTTGCCTCACAGTTTGAAGGCTTGTTTTTTATATTTGAGCGTATTTCCAGAAGATGAAGAGATCCACGTTAAAGAAATTGTAAAGTTATGGGTTGCCGAAGGACTTGTAAAGGCATATGAGGATATGAGCTTTGATGCAGTGGCTAGAAGGCACATTCAAGAACTCAAAGATAGGAACCTAATTCTTGTAAATCTGCCAAGTAAATGTGGAAGAAAAGTAAAGACATTTAGAATGCACGATTTATTGCATTCTTTTTGTGTGAGGGAAGCTAAAAAGGAAAGCCTTCTGCATGTTGTCAATGAGAATGACTCCAGTTCCCCTCCGAAAGATTTCCGATGGGTAAGAATCCAATCACAATGGATTAGCAGACGAACATTATATTCTTTAAAGAATTGTAGATCCTTCTTTTTTTCCCATGATTATAGACCTTCAGAATTGAAATTTTGCAGTCTATTAAGAGTACTCTATAATGTTATTGACTGTAATATGGCGTATTTTGTCCATTTGAGATACCAATTGTCATCATGGAGCCGAGCTGTTACCATTTTAAATCCATTTCGTAGTTGGAATCTTCAAACACTTTCAGTTTATAATATTTGTGAAATGAGCTTTTTAGAGTTGCCACAACTACAACATTTGTATAGTTACAGAGGTCTGAGGGGTTTTCCCATATTTTTTCATCAAAACTTGAAGAGCATTAGTGGGTTGATTACTGATCAATGCACAAAAGAATTATTTACAAATATTCCATACCTAAAGAAGGTAGAGATTCGATGTCGTGAAGATGGTTTGAGTGATGATTGCATTAATAACCTTGCGGATTCACACCAGCTCGAGAGTCTGCATCTTCATCGTGCAAGTCGGCGTCCGTTTGTGATTCCAAATATTAACCGCCTTGTTTGCTTGAAAAACCTTATGAGGTTGACGTTTACGTCATTGAAATTTGAGTTGAAGGCAATTAATATTTTTAGCAAGTTGCCTAAACTTGAGGTGCTAAGGTTAAGCAATTGTGTGTGCATTGGTAAAGAGTGGGAACTATTGGAGATGGAGAATTTTGACCAGCTAATTTATTTAGAAATTTGGTTCTCTCATTGCCTAGAGCAATGGGAAGCAAGTGCTTGTCATTTTCCAAATCTTGAGCGCCTAGTCCTTAAAAGCTGTACGAAACTGGAAAAGATTCCAGTTGAGTTTGCAGAAATTCCAAATTTGAAGTCAATTGAATTGGATTACTGTCTTCCTTCTGCGGTGGATTCTGCCAAGAAAATTCAAAAAGAGCAACATGAGCAAGGAAATGAAAATATGGTTGTCATTGAGGAACACACACTACAGGTCGGTCTCCCTCCCTTACTCTTTCTTTATTGCCTTTTTTATTTCACTCTACTTTTTTTGTTTTTGTTTTTTCCAAACTTGATTTAGTTTCATCATATCCTAATAATTTGTTTTCAGTGATTCATGGCAGCCTAGCTCTCGCAATGATAAACATATTAGAGTTGATCCATATTTCAAAAAGGTACATATGTTTACAGTTTACCTATATGTATCCTCCTTTGCTTCTTCATTTATTTCACTCTGTGAAGGTTATTTGTTTATAGCTTAATTTGGCGATTGGATATATACTAATAAAATTATAAATTACTTTCCTCTCTTGTGGTATGCTTTACTTTCTTTTACATGTTTAATGTTTACTATGATGCTATAATTACATGACAGAGCTAGGCACCTCTCAATATTTGACTCTCAATATTGATGTGAATGACATAGATCAGGCACATATTCTGGTAAAAAGATTGATTGAAAGGCATCTTAGTGGGTAATATTTGAGAATTTGAATTCTTCCCAGTTCCAATATATGTAATTATGGGGTTAACACAATGTTTCAATTGCAAGTTCCACTCTTAATAAGAGCCGCCTATTAGTCTTCTTGATTTGAGATTGTTAGATACGGGTAACTTAGGTTGTATTTATCTCTTTGTGATCCTTTAATTTGTCAGCTAGAGTCATAAGGTAGAGTTTACGTACCCAGTACACACCCTCAAATAGTAGCTACGAGTTTCCATTGTTACTCCCTCTCAATATATATATGTGTGTGTAATTGTACCCTCACTTGTTGAAACTTCACGTGTACTGTCATGCATGCTTCAATTTGTTATTTATATTTCATATTTTAGCAAGTATTGAAATTTCAAATATTGTATTTTAGTGCTTGAAACCTTCAAAATCTGCTCCCTAGCTACGTACTTGTCAAACAGATTTCATTTCTTTGTGAATTTTTCTTAAATAACTTTCCCCGTCCCGTGAGTATTGAATTACAAAACATCTATATATTATCTTCAAATTAAATTGATAAGAGACTTTTATCAAATTATTATAGATCAGAGAATTAGATATGTTCCTCATGGAAATGATGTGAAGAGGAGTTAATCACAAGCTAAGGTATAACAATGTACATGAAAGGTATGGTAGGTCAAACTAACATGTTTTGGTTGGATAGGTTGATATATGATATAGGTTATATATGAGCGTGTCTGGAATGCAAAAGAATGGTTAAATTTTTTGCTAACTCATTATATATGTTTTTCCTGGATGGCAGCAAGGTGACATACAGCTCCCACAGTACACTCTTAGCTCCAATTCAATGGCTCCGATATCTTGGACACCGCCACCCTAGCTTGTAAAATCCAACGCTTTTCATCGTTAATGATTCGGCTGGTTTCGACCAGGTAGTAAGTTCTCCTTCATAAATCTGGGCACTTTAATTTGTTGTAGCTTGTTATGGGAAGTTTGCTTAGAACTGTGATCCGGGTTTAGCCAAAACTATATATTGCTTGTTGCGAGGCTTTATCATGGCTTAAATGGAGATGTATTAATAACGTCATCCTAGAGTTGAGACAGACAATTTTAAATTTTGTTAATGTTTCTCATGATTATTCAACTTTAGTTATTGACCACTTTAGATTCTACTATTGGGGATGTTTTAGTTCGTCATGTTGGTAAATCATCAAATCATTCTGCTCATGCTTTGACACGGGTTTTAGGTTCTCAAGCTAGTTCGAGGGTGTGGTATTTTAATTCGTAGCCTCTTATTGCATGTATTCCTGTGTTAAATTCTGATAATTGTAGTTCCGGTTTTATTTTTAAACAAAAAAAAAAAAAAAAAAAAAAAAAAAAACTAAAAGATAGGGCGGAAATAGACCTGAATTAGTTGATTCATGCTAAGATTGAAAATTAAATCGAAACATATGGAACGTGAGATCTTGCAACCTCGTCCAATCCTACAAAAAAAGGGATTGATTATTGACAATGAGGAGTTGATCCAATCTCTCCACCAAAAGCTTGCTTTCCTAATAGGACAGTTGGATGAGAACAAAATGGATGGTAGTACTATAGCCATTAAAGACTTGGAAACTAAGTTTAGAGATGTGACTTTCAGAGTAGAAGATGAAATTGAATATAAGGTAAGGATCGGATTGGAGGAGAATATAGTGTAAAATCCTTCTTCCCCAACTTGAACCCGAATAACTTTAGAACTGTTAGATGAATAAGGGTGGTTAGAGTGAGTTGCTGAGTCTTTCATTTAAAATTTGAATTCTGTGGCTGGTAGTCATTTAGCCTATGTATAAATAGGACTTCTACTTGTACATCATTATATGAAATATACTGTTCTTGTGTTCCAATACTTAACATGGTATCAGAGCGTAGGAAGTGAGAGTGAGTGCCTATCCCAACTTGTTTCATATCCGAATGAATGTTACTTGTACCATTTCAAACCTGTTTAGCACTACATGTAAGGTACCTGTACATGGCTTTGACGAACACATTCAGAATAAAATAAAACAACAAATATAGATTTGAGCTGTAAGATTCCCACTTAGCATTAAACAATATCATGTATGCTGTCATTATCTATCTAACATTGATCTATACAAGTTGCAGAATTTTTAACATAAAATTAAATACTAAAAGTTAGTGCTGCCGGCCTCTTGCAATTATTGCACTTAGAGCCATAAGGCAAATTGCCAATTGATGATAATTACTATACACACACAAACTAAGTGAGAAGAAGCTAGCTCAGATCAGATCAGATCAGATCAGAGAAGAATTGAAGAATATATGGCTTGTGTTGCTGTAAATTCTCTTGTGAGGACGATTGAGCTTGAGTTCTTGCAGCCTCTGCCTCGCCCAATTGTACGACAAAAGCAACTCATCCCTGGCAATGAAAAGTTGATCCAAAATCTCCACCAGAAGCTTGGTGATCTGATAGAGCTGTTCGATGAGAACCGGATGGATGATATCCAAGCTATTAAACACTTGGAAACTAAGCTCAGAGATGTGGCTTTCCGAGTGGAAGATGAAATTGAATTCAAAATCGTACATCTTTATGAGATAGAGGAAAAGGAAGAGTTACTTGCAGGAATAGCATGCCTTTTTGTGGAAATACCAGAGAGTACTATCGATGCAGTAGAAGAAGAAGACTTGGGAATTGCTGCAGATCTTTTTGTGGAAAAACCAGGAGGGGAAACTGATGCCCAAAGAAGTTGGCATTCTTTCAAACTTGGTTGTATTTTGGAAGAAGCAATAAGAGACATTGATGCCATCCACAATGAGTTATCCAAAGTGAAGATGGAGTACCAGCCGTGTGTCACAGCCGCCTTGCAGCCTACAGTACTTGCCGCAGCTGCAGCTTCTACCACATGTTGTAGTGATGTGATGATGATGGCGGGGGATTCCTCTCATCACCAACACGCTTCACACTCCCACCCCCAACAAGGCAGCAGCATAATGGTGGGGAAGAACAATGAGTTCCACATTGTAAAGGCAATGCTAATTCAGCATTCATCAAGGCAACGGGAAATTGTCTCCATTCTAGGTATGGGAGGCATCGGAAAGACAACCTTAGCTAGACGAGTCTACGAAGATCCATCCGTTGCCTCCCGCTTTGACATTCGAGCTTGGGTTGTTGTCTCACAATATCATAATAAGTTACAAATGCTCACAGATCTTCTTAAATCAACGGGTTGTGTAGGTAGTGGCACTCAAGAGGATCAGCTAGCACAACAACTGTACCAAAATCTGATCCATCGAAGGTACTTTGTTGTGATAGATGACATTTGGAGCGTTGATGCGTGGAATTCTGTCAAAGCTTGCTTTCCTGATAATGCAAATGGCAGTCGAGTATTGTTGACTACTCGTTCTGCACATGTGGCTACTAGTATTGGCTCTAATAATAAATTTTCTCATCAAAAGCAATTGTTAGATCAAATTGAGAGTTGGAATTTATTTTGTGAAAAGGCAAGAAAATCTGGCTATGCTGAGTTTGAGGCAATTGGGAGACCCATTGTTGAGAAATGCAAAGGATTGCCTCTGGCAATTGTTGTAGCTGCAGGTTTATTTTCCAAACTTCATACGCTAGATGAGTGGAAGAATGTTGCAGAAGTTCTAAATTCATGTGCAACAACAACAACAACAATTGATGAAGAATGCTCAAGGATACTCTCATCCAGTTACAATCACTTGCCTCACAGTTTGAAGGCTTTTTTTTTATATTTGAGCGTATTTCTAGAAGATCAAGAGATCCATGTTAATGAAATTGTAAAGTTATGGGTTGCCGAAGGACTTGTAAAGGCATCCGAAGATATGAGCTTTGATGCAGCGGCTAGAAGGAACATTCAAGAACTCAAAGATAGGAGCCTAATTCTTGTAAATCGGCAAAGTAAATGTGGAAGAGAAGTAAAGACATTTAGAATGCATGATTTAGTGCATTCTTTTTGCGTGAGGGAAGCTAAAAAGGAAAGCCTTCTGCATGTTGTCAATGAGAATGAGTCCAGTTCCCCTCCGAAAGATTTCCGATGGGTAAGAATCCAATCACAATGGATTAACAGACAAACATTATATTCTTTTAAAAACTGTAGATCCATCTTTTTTCGCACATGGTATAGACCTTCAAAATTGAAATTTTGCAGTCTATTAAGAGTACTCTATAATCATATTCACTGTGAGATTGGATATCTTGTCCATTTGAGATACCACTTGTCATGGAACCGAGATTTTACCATTTCAGATCCATTTCGTAGTTGGAATATTCAAAGACTTTCAGCTTATAATATTGATGAAATTAACATTTTGGAGTTGCCACAACTACAACATTTGTGTAGTTACAGAGGTCTGAGTGGTTTTCCCATATTTTTTCATCAAAACTTGAAGAGCATTAGTGGGTTGATTCCTTATCAATGCACAAAAGAATTATTTACAAATATTCCATTCCTAAAGAAGGTAAAGATTGTATGTGAAGATGGTTGGGGTGATTGCATTAATAACCTTGCCTATTCACACCAGCTCCAGAGTCTGCATCTTCGTTGTCGTAAAATTGGGCTTCTGTCTGTGATTCCAAATATTAACCGCCTTGTTTGCTTGAAAAACCTTATGAGGTTGACGTTTACGTTATTGAAATTTGAGTTGAAGGCAATTAATATTTTTAGCAAGTTGCCTAAACTTGAGGTGCTAAGGTTAAACTATTGTGTGTGCATTGGTAAAGAGTGGGAACTATTGGAAAAGGAGAATTTCGACAAGCTAATTTATTTGGAAATTGGTTTCTGTCATTACCTAAAGCAATGGGAAGCAAGTCCTCGTCATTTTCCAAATCTTGAGTGCCTAGTCCTTAAAAACTGTACGGAACTGGTAAAGATTCCAGCTGAGTTTGCAGAAATTCCAAATTTGAAGTTAATCGAATTGGATTACTGTCTTCCTTCTGCGGTGGATTCTGCCAAGGAAATTCAAAAAGAGCAACATGAGCAAGGAAACGAAAGTATGGTTGTCATTGAGAAACACACACTAAAGGTCGGTCTCCCTCCCTTACTCTTTCTTTATTGCCTTTTTTTTTTTTTTTTTTCTTTCAAACTTGATTTAGTTTCATCATATCCTAATAATTTGTTTTCAATGATTCATGGCAGCCTCACTCTCGCAATGATAAACATATTTAGGTTGATCCATATTTCAATCTATCAATGATAAAAGGTATATATGTTTACAGTTTACCTATATTTATTTCACTCATATGTGAAGGTTATTTGTTTATAGCTTAATTTGGCGATTGGAAATATATACTAATAAAATTATAAATTACTTTCATCTCTTGGTATGCTTTACTTTATTTTACATGTTTAATGTTTACTATGATGCTATAATTTCATGACAGGGCTAGGCATGTTCTCTCAATATTTGACTCTCAATATTGATGTGAATGACATAGATCAGACATACATATATATTCTGGTAAAAAGATTGATTGAAAGGCATCATAGTGGGTGATATTTGGGAATTTGAATTCTTCCAAGTTCCAATATATGTAATTATGGGGTTACCACAGTGTTTTAAGTTTCACTCTCAATAAGTGCCGCCTATTAGTCTTCTTGATTTGAGATGGTTAGATATGGGTAACTTAGGTTGTTTTTAGAGTTATTCAAAAAAAAAAAAGGTTGTTTTTAGAGTTTTTTGCACTTTTAGTCCCACGACTATAGTGGCACTGGCAGAATTGATCCACGACTTTTGAACCTTGCAATTTTAGTCCACGATTATTGATTTTTTTGCAAAAATGGTCCTTCCGGCCACTTTTCCGTCAAAATTTCACCGGAAAAAAAAAAATTCTCTATTTTTAGCCAGGTTAAAATTGACATTTTATTTATTTCAAAAAATTAAAAGAAAAAAATTGATATTTGACTACATACAATATTACTGAGCTACATACTACTGCCCCAGGCGGCGGAGTTACGTTCCTGGAGCAGGCAGGGCTGTCAGTAAGCGGCGGAGCGGCCGTGGCGTTCCCCGGGCTAGTTGGGTTATCCGACAGCAACATTGGAGTGGTACATGTACTCCACCGCCTGGGGTAGTAGTATGTAGCCCAGTAATATTGTATGTAGTCAAATATCAATTTTTTCTTTTAATTTTTTGAGATAAGTAAAATGTCAATTTTAACCCGGCTAAAAATGGAGAATTTTTTTTTCCGGTGAAATTTTGACGGAAAAGTGGCCGGAAGGACCATTTTTGCAAAAAAATCAATAGTCGTGGACTAAAATTGCAAGGTTCAAAAGTCGTGGATCAATTCTGCCAGTGCCACTATAGTCGTGGGACTAAAAGTGCAAAAAACTCGTTGTTTTTATCTCTTTGTGATCCTTTGTCAGCTAGCATATAAGGTAGAGTTTACCCAGTACAGACCTTCAAATAGTAGCTGCGAGTTTCCTCCGTCACTCTCTCCCTCAATATATATATAATGTGTGTGTGTAATTGTACCCTCACTTGTTGAATCTTCATGTGTAGTGTCATGCATGCTTCAATTTGCTATTTATTTTCATATTTTAGCAATGCAAAAGAATGGTTGGGTTGATGATATGATAGAGGTTATATGTGACCGTATCTGGAATGCAAAAAGGAATGGTTAAATTTTTTGCTAAGTGTACCCATTTGCAATCTTATTTGGCATGCCACATGGAATTATTTTTTATTTTTATTTTTTGTTGTTATATGATGTGTAATGCAAACTTGCATCTGTTGCAAGTTTGCAAAGTACAAAGAAGGCTGCCATTCGGCAGCCTTCTTTGTACTTTAGTATTGCAAGGCAGCATGGCTGCCTGCAAATCTGTACTTTTCTTTAGTTTTTTTTTTTATTATTATTTTATTTATATATATATAATATAAAATAAAAGTGGGATCCATTTTTGAGAGTGAGAGAGATTTGCAGAGATGTAGTGTGAATAGGAGATGATTTACAAATGAGATGATGTGGAAGTGGGACTCATTTTTTAGAGTGGGAGATGTTTGCAGGGATAAGGACAGCCTAACTCATTATATATGTTTTTCGTGGCAGCAAGGTGACATACAGCTCCCACACTCTTAGCTCCAATTCAGTCGCTCCTCATTAATCTTGGACACCGCCACCCTTGTAAAGTTATGGGTTGCCGAAGGACTTGTAAAGGCATCTAAGGATATGAGCTTTGGTGCGGTGGCAAGAAAGCACATTCAAGAACTCAAGGATAGGAACCTAATTCTTGTAAGTCGTCGGCCAAGTATTTGTGGGAGAAAAGTACAGACATTTAGAATGCATGATTTATTGCATTCTTTTTGTGTGAGGGAAGTTAAAGAGGAGAATCTTCTGCATGTTGTCTATGAGAATGAGTCCAGTTTCCCTCTGAAAGATTCCCCATGGGTAAGCATCCAATCAGGAAGGGTTAACAGACAAACATTATATTCTTATTTTAAAAACTGTCGATCCATTTTCCATTTTGGCAGACTGTATATAGTTTTAAATTTGAAATTTTTTCTCCTATTAAGAGCACTCTATAATATTAACTGTGATATGGTGTATCTTGTCCATTTGAGATGCCTATTATTGTCATGGCTGTGATTTTTAACCATTTCAGATCCATTTTGTAGTTGGAATCTTCAAACACTTTCAGTTAGAAGTATTGATAATATGAGCTTGTTAGAGTTCCCACAACTACAACATTTCTCCTCCGAAAGATTCCCGATGGGTAAGAATCCAGTCACAATGGATTAACAGACAAACATTATATTCTTTAAAGAACTCTAGATCTATCCTTCTTTTTTTCCCAACAGTATACACCTTCAGAATTGATATTTTTGCAGTCTATTAGGAGTACTCTATAATATTATTGATTGTTATATGGCGTATCTTGTCCATTTGAGATACCAATTGTCATCATGGAACCGAGCTTTTACCATTTTAAATCCATTTCGTAGTCGAAACATATGGAATGTGAGATCTTGCAACCTCGATCTGCCTCGTCCACTACTACAAAAAAAAAGGATTGATTATTGGCAATGAGGAGTTGATCCAATCTCTCCACCAAAAGCTTCATTTCCTGATAGGACAGTTGGATGAGAACAGAATGGATGGTAGTATCCAAGCCATTAATTATGAACATAGAACTGTGTCCACTTTACAAGGTAAACACGGTTCCACAACATAACAATTGCTAAGGTACTAGGCAGGCTCAACAAGGCCAACCCATAGCTAAATGGGCCCAGATTTATAGAAAGCGAGGGAAGTGTTGACAGTGAAAAACCCATGGGTTAAAGCCTATTTAGCGAAGATAGTATTTACTATTTAGATCCACGAACAGGAAGGCTTATTCTCCAAATGAAGCAATTCCCCTACCACATTGTCACTCGATCTCCTGCTCTCCACCCAACTACCCTTCAAAATTCAAATCATTGACCAAATAAATTCTATTTATTTTTGAATGGGATGTCATATAGGATACCATGCAATTGGTTACCTATTGGTAACTTGTTAAATATATTAATTATATAATTTTAATCAATTTAAAGATTTAATTGAAACTTTTTTTTTTATTTGAGGACCTAAATATATTTTGATGTATTGTTAGAGGTTTTATTTGACCGTTATCCCTATTATAAATCTAATTTTTTCTTATTTAGAGTAGAAATAGTTTATTCACCTTCTTATTATTATTTGTCAATTAAAGTTACAATAGGAAATTTATGGAAAACATACGATATTATAGTTGAAAAAAAAAAAAAAAAGTAATGTTGCCGACAACTAGATATGAAGTGGACAGTGGTTGCCAGCTAATTGAGTCTATCAGAAAAGTCTTCCGATTATTGCATTTCCACTGAGCAGAGCTACACAGCAATTGCTACTTCTTGTTCTGCTGATTAAGCTTCAATTCTTCACCCAAACATCACATTACATTACTATACGCACTACATACATACATACATACTAAGTGGTCGAGAATTGTAGAATGGCTTGTGTTGCTGTTAATTCTCTTGTGAGGACCATTGAGCTTGAGTTCTTGCAACCTCTGCCTCGCCCAATCGTACGACGAAAGCAGCTCATCCCTGGCAATGAAAAGTTTATCCAAAATCTCCATCAGAAGCTTGGTGATCTGATAGAGGTGTTCGATGAGAACCGGATGGATGGTATCCAAGCTATTAAAGACTTGGAAACTAAGCTCAGAGATGTGGCTTTCAGAGTGGAAGATGAAATTGAATTCCAAATCGTACATCTTTATGAGGAAGAGGAAGAGGAAGAGTTATTAGCAGCAATAGCAGGTCTTTTTGGGGAAAACCCACAGAGGACTAATGATGCAGAAGAAGAAGACGACTTGGAAATTGCTGCAAATCTTTTTGTGGAAAAACCACAAGCAGGAGAAACTTCGCATTCTTTGAAACTTGGTTGTATTTTGAAAGGAGCAGTAAGAGAAATTGATGTCATCCAGAAAGAGTTGTCCAAAGTGAATATGGAGTATGTCGCATCCGCCTTGCAAGGAATTGGAAGGAAAACAAGTACAGTAGTTACCGCAGCTGCAGCTTCGACCACATGTTGTAGTGATGTAATGATGATGGCGGGGGATTCCTCCCATCACCATCACCAACACGCTTCACACTCCCAGCCCCTGCCCGGCAGCGCCATAATGGTGGGAAAAAAAAGAGAGTTCCAGATTGTAAAGAAGATGTTAATTGAGCATTCATCAAAGCGTCGGGAAATTGTCTCCATTAAAGGAATGGGAGGCATTGGCAAAACAACGTTAGCCAAACGTGTTTTTGAAGATTCATCTATTGCCTCCCACTTTGACAAGCGAGCTTGGGTTGCTGCATCACTGTATCATAATAAATTACAAATGCTAACAGATCTTCTTAAATCAATGCGGGTTGTAGTGGATAGCAGCACTCAAGAGGGTCAGCTAGCTGAACAACTATACCAAAATCTGTTGCATCAAAGATACTTTGTTGTGATAGATGACATTTGGAGCGTTGATGCGTGGGATTCTATCAAAGCTTGCTTTCCAGATAATGCAAATGGCAGTCGAGTATTGTTGACTACTCGCTTTGCAAAGATGGCTACTAGTGTCGGCTCTAATAATGAATTTTCTCATCAAGCCCAATTGTTAGATGAAACTGAGAGTTGGAATTTGTTTTGTGAAAATGCAAGCAAATCTGGCTATGCTGAGTTTGAAGCGATTGGGAGACCCATTGTTGAGAAATGCAAAGGATTGCCTCTGGCAATTGTTGTAGCTGCAGGTTTATTTTCCCAACTTCATACGCTAGATGAGTGGAAGAATGTTTCAGAAACTCTAAATTCATGTGCAACAACAACAATTGATGAAGAATGCTCAAGGATACTCTCATCCAGTTACAATCACTTGCCTCACAGTTTGAAGGCTTGTTTTTTATATTTGAGCATCTTTCCAGAAGACGAAGAGATCCATGTTAAAAATATTGTAAAGTTTTGGGTTGCCGAAGGACTAGTAAGAGCATCCGAGGATATGAGCTTTGATGTGGTGGCAAGAAGGCACATTCAAGAACTCAAGGATAGGAACCTAATTCTTGTAAATCGGCCAAGTAATTGTGGAAGAAAAGTAAAGACATTTAGAATGCATGATTTATTGCATTCTTTTTGTGTGAGAGAAGCTAAAAAGGAGAACCTTCTGCATGTTGTCTATGAGAATGAGTCGAGTTCCCCTCCTAAATATGTCCGATGGGTAAGCATCCAGTCAGGAAGGTTTATCAGACAAACATTATATTCTTGTTTAAAAAGCTGTCGTTCCATCTCCCTTTTTGACCGTCTATATATATTTTTAAATTCGAAATTTGGCCGCCTAATAAGAGTAGTCTATAATCATGAGTGTAATATAGATGTAAAGTATCTTGTCCATTTGAGATGCCTATTGCCACGGCTGGCTTTCCTGGAATATTTAGTCATTTCAGATCCATTTTGTTGTTGGAATCTTCAAACATTTTCAGTTGGAAGTATTGATAAAATGAGTTTTTTAGAGTTCCCACAACTACAACATTTTCGTAGTGACAGACCTCTGAGTGATTTCTCCATATATTTTCATCAAAACTTGAAGAGCATTGGTATGTTGAGAGCTGATGACTGCACAAAAGAATTTTTTACCAGTATTCCATACGTAGAGAAGGTAATGATTCATTTTGAATTTGGTTGGAAGGACTGCATTAATAACATTGCCTATTTACACCGACTCCACAGTCTGTCACTTTTTGGTTATGTGTATCCGCTGATTCCAAATAACAACTGCATTGTTAGCTGTAAAAATCTTATGAAGTTGAGCTTTAGGTGTGTGAGCTTTGAGGTGAAGACAATTAATAGTTTTAGCAAGTTGCCTAAACTTGAGGTGCTAGTGCTAAGCAAGTGTGACTGGATCGGTGGAGCGTGGGAACTACTTGAAAAGGAGAGTTTTGACCAGTTAATTTATTTGGAAATTAATACGAGTAATTTTCTTGAGCGTTGGGAAGCAAGTGCTTCAAATTTTCCGAAACTTGAGCGTCTAGTCCTTGATTGGTGCGAAGTATTGGAAAAGATCCCAGTTGAGTTTGCAGAAATTCCAAATTTGAAGTCAATCAAAGTGTATGAATGTCTTCAGTCTGTAGTGGATTCTGCCAAGGAAATTCAAAGAGAGCAACATGAGCAAGGAAATGATAATATGGTTGTCATTGAAAAATACACAATAAAAGAGGTCCATCTCTGATCACTCCTTTACCCTTTTGCTATTGCCTTTTTTATTTCACTCTCATTCATCATATCTTAATATATAATTTGTTTTCAGTGACTCATGACAGCCTCACTCTAGCTCTAATGATGAACTTGAGCCATAGTATATAGTTGAATAAAAGCAAAAAAGGGTACGTATGTTTACATACTTTACCTCTCTCTATATATATATCCTCCTTAGCTTCTTCATTTATTTCATTCATATGTCACAACAGTTATTTGTTTATAGTTTAATTATGTCTTCTTGGTTTGATGTTTTACTTTCTTTTACATGTTTAATGTTTACTTTAATTTCAATATATATTTATATAATTACATGACAGATGCGGGCATGTTCTCAAGATCAGACGGCCGAAATTGATGTGAATAACATATATACTCAGTGTGGCATTTGGGCATTTCAATGTGGTGTGTGATATTTGGGCATTTGAATTCTTCCACTAATCTGCTATTTATATTCACCAAACTGTTGAGACTTCAAATATCATTATTGTATTTTAGTAGTTGGAAGTTGGAACCTTCCTTCAAAATCTGTTGTCTACTTCTCAGACAATAATATTTCTTTGTGAACTACTTTTTCTTAACAAAATACTTTTCTTTCTCATTCATATTATAGCATATTATATGACACACGGTCTCCATATATATAGTTACACATTCTCTGTTTGATCACCATATATATTTTGCATAATCATGTCAATTTCAGTCATCATAAACAAGTAATTGCCTCTTTTCCTGCAAATGAGTTTTCAAATAATGATAAGAGATTTTAGGGAATGAGGTCACAGGAAGTTAATCACAAAGTATACCCTTGGCCTCATTTCCTAACTGTGTATCTTAGGGACCTTTTTTTTTTGTACTTGCCTTGGATAGTCGACTTATAAAATGATAAGACTGACTTGAACCCAACCAAAACATGTCAATCACAAGGTATAACCATCCACATGGAAGATGAAATTGAATTCCAAACCGTACATCTTTATGAGATGGAGGAAAAGTAAGAGTTACTTGCAGGAATAACAGGTCTTTTTATGGAAATACCAGAGAGTAGTATTGATGCAGTAGAATTGATGAGGATCTTTTTGTGGAAAAACCACAAGCAGGAGAAACTGATGCCCACGCATTGAAGTTGGCATTCTTTCAAACTTAGTTGTATTTTGGAAGAAGCAATAAGAGACATTGATGCCATCCATAAAAGAGTTATCAAAAGTGAAGATGGAGTACCAGCCGTGTGTGGCAGCCGCCTTGCAGCCTACAGTACTTGCCGCAGCTGCAGATTCTACCACATGTTGTAGTGATGGAGGAGTTGTCATGATGATGGCGGGGGATTCCTCCCATCACCAACACGCTTCACACTCCCAGCCCTAGCAGTAAAGGCCATGCTTATTCAGCATTCATCAAGGCAACGGGAAATTGTCTCCATTAAAGGTATGGAGGCATCGGCAAGACAACCCTAGCTAGACAAGTTTATGAAGATCCATCAGTTGCCTCCCGCTTTGACATCCGAGCTTGGGTTGTTGCCTCACTATATCATAATAAGTTAAAATGCTCAAAGATCTTCTTAAATCAACAGGTTGTGTAGGTAGTGGCACTCAAGAGGATCAGGTTGTGTAATTTTGACAGCTTTTTATTTTAGTATGATATTCTATGGATATATTATGCTTGGTTTTAGGTGTTTTAATTTTGGTTGGATTGTATATTCTCCATTGTCAACAATTGGAATTTTCTGTTTGTTCACTATTCAGACGTGTTCTTCCTTTTTCCCGAAGCATGGAGGATGTTAATGGAGGTATGTTTTCGTCTTTTTTTTTTTTTTTTTTTTTTGGTTAAGCTGTGTTGCGTGATTGTGTGCATGTGTGTGTTATGGCGTGTGCAGTTCTGTTTATTACGTTTATGGCCGTCAGTTTTGGGAGGCCCGTTTTGTTGTTTTGGTTTTCTAGTATAGATTGATGATTGGTTTTTTTTGTTTTGTTTTGTTTTGTTTTTTTTTTTTTTTTTTTTTTTTAAATTTTTATTTTCTAGTTTCAATGCCGTTAGGTTATTACAAGAATGCAGTTGATAAAATTGTTGTGAACCAACATATATTCCAGTCTTATCTCAATCAACAGCCCAAGAAAAATGCTTCAGGCATAAAATTATGATTATGTATTCTCAATTCAATGAGAAAGCTATATATTTTTTACACAACCAATTAAAAAGCTATACTACAAAAATAAAAGACAATACTACTAATAAAGTACTTTGAAAAGTTAATTAAATGACAAGTAAAGCACTTCAAATAAAGAACAAGCTATACCCACCATATCTGCACTTTTTACTTTCTCATGTATATTTAAATCAATATTGGCAAATTACAGGAAAATCACATGCACTTCACAAGATAGTGGAGTAGCTTTGCACTAGGGCAATCAAAGGTATGTGCACTACAACACTATGTTTGCCACTAAGTGATTGTTTATATATCTTTATTTGTGTGATTAGAATATAATAAACCTTATTGCAGATAGCTGCTAAAATGTTATCTTTATCTTCTAATCACCAATATCGCAGATAGCTGCTAATGTTTTGAATTGAGAAAAAACTATCATCTTTGTTGATTGCCATTCTCATTCCTTTTCGTTTTTACTCTTTTGAACTGAACAACCTTGCAAAGGAGCACCAACTGCCATTCTCATTCCTAAACAAGCATGTGTTTTACATTATTACAAGATTTCAATGATATTAAGTACGGAACTTAATTGCAGGCATTTAGTATAGATTCAAGTTCTGCTACACAATTCAAAATAGCCAACAGATCGGATGCACTCCACAATTTCGCTTTCCGACTCTATAATTTCACTATAGGCTAATGTTAATTTAGATTAATGTGATTGATTATTGGCAATGAGGAGTTGATCCAATCTCTCCACCAAAAGCTTGGTTTCCTGATAGGACAGTTGGATGAGAACAGAATGAATGGTAGTATCCAAACCATTAAAGACTTGGAAACTAAGTTTCAGAGTAGAAGATGAAATTGAATATAAGGATCAGAACGGAGGAGAATATATATAGTGTAAAATCCTTCTTCCCAAACTTGAACCCGAATAACTTTAGAACTATCCCAACTTGTCTCAAATCTGAATGAATGTTACTTGTACCATTTCAAACCTGTTCAGCGCTTCATGTAAGGTTCCTGTACTTGGCTTTGATGAACACATTCAGAATAAAATAAAACAACATATTTTGTCATTATCATGAATGTTGTCATTATCTATCTAACATTAATCTTTACAAGTTGCAGAATTTTTAACATAAAATACTAAAAGTTAGTGCTGCCTGGCCTCTTGCAATATAATTAAAAATGCTTTCCGTCTTGCAATTATTGCACTTAGAGCCATAAGGCAAATTGCCAATTGATGATAATTACTATACACACACACATACTAAGTGAGAAGAAGCTAGCTCAGATCAGATCTGATCAGGTTAGAGAAGAATTGAAGAATATATGGCTTGTGTAGCTGTAAATTCTCTTGTGAGAACTATTGAGCTTGAGTTCTTGCAACCTCAACCTCGCCCAATCGTACGACAAAAGCAACTCATCCGTGGCAATGCAAAGTTGATCCAAAATCTCCACCAGAAGCTTGGTGATCTGATAGAGCTGTTCGATGAGAGCAGAATGGATGGTATCCAAGCAATTAAAGACTTGGAAACTAAGCTCAGAGATGTGGCTTTCCGAGTGGAAGATGAAATTGAATTCCAAATCGTACATCTTTATGAGATAGAGGAAAAGGAAGAGTTACTTGAAGGAGTAGCAGGTCTTTTTGTTGAAATACCAGAGAGTAGTATTGATGCAGTAGAAGAAGAAGAAGACTTGGGAATTGCTGCAGATCTTTTTGTGGAAAAACCACAAGCAGGAGAAATTTCGCATTCTTTCAAACTTGGTTGTATTTTGGAAGAAGCAATAAGAGACATTGATGCCATCCAGAAAGAGTTGTCCAAAGTGAAGATGGAGTATGTCGCAGCCGCCTTGCAAGAAATTGGAATTGGAAGGAAAACAACAACTACAGTACTTGCCGCAGCTGCAGCTTCTAGTGAAGTTGATGTCATGATGATGACGGGGGATTCCTCCCATCACCAACACGCTTCACACTCCCAGCCCCTGCACCGCAGCAGCATAATGGTGGGGAAAAACGATGAGTTCCACATTGTAAAGGCGATGCTAATTCAGCATTCATCAAGACAACGGGAAATTGTCTCCATTCAAGGTATGGGAGGCATCGGCAAGACAACATTAGCTAGACGAGTTTATGATGATCCATCGATTGCCTCCCACTTTGACAAGCGAGCATGGGTTGTTGCATCACAATATCATAATAAGTTACAACTGCTCAAAGATCTTCTTGAATCAATGGGGGTTTGTGTAGATAGTAGCGCTCAAGAGGATCAGCTAGCTGAACAACTATACCGAAAGCTGATGCATCAAAGGTACTTTGTTGTGATAGATGACATTTGGAGCGTTGATGCGTGGGATTCTGTCAAAGCTTGCTTTCCTAATAATGCAAATGGTAGTCGAGTATTGTTCACTTCTCGCTTTGCAGACGTGGCTACTAGTATCAACTCTAATAATGACTTTTCTCATCAAACACAATTGTTAGATCAAACTGAGAGTTGGAATTTATTTCGTGAAAAGGCAAGCAAATCTGGCTGTGCTGAGTTTGAGGCAATTGGGAGACCCATAGTTGAGAAATGCAAAGGATTGCCTCTGGCAATTGTTGTAGCTGCAGGTTTATTTTCCAAACTTCATACGTTAGATGAGTGGAAGAATGTTGCAGGAGTTCTAAATTCATCTGCAACAACAACAATTGATGAAGAATGCTCAAGGGTACTCTCATCCAGTTTCAATCACTTGCCTCACAGTTTGAAGGCTTGTTTTTTATATTTAAGCGTATTTCCAGAAGATGAAGAGATCTTTGTTAAAAATGTTGTGAAGTTATGGGTTGCGGAAGGACTTGTAAAGGCATCGGATATGAGCTTTGATGCGGTGGCAAGAAGGCACATTCAAGAACTCAAGGATAGAAACCTAATTCTTGTAAATCGGCCAAGTAAATGTGGAAGAAAAGTAAAGACATTTAGAATGCACGATTTATTGCATTCTTTTTGTGTGAGGGAAGCTAAAAAGGAGAACCTTCTACATGTTGTCTATGAAAATGGGTGTAGTTCCCCTCCGAAAGATTTCCGATGGGTAAGTATCCAATCAAGAAGGTTTAACAGACAGACATTATTTTCTTCTTTAAAAAACTGTAGATCCATCTTTTTTCCCCAACATCATATACCTTCAAAATTGAAATTTTGCAGTCTATTAAGAGTACTCTATACTCGTTGGGAGGGTGAGATTGGCTATCTTTTCCATTTGAGATACCTATTGTCATGGAAGCAAGGTTTAACCATTTTAGATCCATTTCGTTGTTGGAATCTTCAAACACTTTCATGTGATGGTATTGATAAAATGAGGTTTTTAGAGTTGCCACAACTACAATATTTTCGTAGTTATAGAGGTGCGATCAGTGATTTTCCAATATTTTTTCATCAAAACTTGAAGAGCATTTGTGGGTTGATTTCTGAGCGATGCACAAAAGAATTATTTACAAATATTCCATACCTAAAGAAGGTAGAGATTCAATGTGATGGAGATTGGAGTGATTGCATTAATAACCTTGCCTATTCACACCAGCTCCAGAGTCTGCATCTTTGTGCTGGTAAAATGTTGTCTGTGATTCCAAATATTAACCGCTTTGTTTTCTTGAGAAGCCTTATGAGGTTGAGGTTTACGCACTTGATATTTGAGTGGAAGGCAATTAATATTCTTAGCAAGTTGCCTAAACTTGAGATGCTAAGGTTATACTATTGTGTGTGCATTTGTAAAGAGTGGGATCTATTGGAGAAGGAGAATTTCAACCAGCTAATTTATTTAGAAATTTGTTTCTCTCCTTGCCTAAAGCAATGGGAAGCAAGTGCTTGTCATTTTCCAAATCTTGAGCGCCTAGTCCTTAAGAGCTGTACACAACTGGTAATGATTCCAGCTGAGTTTGCAGAAATTCCAAATTTGAAGTCAATCGAATTGGATTACTGTCTTCCTTCTGCGGTGGATTCCGCCAAGGAAATTCAAAGAGAGCAACATAAGCAAGGAAACGAAAATATGGTTGTCATTGAGAAACACACAATGTAAGTTGGTCTCTTCCCTTACTCTTTCTTTATTGCCTTTTTTTTTTTTTTTTTTTCATTTCTCTCTGTTTTTTTTTTTTTTTTTTTTTTTTCCAAACTTGATTTAATTCGTTTCATCGTATCCTAATAATTTGTTCAGTGATTCATGGCAGCCTTGCTCTCGCAATGATAAACATATTTGAGTTGATCCATATTTCAATCCATCAATGATAAAAAGGTATATATGTTTACAATTTACCTATATGTATATATCCTCCTTAGCTTCTTCATTTATTTCACTCATATGTGAAGCTTATTTGTTTATAGCTTAATTTGGCGATTGGGGATATACTAATATAATTATAAATTACTTTCGTCTCTTGGTATGCTTTACTTTCTTTTACATGTTTAATGTTTTCTATGATGCTACAATTACATGATAGAGCTAGGCATGTTCTCTCAATTTTGATGTGAATGACATAGATCAGACGACTATGTATTCCGGTAAAAAGATTGATTGAAAGGCATCTTAGTGGTTGATATTTGGGAATTTGAATTCTTTCAAGTTCCAATATATGTAATTATTATATGGGTTATCACAATGTTTCAATTGCAAGTTCCACTCTCAATAAGAGGCACCTATTAGTCTTATTGATTTGAGATGGTTAGATATGGGTAACTTAGGTAGTTTTTATCTCTTTGTGATCCTTTGTCAGCTAGAGTCATAAGGTAGAGTTTACCCAGTACACACCCTAAAATAGTAGCTGCGAGTTTCCCTCGTTACTCTCTCAATATATATATGTGTGTAATTGTACCCTCACTTGTTGAATCTTCAATGTGTACTGTGATTATTTACTGTGACTCTTGAAATCGTATATGAGCGTGTCTAGAGTGCAGAAGAATGGTTAAATTTTTTGCTAACTCATTATATATGTTTTTCCTGGAAGCAAGGTGACATACAGCTCCCACACTCTTAGCTGCATCCAATTCAATGGCTCCTCAATCTTGGACACTTGTAAAATGCAACGCTTTTCATTGTTAATGATTCGGCTGGCTTTGACCGGGTAGTACACTTCTCCTTCATAAATCTGGACACTTTAATTTGTTGTAGCTTGTTATGGGAAGTTTTCTTTGAACTGTGATCCGGGTACGGTTTAGTCAAAACTATATGTAGATAGAAAAGGTTTTCCAAGAAAGTCAATTTTCGCCAACTACTATGTACACCTTTGTTACTATTTCAAATGAATGATATCAAAACATTGATATTTTGGTCTTATATTTTTAGTAACTTTTTTTTTCACAAATCAAATAATGCAATTAAGGCTCACATAATGTTGTCATTATCTAACCACATTAGTCTTCCAAGTTGCAGAATTTTTAACATAAAATACTACAAGTCAGTGTTGCCGGCCTCTTGCAATTAAAAATGCTTTCCGTCTTGCAATTATTATATTGCACTTAGAGCTATAAGGCAATTAAAGACAACTCCATCACATTTGGTAGAAGATTCATCAAGGCAACGAGAAATTGTTTCGATTAAAGGTATGTGAGGCATTGGCAAGATAACATTAGCTAGACGAGTTTATGAAGATCCATCAATTGCCTCCCACTCTGACAAGCGAGCTTGGATGGGCTGTTGCATCACAATAAGTTACAAATGCTCACAAATCTCATTTTATTTATTTAATTATTTTCACATATCATCTTCAACCTTTCAAATCTCATCTCATTTTTGTATATAATAAAAGTTGTTGGTTTTCGTAATATATATCACGTGAACCAATTAATTATTTCTTGAAGTTGCGACTTAGTTGTCCGATATGTACTTGGCTTTGCTGGATGAACACATGCAATAAAATAAAACTATATATATATATATATATATATATATATATAGATTTGCGCTGTAAGATTCTCACTTAACATTAAACAATATATATATGATGTTGTCATTATCTAACATTAATCTTTACAAGTTGCAGAGTTTTTAACATAAAATACTGCCCTCTTGCAATTAAAAATGATTTTCGTCTATCTTGCAATTATGGCACTTGGAGCCATAAGGCAGTTCCCAGTTGATGATAATTAGTATACGCACACACATTCTAAGTGAGAAGAAGATCAGATGAGATCAGATCAGAGACCAAATTCATTTCAATTCAATGGCTTGTGTAGCTGTAAACTCTCTTGTGAGAACTATTGAGCTTGAGTTCTTCCAACCTCAACCTCGTCCAATCGTACTACAAAAGGGACTCATCCCTGCCAATGAAGACTTGCTCCAATCTCTCCACCAGAAGCTTGGGTTCCTGATAGAGCTGTTCGATGAGAACAGAATGGATGGTATCCAAGCCATTAAAGACTTGGAAGCTAAGCTCAGAGATGTGGCTTTTCAAGTGGAAGATGAAATTGAATTCCAAATCGTACATCTTTATGAGATAGAGGAAAAGGAGGAGTTACTTGCAGGAATATCAGGTCTTTTTGTGGAAATACCAGAGAGTAGCATTGGTGCAGAAGAAGAAGACTTGGGAATTGCTGCAGATCTTTTTGTGGAAAAATCACAAGCAGGAGAAACTGATGCCCAAAGAAGTTGGCATTCATTCAAACTTGGTTGTATTTTGGAAGAAGCAATAAGAGACATTGATGCCATCCACAAACAGTTGTCCAAAGTCAAGATGGAGTACCAGCGTGTGAAAGCAGCCTCGCATGGAAGGAAAACAAGTACACTTGCAGCAGCTTCGATCAGATGTGATGGAGTTGTCATGATGGGGGGTTCCTCCCAACATGCTTCACACTCCCAGCCCCATGACAATATAATGGTGGGGAAAAACAATGAGTTCCACATTGTAAAGGAGATGCTAATTCAACATTCATCAAGGCAACGGGAAATTGTCTCCTTTAAAGGTATGGGAGGCATCGGCAAGACAACCTTAGCTAGGCGAGTTTATGAAGATCCATCAGTTGCCTCCCGCTTTAACATCCTAGCTTGGGTTGTTGCCTCACAATATCATAATAAGTTACAAATGCTCACAGATCTTCTTAAATCAATGGGGGGTTGTTTAGATAGTGGCACTCAAGAGGATCAGCTAGCAGAACGACTATACCAAAATCTGATACATCAAAGGTACTTTGTTGTGATAGATGATATTTGGAGCGTCGAGGCCTGGGATTCCGTCAAAGCTTGCTTTCCAGATAATGAAAATGGTAGTCGAGTTTTGTTGACTACTCGCTCTGCAGAGGTGGCTACTATTATAGGCTCTAACAATGACTTTTCGCATCAAATGCATTTGTTAGAAGAAGGTGAGAGTTGGAATCTATTTCATGAAAAGACAAGCAAATCTCTGGGTTCTGGATTCGATATGATTAGGAGACAGATTGTTGAGAAATGCAAAGGATTGCCTTTGGCAATTGTTGTAGCTGCAGGTTTATTTTCGAAACTTCATACGCTAGATGAGTGGAAGAATGTTGCAGAAGCTCTAAATTCATCTGCAACAACAACAACAATTGATGAAGAATGCTCAAGGATACTCTCATCCAGTTACAATCACTTGCCTCACAGTTTGAAGGCTTGTTTTTTATATTTGAGCATATTTCCAGAAGATGAAGAGATCCGTGTTAAAAATGTTGTAAAGTTATGGGTTGCCGAAGGACTTGTAAAGGCATCTAAGGATATGAGCTTTGATGCAGTGGCAAGAAGGCACATTCAAGAACTCAAGGATAGGAACCTAATTCTTGTAAGTCAGCCAAGTTTTTGTGGAAGAAAAGTAAAGACATTTAGAATGCACGATTTATTGCATTCTTTTTGTGTGAGAGAAGCTAAAAAGGAGATCCTTCTGCATGTTGTCTATAAGAATGAGTCGAGTTTCCCTCCTAAATATTTCCGATGGGTAAGCATCCAAGGAAGGTTAAACAAAGAAACATTATATTCTTCTTTAATAAACTGTCGTTCCAAATTCTTTTTTTCCGGATGGGATACATTTTCAAATTCAAAAATTAGCCCCCTGTTAAGAGTACTCTATCATCCTGGGGTGTGTGAGATTGGATATCTTGTCCATTTGAGATACCTATTGTCATGGAACCTAGATTTTATCATTTTAGATCCATTTTGTAGTTGGAATCTTCAAACACTTTCAGCTTATGGTATTGATAAAACGAGCTTTTCAGAGTTCCCACAACTACAACATTTGCTTAGTCACAACACTCTGAGGGATTTTCCCATATTTTTTCATCAAAACTTGAAGAGCATTTGTGGGTTGATTCCTGGTCAATGCACAAAAGAATTATTTACAAATATTCCATACCTAAAAAAGGTAAAGATTCATGGATGTGAAGATGGTTGGAGTGATTGCATTAATAACGTTGCCTATTCACACCAGCTCCAGAGTCTGCAACTTCGTGGTCCACTTGCTGGGCGTCCGTTGGTGATTCCAAATAATAACCACCTTGTTTGCTTGAAAAACCTTATGAAGTTGAGGATTTCGGCCTTGAAATTTGAGTGGAGGGCAATTAATATTCTAAGCAAGTTGCCTAAACTTGAGGTGCTAAGGCTAATCAGTTGTAGGTGCATTGGTGAGGAATGGAAACTATTGGAGATGGAGAATTTCGACCAGTTAATTTATTTAGAAATTGCTTTCATTGATCTAAAGTATTGGGAAGCAAGTGCCTGTCATTTCCCAAATCTCGAGCGCCTAGTCCTTAAACAGTGTCGTCAATTGATAAAGATCCCAGCTGACTTTGCAGAAATTCTAAATTTGAAGTCAATCAAATTGACTAAGTGTCTTTGTTCTGCGGTGGATTCTGCAAAGGAAATTCAAGAAGAGCAACATGAGTATGGAAATGATAATATGGTTGTTATTGAAGAAGAAACTGTACTGGACAGTCTCTCTATGGTATTCTTTCTTATTGCCTTTTTCTCCAAACTTTATTTAATTTCACCATGTCCTAATAATTTGTTTTCAATGATTCATGACAGCCTTACTACAGCTCTGATGATGAACTTTAGCTATAGTTGAATAAAAGCAAAAAAAAAGGTATGTTTACAGTCCAAATATATATATATACAGCAAAAAAATTGATTGAAAGGCATCTGAGTGTGTGATATTTGGGCATTTGAATTCTTCCAATATGTATGTGTTGATGTGCACTCTCATACTTCAATCTGCTATATATTTCTGCAAAGTGTTGATACTTCAAATATTGTATTTTAGTAGTTGGAACCTTCCTTCAAAATCTGCAGTCTACTTCGATCTACCTCAGATAATATTTCTTTGTGAACTACTTTTCTTAATTAAATATCTTTCTTTCTCATTCATGTTTGCTGCTATGACATGACAACATATTATATGAAACCTGCTCTCTGACTCTTTCTATATAATGTTACACATTCTCTGTTTTGATCACCGTATATTTAACTTGTGTTTTAACTTTGCAGAGGAAGATGATGAATGCTGATTGCTAAGTGCCTGTCTGCCTTAGTGCCATGAACTTGTAATTTCTTAACTTGTAACTTGTGGGTGATATTACCACAAGGCATCTTAGTGGGTGATATTTGAGAATTTGAATTCTTCCAAATTCCAATATATGTAATTATTATATGGGGTTACCATAATGTTTCAAGTTTCATTCTCAATAAGAGCCCTCTATTAGTCTTCTTGATTTGAGATGGTTAGATATGGGTAATTTAGGTTGTTTTTGTCTCTTTGTGATCCTTTGTCAGCTAGAGTTATAAGGTAGAGTTTACTCAGTACACACCCTGAAACAGTAGCTGCGAGTTTCCCTCGTTACTCTCTGTGTGTGTTGTGTGTGTAATTGTAGCCTTACTTGTTGAATCTTCATGTGTACTGTACGAACACAACACATTCAGAATAAAATAAAATAAAACAACATATATAGAGCTGTAAGATTCCCACTTAACATTAAACAATATCATGTATATATGCTGTCATTATCTATCTAACATTAATCTTTACAATTAAGTTGCAGAATTTGTAACATAAAATTAAATACTAAAAGTTAGTGCTGCCGGCCTCTAGCAATTAAAAATGCTTTCCGTCTTGAAATTATCGCAGTTAAGCCATAAGGAAATTGCCAATTGATGATAATTACTATACACAGTCACATACTGAGTGAGAAGAAGCTAGCTCAGATCAGAGAAGAATTGAAGAATGGCTTGTGTTGCTGTAAATTCTCTTGTGAGGACGATTGAGCTTGAGTTCTTGCAGCCTCTGCCTCGCCCAATCATACGTCAAAAGCAACTCATCCCTGGCAATGAAAAGTTGATCCAAAATCTCCACCAGAAGCTTGGTGATCTGATAGAGGTGTTGGATGAGAACAGGATGGATGGTATCCAAGCTATTAAACACTTGGAAACTAAGCTCAGAGATGTGGCTTTCCGAGTGGAAGATGAAATTGAATTCCAAATCGTACATCTTTATGAGATGGAGGAAAAGGAAGAGTTACTTGCAGGAATAGCAGGTCTTTTTGTGGAAATACCAGAGAGTAGTATTGATGCAGCAGAAGAAGAAGAAGACTTGGGAATTGCTGCAGATCTTTTTGTGGAAAAAGCAGGAGGAGGGGAAACTGATGCCCAAAGAAGTTGGCATTCTTTCAAACTTGGTTGTATTTTGGAAGAAGCAATAAGAGACATTGATGCCATCCACAATGAGTTATCCAAAGTGAAGATGGAGTACCAGCCGTGTGTCACAGCCGCCTTGCAGCCTACAGTACTTGCCGCATGTTGTAGTGATGGAGGAGTTGATGTCATGATGATGGCGGGGGATTCCTCGCAACACGCTTCACACTCTCAGCCCCCGCACCGCAGCAGCATAATGGTGGGGAAAAACAATGAGTTCCACATTGTAAAGGAGATGCTAATTCAGCATTCATCAAGGCAACGGGAAATTGTCTCCATTCAAGGTATGGGAGGCATCGGCAAGACAACCTTAGCTAGACGAGTTTATGAAGATCCATCAATTGCCTCCCACTTTGACATCCGAGCTTGGGTTGTTGCCTCACAATATCATAATAAGTTACAACTGCTCAAAGATCTTCTTGAATCAATGGGGGTTCGTGTAGATAGTGGCGCTCAAGAGGATCAGCTAGCACAACAGCTATACCAAAATCTGATGCATCAAAGGTACTTTGTTGTGATAGATGACATTTGGAGCATTGATGCCTGGGATTCTGTCAAAGCTTGCTTTCCCGATAATGCAAATGGCAGTCGAGTATTATTGACTACTCGCTTGGGAGATGTGGCTACTAGTATCAGCTCTAATAATCACTTTTCTCATCAAACACAATTGTTAGATCAAACTGAGAGTTGGAATTTATTTTGTGAAAAGACAAGCAAGTCTGGCTATGCTGAGTTTGAGGCGATTGGGAGACCCATTGTTGAGAAATGCAAAGGATTGCCTCTTGCAATTGTTGTAGCTGCAGGTTTATTTTCCAAACTTCATACGTTAGATGAGTGGAAGAATGTTGCAAAAGTTCTACATTCATGTGCAACAACAACAATTGATGAAGAATGCTCAAGGATATTCTCATCCAGTTACAATCACCTGCCTCACAGTTTGAAGGCTTGTTTTTTATATTTGAGCATATTTCCAGAAGATAAAGAGATCCATGTTAAACATGTTGTAAAGCTATGGGTTGCCGAAGGACTTGTAAAGGCATCTAAGGATATGAGCTTTGACGTGGTGGCAAGAAGGCACATTCAAGAACTCAAAGATAGGAACCTAATTCTTTTATGTCAGCCAAGTAAACGTGGAAGAAAAGTAAAGACATTTAAAATGCACGATTTATTGCATTCTTTTTGTGTGAGGGAAGCTAAAAAGGAGAATCTTCTGCATGTTGTCTATGAAAGTAGGTCCAATTCCCCTCAGAAGGATTTTCGATGGGTAAGCATCCAATCAGGAAGGTTAAACAAAGAAACATTATCTTCTTCTTTAATAAACTGTCGATGCATCTCCATTTTTTCCGAAAAGTATACATCTTCATATTCAAAATTTAGCCCCCTATTAAGAGTACTCTATAATACTAGATGTCAGCTTTCTTATCTTGTCCATTTGAGATGCGTATTGTCAGTGCGGTCAGAGTTTACCATTCCATATTTTAGTTGGAATCTTCAAACAATTTCAGTTAGAAGTATGGATAAAATTAGCCTTTTAGAGTTCCCACAACTACAACATTTCTGTAATTTATATATTACTGTGGATTTTCCCATATGTTTTCATCAAAACTTGAAGAGCATTAGGTATTTGAGAGTTGATCACTGCACAAAAGAATTTTTTACCAGTATTCCATACGTAGAGAAGGTAAGGATAGGGGATGAAGGTTGGAATGATTGCATTAATAACATTGCCTATCTACACCAACTTCGGAGTCTGGGTTTTTGTGGTTATGATAACTGCGGTTTCTCTAGGCTACCAAAAAATAACTGCATTGCTAGCTTGAAAAATCTTATGAAGTTGTCCATTTGGCATATGAGCTTTGAGGGGAAGACAATTAATAATTTTAGCAAGTTGCCTAAACTTGAGGTGCTACAGCTAGGGGACTGTAAGTGGATCGGTAGAGAGTGGGAACTACTCGAAAAGGAGAGTTTTAACCAGTTAATTTATTTGAAAATTGATGTGAGTAATCTTGAGCATTGGGAAGCAAGTGCTTGTCATTTTCCGAATCTTGAGCATCTATTCCTTTATTGGTGCCCAAAATTAAAAAAGATCCCAGTTGAGTTTGCAGAAATTCCAAATTTAAAGTCAATCGAATTGGATGGTTGTCTTCCGTCTACAGTGAATTCTGCCAAGGAAATTCAAAAAGCGCAACATGAGCAAGGAAATGATAATATGGTTGTCATTGAAAAACTCACAATAAAAGAGGTCCATCTCTCTCCTTTACCTTTTGCTATTGCCTTTTTTATTTCACTCTCATTACAGAGTTTCATCATATCCTAATATATAATTTGTTTTCAATCACTCGTGACAGTATTACTCCACTTCTGATGATGAACCTGAGTACTTGAGTGATGATGATCGAGTCATATAGTTGAATAAAAGCAAAAAAGGGTACGTGTGTTTACAGTTTACCTATATATATATATATATATATATATATATATATATATATATATACTCCTTAGCTTAGCTTCTTCATTTATTTCATTCAATTCATATGTCAGGGTTATTTGTTTATAGTTTAATTTTGTCTTCTTGGTTTGATGTTTTACTTTCTTTTACATGTTTAATGTTTACTTTAATTTGAATATATATATATAATTACATGTCAGATGCGGGCATGTTCTCAAGATCAAAAGGCCAAAATTGATGTGAATAACATATATATTTGGGCATTTCAGTGTGGTGTGTGATATTTTGGCATTTGAATAGTTCCACTAATCTGCTATTTATATTCACCAAAGTGTTGCGACTTCAAATATTATTATATTATTGTATTTTAATAGTTGGAACCTTCCCTCAAAATCTTTTGTCTACTTCTTGGATAATAATATTTCTTTGTGGCTTTTTCTTAACTAAATACTTTTCTTTCTCATTCATATAGCAATATAGCATATGATATGACACACGGTTTCTGGATATATAGTTACACATTCTCTGTTTGATCACCATATATTTTGCACAATCATGTTAATTTCAGTCATCGTAAATAAGTAATTGTTTCTTTTCCTGCAAATGAGTGTTCAAATGATAAGAGATTTTTGTAAAGTGTCATATATGGAATTAGATATGTTCCTGGCAGGGTGTTAGGAAATGAGGTCACAGGATGTTAATCACCAAGTACAACAATCCACATTGATAGTAGGTTGAACATGTTTTGGTTGGGTTCGAGTCAATCTTATTATTTTATAAGTTGACTATCCAAGACATATAGAAAAAAAAAAAAAAAAGGTCCTTAACATACACAATTAAGAAATGAGGCCAAGGGTAATTAATCACAAGGTATAACAATCCACATTGAAGGTAGCTAGGTCCAACATGTTTTGGTTGGGTTAGGCGGCTAGTCTAATCATTTTATGAGCCTAGGGGGTATAGGAAAAAAAAAAAGAGACTCTTAACATACAAAGTTAAGGTATATTTTTATAATTCAAACTTAAAATCAATATATAAGTTTTTTAAAAAAATTAAAACTAATGTAAAATTAGTTTAATACATCTATTTTCTTAAAAAGTTTTCCTTTTCATATTTGCTATGAGAGCAGGTTATATGACACACAGCTGCCTTCTTCTATATAGTGTTACACATTCTAGTCATCTGAATATATAGCCATCTGAATTTTAGTGATCTTGAACAAGTAAATATAATGTCTCTGATCTTTTCTTGGAAATGAGTATTCAAATGAGAAGAGACTTTTGTCAAGTATCAAATTATAGTATATGGAATTAGATATCGTTTTACTAAGAATTTCTATTTAAGTTAATCTGAAATTCCTAAAAATGATTTGTAGATTTTATGAGCGTGTCTGGAATGCAAAAGAGTGGAGTGCTAACCAGGTTGAATTTTTTGCTAACTCATTATATATGTTTTTCCTGGCAGCAAGGTGACATATAGCTCCCTCACTCTTAGCTCCAATTCAATGGCTTTTCATTGTTAATGATTCGGCTGGGTTGGATCGGGTAGTATAGTTCTCCGTCATAAATCTGGGCACTTTAATTTGTTGTAACTTGTAATGGGGGAAGTTTTCTTAGAATCGTGACCCGGGTACAATTTAGCCTAAACTATTGCTTGTTGCGAGGCTTTATCATGGCTTAAATGGAGATGTATTAATAACGTCATCCTAGAGCTCAGATACACAATTTTAACTTTTGGTAATGTTTCTCATGATTATTTTTATTCAGGTTTAGTCATTGCCCACTTTAGATTCTACTATTGGGAACATTTTAATTCTATCATGTTCGCAAATCAGCAAGGGTTATGCTCATGTTTTGACACGGACTCTAGGTTCTCAAGTTAGTTCGAGTGTGTGGTATTTCGTCTCCCCTTATTATATGTATTTATGTGTTAAATTCTGAAAAATGTTACTCCGACGACTAGGATCTCCAAGATGTCTTCCCAATTAAATTCTTCTTCTTCAGTATTTTGCCATGTTTTAACACCTACTCTTTTGCCGATACCATTTGCATCTGGCTGACCAAGCTTATGATAATCATAATTAAATGTTTTTTCCCTTTCGTCTATTCCATATGCATAAATCAGAGCTCTAGGTCCTTGAAGGTCAAGAATGCAGTTGATAAAATTGTTGTGAACCAACATTATATTCCAGTCTTATCTCAATCAACAGCCCAAGAAAAATGCTTCAGGCATAAAATTATGATTATGTATCACTATGAACCAATTTAATGACCAAAGAAATACCCAAATAACCACTCTTATCTGCACCCCTTTCTTTCCAGGGGGATCAAGGAGAAAATTATTTATTGCTGTGTTTCCATAAGAAACAGTTAAATTTTAGTTACACATGACTCGTATATGAATACATGCCCTAAACTTTATTTCCCAAATTCATGATGCATATTACAATATATCACGTATGCATATAACAAGATTCCCACTTAGTATAAAACAATATCACGTATGCTGTCATTATCTTTCTAACATTGATCTTTACAAATTGCAGAATTTTTAACATAAAATTAAATACTAAAAGTTAGTGCTGCCGGCCTCTTGCCATTAAAAATGTTTTCCATCTTGCAATTATTGCACTTAGAGCCATAAGACAAATTGCCAATTGATGATAATTACTATACACACACATACTAAGTGAGAAGAAGATCAGATCAGATCAGAGAAGAATTGAAGAATGGCTTGTGTAGCTGTAAACTCTCTTGTGAGAACTATTGAGCTTGAGTTCTTGCAACATCAGCCTCGCCCAATTGTACGACAAAAGCAACTCATCCCTGGCAATGAAAAGTTGATCCAAAATCTCCACCAGAAACTTGGTGATCTGATAGAGCTGTTCGATGAGAACAGGATGGATGGTATCCAAGCAATTAAAGACTTGGAAACTAAGCTCAGAGATGTGGCTTTCCGAGTGGAAGATGAAATTGAATTCCAAATCCTACATGTTTATGAGGAAGAGGAAGAGGAAGAGTTATTAGCAGCAATAGCAGGTCTTTTTGGGGAAAAACCACAGAGGACTAATGATGCAGAAGAAGAAGACGACTTGGGAATTGCAGATCTTTTTGGGGAGAAACCACAAGCAGGAGAAACTGATGCCCAAAGAAGTTGGCATTCATTCAAACTTGGTTGTATTTTGGAAGAAGCAATAGGAGACATTGATGCCATTCACAAAGAGTTGTCCAAAGTGAAGATGGAGTATGACGCAGCCGCCTTGCAAGGAATTGGAAAGAAAACAAGTACAGTAGTTGCCGCAGCTGCAGCTTCTACCACATGTTGTAGTGATGTAATGATGATGGCGGGGGATTCCTCCCATCACCAACATGCTTCACACTCCCAGCCCCAGCAGGGCAGCATAATGGTGGGGAAAAACAATGAGTTCCAGATTATAAAGGCGATGCTAATTCAGCATTCATCAAGGCAACGGGAAATTGTCTCCATTCAAGGTATGGGAGGCATCGGCAAGACAACCTTAGCTAGACGAGTTTATGAAGATCCATCAATTGCCTCCCGCTTTGACATCCGAGCTTGGGTTGTTGCCTCACAATATCATAATAAGTTACAACTGCTCAAAGATCTTCTTGAATCAATGGGGGTTTGTGTAGATAGTGGCACTCAAGAGGATCAGCTAGCTCAAAAATTATACCAAAATCTGATGCATCAAAGGTACTTTGTTGTGATAGATGACATTTGGAGCGTTGATGCGTGGAATTCTGTCAAAGCTTGCTTTCCTGATAATGCAAATGGCAGTCGAGTATTGTTGACTACTCGCTCTGCACAGGTGGCTACTAGTATTGGCTCTAATAAAAACTTTTCTTATCAAAAGCAATTGTTAGATCAAACTGAGAGTTGGAATTTATTTCGTATAAAGGCAAGCAAATCTGGCTATGCTGAGTTTGAGGCGATTGGGAGACCCATTGTTGAGAAATGCAAAGGATTGCCTCTTGCAATTGTTGTAGCTGCAGGTTTATTTTCCAAACTTCATACGTTAGATGAGTGGAAGAATGTTGCAGAAGTTCTACATTCATGTGCAACAACAACAATTGATGAAGAATGCTCGAGGATACTCTCATCTAGTTACAATCACTTGCCTCACGGTTTGAAGGCTTGTTTTTTATATTTGAGCATATTTCCAGAAGATGAAGAGATTCATGTTAAAAATGTTGTACAGTTGTGGGTTGCCGAAGGATTTGTAACGGTCTCTAAGGCAAGAAGGCACATTCATGAACTCAAGGATAGGAACCTAATTGTTTTTAGTCGGCCAAGTGGTTGTGGAAGAAAAGCAAAGACATTTAGAATGCATGATTTATTGCATTCTTTTTGTGTGAGGGAAGCTAAAAAGGAGAACCTTTTGCATGTTGTCTATGAAAGTGGGTCCGATTCCCCTCAGAAAGATTTCCGATGGGTAAGCATCCAATCAGGAAGGTTAAACAAAGAAGCATTATATTCTTCTTTAATAAATTGTCGATCCATCTTTGTTTTTTCCGGAGGGAATACATCTTTAAATTCAAAAATTAGCCCCCTATTAAGAGTACTCTGTCGTGCTAAGTGTGAGATTGCTTATCTTGTCCATTTGAGATACCTATATTCACTTCCGACAACTCTTCCCATTTTAGATCCATTTCGTTGTTGGAATCTTCAAACACTTAGACAGTATCATATTGATAAAATGAGTTTTTTAGAGTTTCCACAACTGCAACATTTGTGGTGTGGCAGAGCTCTGAGTGATTTTCCCATATTTTTTCATCAAAACTTGAAGAGCCTTTATGGGTTGGTTCCTGGTCAATGCACAAAAGAATTATTTGCAAATATTCCATACCTAAGAAAGGTACAGATTCTATGTAGAGGTGGTTGGAGCGATTGCATTAATAATGTTGCCTATTCACACCAGCTCCAGAATCTGCATCTTCATGGTCCGTTGGTGATTCCAAATAATAAACACCTTGTTTGCTTGAAAAACCTTAAGAGGTTGAGGTTTACGTACTTGACATTTGAGGGGAAGACAATTAATAATTTTAGCAAGTTGCCTAAACTTGAGGTGCTACAGCTAGGGGACTGTAAGTGGATCGGTGGAGAGTGGGAACTACTCGAAAATGAGAGTTTTGACCAGTTAATTTATTTGAAAATTAGTAGGGGTAGACTTGAGCGTTGGGAAGCAAGTGCTTGTCATTTTCCAAATCTTGAGCGTTTAGTCCTTGATTGGTGCCGTAAATTGGAAAAGATCCCAGCTGAGTTTGCAGAAATTTCAAACTTGAAGTCAATTATATTGAATGGATGTCTTCATTCTGCTGTGGATTCTGCCAAGGAAATTCAAAGAGAGCAACATGAGCAAGGAAATAATATGGTTGTCATGGATCGATAAAGGCACATGAGGTCCATCTCTCTCCTTTACCCTTTTGCTATTGCCTTTTTTATTTCACTCTCATTATATAGTTTCATCGTATCCTAATATATAATTTGTTTTCAATCACTCATCACAGCCTAGCTCCAGCTCTAATGATGAACTTGAGCCATAGTTGAATAAAAGCAAAAAAGGGTACGTATGTTAGCTTCTTCATTTATTTCATTCATATGTCACAGTTATTTGTTTATAGTTTAATTCTGACTTCTTGGTTTGATGTTTTACTTTGTTTTACATGTTTAATGTTTACTTTAATTTGAATATATATTTATATAATTACATGACAGATGAGGGCATGTTCTCAAGATCATATCAGACGGCCAAAATTGATATGAATAGCATATATATATATATATATATATATACACTCAGTGTTGCATTTGGGCATTTCAATGTGGTGTGTGATACTCCGTATATATTTGGGCATTTGAGTTCTTCCACTAATCTGCTATTTGTATTCAGCAAACTTCCTTCAAACTCTGTTGTCTAGCTACTTCTCAGACAATTAATATTTCTTTGTGATTTTCTTAACTAAACACTAAATACCTATCTTTCTCATTCATTTAGCATATTATATGACACAAGCAAGGTCTCCATATATATAGTTACACATTCTCTGTTTGATCACCATATATTTTGCATAATCATGTTAATTTCAGTCATCATAACACAATGTCATTAACATACACATTTAAGAAATGAGGCCAAGGGTAATTAATCACAAGGTATAACAATCCACATTGAAGGTAGCTAGGTCCAACGTGTTTTGGTTGGGTTAGGCGGCTAGTCTTATCATTTTATGATCCTAGAGTGTATAGGAAAAAAATAAAGATGAGAGACTCTTAACATACAAAGTTAAGGTATATTTTTATAATTCAAACTTAAAATCTATATATAAGTTAAAAAAAAAAAAAACTAATGTAAAATTAGTTCAATACATCTATTTGCATAAGTACATTTAGCCAACCTAAAGTACAGTGGTGAAATATTTTCATTTCAAAAAAAAGAAAAAAAAAGTCAAGGACATGTATATTGAGAACAGAGAGATAATAAGAAGAAAGATAAAAACACATACAATGCAAGATGGCAGTCTTTATAACAACATTGGAGTAGCTAATATCACTTGTTTTGAAATTGTGATAATTTGGAAATTAAACAATTGGTTATTATGCCAGAAATGATTCAAGTGAACACTTTGACCGATATGATGAAATGAGGATCCCTTGTGTGTAGAGCTAGTATGTGCATAGACATTGGAGGAAGGCTCTTTGACAAGAGCTTTGGAGCTTAAGATTAGTACAGCTCAAGCCGGATACTTAATGTATAAAATCTTGCTCAAAAAAGCTCAGCAAATAAGGCCAAATGTAAGAGGGATTTACCCACCTTGCACATAATCCTCACTGTCGCTACCGAGTTTCAAACATTAGTATCTTGTCCCAAATACTACTTATTGAATCAGTGGGCTAAACCTGTTCAGACATGGTTATGAAAATCTATCATTCTATCATGATGGATAACGACATAAATGTTTGACTCCAATAATAAATTCGCCCAAGGGAAGGTGATCAACCATAGGTGTGAGAAGTCAACTAAAATTTAGCTAGAAAACCTGATTCAACAAATTTAATTCAATGACAAGCATTTTGTGCTCAGATGGCATGTAGTGACATTTCCTAGAGCCTCAGTAGAAAGTATGGTTGAACAGATACTACAATGTAATAGAGTTAGTAGCATTCTAAAAAACAAACAAATTTAATTCAACACATATCACTACTAAAGGCCGGACATTATTACATCCATAAGACTCGAAATTGGATAGTTGCTAATTAAGGGAACAACTTTCTTTGTTATTGCCTATGTACAAATAGTTTGGCAAATTATATCGTGCACCACGGTGCATAATCGATTATGCACCTTCAAAACGACGTCGTTTTGTTTATAAAAAAAAACGGTACCAGTTTCGCGCCGTTCAGCAAAAAGTAACCCTGTTATTCAGTTTCATTTTGTATACACTGCAGTTTCAATTCAACACAACTACAGTTTCATTTCGATATAACTACAGTTTCATTCGATATTTATAGACTCAAAAATGTGAAAATGTTATTTAATTTTATTTTATATACACTATAGTTTCATTAAAATACAACTACATGATCATTTCGATATAATTACATCTTCATTGTACAATATACACTCAAATATGTGAAATGTTATTCAGTTTCATTTTATATACACTACAGTTTCATTTCACCACAACTATAGTATCATTTTGATATAACTGCAATTTCATTTGATAATATAAAAATAATACGTGAGACAATATCGATTTAAATACACTGTAGTGTCAATTTAGATACACTGTAATTTCAACGCAAATTATGTTGTGCAATCGTGTGCACCATGTATGGTGCACACGGTTGCAAAAACGACGTTGTTCTGACTAAAAACGTGCGTCCCACTTAAAAAAAAAGGGAGAAGTGTCAAATAGGCTCATCTACTACTGTCAAGTGCTCAATTTCCACCACAAACTAAATTAAAGTCTAATTAACCACACTTACCTGCTAAGTTTGTTCAATTAACTTTTTGTGCAGGTTGCTAACAGGTTACCAATTCAATTATTAAAAAATAATTTAAAAATTAAAAGGGGAGGGGGGGGGGGGGGGGGGGAGGGATTGCCGGTGGTTGAACTCTTTTTTTTTTTTTTTTTTTTTTTTTTTTTAATTTTTAAATTATTTTTTAATAATTGAATTGATAACCTGTTAGCAACCTGCAAAAGAAGTCAATTTGTCGGTAGCTTCCCGTGCGGTTGATTAATGTGCGTGAGTTTTATTCTTAATGTGCGTGAGTCTTGTGCTTAATGTGCCTGAGATTTGTACTTAATGTGCGTGAGTGTGTAATGTTAATATGCGTGAGTTTTGTACTTAATTTGCCTGAGTATTGTGCTTAATGTGCGAGAGGTTTGTGCTTAATGTGCGTGACTTTTAACACAATCGCACAAGAAGCTATAAACAAAATACATTCAGACTACAACCTCACACACATTAAACACAAAATTCAGACGTAGACGAAGACGTATATGATGAAGAACAGAGTGAGGGGATGAGACGATTAAGGAAATAGGAAGAGTAGACGAAGACGTATATGATGAAGAACAGAGAGAGGGGAAGAGAGGATTAAGGGAATAGGAAGAGAAGACGAAGACGTATATGAAGAGAAG